>NC_072897.1:17742043-18992043 GCF_027943255.1 Anastrepha obliqua | reverse complement strand
ATCTGCATATAATTCAGAAGTTAAGAGACGATATGTTTTCCGGAGGGACTCCCAGAGTCTGGTTCATGGTTGGTGTAACACTCAGCCTTGCCTTTGGCTGTATTGGCATCATCTATCAGTGTTGGTACCGGAGAAGATCTTCCATCAAATTGCAAGAACTGGTAAAGGAGTTAAGTGTCACCGAGGACGGCAACAATCTTAAAGGGGGGCTAGTTAACAGCCAAATCATCGAACGTCCCTCGCAATGAATTCACCGAGCAACCCGCGCGCAAACAATGTCGCTGAACCCGACCACATATGCAACATAAACAAAATAATGTGAGTCGGAGCAACGGCCAGCCGTTTCTGTTGTGTCGCAAGCGTTGGAATTCTGATCGGAAATATGCTGAGTCGGTTTTACAGACCACAAACCCATGGCATGATCTTTATGTACTTATTATGTATTTAGGTTTAGATTCATATTTCCATTTATGTACTTAGCTTTAGTCTTTACTCCGGCACGCCGCCGTTAATATTTGATGTATTGATTTACACTGTTGAGCCACAAGGCCAATAGTCCAACAAAGGGGACGAAGTCAAGTCTCCCAACCTAAACATCCTAAAGCTAATTAGAATCAAGAAGTAGCTGAGACGTGTCAGCAACACCCGCCACTGGACCAAGGCATCATCACTGCTCCAGAGGGAAAGTGGACCACATATAACTTGTATTCATGTTGATATATTATATAATACATATATTAGCATAGGACAAATGTACGTAATTAAGTTATGAAAATTGCGCGAAATTTTATGTATGCATGTTTATATACATATGTATATTAGCAAAGGACATATGTATATTAGGTTTACATATATGGAAATTGCGCCAAATATTGGAAAAAATGTATGATTGCATTAGATTTGATTTTGATTGGATAAATGTATACATACTATATGTACATACATGAAAATTGCGCCAAATATTGAAAAGCTCTTATGTTTATAACGGAGTTAGTTATAAATCTGTGAATATTTTTTTAAATATTAGTGTACCAGTTTCTTTTTGGTTCAATGTACATACATAAACTGATAATCGTATGCTTGGATGTCGTTTTTAATACTTCGTGCCTATTGAAAAGCTTAATATACACATCCATGACATTTGAACTACATATATGTCCACTAAAGCATATTCTTTTATGCGTGACGATCTAGGTTTTTGTTTACCACACAAATCATCTCTTTTGCGTTGGCGCCCCATCAGGTATGTTGTTCCAGGTTTCAATGCCAATGTCGTTAACAATTTAAGCAAAATTGCTAGCAAAATGTCCGGCACAGAACGCATATGAATTTTATTATTTGATGAAATTAGCATCAAGCCGGATCTTACTTATAATAAAAGTAGGGATATAATTGATGGGTTTGTGGACCATGGAGAAGGCCAACGTCAAAGCAGAATAGGGAACAAATGTTGTTTTTTTATGATTAAAGGGTTGTGCTCTAAGTGGAAGTATGTATTTTTCTACTATATTTCCAAAAATGGTTTTAATGGTACAGAGTTACATCAAATTGTAATGACTAACATTTTATTTTTCAGGGTTTTCTCCATCTTTCAGACTTTTCTCTATCTTTAGGTTTTTCTTTTATCTTCTTTTTCAGGTAGCACCTGAGCCTAGATTTTTAAACCACTACAATTTTCACTTAATCACGATGGATTGAGATTAGCGTTTTAAAAATCAGGTAAATCGCAATGACTTAATCGATGTCAATATCAATATTTTTTCATTTCAGGAAATGTACAATAAATACCTATTATTTATAGTATTGTAATATATATGCTATATATGAGTAGTTAACTTACTTGTTGGTAAAAATGAAAAATTGAAATTAAAAAAACTAGTGTTTCAATTTTCTTAACTTAAATGAACATATACCAATAATTTAATTCGACAGGATTTCCTTACAAAATAAATATATTCGTTCAGCTAAATCAAATGAATATCTGCATATGAAAAATCGTTCATATGGACGTGCAAAAGCAAACACGCATATACCTACATAAATACATGCATACAAACTTCCATAGACATACATACATATGAGGCTGCGAGCACTTGCGACAGAGAAAATATTTCGATTTGCTATTGCTGTCGAGAACTTAGAACACATATTTACATACATATATTGATTAGGGTGGTCCAAAAATGCATGGGAAAATATGTATATTAAAATTTTTATGCTGCCGCCCCCCATAATGGTAAAGAATGAAAAATAAAAAGACCCGTATTTTTTTTTTTTTAATCAGACCATATTTAATGGTGCCGCCGGGGCTTTGAAATATCCCATGTATTTTGCATGGGAAAAAAATACTTTTTCGTAGATTTCATGTAAAAACCTGGAAAATGAATATATTTTAACCGGACACCTCAGTTTCTCTTCATAATTGGTCAGGAAATACCAACCAATTATGAAATAATTAATTTTTTTGTATTAACTATTTTTTATAGAACCCCAAAAAGCCCCCATAAAACGAAAATCTAAGAAAGAATCGAAAAACAATATTTTATATTACTTTTATGAAAATAGTTAATACAAAAAAAATTAATTATTTCATAATTGGTTGTTATTCCCTGACCAATTATGAAGAGAAACTGAGTTATCCGGTTAAAATATATTCATTTTCCAGGTTTTTACATGAAATCTACGAAAAAGTATTTTTTTCCCATGCAAAATACATGGGATATTTCAAAGCCCCGGCGGCACCATTAAATATGGTCTGATTAAAAAAAAAAAAAATACGGGTCTTTTTATTTTTCATTCTTTACTATTTTGGGGGGCGGCAGCATACAAATTTTTTTTGGACCACCCTAATATTGATGCATACATATGTACGGAGCCGCGGCCACTCGACTTGACAAAAATTCAAGATTTACCAAATATTGGCAAATAATCCAACGCGAAATATTCCAATATTGACTATTTTCGAATGGTCGCGAAAATTGGCATATGGGCCGCTCGTTTTATGAATGAAAGTACTTTGCTTGTAGAAATATGAGCTCGAACTTATCAATGAATTTGTTTTTGTTGTGCTTTTTAATATTTGAAACTGTTCAGCGCCGTCGCGGGTAAATAATCATGGCGGCAACAGCTACGCCTAGGAATGCATTTTGTTCTTGTAGTCGCTAGGCTTAGAATTTTAGTTTTGGAAGCATACACATGTAGAGGCATAAAGTAAGTATGTGCGGTTTTATGTATATACGAATATTCATTGTTTTGCGTACATATGTGCATTGTCCCAACATATGTGTTCATATATGCATACATACAACATACATATGTATATGTAAACGAATACCGTTTAGATGAGTTTTTTTGCATATATTAGGAATATGTTTGCATACGTTTGTCTATTTGCTTTTGAATTTTTTATATGTAGATATATATGAGCTGTGTTTTGAGGCAGGTCAAGATTTTTTCTGCCCACATGAATATGGATGGTAGATGTTATATCTATTTAGTATATGAATATACATACATGTGGATTAGGGTGGTCCAAAAAAAAATTTGTATGCTGCCGCCCCCCAAAATAGTAAAGAATGAAAAATAAAAAGACCCGTATTTTTTTTTTTTTTTTAATCAGACCATATTTAATGGTGCCGCCGGGGCTTTGAAATATCCCATGTATTTTGCATGGGAAAAAAATACTTTTTCGTAGGTTTCATGTAAAAACCTGGAAAATGAATATATTTTAACCGGATAACTCAGTTTCTCTTCATAATTGGTCAGGGAATAACAACCAATTATGAAATAATTAATTTTTTTTGTATTAACTATTTTCATAAAAGTAATATAAAATATTGTTTTTCGATTTTTTCTTAGATTTTCGTTTTATGGGGGCTTTTTGGGGTTCTATAAAAAATAGTTAATACAAAAAAATTAATTATTTCATAATTGGTTGTTATTCCCTGACCAATTATGAAGAGAAACTGAGGTATCCGGTTAAAATATATTCATTTTCCAGGTTTTTACATGAAATCTACGAAAAAGTATTTTTTTCCCATGCAAAATACATGGGATATTTCAAAGCCCCGGCGGCACCATTAAATATGGTCTGATTAAAAAAAAAAAATACGGGTCTTTTTATTTTTCATTCTTTACCATTATGGGGGCCGGCAGCATAAAAATTTTAATATAAATTTTTTCCCATGCATTTTTGGACCACCCTAATGTGGATATAAAAATTTAAAAATGACACATAAATATGAATAATAACCGTTGATGCAAATGAATGGTTTACAAAGCCAACTTTTTATGTGAATATTTTGAAATTATTTTGATAAAGCACTTAATATCAATACAATTTAGTTAATTAGATACTTAAAATTTCACATTCATGCATGCATATACTTAGAATTAATTTATTCATCTCACAAGAAATAATCCATTTGCGCATGCAAAATGCCTACGGGAAATAAGCATGAAAGAGAAAAGTGATTTTTGCATACATATGTACATACATATGTATATTAGAAATATGTTTGCATACGTTTGTCTATTTGCTTTGAATTCTTTATATGTATGTAGATGTGTATGAGAGGTGTATGAGCTGGGTTTTGAGGCAAGTCATGTTTTTTTCTGCCCACATTAATTCAACACTTTGCTGAATAATAAACCTTGATGTAAATGAATGGTTTACAAAGATATTTTTTGTGTTATGATATTTGAATAATTTTGATAATAGACCTAAATTCAATACAATTTAGTCAATTAAATACTTAAAATTTCATATTCATGCATGCATATACTTAGAATTATTATTATTATTATTTATAAGAGAAATATGAAATATAATATAACACTAATTGATAGAGCACACTAGCTACTTAGGCCTACGGTGCTATTGCGTTACTTATATGTAATTAATTTATTCATCTCACAAGAAATAATCCATTTGCGCATGCAAAATGCCGACGGCAAATAAGCATGAAAGAAAAATGTACAAGTCTTCTGTTATTTTCTTTTCCCTAACACCAAATCATGACATTTTACATTTCAATGCAAACGCTATATTTATTTCTGTGGACTACGCTCCGCTATGTTAACTCTCTTCTGTTAACTTTCCTACACTCGTTTTGATGTGTTTTGACATTTAACCGGCCCATTCGTTCCTTAGCCTTCTCTATCAATTTACGTTCTCTGCTTTTGGTTTACTTTTTTGTTTACTTTTATTCATTAGGTACTTACAGAGAACGTTAATGTATAGAGAAGTCTCACGAGCTACGAATAGTGTGAATTGTCAAAAATGAAGTCTGACCGCGAAATACTGTATGAAATCAAATTGACGAATGCCGACGGCATTTTGCAAGGATTTGCTTGTGCATTTCTATGTTCCCTTGATAAACGAAAATTTATTCAATTTATATTTTCAAACAAATACAACCAAATAAAGATTTAAAATCCAACATTTAAAATCAAAGTAACTTTAATGTTTGTTGCTTTAATTTTAAAAGCAGAATTTAAACAAAATACATTATAAAACGACCTCACATTTTGTTGTGTACGTTTTAGTAAATTTGATGACAATGTTTACTAATTTTTCGAGTCGAAATTAATTTTAGACAATAATTGCATATTGGTATATTGATGAATATATATGTATATCAATATATGTATATATATCACACATATTACGTTAGTTATAGTTAGTTAGTGCAAAAGTTCAATTGCATCTTCAATTCTTATAGTGTTACAAATGTATGTATGTGCACACGCACTGCAGCAACAATGACCTATCTCACGACGCATTGCCTTATCATATTTATGTACATTTGAATGTGCATTTTTTGTTCCTTTGCCAAACGAAATTTTTTTCAATTTACATACACATGCCCCACAAAGTCTGCGTTCACCCGAATAGCCTTCTTATATTTATTAAAAACAAAATAGAATATTATGATTAAATTAAAATCTTTACAATTTGTTTATTCACTACATTCCCATATTTTAAGGGCAAAAAAAAACTAGATTCCCATCTTCACTTTTTAGATAACGGGAAAATAAGTTAGAATTTATTGATTCGACGATGGATAAATGGGGATACTTGAACATACATAAACGGAATTTAAAGCAAAGTGCAGAAAATCTCGGCTTATCAAGAAAATTTTGGCTTCAACAAGATAACGACCCGAAGCACACAGTCGAGATCGTTAAGCTTTGGCTCATGTACAATGCCCCAAAACAGCTTAAAACACCGCCAGAGTCCCCAGATCTTATCCCCATCGAGCATCTATTGGGATCTATTGGAAAAAAGAATTCGTCAGCAAATGATTACTAGTAAAGAGGTTTTGCGGAGTGTCATGCATGGAGGAAGATAACAGCAGAGGAAACAGAGAAACTTGTAAGTTCAATGCCAAATAGGCTGAGTGAAGTCATGAAGCAACGTGGATATCCAACTATATATTAGATTTAAATTTTGCATATAGCATATCATGTTTTTGTATTAGACTTTAAGACTGAACGCAGACTTTATGGTCGCTTTATTTACTTGTTACAGCCATTATTCACCGTTATCTAAAAACCTATGTGAGGAATCTTGAAATTTATTTTTGTTTTTGAAACTTAAACATATAATAAACATATAAATAGATACAAATTTATAAAAATTCTAAAATCGGATTGTGTGTTTCATTCACTAAAAAGTTATTGTAGGGTGAACGCAGGCTTTGTGGGGCATATGTATGTATATTACAGGGAATAATTCATATATGTATGCATTTTATAGATAGTATAAAACTTTGAAATTTAAAATAAATAAAAGAAAACTTCAAAGAAACGTATTTGCATACATATATGGGACAACTAAGTTCTATCTTTAATAAATATAGTTTTGCACGCATATGTATGCACTGAAGCAACATGACCCACCTCACGAGCATCGTCTTATCATATTTCCTGGAATAATTAGGGAGTAAATAAAGGGTTTTTCAATTGGCGCGGGTCGATTTTGGCGCCCTGTGGCAGCCATTTTGTTTTGGTGACATCTGTCAAATCTTTTGTTTATTATTCCGTTGTTTATTCCAAATCATTATGGCAAGTTACACGACTGAACAGCACGTTCAAATGATAAAACTTTATTATCAAAATGAAGGTTCGGTGCCTTATGATGCGGAAAGTGCATCATAAGGGTCTGCCCAGACCCATACAAATAATGTAAGAAATACGGTTTTAAAAATAATTTTATTTATTTATTTGAACGGATTGGTATTAATTACGAAGAGCAATTGGGTTTACAACTATATAGTTGCATGGAATGTTCATTAAGACATATGGGACGATTACATTTGCTGCAGTTATAACGAGTTTTACGTCGCTTTTTCGAAGAAGAAGCAAGACAATGGCAGCACGATGACCGTGTTGAAGCAACTTGAGCATATGGTTGTTGCTGTGTTGCATCTGATGTCGATGGACAAGATTCCGGTGCCTAAAAGTAGCGAAATAATTTATTTTAAATTAGTAAATATGAATACATGCATACACATACCTTTATACGCGGAGATATATGTAGGTGTGTATATAATTCATACTCACCTTGATATTGAAAAGATTCATTGCTTGTCTTATATGAGCAAACCTTTATATTAATGGGTTAGTCGGCCGTTTCGTCATATGTGGGATAACCAGCTGCCGTGCCAATTCAATGATAAATGAGCGCCTCTTATCACTCTGCTTTACCGGATTCAGCTCGTCATAGATGATGAATGAGGCCAAACGGGCAATATCAAGCATATTATAAAACATTCCCAGTGGCCAACGCTTTGTCGAGCGTTTGCACGAATAGGCAGTCAACATTTGATCCATTGTATCTACCCCCGCTTTAAATTTATTGTAGTCCAAAATTTGACCTGGCTCGAATCCTTTCAATGGATCGGTGCTTTGACGGTAATGGGCAGTGGATAACATAATTAATAGCTTTTTCGGCTTTGCCATATACGAGCACAGAGCGATATTATTATTGTGATAACAAAATAAAGTGCTTTTAACATCACGCTTCGGGTTAAGCAATCATGCGGGATGAAGGTCTTATTTTTTCTTACGGTACCGACGAAAGTCACTCTTCGATCCATCAACATTTCTGCCAAGTTGTATGTTGAAAAAAAATTGTCAGCATAAACAGTCCTACCGCTGTCCATATAATTTTCTATCAATTTCATGACGACCCGTTCACCTTGATTCGTTTCTCGCTGGCCACCTGGTGGTTTTCCGGTATAAATTATACCTTTCAAAGGGTAGTTTGAAACAGAGTCACAAATCCACCACACTTTCATGCCATATTTTGCCGACTTACTCGGAATATATTGGGTGAATCGAGTGCGCCCACGATATGGAAATAACTGTTCATCGACGGTTACATGACAATCCGGAGTGTATGCTTTCTCTAAATTGGCCATCAGCATGAGCCATACATCGTCCAGGGCAGCAGATTTGCTTTGCTTCAATCTCTCAGCACGAGTACCACTGTTATCGAAACGGATGAAAGTAGTTAAGCTCTTGAACCGATTCAATGACATAGTGGCCTTATAAATTGACATCTTATAACTGGCCCACAATTCTTTCGCTGCCTGAGAATTCGAGTGGAATACACCAGCAATAAGTAGCATCCCAAAAAAAGCATACATTTCGTCTTCGTTTGTCATTACCCAAGAACGCTGTTTATTACTGGGATGCTTTTCATTCCATAGACGAAACGCTTCAACGGCTTTTCTGTTGGTTTCCCGCACAATGATACTTACGATTTCAGGAGACAGCAATAGCTTGAAAAGAGCTTTATGACTCGGTGACGCTCCTCGTAGTGGCCCTTTATGAGTAAAAGTTGTAACATTGTGACAACGAGGTGGTGGAGGATTTGAATTCCACATCTTACCATCTTTCGACTTGTATATAAGGCCCTGGGTAATAGATGTGCTACATGATTCCATTGTGGTTGAAGCCTGAAGGGCGATAGCTTCTCTATCCAAATCCTCAGTATCATCATGGTTTTCATCCAGAACAGCCTCTAACTCGATTTCCTGTTCTATATCTGATGCTTCACCGAAGTCATCTTCATCTGGAAAATATTCATCATCTTCTACGTCGCCACTTGTTTCAAATGGATCGGACTCCTGTCCCATAATTTCTTCAATTTGTGCCTGAAGTCGTTGACGTTCTTCCGGACTTACATTTGCTGCACTTAGCTTACGAAGCAAACGCGTCATCACATCAACTTCATCCATATTTACTTGTTCCATTTTATTTAAAAAAACACTTCCCACTAATTAAAAAACACGTGTTCACTTTAATTTTCAAATGTCAACTAAAAAACTATCTCTGCCGCTGCCTCCGCTAACAGTTTAGTTGATTACACCTAACGGTTAACCAATTTACATGAGAACCTTATATGGGTCTGCACAGACCCATGTGAGCTTAATTAACATAATTAGTTTAAAATTATTATTTTTACAACAAATAAAGCAAAAATCTTAATTTTGCTACTTCATTGTGCTTAGCACACTACATTTTAGGAAGTCATGGACTAAGAAGCCTCAGATATTAAAAATAAAAGATCTACATGCATTTAAAGATCGAATGGGTCTGGCCAGACCCATATGAACATCGGAGGGTTAACGCAAACGTTTTTCAATTGGCGTGGGTCGATTTTGGCGCCCTGTGGCAGCCATTTTGTTTTGGTGACATCTGTCAAATCTTTTGTTTATTATTCAGTTGTTTCTGCAAAATCATCATGGCAAGTTACACGATTGAACAGCACGTTCAAATGATAAAACTTTATTATGAGTAAAATGAGTGTTCATTAACGCAAACGTTGCGCGCATTGCGCCCATTTTTCAGTAGCCGTGGTGGCCCTTCCAATTTCTTATGGCCCATATTGAACCATATAGGCCTAGACGACATGTGGTTCCAGCAGAACGGCGCTACGTGCCACACAGCAAACGCCATTTTATTCCATTTCAACATCTACCCGCCCTTATTGAAAAGCCCTTTATTCGAATGATCGAATTCCTGCAAATGCTAAAACAATTTCTTCTGCATATGCATCGATGTATTTGCATGTGCGTATATGCACACTTGATGCCCTCACTATGTACGTTCAATTGATTAAATTAAAAAATTCTTTATAGAAAACGCTTCATTACCAGGTACACAGGAAGATGGCATATGCAAATAAAAATATGTCAATTGAATTCAAGCAAAACAATGCTTATTAATATACACATATGCATGCACATACAACCGCACACACAGGGCACTCACTTAATTCCTCAAAGTGCGTATGTCGTTCAAACCTAAAATTCTATGCCTAGCGACTACAAGAACAAAATGCAGTCATAGGCGCAGGCGTAGCGGCCATCATTCTAGTTGCCATCGTGCTGAACAGCTCAAAATAGTCGCGACGGCGCTGAACAGTTTCAACAAAAACACATCATCAAAAAATTCATTGATAAATTCGAGCTCATATTTCTACGAGCAAAGTACTTTCATTCATAAAATGAGCCGCCATATGCCAATTTTCTCGATCATTAGAAAATAGTCAATATTGGAATATTTCGGGTAGAATTATTTGCCAATATTTAATAAATCTTGAATTTATGTCAAGTCGCATGCCCGCGGCTTCGTACATATGTGTGCATCAATATATGTATGTAAATATGTCTTTCTAAATGCTCGACAGCCGCAGCTGCTGTGCGTCATGAGCGCGCATGAGCATACAGTAACTTGCAGAAGAAAACATATGTAGCTTATAAAAAAGTCCTGTGTCGGACATTTCAATACTAGAAGTAAATTTCGAAACAATTATTTTATGTTCTCTGATAGTAGGTAAATAGTTAATTAGTATATTACTTTACGTATGTAGTTCTTCAATTGATAAAAAGTGCACAAGACATATGCATATATCTGCAAAGTTAAAAACTTACTCTGAACATTATTTGCTTCTAATCACCAACAAATTCTTATCGACTGCTGCTAAATTTACATAATTCAGCCCCTTACTGTTAACTTTTGGTGAAAAATGTATCTGTGCTGAAAAAGTTTTCGCGAGACGAGTACCCCTCGAAATTCCATACGTTCCTGTCATTGAGACTTCTCTATACATTAACGTTCTCTGGTACTTATTTAGATGATTCTGTTAATTCCGGAATAAACCAAACGCAGTTTAAGTGAAACACGACGGATCTAATTAGCGCTTTTGGTTTTAAATCTATACTAATATTATAAAGAGGAAAACTTTGTTTGTTTGTTTGTTTGTTTGTTTGTAACGAATAGGCTCAAAAACTACTGGACCGATTTTAAAAATTCTTTCACCATTCGAAAACTACATTATCCACGAGTAACACGGATTACATTTTATTTTGGAAAAAAATAGGGTTCCGTAAGATATTTGGATTTTTAGGACACAAACTGAAAAAAATCTTATATATAAAATAAAGTCAACTTTTTGTGTGTGTTCGCTAACCGGCCGTGTCTGCACCGAATTAAACCAAACTTACACACATTGTTAAGAAGGTATTGAAGATGGTTTCCGTATAGTTTGGATACATATTGGTGGATAGGGCTCGAGATATAGGTCAAAACGTGCACCCGGGTAACCTTCGGATGTGTATGTACAATATGGGTATCAAATTGAAGCTGTTGGTGAATGCTTTAGTACAAGTATTTTTCATGCCGCTCCGTGACTAGGGTCTCGAGATATAGGTCAAAACGTGGACCCGGGTAACCTTTGGTTGTGTATGTACAATATGGGTATCAAATGAAAGCTGTTGATAAGTGCTTTAATACGGGGTAATTTTCATACCTATTGATAACTAGGGTCTGGAAATATATGCCAAAACGTGGACCCGCCGTGTCTTTGCACCGAATTAAACCAAACTTACACACATTGTTAAGGAGGTATTGAAGATGGTTTCCGTATAGTTTGGATACATATTGGTGGATAGGGCTCGAGATATAGGTCAAAACGTGGACCCGGATAACCTTCCGATGTGTATGTACAATATGGGTATCAAATGGAAGCTGTTGGTGAATGCTTTAGTTCAGAGTATTTCCATCCGCTCCGTGACTAGGGTCTCGAGATAGAGACCAAAACGTGGACCCTAGAATGTGTTTGTACAATATGGATATCAAATTGAAGCTGTTGGTGAATGCTTTAGTACAGAGTATTTTTCATGCCGCTCCGTGACTGGGGTCTCGAGATATAGGTCAAAACGTGGACCCGGGTAACCTTTGATTGTGTATGTACAATATGGGTATCAAACGAAAGCTGTTGATAAGTGCTTTAATACGGGGTAATTTTCATACCTATTGATGACTAGGGTCTCGAAATATATGCCAAAACGTGGACCCGCCGTGTCTTTGAACCGAATTAAACCAAACTTACGCACATTGTTAAGTAAGTATTGAAAATGGGTTTCGTAAAGTTTGGTTGTAATTCGGAGCAGTGGCAAAGGGTACAGCGTTCTTTTCAGCCAGCCATAATGTTGCTTACTTTTTTAACGCTTGGGCGGAACTGAACTGTCAAATTGACAGTGTGAGTTACAATGTGTCAATATTTCTTTCTGATTTGGATGCCATAAGGAAAACACGTAAGTGCAACATGTAAAAATTGTTTGTGAATTTTTTTGGAGTGGATTTTGGAACAGTGAATAATTTCTTACGAAATTTGAGAATTTAATGTGAAATCCGAATGAAATTATGTGTTCGTGGTAAAAACAATTTTTTTCGTTTATTTTTTTTTTGAAAAATTTAAATGGATAATGGTTAAAAAAGCTCCAATGCTTAATAAAACATATAAATTGAAACGAAAAATTCATGGATGATCAGGAAAAAAGACGATTGTTTATTCATATGCGTTGATTTGAAATTTAAAAACAATCTTCCTTTTTCCTGATTTTCAATTTATATTTTATATTTACTCAAAAACAAAGCGCTTGAATAAAGAATAAAGAAATAAATAATATGAAAACCATATATTTTCTGTTCTAAACCATATCTATTCTATTTTAGTGTGCCCAGCGAAGGGGGCCGGGTTTGCTAGTATTTTATATATGCGGTTATAAGCGATTTTATAGAGAGCGTTTTAGATGCTTGGCAAATATGCTTAATCACGGCAATCTATTTATAAATCTGTAAGGCAAAATGACGTATGCAACTATCGCCCAAAAGTTTAAATTTCGAAATTATTTGATTCTATCCTCAAAGTTAAAATTTAAATCGTATTGATGATCACACTTGCGAGTACCAACCTGGCTTTGTCCCATTAAAATCTACTTTTACTAATTTAGCGCTACTCACAGAGAGTATTTTGTAACCCTTTTGTAAATCGTGCACAATATATGTAGACTACACAGATCTCTCAAAGGTATTCAATAAAGTCGACCATTTCAATCTCATTAAGAAGCTGAGTGCATGCGGTATTAAGGAAACACTTTAAAAAATATTTGTAAAAATGGCATCGTCTAAATCTAGGTCTGTGACTAATGCTTTGTCTGAAACACCCCAAAAGATCTTCCGTGGACCTCATCTGTTCTTAAGTTTCATTAACGACTTATCAATAAATTTTCAGTGTGTAGAATGTTTAATGTTTGCAAATGACGTAAAATTATTTTTACAAACTTCACAAGAATCTTCACAGGGATCTTAAACATTTATGGTGTACCTTGAACTATCTGTACTTGAATACCGACAAATGCTGCCCGGTTTTATACAGGAAACAACTCGATCCATTTGTCTATGATTATATTTTGAACAATATTAAACTTATTCGCGAACATGACATTAAAGACTTGGGTATAATCTTCGATTCAGGATTAACGCTCTCGAAACATATTGATTATATTGTCTCCATTGTGATTGTGATTTGATTTTACACTTCTGTTAGGTGTTTGGCCGAGCTGCTCCTCCAATTTTTCGTGTACGTCTGGATATCGTTCCACAATTGAATGGACCTACAGTCTTAAGCCGACTCTGAACGGCAAACTGTTTTTATGAGGAGCTTTTTTCATGGCAGAAATACACTCGGAGGTTTGCCATTGCCTGATTTGTCATCAATATAATATAATTTGAGCAACCAGAGTTCCAATTTGCATGAGTCGCAACATATCATATTTGATTCAAGATTATGTTTTAATTAATTCATCACCGATAAAATAGATTGTTCGTTCGACGAATGTTGATTTTTGTTTTGAAGGCTATTATAAAAGTACTATATTATTTACGGGCGCCCGTCTTAGCCGAATGGAGTGGGACGCGACTACAATTCGATAGTGCCTTAGTTCGAAACCTGGTGTGGTCACGAAACACCAAAATGATAAAATTGTGTTTTAATGACAAACCGCGGATTGTGTTTCCACAGGGAAACGCCTTCTCATAAAACCATATCTGCCGTTCAAAAGTGGCGTAAAACCAAAGGTCCCTTCATTTGTGGCACAACATTAATCTGAGGAAGAGCTGGGCCAAAAAACCAACAAGGGATATATATGCCAATTGTATATACTTTACAACAACACTGCACACGCCACAAATAGGAGGAGGAGCTCGGCCGAACACCCAAAAAAGGGTGTAAGCGCCAATTATATTATATAATATAAATAATACAATATATACTTAAGTCCTGCCACAAGCTCTGTTAGAAGTTAGGTCCGTTATAGATATCGAATTATAATACTATTTTAATGAAGTCAGTTTTATATAATCATGTTAAAACAAAATTTTAATTTTCATTCAAAATGGTCAACATTTGCTTTTACACAAGCCTTCAATTAGGCCATTCAGCTATTGCAGCACGCACGCTTTCCATGGCTATCGACGTCGCTGTTCGAACCAAAGACTGCTACTGCTACGTGGTTCATTGGCATCAACGGAATATTGCAGGAAGACCTAGCGCTCTCCATTGAATAGAATACTGCTCAACCGCTTCACCACACCTTCTAAGACACCCTCCTAGAATACTTTTGCCCCGGTATTAATCCCTTTTTAGCAGGGAGCGTGAAGGAGTATCGTTTGACTATGTCGATCAGGTCTTTTCAGTCGAATATCCTTATTCATGTGGCGTAGCAGGGTAATGTAAAGCTCCATGTTGACCGAGACATACTTTTTGGAGCATTTCCCAGTGCGCCATTCCCGCCCAGTCCCACCAAATACATATAATGACCTTCTGTGCATTAATATGTGGCTTGATTCTCGGCTTTGGGGTATCTCCTAGAGCCGCCCACTCCTTTCTATTCTTCGTATTGATGTATAGGCACCATTTCTCATCTCCCGGTACGATTCGGAACAAAAAGTGCTCTTTATAACCGTGTGTTGCTCGATGGCGGGCGAAATTCTGAGAAGCAATTAGAAGGCGACTTTCTTGGTTTTATTCGTTGAGCTCGCGAGGCAACCAGGCTCCCAATTTTTCGGTAAGTCCTATTGAATGAAGGCGATTAAGAATCGTTCTATGATCACAGTTCATTTTTTCCCCCAATTCACGACTGGTGTGGTGACAGTTCTTTCAAAAGTGATTTGAGACGTTCTTCATGGAATTCAGAATGCCTTACGGTGCGGGACGGGCCATCGACGTCAAAGTCGCCATTTGTGAACTTTGCAAACCATTTCCTTGCTGTAGACTTGGCTATCACACCTTCCCCATGCACGTCGCAAATATCCCGACCTGCTTCGGCAGCTTTTTGACCATATTGAGAAGCAAAAAAGAGCAGGTGTCGAAAATATTGATTTTTGCCTCTAGGGTATTCCATTTCTAAGCCTCAAAACTAATAAAAAATAAAATAACTAACTCAAAAGTACAATTAACATAGTTTTGTACAACAGAAAGAGTTCTATCGAATGAATGCTTACCCTTTGCCAAACACCAAACAAATCGTTGTAAAACAAAAGAAAATATAAGAACGCTATGAACTTTTTCTCCAACCCAATACTCACAGATATATTTAATACGAGTATTCGGGTAAAATAGACACTTTAGAAAATCGTTAGCTTCTGAAGCGTATGTTTAACTTTTACGTATATTGTTATATGGTGTTCTTTCTAGAGTTAGATTGCGAAATTTGATATTGCAAAGTAAGAAAAAAGAGTTTATAATGATTAAAATTTGTATTATATTAGAAAGAGTAAGATTCGGTAATTATAAATAAAAGCTATTATCGGGCAAATATCTATGTATTTCGTTAATTTCGTAACGGATTTTGATTTAAAGCTGCAATCGATTCGATTCGCTCGTTATAGACTACACTGTGTGACAAAAAAAAAAAAATTAAATATACTTTTATGGAGACCTAGCACAACTTGTGGCTATAGAAAAACTAAAAAAATGGTATAGGAGAAATTTCCAATACAAGTAAAAACAAACAAAGTAAACAAAAACGTAGTAAAAACAAAGAAAAAATCTTAAAACCCACACAACTCTATTAATTTTAATTCAATTACAGTCAAATATAGCTCATTCGACGCAAAATTAAATTTGCTATAACAGTAGGGTACTAAAAAAATCCTCAATATCGGATAATATCGTAAAAATTATATCAAAGTTGAAAAAATAGAGAAAAAATAAAAAAATTCCAAATACTTCCGTCTACAGTCTCGTCAGTTGTCATTTCAGAAAAATTGTCAACACACTGTCAAAAAGGCTTGTTTTTGTTCTTTCGAACTAAAAAAGCAAATTCGAAATCGGATGGAAATAGGCGAAGTTAGGAGTTATTCTTCACATCAACCTACTGAAAAACGGTTTTATGGCCATAAAATGAGATTTTGGGGGTGCATTGGAAATTTCTCCTATACCATTTTTCTTAGTTTTACTATACCTACAACTTGAACTAGGTCTCCATAAAAGTATAATTTCACTGTCGCACAGTGCTATATATTTCACAAAGCCTCACAAAAAATTACCCAATTATATAGTATTATATAGCAAGAATTTCGTCAATCTTTGCGATCGGGAAACTTGGTTTGCAATAAATGCATTGTGACTGTGTGACGGTGGCTTCACCGTCCTACTGAAACCGTAATTCAGTGATATTTATATAATCAATAATTCGCCGAAATTCAGTTATTAACATCTTTCGAATTTTTGAAAAAAAAATGACTTCACCACACCTCCAGATGTTTTCACTGGAACGACCCGGTCGAACATGCGCCGGTGTTTGTACATTATGTATCGATACTGCCGACCCAAATATATATAGAGTCCGGCACTCGAAGTTAGAAAGGTCATGCATTTAGTTTGAAAAATTACTTTTTTTCAATTCAAAGTAAAAAATGTGTAAAAATTATACAATATTAAGAATCAATGTACTGTTGTTTCATATGACCACCTTTTGCCTTGACTATGGCCTTGAGACGGTCCAAAAACGAATTGCAAGCTGCCCGAATGTGACTTGCAGGTATTTTGCCCCACCCGCGGGCAATGGCTTTTTTCGGCGCCTCGAGACTGGTAAACCTTTTAGTTCGGACCTTGCTCTCAAAAATAGTCTGTCTGGTAAATTTGAGAGCTATTGTGTGGCCGTTATAAGGTTCAGAACGTTGTTTTTTAGCCATTCTTGGTTCGCTCGAGCTTTGAGAGACGGTGCCGAGTCCTGTTGGAACATCCATGGTCTACCATCAAAATGTTTGCCTGCTCACGGCTTCAAAGCAACCTCTAGAATACTTTATCGATAATATTTCGCACTTACCTTTACCTTGACACCAGACTCCATGAAAACGATTGAAGAGCGCCCATCTGCGGTTATAGCGACCCAAACCTTTACCTGTGGCGGGTGCTACCTTTTGGTAACCAATCGATGACTCTAATTCTCGTATGAACAGTCGGTCAAATAAACCTTATCGCTTTGGGAAAACAAAATGTTCGGAAATCGGCCGCTTTCGACAAGCGAAGCAACTCCTTCGCTCTCTCAAGTTTGACTTGTTGCTGGTTTGGTGTGAGATCATGTGCCTTGACTTTGGCCTGACTTTAAGATCAATTTTCAGTATGCGGCGGACGCTACGGTCAGATATTTTCAGTTCTTTCGCCATTTGATTGGGATTTCGTCGGTAACGTGGTATTTATTTGAGTGTTTGTGAAAACTACGTGTGTAGGTTTTGCTTAGTTTAGTTAATTTTCCTTTTATTAGTCGACTGGGAGACCTTATTTGAAGCGGTTTGTATTGTGGCTATCGATTCACTTTCAGTTTCACCATCTGCAATCAGCGCGGAGTCATCTGCAAATGTTGCTGTGACGTAATTAGGATCAGACGGTAGGTTATGTATGAAGATAAGGTACAGTATAGGTCCAAGAATGCTGCCTTGAGGTGATCCTGCCTTTATTTATCGAATACTTGAATAAGCATCATCTTGCTTTATTCGAAAGTAGCGGTCTGATAAGTACGACTCCAAGATTTCGTAGTATTGTTTAGGAATAATTTGTTTTAGTAGATTTCATATTATTGTTTAGGAAGTATTAATTTTAGTTTAACAAGCAAACCTGTGTGATCAATTTTATCGAATGCCTTTGCCACATCAAGGAACGCGCCAGAACATATTTTTTTTGTTTTCGAGTGATTTTTCTATTTCGTGCGTGATCCTGTGTACCTGGTGGGCTGGAAATATTTTTTTTTGCCGGAAATATAGCTTTTCTAATAGCTTTGAGATCGCAGGTAGAACTGATATGGGCATTTACGATGAAACCTCGTGCCTAGGTTTGCCTGGTTTTGGAGTATAATAACCTCCACAAACGTAATGAAACTTAAAGAGAGTTTGGATGCTTTTAGGTGCAAGCTGCTTGAGTATTTCTGCAGTGATTAAATAGAAGCCTGGAGACTTTTTTTAGCATTTTCTTTTTATTTCGGCGCTCGTAACTCGTGGAATATCTTCAAACTCTTGGAGCACAGATGTACTCAGGCTTTCGCATGTTGCTTTATTAGGTGTAAAAACATCAGCTAGATAGTCTGCATATGATTCTGCTTTCTGGGAAATGTTGTTAGCCTATTTTCCTATTATCTTGAGAAGAGGACAGTGCATTTGGGTCCTTTTTAAGTATTTAGTGCATTTCCATAAGGAGTAATCCACACAACGATTGTTGGACAATGAATGAAGTGACGAGAAAAATTATCATTTTTAAATTTCTTTATTTTCCGACTTAAGTCTTTAGTCGTTTTGTTTGGCCTATCTATTGGTGCTCGAGTTTTATGCCGCTTACTACGAAGTTTTCTCTTAAGTAAAATAAGATCGCTGAAGTCCTTTGGGTATTGTGTAATCATTGGGCTTTTTTTATTAGTTGGAGTCTTTTTCCATGCTGCAAGTTGCACGTTGGACGTAAAATTTTGAACTTCATTATGGAATTTTTCCTTATTAAATAATTGTGCTTCATTATTTTTCCAATTTTCCAGAATTTTCCGGAAGTAATGCCAAACTGTGAATCGGTTACTCTATTTATCCATATGATCGCTAAAAATGATATGCTCGCTGAGAGACAAAAGTATTGGTGAGGGATCCGAGTTTAGGTAATCACTGTGTTCAATTTCTAGAAAGTTTCGAGATACTTTGTTAACTATGAAGAAATCAATTAGGTCAGGTATTTTTTTTAAATCAGTTGGCTAGTACGTTGATTTGCATGTTGTGACCGCATCACATCCAGCAAGTTGCATCGCCTTACATAATTCTCCTCCATTCGATGTAGTTAGTCTTGAGCCCCAGTCTACGTTTTTTGCGTTAAAGTCTTCACCCATGACGAATCTATTTTTATATTTTTAATAGTAAAATATTGCTCATATTGGATCTGGTGTTTTGTATATAGTAATAAGCAAAAGGGGGCTTTTATCTTCAATAATGGTTACCACCTCGGACTCAATTGCTTGGATGGATGCGCTGTGGAATGTGTTTCAAATATCATACAAATAGCAACGTTTTCCGAATTGAGTACAATCTCTAACTCATTTTTGAGCTTTAGTAGGCCATTCGAGTTCCATGGAAGTATTTTTATGGTTTTGCACATATTTAGTTTCTCTAGTATGTATTTGTGCTAGTGCATCATCAGAGCAAGCAGTATTAGTAGTTTTTTGTTTAAAAACAACTGCATAAATAAGTCGTTTAGGGGTTTGTTTTTTTAATGTATAACTGGAAGCCATTAATTTCTCTGAATTTTTTTCATTATTTTGGTTGGATTTTGTTGTATCGGGAGCTAAAAGTTCTTTTTGGCTGTGCAATTTTTGTAAATCGTTTGGTACTATACACCATCTATAACCGGATAGGCCCATCCATATCCGCAATTAACACATCTTGGCTGTTTACCACAATCTTTTGCGTATGGCCCTAGGATAGTTTGCATTGTGGTATCAAATTTCATGATTGAAAAATAATAAAATTAAAAAAGAACTAAAATAAAAAAAAATAAAAAATAGCTTAATGTATAAATAAATCTTCTCCATATTTGTGTCAGTGGTAAGGTAGGATTTTAACCCGCCACAGCCTTCCAATCCAGCAGCAACCTTTTGGACACTGTTTTCGACACTGCACCATACGATAGGACGGGCATGATGAGAGCCTTGTAGAGTCTTAGTTTTGTTCGTCGATGGAGGACCTTACTACTCAATTCCCTACTTAAACCAAATTAACACTTGTTAGCAAGACAGATTCTTCGTTGTAAGCGTTCTTAAATGAAGTATCATATAATCTCGAAATAATAACTGTCAACAGTGACGTGGGTGCCGTTACTCGAGTGCGCCGACTGCTTGTTTCATGACAGGAGGTACTTTGTTTTGTCCTCATTCCACACCAGACCCATTCGCTTTGCTTCTTTATACAGTTTGGAAAAGGCAGAACTAACAGCGCAGTTGTTAGGCCGATTATGTCAATTTCATCTACGGGCGTATATACAACTTCTTTTCGTACTGCCGAATGCAGCTGTGAAGTCGACGAAAAGACACACCATCGATTCTCCTCTCTTATGCCTTTTCCAAGGCTTGGCATATTGTCCAGGTCTTAAGCCACACTGATACGGTCCAATCAGTTGGTTGATGGTGGGCTTCAGCTTTTCACACAATACGCTCGCTAGAACCTTATACGCGATAGGCACACTTAAATTCCAATCGGCAGGCATGCTTTCGTCCGACCATATTTTGCATAGAAGCAGATGCAAATACCTTACCAGCTCCTCGCCATTATATTTTAATAGCTAAGTCGGCAGTCCATCGACTCTCTCGGCTTTGCAGTTCTTTAGTAGCGTTATCGCTATTCTCACCTCATCGTGGTCAGGTAGCGGAACGACAGTCCGTCATCAACGATTGGGGTATCAATATCTTCACATTCTTTGTGACATGCTCAGTTGTCACTATTTAGCAGGTTTGAGAAGTGTTCCCTGCATTCTTTGTTTTTACAGGAAATCGCCCCGGCCTTGAAACCTTCTGTAAGCTGCCGAACTTTCTGGTAGAATTGTCGGGCGTTTTTCTTGTTGGCCAGCATCTCAAGGTCCTCGCACTCAAGTGTTCCGGCCTCGCCTTTTCACATTGTGATGCTTTGTCTTTCTTCCTCTCAGCTCCCAGTAGCCATCTCACTTGGCTCGCGTTGCCCCCGATCACAGCGCGGCTCTATAGGCAGCATCCATTCTTTGCGTGGCAGCATGACATTCCTTGTTGCATCAATTATTTTTTCGGGCTCGCCGGAATCCAATTTCTTCTTCGGCAACAATACGTAACGAACAACAAATGCTGCTCCATTGCTACTACACTCCGGATTAGAGAGCTGTACTCTGTACTCTGAGAGCAGGAGTGAGAGTCGGGTGTCGAATCTTGAGGCTGTCCGTTGCGATTGCAGCTTTCCGATATCGTACATTCTCTGCATATTTGCTGCACACGGGCGGGTGTATATTTTGGCTGCAACAAGATAATTATCCGAGTAGATGTTGGGTCCTCGTACATATAAGACTAGAAGCGTGTCTTCCATCTATCCCAACATGATCGATCTGGTTTCGCGTTTTTCGATCAGGAGACAACCACATAGCTCGGTATATTTTTTGCACGACTTTCTTATTGTGGCGGGGGTAGCGCTCATAGGAACAATCGAGGCGTTCATCGAAGCAATCTTTGGTCGCATTGTCCCTCTGTTCCGGCGGGGAATGGGCGCAAATGAGCGAGATTTTGAGAAATCGCGCTTTGATGCAGATTATTCCGAGTCGCTCGTCAAACGAAGTCAACGAAAGTACTTGGCGACGAAGACCATCTCCAACTAAAAAACTAACACCGAATTTGCGCTCCTTTACATAACAGCTGTGTTGTCCCGCCCATCGCACCTCTTGAATGGCAAAGATGTCAGTGTAAAAGTGTTTTGAATGTTTTTTTATTTCTCATTTCATTTATAAATATTTCTTTTCAAATTACTTTACTTTTCGTTACTTGGTAGTGTGAATCATGCAAAAATATACCAACTGTGTAATTAGCTAATACTTTCGTTACAATATTATTGAATTTCTTCAACCAAATCAATTTAATTCCTTCATAGGGGAATGCTTCAAATAAGCACGCAAAAAACCGACGAGCATACGCAAATATATCTTTATTAATATAAGCATACAAACTTATAGGCCCGTTACAATGGGTGCATTGCGTGCGTGGAGACAACGAATTTGACTGACAGCAAAATAGGTATTGTGTATTGGCGTCGATGGCGCCACATACGTGCCGCATGCCATGCCACAAAAACTGGCAGCTTTCTACTTGTGTCTTATGGCAAGTGCAGCGAATATGAAAACAGTTTAAAAAAGAACTAAATATTTTGTGTCGAGCAAATTTTTATCGATGGTGATTTTTATTATATCAAATTAAATGCGGAAAATAAATGGAATTTATATTATTTAAGTCAATAAAAATACACCTTAATCTTTTCGATAAAACCTTGAAGGAGTAGAGAAAAGGCTAGGCTAACCAAGTTGTCCTTAAAATTTAATGTTCGTCCTGATCTCGAAGTTATAATTGCACCCACCGTCTACTATTTAAGACATGGGTTGAAAAGTCCCGAGCCTTACGCATAGATGGCACTAGCTTTATTGCATTCAGCTCTTTTTCAGTTAATAGTACTAGTGCTAAGAGTGCCGCTACTTTTGTTATTTTCAAAACAATAGATCAAAAATAATTTCTTGTTTCAATTTTACACTGCTGATACACTGATGGGAAAAAATACCGATCCAGTGAAGCAATGGAAAAGTGTTATCGGGACTGCGCTCCACCAGAAACAACAATAACGACAGTGGACGCCCAAAACGTATTAAATGATCGAGAAGTGTATTAGCGTGAGTTAGCTGGCATCGTAAATATATCAAAACAACGTGATGGCTTTATATTGCATGAGCATTTGACTATGAGAAAGCTCTGTTCAAAGTGGGTGCCGCCTTTACTCACTGTTTACCAAAAACAAGAACGTGTTGACGATTATGAGCAATGTTTGGCTGTGTTTAAACGTAATAAACCGGAATTTTTGCGCCGATATGGGACAATGGATGACACATGGATCCATCACTTCACCCCGAAATCAAAACAATCGTTATCTGAGTCCAAAACGACCGAAAGCACAACAAGAAAGACTGGAAAGGTTATGGTCTCGGTATTTTGAGATGTGCGTGGTGCAATATTCATCGACTATCTTGAGAAGGAAAATACCATCAAGAGTAAATATTATATTATTATTATTAGAACGTTTGAAAGCCGTTTGCAAAGAAACGTACGGATATGGCAAAGAAAGAAATTGTGTTTCATCAAGACAACGCACCCTGTCAGAAGTCAATCAAAACCATGGCAAAATTACATGATTAGAACTTCGAATTGCTCCCACATCCACTGATTTGCCACACTTGGTCTCCAGAAACTACTGGCTGTTCGCAGACCTTAAAAACACTCGTTCGAAAAATAGTCTCTTCATTGAACACTGAAACTGAGGCCTATTTTGAAGCAAAAGATAAATCGTTCTACAAAAGTGTTATGTTAGAGCGGCGCTGGAATGATTGCGTTGTTGATGGAAATTACATTGATAGGTATGGTAAAGCTAATTTTGAACAAAAAAACCTGTTTTCTTTGTTAGATCCGGGACTTTTCAATCATGTTTTACTACCATGAATTCTATCAAAACCCTCTCTCTATACAATACTTCATAACCAACAAAAATCTTTTTATACGCAACGAAATATACAATACTTTCATTGTGGAACCATGGCACGTTTTACACGTCACTTTGCGTTGTCGCAACGGACCCATTGTGAAAGCCCTATTACGCACAAGCGGCAGCAAGATGACATTTGTATATCAAATATGTGAATTTATTATATTATACATACATATCCGGCTGCGTGGATTTGCTACAGCAGCAAAAATATTACGATTCGCTAAATATTCTCAGGAATCTCAGGAAATTATGAAGCGTCAAAAAAAATGTTTCATAATTTTCTAATACAACTTTTTACGTCTTTACTATGAAAGTGTACATCATTATTCGATATATGAATTTTAATATTTAAGAACACGTTTTAGTGATTTTTTCTGCTTTAAATGTTTGGCTCTTTAGGGTTCATCCAAAGGCTGAATGTACTCTATTTGCAGTAACATCAAACTGAGTCGCTCCCCTGTTCCTAAATTTCTAACTTTGCGATTGTACAGCCACGCACACCTTATTTGATACATATACGATTTTTTGTAAAGTGTTCTATATTTTGCGAAAATGGAAAACTGAGTATGCAGATATTTTATTTATTTTGTTTTAGATCATTTCTCAACATAGAATACAAAAAGTGCCCACTCATGTAATGCATCTTCAATCATGCATCATATAATGCAAAAACTAAAAAACAACAACAGCATATACTCGTAGAGAATTCAAGCCGCATTCACACACATTTTTACCTACATACATATACGATAGTATATGCAATGATTTTTTTGTTAGAAATAGGTATACTTAAGAATGATTCGGTACTCGTCCAAAATTTTGTGAATTGTTTTTCGTTTTACATTGTAACTGGTAGGCAAGCAAAAAATAAAACGATTTAAAATATAAGGTTGTCAAAAAAGTCTTGTGGTATTTTTATTGAATTTTCAATTGTTCATAAAATTGGTTATAATAATGCGATTTAAGTCAAATATGCGCCGTTTTGTTCGATGACGAGTTCCCAACGAGATGCCAACTTCATAATGCCCCTCTTATAGAAGCTCGCTTCCCTATTGTCAAAAAACTCGGAGAGCCAATTTTCACAGGACTCTCTTGTGGACAACTTCCGACTACCAAGCTCGTTCGCCATGGACAGAAATAGGTGGTAATCACTTGGTGCGAGATCCGGACTATACGGTGGATGCAAAAGAACCTCCCATCCGAGCTCCCGGGGCTTCTGGCGCGTCACCAAAGATGTGTGTGGCCTGGCGTTGTCCTGATGGAAGACAATTCGGCCTCTGTTGATCAAAGATGGCCTCTTCTGCATGAGTGCTGCATTCAAGCGGTCCAGTTGTTGGCAGTACAGGTCCGAATTGAGCGTTTGGCCATAGGGGAGCAGCTCATAGTGGATGATTCCCTGCCAATCCCACCAAACACACAGAAGAACCTTCCTGGCCGTCAATCCAGGCTTGGCCACCGTCTGGGCAGCTTCACCGCTTTTCGACCACGACCGTTTGCGCTTCACGTTGTCGTAAGTGACCCACTTTTCATCGCCAGTCACCATCCGCTTCAAAAACGGGTCGATTTTGTTGCGATTCAGAAGCGATTCGCATGCATCCATACGGCCAAAAATGTTTTTTTGCGTCAAGTCGTGTGGCATCCATACATCGAGCTTCTTTTTCAATCCAAGCTTCTTCAAATGGTTTATAACGGTTTGATGACTCATGCCCAGCTCTTGGCCGATGCTACGGCTGCTACTATGCCGGTCTCTTTCGATCAATTCAGCGATTTTATTTCAATTTTCGACAACAGGCCTTCGGGACCGTGACGCGTCTTCGATCACCTCTTCACCAGAACGAAAACGTTGAAACCATCGTTGTGCGGTGGAAATGGAAACTGTATCGGGTCCATAAACTGCACAAATTTTATTGGCAGCATGAGACGCATTTTTGCCTTTATCGTAGTAGTACTGTAAAATATGCCGTATTTTCTCTTTATTTTGCTCCATGTTTGCGACGCTATAACTCACGAACGACTAAAAGCAAACAACAATTAATCAAACACCTGTTAGCACGTGAAAAGAGCTTTCCAAAAAGCTCTAGCGTGAACCGATGCGACGAATGCAACTAGAACTACGCGCTTGCAAAGACAAGCTTACGGAAATACCGCAAGACTTTTTGGCCAACCTTATATTTCGATACATTGTTATTCACCTGGAAAAGCCAATAACCAAACAGAAGAGTTGCGCTTCGATTGGCAGAAGCAGGGCTTCCGCTAGGCTGGCACGGAAGAGACCATTGGTAAGTTTGCTCGAAAGTACATATCCTGGACTCGAAATCGGTGGCGTTATACAGGGTCCGACACTCGAAGTGTAACCAATTTCAGACCGCTCGCGCAGCTGAAGCGCGCGGAATCATTTCGCCCAGAGCAAACGCGAAAAGAGGAAATCATTAATGGGTTTCAAACGTAATAGTGTGATTGCATTATATTTGGCTGGAAAATCACAACCAACGATTGTTCGTGATTCGTCGTTAAAATGATACTGGTAGCATTGCGAAACGTTTTGGAGATGGTCATCAAAAGACTGCAACGTCACGTGAAATGGTTCAAAAAGTGAAAAAGCGACTTGAGCGAAATACCCGGGGAAGCGTCAAACATATGGCGAAAGAACTAAAAATATCTGACCGTAGCATCCGCCGCATACAGAAAAATGATCTCAAAGTCAAGCTTTATAAGATCCATAAGGCACATGATCTCACACCAAAGCAGCACCAAGTCAGACTTGAGAGAGCGAAAGAACTGCTTTACTTAGCCGAAAGCCAAGCATTGTGTTTTCTGACGAGAAAATTTTTCAAATTGAGCAATTCGTCAACTCCCAAACGATAGGGTTTATTTGACCCACCGTTCATACGAGAATTTGACGCGAATCCGATGGATTACTCTCTTTGCGCCATTTTGCAGAACAGGGTATGAACTAAAATATTCACCGGTATCGAGCTATTATCCGCAAGTGGGCCAAAATACCCGGAAGTCACATTCGGGCAGCTCGCGAATCATTTATGGCCCGTCTCAAGGTCATAGTCAAGGCTAAAGGTGGTCATATCGAGCAAGAGTAAATTGATTCTTAATTTTGTATTATTTTCACACATTTTTTACCTTGAATTGGTTTACTTTTTAATTAGTTACACTTCCAGTGCCGAACCTTGCACTTTATTCAGCGATGAAACGAAAATAAATAAAGTTAGTCCAGATTGTAGGAAGTTCGTGCGAGGGCCAACGCGTGCAGCATTCGACCCTGTGTTAATCTCACCAATCATAAAGCACGGGGTGCGGTGCTAGTATTCGTGGAACGCCGAGAACTTACTGGTGAGTTGGAAATTTCAACAAGACAATGATCTGAGGCACACTTCTTGTGATGCAAAAAAGTTGTATGAAGACAATTTGATCACTATTACGAATTAGGTATTTTAATATATTAGAAACATATTTAGAACGACGTAAAAAAATGCCCTCAGTACCTAGTTATTTGGCGAGACTCAGAGACATAGGAAGCTAGACAACAAGGTCGTACGGTCACAGTAAGATCCTCCTACAAGGACCCTCACTGTTCAAAAACAGATCAGACTGCACTGTCCCCGACCTTAACTTTAAGAAAGACTTTACGGTGCGTTTTCCGCGAAGAGCCGAATGGAGCAAAGGGAAGGTGTTTGGAAGACACGATATCGAAATCTATACCGATGGCTCTAAGATGAACTGTGGTGTGGGAGCTGGCTTCCACTCGGAGCCGCTCAACCTATCTCAGTCAAGTCGTCTTCCTGACTATGTCAGCGTATTCCAGACAGAACTGTTGGTGATCAGAGAAGCATGCAAATCACTAAAACTCTACAAAGAAGTTGGTGCAAGAGTAAATATCTTCTCAGACAGTCAAGCAGCTATAAAGGCCTTAAACTCCAACCTAATTTCATCCAAACTAGTCTTACAGTGTAGAGAGGAGCTTTAAATGCTTAGTCATTGGCTTTAAATCTCTCTGATATGGATTCCCGGTCACAGGAACATACGGGGTAATGAGATAGCGGATGAGCTAGCAAGGAAAGGCTCGGCACTAGAAATAGCAGAGGCGGGGGCAGTTTCCACCCCACTCAACACGATAAAAGCACCCATTGCCACACACTTTAGCCGAAAGAAGATGGAAGCAACTAACTACATGTATTACAACAAAAAACACATGGCCGTCATACAAAATCCAAAGGACGAATGATCTGTTAGGATGCTCTCGGCCAAACATCTCACGCATCACTGCAACCCTTACAGGCCTCTGGAAAGTAGGGGATTAAGCAGCTAGACTTAACCTACCCTTCAATCTGCAGAAGCTGTGAAGCGGAAGGAGCGAAGGAAAGTCTTTTCCACTACTTATGTGAAGCAGCAAACTAATGAGATCTCAGGAATCGATATTAAGAATTTCCTGCTATACTTGGACCTCACTAAATGGTTCTGACTTAGAACAAAAAAAAAAAAAAAAAAAAAATCATTATACGAGGACGGTGGTAGTAAAACGGTGCTGGTCACTAATTAGGATTATTTCAGGGGAAATACTCAACCACTTCAACAACAACAACAACCTAGTTATTTCAAAAGGTCGAGGCTGCATGGAAATCCATCCCTGTTGAACGTTGTAGAAGTTTATTATTGTCAATGAAAAGGGCTGTGCAGCAGTAATAAAGCGAAAAGGATTTTCAACACAATATTGAAACAGAAAACTTCGCGGCCCGACTGGCATTTAGTATTGCGCGAATGAGATACTAAAACAAAAACATGAATTCGCCTTGTCACTAGTTGGTGAGATAGAACTCTCGAGAAGATACGAGCTGCCAAATCGAGAATTTGTGTATGCGTATAGGGCAGTGGTCGCCAACCTTTTCAATGTGTAGAGCTACTTTCAAGATTTTGAAATAAACAGCGAGCTACTTGCACAAGCCAACATAAATTAAATAATACACAGTTATATTCGACATACAATACATGTATTTATTTTACTAATATACGTTCTATATATAATAAACTTATGACTTATAGTGCTTACACTTATGCATAACTACATCCATGTTCACACCTATCAATCGTAACAAAATTTTTTGCAGTCATAAAGGCAAATCACAAGCGACTTAAAAAAACAACAAAACAGTAATAGTACATTATTATATAAATAAAATATGGGCAGATAAAAAGAGCATATTTAATGAGAAGGTTGACATTCTGACTCATCGATAATTTTTTTAATATTTGCAGTATAATTTGATACAGTCATTCGAATACAGTTATCCAAATGTATATCTGTAAGCCGATTGCAGTATTTATTTTTAATAAATTTCATATTGGAAAAAGAAGATTCACACAAATAAGTTGAACTGAATAACGCTTTCACTTTCAACGCAACACGACATAAAACTGAATACTTATCTTTACTTACTAAAGTCCATATACATTTTCTATTTGAACCTAAAGATTTTAAAGTCAAGTCACTTTGAAAAGCAATCAGTTCCATTTCTGTCACAGCAATGTCTTCGCCAAAGTTGTTCATAACAAAAGTTGCAAACTGTTGTATATCAATGTCCATGAAGGGTGAAACAACAAATTGCATCACTAAAGCAATTTTGCTGAAATCCTTGAAACGATTTTTGAAGTTTTCCTTCAAGTTAGAAACTATTTCCATATGATATTTACTGTACACGAAATTAGCACAGAGCGGATCAAACGCAAACGGGACAACACAGTCAGCTCCCATTAGCTGCAACAACAATATGCGCTCTACATTATCGCCATGGAGCGCAGAGAGCATAAGTTCTCATATCAACAGTCCCGTATTCTCTGCATCATGCGTGAGCACAACAGGTATGCCTACAACTACGACTACAAATACATCTACAACTTGTTCAATCGTCTCCTTAAATTCTACAACAACAACAACTGCATCAACACAACTACTGCTAGCGACCCATTTGTCAGCGTCTACACAATCGGCTGCACTAAAAAATCAACCTGTGGTTAAAAGAGCACGAAACTCACCCACAAAGGTCTCAACATTGACTGCTAGTAACAAAAAAATAAAAGCAACATCAACCCTCAATCAAAGTAAACTGCCAAACTACTGGCTGAGTGGAACTTCTTCTGCAAACAAATTCGCAGCTTTAGATGTGGATGATGGAGAAGAAATTACTCAAACTGCAAACAGTGGGTTATTTAAAGATTCACTGTCACAAAATTTAAACAAAGACGAAAAAGAAAAAAATAATAAGCCACCGCCAATATATGTCCAAGGTGTAGAATGTATAAAAACATTAAAGACTGCTTTAAATGAAATAGCAAATAACAGCTTTACTCTAAAAATTTTAGCAAATAATGAAGTTCGCGTTCAAGCAGAAAATTTAGAAATATATAACAGACTAGCGGACCCTCTGCCTGCTTCGCTAGGCATATCAAAATTAGAAATGAATAATGAACACTCGATGCAGATTCACTCTATGTGTATTTATTCTTTTTTTACAAAATAAAATTAATTTTACTTTTAAACTTAAACTAACGCAAACCCTTTTCGTAAACTACAGTTTTTGTTTTGCCCTGAGTTGTGGTATAAATAAACAGAACTGATGGCTTTCCTACACGTGAACATGATACATATAATTGTCCGTGGGAGAAGCATGCATATTCTAAGTCAATTCCGCATAATTCCAGCGATTGTCCTTGTGCTTTGTTTATTGTCATTGCAAATGCAAGACGTATTGGAAATTGCAATCTTTTGAAGTCAAAAGCTAAATCTGGTGGAATTGGCGGAATACGCGGAGTCAATACGTCTTCACCTTTGAATTTTCCTTTTAAAATTGTTGCTTCAATAAGATTATTAATGACCTTTTTGACTGCTAATCTGCTAAGTAAAATAATTGGTGCACCAACTTTAAATTGTAAGCGATGAGCCGGCAGTCCAGGTAAATCCAAGGAATTTAAAAATTCTGTTGAATAATTTACAGCGTCATCTTGATTTATAACTGTATCAATTGATTTAAATGTTACAATCTCACCAGGCATATCATTTAAAATATTCGCATTCAATTGACCAACTTCCTTATTTTTCGCAGCCAGTATTGCTCTCTCAGCTAACCAATTGTGATTTTGATAATTTTGCGCAATATTTGGAAAAACACTTGAAACTAATTCTTGTTTTGTGTGTGCAAAATTACAAAAATTATCTGGCAAAGTGATTAAGCCAATAGCAGCATCAATAGGAATTTGTCCATTTCCTATCTTCAGAAGTTGTCTTGAAAATTCGTCAGCCGATGCATAATTTTGCAAATAAACTCGCAGATTTGTTTTCAAAGTCAAAGTTTTTACGTGCCTCCATAAATGGGATGTCTTTAAACATGCTTTTAATTCACCTGCTGGTGTTGAACGGGGAATTACTGGCAAAGTTTGACGAAAATCACCAGACAATAATATTAAAGCACCACCAAATATTTCTTGATTATTACGTAAATCTTTCAAAGTTCTATCCAATGCTTCCACTGATTTTTTATGTGCCATTGCACATTCATCCCACACATTTAATTTGCATTGTTGCAAAACTCTTCCCATTCCAGTAAGTAATATAATTTTCTTTTTTCTATTGTTGAAATTAAATTTCTAATTCTTTTGGCCGCATAAGTTGATTTCCAATAAGTTAAAACAAAATAATTGAAAAGTAATGAATTTAATCAAAAAAACATGAAAAACTTAAAATGTGCATTACAATCGCTAACAACAACAACGAAACCACCGTTTTTTTATTTTCACTGATTATTAAAATTTTACGCACAATATATTTTATTTTTATAAATTTTTTCCCAAAAAAAAAAAAAACAACAATGAAAAACACACTCATATTTGCTATTTTAGTTGTTAAATGAAAATGTGTTTCAGGTACTTTTTAATGTTGCAACTACTCTTTGACTTTGAAACTGCTTACACTCACAAAATAATCCAACTCTTTTAAACACACATACAAATATAATTATTTATTTTGGGTTTCCCACTCGTCAAAGCAGCACATAAGGTTGCATTATTTAATTATTACCTAATACAAACTTGTTCTCTTTTAACAATGATAATATTACTATGTGAAATCAAGTAAATATGCATTTTTGTATTATATCCTGAGCATTTGTCTTCAGCGCTATACCAATGCTCGAACACTTGGAGCATGAAATTTACAGAAGAATTGTAACAGAAATGCCTGAGAGCGCTATTTTAGTTATACCTGCTTTTAGGCATTTATCTCGTAAACGTACCTTTGCCCATATAAAATTGTCTACGTAAATGCATGAAAAAAGTGTTAGCATAACTTTTTCGAGTATATGTGTATACATGCAGGAGGTTTTTTTTTTACATTTTGCTCGTCGGCTTTCGCGTTTTCTTTTCTTGGTTTTAGACTTTCACCACAGAAAAATTACGCAAACCCATGAACAAAGTTATACTAATAGAAACCTGATCTTAATATTTGAGCTACCATCAAATTAACACATTTTATTTTTGAAAAGAACATATATGGCGACTGTCGATCCATATGATGGATTTCAAAAAATGTATGGATTCAACCGCTGAATAATTTCGTATATTTTAAATCCATCTAAACTTTTACATTTGAGCATTTATATACATATATGTATTTAACATTTAATTTAAGTAAACGTTTCAATATTTGTCCAAAAACTTTGAGCTTCGAAAAATACAGGCTTATGGTTATTAATGGAATCAAATATATTATATTTAACGAATTTTTATTTTATCTAAATCATAAAACGTTCAAATGAAGCTCAAAATATTTTTCCAGTTAAAAAAAAAGCAATGTGCTTTGAGTCCGTGTCACGCATGCATAAAAAGGAAAGAAAAGAGAGGACAACTATTGTGTTACGAATAATACAGTCGCATACGTCACCCGACTTCGAAACAATGTTATTCATGACTGTGTATATTCTATTCATTTGCGTGTATTCTCATTCCGTATACGTAATGTCCGTATAAGGGAAACACGGAAATATTGTATTTTTCACACTTACACAACGCACGCATACTTTTACCGATATCTTTAAAACTTCACATAAACCATCTATGGACCAATACCAATGATCTGTGAAAATTTGATTGAAATCAGTGAATGCGTTTAGGCGTGAATCGGCGACTAACGAACACAAAAAAACGTCTCCATTTTTATATATAAGATTACACCACATGCTAAAAGAAAAAGGTACAAAGCTGTATACATTTAGGCCAAAAAGTGAAAGAGGATTTAAAGTAGTCTTACGAAATATGCACCACTCTACAGACCAAGAAGAAATTAAAAAAGAACTAAACGAAAAAGGCCACAAAGTATTTAACATTACTAATATAATGCAAAGATCAACAAAAAAACCACTACCATTATTTTTCATCGAACTACAAGTAAGTGATAACAACAAAGACATTTACAATATAAACAAGCTAATGAACTGCATAGTCATTTTTGAAGCACCTCACCATAAGCGAACCATTTCACAGTGCACGAAATGCCAGAAATATGGGCACACAAAAAATTATTGTACAAGGGATCCAGTTTGCGTGAAATGCGCTGGTAGACATCTTACAATGGAATGCAAAAACCAAATAAAGGAAGTTAAATGCGCTTTATGTGGAGGTAAGCATACCGCCAACTACAAAGGATGCGAAATTTATAAAGCACTTAAAGTGCAAAGATTTCCACCTCTGCGTAATAAAGAACCAACATTAAATACAAATAAAAATAATACACCAATAACAACAGCCGTAACAAACATAATTCCCGGAGTAAGCTATGCTGATGTAGCATCTTCTTCAAGGGAACATAAAGCAGAGCAGGAACTGATTAAAAGATCTGAAAAAAAACAACGATATTGAAGAGCTTAAAGACATGGTAAAATCCCTAGTCAACCAAATGGCAAATATGATGAATATAATTACAATGCTTTTAAAGAATATGAATGGACAAAAGTGAAAAAATTAAAATTCTAATTTGGAATGCAAATGGACTAACACAGCACTATTTAGAACTGAAACAATTTTTAGTTGAAAAAGATATTGACATAGCATTGATTGCAGAAACACACTTCACTGATAAAAGTCTTCTGAAATTTCCTAAATACAAAGTGTATGTGACAAACCACCCCGATGGAAGAGCCCACGGAGGGACTGCTATAATTATTAAATCAAGCATAACGCACAATGAACAACTCCAATATTCGACGCCTTATCTTCAATCCACGACAGTACAAATCTATGACAAAAATGGACCAGTATCTATCTCCTCCATATACTGTCCACCTAGACACATAATAAACTCGGATCAATATGACAAATACATAAAGACGCTTAACAATAGATTTATTGCAGCTGGAGATCTCAATGCAAAACACATTGATTGGGGCTCAAGACTCACCAACAAAAAGGGGCGTATTCTTATTAACGCAATTAACAAAAACAATTGCAGATTTATAAGTACCGGAGAACCTACCTATTGGCCAACTGACGTAAAGAAAATTCCAGACTTGATCGATTTCTGCATAACCAAAAACATAAGCCATAACCAATTGACAATTCAGTCGTGCTATGAACTTTCTTCTGACCACTCGCCGATATTACTTGAATATGTAAGTCATATAAAATCTATAGATACATCTTTTCGCATACTTAATGACAGAACCAACTGGGAAAAATTCCGCCACCATATTGACGATCAACTTATACCAAATGTGATATTAAAAACGCAACTTGACATTGAACATGCCATTATCCATTTTAATAACGTAGTACTAGAAGCAGGGATCAGATCGGCACCAAAGCAAGCAAATAGAACAAATACACCAACAACTGACATTACTATTAAAAAGCAAATTATAGAAAAAAGAAAGTTAAGAAAAAGATGGCAAAAAACTAGATCACCTGACGGCAAGAGAAAACTAAACTTAGCTACAAAAATTCTTAAGGATACCTTAAATAAGAGAAATAACAAAGAAATCGAAAACTATTTGAAGAATCTGACTCCCTATCAAGATACAAACTACTCTTTATGGAAATGTACTAAAAAATTAAAAACTCAAATAAAACATCAACCACCACTAAAAAAAGATGACAATTCATGGGCTGTTACAAAAGAGGAAAAAGCGAAAACATTGGCAAATTACTTCGAAAAAGTTCTATCAAATGACGAAGAAAAGAAAATCAACAACCAAAACAACTTCCACAATGATTTTACAAAAATAACAAGGACGAATACACACGAAATAATAGCTTGCATCAAAAAAGGAATAAAACATAAAAAAGCTCCCGGATATGACATGATAACAGGAAAAGCATTAGCGGAGCTACCAACCAAGGCATATGTATACTTGCGAAACGTTTTTAATGCAATGTTTCGCTTACAATACTTTCCGAAGCTCTGGAAAGTGGCAGAGATTATTGCTCTGCCAAAACCGGGTAAAGATCCAACTACCGTGTCATCATATAGACCAATAAGCTTATTACCGACAATATCTAAAATTGCTGAAAAATTACTGCATGATCGGATAAGCCAACTTCTAGACCAAAAACGTATAATACCGGATCATCAATTTGGATTTAGAAAAAAACATTCGACTATTCAACAGATCCATAGAATTACAAGTACAATCCAATCAGACCTTGAAAACAATCGATACTGTGCCGCAGTATTTTTGGACGTAGCTAAAGCGTTTGACAAAGTGTGGCATGAAGGCTTACTCCACAAAATAAAAAGAATGCTACCTTTTGACTACTATCTCATCATAAAAAGCTATCTAACCGACCGAAGCTTCTATATTAAATATGACAATCAATGTTCAGATATTCATCAAATAACTGCTGGAGTTCCGCAAGGAAGCGTTCTTGGCCCTCTACTATATGTTTTATTCACCGCAGACATACCACCTCCTGACGAAACTAATTCATCAATTGCTACGTTCGCAGACGATACAATACTATTAGCATCAGACAAAAGCTTAATTATCGCTACTGAAAAACTGCAGCGATATACAAACGCAGTTAAGGAATGGTTTGATAATTGGTGCCTAAAAATAAATGAAGACAAAACCGTGCAGGTTATATTTACTACCAAAACAAAATTTACTGCAGTTCCAATAAAAATGAATGGCAAAGCAATTTCAATTAAACCCACTACTAAATATCTCGGAATACATTTGGACTCGAAACTAAATTGGAATCACCACATAAAGCAAAAGGTTAAACAAATAAAAAAAAAAACTTCGACAACTTAATTGGTTAGTCAGCACAAAATCCAGACTTACTATACAAAACAAGATATTATTGTACAAAGCCATGATTAAACCAATCTGGCTATATGGACTACAGGTGTGGGGAACGGCTAAAAAAACTCATATAGAAAAAATCCAACGACAGCAATCAAAGATTCTTCGAATTTTGACCATGTCTGACAGGTACACGAAAAATGATGACATCCACAGGACTTTTAATATAGCAAGAGTAGACGAAGAAATCAAAAAGATAACAACAAGGCACTTTGAAAAAATACACACACACAGTAATGCAGAAATCAACAAACTTCTTGAAAGGGAAAGAAACGGGAAAAGGCGTTTAAAGAGAACCCGACCAAGCGACCTAGTATGATAAATGCTAGAAACACCATAACTATGTACAAAAAAAAAAAAAAAAAAAAAAAAAAAAAAAAAAAAAACAAAAAAAAAAAAAAAAAAATAATAATAATAATTAAAAATAGTTGTAAAATGTAATCATGTAAAGTGAAACTTGTATTGTATTATTGTATATTATTTAATTGCTATTATTTCGTTTATTTTAATTTTATCGCTTTTTGACACTGGCCATTAAGCGATGTATATAAATCCTGACCAAATTGTTAAACAACATACTTAATGTCAAAGGACAGATGTATAAAATAAATGGGGAATAAACAAAAAAAAAAAAAAAAAATTTACTGTCATAGGGCCCCAACAGATTTTTGGATATCTTTTCGGAAAGAATGGGAAAATGCTTAGTATCGCGGTTTTTTAGGTTTTGCTCCCAAAATTCAAGTTTTGTAATAAATGCATTTATATCAGAAATGATTTCCGCTAATTCTTTATCCCTGCCTTGAAGCTGCTAGTTAAGCTCATTTAATTTCTCTGTAATGTTCACAAGAAAACCAAAATCTCTGAGCCAAGTCGAATTCTCCAGTTCAGGAATCGGTTCATCGCGTTCTTTGAAAAATTGGAGTATAGCAGGCAGGACATCATTGAAACGTTTGAGCACTCGTCCTCTGCTTAACCATCGCACTTCAGAGTGAAGAAGTAGCTCTCCGTATTGACAGTCAATTTCATCAGCCAAGGTTTTAAATAATCTTCTTTGTAACGCTTGACCTCTAATCTTGTTCACAATTTTCACCACCAGTTTCATAACGTTGTTCAATTTTAGAAAATTTCCACATAATGCTTGCTGATGTATAATACAGTGGTAACTAAGAAATTGTGGAAAACTTTCATCCTGGAGCACCGTCAGTTGTCAGGCTTACCATTTTTGATATTGGAATTTTCTCAGAAGAGATGAGATTTTTGAAATGAGAAAACAGCTCTAGCCCAGTAGTAAAATCACTAAAAGCCATCCTGACAAATATGGCCATCTGTGAGGTGTCAGCTACATCTGTTGATTCATCCAGTTGCAGTGAAAAATAAATACAGTTATCTAAGTCACTTCTTAACGGTAAAAAAATATCATTGCTCATTAGTTCTACTCGCCTCATCACTGTATTAGCAGAAAGTTGCATAGATTTTATAGCAGACACTATTTCATCTTTATTTCTAAAGCTGGCGAATAAAGAATCTGCAGCTTCCAAAAATGCTTGTTTTATGATTTCCCCGTCTTCATAAGGTTTTTTCTTTTGTGCAATTATCTGGGAAACACGATAAGATGCTTCAGTTGCAGCCTTATTTTTGTCGATTGTTTTCAAAAATATTGACTGTTGTCCAATTAACTGGATTTTTAAATGTTTCAGTTTTTCTTTTCTGGTGGCAGAATTTAAGGGAATGCCTTCTCAAAATTCGAATGTACAGTTTTATGATGCCTCTCAATATTTTCTTTTTTAGGAACTGACACAGATGTATTACATAACCAACAAACACTTTTGCCTTTAACTTCTGTGAAGAAATATTGTTCTTCCCATTCCGAATGGAAATGGTATGCCTTCGCCTTCTTACTACTGCTTGCCATAATGTTTCGAACTCTAACCCAACCGCTGCACGCAGAACGTTGATAATGCCGTTCAGTATTAAACTGAGCGCAATGTCGACGTGCATTGCGTATACATAAAGCCAAAAAATTCTCGAGCACGCTAATCGGTTCCAGCCGATCCTAGAACGGTGACGCGACTTCGCGCCGTGTTTGTCGGCGCGAAATCGCTTACCGCAGTGTTGCCGCTGTTTATCTATTTATTATGAACATTTCTGAAATTTGCTAATACTGGTATGATTTTCAGACTTTTGGATTTTTTGCAACGTGAGCAGCGCGAGCTACCAGAATTGCCTTTGCGAGCTACCGGTAGCTCGCTATCGACGGGTTGGCGACCACTGGTATAGGGTATTCAGCCGTAAGGTGAAACAAAGGAAATAAAGTAAACAAGTTGTGTTGCCAATAATGTATGACTTTTATTTCCCAATCCAGTGATCGAACCCAGAAGAATTATTGCGGGAAATTTATTTGGATATTAACTTAATATATTCGTAACAATAGTAATGGATACTTTTCCCTTTCGCCTGCATTTTTTATGATTTGATTATTATTTTGCTTCGTCCATATGTAATTTTTTAACTCCACGACCATAATACTTATTTCGCTGAATAACTTTGTCATTTACCAACCGATCGACTTCAGCATACATGTTTTCGATACGTCAATTCAGTACAATTTGAATCATGGATCGCTTTACACTGAAACAACGCGAAATCGACGCTATAGCGATTCAAAAACTGTTTTTTTTTTTACTTTTTGTTTTAAGAGACTTTTGATAGGATTTGCTGTATGATTTTTCTGTACAAAGGAGTTGTCAAAACCTCATGAATCTTCCCAATCTTGACAGTTGCAGAATAATGCTAGAAATCATAAATGGTAATCAATTTAGAAGCATCGAATTTCAAATTGAAATAAAATAACGAAAATTTAAATTGATTGGGCAATCTTCATTATTTTTGTGTAGTACTATTCATGACATTTGTTTTTTTAATATAATCCCTTTCAAATGTTGGCCGCAATTGCGCCGTAATTCGGCGATCCATAAACACCAATTTTAAATGACTCGTTGGAGCACTTCGGTCCGTATCTCAGGAATAACTTTATAATGTTGGCTTCCAATGCCTGCTCAATCGACGATGGTTTATCCAGAAAGCATTTAGACTTTATATACCCCTACAAATAAAAGATACAAAATTATGTATCATACGATCTTGATGGCCAATCCACCACCATACCTTGGCCTGAGCGCGCGATGAACACTTTGAGTTTGACAGTAGCCACGCCAAAAATGTCAAAGAACCCTATTGGAAGAAGTACCTCCAATTTGATCACCATTATTTATAGTTAAACTGATTACGGGTCCTAGCCCATTTCCGCAATGTTTTCTCTCGAGTATCAAGACACTTTAAGTTCCTTTTTTAAAATCATTGGAGCAAATTACGATCTTACCCCTTCATAGCCAATGATATTTTTGATATGTTAGGTACGCGGTATAGTTAGTAGTCGAAACGACTAACATTGGGTAGGCAGGTTGGTTGGTTGGTTTTAATAAATTTTAATTTTCATCCCAGCATCCTGGGAGGAGAAGCAAACATATTTGCTTTTACACGACATGCTTATTGTTTTTTAAAAGACTTTTTTAAACCAAAAATCATTTTTAACTTTCAAAATGTGAGCAAAGAAAAATTTTATCCAGCAGTCAGTTTCTGTTTTGGTTGGCAAAAAATGTACACACCATCATCCGATTAACTTGGATTGAAGTTAATTGACCGATTATCTGTAACCAGATATTGACGTAACAAATTTTTTAGACTTCTGCTGATTAAGCTCTAAATAAGATTTTTCCCTTTACTTTAAAAGTCAAATAACCTCTCAGGTATGTTGTTTTTACAAAAATATTTCTTCTCATAATGTGGTTAAGAAGCATAGAACGTTAGCTTTTATATATAATAGATGTATACATTACCGCCTTGAATTTTTGAAATTGCTGAGTTTTTATCCTGGGTCACTGGAGGAGTGGGTTTATGCGATTGCCCCGTTGCCCGATACATGGCCATTACCCAGAGACTACATTCGTTTTCGTCGTCGCAGGCAAATGCAATACTATCACCCTCTCGAACAGCGTTAAAAAAGTAGCGGCCTCCATTTAAATCGATCCCAAACATTAAATTGGCTGCAATGCAAAAAGTAATAATTTATCTTGCTCTGTCTATAGCATATAATATTGTCATGCAAACCGCTTACCACTCGCCGCTTCAATGTAATCAACTGTGTACCCATCTAATTGCATCATTTCCGATGGCTCAGACTTCTTCTCCTTGTAACTACACATCGCAAACGTGTATTGGGATACTTGTACTAAAACAAAGTAACGTTTCTTCCACTTTTTCCATACTGATTTGCCAATTGCATGAAGATGACTGCAATAGAATTCATTAAATTGTACTATTCGAGAAAAATAATGGTAATCCTACTTGTTTGCATATTTTGTATATACATTTGTCGTACAAATCGTTTGAAAAAGTTCAAACCGATTCTATCTATCATTTCTAACTATGTATCATATATATCAAGTCACTCCCCACTTCTACTCCAAAGAATATTAATAAAAAACAAATAATAATTAGTACTTCAGTAATAACTTTGCTTTCAAAAAGTTGTATACATAGTATATAAATATAGGTATACCTATGCAAGTTATTCGCTTGCAATTTCCGATTAATTTAGCAATTCTTTCAAGCGAAATTCCATTGGAGACTTGAACGTCGAATTTGGCTCAGAATACATATTTTTCAATGAGACGCATTGTAATTAATATAGGTGGTTTTAGTAATAAACAATAATAAATACTCGTGATTATCGGATTTTGAAGTGGTACGGCATCAAGGAAATTTCTGTGTTTTAATAAAATTATGTTTGGACAGCCTTTTAGTATATTAGCTAAACTAAGCTGTATGCCATAAACGGATTTAAAAAGTTGTTTCACATTATGAAGCGATCACATTCAACTATTCTCGGAGCCACATCACGCTGCGAACAAGAGAAGAACTGCAGCAAAATTCTAAATGCTTTAAATTTCCAGTCTCCTACGAAATTTTTATATGTTTAAAAACTTCCTACACTTCTCACTTTTCTTCTGCTCAAGATAAGAAATTTCTAGTTTTCGTTGTGCTGGGAAGGTGTTTCCCCCACACTAGGCGAAATTTGAACTTTTCGACGGAGTCAAGCCCATTTCAACTGTTTGGTTTTTCGAAGATATTATTATTTGCAACAGCTCTTGATTGTTGATACGCAACATCTCTCTGGATTGCCATAAGCTCGGCCTCGTCTAACATGCGGAACGAATTTTCATATATCTTGCTAATATGAACAAATAAAACCACCCTGTTCTCCAGATTAGATCCATCAATGTAAAACTGAAGATAATCGCTTCTCGTCCCATATTTGTTTCTTATTTTAACTTCAAGGATGAAATTACTCTCCGAACAATAGAATTTAAAGTTTTTTCGTACGAACGTCTTTTCATCGGGCGTTTCTTTACAAATAATTGTCTAAAGATTTGAAAGATTTGTATATTTGCAGTTCTCAGATACAGTTTTTAGCAGAAAAATGTAATCCTCAATGTATTGTACTAATATATTATATTAATGTAAAAGGGATATTTCAAAAATTTAATTTTTGCCAATATCCAATGCTTTCTGAGTTTTGATGCAAGTTGGTGGAAATTACACAATGTTGATTTTGCTTGGTGGGACTCAGTTCAATTCGTGAAATAACATATATTATATTAGCTCTATTGTTTTATTAATTTCCAACACCTGTGAGTAACACTCTTTCTCCTACTAAAGTTTTAGAATTTTATCCTTGGGAATTATTACCAAGGTTTGATTATCTTGAAAGATTTATCGATCGACGTACTAATATAAGTGTAATTATATATACTAATATTATAAAGAGGAAAACTTTGTTTGTTTGTTTGTTTGTTTGTAACGAATAGGCTCAAAAACGACTGGACCGATTTTAAAAATTCTTTCACCATTCGAAAACTACATTATCCACGAGTAACACGGATTACATTTTATATAGGAAAAAAATAGGGTTCCGTAATATATTTGGATTTTTAGGAGACAAACTGAAAAAAATCTTATATATATATAAAATAAAGTCAACTTTTTGTGTGTGTTCGCTAACCGGCCGTGTCTGCACCGAATTAAACCAAACTTACACACATTGTTAAGAAGGTATTGAAGATGGTTTCCGTATAGTTTGGATATATATTGGTGGATAGGGCTCGAGATATAGGTCAAAACGTGCACCCGGGTAACCTTCGGATGTGTATGTACAATATGGGTATCAAATTGAAGCTGTTGGTGAATGCTTTAGTTCAGAGTATTTCCATCTGCTCCGTGACTGGGGTCTCGAGATATAGGTCAAAACGTGGACCGGGGTAACCTTTGGTTGTGTATGTACAATATCTGTATCAAATGAAAGCTGTTGATAAGTGCTTTAATACGGGGTAATTTTCATACCTATTGATGACTAGGGTCTGGAAATATATGCCAAAACGTGGACCCGCCGTGTCTTTGCACCGAATTAAACCAAACTTACACACATTGTTAAGGAGGTATTGAAGATGGTTTCCGTATAGTTTGGATACATATTGGTGGATAGGGCTCGAGATATAGGTCAAAACGTGGACCCGGATAACCTTCCGATGTGTATGTACAATATGGGTATCAAATGGAAGCTGTTGGTGAATGCTTTAGTTCAGAGTATTTCCATCCGCTCCGTGACTAGGGTCTCGAGATAGAGACCAAAACGTGGACCCTAGAATGTGTTTGTACAATATGGATATCAAATTGAAGCTGTTGGTGAATGCTTTAGTACAGAGTATTTTTCATGCCGCTCCGTGACTGGGGTCTCGAGATATAGGTCAAAACGTGGACCCGGGTAACCTTTGATTGTGTATGTACAATATGGGTATCAAACGAAAGCTGTTGATAAGTGCTTTAATACGGGGTAATTTTCATACCTATTGATGACTAGGGTCTCGAAATATATGCCAAAACGTGGACCCACCGTGTCTTTGAACCGAATTAAAACAAACTTGCACACATTGTTAAGTAAGTATTGAAAATGGGTTTCGTAAAGTTTGGTTGTAATTCGGAGCAGTGGCAAAGGGTACAGCGTTCTTTTCAGCCAGTCATAATGTTGCTTACTTTTTTAACGCTTGGGGCGGAACTGAACTGTCAAATTGACAGTGTGAGTTACAATGTGTCAATATTTCTTTCTGATTTGGATGCCATAAGGAAAACACGTAAGTGCAACATGTAAAAATTGTTTGTGAATTTTTTTGGAGTGGATTTTGGAACAGTGAATAATTTCTTACGAAATTTGAGAATTTAATGTGAAATCCGAATTAAATTATGTGTTCGTGGTAAAAACAATTTTTTTCGTTTATTTTTTTTTTGAAAAATATAAATGGATAATGGTTAAAAAAGCTCCAATGCTTAATAAAACATATAAATTGAAACGAAAAATTCATGGATGATCAGGAAAAAAGACGATTGTTTATTCATATGCGTTGATTTGAAATTTAAAAACAATCTTCCTTTTTCCTGATTTTCAATTTATATTTTATATTTACTCAAAAACAAATAGAAAAACAAAAAATATTGTTTATGCCAAAGCGCTTGAATAAAGAATAAAGAAATAAATAATATGAAAACCATATATTTTTTGTTCTAAACCATATCTATTCTATTTTAGTGTGCCCAGCGAAGGGGGCCGGGTTTGCTAGTTATTCATATAAATACGCCACACTAAATTTTGATTGTACCGTTCGCCCGATTTCAATAAAATGAGCACCGATTTGAAGAAAATAACTTATTTTAGTGCATAAATGTAAGCCTTGAGATATAGGGGGAGGGACATCTGATGTATAGTCCAAAATGTGAACACCAATATGTCTCTAAAAGCAATTAATCTAGGTACTGAAACTTGGCACGAATGCATACATTGTAACATATGTATATACCGCACTTATGGAGAAAAGTGATAGGTATTGGAAAAGAGGGCGCGAGACCTCCCATATAAACTGAAACTACCAAATAGCTTTTCTCCAGAACCAAAAAAACTAAGATAATGAAATTTGATACAGTTACAGCCGTTGAAAAATACTTAAGAACGATGCGTTGGCAACCATAAATGAGCATACATATATTGTCGATTACGGTGCCGTAATGTACATATTGCGCTTGAATATATTTGTTGTAATCACATTCATTGAACTGCGTTCATTTATCTATTTCTCTTGAAGGGTTTGCATTGGTTTTTTGCAGTTTAGTAGCAGCACAGATATTTTTTGGGGAATATGCTTAAGAATGATTCGGTCGTCGTCCAAAGTTTTGTAAAAAGTTTTCGGTTTTATATTGTAACTAGTAAATAGATAAAAAAAGAAGGGGTATTTCTACAGCACTTTATTTTATATTAGTTGAATCGATTAAATAATGTCGAAAGGGAAAAATTGCAAAAACTGCTTCGAAAAGCAATCATAGAGTTGCAAAAGACCGAATAATCCTACAGCGCCATTTCAGTGCAATTAAAAGTTTCAAAAACGATGGTTGTTAGTACTTCGAAATATTTATTTGAATATATTAATTGGATGATCGTTATGTTTTCAAAAAGAGATCCCAAGAAGAATGCTGCTGAGACCCATCAAGACATTTTTATTCGCCTGGAACAGTCAATAAAGAAGGAACAATTGCGCTCCGATTGAAAAACCAGGGCTTCCTGGTCGACTGGCATGAAGGAAGCCATTGGTAATATCATCGCAAGGAAAACGATAGAAAGTTCGTGCGGTGGCCAAAAAGTGCGGCATTCGACTCGGAGTTCGTCTCGCCAATCATAAAGCACGGATAACGCTTAATAATGGTGTGGGTTTGGTTTTCGTTGCAGGTAATATGGATGAGGTCGAGCAAGCTCAGATATTTCATAATGTAATGCTATCTTATGCAAAAGAGAATTTGCCGATGATTTGGAAATTACAGCAAATCAATGATCCGAAACACACTTCTTCTAATGCAAAAAACTTTTTCGAAGACAATTCAATAGAACATCTTTGTAACGACGTACAAAATTCACTCAGTACACAGAATATTCCAAATATGAGTCAGTTATTTGAAAAGGCCAAGGCGGTGGCCAAAAAGTGCGGCATTCGACTCGGAGTTCGTCTCGCCAATCATAAAGCACGGATAACGCTTAATAATGGTGTGGGTTTGGTTTTCGTTGCAGGTAATATGGATGAGGTCGAGCAAGCTCAGATATTTCATAATGTAATGCTATCTTATGCAAAAGAGAATTTGCCGATGATTTGGAAATTACAGCAAATCAATGATCCGAAACACACTTCTTCTAATGCAAAAAACTTTTTCGAAGACAATTCAATAGAACATCTTTGTAACGACGTACAAAATTCACTCAGTACACAGAATATTCCAAATATGAGTCAGTTATTTGAAAAGGCCAAGGCATCATGGGAATCCATTCCTGTTGAACGTTGTAGAGGTTTAATAACGTCAATGCAAAGAGCGGTGCAGTAGTGGTAAAGCGGAAAGGATTTTCAACATAATATTAATGTATAATTTTCCCTTTCGCCTGTTTATTATGATTTGACTATTATTTGAATAAATTTCGCATTGTATTAACAGTTGTAAATGAAGTGAAAAAATGTATGTTTTTTTAGACAAAAAGGCTTATACAGATTGAAAACCTTTTAAATTTATCAAATAAAACCTAATATGCAAAACATTTAAGTGATTTTATTGAAAAAAGTCTGAAATGGAGAGAACTAGGTATCGTTCTTAAGTATTTTTCAACAGCTGTACACAATTGCCAATACCTGTCTTATAGTGAATAGTGGAACGTATTGGAAAAGGGGGCGTGGCACCTCTCTTATGAACTGAAACCTGCACATAGTTACATTGTATAGTTCAATTGAAGTTGGAAAAAAACGTACTACTTACAGTGAGAATTGGTACTGGTCGAATTTTCGAACATGGGCGATACTAACATATATGTATGTACTATATAGTATATGAAACAGATTAGCAGGCAGAGTTCAGTACGGTTTGTTATTATACACCACACGAGGATTGGCTAATGACTCGATAGCGTAAGACGCGGCTGTATAACATCTATGAGTATTAACAAAACAACTAAAGAAGTGTGGAACTCTGTATCGACCGAAAAAGTTGATTAAATTGAACTTAATTTAGACTGGTTGTTAATTATTGAAATCGAACAAACTTATAGACAATCTGAGTTATTGCTTGTTATATCAGACGTCCTTATCGGGTCGGTCTCCTTGCCACGGGGAGGAGGCTTAAGTGGTGATTTAACGCCATGTTATGGAGATTAACCTACCACGAACTAAGAGGGTAGCTCCATATGGCAATTGAGTATCCACCCGTCCGCGGAACTGCGGAATTGGTAGCCACCCAAGTACTGTGCCGAGATTAACGTACCAACAACCTGGCAGGAGGCATAAAAGACATTTCTTTCCCGTCATGTGGAGGCTAACGAAGGATATTTCTGCACGAGGTAATCCATCCTGGGAAATCCTCCCGTCGAGCAATCGGTGGCTCGTGCATCGGATGTCCAGGCCCGAACCCCATATTCCCTTATGACCGGAACTCCGGGGTCCAGAGAAAGCGCACTACTGGTGGTGAAATATGGAGATGCCATCCACCATCGTAAAGGAGCACTGTTCCAATGCCTTTTCCCCAGAATGACTGGAAAAAGAGATAGCAAAAATGCCAGCCTGTGAAAACAACAAGTTCATTTTTGTTGAGACTAGCAAAGAAAGGCTGGTACGAGCGAGTGTCTGGATTCCGGGACCTTCCTGTAGTTCAGCATAGCAAAGCGTCTACGGCTCTCCTGTGCCGTAGGCATGCAACACTGCAAACAAACCCACACATAATACTAATACAAGAACCATGGGTATGGGACAAGCGTATCTGTGGCCTAGGTGCTATGTCGTGGGAACAAATACTTCATTATGAAGGGAATGTGAGACCGCGAGCATGTAATATCATGCCAAGGTTGATCGAGCACACGATGCGAAAAGAGCTATGCTCCGGAGATATCAAGTATGCAGAATCCAATAATCTGCGGCTAATGGTGGGCTGTGATGCATATTCACCGAACATTGTATGGCGAAGCAGCAAATGCAACCTCAGAGGTCTCAAGTTACTGGATTTTATCCTAACAAACCAATTTTAGTAACCAAAAGGAGACAAGAGGGGATTGATTTAACACTTACCAATAGGTCAGTTGGAAATCAAATCAAGCGATGGCGAGTTTTGGAAGAGAACTCTCTTTCTGATCATTGTCTTATCGAATTCCGATTGGGAATTGATACAATATCAATACCTTCCGGTAGGAATCCTCGAAATGCGGACTGGGACAGGTATGGTGAGCTTGTAACAGAGCGATTACCAAACCTGAAAAAATTCAAATCATTAGAAACGATTGAAGATGCTACTGAGAAACTAGAAGGTACTTTAATCAATTGCTTTGAGGAACTGTGCCTACTCAGGCAAGGTAGACTTAAGCAGAAAAGGACTGGGCTAATCATCGACGGAGAGAATATAAGAAAAACCCGAAACCCATTTTCCGGGTAGTAGAACTCTCTCTGAAGTAGAGAGCGGCGTGAACAATAATGGTAGCGATGGTGGAACCTCTAGGTACAACTGGTATATTGCTAATCGGATATCTTCCTTTAAAAACTTTAAGTCCCCTGGACCTGACAGAATATATACAGCAATGCTTAAGAAAGGAGGAGACAGGCTGATTGAGGCCCTGAAAAGGATCATCACAGCCTGTCTTGCACTTGCCATCCCAATGGCGACGCGTAAGAGTAGTATTTATTCCGAAACCAGGAAAATACGACTATTACCTAGCAAAAAGGCTTAGACCAAACAGCTTGACATAATTCGTGTTGAAAAGTCTAGAACGAGTGGTGGAGAAACATATTTGAGTGGAGAGTATTGCCGAGAAGTCCACTTAGTAGAAATCAACACGCTTACTAGAGTGGAAAGTGATATGAATGAGCAAGATTGAAGCCGGGTTGGAAGCTAACGAATACACAATGGGCGTGTTCGTGGACATTGCGGGGGCTTTTGATAATGCCACTTTCGGCGCAATATGTTCTTCTGCTGAACGACATAGAGTTAATCAAACAATTGTTAAATAGATATATTCCATGCTCTTTGAGAGGCCGTTAACCTGGTGAGAAGAGGGACGAACTAATCACCGTCCGGGCCAAGCAATTATGTCCCCAAGGCGGTGTTCTTTCTCCGCTGTTGGGGTGTTTGGTCGTACACTCTCTACTAGAGGAAATGCAGGAACTCGGTTCTCATGTCGAAGCATATACGGACGATGACTGCGCGCTAACATCGGATAAATCCCTAAGAATGCTTTGCACGAAAGTGCAGAAGATTCTGGACCAAATCGATGACTGGTGCACGAGACAAGGTCATTCCGTCAATCCGAACAAAACCATCATAGTCGTGTTCACGAGAAAACGGAAATTGGAGGGTCTTAGTCTTCCAACACTGAAAGGTGGTCTTTCTGATGAAGTTCAATATCTAGAGAGCATATTGGATAAGAGGCTGATTTCGGAGACACACGTTTCATTGAAGGTGAATCGCGCATTAAGCATTTTTCAGCAATGTCCTATGGATATACACAGCACTTATCAAACCAATCATCACTGGCGACTAAAAGCAACATCAGAGGTCTCAATGTGTAGACTCCATAAATATGGTTTCTGGCACGAAGACGGAACTTCGAGGCACAAAGAAATCTTTAAGTTGCTATCTGACCAGCATCCACTGTTTTTGACACCTAAAGACGACCTGATACCCACAGGTTCATTTGGAAGGAAATTTGAAGTGAAAATTGCGTGAGCAATTGAGCAATCCGGAATGCATTCAGGGAGGTTTGACGGATATTTTCTTTACCGATGGGTCCAAGAATGAAATAGGGTCTGAAGCCGGATGGTACTTAAACGATAGTAATAAGTATCACTATGCTATGGGGGAAATGGCAACTGTTTTCCAAACGGAAGTTTTTACCATCCTGAAAGTAGCCGAATGGATAATCGAGAGGAGATGGAGCCGGAAACAGATTGGAGTTTTCAGTGACAGTCAGGCTGCGAGAACGCGAATCAAACCTCAAGGATTGTTCAAGAAGCTTAATTCTGTCGTAAGACAAAACAGGCTTGTACTCATATGGGTTCCCATTGTTCAAGGAAACGAAACTGCCGATGAATTGGCCAACCGTGGATTAGCGGTTCCCCCACGAAGACCAGGTCAATAATTGGAATTAGTTCCACAGGAATCATAAACTGGATCAGTATGCAATTTACATAAAGAGCCATGGTCCGGTCTAGAACGCTCCAAATTGCAAAGGGTTTTGTGAGAAGTCCGAAAAAAAACTTTCTACTAAAAGTTGGAAGAAAAAACGTTCGGTTGATGGTCGGCATTATTACACAACACAACCCGTGGGGTCAGCAAATGACCACCGTTGGAATTAGTAAAGACCCAGTATGCTTGTCCTGCATGGACGAGGCGAATAGCACTGAGGATTTTCACTGTGAGTGTTCTGCCTTTGCTAGAGCAAGGCTACGAGTTTTGGGCTCCGATGTCGTGAAAATAGTAATATACGTACCTAAAACTGGAGGATATTTACAGATTTATCAAAGAATCTGGAAAATGCTTACAGGACTTTGTCCTGTCTCTATTCTTTTCTATATCTTTCTTTGACTATCTACACTCCTTCCAGAGCTCTAAATACAATGGGCTTTTTAGCCTGAGTGTGCTAGAAGCCACCAAATCTCTCTCTATGTACTCAGAGAACTAAAGCATTGGCATAAAGCATTGGCCTGATTTGTGAGGTCTCTTCGGTGGCTGCACGACCTCCCAAAGAAGCTGGCAAATCGAAGAGCGTGGCAAGGAGGGAGAGAAGAAAGCGGCGGGCAAGACTCATGCGGGAGAAATCCTCATGTCGCTCTGCCGGCCCTTCAACGTCTGTGTCTTCCAAAAGACCTCGGTCAGCGGAAGTGACACCCACGGCAGCTCCCGAATCCTCGGTGGGCACGGGCGCTCCGAAGTTGTCTCGCTCTCGAGCTAAGCGGAGAAGGACGGTGGCTGAAAGCAGCACACCTCCCTGCCCTGCGGTTGCCGCCAAAGGCCGAGCCACGACCCCCCAAGGTACGAGCGCGGTCTTGGCGCCAGTCAATGTGGCGGGAAAAGGTCCTGCTGAGCCACATCCCTATCGGCACCTCGACAAAATTTCCAGCACAGCTGTCTGCCCGACGAAATCTTCGTCAGTGGAGGATCGGGAGCTGGACCTTCCCTTAAGCACATCCAAGGGTGCGACCAAGCCATCGTATAGCGAGAAGGCTGCTGGCCCACTACCTGTGGCTGGGGCCTGACCATCAGCTGACGGATGCAGAAATCAAATACTGCAAAAGTCAACTGATGCGTCAGGTTATTGCCTCCGGTCCTGAAGCCAACGCGAAGGGCTATGAGACAAAAGACGGCACCATGAAGGTGACGTGCGCGTCTCTGGCCAACTGCGAGTGGATCAGGACCGTGGTCAATAGCGTGCTCCCCATGGGGACCACTCGCTTCGCAGTCTACAGCGAGGAGAGTGTACCCCTCAGGAAGGCCATCTGCTGGATTCCGGATCCAGACCTGTCTACGACGGATGTCCTATCCTGTCTACGTGTTCAGAATCTGGGCATCAACACGAGGCTTTGGCGAGTCCTGTCGTGCACCAAGAGCAAAAACCGGGAAGGAAAGGAAGGGGCTGCTGTTGTGGTGCGAGTGGATGAGGTCAGTGTTGATGTCATGGGCTCACGGTACGCGAACCATCTGAGTCTTTTCTTTGGGACAGTCAGCTTCCATGTCTTTCCCAAATGATTGGCTCGGACGGTTTCTGTAGCTACCGAACCTTGACGTTGACGCAGATTAACTTGCAGCATTCCAAAGCCGCTACTGCACTACTAAGTAGAAGTCTTACCCAGCTGCACACATTACCCCACATAACAGCAGTGCAATGGGCCTGGTTCTTTAAGGGCCGTCTCTGTGGACCAAGTGCGCTGAAAGGGGCCACGTCATTGTATGATAGGAGTTCGAGTAGACCTAGGACCAGTCTTATAGTATCATCCCATCTCACTGTGACGGGTCTTGAGCAATTCTGTTGCCAAGAACTTGTAGCGGCTGAGGTGTGTTACAGAGGTAGACGCGGATGGTCGAAGTTTGTGATTGCATCTGCTCATCTCCTTTATGATGCTCTGGAAGGGCCACCACACGGGAAGGCCACTTGTCTCGTGAGGTTCTGTGAGCGGCGCAATCTGGGCCTCATCCTATATTGCGATACTAATGCCCAGCATACAATCTGGGGCAGCAGCAAGTGCAATGGACGGGGCTCTCGACTATTCGAATTTATCGCGTCCTCTTGCCTAGACATACATAACAAGGGCTCACAGCCAACCTTTGTAACAGCTAGAAGGCAGAAGGTGATTGATCTAACCCTATCAAACTCAAAACTTGGGTGGTCAATCTAGAACTGGAGAGTCCTTACCGAAGATTCTTGCTCGGACCACAGGTACATTGAGTTTCAGTGTGGCGAGGAGGCACAAATGCCATTGCCCTCTAGAAACCCCAGAAAAACAGACTGGCAGTTTAGGGAGGCATTGCGGGACCTTGACGTTGCGCCACCAAGACTTCGAAAAGAACAGGCCATTGAGGCGGCTGTTGAGAAACTCAACATTCGGTTAGTTTTGAGTCAGCCTGTCCAATTCGACCTCTCCCTAACCGGACTCCCGTTGCTTGGTGGAATCGAGAGCTCCAGATGTTGAGGCGTGAGTCGAGAAAGCTTCTAAACCGGGCTCTCAAGACTAACCTTGCAGAGGACTGGGAGCGATACCGTGATGTTCAGAAGAACTACAAGAGGCTTATTCGGGAGTCGAAAAAAGCCTCATATAGGGAATTCTGCAGCGGTATTGAATCTCTGAGTGACACGGCGAAATTGGTTAGGATTCTGAAAAGGGACCCAACTGCAAAGCTGGGGTCGCTTAGGAAATCTGATGTCTCCTTCACGGAGCAGCAAAGTGAGACACTCAGCTTGCTGATGGAATCGCACTTTCCTGGTAATCAGATAAGCGTCAGCCGGCAACAGCCCTTATTGATAGAGGCAGTTGTCAAAGCTGTTACATCTTCTCGGCATGACTGGTTCGTTGCCAGATCTGTGGTGAATGAGGCCGCCATTCGATTTGCCATCAAATCTTTTGGCGGCTAAAAGTCGCCCGGACCAGATGGCATATATCCTATCGTGCTGAAGGAGGGTGCAGAGTTCGTGACAGCAGCCCTGAAGAAAATCTTCTCGGCATGCCTGGCACTGGCTTACATACCACGCTCTTAGAGGATGGTAAGGGTCGCTTTCATCCCAAAGGTTGGAAAAGACGACTACACCAGCCCCAAAAGCTTTAGACCCATCAGCATGACCTCTTTCATGCTGAAAAGTCTCGAGCGGCTGGTGGAATTGCGCATACGTCAGAAGTCGCTGAAGGCTCACCCTCTGTCTCCATTCAGGATGCCTATCAGAGTGGAAAATCCTGCGAGTCGGCACTGCAAAACCTTGTTGCTATGGGCATCTTTTTAGACATAGAGCGGGCGTTTGATAATGCCACTTTTGACAGTATGTGTAACTCTGCTAGTAGGAATGGCGTAGACCGGGTGCTAGTAAAATGGATTCGTTCGATGCTGGCCCAAAAAATCGTTTCGGTGCGAGCAGAGGAAGATCTGTTGGTGTCATCTGGGGTTAATAGAGGCTGCCCCCAAGGCGGTGTGCTATCTCCATTGCTCTGATGCATGGGAATCGATCCTCTACTCACCACCTTAAACGATTCGGGAGTCTACGCACAAGCACATGCGGACGATGTTGCTTGTTTGGTAACAGGCCCTTCGCTTATGAACATCTGTGGCCATCACAGCCACGGTTAGCAGATGGGTAACTACCACCCACAAGCGAGCTTGGCAGGCTGAGAGAGGCTGCAGATGGAGTAAACTGATGTTACCTGTCATGTCCGATCGACTGTCGCAAACCCTTCTGTCATTAAGCAGAGGGGAGTGCAGACGGCTGGTTGGACTGATGACGGGCCACTTTCTGTGGGCGAAGCACATGGTCATTCAATTTACGCCAATTGTGCCAAATCACATATCAGACTTTTACATGTATCATACCATACCACGCTGCCTCAAGAAGGGGTATTCGTGGCGAAGCCGATATTTCGTATAGGGCTGAGTACAGTTCAATGATGTTAATACCTAAACTGCTCCATTGCCGGAATGAGCTGTTATTTATCAAAATTAACTCCGTTTTCCATATTATCACGGTGCATGTCATTAATACAGGAAATTTGTATAATATCGACACCAACACTAATAAAAAAGTTGTCCCAAATATTTAGGGAAGCCTTACAGTCATACAACGATACCTGGATATGCAGACATTAGAAGAAATTAGATTGCGGATAAAAGAGCCAAAGAAGCTGGCACCGAGTCTCTTCTATTCGATTACCTCACAAATGCATATATTCGCAAACTCTGCAAAAAACAGCAACACGAAAGCTGGCATACAGAATGGAGTAAATACCGGCGTTCCTTAAAACCTGCAACTCCGATGATACACGATCGACCTTTCCTGTGATCCTTTCCCTTTCTCTTTCAAAAATATGACAACTGTCTAGTTAACGGTCGCACTGCACCACCATGCCTCTCTTTCGGCGACTTCACAGTATCTCACCTGCTCGATGACTGCCCAGCGCATTAATACATCAGAACCGCTCTATTTACTAACTCTAAGCCTTCCGATCATCTTAAATGTATTAATGCGACCAACGTTAATATTCTATCACACTTTGTATCTCTATGTAAAATACGCATATAATCAAATATTCTTACATCAGTTATAAATACACACATTAACACATCTTTCTGAACTAAGTATTATTACTTATCTACCCAACGGCCCTGGCAACCAGTGCTTTAGACAGAGAATGTTAATGGAATGAGAAGGTGCAAATGTTACTGTTAAAAATTTGTAGTACAATTCAGATTTGAAAGATTTGTAGTAAGGCAATTTAGCACACCGAGTTTATAGACACCTCACTGACTTTTGCCCATACAAAAATTAGAAACACCACACATCTTTCACCTCAACACAAAACACATTTCTCACCTCGACATTAAACCAATTAAATTTTTACTATTTTCGTATTTTTGAAATAATAAGCGAATACGTAAAATTTATTATATATATTTTTTTTTCAATTACATTTAAAAAAAATGAATTTAAAAAAAAAAATTAATAAAAAAAGTTTGCGCCGGGAATTGAAATCGAGTCTAACATGTGGCGAGGAAAAATAGGCGATGCGTTTATTTCTTCGACTGCTTATTTTTTTACCATTTTGTTACTTTTGAAATGATAAGCGGATACATAATTATTACAATTTTTTTTACGATTACATTAAAAAAAAAAATTTAAAAACGAAAAAAAAAACATTTGCGCCGAGAATTGATGGCGAGTCACGTGGGGAGGATAAATACGTAGAGCGTTTATTTCTGCGCCTGCGTTGTGAACAAAAGGTTTGTGATGTCTACGTAGATATGTATGCGCGCGACGCGAATAAGTTTTAATAAATTCTGAAAGTAATTCATGAAGTTTTTCATTACATACATTCATAAATGAAGGTATACTCTATATGTACATATGTAAATGACGGTATATGACAATATACATAATATGTATTGTAATATGTATGTATGTACATGCCAATAGAAGGAATTTGCATTCAGAAAAAAAGAACGGTTTAAAATATATTAACACTTATTTTATATTGTATGTCAATTTATAGTTTATATATTCGACAGCATTTACATACATATGTATTATGTATGTACATTTGTATATGAAAAACAATAATGCACAAGCGCAAGAACATCATCTTCCTTTCATACATATGTACATATGCATGTATGCCCAATAACCTTGACTTATGTATGTACACATGTCACAGCTCATCATATTCTTACAAGAAATCAAATACACCTACGTACTAGCAGAGAATGTTAATGCAATGAGAAGGTGCAAATGTTACTGTAAGCTTTTTTTAGTACAATTGAGATCTGAAAGATTTGTAATAAGGTCATTTAGCACACCGAGTTTATAGACACCTCACTGACTTTTGCCCACACAAAAATTAGAAACACCACACATCTTTCACCTCAACACACAACACATTTCTCACCTCGACATTAAACCAATTAAATTTGTACTATTTTCGTATTTTTGAAATAATAAGCGAATACGTAAAATTTATTACATAATTTTTTTTTTTCAATTACATAAAAAAAAAAAAAACGATTTTAAAAAATAAAATTTATAAAAAAAAGTTTGCACCGGAAATTGAACTCGAGTCTAACATGTGGCGAGGAAAAATAGGCGGTGCGTTTATTTCTTCGACTGTTTTTTTTTTGACCATTTTGTTACTTTTGAAATGATAAGCGGATACATAAAATTTATTACAAATTTTTTTACGATTACATTAAAAAAATAAAAATTAAAAACGAAAAAAAAAATTTTCCACCGAGAATTGATGGCGAGTCACGTGGGGAGGATAAATACATTAAACTAATTAAATTTTTACTATTTTCGTATTTTTTTAAATAATAAGCGAATACGTAAAATTTATTACATAATTTTTTTTAATTACATAAAAAAAAAAACGAATTTAAAAAAAAAATTAATAAAAAAAGGTTTGCACTGGGAATTGAAATCGAGTCTAACATGTGGCGAGGAAAAATAGGCGGTGCATTTATTTCTTCGACTGCTTATTTTTTTACCATTTTGTTACTTTTGAAATGATAAGCGGATACATAAAATTTATTAAAAAATTTTTTACGATTACATTAAAAAAATAAAAATTAAAAACGAAAAAAAAAATTTCCACCGAGAATTGATGGCGAGTCACGTGGGGAGGATAAATACATTAAACTAATTAAATTTTTACTATTTTCGTATTTTTTAAATAATAAGCGAATACGTAAAATTTATTACATAATTTTTTTTTAATTACATAAAAAAAAAACGAATTTAAAAAAAAAAAATTAATAAAAAAAGGTTTGCACTGGGAATTGAAATCGAGTCTAACATGTGGCGAGGAAAAATAGGCGGTGCATTTATTTCTTCGACTGCTTATTTTTTTACCATTTTGTTACTTTTGAAATGATAAGCGGATACATAAAATTTATTAGAAAATTTTTTACGATTACATTAAAAAAATAAAAATTAAAAACGAAAAAAAAAATTTCCACCGAGAATTGATGGCGAGTCACGTGGGGAGGATAAATACATTAAACTAATTAAATTTTTACTATTTTCGTATTTTTTTAAATAATAAGCGAATACGTAAAATTTATTACATAATTTTTTTTTAATTACATAAAAAAAAACGAATTTAAAAAAAAAAAATTAATAAAAAAAGGTTTGCACTGGGAATTGAAATCGAGTCTAACATGTGGCGAGGAAAAATAGGCGGTGCATTTATTTCTTCGACTGCTTATTTTTTTACCATTTTGTTACTTTTGAAATGATAAGCGGATACATAAAATTTATTAAAAATTTTTTACGATTACATTAAAAAAAACACATTTAAAAAAAAAAAAAAAATTGGCGCCGAGAATTGATGCCGAGTCACATGGGGAGGATAAATACGCAGTGCGTTTATTTCTGCGCCTGCGTTGTGAACCAAGGTTTTGTGCATGCGCGCGACGCGAATTAATTTTAATAAAGTTCTGAAAGTAATTCATGAAGTTTTTCATTACATACATTCATAAATGAACGTATACTCTATATGTACATAAATGATGGTATATGACAATATACATACATAATATGTATGTACATGTCAATAGGAGGTATTTGCATTAAGAAAAAAAAAACGGTTTAAGATAAATCAACACTTATTTTATATTGTATGTCAATTTATAGTTTATGTATTCGACAGCATTTACATACATATGTAGGTATGTACATTTGTATATGAAAAACAATAATGCACAAGCGCAAGAACATCATCTTCCTTTCATACATATGTACATATGCATGTATGCCCAAATAACCTTGACTTATGTATGTACACAAGTCACAGCACATCACATTCTTACAAGACAAATACACATACGCACTATCGAGTTTCTTCCTAACAAGTGCAAAAACAATTCTGCTCTATGTATGTATTATGTCCTAGCATATATACATACATACATATATACCTACTTGCCTTCTAAACTTCCTACAAAATAATTGTATTCATATGTTACTACATCCATGCACGTTCATACATTCATGCATACAAATATGCGCGAGCACAGCGCTCCCTTCTTGCTTCCGTGTACTTTTGTCTTTCATCAGTCGATATTCCTAATATTGTACTTACAAAAACACAATACTTTAATAGACGCAAAAGCAACAGCAAGCGCAACGCGATGGCCGCTTTGCCACCACACATTCCAAAATGTTCTAGAACACAACAAAAACACATACCTCACATGCGCATGTTGCCCAAAGCTAAAATCTAAGCCTAGCGACTACAAAAACAAAATACATTCGTAGACGCAGTCGCAGCGGCCATGATTCTATCAGCGACGGCGCTGAACCATTTAGAACAGAAACAAAAAGATCATTCAGAAGTTCGAGTTCATATTTCAATTTCATTCATAAAACGAGCCCCCATATGCCAATTTTCGCGACCATTCGAAAATAGTCAATATTGGAATATTTCGCGTGGAATTATTTGCCAATCTATACTAATATTATAAAGAGGAAAACTTTGTTTGTTTGTTTGTTTGTTTGTTTGTTTGTTTGTAACGAATAGGCTCAAAAACTACTGGACCGATTTTAAAAATTCTTTCACCATTCGAAAACTACATTATCCAAGAGTAACACGGATTACATTTTATTTTGGAAAAAATAGGGTTCCGTAAGATATTTGGATTTTTCGGACACAAACTGAAAAAAATCTTATATATAAAATAAAGTCAACTTTTTGTGTGTGTTCGCTAACCGGCCGTGTCTGCACCAAATTAAACCAAACTTACACACATTGTTAAGAAGGTATTGAAGATGGTTTCCGTATAGTTTGGATACCTATTGGTGGATAGGGTCCCGAAATATATGCCAAAACGTGGACCCGCCGTGTCTTTGCACCGAATTAAACCAAACGTACACACATTGTTAAGTAGGTATTGAAGATGATTTCCATATAGCGTGAATACCTATTGGTAGATAGGGTCTCGAGATATAGGTCAAAACGTGGACCCGGGTAACCTTCGGACGTGTATGTACAATATGGGTATCAAATGAAAGCTGTTGGTGAATGCTTTAGTTCAGAGTATTTTTCATGCCGCTCCGTGACTAGGGTCTCGAGATAGAGACCAAAAAGTGAAGCCTAGAATGTGTTTGTACAATATGGATATCAAATTGAAGCTGCTGGTGAATGCCTAAGCACAGAGTATTTTTCATGCCGCTACGTGACTGTGGTCTCGAGATATAGGTCAAAACGTGGACCCGGGTAACCTTTGGTTGTGTATGTACAATATGGGTATCAAATGAAAGCTGTTGATAAGTGCTTTAATACGGGGTAATAGGGTCTCGAAATATATGCCAAAACGTGGACCCGCCGTGTCTTTGAACCGAATTAAACCAAACTTACTTACATTGTTAAGTAAGTATTGAAAATGGGTTTCGTAAAGTTTGGTTGTAATTCGGAGCAGTGGCAACGGGTACAGCGTTCTTTTGAGCAATGTCGCTTACTTTTTTAACGCTTGGGGCGGAACTTAACTGTCAAATTGACAGTGTGAGTTACAATGTGTCAATATTTCTTTCTGATTTGGATGCCATAAGGAAAAAACGTAAGTGCAACATGTAAAAATTGTTTGTGAATTTTTTTGGAGTGGATTTTGGAACAGTGAATAATTTCTTACGACATTTGAGAATTTAATGTGAAATCCGAAGGAAATTATGTGTTCGTGGAAAAAACAATTTTTTTCGTTTTTTTTTTTTTGAAAAATATAAATGGATAATGGTTAAAAAAGCTCCAATGCTTAATAAAACATATAAATTGAAAGGAAAATTCATGGATGATCAGGAAAAAAGACGATTGTTTATTCATATGCGTTGATTTGAAATTTAAAAACAATCTTCTTTTTTCCTGATTTTCAATTTATATTTTATATTTACTCAAAAACAAATAGAAAAACAAAAAATATTGTTTATGCCAAAGCGCTTGAATAAAGAATAAAGAAATAAATAATATGAAAACCATATATTTTCTGTTCTAAACCATATCTATTCTATTTTAGTGTGCCCAGCCAAAAAGGAAAAGCCGCCCTGGTGGACAACTGAGCTCTCGGAAATCAGGGCTTCATGTAGGCGACTCTTTAATAGAGCCAGAAGACTTAAGTCTCCCTCGGGATGGGAACTGTACAAAGCAGGACTAAGTATTTACAAGTCCGAAATCAGGAAAGCGAAGCGAGACTCATGGCGGAAATTCTGCGAAAGCGTGGAGGGCTGTCATGAGTCCGCGAGATTCAGACGTATTCTCTCGAGGAACTCCACACCTATGGGGTACCTGAAAGACAGCTCGGGGTGCTGGACCATGAGCAGCGAGGAGTCACTACGGTTACTCCTTGACGCCCATTTTCCGACAAATCCGGGCTCGCTTAATATCGGCTGGGATAGGACGCATAGCACTCCACACACCCACCGCCGCTGGCTGAATAAGCGACGCCTGGCTTGGGCGATTGACTCTTTCAAACCCTTCAAGTCACCTGGGCCCGATGGCATTATACCGGCTCAACTGCAGAAATCTGCTGAGGTATCTTGTATTTGATAAATCTGGAATTTTTGTCATATCGAGTGGCCGCGGCTCCGTATGTATATATTCACCTTTATATGTATGTAAATATGTCTTCTAACTGTTCGACAGTCGCGAGTTAATGCGACTTAGATTCCTTGAACAAATCCAGCGAATCACACATTTCTGTTCGCAAAGCCGCATATATGTACCCTATGATCAAAAAGTACCGGGAATGTTTAAATTAAACAAAACAGAGTTAAATTTAAGGCAAATTATTATCTCCTTCAAAATATGACCCGTCTGAAGCAACACACATGTGCCAACGTTTAACCCAGTCCTCCAAACACCCACGGCAAGCCGACGTGGCCTTCAGCTCCTTCGTCGTACTCTCTTTGATCGGTGCGACGGCGCGTTATCATCACGCAAAATCCAAGAATTGTTTGCTCACATTTCCGGCCGTTTGCAACATACAGCATCTCTCAAAGGCTTCAAAACGGATAAATAATATTCTTTATTGACTGCCTGGCCCGATGGAAGGTACTCATGGTGGACTATGCCTTAGCAATCGAAGAAAACAGTCAACATCACCTTCCTGGTTCTTTTTTCTCATAGGGTATACATATCCCATATCCCAAACTATAATTACTAATGAACTTTTCTAAATCAGTCATTTATTCGATTCGCAGTTTTATATGCACATATTCTGCGTTAGTTGAAAGTATTTATGCGTAATTAAATGCATATGTATGTGTATATGCGCGTTTGGCTCTCTGAACGGATATTAGAATGATATTTTCTCATCAATATAATTTGGATTTGATGAAAGAGATTAAAGACATATGTACATATTTTCTGTTTTGATTGATTTATATAAAAATCAGGTCATATCCAGTATGAACTATTTTATACCGAAAAGAAATTTCCATTTATGAAATACAAAAAAAACAGTATTTTAAAGAAATTTTAATTAAAATAAACTCAAAAATTTTCCTGGTTTGAATTGTAAAAAAAAAATGTGCAAGGAAAAACATATGACTTCAGGACTTGAACCTGAATTAAATACGTGCCAAAAAACAAAACGAATAATTCCGCCGACTTTAGCTTCTGCACCACAAATTACCTGCGCGGCCTTCTTAACCCTAGAAGGGTACAGTTAAATCAGAGAATGTTAATGCAATGAGAAGGTGCACATGTTACTGTGAGCTTTTTTTAGTACAATTGAGATTTGAAAGATTTGTAATAAGGTCATTTGTCACACCGAGTTTATAGACACCTCACTGACTTTTGCCCACACAAAAATTAGAAACACCACACATCTTTCACCTCAACACAAAACACATTTCTCACCTCGACATTAAACCATTTAAATTTTTACTATTTTCGTATTTTTGAAATAATAAGCGAATACGTAAAATTTATAACATAATTTTTTTTTCAATTACATTAAAAAAAAACGATTTAAAAAAAAAAATTTATAAAAAAAAGTTTGCGCCGGGAATTGAACTCGAGTCTAACATGTGGCGAGGAAAATTAGGCGGTGCGTTTATTTCTTCGACTGCTTATTTTTTTACCATTTTGTTACTTTTGAAATGATAAGCGGATACATAAAATTTATTACAAATTTTTTTACGATTACATTAAAAAAAAATTTAAAAACGAAAAAAAAAAATTTGCACCGAGAATTGATGGCGAGTCACGTGGGGAGGATAAATACGCAGAGCGTTTATTTCTGCGCCTGCGTTGTGAACAGAAGGTTTTGTACATGCGCGCGACGCGAATAAATTTTAATAAAGTTCTGAATGTAATTCATGAAGTTTTTCATTACACACATATGTACATAAATCAACGTATACTTTATATGTAAATAAATGATGGTATATGATAATATACATAAGTACATAATATGTATGTACATGTCAATAGGAGGTATTTGCATTCAGAAAAAAATAACGGTTTAAGATAAATCAACACTTATTTTATATTGTATGACAATTTATAGTTTATGTATTCGACAGCATTTACATACATATGTATGTATGTACATTTGTATATGAAAAACAATAATGCACAAGCGCAAGAACATCATATCACATATGCAAGTATGCCAAATAACCTTGACTTATGTATGTAGACATGTCACAGCACATCACATTCTTACAAGAAATCAAATACACATACGCACTAGTGAACGAGTTTCTTCCCAACAAGTGCAAAAACAATTCTGCTCTATGTATGTATATATACCCACTTTATGTCCTAGCATATATACATACATATATACCTACTTGCCTTCTAAACTTCCTACAAAATAATTGTATTCATATGTTACTACATCCATGCACGTTCATACATTCATGCATATATGCGCGAACACAGAGCTCCCTTCTTGCTTCCGTGTACTTTTGTCTTTCATCAGTCGATATTCCTAATATTATACTTACAAAAACACAATACTTTGATAGACGCAAAAGCAACAGCAAGCGCAACGCGATGGCCGCTTTGCCACCACACATTCTAAAATGTTCTAGAACAAAACAAAAACACATACCTCACATGCGCATGTCGCCCAAAGCTAAAATCTAAGCCTAGCGACTACAAAAACAAAATACATTCGTAGACGCAGTCGCAGCGGCCATGATTCTATCAGCGACGGCGCTGAACAATTTAGAACAAAAAAAAAAAAGTTCATTCATAAGTTCGAGCTTCAATTTCATTCATAAAACGAGCCGCCCATATGCCAATTTTCGCGACCATTCGAAAATAGTCAATATTGGAATATATCGCGTGGATTTATTTGCCAATATTTGATAAATCTTAACTTTTTGTCATGTCGAGTGGCCGCGGCTCCGTATGTATGTATGCACCCTTATATGTATGTAAATATGTCTTCTAACTGCGCGACAGTCGCGAGTTAATGCGACTTCCAGCGAATCACACATTGCTGTCCGCAAAGCCGCATATATGTACCTTATGATCAGAAAGTACCGGGAATGTTTAAATTAAACAAAACAGAGTTAAATTTAAGGCAAATTTATATTATCTCCTTCAAAATATGACCCGTCTGAAGCAACACACATGTGCCAACGTTTAACCCAGTCATATGATTGCCTTTATGGTTGTTTTACATATAAATTAATTCAAAAGAAGTATGAATAATGTTATATAGAAAATAAATTTCTAAATAACAGGTATTAGAAAAACCTGAATACACTATTTTAAATCAATTCTAATTAAACCAAATATAAAAAATGAAATAAAAATATCGAACAAAAAACTGTTTACAGGACTTGAACCTGAGTCAAATATGGGACGATGTACTGCATACACGACACGTCTTTCACGATTGCGCTAAACTACAATTATTAATGACCTTTCTAAATCACTCATTTATTCGATTCGCAGTTTTATATGCACATATTCTGCGTTAGTTGAAAGTTTGTTTGCGTAATTATATGCATATGTATGTGTGTTTGCGCGTTTGGCTTTCTGGACGGATATTAGAATGATATTTTCTCATCAATATAATTTGGATTTGATGAAATAGATTATAGACATATGTACATATTTTCTGTTTTGATTGATTTATATAAAAATCAGGTCATATCCAGTATGAACTGTTTTATACCGAAAAGAAATTTCCATTTATAAAATACAAAAAAAACAGTATTTTAAAGAAATTTTAATTAAAATAAACTCAAAAATTTTACCAAACTTTCCTGGTTTGAATTGTAAAAAAAAATGTGCGAGAAAAAAAATATAACTCAGGATTTGAACCTGCATTAAATACGTGCCAAAAAACGAAACGAATAATTCCGTCGACTTTAGCTTCTACACCACAAATTAACTACCGCGCGGCCTTCTTAATCCCAAATTTATTCGCTTTGATTTCCTTAGTAGTGTGCCGAAAAATCTTATGAACTTCCTCAGTAGTTTGGTAAACGCAGAAAATATCTGAATTCCTATCTTAGCGTGGTAAGTAAATATAGAAACCCTCCACTCGCGTCACTCGCGTGGTAAATATCTGCAATTCCCCACTCGTGAGCAAAGTTGAATTTGAAATGACCTTAGTTTGAATCTACAAATTAGTACTCGAAAAAAGCTCGTTTAACATTTGCTCCTTCTCATTGCATTAACATTCTCTGGTTAAATTGTAGGCGCTTATAGCAGAGAATGTTAATGCAATGAGAAGGAGCAAATGTTAAATGAGCTTTTTTCGAGTACTAATTTGTAGATTCATACTAAGGTAAATTCAAAGTCAACTTTGCTCGCTAGTGGGGAATTGCAGATATTTACCACGCGAGTGGAGGGTTTCTATATTTACTTACCACGCTAGGACGGGAATTCAGATTTTTTCTGCGTTTACCAAACTATTGAGGAATTTCATAAGATTTTTCGGCACACTACTAAGGAAATCGACTTATTTCCTGCCCACAGCGAAGCGAATAAATTTGCGATTAAGAAGGCCGCGCGGTAGTTAATTTGTGGTGCAGAAGCTAAAGTCGGCGGAATTATTCGTTTTGTTTTTTGGCACGTATTTAATTGAGGTTCAAGTTCTGAAGTCATATTTTTTTTCTTGCACATTTTTTTTTACAATTCAAACCAGGAAAGTTTAGTAAAATTTTTGAGTTTATTTTAATTAAAATTTCTTTAAAATACTGTTTTTTTGTATTTCATAAATGGAAATTTCTTTTCGGTATAAAATAGTTCATACTGGATATGACCTGATTTTTATATAAATCAATCAAAACAGAAAATATGTACATATGTCTTTAATCTCTTTCATCAAATCCAAATTATATTGATGAGAAAATATCATTCTAATATCCGTCCAGAAAGCCAAACGCGCATACACACATACATACATATGCATATAATTACGCATACAAACTTTCAACTAACGCAGAATATGTGCATATAAAACTGCGAATCGAATAAATGAGTGATTTAGAAAAGTTTATTAGTAATTATAGATTAGCGCAATCGTGAAAGACGTGTCGTGTATGCAGTACATCGTCCCATATTTGACTCAGGTTCAAGTCCTGTAAACAGTTTTTTGTTCGATATTTTTATTTCATTTTTTATATTTGGTTTAATTAGAATTGATTTAAAATAGTGTATTCAGGTTTTTCTAATACCTGTTATTTAGAAATTTATTTTCTATATAACATTATTCATACTTCTTTTGAATTAATTTATATGTAAAACAACCATAAAGGCAATCATATGACTGGGTTAAACGTTGGCACATGTGTGTTGCTTCAGACGGGTCATATTTTGAAGGAGATAATATAAATTTGCCTTAAATTTAACTCTGTTATGTTTTATTTAAACATTCCCGGTACTTTTTGATCATAGGGTACATATATGCGGCTTTGCGAACAGAAATGTGTGATTCGCTGGATTTGTTCAAGGAATCTAAGTCGCATTAACTCGCGACTGTCGAACAGTTAGAAGACATATTTACATACATACGGAGCCGCGGCCACTCGACATGACAAAAATTCCAGATTTATCAAATATTGGCAAATAAATCCACGCGATATATTCCAATATTGACTATTTTCGAATGGTCGCCAAAATTGGCATATGGGCGGCTCGTTTTATGAATGAAATTGAAGCTCGAACTTATGAATGAACTTTTTGTTTTTGTTCTAAATTGTTCAGCGCCGTCGCTGATAGAATCATGGCCGCTGCGACTGCGTCTACGAATGTATTTTGTTTTTGTAGTCGCTAGGCTTAGATTTTAGCTTTGGGCGACATGCGCATGTGAGGTATGTGTTTTTGTTGTGTTCTAGAACATTTTAGAATGTGTGCATATGCGTCTATCAAAGCAGAGAATGTTAATGCAATGAGAAGGAGCAAATGTTAAATGAGCTTTTTTCGAGTTCTAATTTGTAGATTCAAACTAAGGTAATTTCAAATTCAACTTTCCTCACGAGGTGGGAATTGCAGATATTTACCACGCGAGTGACGCGAGTGGAGGGTTTCTATATTTACTTACCACGCTAGGACAGGAATTCAGATACTTTCTGCGTTTACCAAACTACTGAGCAAGTTCATAAGATTTTTCGGCACACTACTAAGGAAATCGAAGCGAATAAATTTGGGATTAAGAAGGCAATTAATTTGTGGTGCAGAAGCTAAAGTCGGCGGAATTATTCGTTTTGTTTTTTGGCACGTATTTAATTCAGGTTCAAGTTCTGAAGTCATATTTTTTTTTCTTGCAAATTTTTTTTACATTTCAAACCAGGAAAGTTTAGTAAAATTTTTGAGTTTATTTTAATTAAAATTTCTTTAAAATACTGTTTTTTTTGTATTTCATAAATGGAAATTTCTTTTCGGTTTAAAATAGTTCATACTGGATATGACCTGATTTTTATATAAATCAATCAAAACAGAAAATATGTACATATGTCTTTAATCTCTTTCATCAAATCCAAATTATATTGATGAGAAAATATCATTCTAATATCCGTCCAGAAAGCCAAACGCGCATACGCACACACATATGCATATAATTACGCGTACAAACTTTCAACTAACGCAGAATATGTGCATATAAAACTGCGAATCGAATAAATGAGTGATTTAGAAAAGTTTATTAGTAATTATAGATTAGCGCAATCGTGAAAGACGTGTCGTATATGCAGTACATCGTCCCATATTTGACTCAAGTTCAAGTCCTGTTCCCACTTTTCTTTGTTAGATATTTTTACTTAATTTTTTGTATTTGGTTTAATTAAAATTGATTTAAAATAGTGCATTCAGGTTTTTCTAATACCTGTTATTTAGAAATTTATTTTCTATATAACATTATTCATACTCTTTTTGAATTTATATGTAAAATAGCCATAGAGGCAATCATATGAATATGCATTCCTATATTTAATCTCTTCAGTCAAATCTGAACTACTTACATACACATATTGATGAGAAAATATTCTAATATCCATGGATGCATCCAGAAAGCCAAAAGCGCATACACTCATATGTATATAAATATATATAAATATGATATATACAAACCTTCAACGAACGCAAAATGTATGCATACAAAAACAACAACTGCGACCGTCTTCTTGTCCGTCAGTGAAAAGATGGGATATATATACCCTATGATCAAAAAGAACCGGGAAGGTGATGTTGACTGTTTTCTTCGATTGCCAAGGCGTAGTGCACCATGAGTACCTTCCATCGGGCCAGACAGTCAATAAAGAATATTATTTATCCGTTTTGAAGCCTTTGAGAGATGCTGTATGTTGCAAACGGCCGGAAATGTGAGCAAATAATTCTTGGATTTTGCGAGATGATAACGTGCCATCGCACCGATCAAAAAGATCAAAGAGAATACGACGAAGGAGCTGAAGGCCATGTCGGCCTGCCGGGGGTGTTTGGAGGACTGGGTTAAACGTTGGCACATGTGTGTTGCTTTAGACGGGTCATATTTTGAAGGAGATAATATAAATTTGCCTTAAATTTAACTCTGTTATGTTTTATTTAAACATTCCCGGTACTTTTTGATCATAGGGTACATATATGCGGCTTTGCGAACAGAAATGTGTGATTCGCTGGATTTGTTCAAGGAATCTAAGTCGCATTAACTCGCGACTGTCGAACAGTTAGAAGACATATTTACATATATTACATATAAGGATGCATACATACATACGGAGCCGCGGCCACTCGACATGACAAAAATTCCAGATTTATCAAATATTGGCAAATAATTCCACGCGAAATATTCCAATATTGACTATTTTCGAATGGTCGCGAAAATTGGCATATGGGCGGCTCGTTTTATGAATGAAATTGAAATATGAGCTCGAACTTATGAATGAACTTTTTGTTTTTGTTATAATTGTTCAGCGCCGTCGCTGATAGAATCATGGCCGCTGCGACTGCGTCTACGGATGTATTTTGTTTTTGTAGTCGCTAGGCTTAGATTTTAGTTTTGGGCGACATGCGCATGTGAGGTATGTGTTTTTGTTGTGTTCTAGAACATTTTAGAATGTGTGGTGGCAAAGCGGCCATTGCGTTGCGCTTGCTGTTGCTTTTGCGTCTATTAAAGTATTGTGTTTTTGTAAGTACAATATTAGGAATATCGACTGGTGAAAGACAAAAGTACACGGAAGCAAGAAGAGAACGCTGTGCTCACGCATATATGCATGAATGTATGAACGTGCATGGATGTAGTAACATATGAATACAATTATTGTGTAGGAAGTTTAGAAGGCAAGTAGGTATATATGTATGTATATATGCTAGGACATAAAGTGGGTATATATGCATACATAGAGCAGAATTGTTTTTGCACTGGTTAGGAAGAAACTCGTTCACTAGTGCGTATGTGTATTTGATTTCTTGTAAGAATGTGATGTGCTGTGACATGTGTACATATGTACATAAGTCAAGGTTATTGGGCATGCATGCATATGTACATACATATGTATGATAGGAAGATGATGTTCTTACGCTTGTGCATTATTGTTTTTCATATACAAATGTACATACATACATATGTATGTAAATGCTGTCGAATACATAAACTATAAAGTGACATACAATATAAAATAAGTGTTGATTTATCTTACACCGATTTATTTTCTGAATGCAAATACCTCCTATAGACATGTACATACATACATATTATGTATATTGTCATATACCATCATTTACATATGTACATATAGAGTATACCTTCATTTATGAATGTATGTAATGAAAAACTTCATGAATTACTTTCAGAATTTATTAAAACTTATTCGCGTCGCGCGCATACATATCTACGTAGACATCACAAACCTTTTGTTCACAACGCAGGCGCAGAAATAAACGCTCTGCGTATTTATCCTCCCCACGTGACTCGCCATCAATTCTCGGCGCAAATTTTTTTTTTCGTTTTTAAATTTTTTTTTTTAATGTAATCGTAAAAAAATTTGTAATAAATTTTATGTATCCGCTTATCATTTCAAAAGAAACAAGATGGTAAAAAAATAAGCAGTCGAAGAAATAAACACACCGCATATTTTTCCTCGCCACATGTTAGACTCGATTTCAATTCCCGGCGCAAACTTTTTTTTATTAATTTTTTTTTTTTAATTCGTTTTTTTTTTAATGTAATTGAAAAAGAAATTATGTAATAAATTCTACGTATTCGTTTATTATTTGAAAAATACGAAAATAGTAAAAATTTAATTGGTTTAATGTATTTATCCTCCCCACGTGACTCGCCATCAATTCTCGGCGCAAATTTCCTTATTACAAATGTTTCAAATCGCAATTGTACTAAAAAAAGCTCACAGTAACATTTGCACCTTCTCATTGCATTAACATTCTCTGCTTATATATCGATGAGTAAATTTTACTCACTTCAGAATTTTTACGTTATTATCTGATTTATTTTGTAAAATAGTAGTTTTAAATGAAAAAAATTTAAAGCCAGCATATAATATAAGTGTAATTTTTTATTATAATAAGAATACATAAAAATTGTTTTTCAAGTACATTCAGGGCACTTTTTTTGTGCATGTTCACCGCAAATAGCTAATCCACAATTGCAATAAGGTGTGGTGTATCTACGTTTGGTATAACTACATAAATTACAGGACTTTATTGGCCCCTTTCAGTCTTCTCCGGCACTATGGGCCTCTTGGCTTGCGCCTACAATATTCTGAATGGATTTTTTCAACGCCAGGCTCATGTTTGTATTAGTTGCTAATCTTGTACTGTGAAATCCTTCCGTTAACTCCTTGTGTAGAAATAACATAAAATTAAGTCGGGATTCTGGCTTTTGCCCACGGCTACAAATGTTGTGCGCGTAAATGATGTATGCGTTTATTGCAGCTATGTTCATCATATTTTGGAAAAATGATAGAGGCCACCTTCTGGTTTCCTGCCATGGTTAATGTTTTGGCACATCTGGTCAAAACTGTCAACTCCTCCTTTTGTTGAGTTGTACACATGCACTATTTCTGGTTTTCCAGTGGTCTCATGAATACTACCCGTACTGTGCATACTAGACGCCAATAATACAAGTTTATTATTATTGGGCTTGTATGATACAACTGTCAAATCCTCATGAAATATAAACAATGAAGGGGATGCGACTCGTTTTTGAAACTTTATATCTGTAGCTTCAATAGGCATTTGTGGTTTATTTTTTTTTTATTGTGCCAACAGTTGTTATTTTGTATTCATGACGGAGACGTTGAATGAGTGGTACACTCGTAAACCAATTGTCTATCGTGACATTTCGATTGGTGCCCTTTACATTTTTCAGCAGTTCAAGAACATAATATTCACCAGCAGCCATTGCAGGAGGAACACTTCCTTTTCTAAGGAGAACCATGGCCCTAGTTCCGCTATCACAAGACATGACAATTTTGATGCCATACTTGTTGGTTTTAGAGGGAATATACATCCTGAATGGACATTTGCCTCTAAATCCAACTAGTTGGTCATCAATGGTTATATAGCTTCCAGCCTTATAGTTCACTCTGCAATTGTTTAGAAGTTTATCCCAGATAGAAGAAACTGGAGCTAGTTTGGCCATTTCTCTTCTAGCAGTTCTTGTTTCTTTGTCATCGAACCTTAGACAATTTAGGATAAATTTGAACCTTCTCTCAGGCATGGTTGCCTTGTACCTTTCCCCATAGTAAGTAATGTCAAACCTCATATATGTTGCCAAGTGATTATCTTTGAGAGCAGCGGACAAGACTAACAAACCAAGAAATGCTTCAAGTTCGTCCATTTCCAAATTTGACAAAACCGCGAGAGATTTATTGTTATAGTTCTCACTTTGAATGTTTATTTCTTTATTTGTATAAACCAAAATCTCTTCCAATATGTCTGCGGTAAAAAACAGTTTGAAGCAGTTGGCAGGACACAACGAATTTTTGCATTTGCTGTTGGGCCAGGGCGAATGTGAACAATATTTTTTGAGGGAGTTTTTTGGCCTAGCGCAGCAACAGGTTCCTTACTCCAAATAAAATTTCTATCTTTTCCGATCAGATTGTTGGTGTAATAATTGTTCACTGTTTCACGAATTTCTTGAGCAGCTGATCTTTCATTTCTTCTCCCCTCAATAAGTTTCTGTTTTTTACGTTTGCTGCTTCCAGGTGTTTCCTCCCTTTCTTCCTGTTCAGCTTCTTCTGCATTTATGATTCCGTGTATCAAATTTTCTTCGACATCATTTAATTCTTCCGGTTCTGGTTGATATTCCGGATCTGCAACACTGTCCCAAGAATCCTCATCAAAGTTACAAAGCTCCAACTCCAAATTGTCTTTTTCCTCAGATTCTAGTTTAAGTATTGCATCCAAAATATTTTGTTCTGATAGCCCGCGACCTGCCATTTGTATGCTCTGTAGTTTTCTTTACGGTAACATAATACAAAACATAAACATAATTGTCATAATTCAGCACAAAATATATTTTTTAGACACGTAGTAAGTTACTGATAAATAAATTTGACTCACACAATTTAGTACGTAAAGGGTACCGATGAGTAAATTTTACTCACTACCTTTTTTTAAATTGTCCACAAGCGCGATAAATCAAACAACACCATTCAATGCTTGCGGCAGCCGACTAATCACAGAGTGGGCCAAGCACTGCTAGTGGTTTGACTTTCAGTGTGACCAACCTGCAGATTTACGAACAAATCTATACCTTATGTGAGTAAATTTTACTCACAGTACCCTTCTAGGGTTAATCGCAAATTTATTCGCTTCGCTGTGGGCATGAAATAAGTCGAATCCCTTAGTAGTGTGGCGAAAAATCTTATGAAATCCCTTAGTAGTGTGGTAAACGCAAAAAAAATCTGAATTCCTGTTCTAGCGTGGTAAGTAAATATAGAAACCATCCACTTGCGTGGTAAATATCTGCACTCCCCCACTAGTGCGGTAAGTTGAATTTGAAAATCAATTAGTATGAATCTACAAATTAGTACTCGAAAAAAGCTCATTTAACATTTGCTCCTTCTCATTGCATTAACATTCTCTGCTTTAGATGTAAGTGTAAAAATTATTTATAATTGTTTCTCTTTATAAAAAACAAATGCCATAACCATTTATTTTTTCCTATTTTTAAGTTTTAGGTGGATTTTATATGCCCATATTTTTAAGTTTAAAGTGCATGAGAGTCCCTAACTAAAGGATTTTCCCATAAGAGGTGTTATTTGAATATCTCGCTATTTCGGTGAATGTCACTTTTGAAGCTGTAATTTTTTGATATTTGACAAGTAGAAACTATGCCATTAATAAAAATGGAATGATACACGCTTAAACAACGCATTGAAACTATTAAAATCCACTATAAAAATGGTGAAAATTTGGCAGAGACGATTCGTAAAACTCGATCATTTTTGGGTCATTATAAAGCACCTTGTCGGACCGCAATATAGAAATTAGTGAAAAAATTCGAGCTTTTGGGACAAGTTAGTGATGTGAAGAATAAAACCCGTGCACGTAGCTCAAGAATAGCCGAAAATATTGTAGTTATAGCCGAAACTGTTGAAGAAAACCCAGGTTTGTCGTCGTTCTTTCGAATTAGTCATTCCACAAACGTCATTACACCGTATTTTGCATAAAGATTAGAGTCTTAAGGCTTCTAAGGTCCAGTTAACACAAGAGCTCAAGCCGGCCGATCATCAACAACGTCGTCTCTTTGCTGATTGGGTCGATGAAATGCATGAAAATGATCCGGAATTCCATCGACAAATCATCTTCAGTGATGAGGCCCATTTCCACCTCGGTGGCTTCGTCAACAAGCAAAATTATGGGATCTGGGGCCCAGAAAATCCAAGACTATTTGGTGCGGTTTATGGTCCGGCGGAGTCATTGGACCTTACTTTTCCGAAAATGAAGCTGGATTAACAGTTACGATGATGGATTGCGCTATCGAGAGGTGATTAACGATTTTTTATGACCGGAATCGGATGGTATTGATCTGGACAACGTTTATTTTCAACAAGACGGCGCTACGTGCCACACAAGCAACGAAACCATTGATCTTTTACGGGAATAACACCTCTTATTGGAAACCCTGTGTAAGTAAGCAGCGTGGGCTCCCAATTATTTATTTGGAATCGCAAATTTTAGTTTGGGGAATAAATCTATTATTTTCTAGTTCGCTGTAGTGATCGATATCTCGTAAAATATATTCCATTCAGTTGTAAGTTACAGGGTGTTGACAATGGAAGTCAACAATGGAAAAATTCGGTACATTTTACAGTTTTTCTTTGATAAACGCGAAAATACCAGCCGTTGTTTATGGTGCTGATACTGTAACAGCTAATTACGTATAATTTTGGCTTCGTCGATTTCGTTCAGGCATTTTTGATGTTAAAGAAAATGTCGAAAATGTCGATAAAATAAGAGAATTAATCGAAATTGACCAGCATGTTAGTAGCCGTAGCCTCGCTCAGAAGCTAAAGATCAATCATAAAACAGTTTTAAATCATTTGCGCAAAAATATCGTAAAATATGTTCCATTCAATTGTAAGTTACGGGTGTTAACAATGGAAGTCAACAATGGAAAAATTCGGTACATTTTACAGTTTTTCTTTGATAAACGCGAAAATACCAGCAGTTGTTTATGGTGCTGATACTGTAACAGCTAATCTACACTAATATTATAAAGAGGAAAACTTTGTTTGTTTGTTTGGTTGTAATGAATAGGCTCAAAAACTACTGGACCGATTTTAAAAATTCTTTCACCATTCGAAAGCTACATTATCCACGAGTAACATAGATTATATTTTATTTTGGAAAAAAATAGGGTTTCGTAAGATATTTGGACTTTTCGGACACAAACTGAAAAAAATCAACCAAAGAAGTTACTTATTATGCGTACGCTGCGTAAACTACAAAAGATAGAACCATAAAATGTTATAATTAATTGTAGATCTTATAAATATCTACAAAAAAGTCCGCGACACACTATACCTATCTATGTCGAGTGAGGCACAAAAACCCCATTTTTATTTAAAAATCTTGAATTTTTTTTGGACTACATTTAAACGCGTTTATTTTACTCATGCTATTAATCCTTATCAAAATAAATTACTTCATCAATAAGTGCAGTTTATGTTGATAATATTTGGTCTTTGAATGATTAAAATTGGACGTTTGGTTTTGAAGTTGTGATGAAATTAAAATATTACGATTTCTGCTGCACGGCCCGTTGCGAAGTGGGCGTCACCAAGGCCAGTGGTGCGCGTGCGGGAGAGGGGTGTTTAGATCTATGAGTAAGGTACCCGCGCGGCTCAGACGCGAGGTCGGCTCCCTACGCAGCGGTCGTGCGCGAAGTCTAATAATTTTCATGAGATTTTTTTTAGATTTTGTTCTTAAAAATACACCTACGCAAAAGTTCTTCTCAGAGCTATACAATAGTTATTTTCAGGGCTAAACAACAGTTCTTTTCAGATCTAGAATATTACACGCTATTAACATTTTCTTAAACATTTGAAAATGCCTAAGAGAGCCAGGTCTCAACTTTCTAAACATAGTTCTCAAGCACGAGCAGCAAAAATACGTCGTATAGGAGAATCTTCACCTGAACGTTCACAACGCCTTGCTGAACAAAATCAGAGAAAGTCTCAGGTACGCGTACGAGAGTCGAGTGTCGAACGTTCGCAACGACTTGCGCAACAAAATCAGACAACCTCTGAGTTACGTGCACGAGAGTCGAGGCTGGAGCGTTCCCAACGTCTTGCCGAACAAAGCTTGAGAACCTCTGAGCTACGCGCTCAAGAGTCGAGGCTGGAGCGTTCCCAACGTCTTCATGAACAAAATATAAGGACCTCTCAGTTGCGCGAAAGAGAGTCGAGTGTCGAGCGTCGAGCGTTTGCAGCGACTTAGAGCTCAAGCAGAGAGACAGCAGTTGTCCACAAATAGAGTGCGCAATCGAATTTTAGCTAATAGGAACAGACTGGCTTACAGATATGATCCGCAGCTTGATTATGCACAACAGGACGAACCTAATGGTATGTGTTGTGCTTCAGGTAAAGTGTGTCTTCCTAACCCTTAGGAGCCGCCACAACCAATAAGAAATCTTTTAACTAATAACCATCCATTGTCTGGTCATTTTTTAACAAACATACGTAAATACAATAGTATTTTTCAAATTACTTCGTTTGGCGCAAAAGAAATCAGGGAAGGAAATTTTATGCCCACTTTTAAAATTGAAGGACAGGTGTATCATCTCATTGGTAGCCTTTTACCATCATCAGGCCAAAACCCACAGTTCCTGCAAATATATTTTATTTCGGATGCAGACCAGTAATCATTGCGATCAAGCATCGCACCAACCTTAAAAATGGATTTAATTCGCGAATTACAGACCACTTTGAATAATCATAACGTGTATATACGAAGTTTTAAACAAAACTTAGAACTTAACTCATCACATAATTTAAAGCTAATTATTCATTCTGGTCGCACTCCACAGACAGCAGATACAATGCTCCTACTGTAAACGAGGTAGCCGTTCTTTTGGTCGATGAAGACAAAGGTCCCAGGGATATAGTCTTACACGGTAGAGACGGACAGCTCAAAAGAGTTTCTGAGCTACATGGGTCCTATGATCCACTACAGTATCCTGTAATGTTTGTGACAGGTGAAGACGGTTATTATTTGACTATTCCTCAGCAGGGTTCTGCGCGTAATAAAACTGTTTCGTGTATGCAATTTTATGCATTTAGATTAATGTTTAGAACTAACTCTTTTAATCCGTTACATTATTACAGAGACTTATTTAGTCAATATTGTGTTGACATGATGGCGAAAATGATATCGGAAAGATTAAATTATATTTCGCGGAATCAACAAAGACTGAGGGCTGATGACTACATCCATCTCAGAGATGCCTTAAATCATGACGCAAATGTTGATCCATCAAATATCATGCACGAGAAAACGCAGGACGCGATGACGTACTTCCAAAATTATGCTAGACCTAACTTATTTGTCACTTTTACATGCAACACCGAATGGCCTGAAATTAAAGCAGAGCTGCTACCAGGACAACGGTCTTTCGACCGTCATGACATAATTTCACGTGTGTTTCATTTAAAAATGAAGAAATTCATCAAATTATTTGTCAAAGAACAGATATTTGGTAAAGTAAAATGTTATATGACAAGTGTAGAGTGGCAGAAGCGCGGTTTACCTCATTGTCATTTGCTGTTCTGGCTAGAAACTAAAATACAACCAGATGAGATCGACAGTGTCATAGTTGCGGAGCTACCCGATCAACAAATTGATCCGGTATTATAACTAAAATATGGTACATGGACCCTGCGGAGAACATAATTTAGCTGCACCATGCATGAAGAACGGTGTCTGCACAAAAAAATACCCTCGGCGTTTCATTAACGACACCCAGACCGGAGAGGATGAGTATCCAGTTTATCGTAGGCGCGATACAGAAAATGGCGGTCGGAGCACTACGTTACAACTCAGGGGCAACATGGTGACGATAGATAATAGGTGGATTGTTCCATACTCCCCGCTACTATGTAAGACTTTTAATGCTCATATAAACGTGGAGTATTGCCACTCTGTCCAAGCGATTAAATATATATGTAAATATATAAATAAAGGTTCGGATCAGGCAACTTTTAACCTTAGAAACCCACACGATGAGGTCGAAAACTATTTAAATGGAAGGTACATAAGCACATCTGAAGCTGTCTGGCGCTTATTTAAATTTCCTATTCACGAGCGGCATCCTACTGTAGTGCATTTGGCCGTTCATCTAGAGAACGGTCAAAGGGTGTATTTTACACCAGGGACAGCTCATCGAATTGTCCAAAACCCACGCAATACCACATTACTGGCATTTTTTTCTCTCTGTAATGAAGATGAATTTGCGAAAACTCTTCTGTATCATGAAGTCCCGCAATACTATACATGGGCAAATAATAAATTCACTAGAAGGAGGCGTGGTGAAGATGTAGTTGGACATCCGGGGATAAAAAAAGATGCCGCTTTAGGTAGAGTCTACGGGATACATCCATCCCAATCAGAGTGTTTTTATCTTAGGATTCTACTGCACCACGTACGCGGTCCGACCTCATTTGCATACCTTAAAACTGTAAACGGTATTGTCAAAGAGACGTATCAAGCAGCATGCCGTGACCGAGGTTTACTTGAAAACGATGACCATTGGGGAAACACTTTAAGCGAAGCTTCGTTGTTACAGTGTCCAAAAAAACTAAGGGAGTTGTTTGTAGTCATACTTTTATTTTGTCAACCATCGGAACCATTGAAGTTATGGGATACTTTCAAAGATCAGTTCTGTGAAGATATTAGACATCGGATCAGACAACAGAATCTGGATAACACTTTACCCTTCACTGAAGTTATTTATAATGAAGGATTAGTTGAAATTGAAAACAAACTTATAGAATTAAACGACAAAAATTTAAGTGATTTTGGATTACCTTCTCCCGTTCGTACCCAGAATAATTCTATTGACACAATGGTACAACAGTATAACAGAAATGATCTAACAGCGTTTGTTAATGACAATGTGTCCAAATTAGTACCGGATCAAAGACATGCTTATGAGACTATTGTAGACAGCGTGATCAATAACATGGGGAGATTATTTTTTTTGGACGCACCAGGAGGCACTGGAAAGACTTTTATCGCAAATTTGATACTTGCTAAGATACGGCAATCAGGGAAGATAGCGATTGAGGTTGCTTCGTCAGGAATTGCTGCAACTCTCTTGAACGAAGGAAAAACTGCTCACTCTACGTTTAAACTCCCGCTATCCGTATCTTTAGATCAACGGTCTACATGCTCTATTCGGAAAAATGGGCCTCTTGGTAAGTTGCTCCAAGACGCGTCGTTGGTAATATGGGATGAATGCACCATGAGTCATAGAGCTCATGTGGAGGCCGTGGACCATACTTTAAGAGACCTCCGAAGCTCTGCAGTTGTCATGGGTGGTATCACTTTTGTATTTGCTGGAGATTTCCGACAAACGCTTCCAGTCGTCAACAGAGGTACGCGAGCAGATATTATGAAGGTATGTTTAAAATCATCTCACCTTTGGACATCTGTACAACATTTGAATTTGCGCACCAATATGAGCTCATCTACATGGAAATATGCATAGCAACTTTCCACAACAGCTGCTGAAACTTGGAGAAGGAATTTTTCCATCTTTAAATTTGGGCACCGATTATGCGGTTACTTTGGATGAGTCTCTAGGCCAAATAGTCCATAATTTAGATAGTCTGATAGTTGCTATATATCCGGACATCGAAAACTTAGATCAAAATGATTTTCGTTGGCTGTGTGGTAGAGCAATAGTTTCTTCCAGGAATGAAACAGTCAACGAAATAAACAATTTAATTATGCAGAAAGTACCTGGGGAAGTTAAGTGCTATAAATCCATAGACACCATCACTAACATCGAGGACGCAGTGCACTACCCCCAGGAATTTTTAAATTCCCTGAACCCCGCTGGGCTACCACCTCATGAACTATCGTTAAAAGTTGGCACGCCGATAAGGCTTCTCAGAAATTTGAGCCCCCCATCATGTGCAATGGTACGAGACTTCTTATCAAGGAGCTAAAAGATAATTTAATAGTAGCGAAGATTATCACCGGCCCTGCAGCTGGTGAATTAGCTCATATACCAAGAATACCCATGATCCCTACTGATTTGCCAATACCTTTCAAAAGGCCAGTAAAAATTTCTTTCGCACTAACGATAAACAAATCACAAGGCCAAACATTCAAATTAGTAGGAATTGATTTACGAAAAGAATGTTTTACGCATGGGCAACTTTACGTTGCCCTATCACGGGTCGGGGCTCCCGACCATCAGTATATTTTGTTAGCTGAAAATAATTTAACGTCAAATGTTGTTTATAGAGAAGCTCTACAATAATTTAGTTATGTATCCTAAAACAACAGGTTGCACTGCGGGACTGCAGGCAGAAGTGAACACTTTTGCCGGGACCAAGACTTAGTTAGCGCTTTGCGGGCGGTCCTTTAGTTAGTTCTAATAGAGATATATTTAGTATCGGCTGTGCACCCGTGCGAAGCCGGGACGGGTCGTAAAGAATAAAGAAATAAATAATATGAAAACCATATATTTTATGTTCTAAACCATATCTATTCTATTTTAGTGTGCCCAGCGAAGGGGGCCGGGTTTGCTAGTTACGTATAATTTTGGCTTCGTCGATTTCGTTCAGGCATTTTTGATGTTAAAGAAAATGTCGAAAATGTCGATAAAATAAGAGAATTAATCGAAATTGACCAGCATGTTAGTAGCCGTAGCCTCGCTCAGAAGCTAAAGATCAATCATAAAACAGTTTTAAATCATTTGCGCAAAAATAGTATAATATATTTCCATTTCCCCAAACTAATATTTGTGCTAGGAGAATGAAATAATAAGGACCTAGTACAAAAGGCAATATTAACAACATTATTTCGTTTACTATCTTATTTATTCGGTATCGGATATAATTATTAGTAAAGCAGACTATATTTTTAGGTGCAGTCTGATTGATGATTAATTACTTTCAGGTTCCCAATAGGTTCAATACCAATCGGCTAGATGCTAAACAGGGTCAGCATAGAGTTTACTTACCCGCAGTGCTTCATGTTTAGAGGCTTGTCAAGACGGCATGCAATCTTAATTCGTAAATCTTGATCTGGCTGATTTTTAGGCACAACCATTCGATGCCATTCAGGAGACTAAAAAATGTTGTACAGATAAAGCATTTTTTAGAAAATTTTATTACTTCATTCAATATATATATATACTTCATACTTTCGATGAAAGAGGGGTTGGTTTTATTGTGACCTTGCCCAGTTCCTTATCTTCAAACGCTAACATTCCAGGGTTTTCTGTATATAACTTTATTTTGACTACGGGTAGAGGATGCGTCGTTGTAAAGTCTCCTTGCGTGTCCCACCTGAGTATTACAAATATCAAATGCATTATAAAATGTTGAGAAATGTAATTAAAATTTAAAACACAATATGTATGTAAAATATTTTTATAATCTATACTAACCAAAAGTAATCGGCAAGAAAATTGATATAGGGACCCATTAAAATCCCTTGTTTAACAAAAAAATACATGTCAGAGATTCAAAATAAGTTACAAAATATTAATTCACATTTAATTACTATTATCTAACTTCTACTTTTTAAGAATTAATAATAATTCTTTATTGATTTTTTTCCAGATATGCTTAATTAAGATAAGGGGTTTTCACGCCGAATTCATTAAACCCATATTCGTTCTTCTTTATCGTTAAAATAAATATTATTCTTGAAAATTTGATATTTTTTACGGATGATTAGGGTTTTATTGAAAAGAAAAAATTTAAGTCACACGCCACGAAAATGAAGAAATCTAAAATCTGGGAAAATTTAGATACCAATGTAGTTGAGTGATCGAAGGTGACTACTTGAGTAAAATAACTGGTGATTTTTTAGCTATTATCTTTTTAAACAGTTGATTTAAACAGCTGACGCACGTTTCGTGTTTTGTTTCACTGTCAAACATCATCAGTTTAGTCTATAATTTAACCATGAATCGTCTTACAAACGAACAACGCTTGCAAATCAATGAATTTTATTATAAAAATGCGTGTTCTGTTAAGAAAGTTTATCGCGCACTTCTTCCATTTTATGGTCAGTTTAATCGACCCACTGAAGCGGCTATTCGAACTATTGTGACTAAATTTAGAACAAAATTTACATTATTGGACATCAAACCACCAACATGCTTACGTAGAGTGCGAACTGAAGAAAATATCGCAGCTGTACGAGTATCGGCCAGTGTTAATGATGACCATCAATTATCGATTCGTCGCCGTTCGTAGCAATTGGGCCTCTGTTACTCAACAACGTGGAAAATTTTGCGAAAGGATTTAAATGTGGAGCCTTTCAAAACACAGCTGGAGGAAGAATTGAAGCCGAACGACCGACCGCAACGCAGAATTTTTGGGAATGGGCTCTGGGAAAGTTGGCCGGAGATCCACTTTTTTATTGAAAAATTGTGTTCAGCGACGAAGCTCATTTTTGGATTAGTGGGTACGTAAATAAGCAGAATTGTCGATTTTGGAGTGAAGATCAGCCAGAAGAATTGGAAGAGCTACCAATGTATCAAGAAAAGGTCACAGTTTGGTGCGGTTGATGGGCTGGAGGTATCATTGAACCGTACTTCTTCAAAGATGCTGCGAATCGTAACGTAACTGTGAATGGTGAGCGCTACAGTGAAATGATATGCAACTTTTTTTTGCCCAAAATGCAAGAGCTTGACTTGAATGACATATGGTTTCAGCAAGGCGGTGCCACATACCACACAGCACGCGTAACAATGGACTTGTTGAGAGGCGAGTTCGGTGAACATTTTATTTCACGTTCGGGACCTGTCAATTGGCCACCCAGATCGTGCGATACAACGCCTTTAGACTATTTTTTGTGGGGCTATGTTAAAGCTCATGTCTATTCAGACAAGCCTGGTTCAATTAACGCATCGGAAGACAACATTAAAGCATTTATATGTGCGATACCGGCCGAAACATTGGAAAGAGTATGCCAAAATTGGACTAAGCGGATGGACCATTTGAAGCGCAGTCGGGGTCAACATTTGCATGAAATAATCTTCAAACATTAAATTATATGGACTGTACTATCGATTTAAATTAAAATTTCATGCATTTTTCTGAAATTAACGTGTGTTTTTTTGAAAAACTTTCCTATAGCTCTTAAAAAATCACCCTTTATAATATTGAGTTTACATATTTTTCCATCTTCCTTAGACGTTTTGAGCAGAAAACGTTAATGTATAGCGAAGTCTCTATGACGGGAACGTACGGAATTTTGAGGGGTTCTCGTTTTGCGTGCGTGGTTCACCACAGACATATTTTTCACCAAAAGTCAACAGAAATATATTCAACTGGTCAAATTAAACACCAGTTGAGTAATGTTTGTCTGTAGGATTGTATCAGCAGAGAATGTTAATGCAATGAGAAGGAGCAAATGTTAAATGAGCTTTTTTCGAGTACTAATTTGTAGATTCATACTAAGGTAATTTCAAATTCAAATTTCCTCATTAGTGGGGAATTGCAGATATTTACCCCGCGAGTGGAGGGTTTCTATATTTACTTACCACGCTAGGACAGGAATTCAGATTTTTTCTGCGTTTACCAAACTACTGAGGAATTTCATAAGATTTTTCGGCACACTACTAAGGAAATCGACTTATTTCATGCCCACAGCGAAGCGAATAAATTTGCGATTAAGAAGGCCGCGCGGCAATTATTTTGTGGTGCAGAAGCTAAAGTCGGCGGAATTATTCGCTTTGTTTTTTGGCACGAACATATTTAATTAAGGTTCAAGTCCTGAAGTCATATTTTTTTCTTGCACATTTTTTTTTACAATTCAAACCAGGAAAGTTTGGTAAAATTTTTGAGTTTATTTTAATTAAAATTTCTTTAAAATACTGTTTTTTTGTATTTCATAAATGGAAATTTCTTTTCGGTATAAAATAGTTCATACTGGATATGACCTGATTTTTATATAAATCAATCAAAACAGAAAATATGTACATATGTCAATAATCTATTTCATCAAATCCAAATTATATTGATGAGAAAATATCATTCTAATATCCGTCCAAAAATCCAAACGCGCATACACACATACATACATATGCATATAATTACGCATATAAACTTTCAACTAACGCAGAATATGTGCATATAAAACTGCGAATCGAATAAATGAGTGTGAGCGGTTTTATTATTTGGCCTTATTTTAGGTAATTATCTATAAAATAAAACGGTTTTAAGCATTTGTTTTAAAATTAATTTGAAAATATACGTGTTTCTTTTATTTATAAGCGGGTGTACTAATACGAATTTTGCATACTGTATGTACATATGCATGTATGCCCAATAACCTTGACTTATGTAGGTACACATGTCACAGCACATCACATTCTTACAAGAAATCAAATACACATACTCACTAGTGAACGAGTTTCTTCCTGACAAGTGCAAAAACAATTCTGCTCTATGTATGCATATACATATACCCACTTTATGTCGCCCGAAGCTAAAATCTAAGCCTAGCGACTACAAAAACAAAATACATTCGTAGACGCAGTCGCAGCGGCCATGATTCTACCAGCGACGGCGCTGAACAATTATAACAAAAACAAATAGTTCATTCATAAGTTCGAGCTCATATTTCAATTTCATTCATAAAACGAGCCGCCCATATGCCAATTTTCGCGACCATTCGAAAATAGTCAATATTGGAATATATCGCGTGGAATTGTTTGCCAATATTTGATAAATCTTGAATTTTTGTCATGTCGAGTGGCCGCGGCTCCGTATGTATGTATACACCCTTATATGTATGTAAATATGTCTTCTAACTGTTCACAGTCGCGAGTTAATGCGACTTAGATTCCTAGAACAATTCCAGCGAATTACACATTTCTGTCCGCAAAGCCGCATACATGTACCCTATGATCAAAAAGTACCGGGAATGTTTAAATTAAACAAAACAAAGTTAAATTTAAGGCAAATTTATATTATCTCCTTCAAAATATGACGCGTCTGAAGCAACACACATGTGCCAACGTTTAACCCAGTCCTCCAAACACCCCCGGCAGGCCGACATGGCCGTCAGCTCCTTCGTTGTATTCTTTTTGATCAGTGCGATGGCGCGTTACCATCATGCAAAATCCAAGAATTGTTTGCTCACATTTGCGGCCGTTTGCAACATACAGCATCTCTCAAAGGCTTCAAAACGGATAAATAATATTCTTTATTGACTGCCTGGGCCGATGGAAGGTACTCATGGTGCACTATGCCTTGGCAATCGAAGAAAACAGTCAACATCACCTTCCCGGTTCTTTTTGCTCATAGGGTATACATATCCCATCTTTTCACTGACGGACAAGAAGACGGTCGCAGTTGTTGTTTTTTATATGCATACATTTTGCGTTCGTTGAAGGTTTGTATATATTTATATATGTACATATGGGTGTATGCGCGTTTGGCTTTCTAGATGCATTCATTAATATTGGAACATTTTCTCATCAATATGTATATGTAAGTAGTTCAGATTTGACTGAAGAGATTAAATACATACATACATACATTAATGCACATTCATATGCATTGCCTTTCAAGAAGTATGAATAATGTTATATAGAAAATAAATTTCTAAATAATGCAATGAGAAGGAGCAAATGTTAAATGAGCTTTTTTCGAGTACTAATTTGTAGATTCATACTAAGGTAATTTCAAATTCAACTTTGCTCGCTAGTGGGGAATTGCAGATATTTACCACGCGAGTGACGCGAGTGGAGGGTTTCTATATTTACTTACCACGCTAGGACAGGAATTCAGATTTTTTCTGCGTTTACCAAACTACTGAGGAATTTCATAAGATTTTTCGCACACTACTAAGGAAATCGACTTATTTCATGCCCACAGCGAAGCGAATAAATTTGCGATTAAGAAGGCCGCGCGGCAATTAATTTGTGGTGCAGAAGCTAAAGTCGGCGGAATTATTCGTTTTGTTTTTTGGCACGTATTTAATTCAGGTTCTAGTACTGAAGTCATATTTTTTTTCTTGCACATTTTTTTTTACAATTCAAACCAGGAAAGTTTAGTAAAATTTTTGAGTTTATTTTAATTAAAATTTCTTTAAAATACTGTTTTTTTTGTATTTCATAAATGGAAATTTCTTTTCGGTATAAAATAGTTCATACTGGATATGACCTGATTTTTATATAAATCAATCAAAACAGAAAATATGTACATATGTCTTTAATCTCTTTCATCAAATCCAAATTATATTGATGAGAAAATATCATTCTAATATCCGTCCAGAAAGCCAAACGCGCATACACACATACATACATATGCATATAATTACGCATACAAACTTTCAACTAACGCAGAATATGTGCATATAAAACTGCGAATCGAATAAATGAGTGATTTAGAAAAGTTTATTAGTAATTATAGATTAGCGCAATCGTGAAAGACGTGTCGTATATGCAGTACATCGTCCCATATTTGACTCAAGTTCAAGTCCTGTACCCACTTTTCTTTCTTCGATACTTTTATTTAATTTTTTGTATTTGGTTTAATTAGAATTGATTTAAAATAGTGTATTCAGGTTTTTCTAATACCAGTTATTTAAAAATTTATTTTCTATATAACATTATTCATACTCTTTTTGAATTTATATGTAAAATAGCCATAAAGGCAATCGTATGAATATGCATTCCTATATTTAATCTCTTCAGTCAAATCTGAACTACTTACATACACATATTGATGAGAAAATGTTCCAATATTAATGGATGCATCCAGAAAGCCAAAAGCGCATACACGCATATGTATATAAATATATATAAATATGATATATACAAACCTTCAACGAACGCAAAATGTATGCATACAAAAAACAACAACTGCGACCGTCTTCTTGTCCGTCAGTGAGAAGATGGGATATGTATACCCTACGAGCAAAAAGAAGCGGGAAGGTGATGTTGACTGTTTTCTTCGATTGCCAAGGCGTAGTGCACCATGAGTACCTTCCATCGGGCCAGACAGTCAATAAAGAATATTATTTATCCGTTTTGAAGCCTTTGAGAGATGCTGTATGTTGCAAACGGCCGGAAATGTGAGCAAACAATTCTTGGATTTTGCGAGATGATAACGTGCCATCGCACCGATCAAAAAGATCAAAGAGAATACGACGAAGGAGCTGAAGGCCATGTCGGCCTGTCGGGGGTGTTTGGAGGACTGGGTTAAACGTTGGCACATGTGTGTTGCTTTAGACGGGTCATATTTTGAAGGAGATAATATAAATTTGCCTTAAATTTAACTCTGTTATGTTTTATTTAAACATTCCCGGTACTTTTTGATCATAGGGTACATGTATGCGGCTTTGCGAACAGAAATGTGTGATTCGCTGGATTTGTTCAAGGAATCTAAGTCGCATTAACTCGCGACTGTCGAACAGTTAGAAGACATATTTACATACATATAAGGGTGCATACATACATACGGAGCCGCGGCCACTCGACATGACAAAAATTCAAGATTTATCAAATATTAGCAAATAATTCCACGCGAAATATTCCAATATTGACTATTTTCGAATGGTCGCGAAAATTGGCATATGGGCGGCTTGTTTTATGAATGAAATTGAAATATGAGCTCATACTTATGAATGCACTTTTTATTTTTGTTCTAAATTGTTCAGCGCCGTCGCTTGTTTTGTTTTTGTAGTCGCTAGGCTTAAATTTTAGCTTCGGGCGACATAAAGTGGGTATATGTATATGCATACATAGAGCAGAATTGTTTTTGCACTTGTTAGGAAGAAACTCGTTCACTAGTGAGTATGTGTATTTGATTTCTTGTAAGAATGTGATGTGCTGTGACATGTGTACCTACATAAGTCAAGGTTATTGGGCATACATGCATATGTACATACAGTATGCAAAATTCGTATTAGTACACCCCCTTATAAATAAAAAAACACGTATATTTTCAAATTAATTTTAAAACAAATGCTTAAAACCGTTTTATTTTATAGATAAATAACTAAAATAAGGCCAAATAATAAAACCGCTCACAAAGTGTATTGAATTGCAAAAAAAAAAATAAGAAAAATAAAAATTAACACTTTTCACAGAAGCAAAATTCCTATTAATACACATGTATTTTTAATGTAAATCATGAGGAAATAAAAGATAGTTCAGAAAATTAATAATTTGTAGGATACCCTCGTTGCCTTAGAATAGCAGACAATCTCTTCGGCATAGATTCCACCAATTTTTTTGGGAGATTTGGAGAAATCTTCTTCCACTCTGATTTGAGGACTTTTTTTAAATGTTCTCGGTTCCTTATTTGATGACGTTTCAGTTGCTTTTTGACAATCGACCATAAATTTTCTATGGGATTAATATCCGGGCTTTGTGGTGGTGTTTTGAGATAATTTGGACAGTTATAAAGGATCCATAACCTTGTATCCAACGCCGTGTGCTTAGGGTCGTTATCTTGTTGGAATATGAATTTTTTTTTTGCAACCCAATTTTTTGGCACTTTTGCGTGGATTCTTTTTTAAAATATCAATATATTGCCTCGCAGTCATAATTCCACCAATAAAATGCAACTTTCCTACTCCGTTTGCCCCGAAACATCCCCATACCATCAGAGAACCACCACCGTGTCTGAAAGAAGACTGCAGATTTTGTTTTTGAAGGCTAGTATTACACTCTCTCCAAATTTTTATGCGTCCATAGGACATTTTTATATTAAATTTACACTCGTACGAAAAAATTACCCTTTTCCAAAACCACATATTTTTGTTTAAATATTGCCTGGCGAATATAACACGCTTTCTTCTATTGACTGAGCTTACATACGGTTTTCTAACCGCAGTTCTGCTTCTAAATCCCAATTTTTTTACATAATTGCGCACTGTTTGAGGTGTAACTTTGATAGAAAAGTATTTTTCTAGTTCTGCAGCTAGTGAAACTCCACTGACGGTGGGACCTTTCCTGATAAGGCGTTTCAAATAAGTCTTGTGCCTCTGTCCAAGCTTTGCCCTGTTCACATTTCGAAGCTTTTTGTCAATCCTTCCACTGTTTCTATAAATTTTGACTACGTTTTGTATTGTAGACACACTTTTCTGCAATGTTCTCGTAATTTCGCGTAAAGACTTTCCGTTTTTGTTTATATTTATTATTAATCTCTTAGTTTCGTTTGATAATTCACTTTCTTTAGGCGACATTGCAAACTAACTCGGCGAACTTCAACAAATGGCTACTAAAACGCAGCTGCCCAAGGTTAAACATTGAATGTTTAACACAATCGTTTCGAAAATAACGGTAAATACCAACAAATTGTTAACAAATTCAACGCACACTAAGTGGACTAATACGAATTTTGCCTGCAGTAGAAATAGCTATACTGCTACTAAACCTATTTTTTTCAATTCTATGCAAATGTTTCGGAGTTTTTCTTATTATCCTTTTTTTTTTGAATTATGCAATACCGCACTACAATTGAAATCAATTGCTTTAAAGTAAATTTAAAAATATACGTGGCATTTTTATTTGTAAGAGGGTGTACTAATACGAACTTTGCATACTGTATGTATGAAAGGAAGATGATGTTCTTACGCTTGTGCATTATTGTTTTTCATATACAAATGTACATACATACCAGGTGTATAAGCTTAAATCCGCTGATTGCTCGTAGATGGCGTTAGTGAGCATATCAAGTTACCATAGAAATGCCATATTTTTTTTTGCATGGGTTCGACACCTGTTTACATCAATCACTGCACATCATCAGTGATTTCATACAGCAACACACTTTTTTCCTTGCGTAATCATGTCTAATTTTGTGCCAAAAAAAGAGCATATGCGGGAAGCTCTACTTTTTTGCTTTAATTTGAAGAAATCGGCTGCCGAATCGCATCGAATGCTTGTGGAGGCCTATGGTGACAGTGCATTACCGGAAACAACTTGCAGAGACTGGTTTCGTCGGTTCAAAGACGGCCATTTTGACTTGAGTGACAAGAAGCGTGAAAATCGGCCCAGAAAAGTTGAGGACCATGAATTGCAGGCACTTTTGGATGAGGACGATACCCAATCGCAAAAAATGCTTGCCGAGCAGTTAGGTGTCACTCAACCAGCCATTTCCATGCGTTTACGTGCCATGGGAAAGGTCCAAAAAGTCGGAAAATGGGTACCCCATGAATTGAACGATAGACAGATGGAGCGACGCCAAAACTCATGCGAAATCTTGCTGGCTAGGCATAAAAGAAAGTCGTTCCTGCATCTTGTGGTGACTAGCGATGAAAAGTGGATATACTTTGAGAATCCTAAACGAAAAAAATCATGGGTCGATCCCGGCCAACCATCAACTTCTTCATCAAGACCTAATCGCTTTGGACGCAAGACGATGCTGTGCGTTTGGTGGGATCAGCAGGGTGTCGTTTACTATGAGCTGTTGAAACCTGGTGAAACTGTTAATTCTCATCGCTACCACCAACAACTCATCAAATTGCGCCGTGCTTTGCGTGAAAAAAGGCCTCGTTATGAACAAAGACATGAGAAGCTGATTTTCCTCCACGACAACGCCCCATCGCACACGTCAAGAATGGTCCAAAACTACTTGGAGACAATCAATTGGGAGGTGCTACCTCATCCCGCTTATTCACCAGACCTGGCCCCTTCGGACTATCATCTGTTTTCATCGATGGGTCACGCGCTCGCCGAACAGCACTTCGATTCGTACGAAGACGTCCGGAAATGGCTTGACGAGTGGTTCGCCTCGAAAGATGAAGAATTCTTTTGGCGTGGTATACACAAATTGCCCGAGAGATGGGAAAAATGTATAGCTAGCGAGGGCAAATACTTTGAATAAATTATTTTTTTGCTTTCTATAAAAAAAATGGGTCTTTTTTACTAAAAAACAGCGGATTTAAGCTTATACACCTGGCACATACATACATATGTATGTAAATGCTGTCGAATACATTAACTATAAAGTGACATAAAATATAAAATAAGTGTTGATTTATCTTAAACCGTTTTATTTTCTGAACGCAAATACCTCGTATTGACATGTACATACATACATATTATATATATAGTCATATACCATCATTTATGTACATAAAGAGTATGAATGTATGTAATGAAAAACTTCATGAATTACTTTCAAAATTTATTAAAACTTATTCGCGTCGCGCGCATACATATCTACGTAGACATCACAAACCTTTTGTTCATAACGCAGGCGCAGAAATTAACGCTCTGCGTATTTATCCTCCCCACGTGACTCGGCATCAATTCTCGGCGCAAATTTTTTTTTTCGTTTTGAAATTTTTTTTTTTTTAATGTAATCGTAAAAAAATTTGTAATAAATTTTATGTATCCGCTTATCATTTCAAAAGTAACACAATGGTAAAAAAATAAGCAGTCGAAGAAATAAACGCACCGCCTATTTTTCCTCGCCACATGTTAGACTCGATTTCAATTCCCGGCGCAAACTTTTTTTTATTAATTTTTTTTCGTTTTAAATGTTCTGGAACACAAAAAAAACACATACCTCACATGCGCATGGTGCCCGAAGCTAAAATCTAAGCCTAGCGACTACAAAAACAAAAATTTTCGTAGACGCAGTCGCAGCGGCCATGATTCTACCAGCGACGGCGCTGAACAATTATAACAAAAACAAATAGTTCATTCATAAGTTCGAGCTCATATTTCAATTTCATTCATAAAACGAGCCGCAAATATGCCAATTTTCGCGACCATTCGTAAATAGTCAATATTGGAATATATCGCGCGGAATTGTTTGCCAATATTTGATAAATCTTGAATTTTTGTCATGTCGAGTGGCCGCGGCTCCGTATATAAATTAATTGTAATTGTTTATTTTTTCTATATATGTACTTTATTTCATTTTTTTGAGCACAATATAAAGTTAAATGTTTGAGCGATATGACTCGCCTTTCGTACGTTCACTTTTGTACTAAACGATCGCTGACCATCCAACTCCCATTGCCCGCAATTGCTGTTGCCTTTGCAATCTTTAGCGGGCATGTCCCAACAACAATGCCAGCACCCACAACTGGTTTTTGCTAGTCTCACCTTCAACTGACCTATGCTATTCTTGCAAAGGTGATCTTCATAACTGCTGGCACTATGAACAATAGGCAACGGTATGGGCAATTTGTTGCTTTGCTGTTATATTAGTGCAAAGACCTTGCACTTGCATTCCACTATTGGTGTTGCTAGGCGCATTGAAACTTGTACCGCCCAACCCAACATCCAATCTGATGCGTTGGCTTAACCCAGCATACAAATGCAAGTAAAAGGTTGCTCGGTCAGAAGGGATACCTTAACTTTTGCCGTCAATCAAAACTGTGGTGCCAATATCCTTCTGGATAACCTTTTCTACAAAAACTTTATCCAATTTGTTGCCAAGTCTTTTATTACGCTTTAAGAAAACTTTTTCCCCGGGATAATATGTTCTCATTGACTTTTTTACATTACACCTTTGAATGGTTTTTTCTTGTGCTGCAGCTAACCTTTTCCTTAGATTTTCTAAATTTTCTTCTGAGCTTTCGTGAAATACGTCAATTGGCTTAGCATTAATCACGGAGTGAATACTACAATTGTATTTGTGTGTTGCTAGTAATACTAACTCGGTAACATCATCAATTTGCTGCTGGTTCTTAATACATCGAATAATTTCTAGCAACGTGGAATGGAGCCGCTCCACCTGTCCATTACTTTCGCTGTGGAGGGTTGGTATAAAAAACTGCGCTATGGAAAAATTATCTCGGAGCAGTGTCATAATCGTGTTCGATTGAAAGGCTTTTTCGTTATCGGAAACGATAGTTTTAGTATCTTTGAATACGAGCAAAGTTTCTAAAAGCGCATTTTTTATGTCGATCATAGATCTGGATGCTATAGGTTTCACAATGGCAAATTTTGATAGTTTGTCAATACAGGTCAGAAATAAATACTTGGAAATTATAAAAACATCGACATGAAGGATTTCCCCTAATTTAGTAGGAATAGGAGTTTGACCTATCAATGCATCAGGTGGCTTACGTTGATACTTATTTTCCAAACATATCTTGCAATTTGTGATCGTTGTTTTAAGTAAATATTTCATGTTTGGAAAATAGTACTCGCGAGAAATTTGCTGATAATTTTCATGTAAGCCACGATGGGCTCTATTGTGCTCTGTTACTACTGCTTCGAGTTGGTCATTCTTATTGCTTAAATCTATAACGAGGAGTTCAGTATGAACAAATTTAATACCGGGAAAAGCTAGTAATATCGAGCTCTGTATTTCACCCAGTGTGGGAAGATCGCAGTGTATACCATTGGTAACATTATAGTTTATAACACCCTTTAAACACTGAATAAGGCCTTCAATTGAGTCGTATGTGATTGTGTGTCTAATCATTTTTTGAAAAAGTATCTTTGTACTTTTACTGCATGAGCCTGATTTCGATATCAATAGTTGATTTTTGAATTGATTTATTGGATTCTTGATTGTCTTTATCACATTACTGGACGATACTTCACTATGGACTGTTTCAGCTGATTCGGTCTCATTTAAATTGTGAGAAAACTGCCTTGAAAGTGCGTCAGCTACTTTATTTTCGCTTCCGGGCTTATAATAAAACTTTGGGGAAAATTCCTCAATAAACGCACGCCATCGTTTCATTTTGCTATTGGGATTTTTTTCTGAGATCGCAAATATAAGGGGTTGGTGGTCAGTAAAGATTTTGATATCTTTTATCCCATATAGATAATGGCGAAGTTTTTTTAACGCCCACACAATGGCAAGTAATTCACGCTCATTAACAGCATAATTTTCTTCAGTCGCTGAAAGCGTTCTGGAAATCATCGTTATGGGACGACCCCTTTGTGATAAAACCGCTCCTAATGCCTTGGACGAGGCATCAGTCGTAGGCTCGAATGGCTGATTGTAATTGGGATATTGAAGTAAAACTTCTTCAGATGCTAATATATGCTTGATCTTTTCAAATGCGCGTAGAGCTTCTGTGTCGAAAGTGATTTTTGTCTGTTTCGAAGCTTTGGTACCAACTTGCCCATTTTCACCGCGAAGGTAAAGGGTTAATGGTTTAACAATGGAGGCATAATCTCTCACAAAACGTCGATAATACCCTGACAGACCGAGGAATGAACGCAAGGCACGCAGCGTTTCTGGTTGTTCGTAATTGATTATGTCATGGACTTTGTCTGGACAAGTTTTAATGCCTTTTTGTGAAACAAGAAACCCTAGGAATTCGACTTCGGTTTTGAAAAATTTCGACTTTTCCGGTGACACTCTCATTCCAGCATTTTCTAGCTTTTGTAGAATATAATCGATATGCTCCAAATGCGATTCCTCATTTCGAGAGTATATGATTATATCATCGACATATACATGACAGAATTTCCCTATTACATCGCGCAGCACGTCGTCGATATTTCTTTGGAATATGCTAGGCGCGTTTCGCAGGGCGAATGGTAACCGACAAAATTCATATTTCCCATTATTGATACTAAACGCTGTTTTTTGTCTGCCCTGCTCACACATAATTATCTGGTGGAAGCCTGATTTTAAGTCCAAAGTTGTAAAAAATTTCGAACTTCCCAGATTAGCTAATATTACAGACGTATCCGGGATGGGGTATCGGTCAGGAATCGTTTTTTCGTTGATTTTCCTAAAATCAATTACCATACGTAAATTGGATTTTCCACTATCATCAACACCTTTCTTCGACACAACGTGCACAGGGGAATTGTAAGGCGAACAGGATTCTTGGATTATGCTATCTTTAAGAAGCGATTTAATTTCATTATTAATGAATGGGGCTACTGATATCGGATAGGGATAGCTTTTAGTGTAAATTGGTTCTTCTGTAGTTGTGCGGATACGCGCCTGGACTCTTGTATTAAACGGTAATGCCCTGTCGGGATCAGCAAAAGCATTAACATTTTTATTTATAATGTTGCGGAATTTGGACTGAAATTTTATTGGTACTGAGTCTTCTGAAATGGTAATTAGGTTTACCTGCTCACATGAAAGAAAGCATATTTTGACTTTACCATTCCGGTAAAATAAATAGCCTCTTACAGTGTCGATTTTTGCATCGTCAAACGTGTTTAGGGTGGATAATAAGTAAAACGTTGAGGTATTTTCTAAAATGTTTACTTGACATTTTTGATTAATGATATTTTCACCGTTTATCGATTTTAGATTAAAACCGCTTTTCAAGGTTTTGACGCCTTGAAGAAATGGTAATGGTTTAATGTAGTTTTTGGATGTACCTGTGTCAATAAGAAATCGGAGCTCCTGACCGTTTCTGCCTTTTTTGGTAATAAACGGCAGGAGCGATCTCAGTTTAAATAGTTGATCTCATCACCAATTTCCGAAACTGTTACATCAACTTCATTATAATTATAGTGATCACCGTCATTTTGATTATAATACTCATCGAAACTTTGACATTCATGATCATTCGAAGATATTTCAACTTCTGGCATAAAGTGAACCTTCTGAATCTTATGAACCGGCGAACGTTCAGATAACTCTCGGTCATTACCACGCTTAAAAGCCACTGGACGAGGATCTGGATTTCGTGAGTTAGAAGTATATCTAGGGCTATGAGGCTGCTGTGTGGCATGAGGCTGTTGTGGAGTAGGTGAGCTTTGAAAATTACTACGTTGCCTATAGAAGCATGAGCCATTATCTACTTCCATTGGGGTTGGTTTATTTAAGTTATGATTCTTGGTCTCTGTAGACTGATATTGGTACATGAATGGTCTAGTGCGATTAGGTTTATTTGCATTACCCAATGCGAAAGCTTCGGCGAATTCATAACGCTTATGGCTAGTTTGCAGCTCCTGTGCAACTGCCAGGGCTGTTGGAAGGTCTTGAGGTCTTGCGGAGAATAATACATCACATAAAGGTCTTCGAAGACCAGATATGAATACGCGTAATGCGTTTTCTCTAGCCCGCTCATTCAAAGCTGCTACGAGCTCATTATTACCACTGTGTGTCATTATCTGCTTATTAATAATCATCGATAATTTTTTATCTACCTTATCATAGTAATAAGTGATGAACAAATTGTCCTGCCTTAAGATGCTTAACTCGTTCTCTAACACATATAGAGGTCTTTTATCAGAATAAGTCTGATCAAGCCTTGAAATTATTGCTTTAAAATTCAATACTGTATTAAAGGAAGCTAGAGTGGAAGTAGCAGATTCGATAATTTTATTTCGAAATATGCCCATGGCAATATAATACCTTTCCGAACCCTCTTTATAGTAATTCATGGCGAATTGTGCGGCACTTCGCCAACCTGGGTATGAAGCAGAATTACCCTTGAATTCGGGCAAGGACTTAATCAAATCTAAACTTGCATTATCTTGAACCAATGGATCTATAGAAACTGGTAGGTGCGGTTCAACGCTAGGTGGTTGTAACCTGCCAACACCTAAAGTTAGCTGACTAAGCTGTTCTAATAATTCCGATTTAGTGCGCGCATTGGCTTGGTTAACAATTTCGAGCACATCTTCTCTACTTACACTCATTTTATCCTTAAGGAATTAGTTGTCTAAGATAAAGCAAAATGCACTTTAAAAAGTTCAGCGCATCAAAAGCGGCAAAAAATTGGTTATGAAATACTTTTGAGTTTCAACCAAAAGTGTTAAGAGAGCAAGGAACCACTCATACAAGACGGATTTCTTAAAAAAAAAATAGAAAAACTAGATTTAAATCAAAAAGGGTATGAAAGAGTGTTTTTTTTTAATATTTTGAATCTTACGAATTTGAAATATTCTTCCCTTAATTTTTATTGAAATTATAAAAAACTTTTTTGTTTTAAAACTTTAAGTTTGTCAAGAAAAACCAAGACTTAGTTTGAAATTGTGTTTGAACACAAAATGTGCACCTTTTATCAACACGTTTTAAATTCAAAAATCTTTTTTAACTTTCTTTTGTATTATTATTTAATCTTACACTCAAAATTTAGTCCACTTTAAACATAATTTGAAAACCACTTACACTTTTTTGGATGCCTAATATTAATGAAAGTTCCTTTCTTTAGGTCACGTGGTCCTTTTGTGTTGAGTAGCTTCTCGGGATTCTATGGTCCTTTATTGCTTTGGGTAGAGCAGCTTCTCAGGATTATGTAGTCCTTTTGTGTTGAGTAGCTTCTCGGGATTCTATGGTCCTTTATTGCTTCGGGTAGAGCAGCCTCTCAGGATTATGTAGTCCTTTTTATCGCTGCGAGTTGGGCGCCAATTAATTGTAATCGTTTATTTTTTCTATATACTTTATTTCATTTTTTTGAGCACAATATAAAGTTAAATGTTTGAGCGATATGACTCGCCTTTCGTACGTTCACTTTTGTATTAAACGATCGCTGACCATCCAACTCCCATTGCCCGCAATTGCTGTTGCCTTTGCAATCTTTAGCGGGCATGTCCCAACAACAATGCCAGCACCCACAACTGGTTTTTGCTAGTCTCACCTTCAACTGACCTATGCTATTCTTGCAAAGGTGATCTTCATAACTGCTGGCACTATGAACAATAGGCAACGGTATGGGCAATTTGTTGCTTTGCTGTTATATTAGTGCAAAGACCTTGCACTTGCATTCCACTATTGGTGTTGCTAGGAGCATTGAAACTTGTACCGCCCAACCCAACATCCAATCTGATGCGTTGGCTTAACCCAGCATACAAATGCAAGTAAAAGGTTGCTCGGTCAGAAGGGATACCTTAACTTATATGTATACACCCTTATATGTATGTAAATATGTCTTCTAACTGTTCACAGTCGCGAGTTAATGCGACTTAGATTCCTAGAACAATTCCAGCGAATTACACATTTCTGCCCGCAAAGCCGCAAAGTACCGGGAATGTTTAAATTAAACAAAACAAAGTTAAATTTAAGGCAAATTTATATTATCTCCTTCAAAATATGACCCGTCTAAAGCAACACACATTTGCCAACGTTTAACCCAGTCCTCCAAACACCCCCGGCAGGCCGACATGGCCTTCAGCTCCTTCGTTGTATTTTCTTTGATCAGTGCGATGGCGCGTTACCATCATGCAAAATTCAAGAATTGTTTGCTCACATTTGCGGCCGTTTGCAACATACAGCATCTCTCAAAGGCTTCAAAACGGATAAATAATATTCTTTATTGACTGCCTGGCCCGATGGAAGGTACTCATGGTGGACTATGCCTTGGCAATCGAAGAAAACAGTCAACATCACCTTCCCGGTTCTTTTTGCTCATAGGGTATACATATCCCATCTTTTCACTGACGGACAAGAAGACGGTCGCAGTTGTTGTTTTTTATATGCATACATTTTGCATTCGTTGAAGGTTTGTATATATTTATATATGTACATATGGGTGTATGCGCGTTTGGCTTTCTAGATGCATTCATTAATATTGGAACATTTTCTCATCAATATGTATATGTAAGTAGTTCAGATTTGACTGAAGAGATTAAATACATACATACATACATTAATGCACATTCATATGCATGGCCTTTCAAGAAGTATGAATAATGTTATATAGAAAATAAATTTCTAAATAATGCGATGAGAAGGAGCAAATGTTAAATGAGCTTTTTTCGAGTACTAATTTGTAGATTCATACTAAGGTAATTTCAAATTCAACTTTGCTCACTAGTGGGGAATTGCAGATATTTACCACGCGAGTGGAGGGTTTCTATATTTACTTACCACGCTAGGACGGGAATTCAGATTTTTTCTGCGTTTACCAAACTATTGAGGAATTTCATAAGATTTTTCGGCACACTACTAAGGAAATCGACTTATTTCCTGCCCACAGCGAAGCGAATAAATTTGCGATTAAGAAGGCCGCGCGGTAGTTAATTTGTGGTGCAGAAGCTAAAGTCGGCGGAATTATTCGTTTTGTTTTTTGGCACGTATTTAATTGAGGTTCTAGTACTGAAGTCATATTTTTTTTCTTGCACATTTTTTTTTACAATTCAAACCAGGAAAGTTTAGTAAAATTTTTGAGTTTATTTTAATTAAAATTTCTTTAAAATACTGTTTTTTTTGTATTTCATAAATGGAAATTTCTTTTCGGTATAAAATAGTTCATACTGGATATGACCTGATTTTTATATAAATCAATCAAAACAGAAAATATGTACATATGTCTTTAATCTCTTTCATCAAATCCAAATTATATTGATGAGAAAATATCATTCTAATATCCGTCCAGAAAGCCAAACGCGCATACACACATACATACATATGCATATAATTACGCATACAAACTTTCAACTAACGCAGAATATGTGCATATAAAACTGCGAATCGAATAAATGAGTGATTTAGAAAAGTTTATTAGTAATTATAGATTAGCGCAATCGTGAAAGACGTGTCGTATATGCAGTACATCGTCCCATATTTGACTCAAGTTCAAGTCCTGTACCCACTTTTCTTTGTTCGATACTTTTATTTAATTTTTTGTATTTGGTTTAATTAGAATTGATTTAAAATAGTGTATTCAGGTTTTTCTAATACCAGTTATTTAAAAATTTATTTTCTATATAACATTATTCATACTCTTTTTGAATTTATATGTAAAATAGCCATAAAGGCAATCGTATGAATATGCATTCCTATATTTAATCTCTTCAGTCAAATCTGAACTACTTACATACACATATTGATGAGAAAATATTCTAATATCCATGGATGCATCCAGAAAGCCAAACGCGCATACACGCATATGTATATAAATATTAATAAATATAATATACACAAACCTTCAGCGAACGCAAAATGTATGCATACAAAAATCAACAACTGCGACCGTCTTCTTGTCCGTCAGTGAGAAGATGGGATATGTATACCCTACGAGCAAAAAGAACCGGGAAGGTGATGTTGACTGTTTTCTTCGATTGCCAAGGCGTAGTGCACCATGAGTACCTTCCATCGGACCAGACAGTCAATAAAGAATATTATTTATCCGTTTTGAAGCCTTTGAGAGATGCTGTATGTTGCAAACGGCCGGAAATGTGAGCAAACAATTCTTGGATTTTGCGAGATGATAACGTGCCAGCGCACCGATCAAAAAGATCAAAGAGAATACAACGAAGGAGCTGAAGGCCATGTCGGCCTGTCGGGGGTGTTTGGAGGACTGGGTTAAACGTTGGCACATGTGTGTTGCTTTAGACGGGTCATATTTTGAAGGAGATAATATAAATTTGCCTTAAATTTAACTCTGTTATGTTTTATTTAAACATTCCCGGTACTTTTTGATCATAGGGTACATATATGCGGCTTTGCGAACAGAAATGTGTGATTCGCTGGATTTGTTCAAGGAATCTAAGTCGCATTAACTCGCGACTGTCGAACAGTTAGAAGACATATTTACATACATATAAGGGTGCATACATACATACGGAGCCGCGGCCACTCGACATGACAAAAATTCAAGATTTATCAAATATTAGCAAATAATTCCACGCGAAATATTCCAATATTGACTATTTTCGAATGGTCGCGAAAATTGGCATATGGGCGGCTCGTTTTATGAATGAAATTGAAATATGAGCTCAAACTTATGAATGAACTTTTTATTTTTGTTCTAAATTGTTCAGCGCCGTCGCTGATAGAATCATGGCCGTTGCGACTGCGTCTACGAATGTATTTTGTTTTTGTAGTCGCTAGGCTTAAATTTTAGCTTCGGGCGACATAAAGTGGGTATATGTATATGCATACATAGAGCAGAATTGTTTTTGCACTTGTTAGGAAGAAACTCGTTCACTAGTGAGTATGTGTATTTGATTTCTTGTAAGAATGTGATGTGCTGTGACATGTGTACCTACATAAGTCAAGGTTATTGGGCATACATGCATATGTACATACAGTATGCAAAATTCGTATTAGTACACCCCCTTATAAATAAAAAAAACACGTATATTTTCAAATTAATTTTAAAACAAATGCTTGAAACCGTTTTATTTTATAGATAATTAACCAAAATAAGGCCAAATAATAAAACCGCTCACAAAGTGTATTGAATTGCAAAAAAAAAAATAAGAAAAATAAAAATTAACACTTTTCACAGAAGCAAAATTCCTATTAATACACATGTATTTTTAATGTAAATCAAGAGTAAATAAAAGATAGTTCAGAAAATTAATAATTTGTAGGATACCCTCGTTGCCTTAGAATAGCAGACAATCTCTTCGGCATAGATTCCACCAATTTTTTTGGGAGATTTGGAGAAATCTTCTTCCACTCTGATTTGAGGACTTTTTTTAAATGTTCTCGGTTCCTTATTTGATGACGTTTCAGTTGCTTTTTGACAATCGACCATAAATTTTCTATGGGATTAATATCCGGGCTTTGTGGTGGTGTTTTGAGATAATTTGGACAGTTATAAAGGATCCATAACCTTGTATCCAACGCCGTGTGCTTAGGGTCGTTATCTTGTTGGAATATGAATTTTTTTTTTTGCAACCCAATTTTTTGGCACTTTTGCGTGGATTCTTTTTTAAAATATCAATATATTGCCTCGCAGTCATAATTCCACCAATAAAATGCAACTTTCCTACTCCGTTTGCCCCGAAACATCCCCATACCATCAGAGAACCACCACCGTGTCTGAAAGAAGACTGCAGATTTTGTTTTTGAAGGCTAGTATTACACTCTCTCCAAATTTTTATGCGTCCATAGGACATTTTTATATTAAATTTACACTCGTACGAAAAAATTACCCTTTTCCAAAACCACATATTTTTGTTTAAATATTGCCTGGCGAATATAACACGCTTTCTTCTATTGACTGAGCTTACATACGGTTTTCTAACCGCAGTTCTGCTTCTAAATCCCAATTTTTTTACATAATTGCGCACTGTTTGAGGTGTAACTTTGATAGAAAAGTATTTTTCTAGTTCTGCAGCTAGTGAAACTCCACTGACGGTGGGACCTTTCCTGATAAGGCGTTTCAAATAAGTCTTGTGCCTCTGTCCAAGCTTTGCCCTGTTCACATTTCGAAGCTTTTTGTCAATCCTTCCACTGTTTCTATAAATTTTGACTACGTTTTGTATTGTAGACACACTTTTCTGCAATGTTCTCGTAATTTCGCGTAAAGACTTTCCGTTTTTGTTTATATTTATTATTAATCTCTTAGTTTCGTTTGATAATTCACTTTCTTTAGGCGACATTGCAAACTAACTCGGCGAACTTCAACAAATGGCTACTAAAACGCAGCTGCCCAAGGTTAAACATTGAATGTTTAACACAATCGTTTCGAAAATAACGGTAAATACCAACAAATTGTTAACAAATTCAACGCACACTAAGTGGACTAATACGAATTTTGCCTGCAGTAGAAATAGCTATACTGCTACTAAACCTATTTTTTTCAATTCTATGCAAATGTTTCGGAGTTTTTCTTATTATCCTTTTTTTTTTGAATTATGCAATACCGCACTACAATTGAAATCAATTGCTTTAAAGTAAATTTAAAAATATACGTGGCATTTTTATTTGTAAGAGGGTGTACTAATACGAACTTTGCATACTGTATGTATGAAAGGAAGATGATGTTCTTACGCTTGTGCATTATTGTTTTTCATATACAAATGTACATACATACCAGGTGTATAAGCTTAAATCCGCTGATTGCTCGTAGATGGCGTTAGTGAGCATATCAAGTTACCATAGAAATGCCATATTTTTTTTTGCATGGGTTCGACACCTGTTTACATCAATCACTGCACATCATCAGTGATTTCATACAGCAACACACTTTTTTCCTTGCGTAATCATGTCTAATTTTGTGCCAAAAAAAGAGCATATGCGGGAAGCTCTACTTTTTTGCTTTAATTTGAAGAAATCGGCTGCCGAATCGCATCGAATGCTTGTGGAGGCCTATGGTGACAGTGCATTACCGGAAACAACTTGCAGAGACTGGTTTCGTCGGTTCAAAGACGGCCATTTTGACTTGAGTGACAAGAAGCGTGAAAATCGGCCCAGAAAAGTTGAGGACCATGAATTGCAGGCACTTTTGGATGAGGACGATACCCAATCGCAAAAAATGCTTGCCGAGCAGTTAGGTGTCACTCAACCAGCCATTTCCATGCGTTTACGTGCCATGGGAAAGGTCCAAAAAGTCGGAAAATGGGTACCCCATGAATTGAACGATAGACAGATGGAGCGACGCCAAAACTCATGCGAAATCTTGCTGGCTAGGCATAAAAGAAAGTCGTTCCTGCATCTTGTGGTGACTAGCGATGAAAAGTGGATATACTTTGAGAATCCTAAACGAAAAAAATCATGGGTCGATCCCGGCCAACCATCAACTTCTTCATCAAGACCTAATCGCTTTGGACGCAAGACGATGCTGTGCGTTTGGTGGGATCAGCAGGGTGTCGTTTACTATGAGCTGTTGAAACCTGGTGAAACTGTTAATTCTCATCGCTACCACCAACAACTCATCAAATTGCGCCGTGCTTTGCGTGAAAAAAGGCCTCGTTATGAACAAAGACATGAGAAGCTGATTTTCCTCCACGACAACGCCCCATCGCACACGTCAAGAATGGTCCAAAACTACTTGGAGACAATCAATTGGGAGGTGCTACCTCATCCCGCTTATTCACCAGACCTGGCCCCTTCGGACAATCATCTGTTTTCATCGATGGGTCACGCGCTCGCCGAACAGCACTTCGATTCGTACGAAGACGTCCGGAAATGGCTTGACGAGTGGTTCGCCTCGAAAGATGAAGAATTCTTTTGGCGTCGTATACACAAATTGCCCGAGAGATGGAAAAAATGTATAGCTAGCGAGGGCAAATACTTTGAATAAATTATTTTTTTGCTTTCTATAAAAAAAATGGGTCTTTTTTACTAAAAAACAGCGGATTTAAGCTTATACACCTGGCACATACATACATATGTATGTAAATGCTGTCGAATACATTAACTATAAAGTGACATAAAATATAAAATAAGTGTTGATTTATCTTAAACCGTTTTATTTTCTGAACGCAAATACCTCCTATTGACATGTACATACATACATATTATGTATATTGTCATATACCATCATTTATGTACATAAAGAGTATGAATGTATGTAATAAAAAACTTCATGAATTACTTTCAAAATTTATTAAAACTTATTCGCGTCGCGCGCATACATATCTACGTAGACATCACAAACCTTTTGTTCATAACGCAGGCGCAGAAATTAACGCTCTGCGTATTTATCCTCCCCACGTGACTCGGCATAAATTTTTTTTTTTCGTTTTTAAAATTTTTTTTTTTTAATGTAATCGTAAAAAAATTTGTAATAAATTTTATGTATCCGCTTATCATTTCAAAAGTAACACAATGGTAAAAAAATAAGCAGTCGAAGAAATAAACGCACCGCCTATTTTTCCTCGCCACATGTTAGACTCGATTTCAATTCCCGGCGCAAACTTTTTTTAATTAATTTTTTTTCGTTTTAAATGTTCTAGAACACAAAAAAAACACATACCTCACATGCGCACGGTGCCCGAAGCTAAAATCTAAGCCTAGCGACTACAAAAACAAAATACATTCGTAGACGCAGTCGCAGCGGCCATGATTCTACCAGCGACGGCGCTGAACAATTATAACAAAAACAAATAGTTCATTCATAAGTACGAGCTCATATTTCAATTTCATTCATAAAACGAGCCGCAAATATGCCAATTTTCGCGACCATTCGAAAATAGTCAATATTGGAATATTTCGCGCGGAATCGTTTGCCAATATTTGATAAATCTTGAATTTTTGTCATGTCGAGTGGCCGCGGCTCCGTATATATGTATACATCCTTATATGTCTGTAAATATGTCTTCTAACTGTTCACAGTCGCGAGTTAATGCGACTTAGATTCCTAGAACAATTCCAGCGAATTACACATTTCTGTCCGCAAAGCCGCATACATGTACCCTATGATCAAAAAGTACCGGGAATGTTTAAATTAAACAAAACAAAGTTAAATTTAAGGCAAATTTATATTATCTCCTTCAAAATATGACGCGTCTGAAGCAACACACATGTGCCAACGTTTAACCCAGTCCTCCAAACACCCCCGGCAGGCCGACATGGCCGTCAGCTCCTTCGTTGTATTCTTTTTGATCAGTGCGATGGCGCGTTACCATCATGCAAAATCCAAGAATTGTTTGCTCACATTTGCGGCCGTTTGCAACATACAGCATCTCTCAAAGGCTTCAAAACGGATAAATAATATTCTTTATTGACTGCCTGGGCCGATGGAAGGTACTCATGGTGCACTATGCCTTGGCAATCGAAGAAAACAGTCAACATCACCTTCCCGGTTCTTTTTGCTCATAGGGTATACATATCCCATCTTTTCACTGACGGACAAGAAGACGGTCGCAGTTGTTGTTTTTTATATGCATACATTTTGCGTTCGTTGAAGGTTTGTATATATTTATATATGTACATATGGGTGTATGCGCGTTTGGCTTTCTAGATGCATTCATTAATATTGGAACATTTTCTCATCAATATGTATATGTAAGTAGTTCAGATTTGACTGAAGAGATTAAATACATACATACATACATTAATGCACATTCATATGCATGGCCTTTCAAGAAGTATGAATAATGTTATATAGAAAATAAATTTCTAAATAATGCGATGAGAAGGAGCAAATGTTAAATGAGCTTTTTTCGAGTACTAATTTGTAGATTCATACTAAGGTAATTTCAAATTCAACTTTGCTCGCTAGTGGGGAATTGCAGATATTTACCACGCGAGTGACGCGAGTGGAGGGTTTCTATATTTACTTACCACGCTAGGACAGGAATTCAGATTTTTTCTGCGTTTACCAAACTACTGAGGAATTTCATAAGATTTTTCGGCACACTACTAAGGAAATCGACTTATTTCATGCCCACAGCGAATCGAATAAATTTGCGATTAAGAAGGCCGCGCGGCAATTAATTTGTGGTGCAGAAGCTAAAGTCGGCGGAATTATTCGTTTTGTTTTTTGGCACGTATTTAATTCAGGTTCTAGTACTGAAGTCATATTTTTTTTCTTGCACATTTTTTTTACAATTCAAACCAGGAAAGTTTAGTAAAATTTTTGAGTTTATTTTAATTAAAATTTCTTTAAAATACTGTTTTTTTTGTATTTCATAAATGGAAATTTCTTTTCGGTATAAAATAGTTCATACTGGATATTACCTGATTTTTATATAAATCAATCAAAACAGAAAATATGTACATATGTCTTTAATCTCTTTCATCAAATCCAAATTATATTGATGAGAAAATATCATTCTAATTTTTTTTTTTATTTTTTTTTATTACAAACATAGATACAATATAAAATACATAACAATGTTTGTTGGCACTGAAACTAGTTACAGATAAACTAACGAGCAGTACAATTTTGGTAACATAAATAAAATTTTGTGAAGAGATTTTCATAGTCCCTTCCTTAAGTTAACAGCCATCATGCCAGATCATGTGGTTTAATTCGATGCAGTCGTCGAGTTAGGCCTGAGGTGTTGAGCAGATTGCTAGCTTCCTCGTTCACGTGCCTTTGAAGTCTATGGGAGTGGGCTTCTGCTTGTTTTTTAATTTCTTCAGCGACCGTAGGGATATTGAGGTCACGATGAATATCCTTATTGCAAATTATTATTATTATTGACATCAGTTGGCCAATATGTTGGTTTCGCCGTAGAAATGAAGTCACATCCAGTTTCTCGCGCTGCTTTGTACAACTCACGTCCTTTCACTGTGGTTAAACGTGATCCCCAATGAACATGTTTTGCGTTAAAATCTCCACCAATTACGAACTTAAATTTGTGCATGTTGATGAGTTTCTTGTATTCTTCTGAAGATATATTGTATCTTGGTGGACAATATATGGCAGTGATTGAAAGTGGTTGGTTTTTTGTTTGGATTGTTACAGTTGTGGCTTGGAATATTTCTGTACTTAAATTGAAATCTTCGTACTGCTCAATATTTTTCTTAATAATTACGGCACTACCACCCCTTGGACAGTTGCTTGGGTGTGTAGTGTGGTAGATATTATAATGCTTGAATTCAATGTGCGATTGTTTGGTAAAGTGCGTTTCAGAAATAAGACAGACGTCAATATGTTCTAATTCTATTAAAATTTGTAATTCATTTTTGTGATTTTTTAAGGCGTTCGCATTCCATGCCATAATTCTCAGCATATCAGTCATTGTGTTTGTTACCTTTGGACAGTATTTGTTTTTCAAGATCATTTAACCGTTTATGGAGGCTTTTGTTGAAATCTTCTTGATTATTCAATTTGAGAAGTATTTGGGCAAGAATCTGGTCATTGTTTGTTATTTTGTTTGATATCGCAATCTTCTTATCTTCTTTGAGAATTTCAGCAAAAGATGGTTTTTTTGTTTTCACAGCATTTATTTTAGTAACTTTATTTATAGTATCGATAACTTTATTACTATGATTTGGCATTTGTTGTTTATTCCTGTTCTTATCACGGATTTTTTGCAATTCTTTCGCGACTATACATCCCCTGTAATTAGCGGGATGGTTTTCCCCGCAGTTGCAACACTTTGGGTTTTGGTCTGACGGTTTTTTACATTCAAATGTACTATGTTTTCCACTGCACTTTACACATCTTGGAGTTTTGTTACAGTAGTTCTTGGTATGACCAAATGCTTGACAACTTTTGCATTGGGGAATCAGATTTGATGCTTTGACAGGTTCAATAACAACGATTGAGTGGAGGACATGGTTTATTTTGTAAATCTTGTTGATATCTTCACTGGGATCAAAAGTAACCATAAACATATTTAAAGGTTCTTTACTTTTCCATTTTAGCTTGTTCACAGCATTTAAAACGTTAAAGCCTTGATCATTTAGGTCAGCTATAATTGCTTCAGGTTCACAAGTGTGATGCAGGTTTTTTATCATCACTTTAATTCGTCGCGTTTGCTTATTTTGGTACGAAAACCAGGATATTTCTGATTCTGTTAGCATTTTAGTTACTGACCTATAGTCGTCACTGTGTGTAACATTTATTTTGTATATATCATTGTTTAATAATTTTAGAGTGAATGGGTTTTTAATCAAATTTTCTATTGCGATACTTAGTTTTTGATAGTTAGTGATATTTGATACCATGATAGGCGGAGGACGAGGTTCATATTTTTGGTTGCCATTTTTCGCGGCGGAGATTTCAAACACGGGGGGATCGTTTACAGTGTGCTTATCGGATACTAGATATACAGGAGATCCTTCAGCTTTCCGTTTCTTATTGGGTCTTTTATTTTTCTTTAAAATCCAATCGGTTTCTAAAGCTAATTCCTCTTCATCAGTTTCATATGTTACTTTGACCTCGTTATTTGTTTGTTTGGAAGCATAAGCACTAGTAAAACTTCTATTTTCAAGCTTAAGTTTCTCATTTTCGTCTTTTAATTCACGACAAAGTGCTTCTAAATCGTTTAGTTTTTGTATTAAGACTGTTATATCGAAGGTTTTAGTGTTTTTAGACGTTATTCCACCGCCTGGCGGCGGAGTGCGAGCAGTTAACATTATAATTTATTTATTATTAATATTTATTATGATTGTTTATTATTATTATTTATTATAAATTATTATTATCGATAATTAATGTAGTCTTAATGTATTTATTATAAATTTTGCTTATATATTAATAAATTTTTTTTTTTTTTTTTTTTATCAGACTTAGAACCTCCCTAATCCACAAATCGCACTTCACTACCTGCGCCCTGCGTTATACTGCATGACTGCACTATACTGCACTTGTGGTTTCGATCTTAGCTAACACCTGTACGCCTAGACCTGTTCCACTTTTGGGTGACGAGCTCAGCTGTATTTGACAGTTTACCAAAGCGTTTTGATGTCTTTGCTATCTCGTTCACGTGCGAAAGCACTCACTCAAATTGTTAATTTTGTGAAAACTTTCACAGCCAAATTGAATTTTGTTTTAAGATTCCTGGCAATGCACAGTAGAACTACGCCGACACTCGCGACTACGTACAGACTTTATAACGCACTTCCCGGGTAGGTTACTTATGGAATCCCAACTAAGGGCTTTATATATCCTATATATTTTGATTTTTTTTCCGGACACCTCTCTGAACACAACTTCGTCAATTGAGCAAAGTTATCATTCTAATATCCGTCCAGAAAGCCAAACGCGCATACACACATACATACATATGCATATAATTACGCATACAAACTTTCAACTAACGCAGAATATGTGCATATAAAACTGCGAATCGAATAAATGAGTGATTTAGAAAAGTTTATTAGTAATTATAGATTAGCGCAATCGTGAAAGACGTGTTGTGTATGCAGTACATCGTACGATATTTGACTAAGGTTCAAGTCCTGTACCCACTTTTCTTTGTTCGATATTTTTATTTAATTTTTTGTATTTGGTTTAATTAGAATTGATTTAAAATAGTGTATTCAGGTTTTTCTAATACCTGTTATTTAGAAATTTATTTTCTATATAACATTATTTATACTTCTTTTGAATTGATTTATATGTAAAACAGCCATAAAGGCAATCATATCAATATGCATTCCTATATTTAATCTCTTCAGTCAAATCTGAACTACTTACATACACATATTGATGAGAAAATATTCTAATATCCATGGATGCATCCAGAAAGCCAAAAGCGCATACACGCATATGTATATAAATATATACAAACCTTCAACGAACACAATATGTATGCATATAAAAAGCAACAACTGCGACCGTCTTCTTGTCCGTCAGTGAAAAGATAGGATATGTATACCCTATGAGCAAAACGAACCGGGAAGGTGATGTTGACTGTTTTCTTCGATTGCCAAGGCATAGTCCACCATGAGTACCTTCCATCGGGCCAGACAGTCAATAAAGAATATTATTTATCCGTTTTGAAGCCTTTGAGAGATGCTGTATGTTGCAAACGGCCGAAAATGTGAGCAAACAATTCTTGGATTTTGCATGATGGTAACGCGCCATCGCACTGATCACAGAGAATGCGACGAAGGAGCTGAAGGCCATGTCCGCCTGCCGAGGGTGTTTGCAAGACTGGGTTAAATGTTGGCACATGTGTGTTGCTTCAGAAGGGTCATATTTTGAAGGAGATAATATAAATTTGCCTTAAATTTAACTCTGTTTTGTTTAATTTAAACATTCCCGGTACTTTTTGATCATAGGGTACATATGTATATGCGGCTTTGCGGATAGAAATGTGTGATTCGCTGGAATTGTTCAAGGAATCTAAGTCGCATTAACTCGCGACTGTCGAACAGTTAGAAGACATATTTACAGACATATAAGGGTGCAGACATACATACGGAGCCGCGGCCACTCGACATGACAAAAATTCAAGATTTATCAAATATTGGCAAATAAATCCACGCGATATATTCCAATATTGACTATTTTCGAATGGTCGCCAAAATTGGCATATGGGCGGCTCGTTTTATGAATGAAATTGAAGCTCGAACTTATGAATGAACTTTTTGTTTTTGTTCTAAATTGTTCAGCGCCGTCGCTGATAGAATCATGGCCGCTGCGACTGCGTCTACGAATGTATTTTGTTTTTGTAGTCGCTAGGCTTAGATTTTAGCTTTGGGCGACATGCGCATGTGAGGTATGTGTTTTTGTTGTGTTCTAGAACATTTTAGAATGTGTGGTGGCAAACCGGCCATCGCGTTGCGCTTGCTGTTGCATTTGCGTCTATCAAAGTATTGTGTTTTTGTAAGTACAATATTATAAATATCGACTGGTGAAAGACAAAAGTACACGGATGCAAGAAGGGAGCGCTGTTCCCGCGCATATATGCATGAATGTATGAACGTGCGTGGATGTAGCAACATATGAATACAATTATTTTGTAGGCAGTTTAGAAGGCAAGTAGGTATACTCGTATATGTATGTATATATGCTAGCACATAAAGTGGGTATATATATGTACATAGAGCAGAATTGTTTTTGCACTTGTTAGGAAGAAACTCGTTCACTAGTGCGTATGTGTATTTGATTTCTTGTAAGAATGTGATGTGCTGTGACATGTGTACATACATAAGTCAAGGTTATTTGGGCATATTTCATATGTACATATGTATGAAAGGAAGATGATGTTCTTGCGCTTGTGCATTATTGTTTTTCATATACAAATGTACATACATACATATGTATGTAAATGCTGTCGAATACATAAACTATAAAGTGACATACAATATAAAATAAGTGTTGATTTATCTTAAACCGTTCTTTTTTTCTGAATGCAAATACCTCCTATTGACATGTGCATACATATTACATATGTACTTATGTATATTATCATATACCATCATTTATTTGCATATAAAGTATACGTTCATTTATGTACATATGTGTGTAATGAAAAACTTCATGAATTACTTTCAGAACTTTAATAAAATTTATTCCCGTCGCGCGCATGCACAAAACCTTTTGTTCACAACGCAGGCGCAGAAATAAACGCTCTGCGTATTTATCCTCCCCACGTGACTCGCCATCAATTCTCGGTGGAAATTTTTTTATGTATGCGCGCGACGCGAATAAATTTTAATAAAGTTCTGAAAGTAATTCATGAAGTTTTTCATTACACACATATGTACATAAATGAACGTATACTTTATATGCAAATAAATGATGGTATATGATAATATACATAAGTGCATATGTAATATGTATGCACATGTCAATAGGAGGTATTTGCATTCAGAAAAAAAGAACGGTTTAAGATAAATCAACACTTATTTTATATTGTATGTCACTTTATAGTTTATGTATTCGACAGCATTTACATACATATGTATGTATGTACATTTGTATATGAAAAACAATAATGCACAAGCGCAAGAACATCATCTTCCTTTCATACATATGTACATATGAAATATGCCCAAATAACCTTGACTTATGTATGTACACATGTCACAGCACATCACATTCTTACAAGAAATCAAATACACATACGCACTAGTGAACGAGTTTCTTCCTAACAAGTGCAAAAACAATTCTGCTCTATGTACATATATATACCCACTTTATGTGCTAGCATATATACATACATATACGAGTATACCTACTTGCCTTCTAAACTGACTACAAAATAATTGTATTCATATGTTGCTACATCCACGCACGTTCATACATTCATGCATATATGCGCGGGAACAGCGCTCCCTTCTTGCATCCGTGTACTTTTGTCTTTCACCAGTCGATATTTATAATATTGTACTTACAAAAACACAATACTTTGATAGACGCAAATGCAACAGCAAGCGCAACGCGATGGCCGGTTTGCCACCACACATTCTAAAATGTTCTAGAACACAACAAAAACACATACCTCACATACGCATGTCGCCCAAAGCTAAAATCTAAGCCTAGCGACTACAAAAACAAAATACATTCGTAGACGCAGTCGCAGCGGCCATGATTCTATCAGCGACGGCGCTGAACAATTTAGAACAAAAACAAAAAGTTCATTCATAAGTTCGAGCTTCAATTTCATTCATAAAACGAGCCGCCCATATGCCAATTTTGGCGACCATTCGAAAATAGTCAATATTGGAATATATCGCGTGGATTTATTTGCCAATATTTGATAAATCTTGAATTTTTGTCATGTCGAGTGGCCGCGGCTCCGTATGTATGTCTGCACCCTTATATGTCTGTAAATATGTCTTCTAACTGTTCGACAGTCGCGAGTTAATGCGACTTAGATTCCTTGAACAATTCCAGCGAATCACACATTTCTATCCGCAAAGCCGCATATACATATGTACCCTATGATCAAAAAGTACCGGGAATGTTTAAATTAAACAAAACAGAGTTAAATTTAAGGCAAATTTATATTATCTCCTTCAAAATATGACCCTTCTGAAGCAACACACATGTGCCAACATTTAACCCAGTCTTGCAAACACCCTCGGCAGGCGGACATGGCCTTCAGCTCCTTCGTCGCATTCTCTGTGATCAGTGCGATGGCGCGTTACCATCATGCAAAATCCAAGAATTGTTTGCTCACATTTTCGGCCGTTTGCAACATACAGCATCTCTCAAAGGCTTCAAAACGGATAAATAATATTCTTTATTGACTGTCTGGTCCGATGGAAGGTACTCATGGTGCACTACGCCTTGGCAATCGAAGAAAACAGTCAACATCACCTTCCCGGTTCTTTTTGCTCGTAGGGTATACATATCCCATCTTCTCACTGACGGACAAGAAGACGGTCGCAGTTGTTGTTTTTTGTATGCATACATTTTGCGTTCGCTGAAGGTTTGTGTATATTATATTTATTAATATTTATATACATATGCGTGTATGCGCGTTTGGCTTTCTGGATGCATCCATGGATATTAGAATATTTTCTCATCAATATGTGTATGTAAGTAGTTCAGATTTGACTGAAGAGATTAAATATAGGAATGCATATTCATATGATTGACTTTATGGCTGTTTTACATATAAATCAATTCAAATGAATAATGTTGTATAGAAAATAAATTTCTAAATAAATTTCTAAATAACTGGTATTAGAAAAACCTGAATACACTATTTTAAATCAATTTCAATTAAACCAAATATAAAAAACTAGCAAACCCGGCCCCCTTCGCTGGGCACACTAAAATAGAATAGATATGGTTTAGAACAGAAAATATATGGTTTTCGTATTATTTATTTCTTTATTCTTTATTCAAGCGCTTTGGCATAAACAATATTTTTTGTTTTTCTATTTGTTTTTGAGTAAATATAAAATATAAATTGAAAATCAGGAAAAAAGAAGATTGTTTTTAAATTTCAAATCAACGCATATGAATAAACAATCGTCTTTTTTCCTGATCATCCATGAATTTTTCGTTTCAATTTATATGTTTTATTAAGCATTGGAGCTTTTTTAACCATTATCCATTTATATTTTTCAAAAAAAAAAAAACGAAAAAAATTGTTTTTTCCACGAACACATAATTTCATTCGGATTTCACGTTAAATTCTCAAATTTCGTAAGAAATTATTCACTGTTCCAAAATCCACTCCAAAAAAATTCACAAACAATTTTTACATGTTGCACTTACGTTTTTTCCTTATGGCATCCAAATCAGAAAGAAATATTGACACATTGTAACTCACACTGTCAATTTGACAGTTCAGTTCCGCCCCAAGCGTTAAAAAAGTAAGCGACATTATGGATGGCTCAAAAGAACGCTGTACCCGTTGCCACTGCTCCGAATTACAACCAAACTGTACGAAACCCATTTTCAATACTTACTTAACAATGTGCATAAGTTTGGTTTAATTCGGTGCAAAGACACGGCGGGTCCACGTTTTGGCATATATTTCGAGACCCTAGTCATCAATAGGTATGAAAATTACCCCGTATTAAAGCACTTATCAACAGCTTTCATTTGATATCCATATTGTACAAACACATTCTAGGGTCCACGCTTTGGTCTCTATCTCGAGACCATAGTCACGGAGCGGCATGAAAAATACTCTGAACTAAAGCATTCACCAACAGCTTCCATTTGATACCCATGTTGTACATACACATCCGAAGGTTACCCGGGTCCACGTTTTGACCTATATCTCGAGCCCTATCCACCAAAATGTATCCAAACTATACGGAAACCATTTTCAATACCTTCTTAACAACGTGTGTAAGTTTGGTTTAATTTGGTGCAGACACGGCCGGTTAGCGAACACACACAAAAAGTTGACTTTATTTTATATTATACTAGCGGACCCTCTGCCTGCTTCGCTAGGCATATCAAAATTAGAAATGAATAATGAACACTCGATGCAGATTCACTCTATGTGTATTTATTCTTTTTTTACAAAATAAAATTAATTTTACTTTTAAACTTAAACTAACGCAAACCCTTTTCGTAAACTACAGTTTTTGTTTTGCCCTGAGTTGTGGTATAAATAAACAGAACTGATGGCTTTCCTACACGTGAACATGATACATATAATTGTCCGTGGGAGAAGCATGCATATTCTAAGTCAATTCCGCATAATTCCAGCGATTGTCCTTGTGCTTTGTTTATTGTCATTGCAAATGCAAGACGTATTGGAAATTGCAATCTTTTGAAGTCAAAAGCTAAATCTGGTGGAATTGGCGGAATACGCGGAGTCAATACGTCTTCACCTTTGAATTTTCCTTTTAAAATTGTTGCTTCAATAAGATTATTAATGACCTTTTTGACTGCTAATCTGCTAAGTAAAATAATTGGTGCACCAACTTTAAATTGTAAGCGATGAGCCGGCAGTCCAGGTAAATCCAAGGAATTTAAAAATTCTGTTGAATAATTTACAGCGTCATCTTGATTTATAACTGTATCAATTGATTTAAATGTTACAATCTCACCAGGCATATCATTTAAAATATTCGCATTCAATTGACCAACTTCCTTATTTTTCGCAGCCAGTATTGCTCTCTCAGCTAACCAATTGTGATTTTGATAATTTTGCGCAATATTTGGAAAAACACTTGAAACTAATTCTTGTTTTGTGTGTGCAAAATTACAAAAATTATCTGGCAAAGTGATTAAGCCAATAGCAGCATCAATAGGAATTTGTCCATTTCCTATCTTCAGAAGTTGTCTTGAAAATTCGTCAGCCGATGCATAATTTTGCAAATAAACTCGCAGATTTGTTTTCAAAGTCAAAGTTTTTACGTGCCTCCATAAATGGGATGTCTTTAAACATGCTTTTAATTCACCTGCTGGTGTTGAACGGGAGGATGGTTCCATGTGTAGAAGTCCACGCAAGTGGGGAAAGTTACTGATCGCCATTCATGGAGGATGGTTCCATGTGTAGAAGTCCACGCAAGTGGGGAAAGTTACTGATCGCCATTCACTTGGGAGTGGCCAGGACGATTCTTCTACATATGGTTCAAGCAGCTCACAACGTCCGGGATTAGCCCACGTATCCTCTGGTTAGCTTCCGAACACCCGTTCGGGAGTGAGCTAAAGTGAGAAGGCGAAGCATCCCAGCATAGCTGGTTGTGCGCTGGGTTTGGGACCCGTCACCTAAAAAGCCCCCCCCCCCCAATGAAAACAGCAACAAAGCCTCGGATGAGAACACGCTTCTAGTGTATTAGATGTACGTACGATCCGAGGACCCAACATCGACTCGGATCATTACCTTGTTGCAGCCAAACTGCGCACACGCCTCTGTGCAGCAAAAAACGTACATCTACGTACGCAAAGAATGTTCGACATCGAAAAGCTGCAATCACAACAGACAGCCAGAAGATTCGCCACTCGACTCTCACTCCTGCTCTCAGAGAGCACTGCCCAACACACCGGCATGCGCGAGCAATGGAGCAACATTTCTCGTTCCCTACGTACCGCCGCCGAAGAAGAAATCGGATTCCGGCGAGCCCGAAAAAACAATTGGTACGACGAGGAATGTCATGCTGCCGCCGAAAGAAAAGATGCCGCCTATAGAGCCACGCTGCGATCGGGCGCAACGCGAGCCATGTGGGATCGCTACAGAGAGCTGAAAAAGGAAGAGAGACGTATTATCCGACAGAAGAAACGAGAGGCCGAAATACGTGAGTGCGAGGAGCTTGAGATGCTGGCCAATAGGAACGACGCCCGAAAATTTTACCAGAAAGTTCGGCGGCTTACAGAAGGTTTTAAGACCGGGGCGTTGTCCTGTAAGAACAAAGACGGCGATCTGGTGACTGACGTACAGAGCAATCTTAAATTATGGAGGGAACACTTCTCGAACCTGTTAAACGGTGACAGCTGCGCATGTTATAGAGAATGTGAAGATCCCGATACCCCAATCGTTGACGACGGAATTGTCGTTCCGTTACCCGACCATGACGGGGTGAGAATAGCAATATCACGGCTAAAGAACAACAAAGCCGCAGGCGCCGACGGACTGCCGGCTGAGCTATTCAAACATGGCGGCGAGGAGCTGGTAAGGTGCATGCATCAGCTCCTATGCAGAATATGGTCGGATGAAAGCATGCCTGCCGATTGGAATTTAAGTGTGCTCTGCCCAACCCATAAGAAGGGCGATCCTGCAATTTGTGCCAATTACCGCGGGATTAGTCTTCTAAATATCGCCTATAAGGTTCTAGTGAGCGTATTGTGTGAAAGGCTGAAGCCCACCGTCAACCAACTGATTGGACCTTATCAGTGTGGCTTCAGACCTGGAAAGTCTACCATCGACCAAATATTCACAATACGCCAAATCTTGGAAAAGACCCATGAAAGGAGAATCGACACACACCATCTTTTCGTCGACTTCAAAGCTGCATTCGACAGTACGGAAAGGAGTTACCTGTACGCCGCTATGTCTGAATTTGGTATCCCCACAAAACTAATACGGCTATGTAAGATGACGTTGCTCAACACCAGTAGCGCCGTAAAAATTGGGAAGGACCTCTCCGAGCCGTTTGATACCAAACGAGGTTTCAGACAGGGTGACTCGCTGTCGTGTGACTTCTTTAACCTGATGTTGGAGAGCATCGTACGAGCCGCAGAACTTAATCGCTCAGGCACAATTTTTTATAAGAGCGTACAATTGTTGGCGTATGCCGATGATATTGACATCATCGGCCTTAACAACCGCGCTGTTAGTTCTGCCTTCTTCAAACTGGATAAAGAGGCAAAGCGGTGGTGAACGAGGACAAAACGAAGTACCTCCTGCCTTCAAACAAACAGTCGGCGCACTCGCGTATCGGCACCCACGTCACTGTTGACAGTTATAATTTTGAGGTTGTAAAAGAATTCGTGTATTTAGGAACCAGAATTAACACCGATAACAATGTCAGCCTTTAAATCCAACGTAGAATCTCTCTTGCCAACAAGTGCTACTTTGGACTAAGTAGGCAATTGAGCAGTAAAGTCCTCTCTCGACGAACAAAACTAACACTCTACAAGACTCTCATCATGCCCGTCCTAACGTATGGCGCAGAAGCTTGGACGATGACAACATCCGATGAAGCGACGCTTGGAGTGTTCGAGAGAAAGATTCTGCGTAAGATTTTTGGACCTTTGCACGTTGGCAACGGCGAATATCGCAGACGATGGAACGATGAGCTGTATGAGCTTTACGACGACACAGACATAGCGCAGCGAATAAAGATCCAGCGGCTTCGTTGGCTGGGTCATGTCGTCCGAATGGATACAAACGCTCCGGCTTTGAAAGTATTTGATGCGGTACCAGCTGGTGGTAGCAGAGGAAGAGGAAGGCCTCCTCTGCGTTGGAAAGATCAGGTGGAGAAGGACTTGGCTTCACTTGGTGTGTCCAATTGGCGCCGGTTAGCACGAGAAAGAAACGACTGGCGCGCTTTGTTAATCTCGGCCAAAATCGCGTAAGCGGTTATCGCGCCAATTAAGAAGAAGAAGAAGGTGTTGAACGGGGAATTACTGGCAAAGTTTGACGAAAATCACCAGACAATAATATTAAAGCACCACCAAATATTTCTTGATTATTACGTAAATCTTTCAAAGTTCTATCCAATGCTTCCACTGATTTTTTATGTGCCATTGCACATTCATCCCACACATTTAATTTGCATTGTTGCAAAACTCTTCCCATTCCAGTAAGTAATATAATTTTCTTTTTTCTATTGTTGAAATTAAATTTCTAATTCTTTTGGCCGCATAAGTTGATTTCCAATAAGTTAAAACAAAATAATTGAAAAGTAATGAATTTAATCAAAAAAACATGAAAAACTTACAATGTGCATTACAATCGCTAACAACAACAACGAAACCACCGTTTTTTTATTTTCACTAATTATTAAAATTTTACGCACAATATATTTTATTTTTATAAATTTTTTCCCAAAAAAAAAAAAAAACAACAATGAAAAACACACTCATATTTGCTATTTTAGTTGTTAAATGAAAATGTGTTTCAGGTACTTTTTAATGTCGCAACTACTCTTTGACTTTGAAACTGCTTACACTCACAAAATAATCCAACTCTTTTAAACACACATACAAATATAATTATTTATTTTGGGTTTCCCACTCGTCAAAGCAGCACATAAGGTTGCATTATTTAATTATTACCTAATACAAACTTGTTCTCTTTTAACAATGATAATATTACTATGTGAAATCAAGTAAATATGCATTTTTGTATTATATCCTGAGCATTTGTCTTCAGCGCTATACCAATGCTCGAACACTTGGAGCATGAAATTTACAGAAGAATTGTAACAGAAATGCCTGAGAGCGCTATTTTAGTTATACCTGCTTTTAGGCATTTATCTCGTAAACGTACCTTTGCCCATATAAAATTGTCTACGTAAATGCATGAAAAAAGTGTTAGCATAACTTTTTCGAGTATATGTGTATACATGCAGGAGGATTTAGTTTTTACATTTTGCTCGTCGGCTTTCGCGTTTTCTTTTCTTGGTTTTAGACTTTCACCACAGAAAAATTACGCAAACCCATGAACAAAGTTATACTAATAGAAACCTGATCTTAATATTTGAGCTACCATCAAATTAACACATTTTATTTTTGAAAAGAACATATATGGCGACTGTCGATCCATATGATGGATTTCAAAAAATGTATGGATTCAACCGCTGAATAATTTCGTATATTTTAAATCCATCTAAACTTTTACATTTGAGCATTTATATACATACATATATGTATTTAACATTTAATTTAAGTAAACGTTTCAATATTTGTCCAAAAACTTTGAGCTTCGAAAAATACAGGCTTATGGTTATTAATGGAATCAAATATAATATTTAACGAATTTTTATTTTATCTAAATCATAAAACGTTCAAATGAAGCTCAAAATATTTTTCCAGTTAAAAAAAAAGCAATGTGCTTTGATGCCGCGTCACGCATGCTTAAAAAGGAAAGAAAAGAGAGGACAACTATTGTGTTACGAATAATACAGTCGCATACGTCACCCGACTTCGAAACAATGTTATTCATGACTGTGTATATTCTATTCATTTGCGTGTATTCTCATTCCGTATACGTAATGTCCGTATAAGGGAAACACGGAAATATTGTATTTTTCACACTTACACAACGCACGCATACTTTTACCGATATCTTTAAAACTTCACATAAACCATCTATGGACCAATACCAATGATCTGTGAAAGTTTGATTGAAATCGGTGAATGCGTTTAGGCGTGAATCGGCGACTAACGAACACAAAAAAACGTCTCCATTTTTATATATAAGACTAGCGGACCCTCTGCCTGCTTCGCTAGGCATATCAAAATTAGAAATGAATAATGAACACTCGATTTAGATTCACTCTATGTGTATTTATTCTTTTTTTACAATATAAAATTAATGTTAATTTTAAACTTAAACTAACGCAAACCCTTTTCGTAAACTACATTTTTTGTTTTGCCCTGAGTTGTGGTATAAATAAACAGAACTGATGGCTTTCCTACACGTGAACATGATACATATAATTGTCCGTGGGAGAAGCATGCATATTCTAAGTCAATTCCGCATAATTCCAGCGATTGTCCTTGTGCTTTGTTTATTGTCATTGCAAATGCAAGACGTATTGGAAATTGCAATCTTTTGAAGTCAAAAGCTAAATCTGGTGGAATTGGCGGAATACGCGGAATCAATACGTCTTCACCTTTGAATTTTCCTTTTAAAATTGTTGCTTCAATAAGATTATTAATGACCTTTTTGACTGCTAATCTGCTAAGTAAAATAATTGGTGCACCAACTTTAAATTGTAAGCGATGAGCCGGCAGTCCAGGTAAATCCAAGGACTTTAAAAATTCTGTTGAATAATTTACAGCGTCATCTTGATTTATAACTATATCAATTGATTTAAATGTTACAATCTCACCAGGCATATCATTTAAAATATTCGCATTCAATTGACCAACATCCTTATTTTTCGCAGCCAGTATTGCTCTCTCAGCTAACCAATTGTGATTTTGATAATTTTGCGCAATATTTGGAAAAACACTTGAAACTAATTCTTGTTTTGTGTGTGCAAAATTACAAAAATTATCTGGCAAAGTGATTAAGCCAATAGCAGCATCAATAGAAATTTGTCCATTTCCTATCTTCAGAAGTTGTCTTGAAAATTCGTCAGCCGATGCATAATTTTGCAAATAAACTCGCAGATTTGTTTTCAAAGTCAAAGTTTTTACGTGCCTCCATAAATGGGATGTCTTTAAACATGCTTTTAATTCACCTACTGGTGTTGAACGGGGAATTACTGGCAAAGTTTGACGAAAATCATCAGACAATAATATTAAAGCACCACCAAATATTTCTTGATTATTACGTAAATCTTTCAAAGTTCTATCCAATGCTTCCACTGATTTTTTATGTGCCATTGCACATTCATCCCACACATTTAATTTGCATTGTTGCAAAACTCTTCCCATTCCAGTAAGTAATATAATTTTCTTTTTTCTAATGTTGAAATTAAATTTCTAATTCTTTTGGCCGCATAAGTTGATTTCCAATAAGTTAAAACAAAATAATTGAAAAGTAATGAATTTAATCAAAAAAAACATGAAAAACTTACAATGTGCATTACAATTGCTAACAACAATAACGAAACCACCGTTTTTTTATTTTCACTGATTATTAAAATTTTACGCACAATATATTTTATTTTTATAAATTTTTTCCCAAAAAAAAAAAAAAACAACAATGAAAAACACACTCATATTTGCTATTTTAGTTGTTAAATGAAAATTTGTTTCAGGTACTTTTTAATGTTGCAACTACTCTTTGACTTTGAAACTGCTTACACTCACAAAATAATCCAACTCTTTTAAACACACATACAAATATAATTATTTATTTTGGGTTTTCCACTCGTCAAAGCAGCACATAAGGTTGCATTATTTAATTACATATTACCTAATACAAACTTGTTCTCTTTTAACAATGATAATATTACTATGTGAAATCAAGTAAATATGCATTTTTGTATTATATCCTCAGCATTCGTCTTCAGCGCTAACCAATGCTCGAACACTTGGAGCATGAAATTTACAGAAGAATTGTAACAGAAATGCCTGAGAGCGCTATTTTAGTTATACCTGCTTTTAGGAATTTATCTCGTAAACGTACGTTTGCCCATATAAAATTGTCTACGTAAGTGCATGAAAAAAGTGTTAGCATAACTTTTTCGAGTATACATGTATGCATGCAGGAGGATTTATTTTTTACATTTTGCTCGTCGGTTTTCGCGTTTTCTTTTCTTGGTTTTAGACTTTCACCACAGAAAAATTACGCAAACCCATGAACAAAGTTATACTAATAGAAACCTGATCTTAATATTCGAGCTACCATCAAATTAACACATTTTATTTTTGAAAAGAACATATATGGCGACTGTCGATCCATATGATGGATTTCAAAAAATGTATGGATTCAACCGCTGAATAATTTCGTATATTTTAAATCCATCTAAACTTTTACATTTGAGCATTTATATACATATATGTATTTAACATTTAATTTAAGTAAACGTTTCAATATTTGTCCAAAAACTTTGAGCTTCGAAAAATACAGGCTTATGGTTATTAATGGAATCAAATATATTTAACGAATTTTTATTTTATCTAAATCATAAAACGTTCAAATGAAGCTCAAAATATTTTTCCAGTTAAAAAAAAAGCAATGTGCTTTGAGTCCGTGTCACGCATGCATAAAAAGGAAAGAAAAGAGAGGACAACTATTGTGTTACGAATAATACAGTCGCATACGTCACCCGACTTCGAAACAATGTTATTCATGACTGTGTATATTCTATTCATTTGCGTGTATTCTCATTCCGTATACGTAATGTTCGTATAAGGGAAACACGCAAATATTGTATTTTTCACACTTACACAACGCACGCATACTTTTACCGATTTCTTCAAAACTTCACATAAACCATCTATGCACCAATACAATGATCTGTGAAAGTTTGATTGAAATCGGTGAATGCGTTTAGGCGTGAATCGGCGACTAACGAACACAAAAAAACGTCTCCATTTTTATATATAAGATTTTTTTCAGTTTGTGTCCGAAAAATCCAAATATCTTACGGAACCCTATTTTTTTTCCAAAATAAAATGTAATCCATGTTACTCTTGGATAATGTAGTTTTCGAATGGTGAAAGAATTTTTAAAATCGGTCCAGCAGTTTTTGAGCCTATTCGTTACAAACAAACAAACAAACAAATTTTTCCTCTTTATAACATTAGTATAGATAAAATGTAATCCATGTTACTCTTGGATAATGTAGTTTTCGAATGGTGAAAGAATTTTTAAAATCGGTCCAGTAGTTTTTGAGCCTATTCGTTACAAACAAACAAACAAACAAACAAACAAAGTTTTCCTCTTTATAATATTAGTATAGATGAAATAAAAATAGCGAACAAAAGACTGTGCACAGGATTTGAACCTGAGTCAAATATGGGACGATGTACTGCATACACAACACGTCTTTCACGATTGCGCTAATCTATAATTACTAATAAACTTTTCTAAATCACTCATTTATTCGATTCGCAGTTTTGTATGCATATATTCTGCGTTAGTTGAAAGTTTGTATGCGTAATTATATGCATATGTGTATGCGCGTTTGGCTTTCTGGACGGATATTATAATGATATTTTCTCATCAATATAATTTGGATTTGATGAAATAGATTATAGATATATGTACATATTTTCTGTTTTGATTGATTTATATAAAAGTCAGGTCATATCCAGTATGAACTATTTTATACCGAAAAGAAATTTCCATTTATAAAATACCAAAAAAAACAGTATTTTAAAGAAATTTTAATTAAAATAAACTCAAAAATTTTACCAAACTTTTCTGGTTTGAATTGTAAAAAAAAAATGTGCAAGAAAAAAAATATGACTTCAGGACTTGAACCTGAATTATATACGTGCCAAAAAACAAAACGAATAATTCCGCCGACTTTAGCTTCTGCACCACAAACTAACTGCCACGCGGCCTTCTTAATCGCAAATTTATTTGCTTCGATTTCCTTAGTAGTGTGCCGAAAAATCTTATGAAATTCCTCAGTAGTTTGGTAAACGCAGAAAATATCTGAATTCTTGTCCTAGCGTGGTAAGTAAATATAGAAACCCTCCACTCGCGTCACTCGCGTGGTAAATATCTGCAATTCCCCACTCGTGAATATAGTTGAATTTGAAATGACCTTAGTTTGAATCTATAAATTAGTACTCGAAAAAAGCTCATTTAACATTTGCTTCTTCTCATTGCATTAACATTCTCTGGTAATAGTGATAATAAATGAGCTTTTTTCGAGTACTAATTTGTAGATTCATACTAAGGTAATTTCAAATTCAACTTTCCTCATTAGTGGGGAATTGCAGATATTTACCACGCGAGTGACGCGAGTGGAGGGGTTCTATATTTACTTACCACGCTAGGACAGGAATTCAGATTTTTTCTGCGTTTACCAAACTACTGAGGAATTTCATAAGATTTTTCGGCACACTACTGAGGAAATCGACTTATTTCATGCCCACAGCGAAGCGAATAAATTTGCGATTAAGAAGGCCGCGCGGCAATTAATTTGTGGTGCAGAAGCTAAAGTCGGCGGAATTATTCGTTTTGTTTTTTGGCACGAACATATTTAATTCAGGTTCAAGTCCTGAAGTCATATTTTTTCCTTGCACATTTTTTTTTACAATTCAAACCAGGAAAGTTTGGTAAAATTTTTGAGTTTATTTTAATTAAAATTTCTTTAAAATACTGTTTTTTTGTATTTCATAAATGGAAATTTCTTTTCGGTATAAAATAGTTCATACTGGATATGACCTGATTTTTATATAAATCAATCAAAACAAAAACTATGTACATATGTCTATAATCTCTTTCATCAAATCCAAATTATATTGACTAGTATGTAACCCCCGAAAATCGGGTGGGCTTTTTTCCCGCGAAAAGTAAAGAGCATATGTGACACTTTTATATATTAAAAGTTATGATGATGGTTAGAAAAGTGTATATTTTTATTCATATGTAATATGTAAGAACTTATGCATATAACATTTTTAAAATTTTTTTCAGTTAAATCAGTAATTTTTTTTTTTTAATTACTTCATTATAAACTACATTCAACGTCAAGTTTTCGTTATTGCCTATTTGAACTCGTATATTTTCCCAGGATCTAACCCGGCTTAACGCAACATAAAGCTGGCCGTGAGCAAAGCAATGATCCTTTAAATGAAACTCACCCTTGATAATGTTTGCCTCTGGGCCTTATTTATTGTTATGGCGAAGGCTATTATAATGGGAAATTGGCGGCGCTTCAACGTAAAAGGAAGTGTGGTTTCGCTCGGCTGCAAATTTATACGAGGGAATAGAAATCGCCTTCCTTGAGCCTCTCCGCATAGCACTTCCGCGTACAAACAATTTGGATGCATTTGTTTTATGATAAGTCGTGTGCCATTCACCACTCCTTCTGCTGGGCTTAAATTGCGAACCAACATTATCACTGTTCCAATTTTCAATTGAAGCTTATGCGGCGGAGTTCCACTAAAATTGAGGGAGTGTAAAAATTCCACAGGGAATCTTACCTGATCTTGTGAATCTTGTGAAACAATCGTATCAGCGCTGAGATATGTGTGCTCTTGACCAGGTAGCATATCGACTATACTCGAATTCATGATGGCACATTGATCATTTTTTGGACATAATATGGCTCGGTCTTTTAAATTATCGATTTCTATTATTCCATTATTTGGTTGGAAAACCCAGTCAATGAAATTTTCGGTTTTATGAAAGAATTTGATCTGGAATTTTTACTCTTGATGCCCTTCGCCGTGTCCTATGCGCAAATGAAAATTACAATAGTCGGGTTCTTGACTACGCATATTGATTGTGAGTTTAAATGATTTTAAAAAATTCCACAAAGAGCAACGCTTTAAACAATTACCAACTATGCCAGTTCGCGTACTACTCGGTACCACAGGCAAAACTTGCCTAAAGTCTCTACCCAGAATAATAATTTTCCCACCAAAAGGCGTCTCATTTTGGTGAATATCGCGCAAAAGGCGATCTAAACACAACAGAGCTCTGCCAGAGACCATGCTAGCTTCATTCCAAATAATAGCTTTTGCTGCCTTTAATGCCTGACCAGCTTTAGTGTTTGGTTTTACCAAAGAAACTGACGATTCAGTCAACGGTATGGGAAATTTAAAAACGCTGTGAGCAGTTCGCCCGCCTGGCAACAAAATTGAAGCTATACCTGTCCAAGCTGAAGTAATCACTGTTTCTCCAATACCACGAATATAGTGAGTAAGAGTTTTATATAGAAATGTTTTTCCATAGCCACCACCATCAATAAAAACAGCTTTAACAGATATGCCCTCATCATTTAACATTGTACATACTTCGTCAAAAATGTGTTCTTGTTCTCGATTAAGCTGATCCTTAATGTTTGTGCGCATATCAAATCGACTTCAATGTCAGTTGTTAAAGTTGTAAGGTTGTCTGCAAGAGAAACTTCCGGCAAACCAAAATGTTTTAAGGATGTATTGTGGAAAAGTAAAATTTGATTAATTTCCCGCAACGCCAATATTTCTTTCTACTATAATACATTATTATCTCTTACAAAATCTTCAATAAAATATTCTTTAAATGTTGTCCAAAGTTCAAGGGGCGAAGTAAGTTCTCCAAACACGCAAATCATGGCAAAAATACGTCTTAACTGTGCGGGCATTTTGAAGGTAGAAACTTCTGTCAAAACAGCAACCCATTCCGAGTTATCCACTAATAGCTTTCGTTTGACGGCCGATTCCCAAAAAGAAGAGAGGAGCTCATTACCAACTGTCAATAAATCATTGTATTATTTAGGACCCTTTATGGAAACTATCAGTAAACGTAATGCAAATCGTTCTCGATCCTTTGCATCGATCGTATAAATTCTGGCGTTGACTAAATTCGTTCTTCTCTGCCACGAAGGTGAACCTTGTTGCCGAGTGTAATGTTCAGGAATTTCTTGGTAAGTCAATGTATTAGCAAAAGTATCTATTGTATTCATCTTAAAGTACGCAGTAAGTGTAGTGTCCCGGAATTTCGTAATCGCTTCCGCTATAATAGCACTGTCTTCACGAAAGTAAATATTTTGTAAATTTGGAAGGTGTACCGCAAGAGGTTTTACTGTGTGTGATTTTTCCTGCATTGGAAATTCAAAAAGTCTTCAGCACGCTTCTGGTGCGCTTACATACCTAGCATCTACAAAAGTCGTTATCTCATCAAAATTAATGCAGTTACTAACAGGTTGTTCAATGATCTGAATACTTGCACAATCATATCCTTTATAGATATATTTATGGAGGTACTTAACACTTTTGTTTGAAGAACATATTTCAACATTAATGTGAGCGGCGTATTTTTTTGTTAAATATTTATTATATGGTACGATCCATCGATTATCTAATATAATTCAATTTGGTTTTGATTGACTCGAACTAAAACTTTGCTCCCGTCATCGCGGCGACGATACTGGGGATACCCATTGACATCCTGCAAAGTAACTTCCTGAAATAGTCTTGGATATTTTTTTGTGCATTCTTCAGATTCAGACATGCAAGGCGATAAAGGATTAAGTGGGCCACATGGGCCATGCACCATACATTTTAAAACAATTTCATGAAGTTCTGGCTCAGTTTCTTTATTCGGAATTTCAGCACAAACAGCCAAGTCTATAATAGAAGCATCAATAATGGCATCTGCATCATGAAGAGCAACCAAAATATGTGCATGCGGTAGACCTCTTTTTTGAAATTCTATTTCGTATAGAAAATATTTCACCCTTCCAAATACATGCTTTTTTGAAATATCATTTAAAAGATCTTTTATTGTTTGCTTAAAAACTCGCGCTATTAACTCAGGATGCATTTGGGGTACTTGATACTGTTCAATGTTTTGAGTTATCTCAGGCCATTTTGGATTAGAGGTAAAAGTTATGAAAAGTGACGGCTTTCCATGTTTTCTAACAATAGCCATGGCATCTTGGTAATGCATATTCATATTGCAACAATTTGCTACAATTTTAGCTTCAAAAGATGCAAAAGCGAATGAGCTATTTATTTGTCTTATATTCTCTAAGTAATGGGACCGGAAAGAGTTCAAATTATTTTCAAAAACACTTTCCAAAAAATCACGTACGTGAGGTATCGGCATATGCACTTTCCCACCGTGACAGCATGTAAGGAATTGATTTCTTCCCTATAAAAAATGTTTCTTTGTCAAGTTTACCAAAGTTTTTCAATAATGGGAAGTTACCTTTTCACATTTAAAATGTTTAGCATTGCAATGCAAACATATACTGGTTAAACCACCAATTAAATGCTGGATCTAGAGCTTTTTTGTATGTACTTGTGCTTGCATGAATACGGACCTAAAAAACATGAAATCGTTTAAAACATATATGAAGCGGAAGCAAAGAGATGTAAGTTTTCAACAAAAACCGATTTAAGCGCACAACCACTTTGTTAAAACACTATCTTATTTGAAGGATAGACATGTACTCTTTTCTAGTACGACACATCGCGTGCCAAATGCCAAAAGGGTGTATACAATTTTTTTTTTTGCCATTCGTAAAATTTCTTGGATTTGCAAAAGTAAACATTTTTTTTCACAGATCTTTACGTTTTAAAAAATTTTAAGAAGAATGGTAAAAACAATTTTCAAAGTTCATATTCATATATGAGAATAGCCCAAATACAGTTTACCTTGAAATAGTATCAAATAAATGACTAATTTGTCTCTCTCTACTCATTTTTTAAAACTATTTAAAATTTTGAGTTTTGCTAAAAGGATCAAACGCTCACAAAATTTTTAAATACATACATACGTTTATATATTGTAGTGTAGTTGTACCATATATGAACGAAAACAAAAGTGGATGCTTCTACCAATCATATCAAATACCTGACGCGTCAAACATTTATCACTTACTTACCTGCTCTATTCCTCCACTTAAAGAAGGAACTCTTCTACGAACTCTTCTTGGGCGTCCTCTAGGCATATTTTAAAATTAAATATGGATGTACTTTTTTCTTAAATTAAATTCTATTTTGCGTCTGTCCAAAACTCTTTCTAATTTGCACTGTTACCGTTGTTTTAAGTTTTTTTTTTTTTTTTTTTTTTAACTTTTTATTTGTTTATTGAATCTGCCTTTTCAAAGGCCTCACAATAAGTATTCAAATCTTAGAACTAAAAAGAAAAATTTTATTTTATCTCATTTTCTACAATAAAGAATTATCAAATGGCCCTCTACTCATCGGGGTGGTAGGTCATTTCTTCGAAGCCTGGTCGTATGTTGCGTACTCAGGAGTTGACGTGCGAACGGGTTCGGGTGATCTTGCAATTTCAACTGATAGTTTTCACGAACTTTTTTGAATACTTCCTTCACCATCGGTACATCTAGGTCCCTATGGATGTTGTCGTTTCTTATATACCACGGCGCTCCAGTTATGGTTCTTAAAATTTTCGACTGTGCTCTCTGTATAAGATCGATACTGGAACTGCTGGCCGTTCCCCACAATTGGATTCCATAAGTCCAAATTGGTTTCAAAATTGCCTTGTACAAGAGGACTTTACAGTCAAGGCTCAATCTTGATTGCTCATTAATTAGCCAGTGAAGGTTTGAAGCTTTGATTCTCATATTAAGCCGCTTTGCCTCGATGTGGCGTCTCCATGTTAAACGCCTATCTAGGTGAACGCCAAGGTATGTGACGTGATCAGACTGTGGTATGCGTACGTTGTTAAAGGTAACCGAGGGACAGTCTCCTCTTCTAAGCGAAAATGTGACGTGTTTACTTTTTATTTCGTTCACTTTTATTCTCCATTTTTTCAGCCACTTTTCTAAAAGTCTGAGATATTTATTTAGCTCTCTAGATGCCAGAGACGGATCATTTTGAGAACTAAGCACAGCGGTGTCGTCAACGAATGTAGATATAGTCAAACTATCGCACTCGGGCAGATCAGAAGTATAAATTAAATACAAAATTGGGCCTAGTACACTGCCTTGAGGGACACCAGCTTCAATTTCATATTCATGAGTCACATAATCGTTGCATTTTACTCTGAATTGTCTGTTTGTTAAGTACGATTCCAGAACTTTGTGTGTAATAGGTGGCAAACAGCGTTTTATTTTATGTATGAGACCCTCATGCCAAACTTTGTCAAATGCCTGTGCCACATCTATAAAAATTGCTGAACAGTATTTTTTAAGTTCAAAACATTTTCTTATTTCCGCAGTTAACCGATTTACTTGCTCGATTGTCCCATGTTGTTCTCGAAAACCAAACTGATGTGGAGGGATTATATTACGTTCGTTTAAAAACGGCATCATTTTGTTTCTCAAAACTTTTTCAAATAATTTTGACAAACACGGCAACAAACTGATTGGTCGATAGGACGATGGCACATTTAAGTCTTTGCCCGGCTTAGGAATCATTATTATTAAAGACGTTTTCCAGCTCTTTGGAAAAATGCCTACCTCGATGATTGCATTAAATATTACAGACAGCACAATTATAGCGACTTGCGGTAGATTTTTTATCATTAATGGTGTTATTGCGTCATAACCTGGCGCCTTTTTCACCTTAAGATTCTTGTTAATAACTGCCTGAATATCTTCAGGAGCTATGTTGATTGGTTCTGAGTTTAACGATGCGTTGCCACTACTTTCTTCTAGTATTTGTTCATTTGCAGAAGAATTGGGTTGGAAAACATTACTCAGATGATCGGCGAATATCGACGCTTTATCTTCAGCGCTACGAGCCCATGTACCGTCAGGTTTTCTTAGGGGGCTTTGTACTTCTACTGGCGTCTTAATGGTCTTAGCTGCTTTCCATATAGAAAAATTTGTGTGCTTTGTATTGGATAAGCTCTCAATATAGTTTTTGTTTTTACGATCTTCGTCCAAGTGAAGTGCACTTCGCAGTTTTCTATTTGCAGCAGACAGCCTTTGCTTAGCACCAGGGGATCTGTTTTGTTGCCATTCTCTTCTTAACCTTCTTTTTTCTAGTAGTAGTCCTTCAATTTCAGAGTTGGAGACATTTGTGGCAAATTTTGGACTTAATTGGTATTTAGAGTGCTCTAAAGCTGATGTCATCACAAACGTGAAGTCATCAACAGATTTTTCAATTTCAGCCTCGCTATGAACTACAGGATTTGTGTTAATGTGGCTGCTAATAAATTTTTGTACTTCAACCAGTTTGTTTTATATTTAGAGTCAGTTGCAGAGCCAGGTATATTAGCGTAATAGGTTAATATTACTGGGGAATGATCTGATGATAAATCATACGACGTTTCTGTAGTGACTGAGTTTCGATTTATATTTCTCGATATAGCAAAATCTATGAGGTCAGGAACTTTTTTAGGATCAGAGGGCCAATAGGTGGGATGTCCAGGAGATATGACATCCAATTCGTTTTTTCGATCAACTAAAGTCTTATATAACTGCCTACCTTTGGGATTCACTAATCGAGAGCCCCAATACGTGTGTTTTGCATTATAGTCTCCACAAGCTAGAAAACGTTTCCCCAATCTGCTAAAATATTCCTCAAACTGCTCTTTTGTAACAGCAAATCTTGGTGGACAATAAACTGAGCTAATTGTTAAATCACCATATCCGACCTCAAGGTGAATGGATATTGCCTGCAGATAGTCTTTTGCAAATGCATCTAAAACGTAGTGTCGTATTCTATTCTTTATTAGGATGCCTGTACCGCCATGTGCTTTACCATCGGGGTGATTTGTAAAATGGAACATATATCCAGGAATATTAAAATTGTATCTATTTGTGAGATGAGTCTCAGATATCAACATTATGTCAATACAATTTTTTTGTAAAAAATGGCAAACTTCTATTTTATTTTGGTTTAAACCATTTGCGTTCCAAAAAGCCATTTTTAAATAACTCATTTCTTTGCCAATAGTATTTGGAGCATTTGGTTCTGCGTTCTCACAAGCTCTTGAAGAGTATATTGCATGGAAGACATAATGCTGGTAATATTCTGGTTAAAAGCGTTCATATTTTGGGTAAGTGTATACATTATACCCTCCAAACCTCCAAAATTCTGGGGAGCACTAGCTTGTTGGGTACCTGATTTTACAATATTGGCATATGAGATGGCTCCTGACTGGAGTGGAATTTCTTGATTTTGTTGTTGAATTTTTCCTCCGATACCAGAAACTGTAACGCTTGTAGGTCTGGTAGATGTTGCTACTTCTGTGTTTCTAAATTCAACAATTTCTCCTCTAGCTTGCTGCTTTCTCTCGTTTAACCTTTTCAACAAGTCTTTATAAACGGGGCACCCTCGATAGTTTGCAGTGTGATCACCACCGCAGTTTCCGCATTTTCTACTTAGGCCTTCTTTAGCTGCAGTGCATTCGTTAGAACCATGCTGATCACCACATGCAACACACACTACAGGTAGTGTACAGTAATTCTTTGTATGGCCAAATTCTTGGCAATTTCCGCACTGTACAGGCCCATTACGCTTGAGGGGCTCCTCCACGTGTATTCTTCGATTTAATAAATATCTCAAGGAATAAATGGGATGCGTTTCATTCCCTTTCAACTTCCTTGTGTCAGGCTCCAACTCAACCTTGAACATTGGTTGTGGAATTTTATTTTTGTTAAAAATGTTAACGACGCTCTTGGTTTTATACCCGAGCTCTTCCAGGGCCTCTTTGATTTCTTTGGAGTCCACAGTGTGCTCAATTGTGTTGTTTTAAGTGAATTGGCAAATTTCAAGTCAATTGTCAATTCATACCAATTATTGGCATCACAACAAAATTTTGAAAAAAATTCGCAGCACCCGTTGGGACTATGTTCATGAATACATATTTATTGGTAAAGAGAACAAAACAAAACAATTATTGAGAATCCAAATTAGCATTTATAAGTGCTCTTGTATGTGTCGTAATCCCGCTCACAAAATTAATTTTACTCTTTGCATAGACATACTGTGATCAATATGAAAATGTTAATAACTTTACATACGAATATCTCATTAATAAATGAACCAATTTAATTTTTATGATTTTTTTCAAACATACTCGTCAAATCTTTTCTTTTGATATATATTTCATATCTGTACATATTGTATAATAGTTTAGTCAGAATAAGAGCCATGTTTTAAAATAATACTATAGAAGATAGAAGAAGATAATGGAGCAAAGTGCAAGTTTTGGCCAAAAACAAATTAAAGAGTTCTTTGCCCATACAATGCTGTCCTCATTAGAAAGAGAGCTAAACAAACGAGTATATGCGTATATTTGTGTGTCATCCCGCTTTGCATAGACATCGCTGTTATCAATATTAAAATTTTGATAACTTTACACGCAAATATTTCATGAATAAATTAACCAATTTTAATTTTTATAATTGTCCGGAAATATGCTCATCAAACCTTTCTTTTGATATATATTTCATATCTGTACATATTGTAGTTTAGCCAGAATAAGCGCCATGTTTTAAAATAATACTATAGATGAGAAAATATCATTCTAATATCCGTCCAGAAAGCCAAACGCACATACACAGATACATATGCATACAATTACGCATACAAACTTTCAACTAACGTAGAATATGTGCATATAAAACTGCGAATCGAATAAATGAGTGATTTAGAAAAGTTTATTAGTAATTATAGATTAGCGCAATCGTGAAAGACGTGTTGTGTATGCAGTACATCGTTCCATATTAGACTCAGGTTCAAGTCCTGTACCCACTTTTCTTTGTTCGATATTTTTATTTAATTTTTTGTATTTGGTTTAATTACAATTGATTTAAAATAGTGTATTCAGGTTTTTCTAATACCTGTTATTTAGAAATTTATTTTCCATATAACATTATTCATACTCTTTTTGAATTTATATGTAAAACAGCCATAAAGGCAATCATATGAATATGCATTCCTATATTTAATCTCTTCAGTCAAATCTGAACTACTTACATACACATATTGATGAGAAAATATTATAATATCCATGGATGCATCCAGAAAGCCAAACGCGCATACACGCATATGTATATAAATATTAATAAATATAATATACACAAACCTTCAACGAACGCAAAATGTATGCATACAAAAAAAAAAACAACTGCGACCGTCTTCTTGTCCGTCAGTGAAAAGATGGGATATGTATACCCTATGAGCAAAAAGAACCGCGAAGGTGATGTTGACTGTTTCCTTCGATTGCCAAGGCGTAGTCCACCATGAGTACCTTCCATCGGGCCAGACAGTCAATAAAGAATATTATTTATCCGTTTTGGAGCCTTTGAGAGATGCTGTATGTTGCAAACGGCCGGAAATGTGAGCAAACAATTCCTGGATTTTCCGAGATGATAACGTGCCATCGCACCGATCAAAAAGATCAAAGAGAATACGACGAAGGAGCTGAAGGCCATGTCGGCCTGCCGGGGGTGTTTGGAGGACTGGAATAAACGTTGGCACATGTGTGTTGCTCCAGACGGTTCATATTTTGAAGGAGATAATATAAATTTGCCTTAAATTTAACTCTGTTATGTTTTATTTAAACATTCCCGGTACTTTTTGAACATAGGGTACATATATGCGGCTTTGCGAACAGAAATGTGTGATTCGCTGGATTTGTTCAAGGAATCTAAGTCGCATTAACTCGCGACTGTCGAACAGTTAGAAGACATATCTACATACATATAAGGGTGCATGCATACATACGGAGCCGCGGCCACTGACATGACAAAAATTCAAGATTTATCAAATATTGGCAAATAATTCCACGCGAAATATTCCAATATTGACTATTTTCGAATGGTCGCGAAAATTGGCATATGGGCGGCTTGTTTTACGAATGAAATTGAAATATGAGCTTGAACTTATGAATGAACTATTTGTTTTTGTTCTAAATTGTTCAGCGCCGTCGCTGATAGAATCATGGCCGCTGCGACTGCGTCTACGAATGTATTTTGTTTTTGTAGTCGCTAGGCTTAGATTTTAGCTTTAGGCGACATGCGCATGTGAGGTATATGTTTTTGTTGTGTTCTAGAACATTTTAGAATGTGTGCATATGCGTCTATCAAAGCAGAGAATGTTAATGCAATGAGAAGGAGCAAATGTTAAATGAGCTTTTTTCGAGTACTAATTTTTAGATTCAAACTAAGGTAATTTCAAATTCAACTTTCCTCACGAGTGGGGAATTGCAGATATTTACCACGCGAGTGACGCGAGTGGAGGGTTTCTATATTTACTTACCACGCTAGGACAGGAATTCAGATTTTTTCTGCGTTTACCAAACTACTGAGGAATTTCATAAGATTTTTCGGCACACTACTAAGGAAATCGACTTATTTCATGCCCACAGCGAAGCGAATAAATTTGCGATTAAGAAGGCCGCGCGGCAATTAATTTGTGGTGCAGAAGCTAAAGTCGGCGGAATTATTCGTTTTGTTTTTTGGCACGTATTTAATTCAGGTTCTAGTACTGAAGTCATATTTTTTTTCTTGCACATTTTTTTTTACAATTCAAACCAGGAAAGTTTAGTAAAATTTTTGAGTTTATTTTAATTAAAATTTCTTTAAAATACTGTTTTTTTTTGTATTTCATAAATGGAAATTTCTTTTCGGTATAAAATAGTTCATACTGGATATGACCTGATTTTTATATAAATCAATCAAAACAAAAACTATGTACATATGTCTTTAATCTCTTTCATCAAATCCAAATTATATTGATGAGAAAATATCATTCTAATATCCGTCCAGAAAGCCAAACGCGCATACACAGATACATATGCATATACAAACTTTCAACTATCGCAGAATATGTGCATATAAAACTGCGAATCGAATAAATGAGTGATTTAGAAAAGTTTATTAGTAATTATAGATTAGCGCAATCGTGAAAGACGTGTCGTATATGCAGTACATCGTCACATATTTGACTCAAGTTCAAGTCCTGTACCCACTTTTCTTTCTTCGATACTTTTATTTAATTTTTTGTATTTGGTTTAATTAGAATTGATTTAAAATAGTGTATTCAGCTTTCCTAATACCTGTTATTTATAAATTTATTTTCTATATAACATTATTCATACTTCTTTTGAATTAATTTATATGTAAAACAGCCATGAAGGCAATCATATGAATATGCATTCCTATATTTAATCTCTGCAGTCAAATCTGTACTACTTACATACACATATTGATGAAAAAATATTATAATATCCATGGATGCATCCAGAAAGCCAAACGCGCATACACGCATATGTATATAAATATATATAAATATATACAAACCTTCAACGAACGCAAAATGTATGCATATAAAAAACAACAACTGCGACCGTCTTCTTGTCCGTCAGTGAGAAGATGGGATGTGTATACCCTATGAGCAAAAAGAACCGGGAAGGTGATTTTGACTGTTTCCTTCGATTGCCAAGGCATAGTCCACCATGAGTACCTTCCATCGGGCCAGACAGTCAATAGAGAATATTATTTATCCGTTTTGAAACCTTAGAGAGATGCTGTGTGGTGCAAACCGCCGGAAATGTGAGCAAACAATTCTCAGATTTTGCATGATGATAACGCGCCATCGCACTGATCAAAGAGAATACAAATCGGCCTGCCGGGGGTGTTTGGAGGACTGGGTTAAACGTTGGCACATGTGTGTTGCTTCAGACGGGTCATATTTTGAAGGTGATAATATAAATTTGCCTTAAGTTTAACTCTGTTATGTTTTATTTAAACATTCCCGGTACTTTTTGATCATAGGGTACATATATGCGGCTTTGCGGACAGCAATGTGTGATTCGCTGGAAGTCGCATTAACTCGCGACTGTCGCACAGTCAGAAGACATATTTACATACATATAAGGGTGCATACATACATACGGAGCCGCGGCCACTCGACATGACAAAAATTTAAGATTTATCAAATATTGGCAAATAACTCCACGCGAAATATTCCAATATTGACTATTTTCGAATGGTCGCGAAAATTGGCATATTTGCGGCTCGTTTTATGAATGAAATTGAAATATGAGCTCTAACTTATGAATGAACTTTTTGTTTTTGTCCTAAATTGTTCAGCGCCGTCGCTGATAGAATCATGGCTGCTGCGACTGCGTCTACGAATGTTTGTTTTTGTAGTCGCTAGGCTTAGATTTTAGCTTTGGGCGACATGCGCATGTGAGGTATGTGTTTTTGTTGTGTTCTAGAACATTTTAGAATGTGTGGTGGCAAAGCGGCCATCGCGTTGCGCTTGCTGCTGCTTTTGCGTCTATCAAAGTATTGTGTTTTTGTAAGTATAATATTAGGAATATCGACTGGTGAAAGACAAACGTACACGAAAGCAAGAAGGGAGCGCTGTGCTCGCGCATGTATACATGAATGTATGAACGTGCATGGATGTAGTAACATATGAATACAATTATTTTGTAGGAAGTTTAGAAGGCAAGTAGGTATACTCGTATATGTATGTATATATGCTAGGACATAAAGTGGGTATATATACATACATAGAGCAGAATTGTTTTTGCACTTGTTAGGAAGAAACTCGTTCACTAGTGCGTATGTGTATTGATTTGAAGAATGTGATGTGCTGTGACATGTGTACATACATAAGTCAAGGTTATTTGGGCATACTTGCATATGTGATATGATGTTCTTGCGCTTGTGCATTATTGTTTTTCATATATAAATGCACATACATACATATGTATGTAAATGCTGTCGAATATATCTATACTAATATTATAAAGAGGAAAACTTTGTTTGTTTGTTTGTTTGTAACGAATAGGCTCAAAAACTACTGGACCGATTTTAAAAATTCTTTCACCATTCGAAAACTACATTATCCAAGAGTAACACGGATTACATTTTATTTTGGAAAAAATAGGGTTCCGTAAGATATTTGGATTTTTCGGACACAAACTGAAAAAAATCTTATATATAAAATAAAGTCAACTTTTTGTGTGTGTTCGCTAACCGGCCGTGTCTGCACCGAATTAAGCCAAACTTACACACGTTGTTAAGAAGGTATTGAAGATGGTTTCCGTATAGTTTGGATACCTATTGCTGGATAGGGCTCGAGATATAGGTCAAAACGTGGACCCGGATAACCTTCGGATGTGTATGCACAATATGGGTATCAAATTGAAGCTGTTGGTGATTGCTTTAGTACAGAGTATTTTTCATGCCGCTCCGTGACTGGGGTCTCGAGATATAGGTCAAAACGTGGACCCGGGTAACCTTTGGTTGTGTATGTACAATATGGGTATCAAATGAAAGCTGTTGATAAGTGCTTTAATACGGAGTAATTTTCATACCTATTGATGACTAGGGTTTCGAAATATATGCCAAAACGTGGACCCGCCGTGTCTTTTCACCGAATTAAACCAAACTTACACACATTGTTAAGGAGGTATTGAAGATGGTTTCCGTACAGTTTGGATACCTATTGGTAGATAGGGTCTCGAGATATAGGTCAAAACGTGGACCCGGGTAACCTTTGATTGTGTATGTACAATATGGGTATCAAATGGAAGCTGTTGGTGAATGCTTTAGTTCAGAGTATTTCCATCCGCTGCGTGACTAGGGTCTCGAGACAGAGACCAAAACGTGGACCCTAGAATGTGTTTGTACAATATGGATATCAAATGAAAACTGTTGATAAGTGCTTTAATACGGGGTAATTTTCATACCTATTGATGACTAGGGTCTCGAAATATATGCCAAAACGTGGACCCGCCGTGTCTTTGAACCGAATTAAACCAAACTTACACACATTGTTAAGTAGGTATTGAAGATGATTTCCGTATAGTTTGGATACATTTTGGTGGATAGGGCTCGAGATATAGGTCAAAACGTGGACCCGGGTAACCTTCGGATGTGTATGTACAACATGGGTATCAAATGGAAGCTGTTGGTGAATGCTTTAGTTCAGAGTATTTTTCATGCCGCTCCGTGACTATGGTCTCGAGATAGAGACCAAAACGTGGAGCCTAGAATGTGTTTGTACAATATGGATATCAAATTGAAGCTGTTGGTGAATGCCTTAGTACAGAGTATTTTTCATGCCGCTCCGTGACTAGGGTCTCGAGATATAGGCCAACACGTGGACCCGGGTAACCCTAGGATGTGTTTGTACAATATGGGTAGCAAATGGAAGCTGTTGATGATTTCTATAGTATAGAGTATTTTTCATACCGTTCCGTGACTAGGGTCTCGAGATATAGGCCAACACGTGGACCCGGGTAACCCTAGGATGTGTTTGTACAATATGGATATCAAATGGAAGCTGTTGGTGAATGCTTTAGTACAGAGTATTTTTCATCCCGCTCCGTGACTAGGGTCTCGAGATATAGGTCAAAACGTGGACCCGGGTAACCCTAGGATGTGTTTGTACAATATGGATATCAAATGGAAGCTGTTGGTGAATGCTTTAGTACAGAGTATTTTTCATCCCGCTGCGTGACTAGGGTCTCAAGATATAGGTCAAAACGTGGACCCGGATAACCTTTGGTTGTGTATGTACAATACGGGTATCAAATGAAAGCTGTTGATAAGTGCTTTAATACGGGGTAATTTTCATACCTATTGATGACTAGGGTCTCGAAATATATGCCAAAACGTGGACCCGCCGTGTCTTTGCACCGAATTAAACCAAACTTATGCACAATGTTAAGTAAGTATTGAAAATGGGTTTCGTAAAGTTTGGTTGTAATTCGGAGCAGTGGCAACGGGTACAGCGGTCTTTTCAGCCGGCCATAATTTCGCTTACTTTTTTAACGCTTGGGGCGGAATTGAACTGTCAAATTGACAGTGTGAGTTACAATGTGTCAATATTTCTTTCTGATTTGGATGCCATAAGGAAAAAACGTAAGTGCAACATGTAAAAATTGTTTGTGAATTTTTTTGGAGTGGGTTTTGGAACAGTGAATAATTTCTTACGAAATTTGAGAATTTAATGTGAAATCCGAATGAAATTATGTGTTCGTGAAAAAAACAATTTTTTTCGTTTTTTGTTTTTTTGAAAAATATAAATGGATAATGGTTAAAAAAGCTCCAATGCTTAATAAAACATATAAATTGAAACGAAAAATTCATGGATGATCAGGAAAAAAGACGATTGTTTATTCATATGCGTTGATTTGAAATTTAAAAACAATCTTCTTTTTTCCTGATTTTCAATTTATATTTTATATTTACTCAAAAACAAATAGAAAAACAAAAAATATTGTTTATGCCAAAGCGTTTGAATAAAGAATAAAGAAATAAATAATATGAAAACCATATATTTTCTGTTCTAAACCATATCTATTCTATTTTAGTGTGCCCAGCGAAGGGGGCCGGGTTTGCTATAAACTATAAATTGACATACAATATAAAATAAGTGTTGATTTATCTTAAACCCTTCTTTTTTTCTGAATGCAAATACCTCCTATTGACATGTACATACATATTATGTACTTATGTATATTATCATATACCATCATTTATTTACATATAAAGCATACGTTCATTTATGTACATATGTGTGTAATGAAAAACTTCATGAATTACTTTCAGAACTTTATTAAAATTTATTCGCGTCGCGCGCATGCACAAAACCTTTTGTTCACAACGCAGGCGCAGAAATAAACGCTCTGCGTATTTATCCTCCCCACGTGACTTGCCATCAAATTTTTTTTTTTCGTTTTTAAATTTTTTTTTCTTAATGTAATCGTAAAAAAATTTGTAATAAATTTTATGTATCCGCTTATCATTTCAAAAGTAACAAAATGGTAAAAAAATAAACAGTCGAAGAAATAAACGCACCGCCTGTTTTTCCTCGCCACTTGTTAGACTCGATTTCAATTCCCGGCGCAAACTTTTTTTTATACATTTTTTTTTTTTTAAATCGTTTTTTTAATGTAATTAAAAAAAAAAATTATTAATAAATTTTACGTATTCGCTTATTATTTCAAAAATACGAAAATAGTAAAAATTTAATTGGTTTAATGTCGAGGTGAGAAATGCGTTGTGTGTTGAGGTGAAAGATGTGTGGTGTTTCTAATTTTTGTGTGGGCAAAAGTCAGTGAGGTGTCTATAAACTCGGTGTGCTAAATTCCCTTACTTCAAATCTTTCAAATCTCAATTGTACTAAAAAAAGCTCACAGTAACATTTGCACCTTCTCATTGCATTAACATTCTCTGATCAAAGAATTATGTTTTTGTAAGTACAATATTAGGAATATCGACTGGTGAAAGACAAAAGTACACGGAATCAAGAAGGGAGAGCTGTGCTCGCGCATATATGTATGTATGCTTGAATGTATGAATGTGCATGGATGTAGTAACATATGAATACAATTATTTTGTAGGAAGTTTAGAAGGCAAGTAGCTATATATGTATGTATGTGTATATGCTAGGACATAAAGTGGGTATATATACATACATAGAGCAGAATTGTTTTTGCACTTGTTAGAAAGAAACTCGTTCACTAGTGCGTATGTATATTTGATTTCTTGTAAGAATGTGATGTGCTATGACATGTGTACATTTGTACATAAGTCAAGGTTATTGGGCATACATGCATATGTACATATGTAGGTATGAAGGGAAGATGATGTTCTTACGCTTGTGCATTATTGTTTTTCATATACAAATGTACATACATACATACATATGTAACCGCCCAGCGGGTTAAGGGGTTAGAATTTTCCCGCGGTAATGGATGCCTGTCGTAAGAGGCGACTAAAATCCACACCCCAGTCTGTTAGTTATGAGCATTAACTCAACTATAATAGACTGAGGGAAACAGGTATGGTAAACGGCGGGGGTGACCCCATTAAGATCGAGACCAGTAAGATCTTAATTATGGGAAACTGGAATGGAAAGGAATTTAGTTCGACATGGGCTGGTTACTGTGTTATTCTAGGTTTTTAGTAGGCAAGGGTGATACCTTGCCGAAATGACTCCTGGGTTAATGTCACGGTAGCCCCCGTCCCGTTAAAACCTTGGCAGGCCTCAGGTAATGCTCTCTAAGCGTCACCATTCACTTGGTCGTGTAGGTCCAGTTGAATTTGTTCCTGGTTAGTGCTGACCCGGCTCTGAACACATGTACCCATAAAGACATGTGTCAACCTTCGCATGGCCTCCCTACATAGTATAGACAACCATGGGGTTATAAGGCAACTACACTACGATTAGAGATAACGGACCTGAGTGGGGACCCTTTAAAATGGAGACAAACAAAACAACAACAAAAACAACAACTTTACTAAGTGGCAACGAACCAGACAAAAAAGCGGCAACAATAACGGCAGTAGAGATAATGAGGTCGGATTGGCGGAAGTCAATGCATTCCGGAGGTCATCAAAAACCCTCAGATCTCCTGTTCTTGCTGCTGCATCGCGCGAAAACGAGACAGAGGTGACGAAAGATAAGATCGTGAACAGCGCGGATAGTAAGCGAACGGCATTTTGCGGGCTAGGCGAGAAAATACGTAGCCTAGTTGAAATGCTGGAGGAGGGTAAAAGGCGTTCTATACACCAGCCTATGCGAGATGCCATAGAGAGTATAAAGGCACTATACGAGCTGGCAGCCATCGAGCAGGGAGACCAAAAAGCCAAGGAGGTCATTAGGAAAAGTAGCGGTTCGCAAACATCCCCATGGCTAAGGCACAACCCAGACCCCAAGAGGAAACTGGATGGTGCGGTTTTGACTCCAAAACCTTTTGGAGAAAAACAGAACAGGCGTACAGCAAGTTACTGGAACACCACCTACCTCCACCACACGGAGGGAAACTAAAACAGTGGATGCAACTGAGTGGACAACGGTGGCTAAGAAGACCAAGCGAAAGGATGCAAAACCTAGGAAAGTTAGACCTGACGCGATAGTGATAGAAGCGAAGGGCGAAACTTCTTACGCGGATATACTGAAGTCAGTAAAATCCGACCCCAAACTCGGAGAACTTGGTAAAATGGTTTCAAAAATAAGGCGAACGCAAAAGGGTGAAATACTCATCCAGCTATCAAAAGCTGGCAAACAAACCAAGGAGTTCACCTCAATAATAGGCAATACACTTGGAGAACGAGGGGCGGTACGGAGCCTAACACAAAAAAAGGTTCTCGAGTGTAAAGACATCGACGAGATCACTACCAAAGAAGATATAACAAGCGCTATATGCGATCAATTCGACATTGGGGCATCTACTGTAGAGGTAGTAAATATTCGGAAGGCGTTCAATGGCACACAGACAGCAGTCCTAAGCCTGACAGAAGCAGAGGCGAATAAAATTCTCGCTGCTGGACGAGTCAAAGTGGGATGGGTAAACTGTCGGATCCGTGAACGCCTAATATTAACAAGATGCTCTAAATGCTTAGAGTTTGGACACATTCGGCGAGACTGCAAAAACAAAGCAGATCGTTCAAAACAGTGTAGAAAGTGTGGCGAGGAAGGCCACATCGCGAAGGAATGCAGCAAGGACCCAGAATGCATGCTCTGCAAAGCCAGAGGGGAATCCAACTTTAAGCATATAGCGGGCAGCGGTAGATGCCCAGTTTTCAAGAGAGCTCTGAGCGACCAAAGGAGATGAGAGTTATCCAGATTAACTTAAACCACTGCGAAGCAGCACAGGACCTGCTTACTCAGATGGCAATAGAGCAGAGAGCAGAGGTAGTCTTAATATGCGACCCCTTCAGGGTTAAAAAGGACGCTAGATGGTGTTGCAGTAAAGACATGGAAACTGTCATTTGGACGCGCAAACACCCTCTCCAAGAGATTTATGATCAAGTCGAGGGCTTCGTAAGAGCTAAAGTGGACAACATTTATATGTATAGCTGCTATGCCCCGCCTAGATGGACGCGAGAGCGCTTCGAAGCGTTTCTAGATGACCTCACGCGGGACGTCGAAGTTAGGTCGCCAGTGGTAATTGGCGGTGATTTCAACGCATGGGCTACCGAGTGGGGCAGCAGACTTACCAACGCCAGAGGACGTAGCCTGCTAGAAGCCATTGCTAAAGTAGACATTAGTATCGCAAATAATGGTCGCGCGCTTACATATCGCAAGGACATTACGGGATCGATTATTGATCTAACACTTGTCAGCAGTTCACTTTTGCAGAAAATTAAGTGGCGAGTAAGTGAGGAATTCACTCACAGTGACCACCAAGCAATTCTATTCGAACTGGCAAAGAATAAAAGATTACGCGCATCTAAGCCAGTAGGACCAAAATGGAATGACAGAAAGATGGACACCGAGGCCTTTGGGTACGCACTAAACGACCAAAGTTTAGAGCGAGGTACAGCAAGTGAGCAAGCTCGACAACTAAAGAGCATTTTGTCTAAAGCTTGCGATGCAGCAATGCCAATAAGAAGGCCAAATCGACAAGGAGCGCCCTGCTATTGGTGGACTGAGGAGATAGCGCAACTGAGACGGATCTGCCTGCAAGCGCGGCGTAAAATGCAAAGGTCCAGGGGCAGAGCTTGCTATGAAACGGTGCTTACGCACTTTCGAAAGGCAAGGAAAGCGCTACAAGAAGATATTAAAAAAAGTGAAGTCGAGAGCTTTAAACAACTGTGCAACGACGCGGACATAAACTCATGGGGTACTGCATACAAAATGGCACTAAAGAAACTGGCGGGACAACGAGCTCCATCAGTCGTATGTCCAGTTATTCTTAATCGAATTGTAGTGACGCTATTTCCCCAGGGACCGAGTATAGATAGATTAGAATCTGCAGATACCGTAAACACCCAACAGATTCCAGTCGTATCCGCAATAGAGATAATGGAAGCGTGCAAGAAAATCGGCGACCGAAAAGCACCGGGGCCGGATGGCATACCAAATGTAGCCCTTAAGGCGGCTATCCGTTTGCGTCCCGAAATATTTGTTGCGGTACTACAAAAATGCCTAGACGAAGGTGTTTTCCCTACACAGTGGAAATTGCAACGACTTGTGTTGATACCAAAAGGAAAAGGAGCAGCCGATGATCCGTCCTCGTACCGGCCGATTTGCCTACTGGACACCACGGGCAAAATACTCGAGCGTATTATTTGCAATAGACTACTGCCTATACTAGAGGGGAAGGGAGCATTGAGTACAATGCAGTTTGGCTTCCGGAAAAACCGTTCGACGATTGACGCAGTTACTACGGTTGTCAAAGCGGCTATTAAGGCTATAGAAGGAAAGCGGTGGCGTTGGGGCACCAAGGAATACTGTGCTGTAACCACATTGGATGTCAAAAACGCCTTTAACTCGGCAAGCTGGTCGCACATCTTGAATAGCTTGTACGAAATTGGCATTCCGCCGTATCTTCTCAGAATACTAAGGAGTTACTTCTCTGATAGAGAACTGATGTATGAGAGCAGTGCTGGAACAAAAAGGTACAAAGTTACTGCTGGCGTACCGCAGGGATCGGTTCTAGGTCCTGTACTCTGGAATATCACGTACGACAAAGTCCTTCGCTTACCGGTATCCAGAGAGGTAAGAATAATAGGCTTTGCGGATGATATAGCGATAGTGACGGTGGCTAAGCACATACAGGAAGTGGAACAGATTACAAATGGAGCGATAAAACAAGTGAAAGATTGGCTCGAACAGGCGGGACTCAAATTGGCAGAGAAAAAAACGGAGACGGTTCTGATAACAAGTCGGAAAAAAGTCGAGCAGATGAGAATCAGAGTGGAAGAGCAAACTGTTCACTCACAATCGGCTCTGAAATACCTAGGAGTTATGATAGATTGTAGGTTACATTTTAAGGCCAATATTGACTACGCGGTAGAGAAAACCGCTAGCATACAAGCGGCACTCTCAAGTATCCTACCTAACATAGGTGGTCCTAAGTCAACTAGAAGGAATTTGCTTGCAAATGTGGCCACTTCAGTCCTCCTGTACGCAGCCCCAGTTTGGGCACATGCGGCGGAACTGAAGGATAACAAAAGGAAGCTATTGTCTGTATATAGGCTAAGTGCCCTAAGGGCATGTTCCGGCTACAGAACAATATCGGATGACGCGGCGTTTGTCATAGCTGGTATGATACCAGCGGACATTCTCGCGAGTGAAATGAAGCGAGTCTATGACAGGTGTGCAGCAGATGCCGAAATAAATAAAAAAGCGGTGAGAGAAGAAGAGCGGCTTGTGTCACTAACAAGGTGGCAAGACCGATGGAATACCTCTAGTAAAGGGCGATGGACCTATAAACTGATTCCCGATTTCGAAGGAGACAGAATGCGAGGCAAGTCGAAGCACTAGCTAAGGCAAGGACTCAAGCTCCGTTAACTTCGACACCTGTAACGGAAACGGGAAAGCGTGGCAGAACAGAGGATTCCTCTGTAGCGCTGCGCTCTTCCGGAAACGAAACGCGATCTGTGCCAACGACCGGGAAGAGGAGAAAGGCAAAGAAGAGGAAAGTCGAGAGGCGGAGTTCGGAAATGCCTGCATCCTCGACCCAATCCAAGGCAGACAAACCTTTGCCTGACAAGGCAGAGGCTAAGGGACCTCAAATGTCGAATGACACTCTTCCGTCAACGTCTGGCGAATCATTCGCCAGAATGGCACCAAAGGCAATGACGGTGGAGATACATACCGACAAACAAGATGGTCTACTGTCCAAAGGGCAACAAGACTATCTTGACTGCTATCTTTGGAAAGCTATCGGTGAGTCGAAAGTCGTAAAGGTGCACTGTTCCAATGCTTTTTCCCGAGAATGGCTAGAAAAAGCTATAGCAAATATTGCAGCCTGCGAAAACAGCAAGTTTATTCTTGTTGAGAGTAGAAAAGAAAGGCTGGTACGAGCGAGTGTCTGGATTCCGGGTCCTTCCTGTAATTCAGCAAAACTCCTCAAACGCATCCGTGTTCAGAATAAGGATCTTGACACGACTCTCTGGAGAGTATACTCGTGCACCAGGCAGAAATCCGCTACCACTTCGGAGGCAGGTTCCCACCTGGTACTGGGTATCGATCTTGGGTCCCTCAAGGTTCTTAAGTCGAAGTACGGTTGCCGTCCTCACCTACATCTGGGGCGGATCCAGTTCCGCCTCCAGGATAAGGTGGAGGACAAAGCGTAAATATACTCAGTCTCATGACTGAAGTAATATTTACACAGATTAATCTGCAGCATAGCAAAGCGTCTACGGCTCTCTTGTGCCGTAGGCATGCAAAACTGCAAACAAACCCACACATAATATTTATACCAGAACCATGGGTATGTCACAAGCGTATCTGTGGTCTAAGTGCTATGTCGTGGGGACAAATACTTCATTGTGAAGGGAATGTGAGACCGCGAGCATGTATTATCATGCCGAGGTTGATCGAACACACGATGTTAAAAGAGCTATGCTCTGGAGATATCGTTGCTGCAAAAATAAAGTACTGGAAAAGTGGGAACAGTGTCGAAGCTATCATAGTTTCGGCCTACCTACCCTATGACTCTGTACAGCCACCTCCTTCGAGGGAGCTAAGAGAAGTGGTCAAGTACGCAGAATCCAATAATCTGGGGCTAATAGTGGGCTGTGATGCAAATTCACCGAACTATGTGTGGGGAAGCAGCAAATGCAACCCCAGAGGTCTCAAGTTACTCGATTTTATCCTGTCATCCGATTTGGTCATCCAAAACACTGGTAACAAACCAACTTTTGTGACCAGAAGGAGAGAAGAGGTGATTGATTTAACACTTACCAATAGGTCAGTTGGAAATCAAATCAACCGATGGCGAGTTTTGGAAGAGGACTCTCTTTCTGATCATCGTCTTATGGAATTCCGACTGGGAATTGACACAATATCAATACCTTCCGGTAGGAATCCTCGAAATGTGGACTGGGACAGGTATGGTGAGCTTATAACAGAGCGATTACCAAACCTGAAAAAACTCAAATCAGCAGAAATGATTGAAGATGCTACTAAGAAATTAGAAGGTACTTTAATCAATTGCTTTGAGGAACTGTGTCCACTCAGGCAAAGCAGACAGGGGAAAGCGGTTCCTTGGTGGAACCCTGAACTGTCGAAGCTTCGTGCACGGTCCAGGAAACTTCTTAATAAGGCCTTGAAGACCAAAACAGAAGAGGACTGGGCCAATCATCGACTTCCACAGAGAGAATATAAGAAAAAAGTACGGCAAGCCAAACTTGAATCCTATAGAAATTTCTGCAGTAACGTCGAAGAAATTAGGGAAACAGCGAGACTTTGTAAGGTCCTTCATTTAGACCGCTCAGTAAGGCTGGATTCCATTCGAAAACCTGATGGTTCATACACCATTTCCAAATCGGAAACGTTTAATGCTCTACTCGAAACCCATTTTCCGGGTAGTATAACTCTCTCTGAAGCTGAGAGTGGCATGAACAATGACGGTGGCAACGGTGGAACCTCTAGGTACAGCTGGTATATTGCTAGTCGGATAGTGACACGGGAATCGATAAGGTTTTCCTTATCTTCATTTGACAACTTTAAGTCCCCTGGACCTGACGGAATATATCCAGTAATGCTTAAAAAAGGAGGAGACAGGCTGATTGAGGCCCTGAAAAGGATCTTCACAGCCTGTGCATTTGGTTATATACCATCCCAATGGCGACGCGTAAGAGTAGTATTTATTCCAAAACCAGGAAAAGATGACTATTCCCTAGCAAAAAGTTTCAGACCAATCAGTTTGACATAGTTCATGTTGAAAAGTCTGGAACGAGTGGTGGAGAAACATATTCGAGTGGGGGTATTGCCGAGAAGTCCACTTAGTAGAAATCAACACGCTTACCAGAGTGGAAAATCATGTGAATCAGCATTACACGATCTTGTTAGCAAGATTGAAGCTGGGCTGGAAGTTGACGAATACACAATGGGCGTGTTCGTGGACATTGAGGGGGCTTTTGATAATGCCACTTTCGGCTCGATATGTTCTTCTGCCGAACGACACGGAGTTAATCAAGCCATTATAAAATTGATATATTCCATGCTCTCTGAGAGGCTGTTAACCGCTGGTGGGAGCGACGACGAGCAAATCACAGTCAGGGTCAAGCAAGGATGTCCCCAAGGGGGTGTTCTTTCTCCGCTGCTGTGGTGCTTCGTTGTAGACTCCCTATTAGCGGAGATGCAGGAACTCAGCTTTCACGTCCAAGCATATGCGGACGACGTCTGTGCGCTAGCATCGGATAAATCCTTAAGGAGGCTTTGCACGAAAGTGCAGAGGATCCTTGACAAAATCGATGATTGGTGCATGAGACAAGGTCTTTCCGTTAATCCGAACAAAACAACCATAGTCTTGTTTACGAGATAGCGGAAATTGGATGGACTCAGTCTTCCAACACTGAAAGGTGTGACACTTGGTCTTTCCAACGAAGTTAAATATCTAGGAGTAATCTTGGATAAGAAGCTGACCTGGGAGACACACGTTTCACTGAAGGTGAATCGTGCATTGAAGATTTTTCAGCAATGCCGTAGAGCCTTTGGCAAAACTTGGGGTCTGAAACCTGCTGTGGTCCTATGGATATACACGGCACTTATCAGACCAATCATCACTTACGCTTCTGTGGTCTGGTGGCGACGGAGCATGGTTAAGTCCACAATCCGGGAACTATACAGGCTGCAAAGAAGTGTATGTTTATGCATCACGGGTGCCATGAGTACAACCTCTGGTGATGCCCTAAATGCTATGCTTAATTTGCTCCCCCTGGATCTTAAGATACAAAAGGAAGCAATAAAAGCAATGTGTACACTCCATATATATGGTTTCTGGCACGAAGATGGAACTTCGGGACACAGAGAAATCTTTAAGTTGCTGTCGGAGCAGTATCCACTGTTTTTGGCACCTAAAGATGACCTGATACCCTTAGTTTCATTTGGAAGGAAATTTGATGTCAGATTTCCATTGCGTGAGCAATGGAGCAATCCAGAATGCATGCAGGGAGGTTTGACGGATATTTTCTTTACCGATGGGTTCATGACTGAAATGGGGTCAGGAGCCGGATGGTACTTAAACGATAGTAATAAGTATCACTATGCTATGGGGGGAATGGCAATTGTTTTTCAAACAGAAGTTTTTGCCATCCTAAAAGTAGCCAAATGGATAATCGAGAGGAGATGGAGCGGGAAACAGATTGGAGTCTTCAGTGACAGTCAGGCTGCATTGAAGGCCCTGGAGAACGCGAAGCAAACCTCGAAGATTGTTCAAGAATGTAAGAAGAAGCTTAATTCTGTCGCAAGACAAAACAGGCTTGTACTTATATGGGCTCCGGGACACTCCGGTGTTCAAGGAAACGAAATTGGCGACGAATTGGCTAACCGTGGATCAGCGGTGCCCCCACAAGGGCCAGAGCCAATAATCGGAATCAGTCCCGCAGGAATCAAGAACTGGATCAACGATTATGTAGGCAATCTACATAAAGAGCGATGGTCCGGCCTAGAACGCTGCAGAACTGCAAAGTGTTTTGTGACAAGTCCGAACAGAAAACTGTCAAACTTTCTACTAAAACTTAGAAGGAAAGACATTCGGTTGATGGTCGGCATCATTACAGGACACAACCCATGGGGCCAGCATATGACCACCATTGGAATCATCGAGGACCCGGTATGCCTGTCCTGCTTGGAGGAGGCGGATAGCACTGAGCACTTTCTCTGTGAGTGTCCTGCCTATGCTAGAGCGCGACTACGGGTATTGGGTTCCGATGTCATGGGAATGAGTAATATTCATTCTCTAAAACTGGAGGATATTTACAGATTCGCCAAAGAATCTGGAAAATTCTCACAGGACTAACTATCTCTATCTCTGTCTCTATTCTTTCCTATCTCTTTCTCTGATACTTTTCTCCCTCCCTCCTTAACTATCTACCCCCTTTCCAGAGCTTTGAATACAATGCGCTTTTTAGCCTGAGTGTTTTAGGAGCCACCAAATCTCCTGGTGCTCCTTGGCTCGACCTCTTCAAATTCAATTCAATTCGATTCCCGATTTGCGACCATGGCTAAGTCGGAGTTTTGGAGATACAACCTACCATGTGACACAGTTCCTTTCTGGACATGGAGGTTTTAGGAAATATCTGCATAGGTTCGGGCATGATGACAGCCCCTACTGCCCTGTGTGCATCAATGTAGAAGAAGACGTGGAACATGCCAGCTTCCACTGCCCACGCTTTAGAACAGGAAGAATAATTCCAAATGCAACTGACGTAGTCGAGTTCATGTTGCAATCGGAAGAAAAGTGGGAGGAGATACCTGCATATGCTAATAGAATTCAAAAAGAACTCAAATACATTGAGCAAATGAGACGCATTAGGCGATAGACATTGGCGAAGCTATATAGCTAACCAGCCCTGCGAAGTAATACGTTGAAGCAGTTCCGCAGGGAGAGTGGTAGAGGAGACGGAGTTCAAGGGTTTAGTACGTAGGTGTACTGTTTTGCAAGTCCAGACAGTATGAAAATAACTGACTGTGCGTGGTCCCGAATGCGGTGTACCCTTAGCGAGCAGTATGAATCGTGCATGCCGTCGAAAGTTGACGGCATCTATGAAAGATTCCCCCTTCGTTAACAAAAAAAAAAAAAAAAAAACCAAAGCATACATATGTATGTAAATGCTGTCGAATATATCTTATCTTATATATAAAAATGGAGACGTTTTTTTGTGTTCGTTAGTCGCCGATTCACGCCTAAACGCATTCACTGATTTCAATCAAACTTTCACAGATCATTGGTATTGGTCCATAGATGATTTATGTGAAGTTTTAAAGATATCGGTAAAAGTATGCGTGCGTTGTGTAAGTGTGAAAAATACAATATTTCCGTGTTTCCCTTATACGGACATTACGTATACGGAATGAGAATACACGCAAATGAATAGAATATACACAGTCATGAATAACATTGTTTCGATGTCGGGTGACGTATGCGACTGTATTATTCGTAACGCAATAGTTGTCCTCTCTTTTCTTTCCTTTTTATGCATGCGTGACGCGGCATCAAAGCACATTGCTTATAAAATAAAATAAAATAAAAATTCGTTAAATATATTTGATTCCATTAATAACCATAAGCCTGTATTTTTCGAAGCTCAAAGTTTTTGGACAAATATTGAAACATTTACTTAAATTAAATGTTAAATACATATATGTATATAAATGCTCAAATGTAAAAGTTTAGATGGATTTAAAATATACGAAATTATTCAGCGGTTGAATCCATACATTTTTTGAAATCCATCATATGGATCGACAGTCGCCATATATGTTCTTTTCAAAAATAAAATGTGTTAATTTGATGGTAGCTCAAATATTAAGATCAGGTTTCTATTAGTATAACTTTGTTCATGGGTTTGCGTAATTTTTCTGTGGTGAAAGTCTAAAACCAAGAAAAGAAAACGCGAAAGCCGACGAGCAAAATGTAAAAAATAAATCCTCCTACATGTACACACATATACTCGAAAAAGTTATGCTAACACTTTTTTCATGCATTTGCGTAGACAATTTTATATGGGCAAACGTACGTTTACGAGATAAATGCCTAAAAGCAGGTGTAACTAAAATAGCGCTCTCAGGCATTTCTGTTACAATACTTCTGTAAATTTCATGCTCCAAGTGTTCGAGCATTGGTATAGCGCTAAAGACGAATGCTCAGGATATAATACAAAAATGCATATTTACTTGATTTCACATAGTAATATTATCATTGTTAAAAGAGAACAAGTTTGTATTAGGTAATAATTAAATAATGCAACCTTATGTGCTGCTTTGACGAGTGGGAAACCCAAAATAAATAATTATATTTGTATGTGTGTTTAAAAGAGTTGGATTATTTTGTGAGTGTAAGCGTAGTGTAAGTGTTTCAAAGTTAAAGAGTAGTTGCAACATTAAAAAGTACCTGAAACACATTTTCATTTAACAACTAAAATAGCAAATATAAGTGTGTTTTTCATTGTTGTTTTTTTTTTTTTTTGGGAAAAAATTTATAAAAATAAAATATATTGTGCGTAAAATTTTAATAATCAGTGAAAATAAAAAAAACGGTGGTTTCGTTGTTGTTGTTAGCGATTGTAATGCACATTGTAAGTTTTTCATGTTTTTTTTGATTAAATTCATTACTTTTCAATTATTTTGTTTTAACTTATTGGAAATCAACTTATGCGGCCAAAAGAATTAGAAATTTAATTTCAACAATAGAAAAAAGAAAATTATATTACTTACTGGAATGGGAAGAGTTTTGCAACAATGCAAATTAAATGTGTGGGATGAATGTGCAATGGCACATAAAAAATCAGTGGAAGCATTGGATAGAACTTTGAAAGATTTACGTAATAATCAAGAAATATTTGGTGGTGCTTTAATATTATTGTCTGGTGATTTTCGTCAAACTTTGCCAGTAATTCCCCGTTCAACACCAGCAGGTGAATTAAAAGCATGTTTAAAGACATCCCATTTATGGAGGTACGTAAAAACTTTGGCTTTGAAAACAAATCTGCGAGTTTATTTGCAAAATTATGCATCGGCTGACGAATTTTCAAGACAACTTCTGAAGATAGGAAATGGACAAATTCCTATTGATGCTGCTATTGGCTTAATCACTTTGCCAGATAATTTTTGTAATTTTGCACACACAAAACAAGAATTAGTTTCAAGTGTTTTTCCAAATATTGCGCAAAATTATCAAAATCACAATTGGTTAGCTGAAAGAGCAATACTGGCTGCGAAAAATAAGGATGTTGGTCAATTGAATGCGAATATTTTAAATGATATGCCTGGTGAGATTGTAACATTTAAATCAATTGATACAGTTATAAATCAAGATGACGCTGTAAATTATTCAACAGAATTTTTAAATTCCTTGGATTTACCTGGACTGCCGGCTCATCGCTTACAATTTAAAGTTGGTGCACCAATTATTTTACTTAGCAGTGAATGCGTTTAGGCGTGAATCGGCGACTAACGAACACAAAAAAACGTCTCCATTTTTATACATATACTAGCGGACCCTCTGCCTGCTTCGCTAGGACCCTCTGCCCCAATCGCTAACAACAACAACTAAACCACCGTTTTTTTATTTTCACTGATTATTAAAATTTTACGCACAATATATTTTATTTTTATAAATTTTTTCCCAAAAAAAAAAAAAACAACAATGAAAAACACACTCATATTTGCTATTTTAGTTGTTAAATGAAAATGTGTTTCAGGTCCTTTTTAATGTTGCAACTACTCTTTGACCTTGAAACACTTACACTACGCTTACACTCACAAAATAATCAAACTCTTTTAAACACACATACAAATATAATTATTTATTTTGGGTTTCCCACTCGTCAAAGCAGCACATAAGGTTGCATTATTTAATTATTACCTAATACAAACTTGTTCTCTTTTAACAATTATAATATTACTATGTGAAATCAAGTAAATATGCATTTTTGTAATGCTCGAACACTTGGAGCATGAAATTTACAGAAGAATTGTAACAGAAATGCCTGAGAGCGCTATTTTAGTTATACCTGCTTTTAGGCATTTATCTCGTAAACGTACGTTTGCCCATATAAAATTGTCTACGTAAATGCATGAAAAAAGTGTTAGCATAACTTTTTCGAGTATATGTGTATACATGCAGGAGGATTTATTTTTTACATTTTGCTCGTCGGCTTTCGCGTTTTCTTTTCTTGGTTTTAGACTTTCACCACAGAAAAATTACGCAAACCCATGAACAAAGTTATACTAATAGAAACCTGATCTTAATACTCGAGCTACCATCAAATTAACACATTTTATTTTTGAAAAGAACATTTATGGCGACTGTCGATCCATATGATGGATTTCAAAAAATGTATGGATTCAACCGCTGAATAATTTCGTATATTTTAAATCCATCTAAACTTTTACATTTGAGCATTTATATACATATATGTATTTAACATTTAATTTAAGTAAACGTTTCAATATTTGTCCGAAAACTTTGAGCTTCGAAAAATACAGGCTTATGGTTATTAATGGAATCAAATATAATATTTAACGAATTTTTATTTTATCTAAATCATAAAACGTTCAAATGAAGCTCAAAATATTTTTCCAGTTAAAAAAAAAGCAATGTGCTTTGATGCCGCGTCATGCATGCTTAAAAAGGAAAGAAAAGAGAGGACAACTATTGCGTTACGAATAATACAGTCGCATACGGCACCCGACATCGAAACAATGGCCCCTATTATGAGTTAGATTCGATCTTCGATATTCGTTGGTTGTCGAAGATCGAAAATCGAATGTCAATTTGGTATTATGAGCGGTGCAATGCTGGCGAAATTTTCGTTGTATACCGAATTTAGAGTCGAATGCAATTTTGCTTTCGATTGTGTAGCGTATTGTGGGAAAACTTGTTAAAATGTAAGTTGTTTGCGATTATTTATGGTTTTATAGTAACCAAATAATAAATATATACTAATGTTGTTAATTTTATGCAGGTCGAAAGTCTTGAGTACCAAACAGCAATTAGAAATGCTAGTTGCATTAATGGAAGAGAATCCACAATTCGCAAAAGGGATTTGCACCAAAGTTCAAGCAGCAAAAAAATGTGAGGAATTTACAACGGAGCTGAATTGCTTGGGACCACCAGTTAGAACGGCAGCAAAATGGATTAAGGTTAATAATGGTTTTTTTTTTTTGTGATGCTTATAGAAATACATTTTTATTTTCCCTTGGCAGGCATGGGCTGAAATACGTAGAGGAACTGAAATACATATTTTTTTCGAATGACGAATAATTGAATAAAGAAAATTTATAACAAAAATAAAACAGAAACTGTGGCGTAAAGGTTTCTATTTAATACTTTTTAGATTTTTCTATAATATTCTAAGAATTTAATTTCTTATGTTTTCTGGTTCTTATGTTATTTGACTCCACTTCAATATCTTCAGCATCATCGTTGAGGGTCACATCGGATAACTCTTCATCTGGAAGTTGAACATTATAAAACAAGCAAATGTTGTGCAAAGCTGCACACACTTTAATAATTTGTGTTGCTGTTTTTGGAGAATAGTGAAGAGCTCTTGGCTCAGGTGCACTGCTGCAACTGGTTTTCTGTACTGGTAGGTTCATAAACGCCTCTTTAGATAATCTAAAGTTCTTTAAAAATCTGTAAGGAAACTTCTGTAATATTAAGTACGTCAACACATTTTGAAAATTCTAAACTTACTCAGTGGAAGCCATTTCTAGGGGGTTGGATGCGCCCCTCAACTGTTTTCTACTTCTAGCTAGTTCCACTAATCTTTCATCGTCCGATGAATCGTGAACCACAACTCCGTTGTACTCATTTTCACAAAAAATACTTTTTTTAACTTTTAAAAATGTTGTTAGCAAAGAATTTCAACACAATCGGTTTTTCTTTTATTTTGATTTGATGTATCAGCTGAGAAAAAATTATCTATTGTAAATACGTCGAGCGATCGAAATTCACAATAGTCCTATTCTTCAACGAATGAGCACCATAATACCAAATGAAAATTCGTTCGATCAGCACTTTCGACTACAGTCGAAGATCGAATGTTGCTCATAATAAGGGCCAATGTTATTCATGACTGTGTATATTCTATTCATTTGCGTGTTTTCTCATTCCGTATACGTAATGTCCGCATAAGGGAAACACGCAAATATTGTATTTTTCACACTTACACAACGCACGCATACTTTTACCGATTTCTTTAAAACTTCACATAAATCATCTATGGACCAATACCAATGATCTGTGAAAATTTGATTGAAATCGGTGAATGCGTTTAGGCGTGAATCGGCGACTAACGAACACAAAAAAACGTCTCCATTTTTATATATAAGACTAGCGGACCCTCTGCCTGCTTCGCTAGGCATATCACAATTAGAAATGAATAATGAACACTCGATTTAGATTCACTCTATGTGTATTTATTCTTTTTTTTACAATATAAAATTAATGTTAATTTTAAACTTAAACTAACGCAAAGCCTTTTCGTAAACTAATTACATTTTTTGTTTTGCCCTTAGTTGTGGTATAAATAAACAGAACTTATGGCTTTCCTACACGTGAACATGATACATATAAAATTGTCCGTGGGAGAAGCATGGATATTCTAAGTCAATTCCGCATAATTCCAGCGATTGTCCTTGTGCTTTGTTTATTGTCTTTGCAAATGCAAGACGTATTGAAAATTGCAATCTTTTGAAGTCAAAAGCTAAATCTGGTGGAATTGGCGGAATACGCGGAATCAATACGTCTTCACCTTTGAATTTTCCTTTTAAAATTGTTGCTTCAATAAGATTATTAATGACCTTTTTGACTGCTAATCTGCTAAGTAAAATAATTGGTGCACCAACTTTCAATTGTAAGCGATGAGCCGGCAGTCCAGGTAAATCCAAGGAATTTAAAAATTCTGTTGAATAATTTACAGCGTCATCTTGATTTATAACTGTATCAATTGATTTAAATGTTACAATCTCACCAGGCATATCATTTAAAATATTCGCATTCAATTGACGAACATCCTTATTTTTCGCAGCCAGTATTGCTCTTTCAGCTAACCAGTTGTGATTTTGATAATTTTGCGCAATATTTGGAAAAACACTTGAAACTAATTCTTGTTTTGTGTGTGCAAAATTACAAACATTATCTGGCAAAGTGATTAAGCCAATAGCAGCATCAATAGAAATTTGTCCATTTCCTATCTTCAGAAGTTGTCTTGAAAATTCGTCAGCCGATGCATAATTTTGCAAATAAACTGGCAGATTTGTTTTCAAAGTCAAAGTTTTTACGTGCCTCCATAAATGGGATGTCTTTAAACATGCTTTTAATTCACCTACTGGTGTTGAACGGGGAATTACTGGCAAAGTTTGACGAAAATCATCAGACAATAATATTAAAGCACCACCAAATATTTCTTGATTATTACGTAAATCTTTCCAAGTTCTATTCAATGCTTCCACTGAGTTTGTAAGTGCCATTGCACATTCATCCCACACATTGCATTTGCATTGTTGCAAAACTCTTCCCATTCCAGTAAGTAATATAATTTTCTTTTTTCTATTGTTGAAATTAAATTTCTAATTCTTTTGGCCGCATAAGTTGATTTCCAATAAGTTAAAACAAAATAATTGAAAAGTAATGAATTTAATCAAAAAACCATGAAAAACTTACAATGTGCATTACAATCGCTAACAACAACAACGAAACCACCGTTTTTTTTATTTTCACTGATTATTAAAATTTTACGCACAATATATTTTATTTTTATAAATTTTTTCCCAAAAAAAAACAACAATGAAAAACACACTCATATTTGCTATTTTAGTTGTTAAATGAAAATGTGTTTCAGGTACTTTTTAATGTTGCAATTACTCTTTGACTTTGAAACACTTACACTACGCTTACACTCACAAAATAATCCAACTCTTTTAAACACACATACAAATATAATTATTTATTTTGGGTTTTCCACTCGTCAAAGCAGCACATAAGGTTGCATTATTTAATTACATATTACCTAATACAAACTTGTTCTCTTTTAACAATGATAATATTACTATGTGAAATCAAGTAAATATGCATTTTTGTATTATATCCTGAGCATTTGTCTTCAGCGCTATACCAATGCTCGAACACTTGGAGCATGAAATTTACAGAAGTATTGTAACGGAAATGCCTGAGAGCGCTATTTTAGTTATACCTGCTTTTAGGCATTTATCTCGTAAACGTACGTTTGCCCATATAAAATTGTCTACGTAAATGCATGAAAAAAGTGTTAGCATAACTTTTTCGAGTATATGTGTATACATGCAGGAGGATTTATTTTCTTTTCTTGGTTTAAGACTTTCACCACAAAAAAATTACGCAAGCCCATAAACAAAGTTATACTAATAGAAACCTGATCTTAATACTCGCGCTACCATCAAATTAACTCATTTTATTTTTTAAAAGAACATTTATGGCAACTGTCGATCCATATGATGGATTTCAAAAAATGTATGGATTCAACCGCTGAATAATTTCGTATATTTTAAATCCATCTAAACTTTTACATCTGCGCATTTATATATTATATATGTATTTAACATTTAATTTAAGTAAACGTTTGAATATTTGTCCAAAAACTTTGAGCTTCGAAAAATACAGGCTTATGGTTATTAATGGAATCAAATATATTTAACGAATTTTTATTTTATCTAAACCATAAAACGTTCAAATGAAGCTCAAAATATTTTTCCAGTTAAAAAAAAAGCAATGTGCTTTGATGCCGTGTCACGCATGCATAAAAAGGAAAGAAAAGAGAGGACAACTATTGCGTTACGAATAATACAGTCGCATACGTCACCCGACATCGAAACAATGTTATTCATGACTGTGTATATTCTATTCATTTGCGTGTATTCTCATTCCGTATACGTAATGTCCGTATAAGGGAAACACGGAAATATTGTATTTTTCACACTTACACAACGCACGCATACTTTTACCGATTTCTTTAAAACTTCACATAAATCATCTATGGACCAATACCAATGATCTGTGAAAATTTGATTGAAATCGGTGAATGCGTTTAGGCGTGAATCGGCGACTAACGAACACAAAAAAACGTCTCCATTTTTATATATAAGACTAGCGGACCCTCTGCCTGCTTCGCTAGGCATATCAAAATTAGAAATGAATAATGAACACTCGATTTAGATTCACTCTATGTGTATTTATTCTTTTTTTACAATATAAAATTAATGTTAATTTTAAACTTAAACTAACGCAAACCCTTTTCGTAAACTACATTTTTTGTTTTGCCCTGAGTTGTGGTATAAATAAACAGAACTGATGGCTTTCCTACACGTGAACATGATACATATAATTGTCCGTGGGAGAAGCATGCATATTCTAAGTCAATTCCGCATAATTCCAGCGATTGTCCTTGTGCTTTGTTTATTGTCATTGCAAATGCAAGACGTATTGAAAATTGCAATCTTTTGAAGTCAAAAGCTAAATCTGGTGGAATTGGCGGAATACGCGGAGTCAATACGTCTTCACCTTTGAATTTTCCTTTTAAAATTGTTGCTACAATAAGATTATTAATGATCTTTTTGACTGCTAATCTGCTAAGTAAAATAATTGGTGCACCAACTTTAAATTGTAAGCGATGAGCCGGCAGTCCAGGTAAATCCAAGGAATTTAAAAATTCTGTTGAATAATTTACAGCGTCATCTTGATTTATAACTGTATCAATTGATTTAAATGTTACAATCTCACCAGGCATATCATTTAAAATATTCGCATTCAATTGACGAACATCCTTATTTTTCGCAGCCAGTATTGCTCTTTCAGCTAACCAGTTGTGATTTTGATAATTTTGCGCAATATTTGGAAAAACACTTGAAACTAATTCTTGTTTTGTGTGTGCAAAATTACAAAAATTATCTGGCAAAGTGATTAAGCCAATAGCAGCATCAATAGGAATTTGTCCATTTCCTATCTTCAGAAGTTGTCTTGAAAATTCGTCAGCCGATGCATAATTTTGCAAATAAACTCACAGATTTGTTTTCAAAGTCAAAGTTTTTACGTGCCTCCATAAATGGGATGTCTTTAAACATGCTTTTAATTCACCTGCTGGTGTTGAACGGGGAATTACTGGCAAAGTTTGACGAAAATCATCAGACAATAATATTAAAGCACCACCAAATATTTCTTGATTATTACGTAAATCTTTCAAAGTTCTATCCAATGCTTCCACTGATTTTTTATGTGCCATTGCACATTCATCCCACACATTTAATTTGCATTGTTGCAAAACTCTTCCCATTCCAGTAAGTAATATAATTTTCTTTTTTCTATTGTTGAAATTAAATTTCTAATTCTTTTGGCCGCATAAGTTGATTTCCAATAAGTTAAAACAAAATAATTGAAAAGTAATGAATTTAATCAAAAAAAACATGAAAAACTTACAATGTGCATTACAATTGCTAACAACAATAACGAAACCACCGTCTTTTTTATTTTCACTGATTATTAAAATTTTACGCACAATATATTTTATTTTTATAAATTTTTTCCCAAAAAAAAAAAAAACAACAATGAAAAAAACACTCATATTTGCTATTTTAGTTGTTAAATGAAAATGTGTTTCAGGTACTTTTTAATGTTGCAACTACTCTTTGACTTTGAAACTGCTTACACTCACAAAATAATCCAACTCTTTTAAACACACATACAAATATAATTATTTATTTTGGGTTTTCCACTCGTCAAAGCAGCACATAAGGTTGCATTATTTAATTACATATTACCTAATACAAACTTGTTCTCTTTTAACAATGATAATATTACTATGTGAAATCAAGTAAATATGCATTTTTGTATTATATCCACAGCATTTGTCTTCAGCGCTAACCAATGCTCGAACACTTGGAGCATGAAATTTACAGAAGAATTGTAACATAAATGCCTGAGAGCGCTATTTTAGTTATACCTGCTTTTAGGCATTTATCTCGTAAACGTACGTTTGCCCATATAAAATTGTCTACGTAAGTGCATGAAAAAAGTGTTAGCATAACTTTTTCGAGTATACATGTATGCATGCAGGAGGATTTATTTTTTACATTTTGCTCGTCGGCTTTCGCGTTTTCTTTTCTTGGTTTTAGACTTGCACCACAGAAAAATTACGCAAACCCATGAACAAAGTTATACTAATAGAAACCTGATCTTAATACTCGAGCTACCATCAAATTAACACATTTTATTTTTGAAAAGAACATATATGGCGACTGTCGATCCATATGATGGATTTCAAAAAATGTATGGATTCAACCGCTGAATAATTTCGTATATTTTAAATCCATCTAAACTTTTACATTTGAGCATTTATATACATATATGTATTTAACATTTAATTTAAGTAAACGTTTCAATATTTGTCCAAAAACTTTGAGCTTCGAAAAATACAGGCTTATGGTTATTAATGGAATCAAATATATTTAACGAATTTTTATTTTATCTAAATCATAAAACGTTCAAATGAAGCTCAAAATATTTTTCCAGTTAAAAAAAAAAGCAATGTGCTTTGAGTCCGTGTCACGCATGCATAAGAAGGAAAGAAAAGAGAGGACAACTATTGTGTTACGAATAATACAGTCGCATACGTCACCCGACTTCGAAACAATGTTATTCATGACTGTGTATATTCTATTCATTTGCGTGTATTCTCATTCCGTATACGTAATGTCCGTATAAGGGAAACACGGAAATATTGTATTTTTCACACTTACACAACGCACGCATACTTTTACCGATTTCTTTAAAACTTCACATAAATCATCTATGGACCAATACCAATGATCTGTGAAAATTTGATTGAAATCGGTGAATGCGTTTAGGCGTGAATCGGCGACTAACGAACACAAAAAAACGTCTCCATTTTTATATATAAGACTAGCGGACCCTCTGCCTGCTTCGCTAGGCATATCAAAATTAGAAATGAATAATGAACACTCGATTTAGATTCACTCTATGTGTATTTATTCTTTTTTTACAAAATAAAATTAATTTTACTTTTAAACTTAAACTAACGCAAACCCTTTTCGTAAACTACAGTTTTTGTTTTGCCCTGAGTTGTGGTATAAATAAACAGAACTGATGGCTTTCCTACACGTGAACATGATACATATAATTGTCCGTGGGAGAAGCATGCATATTCTAAGTCAATTCCGCATAATTCCAGCGATTGTCCTTGTGCTTTGTTTATTGTCATTGCAAATGCAAGACGTATTGGAAATTGCAATCTTTTGAAGTCAAAAGCTAAATCTGGTGGAATTGGCGGAATACGCGGAGTCAATACGTCTTCACCTTTGAATTTTCCTTTTAAAATTGTTGCTTCAATAAGATTATTAATGACCTTTTTGACTGCTAATCTGCTAAGTAAAATAATTGGTGCACCAACTTTCAATTGTAAGCGATGAGCCGGCAGTCCAGGTAAATCCAAGGAATTTAAAAATTCTGTTGAATAATTTACAGCGTCATCTTGATTTATAACTGTATCAATTGATTTAAATGTTACAATCTCACCAGGCATATCATTTAAAATATTCGCATTCAATTGACGAACATCCTTATTTTTCGCAGCCAGTATTGCTCTTTCAGCTAACCAGTTGTGATTTTGATAATTTTGCGCAATATTTGGAAAAACACTTGAAACTAATTCTTGTTTTGTGTGTGCAAAATTACAAAAATTATCTGGCAAAGTGATTAAGCCAATAGCAGCATCAATAGGAATTTGTCCATTTCCTATCTTCAGAAGTTGTCTTGAAAATTCGTCAGCCGATGCATAATTTTGCAAATAAACTCACAGATTTGTTTTCAAAGTCAAAGTTTTTACGTGCCTCCATAAATGGGATGTCTTTAAACATGCTTTTAATTCACCTGCTGGTGTTGAACGGGGAATTACTGGCAAAGTTTGACGAAAATCATCAGACAATAATATTAAAGCACCACCAAATATTTCTTGATTATTACGTAAATCTTTCAAAGTTCTATCCAATGCTTCCACTGATTTTTTATGTGCCATTGCACATTCATCCCACACATTTAATTTGCATTGTTGCAAAACTCTTCCCATTCCAGTAAGTAATATAATTTTCTTTTTTCTATTGTTGAAATTAAATTTCTAATTCTTTTGGCCGCATAAGTTGATTTCCAATAAGTTAAAACAAAATAATTGAAAAGTAATGAATTTAATCAAAAAAAACATGAAAAACTTACAATGTGCATTACAATTGCTAACAACAATAACGAAACCACCGTCTTTTTTATTTTCACTGATTATTAAAATTTTACGCACAATATATTTTATTTTTATAAATTTTTTCCCAAAAAAAAAAAAAACAACAATGAAAAAAACACTCATATTTGCTATTTTAGTTGTTAAATGAAAATGTGTTTCAGGTACTTTTTAATGTTGCAACTACTCTTTGACTTTGAAACTGCTTACACTCACAAAATAATCCAACTCTTTTAAACACACATACAAATATAATTATTTATTTTGGGTTTTCCACTCGTCAAAGCAGCACATAAGGTTGCATTATTTAATTACATATTACCTAATACAAACTTGTTCTCTTTTAACAATGATAATATTACTATGTGAAATCAAGTAAATATGCATTTTTGTATTATATCCACAGCATTTGTCTTCAGCGCTAACCAATGCTCGAACACTTGGAGCATGAAATTTACAGAAGAATTGTAACATAAATGCCTGAGAGCGCTATTTTAGTTATACCTGCTTTTAGGCATTTATCTCGTAAACGTACGTTTGCCCATATAAAATTGTCTACGTAAGTGCATGAAAAAAGTGTTAGCATAACTTTTTCGAGTATACATGTATGCATGCAGGAGGATTTATTTTTTACATTTTGCTCGTCGGCTTTCGCGTTTTCTTTTCTTGGTTTTAGACTTTCACCACAGAAAAATTACGCAAACCCATGAACAAAGTTATACTAATAGAAACCTGATCTTAGTACTCGAGCTACCATCAAATTAACACATTTTATTTTTGAAAAGAACATATATGGCGACTGTCGATCCATATGATGGATTTCAAAAAATGTATGGATTCAACCGCTGAATAATTTCGTATATTTTAAATCCATCTAAACTTTTACATTTGAGCATTTATATACATATATGTATTTAACATTTAATTTAAGTAAACGTTTCAATATTTGTCCAAAAACTTTGAGCTTCGAAAAATACAGGCTTATGGTTATTAATGGAATCAAATATATTTAACGAATTTTTATTTTATCTAAATCATAAAACGTTCAAATGAAGCTCAAAATATTTTTCCAGTTAAAAAAAAAAGCAATGTGCTTTGAGTCCGTGTCACGCATGCATAAGAAGGAAAGAAAAGAGAGGACAACTATTGTGTTACGAATAATACAGTCGCATACGTCACCCGACTTCGAAACAATGTTATTCATGACTGTGTATATTCTATTCATTTGCGTGTATTCTCATTCCGTATACGTAATGTTCGTATAAGGGAAACACGCAAATATTGTATTTTTCACACTTACACAACGCACGCATACTTTTACCGATTTCTTCAAAACTTCACATAAACCATCTATGGACCAATACCAATGATCTGTGAAAGTTTGATTGAAATCGGTGAATGCGTTTAAGCGTGAATCGGCGACTAACGAACACAAAAAAACGTCTCCATTTTTATATATATTATAAGATGTCAATTTATAGTTTATGTATTCGACAGCATTTACATACATATGTATGTATGTACATTTGTATACGAAAAACAATAATGCACAAGCGTAAGAACATCATCTTCCTATCATACATATGCACATATGCATGTATGCCCAATAACCTTGACTTGTGTACATATGTACACATGTCACAGCACATCACATTCCTACAAGAAATCAAATACCCATTCGCACTAGTGAACGAGTTTCTTCCTAACAAGTGCAAAAACAATTCTGCTCTATGTATGTATATATACCCACTTTATGTCCTAGCATATATACATTAGGGTGGCAGTTATTTGACCTGTTTTTTTATATACAATATTTTTTCGCGGGCTACCCTCCAGTTTGGTTCCATTCTATATAAAAATGACCTCTGTGAAATTTGGTGCCAATCGGATAGGGGAAAGGTGTGACCCCGAGCCTTTAAATATGCAAAATTTACCCCAAAATGACAAAAAATTTTAATTTCATTAAAAGTGTGTTTTTTATTTTACATGAGTATATATACAGCGTAAATAAGTAGTAAAAGAATTTAATTGGTAAAGTATATTAAATTATACATATATAAATTGAAGAAGGAAATTATTATCCATACAGTATTTAGCATATATAGTTCCATATGACGCTTACTTCATTGCAATTTAGTTTAATAACAACATTTAAAAAAAACTAAAAAAAATGAAACAACTCATTGAAGAAAATAAAATAAAAATGAATTAAAAATCTTTATTTTTAGATATAGTTTGTTTATTGCAGTCTGGGAACTTCTGTCGATAGTCACTTACAACTTGGAGCACGTACTGCATTTTTCGCTCGTTTTTTGTATAAGACTTATTAAAATCCTTTACGAGTACTAGTTGAACACCTCTCTCCGCCGTATAATTTGTTACTTTAAGTTTATTAACTACTTTTAAAGCTTGGACGAAATCTTTATGTTTGTGCCACCGGGCAGGATCTGTGCATAGGAATTCGTCATTTATGTTAAATCTTGCAAAGAATCGTTTTGTTTTGTTGGAGACAAATTATTCAACTCCTTGCTTTAATAATTCAGGAACTTGGCTTGTTTTCACGGTTATCCTTTTAATACTTTTTTCACATTCAGCATCATTTTCACGATTCAACGCCTTTACCATTTTAATTTTTGATTCTGCCGTCACATTTGGGTCAAAGAAGGCCAAGGCGATGGATTCAGGTGATAAATACGACAAATGATTTTTGATTTTTTGTAAAGCCACACGAGAGATGTCTTCGTTAACTGTCCGGTATTTATAAATTTTGGAAAGAACACTGAAATCCAAAAATGCTGCTTTGGCTGCAGAAGGTACACAAAACCACGCTTCGATATATATATGTACTGATAAGGAAAATGCAAATATCACAAATTGCATTTTCCTCACGCGGTGATAATATAAATTCATCGCGAAACATGAATATCTTAAAGCAATAAATAGCCTTAGCCATCGACCTTACATGATGGATAGCTCCTTGAGCACGGAAGGATACTCCATGAGATGGTATTTCGCCAAGAAAAATATCAGCCAATTGTAAAAATTCTCGATAATCCTCTCTCGGTTGTTGTTCTTCCAACGTGCTTCGTATAAAATCAAGATCTCGGGAAACATCGACCGGATCCAAATGTTTTCTGATCTTCTTATTCACGATTCCGGTTTTAAAATTATTAACATTTATTTTAGGCCAAGCAGTTTCGAACTTTTTTAAGATTGGTACGGTTGGGTCGGTAGTTTTACCCATCTTCTCCTCGAAAACGACTTTTAAAATGATTTCGTATATGTGATGGCGGCAAGGCAAATATAAGAGATCTTTTTCTAGAAAGCTTTCAATCAAAACACACGCACCATTAAAAGCGCCCCTATTAGAGGCAGTAGTGTCAAAAACCAATGCTTTTACGTAGTCCTGAAGGCCCCAATCCACAAGGGTTTCGCAAACAGCTGTTGTCTGTTCTTTTCCACTCCCTGATTGCAATGCAGGTACACCAAGAAGTTGATCGGAGTTTCTCACGAGAATTGTTAATAGACCACCTGTTGATCGCAAAAGTCTCCACATCTTGACCAAGGGCTTCAAGTGTAGCTATAAGAATATGAACTGCATTCCTGTCACTGATCTTGCACTTATCAAAAGCAGCAGCAAGCTTAGGAATTATTATTATTTGTCGTCCTCTTTTTTGTTTTGCTGGTACAGACAAATGTTTTGAATATTGCGGAATTCCCTCCGAAGCACGCGCTTCTAAATCTTCTCCGCTGCTTGAACTCGATGTCATCAGTATATCAGATTGAGCTAGAAATAGTAACGGGTGATCAATTAAGAGGAGTTTTTTCATTTGCGTTTTTTGTACAGATCGCGCGCGAGTTGTGGCAAACTGTCATCGTGGATTTGTTGAACAGCGTTCGGCATTTCATCATGGAAAGACTCACACCGCAATAACGTCTACAAATTGTTCAACTGTATTATGAAAATCAGCGTTCTGTGGCAAATGTTTTTCGTGCGCTTAGACCGCAATTTTGTTCAGCGATGAGGCGCATTTCTTGCTCAATGGTTACGTCAATAAGCAAAATTGCCGTATTTGGGATGAAGAGCAACCAGAACAGGTTCAAGAGCTACCTTTACACCCAGAGAAAACAACGGTCTGGTGTGGTTTATGGGCTGGTGGAATCATCGGTCCATATTTTTTCAAAAATGATGATGGCCGCAACGTAACTGTGAATGGTGCTCGCTACCGTACCATGATATCGGACTTTTTGCTACCTGAAATTGAATCTAATGATCTCTACGACATTTGGTTTCAACAAGACGGAGCCACTTGCCATACAGCTCGTGAAACAATGAATTTATTGAGAAGTCATTTCGGAGAGCAGCTGATTTCACGTTTAGGACCTGTGAGTTGGCCACCAAGATCTTGTGATATCACACCTTTGGACTTTTTTCTTTGGGGATTCGTGAAGTCCAAGGTCTATGCTGATAAACCAGCTACGATTGAAGCTCTGGAAGCCAACATTTCGCATGTTATTCACGACATACCAGTCGAAATGCTCGAACGAGTGATTGAAAATTGGGCCTTCAGAATGGACCACCTTAAGCGTAGTTGAGGCCAACATTTGAATGAAGTCATATTCAAAAAGTAAATGTCAAAGAATGTCCTTTCAAATGATAAATAAAGGTTTTGAACATAATTTACATTTTTGTTTTTTTTTTAACTATTGAAAAAAGCACCTCATGATTGATCACCCGTTATTAACAATATAAGTACGATTTAGTTCAATATACATAAATATTCATGTTAAATAGGTAGCTAGAGAAGAACTTCATTATTGCTTCGTTCTTTACTCTTCTCCTCTCGTAATTTTCGCTCAGAAACTCGAGTCTCTTTCGCACTTAGCTGGTAATCAATTCCATACATAAACCCCGGGCGTCCTTTCATCCGCTGATTGTTTAAGAACTGCTTATCTTCTTCAATGGATATGATATTCAATGCATTGGCGTGTGCAATATCGAAGAGATCCTCGAGTTTTTCAACGAATTCTTTTTCTTTTTTCTTAAGATCCATCGACGTTCTTGCAGCATGAAGTTGAAAAGTTGCCTCCACTGCTGATAGAGACCTTCTAACTTTGGTATACAGTTCTTTAGTTCTTGCGTCGGAATTCGGGCTTTCTCACAATATCTCATCACTTCCCGCACAGCTAGTGAAGCACTGCCTCGTATTGTTAACTTACACACCCGTAAATTGAAAAAAAAAACTTGTAACGTTTGTTTTACAGATAGAAGTTTGTTTCCAAAAATTTCATTTGAATAATACCCGAGCAGATAAACTTTTCTCGTAATAGAGGTCGCGACATTGTACTACCGAATGCCTTCACGTCAAATGTTGTAAGCAACTAATGATTTTTTTAAAAAACTTTAATACAAAACTTTTTTAGCCATACAAATTTGAATTACCGTTGTTATTTCAGAAACGAAATGCTCGCCTACTTTATTTGATACTAGTACTAGTTTTTGATATTGATATTATCTAAGACACGATGTGTACGTTAGTCAAAACGTGAACCCAATTTTTTATGCGCGGAAATCTGTTTGAAGAAATCTATTTTCATTTCGAATTTCAAAATGTGATCAGTTGATAAGTTATCTCACATATTTTAACTTCCGTTTTGTTTTTGTAATTCAGAAATTGAAGAAAAATGGAAAATTTTTGACAGAGTTGTCAAAAAGCAAGGGTCGAACGACTTGGTAGATTCTGCATTGAATATATTTTTTTAAGCGTAATAATTTGAATTATCATTGTAATGTGATAAACTAAGTGCTCGGCTATTTTACTTACTACTAGTACTTATACTACGAATTTTCGGGTTTTTTGAAATTTTGAAGGCCCGGGGGCACACTTTCTACTTACCAGATTTACTTCAAACTTTTTTTCCACCATTTTATACACAAAGGAACCAATCTGGGGGGTAGCACCAATAAAAAAATAATCTTGCAAAATAACTGCCACCCTAATGTACATACAGCAGCACACGCGGGGCACTCACTTTATTCCTCTAAATATCAATGTCACTCAAAGCAAAATTGTATGCCTAGCGACTACAAGAACAAAATGCATTCATAGGCGCAGGCGTAGCGGCCATCATTATATGTAGTTGCCATGGTGCTGAACAGCCTAAAATAGTCGCGGCGGCGCTGAACAGTTTGAACAAAAACTCATCATCAAAAAATTCATTGATAAATTCGAGCTCATATTTCTACGAGCAAAGTACTTTCATTCATAAAACGAGCCGCCATATGCCAATTTTCTCGACCATTCAAAAATAGTCAATATTGGAATATTTCGCATAGAATTATTTGCCAATATTAGGTAAATCTTGAATTTTCATCAATTCGAGTGGCCGCGGCTCTGTACATACATATGAATGCATCAATATAACTTCTGCTCAAATATGAACGAAACGGTATCAATAACACGGTCCGCGGATGACATATGGCAAGAATAATTTTTTTTTTTTTTTTGTTAGGACTGTTATAAGCTTACATGGCGAATTTCAGCGTGATATGTCACATAGTTTGTTTTCTGTGCTACTGTAAACAAGCCGCAGCTGCTGTGCGTCAAGTGCGCGCATGAGCATACAGTAACTTGCAGAAAACAGCATAAGTATTGCTTATAAAGAAGTTCTGTGTCGCACATTTCACTACTAGAAGTAAATTTCCAATCAATTATTTTATGTTCTCTGATAGGTAAATAGTTAATTAGTATATTACTTTACGTATGTATAGTAGTTCTTCAATTGATAAAAAGTGCACAAAACATATGCATATACCTGCAAAGTTAGAAACTTACTCTGAAATCAGAGTATTTGAAGGTGCCTGTACACATTTCAAGGCTACTGTACTTACAATGTTGTGCCTATGAATGCGCGCTGGATTTCTTGAGAAATTTTACCGTAATATGTTTTCCTGTAGCAAATGGAGATATGCACATACACACAGCATATATATATATATGCGCATATGTATAAATTCACAAATTTAAATCTGCATATGCCATCTACCTGTGTGCCTGGTAAAGAAGTGTTTTCTATAGAGGATTTTGATTCAGTTGAAGGGTATTCAACAAAGTTTACAAACATTAGACAGACAGACATAACATATGTATATAATTTTGGATGATTTGGAAAAAATTCAAATTTATAGGTCACATTAAAAAGCTCCCTTAACATTCTTTGCTTGTAATCACCAACAAATTATTATCGACTGCTGCTAAATTTACATAATTCAGCCCCTTACTGTTAACTTTTGGTGAAAAATGTGTCTGTGGTGATAAGTCTTCGCGAAACGAGTACCCCTCGAAATTCCATACATTCCTGTCATTGAGACTATGCGTTAATACGAATATGCTATGCGTTAATACGAATACCAGAGAACGTTAATGTATAGAGAAGTCTCACGAGCTACGAATAGTGTGAATTGTCAAAAACGAAGTCTAACCACCGCCGAAGTGTGGCGAAACTTTTAACAGAGTTGTTTACAGCGAATTCTCTCTTTAGTATATTGGGTCTGCACAGTTTTTGGCTTCTATAGCAAATCAAATTGACGAAAAGCCGATGGTATTTTGCAAGGAATTTGCAATTTGATAAACGAAAATTTATTCAATTTATATTTTCAAACAAACTTAAATGATTGATGAATGGAAATATTTCCGCGAACATTTAAAATCAAAGTAAAGTTTCAACTATTGTACCCTACAAGAAAACACTCATCATCAAAAAGTTCATTGATAAATTCGAGCTCATAGTTCTAAGAACTATGAAGAAAGTTGGCCGAAGATCCACTTTTTTATCGAAAAATTGTGTTCAGCGACGAAGCTCATTTTTGGATCAATGGGTACGTAAATAAGCAGAATTGTGGATTTTGGAGTGAAGATCAGCCAGAAGAATTGCAAGAGCTACCAATGTATCAAGAAAAGGTCACAGTTTCGTGCGGTTTATGGGCTGGAGGTATCATTGGACCATACTTCTTCAAAGATGCTGCGAATCGTAACGTAACTGTGAATGGTGAGCGCTACCGTGAAATGATATCCAACTTTTTTTTGCCCAAAATGTAAGAGCTTGACTTGCATGACACGTGGTTTCAGCAAGACGGTGTCACATGCCACACAGCACGCGAAACAGTGGACTTGTTGACATTTTATTCACGTTCGGAACCTGTCAATTGGCCACCCAGATCGTGCGATATAACGCCTTAAGATTATTTTTTGTGGGGCTATGTTAAAGCTCATGTCTATTCAGACAAGCCTGCTTCAATTAACGCATTGCAAGACAACATTAAAGCATTTATATGTGAGCTACCGACCAAAACATTGGAAAGAGTATGCCAAAATCGGACTAAGCGGATGGACCATTTGAGGCGCAGTTGCGGTCAACATATGCATGAAATAATCTTCAAACATTAAATTATATGGACTGTACTATCGATTTAAATTAAAATTTCATGCATTTTTCATGCAAATTTGCCGATAGCTCCTAAAAAGTGACCCTTTAGTTAATTAGTATAGTATTTTACATATGTAGTTCTTCAATTGATAAAAAGTGCACAAAAACATATGTATACATCTGCAAGGGTAGAAATGTACTCTGAAATCACAGTATTTGAAGGTTAATGGTTAATGGTAGTAAAGGGTTAAGGTATGGGCCTTTAGCACTGCGACCATATTGATCTATTGTGCACCCTATGCTGTCTATTGACTGTTAAGTATGCTTATGAATTGTACCAGCTCCTTCTGAGGGAGTGATTGAAGGTCTTCATCTATAAGCATGAACTTGTTTAAAAACTTGTTCCTTCTATGCGTCAACCCCGGACATTCGATGATGATATGTTCTATAGACTCCTCATCTTCGCAGCAAATTCTGCAGGTGCTGGTGCTAGTTATGCCTAATTTGTGTAAGTGTTTGTTGCAGGTGAAGTGACCCGTGAGGGCGCATGTGAGAGTGCGAATGCTCTTTTTGTTTAACGTGAGGGCCATGTTAGCTCTTTTAGCATTGAAACTTAAGAACTTTTTCGAGTGTCTAAGAGCTTCTACGTTGTTCCAATGCTGATTTATTAGAGTTTTGGCCCAGTATTTCGCTTTTTGTTTTAAGCTGTTTTTGTTAAATCCAAACATGGGACTAGGACCGATGAAATTTACATCTGCCCCTTTTTTGGCTTGAAAGTCTGCCTTTTCGTTGCCGTCATATCCCTCATGTCCCAAATGGTACCCAAATTAATGAGACATTGTTTTTGGATGTCAGGTTATTGAGTGCCTTTAGGCATTCTAAGAGAGTCTTTGAGTTGTAGGTATAGCTATCTAAAGCTTTTAGAACTGATTGGCTGTCCGAGAGTAATCTAATCTTTACTCTCTTGTGGTTTCTACGTTGCATGATGTTTGCTGCTCCCATTATGGCGTATAATTCCGCTTGGAAGATGGTGGTGTCCCTGGTGAGAGTGAATGATTTGCGGATTCTGGGCCCCACTACTCCTGCTCCTACACCATAAGGTGTTTTTGATCCATCAGTGTACCATTTTTGTGAACCATCATTCATCCATTTTGGGTTTGTTTTCCACTCGATCCTCTCAGGAAAGGTAATTGTGAATCCTTTTGTGAAACAGAGGGTTGGGTCAATGTGGTCTGAAACTTGAGCCATGCTTATGGTGTTTTTGATTTTATTTAGGATATTTAGGTGACCGGTTAAGTTGCCTAATTTGAAATTTTCTTTCACGTGTAGCATGAGTGCTTGCATAGCTGCTTCCTCTTGGATTGCTATATGAAGTGGTGGGAGATTAAGGAGTGCTTCCATGCCAGCTGTTGGGGTAGTTCTCATAGTCCCTGTGATGCATAGGCAACAAAGCCTTTGTACTTTTCCCAGTTTGATTACCGCTGTTTGTTGGATAGATTTGCTCCACCATACTAGTGCCCCATACAGTATGATTGGTCTAACCATTTGGGTGTATATCCAGAGGGCCATACAAGGGCTGAGGCCCCAGGATCTCCCTAGTAGTTGTTTGGTTGTCCACAAGGATTTCGTGGCTTTTTTTGTTATATTATTTATTTGTGATTCCCAAGTGAGTTTTTTTATCTAAGGTTAAACCTAGATATTTGACCTCTTCCTTTAGTTCTATCACTGTTTCATTTATTTTCAATGCAGGAAACTCTAGCTTTCTTTTTCTTGTGAAGGGGATTATTGTGGTTTTGTTAGGGTTGATCGACAGCCCCTCCTTTTTACACCATTCCCATGTTGCGTTCAAGGAATTTTGCATTAAGTCTGTTAGTGTCCTTTCATGGTTGCCTTTTATTATAACAGTTTTGTCATCTGCATAGCCAATGGTTATAAATCCCTTATTGTTTAGGTGCTGCACCAAGTCATCAACTAGTAGGGACCATAGCAGTGGAGAAAGAACTCCTCCTTGCGGACATCCCTTTACTGTTGTGACATTAAGTTCAGCTTGGCCTAACGAGACTTTAATAATCCTCTGATTAAGCATTTGGCTTATCCAATGTATTAGTATAGGGTTTGCACCTCTTTTTCCGAGTGCTGTTTCCATGGATTTGTAATTTGCGTTGTCGAAAGCTCCCTCTATGTCCATAAAGGAACAGAGGGCTATTTCTTTTTGATTTAGTGCCTTTTCTATATTGACAACGAGTGTGTGCAGACTGATTGTCGATTGATGGGTCATGACTTTTACAATCTGGGAAGTGAGTCTTTAGAAGAAGCTCTAGTGTTTCTAAGAATGTGTTGGTAATCGTTCCGTTTGGACCTTTTAGTGTGCCTATGGGACTTGAGTCACCTTTGGATAGTGATTTTTGAATTCTAGCTGTTGCTGGAGTATATTTTAGATCCTCGCAGAAATTTTTCCGCGAATTTCGTTGGAACTTCCTTAGTTCTTTGTTATAGTTAGTCAGGGATTTCCTATACTCGTCCCATTTATTTGTCTTCTTTGCAGTGTTGTATAATTTCCTCGTTGCTTTCCGAAGTTTTTCAAGTTCGTTGTTAGACCAGGGGACCCTCTTCGTGGAGGATTTCATTTTTAGTGGACAACAGTCTTGGTATTAGGCTATAAATGAGTCAGTCATGTCTGTTACTGCCTTTTCTAGCTCCTCTGTTGATGATATTTTGCTTACGCTGTTATTAAGCATGTCATTAAGCATCATTGTATCTTTTCCAATTTGCTGCTTTTGGGCTTCTGTAAAATGTGAAAAGCTTTACCACCCCATTTAAGTCAATGTGTTTGTGGTCATATATTGAGTCCTCATCCGAGACTCTCCAGTTACTGATCATATTCAAAGATTTGTTAGTAATTAGAGTTAAATCGAGTACCTCTTATCGTATTGCGTTTACAAAAGTGGGTTTATTACCGCTGTTTACTACTGTTATGTTACTAAGTAATAAATATTCAACGAGTGACTCACCTCTGTTATTTGTATTTGTGCTACCCCATGCCAGATTTTGGGAGTTTGCGTCGCATCTAGTTATGAGAGTTTGATTGTGGGTTTGGCAATACTCCACTAGACCTCTGATTTTCTCTGGTGGTACTGTGTCGGCGTCTACGGGGAAATAAGCTGAGGCGATTACGACCTCTCTCTTGCCTCCACCAAACTCCGCTTCGACCAGTATTGTTGATATATCGCCATTCAAGAGTTCTGTGAATGGCAAAAATTTAATGTTGGTATCTATGATTATCGCAGCCCTAGGTTTGACAGCGCTTTTGTCATAAATTACCTGTGTATTTTGGACATTGAGGCCTTGAGGACGGCCTCTGTAGATCCAGGGATCTTGGATCAGCCCTATGTTGATACCTCCGGCAAGTCTTCTGCTAAGGTCAGTGGTAGCAGCCTTAGCATGGTGAAGATTTGCCTGGAGGCACCTCATTTTGGTGGTTGGTTTTCGGAGTCGTTGGGAGGACTTTCACTCCCTTCTTCTAACTCCACTGCCTCCATTAGGTCAACTAACTCCTCTGTTGTTATGCCTTCAGTTTTTAGCCTGAGGGTCACTTGGATGAATCGGTAGTTTACTCCACCATTGTACTCCTTCAGGCTGACGGCTGATTTTTGATCTACCGCTACGACTAGCGTTACGTTGGAGCCTCTTTCGGCTCTTTTTAGCAGGCGCCAGGAATCAAAATTGAGGCTTTTATTCTGCCCCTGCACAAAATCCAGTGTCCTGGCTGTCTCAACTTTAAGGGAGTTGGGAAAGTACCCCACTGCTATCCGAGAGTGAGGAAATTGGATTTCTCTGTAGCCCACAGTAATGCACCCTCCCATGGCGACACATTTGAAATGGCCGTCTTGACCCATTCTGCCGATGTGCTCTCCTTACAGTGCAGGACAAGGTATCCTGCCTTGTAAGTAGTGCCCAAGAACGCTGGTTTTGTGGCCATGTTTTTCTCCGCCAGTATTTTGTCCAACAGAAGTTGTTGGATGGAGTCCATTTGTTCGGTCGTCAGTACCGTGTTAGGGTAGTCCCTAGCAAGTACTGCCAGCCTGACTCCTGTTGCTACATCTTTATGTGTGGCAGTGTTGCCTCGGGTGGTGTGTCCTCAACCGACCGTAGTCGTTTCGGCCTCGTCGTTGGTCTTCCGGTGTCTTGGTAGTCATGGGCTCCAGGACCTTAGCATATGCTTCTTCTCTGGTTAGCCCTTTTTTAGGAAGTGTGCAAATCTTTTCCTGCCCGTATCACTGAGCTTTTTTGGCTGATCCGTTGTCGGCCCTTCGCCATCGGTCTTGTTCGGAGTCGTCTCGGCAGTTCTCACGTCTTCAACTGCGGACCGTTCCTCCTTATTAGTTTGAGGCATGGTGGCCTCTTCCTGTTGAGGTATGACCGCCTCTGTTTTTTGAGGTTTATTGCTAGCCTCTTGGTTGAAGCCTTCTTGGCCGCTTCCGCCATTGTTTGTTTTATTATTATTGGTATTCATTTTGTTCCCACGAGTAAAGGGGTATATCGGTCACCTATGCCAGTGCCCCGGTAGCGCAGGAGGGCATTTTTGAAATGGGGCCTCGCCAGGGCGCCCCAAGTCCGCATACTAGCGACTAAATCACCCACTACATAATTATCCCTCGGCGTACGCTGTTCCACCTTGGATTGGAGATTTATACTTACCCAAGGAAGTTTACTCTTCCCGCCCGACTATATTAGCCAAGACCCCAACAGAGACATGACCGTGCTGGGGTATCATGTTTCAAGTGGCCACCAGGGGGAGAAATAGTCGCACTTCCGACAGTCTTGCAGTTACGGCACAAAGTCCACGAAGGCCTCTGCGTTGTTCCCCCTACAAAGACTGCCAGCAATGACCAGGTTACTGAAGGTTACTGTGCATACAATGCTGTGCCTATGAATGCGCGCTGGTTTGCTTGAGAAGTTTTGCCGTAATATTTTTTGCGGTGGCGAGGCCGCATACATACACATAGCATGTATATGTATGTGCGCATGTGCATATAAATTCACATATTTAAATTTGCATATGCGATCTTTCTGTGTGCCTGTGTGAAGCGTTTTCTATAGAGGATTTCGATTTGGTTGAAGGGAATTCAACAAAGTTTTACGACGATGCCTTACAGAATTAATATATGTATATATTTTTGGATGATTTTCTCTTTCTAAATCACCTTTGAACTTAGCATATGTATTTGTTTTCTATGATAAGTGCCTGTAGCTAGCCTACAGCGTTAACTTTCTTTCTTCATTCATACAAACGAATTTTATTTAACTGCTGTTTAATTTGACCAGTTGAGTATATTTCTGTTAACTTTTGGTGGAAAATATGTCTGTGGTGAACCCCGCGCGCAAAACGAGTACCCCTCAAAATTCTCCATGTGTTCCTGTCATTGAGACTTCTGCTATGCGTAGAGAACGTTAATGTATAGAGAAGTCTCACGAGCTACGAATAGTGTGAATTGTCAAAATGAAGTGAAACCACGAAGACTTTTTCACCTCGCTCAACTCGACAGCGGTCAACTTCTTAACAGAGCTGATTACAGTAAATTATGTACAAGTACATTGGCTCTGCTCAGTTTTTGGCTTCTGTATGAAATAAAATTTTTGTAAGGAATTTGCTTGAGCATTTCTATGTTCCCCTGATAAACGCAATTTTATTCAATTTACATTTTCAAACAAACTTAAATGTACAATCAAAGAATTTTATATTTCAATTATATGCGCCAACATTTAAAATCAAAGTAACTTTAATGTCTGCTGATTTAATTTAAAAAGAAGAGTTTAAACAAAATACATTATTAAACGACCTCACATTTTGTTGTGTGCGTTTTAGTAAATTTAAAACTTCATGCGAATTTGATAAAAAATGTTAGTAATTTTTCGAGTCGTAATTAATTTTAGACAAGAATTCATAGAGCATACAAGTGTTTTGGTATATTGATGTATATGTACATATATCAATATATAAATATATTATGTTAGTTATGTTGTTGCAAAAGCTCAATTGCATCTGCAATTCTTATAGTAATACATATGTTTGTGCACACGCACTGCAGCAAGAATGACCTACCTCACGAGCATCGCCTTATCATATTTCACGCAATAATTAGGGAGTAAATATCCTAATGATCGAATTCCTGCCTAACAAATGCTAACATAATTCTATTTGCCTATGCGTGTACATATTTGTATGTGCATGTGCACACTTGATGCCCCAGCCTATGTAAGTATGGACATATTTTTATTCTGAACTTTCATCAAACATATGCATGCACATGTAACCGCACACCCATCCACTCACCTTATTCCTGTTAAGGCGTATGTCGCCTTGCGACTACAAGAACAAAATGTATTCATAGGCGCAACCGTGAACAGTTTCAACAAAAACTCATCATCAAAAAATTCATTGATAAATTCGAGCTCATATTTCTACGAGCAAAGTACTTTCATTCTAAAACGAGCCGCCCATACGCCAATTTTCTCGACCATTCGAAAGTAGTCAATATTGGAATATTTCGCGTGGAATTATTTGCCAATATTTGGTAAATCTTGAATTTTTATCAAGTCGAGTGCCTGCGGCTCCGTACATATGTATGCATCAATATATGTATGTAAATATGTCTTTCTAAATGCTCGACAACCGCAGCTGCTTTGCGTAAAGTGCGCGCATGAGCATACAGTAACTTGCAGAAAACAACATAAGTAGCTTATAAAAAAGTTCTGTGTCGGACATTTCAATACTAGGAGTAAATTTCGAAACAATTATTTTCTGTTTCCTGATAGTAGGTAAATAGTTCATTAGTATATTTCTCATTTCTTTACGTATGTGGTTCTTCAATTAATAAAAAGTGCATAAAAACATATGCATATATCTGCAAGGTAAGAAACTTATTCTGAAATCAGAGTATTTGAAGGTTACTGTACATATTTGAAGGTTACTGTACATACAATGCTGTGCCTTTGAATGCGCGCTGGATTTCTTGAGAAGTTTTACCGTAGTTTTTTTTTGTTGTGGCAAGTTCACATACATACACACAGCATATATATATGCACATATGTATATAAATTCACATATTAAAATTTGCATATTCCATTCTCTATGAAGTAGTTTGATTTGGTTGAAGGGAAGCAGACAGACATAATAATAATATATGTATATGTATGTGAATCGTTCAGCGCTGTTCATAACAGCAGTACAATGCTGTGCCTGTGAGTGCGCGCTGGATACCTTGAACATTTTTTGCGGTGCGTAATATTTTTTCTGTGGCAAGTGCACGAGGCCGCATATGTATAAATTCACAAATTTAGTTTGCAAATGCCAACTTGCCTGGTAATGAAATGTTTTCTATAGAGGATTTTGATTCAGTTGAGGGAATCCAACAAAGTTTTACAGAGCACCAGACAGACAGACATAATATATGTACATATATAATTTTGAATGATTTAGAAACAATTCAAATATATATATACAGTTAGTAACAGAAGTAAGTATTCACCGGACACGTTTTGAATTTTCCCCCAATCGATTCCTTCAAACAACCTAAGTTATAACAAAATTCTTGTTTTATTTACAGGAATGAAATACAAAAATTATATTTAATCCCAATAAAGACAAAATTTTAAAAAGAAAAAAAATCATAGCTTATCATATTAAACTTTATAAAAATTCATGTCTCAAAAGTAAGTATACAGTTCATCACATTATTAATTTGTGAAATCCAAAACATATTTAAAATCAAATCCTGATATTTGGTAGGATAACCATTAGACTTTACAATCGCTCTAAGTCGCGACGGCATTGATTTCACTAAGTTTTCAGTTACAGCTGATGGTATATTATTCCATTCCTCTTGAAGGACGCTTTTCAGTAGTTCCTTATTTCTAATCGGATGTTTACGTATTTGCCGCTTTAAATGTTCCTATAAATGTTCGATTGGGTTGGTATCCGGGGACTGTGGCGGTGTTTTCAGCTTTTTTTGCACATTGTATAACAGTCACTCACGTACAATGTTGGATGTGTGCTTGGGGTCATTATCTTGCTGGAAGATAAACCTTCCTCCAAGGCCCAATTTCGTAGCGCTTTCTTTTAAATTATTTTTCAAAATATTTAAATAACCATATCGGTCCATAATATTTTACATAAATACCAAGTTTCCAACACCGTTCGCAGCCGTACATCCACAAACCTTCACAGAGCCCCCTCCATGCTTTACACTGCCGGTCATATTGTTTGGATCCAATTCCACGTTAACTTTTCTCCAAACTTTTTTACGGCCATCAGATCCACGGCCAACGACCATCAGATCCAAACGTTTTGTGTAAGTTCAGTACTCCTCAGAAAATATGACTTGGTTCCAAAACGTTTGGTCATATTTTTCATGATCTTCTGCGAATGCAATCCGTTTACTCCGATTGACACTACTCACGAAGAGCTTTTTCCTAACATTGCGCCCATGATAACCATTGTGCAAAACCCGCCGAATAGTTTGGGTGCTAAATTGTTTTCCAGTCTCATTTTCAACTTCAGATTTCAATTTGGGGCACTTATTTTGGGGTTTGTCCTGATTTTCCGTACGACTAAGCTTTTTGCTCTGGGACTTTTGCACTTTAGCAAAACTCCTATCTATTAAACGACCGATTTCTCGCATTGATTTATGTTCCTTGTGATATTTTATAATCAGTTTTTTTAAATCATCAGAAATCTCCTTTCCTCTTGGTGCCATTGCTAAAAATGTCACAAAAACTAATACAAAACGTACTTCCCTCAATTTGTATACTCACTTTAATTATTTCCTTTTAACTTTTTTAATCAATGCGTAAAAATAAATGTTATGCCAACTGAACAATCGTTTGCTGTATACTATACGAAATTTTGTGACATAAATTTCGCTGGCATCAAAGATAAAGCAAAGCGTGGATAACGGTACCTAAAATTTACAACTAAATGAAGGCGCATATGAAAGCTTATCCCAGTATACAATCAGCATATGTAAAATATTTTGATTACATATTAAGGAAAGCGTTAGCGTCAAACAATTCCATAAATCAGGCTCCTGCGTACTTATTCATGTTACTAACTGTAGGTCATATTAATAAACTACCTAACATTCTTTGCTTCTAATCACCAACAAATTCTTTTCTGCTGCTGCTAAATTTACATAACTCAGCCACTTTGTTAACTTTTTGTGAAAAATGTGTCTGTGGTGATTAGTCTTAGCGAAAGGGGTACACCTCGAAATTCCATACGTTTATGTCATTGGGACTTCTCTATACATTAACGTTCAGAGTAAATGTCTACCCTTGCAGATATATGCATATGTTTTTGTGCACTTTTTATCAATTGAAGAACTACATACGTAAAGTGATATACTAATTAACTATTTGCCTATTATCAGAGAACATAAAATAATTGTTTTCAGAATTTCTCTCAGTTTTGAAATGTCATTCCTGTGTCGGACTACTTATGTTGTTTTCTGCAAGTTGCTGTATGCTCATGCCCACACTTTACGCGCAGCAGCTACGCCGACGGCGGTGGGAATAAATGTTTATTTTTTATGGTTAAGGGGTTGTGCTCCAAATGGAAATACGTGTTTTCGTATTTTATCTCAAGGGTGGTATACGTACGGAAAAAATAGGAAAAAATATCGCACAACTAAAACAAATGGGGTTAAATTTGAAAGGTATAGTTTGCGATCAAGGGCCCACAACATTAGTATGTTGAACACTTAGGGATTTCTGAGAAGTGCCCCTTTTTCCTGCACGAAGACACAAAGCATCTACGATTATTGTCACTTCATAAAGTCCGTCCGAAATATCTTGATGAAATATGACATCTTAACATCAGATGGAGTGACAAGCTTCAAGGTGATCAAAAAATTGTTTGATATGGATCAAATGAATCCCCATTTTAAAATTTGTCCGAAACTAACGGAGGCCCATATACATCCCAGTTTTATGGAAAAATGAGCGTTTCACGCGCGACTCAGGTCCTGAGCAATTCGATAGCCTCTGGTATCGACATGGCCTTGTCCCAAAATTTATTAGGCAGTGACGGCTACGTGATCAAATGCGCTAAGTCCACACAGATGTTGGTTAAAAAAATGAATGATCTGTTTGACGAATTGGATGGAAAAAATTTCCAGTCGAAAAATCCTTTAAAGTGTCCGATTAGGCGGGGTGACACAAGAAAAATTGATAGATTGAATAAACATATAGATTTTTTGCGGTCATTAAAGTTGCCGGGATTCGCACGCGTGAAGTGCATCGAAGGTTTCCGCATTATGATTTTAGCGATGCAAAAGTTATGTGAGGAACTTTTTATCGAACAAAGCTCCCTCAAATTTATTTTCACCGGGAAAATAAATCAAGATGCGTTAGAAAACTTTTTCTATCGCATACGAGCTAGTCAGGGTATGAATACCTATCCAACAGTTCACGAAGTCCAATACATAGTTGCGCGACTAATTGTTATAGTAAAGCCCTTATATATATATATAATTGGCGCGTACACCCTTTTTGGGTATTTGGCCGAGCTCCTCCTCCTATTTGTGGTGTGCGCTTGATGTTGTTCCACAAACGGAGGGACCTACAGTTTCAAGCCGACTCCGAACGGCAGATATTTTTGTGAGGAGCTTTTTCATGGCAGAAATACACTCGGAGGTTTGCCATTGTCTGCCGAGGGACGACCGCTATTAGAAAATGTTTTTTTTATTAATTTTGGTGTTTTTACCGAGATTCGAACCAACGTTCTCTCTGTGAATTCCGAATGGTAGTCGCGCACCAACCCATTCGGCTACGGCGGCCGTAGTAAAGCCCTTAATTGTAATATAATCCGCATAATAAATTCTTAATATTCATAATTTAACTGAATTTGCATTTCCGGCACATGCCAATACCCTTTCACATTTCATAAATGCTGAAATGGCTAAAGAACCTTTTATCACATATTAATCGAAAGAATATTGAACTTGCTGAGCAAATGCTGAATTTGCTAAAGAACTTTTTTATCACATATTAATTAAACAAATATTGAACTTACTTAACAAATGCTGAATTTGCATTTCCGGCACATGCCAATATTTTTCATATTTTTTTATAGCAAAACAATTCCAAAGAATCGATTTGCATATAATAATTTAATTTCCTGCTGACCAAATATGCAAGGTAGACATAACGATAGGTATAAGTAAGACAATTGTAATAAGTTCTAGTAGTCTGTAATTAGCAATCTAAAAGATAGATTGGACAGTCGGTAGTGTGAAAGATCAAATAAAGTGAAGTTTACGGATTAAAGAAAAATCATTTCGTTATTTTTTTTTTCTTCCAAACGAACTTTAATTTAAAGTGGCGCTGTCGGTAGGATACCGCGATTATCTATTCCAAAATTAAAAAGATAGACAAGTGAACTTTAATTCTTAGTGCGGTATAAGGAAAAAAAACACTTTAATAATAAACATTTGTGTTTGTGGGAAAAAGAGTTCCAAAACCAAAAATTGAAAATAATAAACACCTGTACTTTGTGGGCACAAATTGCCAAAATCGAACAGGACATAAAGACTTTTAGTGAGCAAAGGATTGCCACAAAAGGAATCTTTTATAAAACTTTTTACGAGTAAATAAAATTCGCTAAATCAAAAACAAAAAAAAACATTACACGCAATGAGCACGAGTGAAGTGTATCCCCATTGACATCAGAATAAAACTAAGACAGGAAGCTACCAAACAACAACAGTGAAACAATCATTTCAACACGTACCAACCAACATTCAAGAAAGATCTACAAGCCCACAGCAAACTAGCGAAATCCAAATAAGCCGTGAAAAAGAAACTTCAATCAGCAATTGATATCAATTGATATCACGTTAATTCATTAGAGAAATATTAAAAAAAAAAAAAAAGATATAAATTTAAATACAGAAATTTGAAAAAAAAAGAATATACAATTTATACATATATATACATATATATTGTATCTTTCCTGGCATATCCATCCTCGTTTTGGACAGTGAAGGCATATCACTGATCTATAAAATAGGAGTGCCGAGCGCAAATCGGTACAGTGATCCCTACAGGACAGATATAAAACAAAAATATCAAAGAAAGAATTTTAATTAACACAAAAAAAAAAACTAATATAACCGATATACCATTTGCATAAACTAATATAATATTCATATATAAAATTATATTTTATCATTAATATATACAGTTTTACATTTAAAAATAACACATTTGTTCAAAGATTAGACGGTTTCAATTTTTTTTTTTCAAAGAAATAAAAGAAAGCAATAGGAAAACGATTTCAATTCCTGTAAACAAGTGTAAATAAGTGAACAATTTAAAAATGGCTTGTACAGCCAATAATTTATTAATTTACAAATCTATAACATAGCTTAACTCTGCGATTCACTTCCTAACGGGGGACCCTCCGGAGTAGAAAAGCCCTCCTTCCTAGAAGGAGTAACCAAACACAATAATAATACCACTCATAACATACGGCTTGTACAGCCAATAACCAAATAATACACCTGAAAGCTGCGATTCACCACCTTCGGGGGGACCCTCCAGCTTTATAGTTAATAAAAATCTCTGCGATTCACTTCCTAACGGGGGACCCTCCAGAGAATTTTAAAAGTTAATTCAATAAATTAATTCAAAAAATATATGTGTATACATTAGGGTGGTCCAAAAAAAAATTTGTATGCTGCCGCCCCCCAAAATAGTAAAGAATGAAAAATAAAAAGACCCGTATTTTTTTTTTTTAATCAGACCATATTTAATGGTGCCGCCGGGGCTTTGAAATATCCCATGTATTTTGCATGGGAAAAAAATACTTTTTCGTAGATTTCATGTAAAAACCTGGAAAATGAATATATTTTAACCGGATAACTCAGTTTCTCTTCATAATTGGTCAGGGAATAACAACCAATTATGAAATAATTAATTTTTTTTGTATTAACTATTTTCATAAAAGTAATATAAAATATTGTTTTTCGATTTTTTCTTAGATTTTCGTTTTATGGGGGCTTTTTGGGGTTCTATAAAAAATAGTTAATACAAAAAAAATTAATTATTTCATAATTGGTTGGTATTCCCTGAACATTTATGAAGAGAAACTGAGGTATCCGGTTAAAATATATTCATTTTCCAGGTTTTTACATGAAATCTACGAAAAAGTATTTTTTTCCCATGCAAAATACATGGGATATTTCAAAGCCCCGGCGGCACCATTAAATATGGTCTGATTTAAAAAAAAAAAAATACGAGTCTTTTTATTTTTCATTCTTTACCATTATGGGGGGCGGCAGCATAAAAATTTTACTATAAATTTTTTCCCATGCATTTTTGGACCACCCTAATATACATATATATATAAAAATGGCTGAAATACGTTTCGATCCCTTGAAATACCTAGGAAACCTTCCTGAATTCAACGGCGACACTAGGGACCTTCGGACATTTTTAAACCTAATAGACAGAGTTCACCACATGCTTCAAACGTACGACGAATTATCACAAGAACTATTTTCCGACATAATTAAAAGCAGACTAAAGGGAAAAGCTAGGGAGATAATAGAAATAAATTCCCAGGCGATTTCATGGAATGAAATTAAAGACATACTCCAAAATAATTTTGGAGATAGATTAAGTTGTGACGAACTTTTCGATTCACTCAGAGCCACAGCTTTTAAAACCACTAGCATAGACTTCTTTGATGAAATTAAGAGCAAACTTAGGCGTCTTAATAATAAAACTGTATTTGTCCTTGGACAAGAACTAACTCACGTACAGCCCTCAATATATTTTAATCCAAAATCCCCGAACCTATGAAAACCATTTTAGCTTGTAGAAATCCAGATACTCTAGAAAGAGCAATGAATATCCTTTTTGAAGCCGGATACGGTCATCTTCGAGTAGACAATCAACAATTTTTCTTACGAAACAGAGTTGAGAAGAAACCTTTACAAAATTCGTAAGGCAAATCAAACTTTAACCCACGCAGTTCTAGTCAAAATTTTAACCAGAATTTTAATTCCCAAAATAATTCGAATTTTAATTACAACAGGCGATACTTCCAAAATTTTAATCCACAATCATAATCCTAATCGAAATTCGAACCAGAATTTTAATTCACAAAATAATTCAACTTCCAACCGTAACAGACAAAATTTTCAACAACGGAATTTTAATTTACCTTTTAGTCAGAACCCACAATATAATTCAAACTTCAACCGTAATAGGCAAAACTTCACCCCTCAAAATGGAGAAGATAACCAACCCAACCGACTTCCATTACCGGAACCCAAGGATGTAAATCAACACGAACTAACTAAAAATGAAAATTTTCACTATACCGCCTCGGAGAACTTCCATATATAAAAGTAAAGACAAAATTAGGACACATAAAACTAATAGTGGATACAGGCGCTACTAACTAAATTCTTAATCCTGGTATCTGCCACCCAAAATGGATTCAAAAAATAAATCCCATTTACATAAATACCTTGCAACACAAAATCCATTTAAACGAAAAGGAAAAGATTAAAGCTTTTGAAAAATTCGGTACAGGACTAGACGTAACCGAGTTCTACATAAAAAAATTCCATGACTTCTATGACGGTTTAATAGGCAACGATTTATTAAGGCCTTTAAAAGCAAACATAAATTATGCGGATAATACAATTAAATTTGGAGAACGCATATTAACTCTTTTTGTCAAAAGCAAAGATGGCGACAAGACAGAACAACACGTAACTTTAGGTAAAAACCCTTCTAATAACATAGAATTAGATTTAGCTTCCGAGTCAGGCAGCGAATTCACGCAGGTGGAAGATAACGCAAATTTTTATATCATCGAAGAAAAGAAATACAAACCACTAAGAGAACAGATCAGGATTCAGCACCTTAATCTTGAAGAAAAAGCTCAACTTTGGCCAGTTATAAACAAATATTCAGATATTTTCTATCAGGAAAATACCAAATTGAGTTTTACATCAGCGATTAAACATCAAATTAGGACTACTGATAATATCCCAATCTCTACTAAATTCTATAGATATCCCTTTATTCATAAAAAAGAAGTAGAGAAACAAATTCAAGAAATGCTTGAAAATAAAATAATAAGACACAACAGTTCCCCATATTCAGCACCCATATGGATCGTAGCGAAGAAGGCTGATGCCAGTGGAAAGGCTAAATGGAGACTTGTAATAGACTATCGTAAACTAAACGAAGTAACTATAGATGATAAATATCCAATTCCAAATATCGATGAAATATTAGACAAATTGGGCAGATGCCAATACTTCACCACCCTCGATTTAGCGAAGGGATTTCACCAAATAGAAATCGAAGAGAACGATCTTCACAAGACCGCCTTCAGTGTCGAAGGAGGGCACTATGAATTCTTACGAATGCCGTTTGGTCTGAAGACAGCACCAGCGACATTCCAAAGACTCATGAATAATATCCTTAAAGATTTCATAAATAAAATTTGCCTTGTTTATTTAGATGACATTATTATTTTTTCTACTTCTCTGCAAGAGCACATTGATTCCATTAAACTAATTTTTAACCACTTAAAAGAAGCCAATCTTAAAGTACAATTGGATAAGTCAGAATTTTTGAAAAAAGAAACCGAGTTCCTTGGACACATAGTGACACCCAGTGGTATAAAGGCAAACCACAAAAAAATAGAATGTGTCAAAAATTTCCCAATCCCTAAAACTCCTAAGCAAATTAAACAGTTTCTTGGTTTAACCGGCTATTATAGGAAATTTATAAAGGATTACTCTTTAATCGCCAAACCCATGACTAAGTATTTAAAAAAGGATGCAAAAATAAATATCTCCGACTCGCAGTATCAAGAAAGCTTCAATACTCTTAAAAAATTGTTAATTCACGATCCGATTCTTGCATATCCCGATTTTTCAAAAAAATTTACTCTCACAACGGACGCTAGTAATTATGCCTCAGGTGCAGAACCACCCCATTTGTTACGCGAGTCGCACTCTTAACGAACATGAAATTAACTACAGCACTATAGAAAAAGAACTACTAGCAATAGTCTGGGCAACTAAATACTTTAGACCCTACCTTTTCGGACGCAAATTTCTAATCGAAACCGATCATAAACCCTTAACATTGCTTTTTTGCATTAAGGAACCTAATTCAAAACTCGTTAGATGGCGATTAAAATTATCTGAATTCGACTATGAAATAAAAAACAAAAAAGGAACGAAAAATAGTAACGCAGATGCTCTCTCTCGTATTGAGCATGAACCCATAAACATAAATCCATTAGAACCCGATCCTTTAACAATTGAAGAGACTTCGTCTCCATTAAATCTGTTTAAAAATCAAGTGATTATAAAAAAAATTGCATCAGGATCCGTACGAATAAAAAACAAGTTAATTTTTTAAAATAAAAGGAAAATTATACAAATTAAGGAATTAGATAGAAATACAACTCTTACCCTACTTAAAACTCATTTTAACCCTGCACAATGAAATGCAATTTTACTAATATAGATGACGTATTTTACAACATTTTTAAGACTACTTACGAGGAATTTTTCTCTAATAACAAAGATTTTAGAATTAAATGAGTTTTACTTTATTAGAAGACGAAAATAAATTAAGTGGAATTATTCAAAAAGAACATTTAGATAAAAACCATAGAGGTATACAAGCAGTTTTCGAAGAATTAAGGATACAAATCTATAATGCTAAACTAAAATTAAGGATAACGCAATTTATAAATAATTGTGAAGTTTGTAATTTAGAAAAATATGAAAGAAGACCTCCTAAGATACCCTATAAAATTACCGAAACACCCTCTAAGCCTCGTGAAATCATTCACGTCGATGTCTTTTACACATTAGAAAAACAACTTTTTATGACAATAATTGATAAATTTACAAAATTTGCAGTAGCTTATAGAATTAAGGGAAGGACATGGACAGAATTCAAAACCAAACTATTACTTTATCTTAACACTTACGGTAAAATTGAGAAAATTATTGTCGATAATGAACTTGGCTTCAAAGCTATGCCAATGCAACAGTTTTTAAAGGACGAAAATATTACAATACCTTACACATCTAACAGTAACCATACATCAAATGCAGACATTGAAAGATTACACAATACGATTAATGAGCACATTCGACTTTTACGACATGACGAAAAGTACCATCATGAAACGGTGGAAGAAAAAATTCTAAGGATAATAGGTTTTTATAATAACACGATACACAGTACTACAAAGGCTAAACCAATTGATTTCATAGATGGGAAAATTCATGGAGACAAATATGAAGAAATCCATGATTTGATTTTGAAGAAAAAAGAAAATTACATAAACAAATTAAATAAAGATAGAAAAGATGGTGATATTCAAGAAGGAACCAACTTCATAAAAGAAGTTAGAGGTGGCAAAAACCACAGAAGATATAGAAAAATAGATGTCAGTATAATTGATACCGAACATTTGAAGGACATTAAAACCGGACTAAAATATTACAAAACACATGTGAAACAAAATAAGAAATATCAGGATAAAAATAACCCGAAAATAAAAGCTAGACATTGAAAACCCATATACATTATTTCAGATGACACCCTGGATTTTGACGATTACATTTCGAACGACCATCTACGCACAATCTATCGACATTCAAGACTTAACTACCAATAATGGATACATACCGATCAAAACAGGAGAACAAAAAGTGATTGACCGATATAACAAAATCTTCCACATTGTCAACGTAACTGCCTACACGGACACATTAAACTTAATCTTTGAAAATATACAAACACTTAATGCTGGCACGGTTGAGGCCAAGACACTATTAGATACCATAAGTAAAAATTTTGCGCTATTAAAAGGAAAAATAGAAAATTTAAGTCCACACTTTAGACAAAAAAGAGGACTGATAAATGTACTAGGAAAAGGACTTAAGTTTATTGCAGGTACGACGACGATGAACTAGAAATAACCAACTCACTGAAATAAAAACGAAGAATCCTTGACAAACAAAATTAACAATCTCACCTACGTCAACCACCTCATATCCTCTTAAATACAAAGCATTACCAACCACATAAACCAAAAACAAATTCTGATTGGAAATTATTTAAATAAGTTCAAAGACTTTATGCAAAATAAAATAGCGACAATAGAGGACGAAATAACATTTATAGAAAAAATTTACCAAATAAACAATGACATTTCACTCTTAAGAGACCACATCGATGATATTGGACAAATAATATTTTCCAGCAAACTGGGAATAATTCCCACGGACATTCTAACAAACACAGAGCTTGACTTGATAGATGACTATGATAGTTACACAAATATTAAAATAGCCGTCGCCTTACACGACAATAGTATCGTAATAATTCTTCAGATTCCTCAATATTCAAAGGAAATTCTATCGAAAATTATATTTGAGCTAATTCCCAATGTAAAAAATAAATCAGTTATATTGAATACCTACGAAATACTAATAGATTCCAAAAATAATATTTTTGATGTAAACGTTAAAGATAATCTTAAGAAAAATTTAATTCAAATTTCTAATGAATGTATTTCAAACATATTAAACTACGAAGAAGCATACTGCGATATGCGAACGTTAGACAAATCAGTCGTAATCGAAATTTTACCCGGTATACTAATATTCAAAAACTTCTATTTCAAAGTCGAGCATAATTGTAATAAAATTCATATCAGAATAAACGGAAACTTTTTAGTAAAATTTGAAAATTGTGAAATTAGCGCAATGAACAAAACTTTTAGTAATGTCAAACTAAAATTTTACGACCAATTTATTCTATTATTTATTTATTATTTATTCCTAATGTTATAACAAAAATCAAAGAAAAATCGAATGCAACTTTTTCAAATTTAAAGTTAGAATCATTTATTTAGAACAAATTAAACATGTAAAATATATCGAACAAATACAATATCAAACAAAGAAATCAAATGTTATAAATATAGGCATAAACATAATAATTGTTCTTACCATCATAGTGTTAACGATATTTATTATACATAAAACAAATAAAAAACTGTCTATGGCCCCTATTATGAGTTGCATTCGATCTTCGATATTCGTTGGTTGTCGAAGATCGAATGTCAATTTGGTATTATGAGCGGTGCAACGCTGTCGAAATTTTCGTTGTATACCGAATTTAGAGTCGAATGCAATTTTGCTTTCGATTGTGTAGCGTATTGTGGGAAAACTTGTTAAAATGTAAGTTGTTTGCGATTATTTATTGTTTTATAGTAACCAAATAATAAATATATACTAATTTTGTTAATATTATGCAGGTCGAAAGTCGTGAGTAGCAAACAGCAATTAGAAAGGCTAGTTGCATTAATGGAAGAGAATCCACAATTCGCAAAAGGGATTTCCACCAAAGTACAAGCAGCAAAAAAATGGGAGGAATTTACAACGCAGCTGAATTGCTTGGGACCACGGCAGCAAAATGGATTAAGGTTAATAATGGTTTTTTTTTGTGATGTTTATAGAAATACATTTTTATTTTCCCTTGGCAGGTATGGGCTGAAATACGTAGAGGAACTGAAATACATATTTTTTCGAATGACGAATAATTGAATAAAGAAAATTTATAACAAAAATAAAACAGAAACTGTGGCGTACAGGTTTCTATTTAATAATATACTTTTTAGATTTTTCTATAATATTCTAAGAATTTCATTTCTTATGTTTCCTACTTCTCCGTTATTTGGCTCCACTTCAATATCTTCAGCATCATCGTTGAGGGTCTCATCGGATAACTCTTCATCCGGAAGTTGAACATTATAAAACAAGCAAATGTTGTGCAAAGCTGCACACACATTAATAATTCGTGTTGCTTTTTGTGGAGAATAGTGAAGAGCTCTTGGTTCGGGTGCACTGCTGCAACTGGTTTTCTGTACTGGACAATAGGTTCATAAACGCCTCTTTAGATAATCTAAAGTTCTTTAAAAAAACTGTAAGGAAATTTCTGTAATATTAAGTACGTCAACACATTTTGAAAATACTAAACTTACTCAGTGGAAGCCATTTCTAGGGGATTGGATGCGCCCCTACACCTAGCTAGTACCACTAATCTTTCATCGACCGATGAATCGCCGAACCACAACTCCGTTGTACTCATTTTCACAAAAAATACTTATTTTAACTTTTAAAAATGTTGTTAGCAAAGAATTTCAACACAATCGGTTGTTCTTTTTTTTTTGATTTGCTGTATCAGCTGAGAAAAAATTATCTATTGTAAATGCGTCGAGCGATCGAAATTCACAATAGTCCTATTCTTCAACGAATGAGCACTATAATACCAAATGAAAATTCGTTCGATCAGCACTTTCGACTACAGTCGAAGATCGAATGTTGCTCATAATAAGGGCCTATATTGCATATTTCGTCGGAGCCTCAAACTAACGCATAATAAATTCTTAATATTCATAATTTAACTGAATTTGCATTTCCGGCACATGCCAATACCCTTTCACATTTCATAAATGCTGAAATGGCTAAAGAACCTTTTATCACATATTAATCGAAAGAATATTGAACTTGCTGAGCAAATGCTGAATTTGCTAAAGAACTTTTTTATCACATATTAATTAAACAAATATTGAACTTACTTAACAAATGCTGAGTTTGCATTTCCGGCACATGCCAATATTTTTCATATTTTTTTATAGCAAAACAATTCCAAAGAATCGATTTGCAAATAATAATTTAATTTCCTGCTGACCAAATATGCAAGGTAGACATAACGATAGGTATAAGTAAGACAATTGTAATAAGTTCTAGTAGTCTGTAATTAGCAATCTAAAAGATAGATTGGACAGCCGGTAGTGTGAAAGATCAAATAAAGTGAAGTTTACGGATTAAAGAAAAATCATTTCGTTATTTTTTTTTCTTCCAAACGAACTTTAGTTTAAAGTACTAATCTCAATGAAAATTTTACGCCAGAGATTTGGGAAAAAAGGTTCTAACTGTGCAGATGATGACGATATAAAATTAGATTGGAATGTAGGCCCCGAGGAACGTCATCTTGAGACAGAAGTAGGAGACCAGCGAAATGAGGATCTCGTTTTAGAAGAGATTGATGTGGAAGACGTATATTTTGCTGAAGAAAGTAATGAAGCTGAGGTACAAGTGCAGCGATACTTCACCGGCTATGGTATTTACCAAAAAGTGCTGTTCAAGTTGAAATGTGAAAAGTGCATCCACGCCATGACGAAAACAAAAGGGGAGCTGAAGTTGCATTCAGAAGCCCTGATTAGATCCAAACACTTTACGGATGACAGCGATTTATGGCTTGTCAATCCTGAAGACAGGGTTTTCGAAGTGTGTCGATTCCAAATGGTGTGGTACCGTCAGCTCTTCGCAAAATATGCCCACATTGCAGGTCTCAGATGTTTAATGTTGTCCGCTTCAAAAAAAAAAACAAAAAAAATATTTCCCGACTGGTTTGTAGGATCTGGCGAGTGTAGAGATCATCGCGTGAAGCCATTAGATTTTCTGTTAACTGTCCTTCTATTCAAAAATGCAAAGTGGCTCTTGCAAAATGAGGTCAATAGTGTCAAAGTAAGAAAAGTCCAAAATAAATTAAGAAAACTGTAGTAGGTTGTAAGCCAAGGCCCCACGAAAAGAGATACACCGTTCACACAGGTAATTAGTAATCTATTAGCTATCTTTTGCATATGATGATACCTATCCTTTTATTTCAGGGTTTTCCAGTTTTCTATATTTCAGGTTTTTTTTATTTAGATATTTTACAGGTATTTTCCGTTTCAGGTTTTTTCTATTTTTTAGTCTATTTTACAGGATTCTTTTTTATTTTTTCTTCTCTTTCAAGTAGCACCCAAGCCTAGATTTTTAAAGCACCACAATTTCTTTAATCACGATGGATTGTAGTAGCATTTTAAAAATCAGGTAAATCGCAATGATTTAATCGATGTCAATATCGAAGTCGTGTGAGAAATTGTTATAAAGGGTTTTTCAATTGGCGCGGGTTGGTTTTGGTGCCCTTTGGCAGCCATTTGGTTTTGGTGACATCTGTCAAATCTTTTGTTTATTATTCTATTTCTATTTCTATTTATTCTATTTATTTATTTAAGTCTATGAATTACAATCCTTACAGACTATGATACAAAAGTTGCTTAGATTAAGCTACAAATATATAATATGTATTTAAAAACTATACTAGCTACTAACTAACTATAATATAGAATTCAAAAGATTTAAAAGTGCTGGTCTTGAAAGCGAGAAATCAAGAAGAACATCATTATGAACGGCATTTAATTCACGTAAAGCACGAGTAATGGAAGCATTGCTGGCATACGTAGTTTTAAAGTTTCCCCCATAATAAGGGTAGAAGTTCCTAAGAGATCGCTGGGGAACATTAAATCGAATCCTTTCCAACAAGTAGGGACAATCAATTACTCCAGTAATAATATTATGAGTAAAAGACAGACACAGTATAGTCCTACGAATCTCTAAGGACTTGAGACTTATAAGCGTGAGACGAGCAGAATATGATGGCATGGGATCAATAAAATTCAGGGACCGAAGGGCATATTTGAGAAATATTTTTTGCACACGTTCGATTCTATTGATAGCTTGCTGACTACAAGGTCTCCAAATAAAAGCAGCATATTCTAAATGAGATCTAACAAAAGATGTATACAGTAACTTAATGGTATAGCGATCAGAGAACTTAGTGGCGTTCCGTCTGACGAAGCCCAACATCGAAAAAGATTTAGAAGTATATTAATATAATTTATATGGTTATTAAAAGAGAATTTGTTATCGAAGATGACGCCAAGGTCCTTAAACTCACTAACACACTGCAGGGCACATGCCGAGATCCTGTACTTAGTGCACAAAATATTAGATGTTTTAGAGTAAGATATTTGGAAGCATTTAGATAAGTTCAGCGAAAGTCGTGAATTCTGGCACCAGAAGTAAAGCCTATTCATATCGGCTTGAAGTTTAATGGCATCCTCTTGCGTCTTGATCGCTGAGAAGATCTTAAGGTCATCAGCATAAAGCAAAAATTTAGCAAATATGAAACAACTTTTGATGTCATTAATAAATAACACAAATAAAAGCGGTCCCAAGATACTTCCTTGCGGAACACCTGAGATGGCAGCAAAGGAGGTAGATGAAATACCATCGATTGTTACCACACAGCGTCTATTGCTCAAATAAGAGTTTATCCATTGCAGAAATGTAGAATGAAAGCCAAGACTAGTTAATTTTTTAACTAAGATTCTATGAGAAACTTTGTCGAAGGCTTTCGAAAAGTCGGTGTAAATACAGTCAACCTGGAAGCCAACGGAGAAAGAATCAATGCAGTATTTACTAAAAACGGCCAGATTAGATACTGTAGATCTGTTAGCAATAAACCCATGCTGATTAGGGCAAATTAAAGATTTAACGGCAAAACTCAGCTTTGCATAGACCGCATGCTCAAAAATTTTGGAAATAGTCGACAGCTTAGAGATAGGTCTATAATTTCTAACGTCATTTTTATTGCCACTCTTAAAGAAGGGCGTAATGAAAGAGAGTTTCCATGCGTCAATGAAACACCCCGACGATAAAGATTTGTTGAAAATAATTTTCAGGGGATAGACGAAGGCCGGACAGTTTTTTATCAAAACTGCTGAAAGTCCATCAGCATCAGTTTGAGAGGATGATTTCAATTTAGTTAAAGCATTACTAATATCCTCAGAAGAGAGGCAAAGACCTCCAAAGTTCAGGGCATAATCTAAGTCCGAAGAAAAGTCGGATGGGCGATCAAGTTCGTCGTCAGCAAAATTAGATTTAAAAAATTCAGCAAACAAGTTTGCCGTTTCAGTTGGGGATCGCGCTTGGGTATTATCGAAAAACATACAAGTGGGAACACTGGCACTACTCCTTCTAGATTTTATGTATTTCCAGAAGATTTTGGGATTCGCTTTAATGTTTAACTCTATATTGGTAATATAGCTGTTATAGAGAGATTTATTTAAATCGTTGAAATCCTTTAACGCTTGCTTATATTTAACGAAGTACAGATGATTCTTCGTAGATGTAAACTTCTTGAAATAATTATTTTTAAGATTTTTAAGCTTCTTCAGAGACTTAGAATACCAGGGCAATTTATAGGGCTTTTTCTTTCTGAGCGGAATGTTATCTAAGCAGAGTTTAGACAAAATGGACTTAAACGCAGAAAAACTACTAGATGTGTCAAGTTCAGCAAATAAATTATCCCAATTAATGTCAAGTAATAAGTCATTGAAATTGACAAAATCACATAAAGAATAATTGAATGATAGCCTGACATCAGACGCAATAGTAGCAAAACAGTAAAAGTCGATTTTGACAACTCAGGGTAAATGATGCTTACCTTTAGGAGTTATGGAATTCAAACATTCATTGATCTCGTAGTTTATGTTATCACTTACAAATATGAGGTCTAAGATTCTATTCAGAGAATTAACAAAATTATTAATTTGAAATAAGTTAAGACTAAGAATATTATCAATAAGATATAATTCATGGTTTGCAGTTACATTATTTGGTACGAGAATAGAGTTAGAGGCACTAGCACACCAATTTATTTTACTCAAGTTGAAATCACCTAACACACATAAATTATTGTCATTTAAATTATTTAGGACAAGATATACTATGTTGTCAACATGCGCTTTGTACAGCTCGTATGAACTTTCAGGCGGCAAATACGAGGCAATCAGATATAAAGAGCCTTGTGAGTTGGGACTACTTATGCAGACGCAGATTCAGTTGCTTATGCCAAATCATCATGGCAAGTTACACGATTGAACAGCACGTTCAAATGATAAATCTTTATTATCAAAATGAGTGTTCATTAACGCAAACGTTGCGCGCATTGCGCCCATTTTTCGGTAGACGTGGTGGCCCTTCCAATTTCTTATGGCCCATATTGAACCATATGGACCTAGACGACATGTGGTTCCAGCAGGACGACGCTACGTGCCACACAGCAAACGTCATTTTATTCCATTTCAACATCTACCCGCCCTTATTGAAAAACCCTTTAGAATGAGAACAATTTCGTAATTCGTGCTTTCACAATTTTATATATTTTTCTTCATTTCAGGAAATATAAATACCTATTATTTATAGTATTGTAATATATATACATTATAAATTACTTGTGGATAAAAATAAAAAATTAAAATTAAAGAAACTAGTATTTCATTTTCTTAAGGATAATAATATTTATTTGGTAAGAGGAACTTAAACAAACATAAACCAATAATATAATTCGACAGGATTTCATTACAAAATCAATATACCTGTTCGGAGCCGCGGATGATCTGCCCTAATGCATCTGCAAACAAACATTAGCATGTATCACTGTATCACTATGTTGTGCCGGTACATAAAAATTTATGTAATTATCATGTTTTTTATTTCTGTTATTCCTTGGAATTCGTTCTTCGTTGTTCTGCATAAATATGTCACACAGGCAGTCTTGTATAAACATTTGAGAATAAATAGTCGAACAAAAAGGCAAAGGAATCGTTTTCTTTTAACATAACGCTACTAAAAAGGCTTAGCTAGCCCCAACATTGGTGACCCCGACGTGATAATATAACGCGATTTTCCAGTATTTTAAATCCGTTATTAAAAACGTACAGTTGTGCCTGCCGCACACTGATATAATTTTGACTCTCGTTTGCCAACGTCTAAACCTTCGTCATGCAACGGGAAGATATAGATCGAGCGGCCTTTCTAAGACTGAAAACCAAGGCTACTTTCAACAGATTGAAGCGTTTAATCAAAGAGTTGGACTCAGACAAGCTGCACAGTATGGACGAATACAGTATTTCGGCAACGCTAGAATCTCTGGTCGAATTGAAATCCAACTTTGCTGTCGCACATACAAGCTTAGAGGAATTAGATTTTGACTCGATAGCCAGCGATTTGCCAAGCCATTTCGATGCTGCTCTAATCAACCTTAGGGCTAGCTTGCAACGCGAGATAGGTAAACGTAGTAACTCTCAACATTGCTCCACGCTCAAGATGAACTCCAGTGAAGCCCAATTAATCGTCGTGAACGCCAATAGTTCACGTCTACCATTGCTAACGCTGCCTAAATTTTGTGGGGCCTAAACTGAGTGGACAAATTTCTATTCGATGATCACGTCAATAATCGACAAGGACAGCGACCTCACAAACATCGACAAACTACAACATTTGCGTTCCTGTTTGAGTGGCGCTGCCCTCGACACCGTGCGCTCACTGGAAATAAGCAATGATAATTATAAAACTGCTTTAGAACTTTTACAGAAGCGTTTCAATATTCGTCTTTTATTTCAGGCACACGTCAGGGAGATATTTGGGCTGAGCAAGGTGGATTCAAACGTAAGCATGCTCCGAAAGCTGACAGAAAAGGTCACTTCACACATTCGTGCGTTACAGTCGCTCGCATCTAACGAGAAAATTGCAGACTGCATCATCGTACAAATGATTCTCCAGAAACTTGACAAAACGACGCAGGCCAAATGTGCCGCACCTGCCAGTCGAAACACCACACGCTCCTGTATTTTAACCGCTCAGCTGCTTCGTTAACCGATAGTCAAGCCGATGCTTCATCGGTGGCCGCAATTCGATCCAGTGCTATGACTGCATCGATATCTGCTTCGCTTAATGCCCCCGTGTCTCCTTCTGATGCTGTGCTCCTAGCTACTACCGTCATTCTTGTAAAAAATCGTGCTGGAATCTTCGTGTCCTTTCGCGCTCTTTGGGATTTTGGTTCGTCACAACTCGCTTCGCAAATCAACTTCAGCTATTCAAAACAAAAGCTTCTGCTATAGTCTCTGGAGTTGGAGATGCCAACTTCCCAACGGAAGTTTACTCACTCGATCTCGTACTTAAGTCGCCGATTTCAGATTTTTCAACAAGCATCACTGCCCTTGTTGTGAAAACCATCACCGACAATCAGTCTGGCTGCTCCGTGAGCACCAACGAGTCGAATGTTCCGTCGAATATACCACTAGCTGATCCTGGGTTCAACTTACCACAGCGTATTGATCTGCTCATCGGGGCAGGACTGTTCTTCGATCTACTTTGTGTTGGTCAGATACGCTTAGGATCTGGTTTACCACCACTTCAGAAAACTGGTCTCGGATGGGTGCTATCTGGAGGTGGGCAACAAACTCCAAACCTGTCATCATTCGTCGTGAGGCAGAAATCCTCCAATGGTCTCATTCCCAGCACTCGGCTGGACTATTTAGTACGTCGGTTTTGGGAGATCGAGCACATTTTCGAACCGATCTCTAAGACCTCTCAAGAAGATCTTGACTGCGAAGCCCACTTCCAGGGAAATTATTTTCGATTGCCATCAGGTGAATACTCTGTTCGTCTGCCCATAAAACGCAGCATGGATGCCCTAGGAGACTCCTATTTACAAGCTCGTCAACGCTTTCAATGTCTGGAACGAAAATTCGCCCGTAACCCTGATCTAAAGGCAGAATACAGTAGGTTTATTAAGGAATATCTGGACCTCAACCACATGTCGCTGGTTTCCAACGAGGTTGTACAACAATGCAAGTACTTCCTGCCACATCATTGCGTTATCAAGGATGACAGTAGTACAACAAAATTGAGGGTGGTTTTTGATGGATCTGCAACCACTACCTCAGGTTTTTCGTTAAATGACCTACTCATGGCAGGCCCAACTATTCAACCGAAACTTTTTCATATTCTTATTAGATTTCGTACTTATCCTATAGCACTTACTGCAGACATCTGTAAGATGTATAGCTGTGTTCGCGTCACTCCACCGGACAACATGCTCCAATGTATTTTGTGGCGACAAGAAGATTTTCGCATCTATAAGCTCGACACGGTGACGTATGGAACTAAGCCTGCAGCGTTTCTAGCCATCCGAGCCATGCACCAACTCGCAGCAGACGAATCCGCGACTTATCCCATTGGAGCAGAAGCGGTACTTCGGGACTTCTATGTAGATGACCTGATAACTGGGGGCGATTCAATGGCAGAAGTACTCAACATTAAACTGAAAACAACTAGCCTTCTTACCCGAGGAAGCTTCAAGTTACGCAAATGGTGCTCTAATAGTCCCGAGATCCTTCGTAATATTCCTGCTTTATCTACACTAGCTCGATGTTACGATCCCCTTGGACTAATGGGGCCCACGCTGACCAAGGCGAAGATTCTTCTGCAACGAATGTGGAGAGATAAGCTCGAGTGGGATGAGAGTCTGCCACAATCGTTAGACACTGCTTGGTCTACTTTTTGCACTGGATTTGCAGACATGCAGTATATATCATTTCCTCGTTACGTTTTTCAGTCTGAAGCTATTAGAGAAATCCATGCATTTTGCGATGCAAGCCTTGAAGCTTATGGGACTTGTGTTTACACGCGATCAACCAAAACAACATACAAGTTCACCTATTATGTTCAAAGGCCCGTGTCTCTCCACTAAAGACCGTCACCATACCCAAGCTGGAACTCTGTGCAGCAACATTGCTCGCACAGCTAATGGATTCCTCCACTGTCCTTTCGTGGCTGCGAGAAGAACCGTCAAGGTTTAACGTTTTTGTCGCCAATCGGGTTTCCACCATACATCAACTGACAGAGGACATGTAATGGTACTAGGTTCCTACAGCAATGAACCCGGCTGACATTTTATCGAAGGGAGCTACACCCCGGGAACTTCTAGGATCGAAACTTTGGATGCACGGCCCACCCTTTTTGCTTTCTGCAAATAACCATATAGACAGTTCCCTTTCTTTCAAATACATTAACTCATTCGGAACAATGCAGCGAATTTTTGGGTATGTCAGCAAATTTATTAACATCAAAAAATTGCCAAGGTCATCGCAACTTAAGGCTGAAGACATTCATCAGGGAACTCAACTTCTTATTCGCATAGTACAAAGAGCGCAATTGTGGCCGGAGTACACTGTATTGCAAGCCAATAAATGCGTCCCTAATTCGAGCAGCATCGCCTCGTTATCGCCATTCCTTGATGACTTCGGAATTATTAGAGTCGGTGGACGATTAAAAAATTCGATGCTTAGCTTTTGATCGCGCCATCCATATACTGAAGTTATGAATACTCAGATTTTATAAATGTAGAATTTGACTCATATATAATTTCGACAAATGAATTAACAGCAGATAGATTCCGATTATTAGATGTTGATAATCGTGTTATTTTACCAATAAATTCACAAATTCGTATTTTAGTAACCGCTGCAGACGTAATCCATTCATGAACAGTACCAGGATCATCCACTGACGTACGCAATAATCACCTATTTTCATCGTAAGCATCACCATGCAGGTCCTCAAGTTTACTCGCCTTTATTCGTATGCAGTTTTGGCCAATAGGTGGCAGTAAAACAACAGCTCGCGTTCTACAAAAAAGCATTATCTGCCTCAAATCAAGACCGAGCCTCGTCGAGCACATAATGGCTGATCTGCCCAAGGAACGCATTCAGGCTTCGCGGCCCTTCATAGTCACCGGTGTGGATTACTGCGGCCCGTTTTATTACAAGCCTGAAGTGCGCAACAAATCGCCACAAAAATGTTATGTTAGCGTGTGCATATGCTTCGCTACAAAAGCTGTTTGGATGGAGTTGGTAAGAGACCTTTCAACGGGTGCATTTATTGACGCATTAGCCACGCGTGGAGTACCAAGATGTATCTGGTCTGACAATGCAACGAATTATGTAGGCGCTAAGAACGAGCTTAAGGAACTACGAGACTTACTTCACAGTGAAAAACACCGCAGCAAACTTCACAACTTTTGCCTCAGTAATGGTTTCGATTGGCGCTTCGTTCCCCCTCGCTCCACGCACTTTGGCGGTTTGTGGGAAGCAGCCGTAAAGACAGCCAAGCAACATTTCTATCGTTCCGCTAGCTCATCAATTCTTGGGTTTGATGAATTGCGTACATTGGTATGTGAAATCTCTGCTGTGATTAATTCGCGTCCCCTTACCCCTCTTTCAGAAAATCCAGAGGATTTGGATGTCCTAACACCAGGGCATTTTTTGATTGGTAGTCCTCTGACAGCTCTTCCTGAACCGGATCTCACGGCGCTAAATTACTCGCGACTTGATCGAGGGCAACGTGTAACATATATACAACAAGTCTTTTGGAGGCAGTGGACTCAAGAGTATCTCACTCTTCTCCAGCAACACGCAAAATGGCTTACGCCTTAAGCCAATATTCAAGTCAATGATGTCGTGTGCATAAAGGAAGAAAATTCACCGCCCTTGAAGTGGCCTCTAGCACGAGTAACTGAAGTTATCCCTGGAGCAGATGGTGTCGTACGAGTGGCACTTTTGCGAACACCTAGTGGCATAAAGCGTCGAGCCGTAAACAAACTGTGTGTTCTCCCGGTAAAGGATTCTGTTGAGGGCCGTGACCTTTCAACGGGGGGGGAGGATGTTCGGAGCCGCGGATGATCTGCCCTAATGCATCTGCAAATAAACATTAGCCTGCAAGCACATACGTACATACAGATGTGTGCACATACATATTTCTCTTATGTATCACTGTATCACTATGTTGTGCCGGTACATAAAAATTTATGTAATTATCATGTTTTTTATTTCTGTTATTCCTTGGAATTCGTTCTTCGTTGTTCTGCATAAATATGTCACACAGCAAGTAAGTAAGGCAGTCTTGTACAAACATTTGAGAATAAATAGTCGAATAAAAAGGCAAAGGAATCGTTTTCTTTTAACATAACGCTACTAAAAAGGCTTAGCTAGCTTCAACAATACCTATTCATTTAGCTAAATAAAATAAATATCTGCATATGAAAAATCGTTCCTATGGACGTGCAAAAGCAAACACGCATATACATAAATACATGCATACAAACTGCCATAAACATACTTGCATATGAGGCTGCGAGCACTTGCCAGAGAAAAAATATTTATTGCTGTCGAGAATTGATGCATACATATGTACGGAGCCGTGGCCACTCGACTTGACAAAAAATCAAGATTTACCAAATATTGGCAAATACTTCTACGCGAAATATTCCAATATTGACTATTTTCGAATTGACGAGAAAATTGTCATATGGGCATATGAGCATATAAGCTCGAACTTAGTGTTATAGAATATTTTAGATTTTTCAGCGTCGTTGCGACTAAAAAAGGCATGACCGCTACGACTGTGCCTATGAATGTATTTTGTTCTTGCAGTCACTAGGCTTATAATTTTAGCTTTGGAAACATACGCGTACAGAGGCATAAAGCCAGTGCTTTGTGTGTGCTGCTGTATGTACATACATATGTGTATACTAATAAGCATAGTTTTGCTGGGAGTCGAGAATGTAAGTATATGTATGTACAGACATACATGTAGGAAATGACGGACACGACGAACAGACATAATAGGAGACAGAGTGCACAGTGTATGACCGGACTAATACGGACAACAATGTAACACAACAAAAAGACCGATATTACCATACCGCGAACATACCCAACGAAGACGTTGAGGATACGAACGACAGGACAGATAGAACATTGTGAACTAAACCGCCATCAAGCGAGGAACGCACAGGAACAAATTGTCTAAGTTGAAGTAATAAAGAAATTGTCTAAATTAAAGTAAGAACAAATTGTTTAACTCGGAATCCTACAAGTGGTGTCAGAACCGGGATTCGGCCACAGTGAATTTAATAAGTGCAAAATACCGTATACTGGCCAATCACGCCACGTAAACACATAACTGGAGTAGCGGCGAGTGCGTTAAAGGGAACGATCGTAGCAGCAGCAGTGGTAACGGAACGGAGCAGAGAGCGACTGCGCAAGTAAGCGACGTTGGCAGAGCAGCAGCGAGACCAGAGCAGCGTAGGCGACAACGGCAGAAAAGGGTACCGCTAATAGTACATAGAGTAATATAAATGCATAAGGTGCAACTCATGTAAATACACATAAGTACATATTTAAATCACTACATATTATAAAACAAAGTCGCTTTTTCTGTCCCTATGTCCCCTTATACACTTAAATCTTTAAAACTACGCAACGGATTTTGATGCGGTTTTTTTTTAAAGATAGACTGATTGAAGAGGAAGGTTTATATCTATATAATGTGAAGAAATATATAAAGGGGGCGTGGCAATCGGTCAAAATGTGGCAAAAAACATCAATTTTTTGTTTTCACGGTCATAAATCATAAACGAATCAATCAATTAAAATGAAACTTTCTTGAAGTTTAACTTTGAAATATTTACTTTCGTTCTGCATCAAAAAAAATAATTGATTTATTTGTTATTTAACCAAAATTGTTTAAACAAAAGCAGCTCTTTTTCCAAAAAAAGCTGTTTGTGTGTTTGTTCGCTGTCAACCGAATGAAGCAACAGGCGTTAAGCGATAATCTCACCACACCTCATTAATGTTGAATTACATCGTATGGTGACGTATGTATGTATGTATTTACGAATCGCTCGCATTATTTCATTTCGGACGTATGTACATATGTATCTATGTATGTACTGAATTCCATGTAATTATATGTACATTCAATTTTACAGCGAAATAAAACGCTATTTTCACGTTCTATATTAGTAAATCGCACATAATTAATATAAAATACAGTTTTTGAATAGTTTTTATTGATTCGGAGCGCGTTTAGTTTGCTATCGATTCCATACAATAACATTTTTTGTCATTTACTTTTTACGACAACTAATACCTTATTTTCGAAGCGATTTCAACAAATAGGTACAACATTAATCCTTATCCAATTAAATACCTTAAATACATTGTTGTTTTCATATAGATCTATGTATATGGCTCTTTACAGCATATAATTAAAAAGAATATTTTTCAAGATATTACATCAGTAATTAGTAATTGAGATCTACCGGAAAAATTGCGTTAGCTGTTGCGTCATCCGGCATTGCCGCTACTCTTTTGGAAAGAGTTTTTTGGAAAGAGGCCGAACCACACACTCTACAATCAAGCACCCGCTGAAAATCGCCACCGATGATGATAACAGCGTCTGTAGTGTTTCTAGACAGAGCAATACAGGAAAATTGATGCGTGACTGCTCATTAATAGCACTGGATCACAAATTTCAACTTTTTGTCTGCACCAGAGACGCCGTTATGAAGTTCCTATGTAAAATCACCGTCTGATTCCGAAAATCAAGGTTATTTTTCATTCTATGGTAACGTTTTTGAGATATTTACGAATTACCGTTATTTCAAAAAAACAAAAAATTGGGCCCACTTAATCATATATATCTCGAAAACGAATTGAGCGATTCCAAAACCGTTTAAAGCTTTTAAAAGGTAATAAAATTTCCTATAAACTGTGTGTAAAACACTTTTTGCTAGGCCCTGCAGATTCAAAGATAACGAACTATCATAACGGATTTTTTAAATTTTTAAGTAAAAATATAAAAAAATTTGTACTTTGAGAGAAAGGATCTCGAAAACTTTTTACTTTTTCGTATATTTTTTGTTTTCACTCTAAGCTCTGTTTTATTACAAAAAAAATAAACTTTGATTAAACAAAATCGATGAACTAATACAAAAGTTACAAGCATTCAAGTAAATATATCCATATAGTAAAACTTAAGTACCCTACAAATAGTAGCATATGTACATATGATTCTTAAACTATCTATTTAGGCGACATATGAAATTTATTACACCAATGAAGAGGAGGGAACCAACTTGCCATTCAACGGACTGCTATATTTGTACTACAAAAGTATTTGGGGTTGGAAAGTCAAGAAAAGTAACCTATGCGAGCGTATCTACAGTGTCATTACCAGAACTAAATTCAACGGAAGCTACATTGCCAGAATCAAATTTAACTTTAGTTTCGGCTCCAGTTTCATTGTCAACAGCAGTATCTGATTACGCGGCATCATGTTGTACTGAATTGCAAACGGAAAACGAAAGAAACCCTTTGTCACAAGCACAACTCAATGATTGGATAAGGGATTTGGAATTGTCAAAAGAAAAGGCCGAACTACACGCCTCTCGTGTGCAACAATTTAAATTTGTTTCATCCGATGTTAAGGTAACATATTATATGACTCGTCGCGAACAATTCTCCCAGTACTATACGAAGAAGGACAGTGTTTGTTATTGCAAAAACATTGCTGGTCTATTTAAACAGTTTGGTGAACCATATGATTCAAAAGAGTGGCGATTGTTCATAGACGGCAATTAATTAAGTTTAAAGGCCGTATTATTGCATATTGGCAACCAAAAGCCATCTATCCCGATCGCGCATGCAGTAAATACGAAGGAAACATATGAGACAATGCAAAAATTGCTTGAATTAATTAAATACGAAGAACATGATTGGAAAATATGTGCCGATCTAAAAGTCGTTGGAAACCTATGTGGTCTACAACCTGGATACACAAAATACTGTTGCTTTCTATGCAAATGGGATAGCCGAGCACGTCAAGACCACTACATCATAAAGGATTGGCCAGAACGAATCGCGTTTCAAGTTGGGGTGGATAACATAAAATACTCACCACTTATAAAGAAGGAAAAAATAATTCTACCTCCGTTCCACATCAAGCTCGGCCTTATCAAAAACTTTATCAAGGCTTTGGACAAAGAAGGCGAAGCTTTTCATTATTTGAAAACAATCTTTCCACAGATTTCAGAAGCAAAAATAAAGGAAGGGATTTTTGTGGGGCCGCAAATAAGGAAAATAACGTCCAATACCCATTTCAAAGAACTATTGTCACCAGTGGAGGCAGCGGCGTGGGACTCTTTTGAAAAGGTCGTTACTTCTTTTTTAGGCAAACACAAAAGTCCTTCGAGCTGATAGAGAACGATTTAATCAAAAACAATGCGGAAATGGGTAAATAAAAAACACATATAAGACCGTTATATATATATATATATATATATGTATATAAGACCGTTTTCTCAGTTAACTTTAAAACTAAACAAAAAATTTGAAAGCAAATTTTTAAATTTACATGAGAATATATAGCCCTTAATCTGAATTTATTGCCCTGCTCCGAACAAACAAGAACGACCAAAATTTGTTCTGAATTGGAAGATTAACCCAGCCTAAGAAAATTATATGCTAATGTGTCACTTATGTATTTATCTAATTCCTTTTTTAATTTTCTTTCAGGAGTAAATATGTCTTTAAAAATTCATTTTATGCACTCCCATTTAAATTTTTTCCCGCAAAATCTTGGCGACGAAAGTGACGAGCATGGCGAAAGGTTTCACCAGCAAATGAAAATGATTGAAAGTCGGTATCAAGGATTCTGGGATGTCGCTATGATGGGTGACTACTGTTGGTTTCTCATAAGAGAAACCGATCCTTATATAAATAAGCGTCAAAACAAGACACATAACTTTTTCAATTATAAAATAAGATCATAGAGTTAAGACAGAATAGATACAGTACATATGCTATTATTTGTAGGATACTTAAGTTTTACTATATGGATATATTTACTTGAATGCTTGTAACTTTTGTATTAGTTTATCGATTTTGTTTAATCAAAGTTTATTTTTTTTGTAATAAAACAGAGCTTAGAGTGAAAACAAAAAATATACGAAAAAGTAAAAAGTTTTCGAGATCCTTTCTCTCAAAGTACAAATTTTTTTATATTTTTACTTAAAAATTTAAAAAATCCGTTATGATAGTTCGTTATCTTTGAATCTGCTGGGCCTAGCAAAAAGTGTTTTACACACAGTTTATAGGAAATTTTATTACCTTTTAAAAGCTTTAAACGGTTTTGGAATCGCTCAATTCGTTTTCGAGATATATATGATTAAGTGGGCCCAATTTTTTGTTTTTTTGAAATAACGGTAATTCGTAAATATCTCAAAAACGTTACCATAGAATGAAAAATAACCTTGATTTTCGGAATCAGACGGTGATTTTACATAGGAATTTCATAACGGCGTCTCTGGTGCATTTTGGCTGTAAACCAGTGTAGTCTGGGACGAAGCTACCATGTCAAACAAGACGTCTGTGGAAGCATTGGATGGGACAATGCGCGATTTGCGCAACAAAAATGCACCTATGGGTGGATGTACAATTCTGTTCTCAGGAGATTTCCGTCAAATCCTACCAGTTATGACTCGAGGAACACGTGCTGACGAAATAAATGCTTCGCTAAAAAGATCCCACCTTTAGTCGTATGTCAATAAATTAGAGCTTAAAACTAAAATGAGGATTTCGTCATCTTCACGTGAGAACAGGCTATTTCCAGAGATGCTGCTAAAAGTTGGCAATGGAGAATTAACACAAAGTGAGGGAAGGATTAACCTAGAAAACCTTTGTGTTTTGATAGACAACATCCAAGAGTTAGTCAACAATGTCTATCCAGACATTGATAACATAAGTTATAAGACAATATCTTGGTTTAAAGAAAGAGCTATTCTGTCACCAACTAACGAACAAGTAGATAAAGTAAATAACTTGATTATTTCAAATATTGATGCGCCGACGAAAATATACTACTCGGTCGATACTGTTCTCGATTTGGAAGAAGCTGTTCAATTTCCTACAGAATTTCTAAATTCTTTGAACCCGTCTGGACTCCCTCCTCACAAAATGGAGCTGAAAATAGGTTGTCCTCTTATTTTATTAAGAAACCTAAGTCCACCTAAACTTTGCAATGGCATGCGTTTGCTGGTAAAATCACTGAAAGCTTTCATAATAGAGTGCACAATACTCACAGGATGTGGTACCGGAGAAGATGTATTGATTCCCCGAATCCCTCTGATACCATCGGATCTACCATTCCAATTTAAACGCTTACAATTTCCGGTAAAGACATCTTTTGCAATGACCATTAATAAATCTCAGGGTCAAACCTTCAATGTGCAGTTTGAGTTTTGACTGTTTTTCACATGGCCAACTGTATGTCGCTCTTTCAAGAGTAACCTCTAGAGAAAACATGTTTGTATTGTCTAATGACAAGAAGGCTATGAACGTTGTATATAAAGACATTCTGTAATATAGTAATTGTTATAAAAATAAAATAAATACATATGTAAAAATGCAAAAAGTTAATATGCAAAAATGTAGGGTATGAATTTAGATATCCCAAAGATAGCAGGAAATCTTCATGCTATAAAGAAAGGGAAATTGTTTTACTCCAAATTTAACGCGTGCGGGCCACGGGCAGTAATGAATAAGCCAAAACTACTGGATCGATTTTAATCATTTTTTCAGTGAGTGACATAGGGTATATATTTTATACCCGTGCGAAGCTGGGCGGGTTGCTAGTATTATATATTATTGAACGTTATTTTTTGAATTGTTAAGCGCTAAGTGAACTAATTTAAAAATAATTTTGATTTATCTTTAAAATTTAAGATTGGCTAGTGTTGCAAACTTATGCGAACATTTTTTAATAATCAAAATTTTTCCTATTTACATTTTTATTACACCGAATTGTTTATTATTATTACTAAATAATTAATTGTAAACTCTGTAAGACATGGACCGAGACCAAATTTTAGCATTGACGGTAGACGGGTTGAGGGAACAGTTGGAAGGGTTGGGGTTGGACACAAGCGGACGTAAAGCGACATTACGAGACAGATTATTCGTACATTTCGGCCTGAATGCTAGCGACGGCGAAGAATCGGATTATGATGATGTAGCAGATAGGCGTGGTATGCGTAGACCTACGGCTGAACGTCCAACATTTACCCTTCGTGATATTGAAGATTTACTGACGAAGTTTAACGGATCAGGACAGCCTACATTTGAACAATGGATAGAAGAATTTGAAGATAACGCAATAGCAGTACAGTGGGGTGATCTACAACGATTTATATACGGCAAACAATTGTTAAAGGGTGCAGCGAAGCTTTTCGTTCGAAGTCAGAGCGGCATAAGCAGTTGGGATTCACTAAAATCAGCACTGCGTAGAGAATTTGGCACAAATATTTCATCGATCGAGATACATCGTGCTCTTCGTAATCGTCGCCAGCGACAAGGAAAAGATCTTCGTGAATACCTGTACGCTATGATGGAGATTGGTAAACCACTTAATTTAGATGACTCCAGCTTAATCGAATATTTCATCGAAGGGATCCATGTCACCAAAATCAACAAATCAAATTTATATCAGGCGACATGTGTACAAGATCTAAAGGAGCAAATAAAGGTCTATGAGAAGGTGAGATCAAATAGGCCTTCGTCCTCAAACGCGAAACAGGCACAACTAACATCCATGGGAAAATTGTCAACGAGTTCTGGTGCAATAAGTAAACGTTGGTTTAATTGCGGTGACAGTTCGCATTTTGCTCGATACTGTCCGCGCAAGCGTTTTATATGTTTTAAATGGGGCAATGAAGGTCATCGTGCTAGCGAATGCAAATATAAAAAAAAAGATTCGTTGATGTTTTAGCACATCTAATCAAACGGTTTCGGTATTAATTGACACTGGTTCAGATATATGTTTAATGCGTTACGACACATTGATGATATTAAATTTAGATGTACAGTTGAACAAGGAGAGGCGGAAATTGGTAGGCATTGGTAATAGCACGCTAACAACAATCGGATATAGCGTTCCACGTGACGAGAGAACGCGATTTAAGATACTCATTAGTAATAAGCAATGATGTCCTCAAACATGTTGACCTAATTATAAGGGAAGAAGGTGCTCTATTTCGAGAAAAGTTAGACGAACACAGTGAAAGGAAACGTGCAGGCGGCCGACAGGTCATGGGAAGAGGGCGAGTCGAAGAAAGTCCAGATGACGGTGCAGCGGTGTGCACGGCAGTGGCTGGTAATTTCGCAAGTGCAAGTAGTGGTGATTCGATCGCTGAAGATTTAGATGCGTTTTACGCAGGTATGAAGGATGCGGCTAGGAAGCTGAGAGAGGGCTCTAACACGCAACCATTGGTGGATGAGCGTCCACATAGGCATGCGGAGATGCGAGGTGAAGATGATCACAATCAGAGCGGCGCTGGGAGCATCAAGTATGTGCACCCGCAGAACAGGGTGGTACATGAGTGTAATGCGGTGGTAGAGGAGTCTGTCGAACGAGAGCCAGCAAGCAACATCGTAGAGTTGAGAGAAGAGTTCGGAAATCTTTGTCTAATAGGGAAAATGGAGGAAAACGTACATCACGGGACAGATCTCTTGCATCTGGGTAAAGCAGAAGCAGAAACAGTGGAGAATTTAATAATGGCCTACAAGCCTGTGAAGAAAAGGATTTCACCGGTGGAGATGAAAATTTTGCTCACCGACGACAATCCAGTATACGAGCGACCAAGACGTATGTCTTATGCAGACCGGAAGATAGTGGATGATCAAGTAGCGGATTGGCTAGCGGAAGGCATTATTCAGGTCAGTAATTCAAACTACGCGTCGCCAGTTGTACTTGTCGGCAAGAAAGATGGCAGCAAACGTCTTTGCTGTGACTATCGTCGATTAAACGATAAAATTGTGCGTGACAATTTCCCAATGCCGATGATTGACGATGTTATCGAACAATTGCTAGGAGCTAATGTTTTTTCAACATTGGCTTTTGCGAACGGATTTTTCCATGTCCCAGTAGAAGTAAGTTCAAGGAAGTATACCTCTTTCGTCACTCATAATGGTCAATATGAGTTCAGATACGTGCCGTTTGGAATATCTAATTCCCCCGCAGTTTTCTCAAGGTTCGTCTTTGCGGTATTGAAAGATCTGATTCAAAATGGAACGGTGATAGCTTATATGGATGACCTGATAATTCCCTCGAAGGCATAACTTAAAGGGATCAAGAAGCGGATGTTGGTATTAAAAAGGTCAGTATGGAGTATGGAGTATGGATAAAGTTAAAGCCGAAATATCTGGGTCCATATAAAATCGTGAAGAAGATGAGACGTGGGTGATGCACTGTGGAAAGATTGGCGATCACGAAGGTCCAGGTCGAACCACGACAGTGGCTGAGTTCATGAAAATATGGGATCTCTCATTAGGGCCGAATGAGCGCGTAGGATGGCCCAATGTAGGAAATGACGGGCACGACGTACAGACATAATAGGAGACAGAGCGCACAGTGTATGACCGGACTAATACGGACAACAATGTAACACAACAAAAAGACCGATATTACCATACCACGAACATACCCAACGAAGACGTTGACGATACGAACGACAGGACAGATAGAACATTGTGAACTAAACCGCCATCAAGCGAGGAACGCACAAGAACAAATTGTCTAAGTTGAAGTAATAAAGAAATTGTCTAAATTAAAGTAAGAACAAATTGTTTAACTCGGAATCCTACATACATATAATAGGGCATCAAGTGGGCATACTTACATACATAAATGAGAATTGCGATTGCATTTGTTAGACAGGAATTCGGTCACAACAATATTCCAATACGTGAGGTAGGTCATGGTTGCTTCAGTACATTGAACTTTTGCTTAATTGTTTATTACATGTGTATGTATATGTTGCAGCATCACTTGTACATATTGTTGTTGGTTGACATTGTTTTAGCGCAGCGAGTTTCGTTTGCATACAGATCCCGAATACAACTGAACTGTGTTCATCTAATTATCTTGTGCTTAAGGAACCACGGTCGGCGACAGCTGCCGACGCTGTCGCCTCGCTAAAACGGGACTTTACCAAGCTACAAAACAAGGCGACCAATCACGACGCATAAATTGGCTAATGCAATATCAGGCCATACTACAGTTGCGATTCTGATGAAATACCCAAACACGCACAAATACACATTTAATGGGTTTCTCTTACGCGCATTTCTAGCACGCGCCGCCACGTCGCCAACACATTCAAACTACTTATGCTTCGACACGGCCATCCTGACCATAACACGACCTCGTGAAATTCCATAAAAATGCTGCATAAAATGTTTTATTCAGAAATCAAATCATTATCGAATAGAACTTAATATTACCATTTTAATTTTCCATACAACTTTATCAATTACAACTACCAGATTTTAGTTTCAACTTTTAATCTCTTACAAATTTTAAATTCAACTCTTTGTTTCATTCTTAAACAATTCATCTTTAAATTAATTTACTTTATTAATAATTCTTTTCATTATCATAAACCCAACTGGTTTCGATTTCCATCATCTTATGCGCCACACGCGATGATCAAAACATTTGTTTTGCACTTGTGCTTGCATTATGACAAATTCTTTCAAGTTTTATAATCAGCCTTTCAGGCATCCATACTGTCTCTTTCAACAGTTTCAATTATGTCAATACTGTCTCTTTCAACAGTTTCTTTTTCAACCATTTCATTACTGTCTCTTTCAATAGTTTCTTTCTCAGTATTTTCATTACTGTCTCTTTCAACAGTTTCTTTCTCAATCATTTCATTACTGTCTCTTTCAACAGTTTCCTTTTGACTATCATTTAAGGCCTCTTCACTACTTTCTAGTTCAACTGGTACATACTCCTCTGGGAATTTTCTTATATCTTCGTGAGCATGCTTATATTTTCCATTATTTGTCAATGATCTAAGAATATATCTATCTCCGTCTAACAATTCAGCTATTTGTAAAGGACCTCTAAACTTTGAACTTAATTTTGTTTGATGCCTTTCTTAATTTTTTAACAACACAAAATCTCCTACTTTGTATCCAACAACCTTAACCTTGGTTTTATCAAAGTGGTCTTTACTATATGCTGCAGCTGCTGATATATTTTGCACCGCTCGAGCTCTTGATTCTGCCAAATCAACCTCTTGTGTCATGTCACATGGTGGAAGCAACCCCAACGGACGAGCAACCCAATAAACACTTCCAAAGGACTTGCCTTTGTCACTCGATTTACTGTACAATTCAAGGCTAACTGTACCTCGCCCAATGCGTCCTGCCAAGATCTGTTGCTAGTCTCAACTGCCTTTAGTAAGTTTTTCAAAGTGCTCATTATACGTTCCACCTGTCCATTGGCCCTACTTTCACCTGTCGCAAGTAAATGCAAATTTATTTTTTGTTGAGAACAAAACTCACTAAATTTAGAGCTCGCAAAACACCTACCCTGGTCTGCTATTATGCGGTTTGGTACTCCAAACAAAGATACAGCCGATTTCACAGCACCTATACAATTGTCTGCACCAATCTTGAGTGTGTGTGTTAAATAAACAAATTTTGTAAAAGCGTCTACCTGGACAATGACATACTCTTTTTTATCAGACTTGCCACTCAACTTTCCAGTTATGTCTATGTGTATCGTGTGCCAAGGTGTGTCAATTTTTGGTATTGGATGAAGTCTAGCCTGGATTTTACCTGATGATGACTTTGACATCTTGCAAGTAATACAGTTTGCAACAAACTTTCGTATGAAGTAGACATGTGATCAAACCAATAATAATCATAAGCCTTATCTAAAGTCTTCTCCCAACCTAAGTGCATAATTGACTCGTGAATCTGATTTATTACAGACCATCTAAATGCTCTTGGAACAATTGGCAAGCAACGAGTTCTACCATTTCTCTGAATTTTCCGATAAATTATTCCTGCTCTTAGCTCGTAAGTTCTTGCAATGTCCTCGGGAAGAGAATTATCTTTTAATTTATTCACAATATTAATAATATCGGAATCTTTGCGCTGTTCAGCCATAAGCCATTCACTAGATATCTCTGCCAGATTGACTCGTTTCTCAGAAATTTTACAAGTATCAATAGCATCCGCGGATGGAAGATTTCTGGAAAAGACGTCAGCATGAGCCATTCGTTTACCCTCCCTATACTGTAAATCAAATGAGAACGACTGTAAATAAGCCCACCATCTTTGGGCCCTGGGAGATAGTTCACGTTTGGTTCTTGATGCTTTAAGTGAATTACAATCGGTAAAAACAACAAAATGCTTTATAGCCATGACAACCGCAAGAGTCTCCAATTCATAAGAATGGTATCGTGACTCAGCAGGTGAAGCAGCCTTGCTGAAAAACTCAACGGCATGAGGCCTATTATTGATTTTATGTAATAAGATAGCACCGTATCCCCGAGAACTTGCATCAGTAGGCAATTCGATTGGATATTGCGGGTCAAAAATAACTAAAACTGGCTTACAAGGAAGGATAGAAATAACTTTCTGTCTTATTTGTTCATGTTCAGGCTTCCAAACAAAATCGTTCCTTTCCGATGTTAAAATATACAAAGGCTTCATGAAACAGGAAAATCCTTGCATAAATTGCCGAAAATATGACGCCAATCCAATAAATTGTCTTAAAGCAAAGGCCGACTGCGCTCACCTCATATCTCAAGTATTGTACTGTCGACTTCAGAAACGAACACTTTTTAATATTAAACAAAAATCCAGCTTTCGTTAGAATGTCAAGAGTAACCTGTAATCTTTCTAAAGCCTCACTTTTTGTTGCAGCCACCACCAATACATCATCCATATAGACAACCACAAATGTATTTGCTAGTTCTCCAAGTGTATGCATCACTGTACGTTGGAATACTGAAGGTGCATTTTTGAGTCCAAACGGCATTGATAAAAACTCATACTGGCCATCGGGGGTGACAAAAGCCGTACACTCTATCGATTCTTCATGCATGGGGATTTGGTAATATCCACTTGCCATATCTAAACATGTGAAATATTTAGCTCCATGAAGTCTAGCTATTTGATCTGCTATAAGAGGTAGAGGATATCTGTCTGAAACTGTATTAGCATTCAATTCACGGTAATCAACGCATAAACGGTGAGAACCATCCTTTTTTTCACTAACATCATAGGGCTTGCATAGGGTGATCAACTTGCCCTTATGACATTACATTCTAACAACTCTTTAATCTTGTCGCGCACCAACTCCCTTTCATTTGGGCCAAGTCTGTATGGTCTTCTCTGAACTATTTTTCTGGGGTCTGCTAATTTAATTTTCATTTCACCTGTATTGACTGTAGAAGAAGAAATTCCCTTTGTAAAATACTTCGAGTAGTTTTCCAATAAATTGTTTAATTTATCTTTATCTTAACCGACAAGATCAGTATTCACTTTAAAAAATGTATCGTTATTTGAACAATAGTTTACAATTTTTGATCTGACAATTTCAAATTTTCCGGGTGACATAATGACATGAAAACTCTGCGATAATATTTCTCGGCCAATAACAATTTCGTTCTTCAAATATTCATCGCCAAAAACATGGAATAACATTTCAATGCAATGGTTGTTAATTTCTACATTGCTAAGTATTTGCAATGTACTACAAATGCTGTCATTGCCAATACCCTTTAGTAATACTACATTGTTAATTCTTTTACCAACTAACTTAGCACTTATCTTTTGTTTAATTAAAGAACATTCCGATCCATAGTCAAATGTTGTTGTGAAAACCACGCCGTGATGAAGCATCTCTCCTTTGGGCTCGACAACTTCACAAATCTGCACTCTCTTCACCTGATGCGTATCCTAGACCTTGTCCATTTTGGGCTTACTGCAATGAATTGAAATGTGTCCAACTTCGCCACACTTGAAACAGGTTACATTTGATTGCTGTTGTCGACCAAACACGCTCTTGCCACTATGCTCTGCAACACGGGGAGAAAGACTACGTTGCTGTCTAGCTCTACATTCAGTCATCTTGTGACCCAATTTTCCACAAAAATGACAATTTATCGTTGAAAATTTCTGCCGTTTTATGTCGGTTGAATCTGTTTCTCCTTGTAAAGATTTCTTCCGTTTGTTGAATGTGAAAGCTTTAAGCTCGGTCTGTAGTTCACTCCTGGTGCGCACGTTTGAAGTAAAGGTTAGACGTTGTAATCTGGTATCAATAAGAGCCAACTGAGCAAGCGTCACAGAAACAGCAATTGATGAGTGCCGTCACCATGCGACTTACATAATTGGAGAGACAATCTCCGTCGGTCGGGCTAGTTGATAACATAGTCAAAAACATAGCAGCGGGGGTTTCCTGGTAAAACACTGAACGAAAAGTTCCTTGAACTCAGCCCAATTTATTTCGGGAGAACATATTTGTGAAAGCCACTGCGACGCACTGCCTTCCAACGCTGCACTCAAAGCCATCATCAACGCACTGCCTTGTATGGTATTTTCAGCTAAAATTATATTTACTGTAGCGCACCACGCGGACGCGTCGGCGCCAACAAGATCTGCTTTAAATTTCGGCAACACTACTGTCTTATTATTTGTTGTTTCAGATGACGCTGATTTTAATGCTTTAACAAGTTCGATTAGATTTTTGTTTTGCATCTCCATTAACACCTGCCATGGATCACCCGGCACATTCGGTAGCGAGCCCGATCCCACTTCTGATGTTGCAGCATCACTTGTATTGTTGTTGGTTGACATTGTTTTAGCGCAGCGAGTTTCGTTTGCATACAGATCGCGAATACAACTGAACTGTCTGTGTGCATCTAATTATCTTGTGCTTAAGGAACCACGCTCGGCGACAGCGGCCTTTACCAGCGGGACTTTACCAAGCTACAAAACAAGGCGACCAATCACGACGCATAAATTGGCTGATGCAATATAAGGCCATACTACAGTTGCAATTCTGATGAAATACCCAAAGACGCACAAATACACATTTAATGGGTTTCTCTTACACGCATTTCTAGCACGCGCCGCCACGTCGCCAACACATTCAAACTACTTATGCTTCGACATATATATGTACACACATATAATATATATGTAATTAGAAACAGTTTAAACAGATTTTGTTACTGATCCAAATATATATACTTACGGTAACATACGAATATGCTTTTTCATCCTATAAAATATGTAAATATGGAGGATATCTTGGGTTTGTTAAAAGTATTCTTTTATTTATTTTGAATATCAAAACTTGTATACAAACCATGCTTGTATACCTCCTGCAATAGGATGTGGATGAAAAATTACAGAACAGAAATAAAAACGTAATGCCTCAATTGCCATGCAAAATGCTGTCGGTCAATTTTATTTCAAACAAATGTATAACAATGCCTATTTTCTTTTTGTCCAAAAATAACAAATATATTTATGCAAATACATACGTTTCTTTGAAGTTTCCTTTTATTTATTTTAAATTTCAAAGTTTTATACTATCTATAAAATGCATACATATATATTATTATTCCATGTAATAAATGTAAATTGAAAAAAATTTCGTTTGCAAAGGAACAAATGAATACATATTCAAATGTAAATATGATAAGGCGGTGCGTCGCGAGATAGGCCATTGTTGCTTCAGTGCGTGTGCACGTATGTAACTCTATAAGAATTGAAGATGCAATTGAACTTTTGCACAAACATAACTAACATATATTGATATACATACATATACATCAATATACCCCACACACTTACATCAATAGCGGAAAATGCCATTGAAGGAACAAGATGGATGCATGGTACCAAGGAGTATTGCGCCGTCATAACATTGGACGTAAAAAATGCTTTTAACTCTGCTTGCTGGTCCCACATTATGCAAGCTTTAGGGAACCTGGACACGCCACCATATCTATTGCGTTTGATAAAAAGCTACCTGTCAGATAGAATACTACTCTATGACACAGGCGAAGGAGTTAAGAAATATAGAGTAACTGGGGGAGTACCGCAAGGCTCTGTGCTGGGCCCTCTGTTGTGGAATGTGCTCTACGATGGAATCCTCCGCATCCCTATACCAAAAGCAGCCCAATTAATCGGATACGCGGACGACATTGAGTTGGCAATAGTGACAAAAGAGCTTCATCAAATCAAGACTATATGCAGTGCGACAATTCACAAACTAAAAAACTGGCTTAGATCGTCAAACCTACAGCTTGCGGGCCAAAAAACTGAAGCAGTTTTGATCACAAGTAGAAACTAAAATTGAGAACATCACACTAAGCATAGACGGGCATAACATCAACACCCCACCATACCTGAAATACTTGGGAGTCATGATTGATGCACGCTTAAACTTCAAAGTGCACATTGAAAAAGCTTGTGAGAAAGCAGCACGGGTAAACACGGCGCTATCTCGAATAATGGCTAACATAGGCGGGCAAGCCAGAACAGCAGGCTACTATTGGCAAAAGTTACCCAATCCATTGTAATGAATGCTGCACCGGTATGGGGACAAGCGCTAAAATACGAAACATACGGCAAGAGTACAAAATCTCTGTTTCGACTGAGCGCTATTAGAGTCGCAAGCGCTTTTCGCACTGTATCCCATGAAGCTATTGGGGTAATCTCTGGCATAATGCCCCCAGATATAAAGGCTCTGGAAAGTAAAAGAATATATGACAAGTGCCGAAGCGTTGGCAGGTCGTTAATATGTAGCTGAGGAGCGCAAAGAAATCAGATACGAGAGTTTATCTAAATGGCAAAGACGCTGGGATATAACAACCAAAGGGAGATGGACACACCGACTCATTAGTGATGTGCAGGCATGGGTTGATAGAAAACACGGTAATGTCGACTTTTATATGACGCCGCTCCTGACAGGGCATGGTTGTTTTAGAGAGGACCTCCTTAAGTATGGCCATGATGATTGAATTACATGCTCATTTTGTGCGAAGGCTAATGAAAATGCGGAGCATATTTTCTTTCACTGCCAAAGATATAATAAAGAACGAGAGTTGTTGGAGAACCAAATAGCAGAACCAATAACACCGGACAATGTTGTTCCACATATGCCACATTCTAAAGAAGTATGGGATGGTATCAAAAATTTGTCAGCGTTCATCTCAATGATTTGAGACAAATGGAGAGAAGGCGAAAAAGCGAAAGCATAGCAAAAGCTGAAATTCCATAGTAGTAGATGTAGTACCTTTTCCTGTAGTAGTAGATGTAGTAACTTTTCCTGTAGTAGTAGATTTAGTAACGTATGGTGGTGCTGTAGGCCCATTTGCTAGATAAATTTATTTGGATGCAGGTAAACTGACGATACCAGACATAGAAACTTACGTTTCTGTGGTATGGACAGAGACATGGTGGGTGGGGGAGTACTGTTATGACAGGGCTGGCTCTCTCATCAGATGAACTAAACAGTGGGTTGGTAACAAGCAGATGCTACTTTCGACGTATTGCATCAGGACAATAACGGACATTGAGCTTAGTGCTCAAACCGCCTCCCGACGAATACTTAACGGTTGTACCGGGGGGATCGGTACTTTGACGGTAGGAGGTTTAGTTCGGGTTAAAGTCCCACACTGACGGGGTTAGGCTTTCGATGCTTCCTCCTCGTAAAATTCTTGTCTAAAATTAATTTCGGCTCGAAAAATTAGTAAAAATTTTCATCAAATTTGTATGAAGTTTTAAATTTACTAAAACCAACACAACAAAATGTGAGGACGTTTTATACTGTATTTTGTTTAAATTCTTCTTTTTAGATTAAATCAACAAGCAAAAAGTGATGAATGTTGGCGCATAATTTGATAATTGTATTTGTTTGAAAATATAAAGTGAAAAAAGTTACGTTTCTCAAGGGGACATAGGAACGCACAAGCAAATTCCTTGCAAAATGCCGTCGGCGTTTGTCAGTTTGATTTCATACAGAAACCAAAAACTGAGCGGAGCCAATGTACTTATACATAATTCACTGTAATAAGCTCTGTTAAGACCTTCTCCGCTGTCGAGTTGAGCGAGGTGAAAAGTCTTTGCCAGAGAACGTTAAATATAGAGAATTCTCACGAGCTACGAATGGTGTGAATTGTCAAAAATGAAGTGAAACGGCGAACACTGTTTCACCTCGCTCAACTCGAAGGCGGGGAAGTTTTTAACAGAGCTGATTACAGTGAATTATGTAGAAGTACATTGGCTCCGCTCACTCTATGAAATTAAACTGACGAATGCCGACGGCACTTTGCAAAGAATTTGCTTGTGCACTTTTATGCTCCCTTGAATTATGCGCCAACATTTATCACTTTTTGTTTTTTGATTTAATCTAAAAATAAGAATTCAAACAAAAATTTTAGTAAATTGAAAACTTCATAAAAATTTGATGAAAATTTTTAATAATTTTTCGAGTCTAAATTAATTTTAGACAAGAATTCATAGAGCATACAAGTGTATGGTATATTGATGTATATGTATGTATATCAATATATGTTAGTTATGTTTCTTCTGCATATGCATCGACGCATTTGCATGTGCGTATATGCGCACTTGATGCCCTAACTATGTACGTTCAATTGATCAAATCAAAAAATTCTTTATAGAAAACGCTTCATTACCAGGCACACAGGAAGATGGCATATGCAAATATAAATATGTGAATTAAATTCAAGCAAAACAATGCTTAGGTATTAATATACACATTTGCATGTGCATACAACCGCACACGCAGGGCACTCACCTTACTCCTTTAATTCCGAATGTCGTTCAAAGCTAAAATTCTATGCCTAGCGACTACTAGAACAAAAAAGTTTTGATATTCAAAATAAATAAAAGAATAATTTTAACAAATCCAAGATATCCTCCATATTTACATATTTTATAGGATAAAAAAGCATATTCGTATGTTACCGTAAGTATATCAGTACCAAAATCTGTTTAAACTGTTCTTATTACATACATATGTATGTATGTACATATATACATACACATGTAAGAAACAATTAAGCAAAAGGTCAATGTACTGAAGCAACCATGACCTACCTCATGTATTGGCATATTGCGCAAGTGTGCCCTATTATATGTATGTCCGTACATACATATACATACATTCTCGACTCCCAGCAAAACTATGTTTATTAGTATACACATATGTATGTACATACAACAGCACACACAAAGCACTGGCTTGTTTCCGAAACTAAAATTATAAGCCTAATAGTCTAAGAGCTCATGACCAAAAAACCCAACATATTTTATACTTCTTGAAATTTTGTGTGAGATTAGTTTTTTAATACTAGAATCGAAATCCGGCGGGCTGGCTGCTCAATAGCGGTCTTAATTATGCGTTTTTATTTTTTAAAATTGTTAATAAAAAACATTTACTCAACATATTTTATACCACTTGAAATTTTAACAGAATTTCATTTACGGTCTGTATAAAATGAAACGACGGTTGCCAGCCCATTCTCATGGTCCCAAAGTACTGCCAGCCCATGTTGAAAGTGCGTTGATGGAAGCACAAGTCAACATATTTTATACCGGCTGTCTTTTTTACACCACATTGGCAATACAATAAATTGATGAAATGTGTAGAGCCAGCCCATTCTGATGGTCCCATCACATGGAAAATTTGGAAAATTCCATTCCTGTGAGTGCGAGCGAGACCGACTTACGAGAATGTGGGCGCGCGAGAGAGAGCGTATATCGTTTATATACTGTCTCTCTCGCACGCGCTGGCTCTACTTTTTCACTAGGAATTTTGAATGGTGATTCATTAGTCGCCATCTGCCTGCAATACAATAGGGGCGGTATTCAAGGACAACAGTTTCCGGACCCAAAGTACGACGTCATGTATAGTTAGTTCTTTCCACAGTGTTGGCTAGTAAAGACGTAAATTTTAACTTTTCGTTCGATTTTCTTACTTGTTATTTAAAATGGAATCTTCCATCAAGCGCGTTTTTTGTAACAGTAAAAGTACAAATGATAAACTCGTTGCTTTTAACGTGCATACTTTAAAAAAGTGCCGGGAAGTGTTGGACATTCGGAAAAAATTTAATTTAAAATATAAAGATGTTATTTTACTAGCTTCAGAATGTGATGACGGCTATCATATAAAATTCCATAAAATGTTCTTATCAGTAATGAAAAAGTATTATGAAAAAAGGCACTTAGATCATCGGATATTTCAGTTCAAACAGGTATGAAAATATTTATTTTACTGTAATAAGGGAAGGAATATAATACTAGTTCCGATTATAATTTTTTTTGTATTCAAATATATTTTCACAGATGAACCGACATCAAGCACTTCCTCTGCTCACGAAATAGAACAAACACATCAGGAAGGTCAATCTGCCATACAAGAACCTTCAGGTGAAAAATTAACCGAGGCAGAATTAAGTGTGGAGCAGGGTATTTGTGCATTTTGTAATAAAAAATATAAAAAATCCAAAGGACGTAAGGCACCACTTGTCAGAGGAGAAAAAAAAATTCTCATTGAAGCCTTGGCAGAATATTTGGATGTTGTGAGAGATAGTGAATTATTTAAGTCACTTTCTAACGAGCCTCCGCACTTATTTTATCACAAAATCTGTCCGGTTGAATATTTTAATAAATTTAAAAGCAATCCAACTGCAGACACGAAATTTAATCTGAATCGGGAACTACACAAGGAAGCTGATGATGAAATTGATCAGTTCATCCAAAAAAACATCATTGCTCGTGGCAGTTGCTTCTTTTTAATATCTCGGGTGAAATATACGATGATATATTGAAGAAATTGTACGAAGACCGTGGCTATAGTTATTGGTTCATGCAACCTTCAACATTTGCTGAATAAAATTCTTGATAAATTCAGAAATAAAAAGCCTGGAAAGCATATTACCTTGGGAATGGCTATGAAAAGTTTAACCAGCAGCCGTACAGTTATCGATATTCTCAACAAATACGGTCACTGCTGCAGCTATCATGTTCTCGAAGAACTGGAAACCGAAGCTGCCTTTTCTCCTATAGAAAGGACTCAGGAATGTCCTGAAGGTATTACGTTGGCATCAAATTTAAATACTGGGGTGGCTTCCGATAATTTCGACAGAATTGTCGAAACAACCAGCGGGAAAGATACCCTACATGATACGGTTGGTATCATCTATCAAAATGTAATTAATAAGGATAGCAATGCTGCTGATGATGAATGTCAACGTGACACAACTGCTGCAGGTCCATCAAAAAGACGACGCACATTTGATGCAATCTCCACAGAACTTACACCGTACACAAAAAAAGCGAGACTCTGAAGAAATAGAAAATGAGTATTTCAGTTCAGACTCGGAATCTATTTCTGACATAGAAAATTAAAAATTTAATTTTGTTTTTTTTTTCTATTCATTTAATAAATTAAATAAATAAATAAAGGAGTAAAAAATTAGAAATAAAAACTTTTTTAAGAAAAACAAAAAAAAATCCCATTCTCTAATTTTTTAATGAACAAACCTTTCATCCTTCCCATTTTTGCAAGACTGTACGGAGAGACAGAATATGAACAATATACGCTCTCTCTCGCGCGCCCACATTCACGTAAGTCGGTCTCGCTCGCACTCACAGGAATGAAATTTTCCAAATTTTCCATGCGATGGGACCATCAGAATGGGCTGGCTCTACACATTTCATCAATTTATTGTATTGCCAATGTCGTGTAAAAAAGACAGCCGGTATAAAATATGTTGACTTGTGCTTCCATCAACGCACTTTCAACATGGGCTGGCAGTACTTTGGGACCATGAGAATGGGCTGGCAACCATCGTTTCATTTTATACAGACCGTAAATGAAATTCTGTTAAAATTTCAAGTGGTATAAAATATGTTGAGTAAATGTTTTTTATTAACAATTTAAAAAAGTAAAAACGCATAATTAAGACCGCTATTGAGCAGCCAGCCCGCCGGTTATCGATTCTAGTATTAAAAAACTAATCTCACACAAAATTTCAAGAAGTATAAAATATGTTGGTCATGAGCTCTCCGTCTATAACGACTGCAAGAACAAAATACATTCATACGCGCAGTCGCAGCGGTCATGATTTTTTTAGTCGCAACGGCGCTGAAAAATCCAAAATATTCTATAACACTAAGTTCGAGCTCATCTGCTCATATGCCCATATGACAATTTTCTCGTCAATTAGAAAATAGTCATTATTGTAATATTTCGCGTTGAATTATTTGCCAATATTTGGTAAATCTTGAATTTTTTGTCAAGTCGAGTGGCCGCGGCTCCGTACATATGTATGCATCAATATATGTATGTAAATATGTGTTCTAAATTCTCGACAGCAATAGCAAATCGAAATATTTTTTCTGTCGCAAGTGCTCGCAGCCTCATATGTATGTATGGCTATGGCAGTTTGTATGCATGTATTTATGTACTATATATGCGTGTTTGCTTTTGCACGTCCATAGGAACAATTTTTCATATGCAGATATTTATTTTATTGAGCTGAACGAATATGTGTATTGATATTCTAATGAAATCCTGTCGAATTATATTATTGGTATATGTTTCTTTAAGATCCTCTTACCAAATAAATATTATTATCCTTAAGAAAATGAAATACTAGTTTTTTTAATTTTAATTTTTTATTTTTATTCACAGAAATTTATGTATATGTATGTATTTTTGGTGTCACCACGCCTAATCGGACATTTTGAAGGAATTTTCGACTGGAATCTTTTTGCATCCAATTCATCAAAGAGATCATTCATTTTTTTAACGAACATCTGTGTGGGCTTAGCGCATTTTATCACGTACTCGTCACTGCCTAATAAATTTTGGGACAAGGCCATGTCGATACCAGATGCTACCGAATTGCTCAGGACCTGAGTCGCGCGGGAAACGCTCATTTTTCCATAACACTGGGATATATATGGGCCTCCGTTAGTTTCGGACAAATTTTAAAATGGGGATTCATTTGATCTATATCAAACAATTTTTTTATCACCTTGAAGCTTGTCACTCCATCTGATGTTAAGATGTCATATTTCATCGAGGTATTTCGGACGGACTATATCAAGTGACAATAATCATACATGCAAAAAATGTTTGTGCCTTCGTGCAGGAAAAAGGGGCGATTCTCAAAAATCCCTAAAGATTTAAAGACACTACTGTTGGAGGGCCCTTGATCGCAAACTATACCTTTTAAATTTAACCCCGTTTTTTTTAGTTGTGCGATATTTTTTCCCAAAATGGACTTCAATGTCTCCGTACGTATACCACCACTGGAGATATAATACGAAAACACGTATTTCCATTTGGAGCACAATCCCTTAACGATAAAAAATAAACATTTATTCCCAATTTTTTTTTCGCGTGGACCTTCCCCATGGTCTACAAACCCATCGATAACATCTCTAGCTTTATTATAGCTTAAGTCCGATTTGATGATGATTTCATCGAATAATAGAACGCTTATGCGTTCGGTGTCTGACATAGTTGAAACAATTTTTTCTAAATTATCACAGACATTGGCATCGAACCCCGGAACAACATATTTGATGGGGCGCCAACGCGAAAGGGATGATTTATGGGGCAAAGCAAAACCTAGATCGTTACGCATAAACGTATATGCTTTGGAGGACATATAATTGATGTTTTGGGCCAATGTCTTTTCCTCCTCGCTATAACGATTTTTTTGGCCACTGACGATCATTCTTGCGAAAGTTACAGCATCATTGCTTGAAGTTTCTTCCGCAAGAACTGCACGACTACACAAATATTTATATTTTTGCAGTAGCTTCTCATTTTCTGCTTCTAACTCCTGAATTCTTTTTTTTAATTTTATTTCATTGCTCCGATAATAACGAGCAGCCTGAGGAAATCGTTCGCTACTGCTTGTGATTTCTAAGTCCTCACAGATGTTTTTGTTTTTGGGTACCTGCCTTGTTTCCTCTAGCATGGAATATTTTGCGAATTCTTCTAACGTAAGATCGTTTCCTAAACCTACTGTACGATTTGCGTACACTTTAGTAACGGGCGGACAAACCCAATCAGAGCCAGTACTAGGTGAGCGACTTCTAGTAACTGGCTCTAATCTTAAAGATGGAACAGCCCCATCTAAAACTTTATAACGAGTTACTTACTCTGGACTAAAGTGGCGCTTACAAACATATAGCCTGTCAGTATCGGCTGGTTGCACGTTGCAAGCCAGGGCCCAACTATTTCTAGCCTATCCGCGTCGAGGAAAGGCGTATAACGTATGACCCTTTTCCACCACGCATCCTACCACGCAACAGCTCCGTTGCTTCTTTGGAATTGTACAGCTGTATGTAGGGTCATCGTCGTGCCCTATTAAAAAAATTTATTTTATAATATAATAATTTATAAACATTTAATAATTTATAAACGCATAATAATTCATAAACATATAAAAATTCATCAAACTACATATAACGCATCACCACGAAATGACAACACCAAATCACGTAAAAATTTTTATGCATTTATATTTTCACCCAGTGAAGGTTATAGGCTTGTTTTTATGATGGAACTCTCTCCCCACAGCCCCTAGGCCGCGCCACCACTCTCATTCGTCACTAATAATCGAATATTTGCTTAAATTTTGCTAAAAAATCTTAGTTTTTCCTATTTCCCCTTATTTATAGCGCACTCTAGACTTCATAATCCGCATAAGCTGTTCAACTATGACCCAAATGCAAAGTTCAAAAACGGTTTCAGATAGAAAATTAATAAACTAATTTTGCTTAAAATTTTCCGATGGTTGTTTTGATTTTATTCAACGAGGCATAGCAACGGATGCCGTGTATTGTAATATTATGGTTATTAATAAAAAATTATTTTCTATGAAATTATATACATATCCTAAATCCCTCAAAACTACTCGCTCGGTAATTTTATCACACTTGCTAATTCCCATTTATATTTATTTATACATATGCATATGTAACAAAATTCACATTCAATATATGTATATTCACATACATATGCATATGTAACATAATTCACATTCAATATATATGCACATACATATGCATATTAACATAATTCACATTCAATATATATGCACATACATATGCATATGTAACATAATTTACATTCAAAAATGAGTATAAATTTCTCAACTTCCTTGCTGTTAATAATACTTGCTGTTAATAATACTTACTTCCTGTTAAATTTTCCGAATTGCCTTTTGCGCTGTTAACTATTGGTGAAGAATGTGTCAGTGGTGAAATTGTCTTCGCGAGACGAGTACCCCTCGAAAATGAACATTTCTTGTCATTAAGACTTCTCTATTCATCAATGTTCTCTGTCTTTGCGGTCCGACTTCATTTTTGACAATTCACACTATTCATAGCTCGTGAGACTTCTCTATACATTAACGTTCTCAGAGCTGCGGTTGTCGAGCATTTAGAGAGACATATTTACATACATATATTGATGCATACATATGTATGTACGGAGCCGCGGGCACTCGACTTGACAAAAATTGAAGATTTACCAAATATTGGCAAATAATTCTACGCGAAATGTTCCAATATTGACTATGGTCGAGAAAATTGGCATATGGGCAGCTCATTTTATGAATGAAAGTAATACTTGCTCTTAGAACTATAAGCTCGAATTTATCAATGAATTTTTTGATGATGAGTTTTTGTTGTACAGTACAAAAGTTTAAATTGTTTGGCGCTGCCGCGACTATTTTAGATTGTTCAGCACTAGAATGATGGCCGCTACGGCTGCACCTATTAATGCATTTTGTTCTTGTAGTCGCTAGGCATAGAATTTCCGCTCTGGACGACATACGCATTTAGAGGAATAAAGTGAGTGGCCCGAGTTAGGACTCTGTGTGGAAAAAATAATAAAACTATATTTTTTCTGAGCATGAACTCCTTTGTTGAATTCGTCTATTTCAGAATTAATCTTATATTTTAATGCTTAGATCTATTTATACTATTTCTAAATACAATTTGGTTTGAGATATGTTTACATGTTTTTATATTTAGCTGTTATCATGGTATTGTTTAGTCTCTGCATATATAGGTATTTTAATGCTACATGTGTTTATTGTATGAAGGAACAAAGACCATGTTTATATTGTTTATCATTATTGTTTGGAAACAATGATAATGTATGTTTGCAGTGTATGTATGTAGTGTAGTGTATGTGTCAACGTCGTTAACTCCCGTGTGTGCGTTATATGGAAGTTCAGAACAAAAATATGTATGTACATATGCTAGGCCATGATTCTAGTTGCCATAGTGTAGCATATGTATAAAAAATTCACATATTTAAATTTACATATGCCATCTTCCTGTGTGCCTTGAAGCGTTTTCTAAAAAGAATTTTTTGATTTGATCAAATTATACAGTTAAGGAAAAAACTCTACATACACCCGACTATTTTCAACTTCTAGAGAACTAGAGATAATATTCAACATAATTTTGATGTGAATGTTTACGACATTTATAGTTAAGAATGTTGGAAGAAAAAAAATGTTGGAAATATTGGTAACTTATAAACTATTGGCGATAAACATAGAAATCGGTGGGAAAAAAGTCTACATACAGATTTGGCAACTCTTAAAATACATAGGAAAATGAAGAACTTATAGGGAAAAAACGCGTTAGTTTTCTTGATTTGCTTTATCTGTCAAACATTACAATTATTTAAATTCAGAAAGCGATTTGTAAAACACGTTTTAACTTTGGCAAATAGAAAAGAAATTCAGCAATCAGCTCGAAATTTGGTGGTTAATCTTCGAAAAGAAAACAAATCTTACGGGGAAATTGCTGAAATAGGAAAATTAAGTCGCTCTACAGTGCAAACTATTGTCAAAAACTATAAAAAAACCAACAGTACCGAAAACAAGCCAAGATCTGGAAGGCCGAAGAAGCTCTCAAGACGCGATGTCAGTAGTGTCCACAGTGTCAGAAGTCCACAAAGATCCAAAAACAAGTGAACCAAAACTAGCCGAATACCTTGCAAGATGTTCGAATATTACCTACTGTTTCATCAAGAACAGTAATAAACGTTTTGCATGATAGCGGCTTTAAAAGTAGAACAGCACTCAAAAAGCTATTTATTTCAGCCGAGAATCGTCAACTTCGCCTGGATTTTGCTGAGACACATTTACAGAAAGGAATGGATTTTTGGAAGAAAGTTATATTTACTGATGAAAGTAAGTATAATTTTCAGGAATGACGGCCGAAACAAGGTTTGTCGAAAACCGAATACTGCACTTGATCGCAAAAATATTATACCCACTGTGAAACATGGTGGGGGTACTGTTATGGTGTGGGGAGCTATGGTGGCATATGGAATTGGTCGATTGGTTTTTGTTCAAGGCGTTATGGATAGATATCAGTATAAGACAATATTGGAACAAAATCCGAAGCCATCTGTGGAAATCTTGGGCCTGGGAAACCAATGGATTTTCCAACAAGACAACAACCCCAAGCATACTGCGCATATTGTTCGAGACTGGCTTCTTTAGCATGCACCAAGACAGCTCAAAACACCTCCCCAGTCACCAGACCTTAACCCAATTGAGCATATTTGGGACGTTTTGGAAAAATCTGCTCGCAAATATGATATCAGAAGTCGTGAAAACTGCCCTAACTCGGTAATTTCAAAGTTTTATACTATCTAGAAAATGCATACATAGTAATTATTCCCCGTAATAAATGTAAATTGAAAACAATTTCGCTTGGCAAGGGATTAAATAAATGCATATTCAAATGTAAATATGATAAGGCGATGGGACGAGAGATAGGTCGTGGTTGCTGCAGTGCGTGTGCACATACATACATATGTAACACTATAAGAATTGAAGATGCAATTGAACTTTTGCACAAACATATTATGTGTATACATATATTGATGTACATAGTAATATACATATATATAAATATACCAAAACACTTGTATGCTCTATGAATTCTCGTCTAAAATTAATTTTGACTCAAAAAATTAGTAAACATTTTCATCAAATTTGTAGGAAGTTTTAAATTTACTAAAACGCACACAACAAAATGCGAGGTCGTTTTATAATGTATTTTGTTTAAATTCTTCTTTTTAAATTAAATCAAAAACATTTAAGTTACTTTGATTTTAAATGTTGGCGCATAATTTCATGTCTTTTTTTATTTCTTGTATTTGTTTCAAAATATAAATTGAATAAATTTTCGTTTATCAAGGGAACATAGAAATGCACAAGAAAATTCCTTGCAAAATGCCGTCGGCATTCGTCAATTTGATTTCATACAGAAGCCAAAAACTGAGCTGAGCCAATGTACTTGTACATAATTGAATGTAATCTGCTCTGTTAAAAACTTCCCCGTTGTCGAGTTGAGCGAGGTGGAAAAGTCTTCGCGGTTTCACTTCAGTTTTGACAATTCACACTATTCGTAGCCTGTGAGACTTCTCTATACATTAACGTTCTCTGCATAATATAAGGACAAGAATTAATAAAGAGCATCACTTTTGAATTGTTAATCGGGTGTGTGCGGTGTTATTTTTTAATTACGCGACTACAGGCAATATTAAATTAATTTCGCGTTTCCCTCCTTATAATTTTTTTTAAACAATTTAAATATCTTCACAAAGCAGTGAAGACTTTTCACACATTTGATTAAAAGAAATGCTAACATTTTTACATACTAGCGAAAGTACATTAATAAGCCGGAATTATGTTATTTTTGTGAATAATTCTCATAATAAATGTTACTGTGGATTCGGTTTTTTGACACTTGTAGTGTATTTATTTTGTACTTACATTGGTTTCGAAGCCTCAGCCTGGTCCGTTTGCAGTTTTTCACCATTCTCCACTTCCATAGTGCAATAAACTATTCTATTAGGAGCTAGCGATTTAAGTCCCTTTACTTCCATGACGATTACTTCCAGTTGAAAAGAGAGCACAACATCTAATTTCGTCAGTTGCGTTATACCCTCATCTGTGTCACCTTCCAATTTTGAAAGTGATCCATGTGATCGCAATACCATCTTCCTACTTAAAAACACATTAACAAAAAGAATGACAATTATACCAAAACAAACGCTAGAAGGGGGAAAAATAAAGAACGGAACAAAGTGGAAAGCTGTCAAGTGGAGCATGTGGGACAAGATGGGGGTAAAGTGTGTCACTTAAAAGCTTGGCATTTTCGTCACCAACTCGCAATACCTACTTACGTTCCATTTTTTCAGAAAGTGTAATCTTTCCCAGATGATGGCTTAACTTTCAGTGTGCTGTTAGTTAAGCGGGAAGGGTTCTTAAATTATTTCAATTAAGTTTCTTCGAGAAGAAGTTATGAACCCTTTGAATACATTTTTTATGATGTACCTAGATGTACCTAGCTTTGATTTAGCATTTCATTAAGACTATAAGTAGAATAATTCCGACGGTAAATTAGAGGTGGAAAAGTGCGAATATCTGCATAATCGCAAGAATGCCATATGTTTGATGCGATAATACATATTTCAAAGTTAGGTAGTAAAACCAAATTGTTAACTATAATTGTCCTAGGTTAGGTTGGGTCGTACTCAAAATTAATATCGACAGGTTCCTACCATTCATCTTATTGGGATCTTCGAGTTCCTTACAGAAGTGTCTACCGAGCGTTGCACCCGTTCCCCTACAGGTTTTGAAATAGGTATCAGCTCGACCTGAAGAACGTTATATTAATCAGTAGAGCAAGGCAAAATATGTATGTACTAAAGATCAAGTTTTAAGTGTTTATAAATTCAGTACAAACTTTATAAAATGGTGTGCTGTAAAAAATACAAATAAAATATAATATAATTCGTTTAAATAATCTAGAAATAATAACATTTTTTATTAATGAAAGAACAACACATAACGCGTCACATAGAGTCCATAAAAATATGTATGTACGAGTATGTATATATAAGTAAATAAAAACAATACAAAAATTAATTTTTGTTATTATTGCCTTAAATAATACAAGAATGTGTCCAAGGCAGATAATAAGTAGAGCAAAACTAACATGACCACTGTATTGTAACAAATCGCGATAAGCAAAGGTGCATGCGCACAAAGTAATTAGTCTTATGTTGAGCGTGCGAACGTATACATATGAAGTAAAGTGATTAAGAAGTGAAATTAAATAAAGCAAGCCATACGTCTATGACTTTTATTTAGCAATCCAGTGATCGAACTCACTGGAAAAATAGATATACGTTTATTAGAAAAAAAGTAACAGTATTTTGATAACAAGAAAATCAAAATCTCTTAGCAAAGATTTACTGTAATTTGATCAAAATTTGAGAATTCAAAGATCAATTCTAATTGTCTACGTTTCTACATTTTCGATGTACCTTGATTCTACCATAAAATTGAAAGAAAAGGATGTCTATTACCGAGAAATGTTTTTATATATAGAAAATGTAAGGTCGGCATCCACAGATGTATCAAAAATGATAGCTCTGAAACAGTGCCGGTCGTTTTAGATTTGTATTCCCTAAAAGAATTTGTAGTATTTCAAAATATTTCAAAGCATTTGTTTTTCAGTAAAACAGAGTCAAACTTTTGAGATAACTATTTTTTAGACGTATTTTGACATGTAGCCGTAATTTACAATAATAAATGTTTAGGAAATATCTATCACTTTTGCATTGAAAAGCTACATTAGCTACGAGTATTAATCAATATACTATAATATTTATCGAGAAGTTTTCTTGCTGAATAGTGTTTTTACAGATTATTTAAAATATTTGTTATTACAAACTAACTACTAAGAAATATGCGTAAAAAAATTAAAAGTATAGTTATGCCAAATAAGTATACAAAATATTGAAATAATGCCATACAAATTAAAATTATGCCACTTCTTTTTCAATATGCAAAACCATGCCTTCATAACAAAATATGCCGAATTATGTTTTAACATACATGTATTCTCTTCGTCTCGACTTAAAACTCCGATATACATATAATAACAATAAGGTGGAAGGTTTAAAATAGAAATGCATGCATTTGCATTTTTTGCCTTGTCCTAGTTATCTCATCATGATGGCCGCATAGCCGAGCCGGTTTCTGACTGACTACTATTCGGTGGGTCCGAAGCATACTGTAGACATGAAACATAACATATTGGAGAGCCGTTTCTAATAGCGGCGGTCTCTCGACAAACCTTTAAGTGTACTCGTATTTCTACTATGAAAAAAGCTTCTCATAAAAACCATCTGCTGTTCATAGTCGACATAAAATTGTAGGTACCTCCATTTGTAGGACAATGTCAAGACGCATAAGTCAAATTGGAGATAAAGGGTGTGTATATATGTACATATATGTAAAAATGCTATATAGTCGTTAACAAGTCAATACTACGAAGTGATTCAAATGGGACTGATGAGAATATAAAATATTTCGATACCATAAAGTGTTTGGCTTTTTGTCGGGCAGAGCCAAATGGCAGTGTGAAGTTAGATGTCTATCTCCTTAACCTCCTATTTCAGTTTTATACTCTGGTGCTTAATAATAAATATTTAACAAGGATTTAACTTACAGAAATGATGGAGTGCTGCAATAAAATAAAAATATATTTTGTTAACTTTCCCATTTTGTAACCAAAAAAATTAGTACCTATGATTATAGCGTTTGAGCTTTTGTAATCCGTACTTGCTATCCATATTTCCTTTAGATACTGGTAAAGATTCCAAATTCGCCATCAATAGATTTATAGACGATTTTAACTCTTCAACATAAAGAGATTCCATCTCCTTAAGCACAAACTTAGGCATCAATTTTCGGTTTTTTTCCATTTCACTAACTCGCTGCATTCTGCCGTCTAGCTCGCGACGAATTGCGGCTGCTTGTTCATCGGCTGAATCCAGCTGTTATGTTATTGTACGTTTTATCGTGATGCGTCTCGCTTCTTTTCTTATTAATATTATGTTTTATATAATTGCCTTACTTACCATTAATGCGTTAAAAAGTATTTGATGTTCAAATTTTTTAACGCTTACTATCTGTTGGAACATATCATATAATTGCTCCTTTGACAAGATCAATTCACTGTTCAGAGATTGTTGCATTCGTGGGGGTCGTTTTGAGTCTTCTTCGCCGGTACCTTTAAGTATAATGTCAAATTTTGCCATCCAGGATGTGAGAACTGTTTCCTTGCTTAGGCCATCAATTTCCGGCAATGATCTAAAATTTTAAACGGTAAGTTTTAATTAAACATGGTTAGACGGACCGTTAAAGCGTTTTCTATTAGATTAGGTTCAGGACGCCGCTGACAATTCCACCAGCAGGCATAAACCTAAATTTCCGTACTAATACGGACGATGTAACATGTTGGTTAGCAGTACCAATACAAAAGTAGTCTTTAGTTATTTTTCTGAAATTTAAATCACAAAATTAAGCAACTTTCCATTTTAAAGTGCATCTAGTGAAACATATGTGAGGTTATCTCTAAAAATGGTTTAGGCCTCACCCACTCAGAGAGCTTATAGCTAACTTAATTCACATCTGATCATTGCGCTGAGAATTGAGCTTATATCACCAAACACAATTTATTAAAAAAAATACGTCGTATGAGCCAAATAAACCTTTAAAATTACAGGCTGATTTCGAGATTGCAAGTTGCTCCGTATTGATGCGAAATACTTACATATATACGAGGTGTGTTCAAAAAATAAAGCAAATTTTCAAATTTTGCGATGTACGTTTGACATTCGACTTTCGATTTTAATTTTTTTATGTTGGTACACTCGTCTTGTAGATATGTTCACGGTTTCAGTAATATGGCACGTTTAGTTTGTTTGTGAGGGGCATAAATAAGACAAGTGTTTTGCGTGTTCGGTGATTTTCTGCTATCGACTCTAGGCTTTCCTTGACTCTTCCATTGGGACTATTGGCCTTTGGTTTCGATGTCATATATCCATACCCATGATTCGTCACCAGTTATGACCCTTTTAAGCAAATCTAGATCAACGTTGGCGTCATTCAACCATTCCTGAGCGATGCTCATGCGACGTTGTTTTTGGTAGAAATTCAGCAATTTTGGAACGAACTTCGCTGCCACACGCTTCATGCCCAAAATTTCCGAAAAGATTGCTTGACATGAGCCAACCGATATGCCGACATTCTCAGCAATTTCTCTAGTTGTGACTCGACGATTCTCTATAACAATTTTCTTCACTTTCTCAAAATTTTCATTTGTTGTTGATGTGCTGGTGCGTTCAGAGCTAGCGTCGTCGTTCACATCTTCTCGACCTTCTCTGAAATGCTTGTACCACTTGTAATCATTTTTTTGACTCAGAGTACTTTCACCGTATGCCACCGTCAACATTTCAAGTGTTTCTGAGCACTTAATTCCATTTTTTAAACAAAATTTTACGCAACTTCTTTGATCCACTTTTTTCGATAGCAGAAAATCGCCGAAAACGCAAAACACTTGTCTTATGTTTTCGATCCACGATCTATCTGTGGCCCCCACATTGACTGGCGCTAAGACTGCGTTTGTACCTTGGGGGGCCGTGGCGCAGCGATTAGCGGCAGCTGTAGAGCTGGGAGGTATATTACTTTCAGCTTTTAATAGTAAATTCATGAATAGTGAAAGTGAAACATCAGTATACATAAATTTAAGTGCAGTGTACCCAATGTATCTACTTCCACTTCACGGGTCATTTTTCTCGAACGGACCGCTTTTTCTTTTTGGTGTAAAAATAAGCTTCTTTCGACAGCCTTTTATTTATCTGCATATACTTCTTTTCCGGACATTGTAAATTATGTTATGTGGCTATTATTTCGGTCACTAAGCCATATGGCTATTTTATACGGGTCGATAACGTATGAAATGCAAATCGGTACTCGATACACACCGATTGTTGTATTCAAGAAATTTGTACAAATGCAAAGCAAAATGCAATTTGGAACGGTTCAATTGTTACCGCTCCAGCATTAAAAAAGTGTCGACGTTCTGATGAAAAAGTTATATGTATATTTACACAATACATCAGTTTGTGTGTGTATGTGTCTGGTTGTATCTACACAATGTTGCTATTGATATTTTTGCTTACACACTTTTCACACATCCGCGATATCAGTTACAATATTTCATTGTTTAATAAACCAAAGCCAAAAACCAACAAATGCAAATAGTTCATTTATCTATAATTAGCATTATAAACATTTTTTTTAAGTTATTTTAACAAAAATTAAAATTTTTCCAAGTTTATTATGTAAATGTACTGTGTGGTGAGAGAGCAATTAGCTGACACGGTTCTACGGGAATTTTCAAAAATCCTGCGATAAAATCTACGATACTACGGTACGGAAGGGAAGTAATTTTTCATTTACATGGGGCTCTCATTAGTCTGATCGTAACAGTTGACAGGGGACTGCGTCTACGTCGGTGACTAACACAATGAATCGGGTGAATTTACACACTTACGCGGCTTTGTAAACTACTTTTGATGGTTTCTAGTAATAGCTGATTTATCCGCTGACCACGTCCAACTCGAAAAGTGGAGCTAATTGACCGTCTGGATTTCAACCGCTGAATGATTTTGAGTGAACAGCGCTCGTGCTCGGTCGACATACTCTAACGCATCAACCCAAGTGCTACAGCAAGTTTCGACATGTTTGTACATATAACGTACTACACATGAGCGAATCGTGCTTGCCAATCGCTACTTGTCATGCATACCGGCTTCTGCATACGGTTTCTTCTCTTGTATAATCTATACTAATATTATAAAGAGGAAAACTTTGTTTGTTTGTTTGTTTGGTTGGTTGTTATGAATAGGCTCAAAAACTACTGGACCGATTTTAAAAATTCTTTCACCATTCGAAAGCTACATCATCCACGAGTAACATGGATTATATTTTATTTTGGAAATAGGGCTCGAGATATAGGTCCAAAACGTGGACCCGCGTAACCTTTGGTTGTGTATGTACAATATGGGTATCAAATGAAAGCTGTTGGTAAATGCTTTAGTCCAGAGTATTTTTCATGCCGCTCCGTGACTAGGGTCTCGAGATAGAGACAAAAACGTGGACCCTAGAATGTGTTTGTACAATATGGATATCAAATTGAAGCTGTTGGTGAATGTTTAGTACAGAGTATTTTTCATGCCGCTCCGTGACTGGGGTCTCGAGATATAGGTCAAAACGTGGACCCGGGTAACCTTTGGTTGTGTATGTACAATATGGGTATCAAATGAAAGCTGTTGATAAGTGCTTTAATACGGGGTAATTTTCATACCTATTGATGACTAGGTCTCGAAATATATGCCAAAACGTGGACCCGCCGTGTCTTTGCACCGAATTAAACCAAACTTATGCACATTGTTAAGTAAGTTTTGAAAATGGGTTTCGTAAAGTTTGGTTGTAATTCGGAGCACTGGCAACGGGTACAGCGTTCTTTTGAACCAGCCATAATGTCGCTTACTTTTTTAACGCTTGGGGCGGAACTGAACTGTCAAATTGACAGTGTGAGTTACAATGTGTCAATATTTCTTTCTGATTTGGATGCCATAAGGAAAAAACGTAAGTGCAACATGTAAAAATTGTTTGTGAATTTTTTTGGAGTGGATTTTGGAACAGTGAATAATTTCTTACGATTTTTTGATAAATATAAATGGATAATGGTTAAAAAAGCTCCAATGCTTAATAAAACATATAAATTGAAACGAAAAATTCATGGATGATCAGGAAAAAAGACGACTGTTTATTCATATGCGTTGATTTGAAATTTAAAAGCAATCTTCATTTTTCCCGATTTTCAATTTATATTTTATATTTACTCAAAAACAAATAGAAAAACAAAAAATATTGTTTATGCCAAAGCGCTTGAATAAAGAATAAAGAAATAAATAATATGAAATTCATATATTTTCTGTTCTAAACCATATCTATTCTATTTTAGTGTGCCCAGCGAAGGGGGCCGGGTTTGCTAGTATTTTATAAAGCAAAATTAAAATACTCAGATGTTCTTATATATGTACTTACATTTAGTACATATAAATATAAGTATATTGAAATAATATACATAACTATTTTTTGTTCTATCTTGAATTATTTTTATTTTAAGCAATATCAACATATTAATTACGAAATAAAAAACTTGATCTTTTTTGTTGCATTTTGTGAGAAACACAGTAGCGTCAAGTGGTTAAAATGGTGAAAATGGCAATCCTGCATTTGGTAATATGATGTAAAAGAGTCGCAGTTCAAAAATCTAAATGAAATGATTACTCATTGCTCAGGATACAAGCTTTTTACGCGGAAAAGTTTGCCTTATTCGCTTCATTTAAACGTTTATAAAGGGTCCGCCATATAACTTTACGGAATTGAAAATGCTATAAAAAAGAAACTACTCAATATTTTTCCAAACTGTTTTTTTTATTTTGAAGTATAATCCTTTCGGTTAATGATGGAATACAATTTCATTCATTTGGCTGCCTCGGCTAGCCATGCACCATCCCATACGATCGGTCCAATTTTTCAACACATTTTCGATTGTATGCGGCTGTATTTCAGCTATAACATCGCGTATGTTGGTCTTCAGTGCATCAATTGTTGCTGGTTTGTTGGGATAACACTGGTCTTTGACGGCACTCCAAAGATAATAATCCAACGGCGTCAAATCGCAGCTCCGAGGCGGCCAAACGATATCAGAATTTCGGCTGATAATGCGATCTTCGAAGACAGTGCGTAAAAGATTGATCGTAGCGTTCGCTGTGTGGCAAGTAACGCCATCTTGTTGGAACCAAATGCCACCAATATCCTCCTCTTCAATTTCTCGGAACAAAAATGCGTTCAACATGGCCCGGTAACGCTCTCCATTGACGGTTACGGCCACTCCTCGCTCATTTTCGAAGAAAAATGGACCAATGATGCCTCTCGACCAAAATCCGCACCAAACAGTGACTCGTTGTGAATGCATCGGCTTTTCTTCGAGTGCGTGCGGGTTTTCTGAGCCCCAAATGCGGCAATTTTTCTTGTTAACATACGCTTCATTCGGTGCTTTTCTTCTTCCGATTGCCGTACGTAATTTTCGTACACATTCTGCAACATTACCATGATTTTCAAAGTAATGTCGCAATATTTCCCAGCGTTCTTTGAGCGTATACACAACCATTTTCATTCAGCGGAAGAATAAAACTAATTTTCTGTCAAATCAGATGACAGCTAAGTGTTACCATTCTTCAAATAATACCTAATTCAAATCCGTAACAATAGATGGCGGCTCTGTATCAACTCATAGTAAAGTTTCTGGTCAGTTGCATTCGTATAAATCGGTTGATTGTGTTCTTGATCCAGGGGAAGAGGACTACCTAACTGAATTATTAAACACATTGGATTTACTAAGAATGCCAACACAAGATAGGCTCGGTGAGAATCATATTGTGTATAATGGGAAAGGATACAGGTGAACATGTTTTGATGCGGATAAAGCCGACCGGTATGGCAATGACGGATGGAAATACAAAAGGTATAGTTTATTTCAATTAAAAATAATTCAAAATCGCACTGAAAGTTTTTATTTTTCAACTCATAATTTTTAGCAGATATTTGTTTGGATGAGCCCTGCGAACGGTGAAATAATCGCCAAACTAGTAGTACTGAGAGTGACTTACAATACTATTAGTATATGTTACCCTAGAATTGAAACAATCTGTTTTTGGGGAATCGTTATTTTGTAATAGCAAGATAGTTCTTACTGGTAAATATTTATAAAAATCGATAAGTGCGGGAATTTTAATTGCCCCTTTTTATTTTCGTTTTGTACAACAGTAACTACTTCTGGTTGTTGTATATGTTATCCAAATGACATTTTTGAATTTTACGCTAGGCACGTTTTGTTTACAAATTTTTCATTTGCACATGTTCTTACACTCTTCTCTATGGTATAAATATTTTGTTTCTTTTCACAAATATACACACATTTTTAATGAACAATTTAATCAACCTGTGAAGTCGCATTTTTTTATTTCAAAAGTTGTTATTTGTTTTGTGAGAAACTCTGTACGGGGTAATGGTAATATGGTATAGTACAACAGAAATGGTGCCTTAAGTCAAGTACGCGCAACGTAACGTAACACATGGGCTAAAAAGTCCCGGACCTAAAAAAGAAAACACTTTTTTTGTTCAAACTTAGCTTTATGAATCCACTTATTTCTTTTCTTAATTGGCACGATAACTACTTACGCGACTTTGGCCGATTTTAATAAAGCGCCACAGTCGTTTCTTTCTCGCGCTAACTGGCGCTAATTGGACACACCAAGTGAAGTCAAGTCTTCTTCACCTGATCTTTCCAACGCAGAGGAGGCCTTCCTCTTCCTCTGCTACCATCAGCTGGTATCGCATCGAATACTTTCAGATCCGAAGCGTTTGTATCCATCCGGACGACTTGGCCCAGCCAACGTAACCGATGGATCTTTATTCGCTGCGCTATGTCTATGCCGTCGTAAAGCTCATTCAGCTCATCGTTCCATCGTCTGCGATATTCGCCGTCGCCAACGTGCAAACGTTTAAGAGTCTTCCACAGAATCTTTCTCTGAAACACTCCAAGCGACGCCACATCGGACATCGTCATCGTCCACGCTTCTGCGCCATACGTATAAGGAGAGTCTTGTAGAGTGTTAGTTTTGTTCGTCGAGAGAGGACTTTACTACTCAATGATGTCAATATCATCGGCATTCGCCAACAATTGTACGCTCTTATAAAAAATTGGGCCTGAGCGATTAAGTTCTGCGGCTCGTACGATCCTTTCCAACATCAGGTTAAAAAGTCTCACGACAGCGAGTCACCTTGTTTGAATCCTCTTTTAGTATCAAACGGCTCAGAAAGGTTCTCCCCAATTCTAAAGGCGCTGCTGGTATTGAACAACGTCATCTTGCATAGCCGTATGAGTTTTGCGGGGTTACCGAATTCACACATCGCGGCATAAGAGGTGTGTTCAAAAATTATCGTGAATTTTGAATTTTCGCAATTTCGATTTTTTTGTGGCGGTTAATTGTTAATTGTTGGCAGCTGCTTTTCTTGCACGTGCTTCGGCTCGTCGTCGATTTTTGCCTATTCAAAAAGATGGATCAAAGAACCTGTATTAAATTTTGTGTGAAAAACGAAATTAAGTGCGCGGATGCATTCCGAAAGTTGACTGTGTCATACGCAAAAGCTACTTTGGACCAAAGCAACGTTTATCTGTGGTACAAAATGTTATCAGAAGGCCGAGAGAATGTGAAAGACGAAAAACGTGCCGGACGCCCGAGCACTTCAACAACAGACGAAAATATTGATGAGGTAAATAAAATGGTATTGGCCAATCGTCGAATCACACTTGACATATCGATTGACTCGTATGATTCGATTTTTTTCAATGATTTGGGCATGAGACGGGTCGCTGCAAAATTCGCACCAAAACTGCTCAATTTCGACCAAAAGCAGCATCGCATGAACATTGCTAATGAGATGTTGGACTCTGTCCGGGACGACCCAAATTTGCTTCAGAGGGTCATAGCTGGTGACGAGTCGTAAGTTTATGCTTATGACGTGGAACCTAAAGCTCAATCATCTGAATGGAAGCTTTCGCACGAACAAAGACCGAAAAAAGCATGCCAAGTTCCGTCGAATATAAAAGTTTTGCTTATCGTTTTCTTCGATTGCAGGGGCGTTGTTCATCATGAGTTCTTGCCACAGGGTAAAACGGTCATTAAGGAATGTTACCTGCCCATATTCGAAAGACCCGACGGACTTCGATGACTATTTGGACCCATTCCAATCGACGAGGCTTGTCCGCAGGCAACAATCTTTGCGTCAATCTATATATATAATATATATAAATGTGAAAATCTGTCCCTATGTTCGCTTATAACTCGAGAATGGCTGAACGGATTTATCTTATCTTGGTCTTGAATTATTCGTGGAGGTCTATGGAAGGTTTTAAAGGTGAGAAAAATTCGAATAATTGCCGGGAAAATGGTCAAAACGTGGACCCGGGTAACCTTCGGATGTGTATATACAATATCGGTATCAAATGAAAGCTGTTGGTGAATGCTTTAGTTCAGAGTATTTTTCATGCCGCTCCGTGACTAGGGTCTCGAGATAGAGACCAAAACGTGGACCCTAGAATGTGTTTGTACAATATGGGTATCAAATGGAAGCTGTTGGTGAATGCTTTAGTACAGAGTATTTTTCATGCGGCTCCGTGACTAGGGTCCCGAGATAGAGACCAACACGTGGACCCTAGAATGTGTTTGTACAGTATGGGTATCAAATGGAAGCTGTTGGTGAATGCTTTAGTTCAGAGTATTTTTCATGCGGCTCCGTGACTAGGGTCCCGAGATAGAGACCAACACGTGGACCCTAGAATGTGTTTGTACAATATGGGTATCAAATGGAAGCTGTTGGTGAATGCTTTAGTACAGAGTATTTCTCATGCCGCTCCGTGACTAGGGTCTCGAGATATAGGTCAAAATGTGGGCCCGGGTAACCTTCGGATGTGTATATACAACATGTGTATCAAATGGAAGCTGTTGGTGAATGCTTTAGTTCAGAGTATTTTTCATGCGGCTCCGTGACTAGGGTCCCGAGATAGAGACCAACACGTGGACCCTAGAATGTGTTTGTACAATATGGGTACCAAATGGAAGCTGTTGGTGAATGCTTTAGTTCAGAGTATTTTTCATGCCGCTCCGTGACTAGGGTCCCGAGATAGAGACCAACACGTGGACCCTAGAATGTGTTTGTACAATATGGGTATCAAATGGAAGCTGTTGGTGAATGCTTTAGTACAGAGTATTTCTCATGCCGCTCCGTGACTGGGGTCTCGAGATATAGGTCAAAATGTGGGCCCGGGTAACCTTCGGATGTGTATATACAATATGGGTATCAAATGGAAGCTGCTGGTGAATGCTTTAGTTCAGAGTATTTTTCGTGCGGCTCCGTGACTAGGGTCCCGACATAGAGACCAACACGTGGACCCTAGAATGTGTTTGTACAATATGGGTATCAATTGGAAGCTGTTGGTGAATGCTTTAGTACAGAGTATTTCTCATGCCGCTCCGTGACTGGGGTCTCGAGATATAGGTCAAAATGTGGGCCCGGGTAACCTTCGGATGTGTATATACAATATGGGTATCAAATGGAAGCTGTTGGTGAATGCCTTAGTTCAGAGTATTCTTCATGCGGCTCCGTGACTAGGGTCCCGAGATAGAGACCAACACGTGGACCCTAGAATGTGTTTGTACAATATGAATATCAAATGGAAGCTGTTGGTGAATGCTTTAGTTCAGAGTATTTTTCATGCCGCTCCGTGACTAGGGTCCCGAGATAGAGACCAAGACGTGGACCCTAGAATGTGTTTGTACAATATGGGTATCAAATGGAAGCTGTTGGTGAATGCTTTAGCACAGAGTATTTCTCATGCCGCTCCGTGACTGGGGTCTCGAGATATAGGTCAAAATGTGGGCCCGGGTAACCTTCGGATGTGTATATACAATATGGGTATCAAATGGAAGCTGTTGGTGAATGCTTTAGTTCAGAGTACTTTTCATGCGGCTCCGTGACTAGGGTCCCGAGATAGAGACCAACACGTGGACCCTAGAATGTGTTTGTACAATATGGGTATCAAATTGAAGCTGTTGGTGAATGCTTTAGTTCAGAGTATTTTTCATGCCGCTCCGTGACTAGGGTCCCGAGATAGAGACCAACACGTGGACCCTAGAATGTGTTTGTACAATATGGATATCAATTGAAAGCTGTTGGTGAATGCTTTAGTACAGAGTATTTCTCATGCCGCTCCGTGACTAGGGTCTCGAGATATAGGTCAAAACGTGGGCCCGGGTAACCTTTGGTTGTGGATGTGCAATATGGGCATCAAATGAAAGCTGTCGATAAGTGCTTTAATGTGGGGTAATTTTCATACCTATTGATGACTAGGGTCTCGAAATATATGCCAAAACGTGGACCCACCATGTCTTTGCCCAGCGAAGCGGGCCGGGTTTGCTAGTTGAATCTTATATGGGAATAAATGTAAATCAATGCGGATAATTCGTTGTTAAGTTGTCCGAGCAATGCCCAACTGCTGAGAACGGCGATTTTGGGATGTCCTTGGTCGGTTTTAATTTGGCCTCTTTGGATCAGAAAAAGCATCACCAGTCGATAACCTTTCGTACAAACGTTTAATGGTGTTCTTGGAAGGCGCACTTTTCACATTATTTAATTTTTTATACGCACGTTGAGTTTTCACAATTGACTTCTTTTGTTGAATGTAAATTTCGACAATTTGGAACCGCTGACGGGGCGTGTACTGTTCCATGGTAAAAATCTGCTTGGACTGACGCTTCCAAAGCGGGATGTCATTGAGCGATTTGACGTCTCTGTCAAAAGATACAGGCTTGCCAGATGGGTCCGTTTAATATTGGCAACCCCCTATGCGGAAGAAAAAAAATGGCTCTTGCATAACGATAACGCCCCTGCTCACACATCGCTGCTTGTGCGCAACTTTTTGGCCAAAAACAACACACCTCTGATGACACAGCCACCGTATTCCCCAGATCTGGCCCCTGTAACTTTGTCTTGTTCTCGAAACTAATGAGGATCATGAAAGGACGACGCTACGCTACGATTGACGAGTTAAAGACGGCATCGAAGGAGGAGCTGAACAAGATAAAGAAAATATTGTTTGAAGTGCTTCGAAAATTGGAAAGAACGTTGGCACAAGTGCATAATATCTCATGGGGATTACTTTGAAGGGGACAAAATAGATATTATTGAATAAATAAATATTTTTTGAAAAAACCCAAAATTCGCGATACTTTTTGAACACGCCTCGTATAAGTAATTTCTTTTCGTAGTATCGAATGCAGCTGTGAAGTCGACGAAAAGATGGTGGGTGTAGATTCTCCTTTCATGGGTCTTTTTCAAGACTTAGCATATTGTGAATATCTGATCGATGGTGGACCTTCTAGGCCTAAAGCTAGACTGATGGGGTCCAATCAGTTGTTTGATGGTGAGCTGCAGCCTTTACTCACAATACGCTCGCTAGAACCTTACAGGCGACCTTTCTGGTAGAATTTTCGGGCATTGTTCCTGTTGGGCAGCATCTCAAGCTCCTCGCATTCACATATTTCCGCCTCTTTTTTCTCATAATACATCTCTCTTCCTTTCTTAGCTACCGGCAGCGATCCCTCATGGTTCGTATTGCGCCCGATCGCATCGTTGATCTATAGGATCCTTTCTTTCAGTGGCAGCATGAAATTCCTCGTCGTATCAACTGTTTCGATCGCACGTTCATCTAAAACAATAGAAGCGTGTCTTCCATATGTCACAACATGATCGATTTGGTTTTGCGTTTTCCTATCAGGTGACAGCCACTTATCTTGGTATATCTTTTTATGCTGGAATCTGGTGCTGCAGACTACCCCGTTTCGAGCACCAGCGAAGTTGATCGGCCTCTGTTCGTGACTGGATGTTTCGTTGTGCAGCTGAATTTTCTGACTGTGGGACCCAAAATTCCCTCCTTGCCCACCCTGGCACTGAAGTCGTCAGACACGATTTTAATGTCGTGGTTAGGACAGCGCTCATGAGAACGTTCCAAGCGCTCATAGAAGGAATCTTTGGTCGCATCGTCCTTCTCTTCCGTCGGGGCGTGGCCGTAAATGAGCGAGATACTGAAAATTCTCGCTTTGATACTGATTATTGCGAGACGCTCGTCCACCGGAGTGAGCGACAGTACTTGGCGACAAAGTATCTCTCCCAAGGTCAGTGCAAGGTCCGGAGAATATGACGGATGCTGAAGGACTTTCCATTCGAGCTCTTGAAGTGCGTCTTTGACGACTTGGCGTTGTTGACCATGTGTATCATGCCTTTTCAGTCGAATAGCCTCATTCACGCGGTGTAGCTGGGCAATGTAGAGCTCCTTGTTGCCCATGGCATTTTTTTCGAACATTTCCCAGTCCCACCAAACACATATCATGATCTTCTTTGGATAAAGATCCGGCCTGCTTCTCAGTTGAGACGTATCTCCTGGAGCCGCCAACTCCATTCTGTTTCATTATTTCGCATCTCCCGTGACGATTCGGTACAAAAAGTGCTGTTTTTAACCACGTGTTGTTCGATGGTGGGCGAGATGTTGAGAAGCACTTTGAAGGCGACTTTCTTGGTTTTTTTCGTTGAACTCTTGAAGTACCAAGGCTCCCAATTATTCGGCAAATCCCATTGAATAAATTTGTTTGAGAATCGCTTTATGATCTCAGTTAATCTTTTTCGCCAATTCATGATTGGTTTGGTTCTCCTTCGAAAGTGATTTCAGACGTTCTTCATCGATTTTTTTGAATTTTGCATACCATTTCCGAGCTTTAGACTCGCCTATACCACCTTCTCCATACAGGACGCAAATGTTCCGGGCTGTTTAGGCAGCTTTGTCTAGAATATTGATTTTGCCTACTGGGTGTTGAAGAGTGAAAGAGTTCTATCGAATGAATACTTACCCTTTGGCAAAAAGCAAACAAGTCATTGTAAAATAAAAGAAAATATAAAAATGCTATGAACTTATTCCCCAGCCCAATAGCAAACTAAATGTAACAAGGGATGTGTTTGGTGGAACCATCTGACCTGGCGCAAAAAATCTGGTTATTGGACAGCTAAAGGAAAATAAGCACAGAATGATGTACCAGAAATGAGTGGTTTGATACAGAAAACGAAGGACGAAAAAAATATTTAAATGAGCGGACAAGGCAAAACCTAATTAAATATAACAAAAAAAGACAAGTCGCAAAGGAATTATAAAACAAAAGACAAACCATGATATCACCATGAAAGTTCAGCAAAAACAAGGAAGGTGAAATAATAACAGAAAAAGAACAAATACTGAATAGATAGCACGAATACTTTAGTGATATTCTGAATATAAAAAATGCAACATACTTCGCTTCATACCGTATATATATATATATTCTACAGCAGAAAACCTTATAGAAGCTCCCGGTCGTAACGAAGTGATAGAAAGTCTGACAAAGTTAAAAAATAGTAATATAAAAACAGCGGAAGTAACCAAATAAATACAGAACTTTTAAAATACGGTGGTGAAACGCACAATAATACAATAAAAAAATTGATAAGCAAAATTTCTGAAACTGAACAGCTACCATTGCATAAAAAGGGCTATAAAACCAACTGTAACAGCATCTCTCCTACTAGTACTGGCAATCAAGCTTTTACAAACATACTTAACAAAAGGTTGAGCGTATATGCCGAGGAAATTTTGGATGACAACCCTTGCGGTTTTCGCAGGGGCAGGTCCACAACAGACCAATGTTTCACACTAATGCAAATACTAGAAAACACAGAGCGCTCGAACTGAATTTGCTTTGTCTGTTCCATGATATTAAGCAAGCTTACAACAGCATTAAAGAAAGCGTCTGAACGATATAATGTTTAAACAAGGTATACCGCTAATAATTATAAAACTAATCCAGACGACGCAAACACAAATGCGAGGGTTATGATAAATGGAGATGTCACCAACGAATTCAGTATTGGGGACAAACAAGGAGACCATTGTCAACGACAATTTTTAATTTATTACTACATGAGATGGTATGCAAACTACATAAAATGTTGTAATTCGATTTTTCTCTGCAGCTCGGAAGTGTTAGCTTATGCCGTTGACATTGTCGTGATTACGCAAAATGAACCAAAGCTTAAGTAAATATATGTATAACCGATTGAAAAATTCAGCTTTAGAAGTGGGTCTGCGTGTAAACACAGAGAAAACGAAATAGAATATATATATTATATTATATACTAGCAAACCCGGCCCGCTTCGCTGGGCAAAGACATGGTGGGTCCACGTTTTGGCATATATTTCGAGACCCTAGTCATCAATAGGTATGAAAATTACCCCACATTAAAGCACTTATCGACAGCTTTCATTTGATGCCCATATTGCACATCCACAACCAAAGGTTACCCGGGCCCACGTTTTGACCTATATCTCGAGACCCCAGTCACGGAGCGGAATGAGAAATACTCTGTACTAAAGCATTCACCAACAGCTTTCAATTGATATCCATATTGTACAAACACATTCTAGGGTCCACGTGTTGGTCTCTATCTCGGGACCCTAGTCACGGAGCCGCATGAAAAATACTCTGAACTAAAGCATTCACCAACAGCTTCCATTTGATACCCATATTGTATATACACATCCGAAGGTTACCCGGGCCCACATTTTGACCTATATCTCGCGACCCCAGTCACGGAGCGGCATGAGAAATACTCTGTACTAAAGCATTCACCAACAGCTTCCAATTGATATCCATATTGTACAAACACATTCTAGGGTCCACGTGTTGGTCTCTATCTCGGGACCCTAGTCACGGAGCGGCATGAAAAATACTCTGAACTAAAGCATTCACCAACAGCTTCCATTTGATACCCATATTGTATATACACATCCGAAGGTTACCCGGGCCCACGTTTTGACCTATATCTCGAGACCCCAGTCTCGGAGCGGCATGAAAAATACTCTGTACTAAAGCATTCACCAACAGCTTCAATTTGACATTCATATTGTACAAACACATTCTAGGGTCCACGTTTTGGTCTCTATCTCGAGACCCTAGTCACGGAGCGGCATGAAAAATACTCTGAACTAAAGCATTCACCAACAGCTTTCATTTGATACCCATATTGTATATACACATCCGAAGGTTACCCGGGTCCACGTTTTGACCTATATCTCGAGACCCCAGTCACGGAGCGGCATGAGTAATACTCTGTACTAAAGCATTCGCCAACAGCTTCCATTTGATACCCATATTGTACAAACACATTCTAGGGTCCACGTGTTGGTCTCTATCTCGGGACCCTAGTCACGGAGCGGCAGGAAAAATACTCTGAACTAAAGCATTCACCAACAGCTTCCATTTGATACCCATATTGTATATACACATCCGAAGGTTACCCGGGCCCACATTTTGACCTATATCTCGAGACCCCAGTCACGGAGCGGAATGAGAAACACTCTGTACTAAAGCATTCACCAACAGCTTCCAATTGATATCCATATTGTACAAACACATTCTAGGGTCCACGTGTTGGTCTCTATCTCGGGACCCTAGTCACGGAGCGGCATGAAAAATACTCTGAACTAAAGCATTCCCCAAAAGCTTCCATTTGATACCCATATTGTATATACACATCCGAAGGTTACCCGGGCCCACGTTTTGACCTATATCTCGAGACCCCAGTCTCGGAGCGGCATGAAAAATACTCTGTACTAAAGCATTCACCAACAGCTTCAATTTGACATTCATATTGTACAAACACATTCTAGGGTCCACGTTTTGGTCTCTATCTCGAGACCCTAGTCACGGAGCGGCATGAAAAATACTCTGAACTAAAGCATTCACCAACAGCTTCCATTTGATACCCATATTGTATATACACATCCGAAGGTTACCCGGGTCCACGTTTTGACCATTTTCCCGGCAATTATTCGAATTTTTCTCACCTTTAAAACCTTCCCTAGACCTCCACGAATAATTCAAGACCAAGATAAGATAAATCCGTTCAGCCATTCTCGAGTTATAAGCGAACATAGGGACAGATTTTCACATTTATATATATAGATTATATATCTATACTAATATTATAAAGAGGAAAACTTTGTTTGTTTGTTTGTTTGTAACGAATAGGCTCAAAAACTACTGGACCGATTTTAAAAATTCTTTCACCATTCGAAAACTACATTATCCAAGAGTAACATGGATTACATTTTATTTTGGAAAAAATAGGGTTCCGTAAGATATTTGGATTTTTCGGACACAAACTGAAAAAAATCTTATATATAAAATAAAGTCAACTTTTTGTGTGTGTTCGCTAACCGGCCGTGTCTGCACCGAATTAAACCAAACTTACACACATTGCTAAGAAGGTATTGAAGATGGTTTCCGTATAGTTTGGATACCTATTGGTGGATAGGGCTCGAGATATAGGTCAAAACGTGGACCCGGGTAACCTTCGGATGTGCATGTACAATATGGGTATCAAATGGAGCTGTTGGTGAATGCTTTAGTTCAGGGTATTTTTCATGCCGCTGCGTGACTAGGGTCTCGAGATAGAGACCAAAACGTGGACCCTAGAATGTGTTTGTACAATATGGATATCAAATGAAAGCTGTTGATAAGTGCTTTAATACGGGGTAATTTTCATACCTATTGATGACTATGGTCTCGAAATATATGACAAAACGTGGACCCGCCGTGTCTTTGAACCGAATTAAACCAAACTTACACACATTGTTAAGTAGGTATTGAAGATGATTTCCGTATAGTTTGAATATCTATTGGTAGATAGGGTCTCGAGATATAGGTCAAAACGTGGACCCGGGTAACCTTTGGTTGTGTATGTACAATATGGGTATCAAATGAAAGCTGTTGATAAGTGCTTTAATACGGGGTAATTTTCATACCTATTGATGACTAGGTCTCGAAATATATGCCAAAACGTGGACCCGCCGTGTCTTTGCACCGAATTAAACCAAACTTACACACATTGTTAAGGAGGTATTGAAGATGGTTTCCGTATAGTTTAGATACCTATTGGTAGATAGGGTCCCGAGATGTAGGTCAAAACGTGGACCCGGGTAACCTTCGGATGTGTATGTACAAAATGGGTATCAAATGGAAGCTGTTGGTGAATGCTTTAGTTAAGAGTATTTCCATCCGCTCCGTGACTAGGGTCTCGAGATAGAGACCAAAACGTGGACCCTAGAATGTGTTTGTACAATATGGATATCAAATGAAAGCTGTTGATAAGTGCTTTAATACGGGGTAATTTTCATACCTATTGATGACTAGGGTCTCGAAATATATGCCAAAACGTGGACCCGCCGTGTCTTTGAACCGAATTAAACCAAACTTACACACATTGTTAAGTAGGTATTGAAGATGATTTCCGTATAGTTTGAATATCTATTGGTAGATAGGGTCTCGAGATACAGGTCAAAACGTGGACCCGGGTAACCTTCGGATGTGTATGTACAATATAGGTATCAAATGAAAGCTGTTGGTGAATGCTTTAGTTAGGAGTATTTCCATCCGCTCCGTGACTAGGGTCTCGAGATAGAGACCAAAACGTGGATCCGGGTAACCTTTGGTTGTGTATGTACAATATGGGTATCAAATGAAAGCTGTTGATAAGTGCTTTAATACGGGGTAATTTTCATACCTATTGCTGACTAGGATCTCGAAATATATGCCAAAACGTGGACCCGCCGTGTCTTTGCACCGAATTAAACCAAACTTACACACATTGTTAAGTAGGTATTGAAGATGATTTCCGTATAATTTGAATACCTATTGGTAGATAGGGTCTCGAGATATAGGTCAAAACGTGGACCCGGGTAACCTTCGGACGTGTATGTACAATATGGGTATCAAATGAAAGCTGTTGGTGAATGCTTTATTACAGAGTATTTTTCATGCCGCTCCGTGACTGGGGTCTCGAGATATAGGTCAAAACGTGGATCCGGGTAACCTTTGGTTGTGTATGTACAATATGGGTATCAAATGAAAGCTGTTGATAAGTGCTTTAATACGGGGTAATTTTCATACCTATTGATGACTAGGATCTCGAAATATATGCCAAAACGTGGACCCGCCGTGTCTTTGCACCGAATTAAACCAAACTTATGCACATTGTTAAGTAAGTTTTGAAAATGGGTTTCGTAAAGTTTGGTTGTAATTCGGAGCACTGGCAACGGGTACAGCGTTCTTTTGAACCAGCCATAATGTCGCTTACTTTTTTAACGCTTGGGGCGGAACTGAACTGTCAAATTGACAGTGTGAGTTACAATGTGTCAATATTTCTTTCTGATTTGGATGCCATAAGGAAAAAACGTAAGTGCAACATGTAAAAATTGTTTGTGAATTTTTTTGGAGTGGATTTTGGAACAGTGAATAATTTCTTACGATTTTTTGATAAATATAAATGGATAATGGTTAAAAAAGCTCCAATGCTTAATAAAACATATAAATTGAAACGAAAAATTCATGGATGATCAGGAAAAAAGACGACTGTTTATTCATATGCGTTGATTTGAAATTTAAAAACAATCTTCATTTTTCCCGATTTTCAATTTATATTTTATATTTACTCAAAAACAAATAGAAAAACAAAAAATATTGTTTATGCCAAAGCGCTTGAATAAAGAATAAAGAAATAAATAATATGAAATTCATATATTTTCTGTTCTAAACCATATCTATTCTATTTTAGTGTGCCCAGCGAAGGGGGCCGGGTTTGCTAGTATTTTATAAAGCAAAATTAAAATACTCAGATGTTCTTATATATGTACTTACATTTAGTACATATAAATATAAGTATATTGAAATAATATAATATACATAACTATTTTTTGTTCTATCTTGAATTATTTTTATTTTAAGCAATATCAACATATTAATTACGAAATAAAAAACTTGATCTTTTTTGTTGCATTTTGTGAGAAACACAGTAGCGTCAAGTGGTTAAAATGGTGAAAATGGCAATCCTGCATTTGGTAATATGATGTAAAAGAGTCGCAGTTCAAAAATCTAAATGAAATGATTACTCATTGCTCAGGATACAAGCTTTTTACGCGGAAAAGTTTGCCTTATTCGCTTCATTTAAACGTTTATAAAGGGTCCGCCATATAACTTTACGGAATTGAAAATGCTATAAAAAAGAAACTACTCAATATTTTTCCAAACTGTTTTTTTTATTTTGAAGTACAATCCTTTCGGTTAATGATGGAATACAATTTCATTCATTTGGCTGCCTCGGCTAGCCATGCACCATCCCATACGATCGGTCCAATTTTTCAACACATTTTCGATTGTATGCGGCTGTATTTCAGCTATGACATCGCGTATGTTGGTCTTCAGTGCATCAATTGTTGCTGGTTTGTTGGGATAACACTGGTCTTTGACGGCACTCCAAAGATAATAATCCAACGGCGTCAAATCGCAGCTCCGAGGCGGCCAAACGATATCAGAATTTCGGCTGATAATGCGATCTTCGAAGACAGTGCGTAAAAGATTGATCGTAGCGTTCGCTGTGTGGCAAGTAACGCCATCTTGTTGGAACCAAATGCCACCAATATCCTCCTCTTCAATTTCTCGGAACAAAAATGCGTTCAACATGGCCCGGTAACGCTCTCCATTGACGGTTACGGCCACTCCTCGCTCATTTTCGAAGAAAAATGGACCAATGATGCCTCTCGACCAAAATCCGCACCAAACAGTGACTCGTTGTGAATGCATCGGCTTTTCTTCGAGTGCGTGCGGGTTTTCTGAGCCCCAAATGCGGCAATTTTTCTTGTTAACATACGCTTCATTCGGTGCTTTTCTTCTTCCCATTGCCGTACGTAATTGTCGTACACATTCTGCAACATTACCATGATTTTCAAAGTAATGTCGCAATATTTCCCAGCGTTCTTTGAGCGTATACACAACCATTTTCATTCAGCGGAAGAATAAAACTAATTTTCTGTCAAATCAGATGACAGCTAAGTGTTACCATTCTTCAAATAATACCTAATTCAAATCCGTAACAATAGATGGCGGCTCTGTATCAACTCATAGTAAAGTTTCTGGTCAGTTGCATTCGTATAAATCGGTTGATTGTGTTCTTGATCCAGGGGAAGAGGACTACCTAACTGAATTATTAAACACATTGGATTTACTAAGAATGCCAACACAAGATAGGCTCGGTGAGAATCATATTGTGTATAATGGGAAAGGATACAGGTGAACATGTTTTGATGCGGATAAAGCCGACCGGTATGGCAATGACGGATGGAAATACAAAAGGTATAGTTTATTTCAATTAAAAATAATTCAAAATCGCACTGAAAGTTTTTATTTTTCAACTCATAATTTTTAGCAGATATTTGTTTGGATGAGCCCTGCGAACGGTGAAATAATCGCCAAACTAGTAGTACTGAGAGTGACTTACAATACTATTAGTATATGTTACCCTAGAATTGAAACAATCTGTTTTTGGGGAATCGTTATTTTGTAATAGCAAGATAGTTCTTACTGGTAAATATTTATAAAAATCGATAAGTGCGGGAATTTTAATTGCCCCTTTTTATTTTCCTTTTGTACAACAGTAACTACTTCTGGTTGTTGTATATGTTATCCAAATGACATTTTTGAATTTTACGCTAGGCACGTTTTGTTTACAAATTTTTCATTTGCACATGTTCTTACACTCTTCTCTATGGTATAAATATTTTGTTTCTTTTCACAAATATACACACATTTTTAATGAACAATTTAATCAACCTGTGAAGTCGCATTTTTTTATTTCAAAAGTTGTTATTTGTTTTGTGAGAAACTCTGTACGGGGTAATGGTAATATGGTATAGTACAACAGAAATGGTGCCTTAAGTCAAGTACGCGCAACGTAACGTAACACATGGGCTAAAAAGTCCCGGACCTAAAAAAGAAAACACTTTTTTTGTTCAAACTTAGCTTTATGAATCCACTTATTTCTTTTCTTAATTGGCACGATAACTACTTACGCGACTTTGGCCGATTTTAATAAAGCGCCACAGTCGTTTCTTTCTCGCGCTAACTGGCGCTAATTGGACACACCAAGTGAAGTCAAGTCTTCTTCACCTGATCTTTCCAACGCAGAGGAGGCCTTCCTCTTCCTCTGCTACCATCAGCTGGTATCGCATCGAATACTTTCAGATCCGAAGCGTTTGTATCCATCCGGACGACATGGCCCAGCCAACGTAACCGATGGATCTTTATTCGCTGCGCTATGTCTATGCCGTCGTAAAGCTCATTCAGCTCATCGTTCCATCGTCTGCGATATTCGCCGTCGCCAACGTGCAAACGTTTAAGAGTCTTCCACAGAATCTTTCTCTGAAACACTCCAAGCGACGCCACATCGGACATCGTCATCGTCCACGCTTCTGCGCCATACGTATAAGGAGAGTCTTGTAGAGTGTTAGTTTTGTTCGTCGAGAGAGGACTTTACTACTCAATGATGTCAATATCATCGGCATTCGCCAACAATTGTACGCTCTTATAAAAAATTGGGCCTGAGCGATTAAGTTCTGCGGCTCGTACGATCCTTTCCAACATCAGGTTAAAAAGTCTCACGACAGCGAGTCACCTTGTTTGAATCCTCTTTTAGTATCAAACGGCTCAGAAAGGTTCTCCCCAATTCTAAAGGCGCTGCTGGTATTGAACAACGTCATCTTGCATAGCCGTATGAGTTTTGCGGGGTTACCGAATTCACACATCGCGGCATAAGAGGTGTGTTCAAAAATTATCGTGAATTTTGAATTTTCGCAATTTCGATTTTTTTGTGGCGGTATGTTATGGGTTCGGCCATTTTGAATGTTCAGTTAATTGTTGGCAGCTGCTTTTCTTGCACGTGCTTCGGCTCGTCGTCGATTTTTGCCTATTCAAAAAGATGGATCAAAGAACCTGTATTAAATTTTGTGTGAAAAACGAAATTAAGTGCGCGGATGCATTCCGAAAGTTGACTGTGTCATACGCAAAAGCTACTTTGGACCAAAGCAACGTTTATCTGTGGTACAAAATGTTATCAGAAGGCCGAGAGAATGTGAAAGACGAAAAGCGTGCCGGACGCCCGAGCACTTCAACAACAGACGAAAATATTGATGAGGTAAATAAAATGGTATTGGCCAATCGTCGAATCACACTTGACATATCGATTGACTCGTATGATTCGATTTTTTTCAATGATTTGGGCATGAGACGGGTCGCTGCAAAATTCGCACCAAAACTGCTCAATTTCGACCAAAAGCAGCATCGCATGAACATTGCTAATGAGATGTTGGACTCTGTCCGGGACGACCCAAATTTGCTTCAGAGGGTCATAGCTGGTGACGAGTCGTAAGTTTATGCTTATGACGTGGAACCTAAAGCTCAATCATCTGAATGGAAGCTTTCGCACGAACAAAGACCGAAAAAAGCATGCCAAGTTCCGTCGAATATAAAAGTTTTGCTTATCGTTTTCTTCGATTGCAGGGGCGTTGTTCATCATGAGTTCTTGCCACAGGGTAAAACGGTCATTAAGGAATGTTACCTGCCCATATTCGACAGACCCGACGGACTTCGATGACTATTTGGACCCATTCCAATCGACGAGGCTTGTCCGCAGGCAACAATCTTTGCGTCAATTGAATCTTATATGGGAATAAATGTAAATCAATGCGGATAATTCGTTGTTAAGTGGTCCGAGCAATGCCCAACTGCTGAGAACGGCGATTTTGGGATGTCCTTGGTCGGTTTTAATTTGGCCTCTTTGGATCAGAAAAAGCATCACCAGTCGATAACCTTTCGTACAAACGTTTAATGGTGTTCTTGGAAGGCGCACTTTTCACATTATTTAATTTTTTATACGCACGTTGAGTTTTCACAATTGACTTCTTTTGTTGAATGTAAATTTCGACAATTTGGAACCGCTGACGGGGCGTGTACTGTTCCATGGTAAAAATCTGCTTGGACTGACGCTTCCAAAGCGGGATGTCATTGAGCGATTTGACGTCTCTGTCAAAAGATACAGGCTTGCCAGATGGGTCCGTTTAATATTGGCAACCCCCTATGCGGAAGAAAAAAAATGGCTCTTGCATAACGATAACGCCCCTGCTCACACATCGCTGCTTGTGCGCAACTTTTTGGCCAAAAACAACACACCTCTGATGACACAGCCACCGTATTCCCCAGATCTGGCCCCTGTAACTTTGTCTTGTTCTCGAAACTAATGAGGATCATGAAAGGACGACGCTACGCTACGATTGACGAGTTAAAGACGGCATCGAAGGAGGAGCTGAACAAGATAAAGAAAATATTGTTTGAAGTGCTTCGAAAATTGGAAAGAACGTTGGCACAAGTGCATAATATCTCATGGGGATTACTTTGAAGGGGACAAAATAGATATTATTGAATAAATAAATATTTTTTGAAAAAACCCAAAATTCGCGATACTTTTTGAACACGCCTCGTATAAGTAATTTCTTTTCGTAGTATCGAATGCAGCTGTGAAGTCGACGAAAAGATGGTGGGTGTAGATTCTCCTTTCATGGGTCTTTTTCAAGACTTAGCATATTGTGAATATCTGATCGATGGTGGACCTTCTAGGCCTAAAGCTAGACTGATGGGGTCCAATCAGTTGTTTGATGGTGAGCTGCAGCCTTTACTCACAATACGCTCGCTAGAACCTTACAGGCGACCTTTCTGGTAGAATTTTCGGGCATTGTTCCTGTTGGGCAGCATCTCAAGCTCCTCGCATTCACATATTTCCGCCTCTTTTTTCTCATAATACATCTCTCTTCCTTTCTTAGCTACCGGCAGCGATCCCTCATGGTTCGCATTGCGCCCGATCGCATCGTTGATCTATAGGATCCTTTCTTTCAGTGGCAGCATGAAATTCCTCGTCGTATCAACTGTTTCGATCGCACGTTCATCTAAAACAATAGAAGCGTGTCTTCCATATGTCACAACATGATCGATTTGGTTTTGCGTTTTCCTATCAGGTGACAGCCACTTATCTTGGTATATCTTTTTATGCTGGAATCTGGTGCTGCAGACTACCCCGTTTCGAGCACCAGCGAAGTTGATCGGCCTCTGTTCGTGACTGGATGTTTCGTTGTGCAGCTGAATTTTCTGACTGTGGGACCCAAAATTCCCTCCTTGCCCACCCTGGCACTGAAGTCGTCAGACACGATTTTAATGTCGTGGTTAGGACAGCGCTCATGAGAACGTTCCAAGCGCTCATAGAAGGAATCTTTGGTCGCATCGTCCTTCTCTTCCGTCGGGGCGTGGCCGTAAATGAGCGAGATACTGAAAATTCTCGCTTTGATACTGATTATTGCGAGACGCTCGTCCACCGGAGTGAGCGACAGTACTTGGCGACAAAGTATCTCTCCCAAGGTCAGTGCAAGGTCCGGAGAATATGACGGATGCTGAAGGACTTTCCATTCGAGCTCTTGAAGTGCGTCTTTGACGACTTGGCGTTGTTGACCATGTGTATCATGCCTTTTCAGTCGAATAGCCTCATTCACGCGGTGTAGCTGGGCAATGTAGAGCTCCTTGTTGCCCATGGCATTTTTTTCGAACATTTCCCAGTCCCACCAAACACATATCATGATCTTCTTTGGATAAAGATCCGGCCTGCTTCTCAGTTGAGACGTATCTCCTGGAGCCGCCAACTCCATTCTGTTTCATTATTTCGCATCTCCCGTGACGATTCGGTACAAAAAGTGCTGTTTTTAACCACGTGTTGTTCGATGGTGGGCGAGATGTTGAGAAGCACTTTGAAGGCGACTTTCTTGGTTTTTTTCGTTGAACTTTTGAAGTACCAAGGCTCCCAATTATTCGGCAAATCCCATTGAATAAATTTGTTTGAGAATCGCTTTATGATCTCAGTTAATCTTTTTCGCCAATTCATGATTGGTTTGGTTCTCCTTCGAAAGTGATTTCAGACGTTCTTCATCGATTTTTTTGAATTTTGCATACCATTTCCGAGCTTTAGACTCGCCTATACCACCTTCTCCATACAGGACGCAAATGTTCCGGGCTGTTTAGGCAGCTTTGTCTAGAATATTGATTTTGCCTACTGGGTGTTGAAGAGTGAAAGAGTCGAATGAATACTTACCCTTTGGCAAAAAGCAAACAAGTCATTGTAAAATAAAAGAAAATATAAAAATGCTATGAACTTATTCCCCAGCCCAATAGCAAACTAAATGTAACAAGGGATGTGTTTGGTGGAACCATCTGACCTGGCGCAAAAAATCTGGTTATTGGGCAGCTAAAGGAAAATAAGCACAGAATGATGTACCAGAAATGAGTGGTTTGATACAGAAAACGAAGGACGAAAAAAATATTTAAATGAGCGGACAAGGCAAAACCTAATTAAATATAACAAAAAAAGACAAGTCGCAAAGGAATTATAAAACAAAAGACAAACCATGATATCACCATGAAAGTTCAGCAAAAACAAGGAAGGTGAAATAATAACAGAAAAAGAACAAATACTGAATAGATAGCACGAATACTTTAGTGATATTCTGAATATAAAAAATGCAACATACTTCGCTTCATACCGTATATATATATATATTCTACAGCAGAAAACCTTATAGAAGCTCCCGGTGTGATAGAAAGTCTGACAAAGTTAAAAAATAGTAATATAAAAACAGCGGAAGTAACCAAATAAATACAGAACTTTTAAAATACGGTGGTGAAACGCACAATAATACAATAAAAAAATTGATAAGCAAAATTTCTGAAACTGAACAGCTACCATTGCATAAAAAGGGCTATAAAACCAACTGTAACAGCATCTCTCCTAAGTACTGGCAATCAAGCTTTTACAAACATACTTAACAAAAGGTTGAGCGTATATGCCGAGGAAATTTTGGATGACAACCCTTGCGGTTTTCGCAGGGGCAGGTCCACAACAGACCAATGTTTCACACTAATGCAAATACTAGAAAACACAGAGCGCTCGAACTGAATTTGCTTTGTCTGTTCCATGATATTAAGCAAGCTTACAACAGCATTAAAGAAACCGTCTGAACGATATAATGTTTAAACAAGGTATACCGCTAATAATTATAAAACTAATCCAGACGACGCAAACACAAATGCGAGGGTTATGATAAATGGAGATGTCACCAACGAATTCAGTATTGGGGACAAACAAGGAGACCATTGTCAACGACAATTTTTAATTTATTACTACATGAGATGGTATGCAAACTACATAAAATGTTGTAATTCGATTTTTCTCTGCAGCTCGGAAGTGTTAGCTTATGCCGTTGACATTGTCGTGATTACGCAAAATGAACAAAAGCTTAAGTAAATATATAACCGATTGAAAAATTCAGCTTTAGAAGTGGGTCTGCGTGTAAACACAGAGAAAACGAAATAGAATATATATATTATATTTTATATTATATATCTATACTAATATTATAAAGAGGAAAACTTTGTTTGTTTGTTTGTAACGAATAGGCTCAAAAACTACTGGACCGATTTTAAAAATTCTTTCACCATTCGAAAACTACATTATCCAAGAGTAACATGGATTACATTTTATTTTGGAAAAATAGGGTTCCGTAAGATATTTGGATTTTTCGGACACAAACTGAAAAAAATCTTATATATAAAATAAAGTCAACTTTTTGTGTGCGTTCGCTAACCGGCCGTGTCTGCACCGAATTAAACCAAACTTACACACATTGCTAAGAAGGTATTGAGGATGGTTTCCGTATAGTTTGGATACATATTGGTGGATAGGGCTCGAGATATAGGTCAAAACGTGGACCCGGGTAACCTTCGGATGTGCATGTACAATATGGGTATCAAATGGAAGCTGTTGGTGAATGCTTTAGTTCAGGATATTTTTCATGCCGCTGCGTGACTAGGGTCTCGAGATAGAGACCAAAACGTGGACCCTAGAATGTGTTTGTACAATATGGATATCAAATGAAAGCTGTTGATAAGTGCTTTAATACGGGGTAATTTTCATACCTATTGATGACTAGGTCTCGAAATATATGCCAAAACGTGGACCCGCCGTGTCTTTGAACCGAATTAAACCAAACTTACACACATTGTTAAGGAGGTATTGAAGATGGTTTCCGTATAGTTTAGATACCTATTGGTAGATAGGGTCTCGAGATGTCGGTCAAAACGTGGACCCGGGTAACCTTCGGATGTGTATGTACAATATGGGTATCAAATGGAAGCTGTTGGTGAATGCTTTAGTTAGGAGTACTTCCATCCGCTCCGTGACTAGGGTCTTGAGATAGAGACCAAAACGTGGACCCTAGAATGTGTTTGTACAATATGGATATCAAATGAAAGCTGTTGATAAGTGCTTTAATACGGGGTAATTTTCATACCTATTGATGACTAGGGTCTCGAAATATATGCCAAAACGTGGACCCGCCGTGTTTTTGAACCCAATTAAACCAAACTTACACACATTGTTAAGTAGGTATTGAAGATGATTTCCGTATAGTTTGAATACCTATTGGTAGATAGGGTCTCGAGATATAGGTCAAAACGTGGACCCGGGTAACCTTCGGACGTGTATGTACAATATGGGTATCAAATGAAAGCTGTTGGTGAATGCTTTATTACAGAGTATTTTTCATGCCGCTCCGTGTCTGGGGTCTCGAGATATAGGTCAAAACGTGGATCCGGGTAACCTTTGGTTGTGTATGTACAATATGGGTATCAAATGAAAGCTGTTGATAAGTGCTTTAATACGGGGTAATTTTCATACCTATTGATGACTAGGATCTCGAAATATATGCCAAAACGTGGACCCGCCGTGTCTTTGCACCGAATTAAACCAAACTTATGCACATTGTTAAGTAAGTTTTGAAAATGGGTTTCGTAAAGTTTGGTTGTAATTCGGAGCACTGGCAACGGGTACAGCGTTCTTTTGAACCAGCCATAATTTCGCTTACTTTTTTAACGCTTGGGGCGGAACTGAACTGTCAAATTGACAGTGTGAGTTACAATGTGTCAATATTTCTTTCTGATTTGGATGCCATAAGGAAAAAACGTAAGTGCAACATGTAAAAATTGTTTGTGAATTTTTTTGGAGTGGATTTTGGAACAGTGAATAATTTCTTACGATTTTTTGATAAATATAAATGGATAATGGTTAAAAAAGCTCCAATGCTTAATAAAACATATAAATTGAAACGAAAAATTCATGGATGATCAGGAAAAAAGACGACTGTTTATTCATATGCGTTGATTTGAAATTTAAAAACAATCTTCATTTTTCCCGATTTTCAATTTATATTTTATATTTACTCAAAAACAAATAGAAAAACAAAAAATATTGTTTATGCCAAAGCGCTTGAATAAAGAATAAAGAAATAAATAATATGAAATTCATATATTTTCTGTTCTAAACCATATCTATTCTATTTTAGTGTGCCCAGCGAAGGGGGCCGGGTTTGCTAGTATTTTATAAAGCAAAATTAAAATACTCAGATGTTCTTATATATGTACTTACATTTAGTACATATAAATATAAGTATATTGAAATAATATAATATACATAACTATTTTTTGTTCTATCTTGAATTATTTTTATTTTAAGCAATATCAACATATTAATTACGAAATAAAAAACTTGATCTTTTTTGTTGCATTTTGTGAGAAACACAGTAGCGTCAAGTGGTTAAAATGGTGAAAATGGCAATCCTGCATTTGGTAATATGATGTAAAAGAGTCGCAGTTCAAAAATCTAAATGAAATGATTACTCATTGCTCAGGATACAAGCTTTTTACGCGGAAAAGTTTGCCTTATTCGCTTCATTTAAACGTTTATAAAGGGTCCGCCATATAACTTTACGGAATTGAAAATGCTATAAAAAAGAAACTACTCAATATTTTTCCAAACTGTTTTTTTATTTTGAAGTACAATCCTTTCGGTTAATGATGGAATACAATTTCATTCATTTGGCTGCCTCGGCTAGCCATGCACCATCCCATACGATCGGTCCAATTTTTCAACACATTTTCGATTGTATGCGGCTGTATTTCAGCTATGACATCGCGTATGTTGGTCTTCAGTGCATCAATTGCTGCTGGTTTGTTGGGATAACACTGGTCTTTGACGGCACTCCAAAGATAATAATCCAACGGCGTCAAATCGCAGCTCCGAGGCGGCCAAACGATATCAGAATTTCGGCTGATAATGCGATCTTCGAAGACAGTGCGTAAAAGATTGATCGTAGCGTTCGCTGTGTGGCAAGTAACGCCATCTTGTTGGAATCAAATGCCACCAATATCCTCCTCTTCAATTTCTCGGAACAAAAATGCGTTCAACATGGCCCGGTAACGCTCTCCATTGACGGTTACGGCCACTCCTCGCTCATTTTCGAAGAAAAATGGACCAATGATGCCTCTCGACCAAAATCCGCACCAAACAGTGACTCGTTGTGAATGCATCGGCTTTTCTTCGAGTGCGTGCGGGTTTTCTGAGCCCCAAATGCGGCAATTTTTCTTGTTAACATACGCTTCATTCGGTGCTTTTCTTCTTCCCATTGCCGTACGTAATTGTCGTACACATTCTGCAACATAACCATGATTTTCAAAGTAATGTCGCAATATTTCCCAGCGTTCTTTGAGCGTATACACAACCATTTTCATTCAGCGGAAGAATAAAACTAATTTTCTGTCAAATCAGATGACAGCTAAGTGTTACCATTCTTCAAATAATACCTAATTCAAATCCGTAACAATAGATGGCGGCTCTGTATCAACTCATAGTAAAGTTTCTGGTCAATTGCATTCGTATAAATCGGTTGATTGTGTTCTTGATCCAGGGGAAGAGGACTACCTAACTGAATTATTAAACACATTGGATTTACTAAGAATGCCAACACAAGATAGGCTCGGTGAGAATCATATTGTGCATAATGGGAAAGGATACAGGTGAACATGTTTTGATGCGGATAAAGCCGACCGGTATGGCAATGACGGATGGAAATACAAAAGGTATAGTTTATTTCAATTAAAAATAATTCAAAATCGCACTGAAAGTTTTTATTTTTCAACTCATAATTTTTAGCAGATATTTGTTTGGATGAGCCCTGCGAACGGTGAAATAATCGCCAAACTAGTAGTACTGAGAGTGACTTACAATACTATTAGTATATGTTACCCTAGAATTGAAACAATCTGTTTTTGGGGAATCGTTATTTTGTAATAGCAAGATAGTTCTTACTGGTAAATATTTATAAAAATCGATAAGTGCGGGAATTTTAATTGCCCCTTTTTATTTTCCTTTTGTACAACAGTAACTACTTCTGGTTGTTGTATATGTTATCCAAATGACATTTTTGAATTTTACGCTAGGCACGTTTTGTTTACAAATTTTTCATTTGCACATGTTCTTACACTCTTCTCTATGGTATAAATATTTTGTTTCTTTTCACAAATATACACACATTTTTAATGAACAATTTAATCAACCTGTGAAGTCGCATTTTTTTATTTCAAAAGTTGTTATTTGTTTTGTGAGAAACTCTGTACGGGGTAATGGTAATATGGTATAGTACAACAGAAATGGTGCCTTAAGTCAAGTACGCGCAACGTAACGTAACACATGGGCTAAAAAGTCCCGGACCTAAAAAAGAAAACACTTTTTTTGTTCAAACTTAGCTTTATGAATCCACTTATTTCTTTTCTTAATTGGCACGATAACTACTTACGCGACTTTGGCCGATTTTAATAAAGCGCCACAGTCGTTTCTTTCTCGCGCTAACTGGCGCTAATTGGACACACCAAGTGAAGTCAAGTCTTCTTCACCTGATCTTTCCAACGCAGAGGAGGCCTTCCTCTTCCTCTGCTACCATCAGCTGGTATCGCATCGAATACTTTCAGATCCGAAGCGTTTGTATCCATCCGGACGACATGGCCCAGCCAACGTAACCGATGGATCTTTATTCGCTGCGCTATGTCTATGCCGTCGTAAAGCTCATTCAGCTCATCGTTCCATCGTCTGCGATATTCGCCGTCGCCAACGTGCAAACGTTTAAGAGTCTTCCACAGAATCTTTCTCTGAAACACTCCAAGCGACGCCACATCGGACATCGTCATCGTCCACGCTTCTGCGCCATACGTATAAGGAGAGTCTTGTAGAGTGTTAGTTTTGTTCGTCGAGAGAGGACTTTACTACTCAATGATGTCAATATCATCGGCATTCGCCAACAATTGTACGCTCTTATAAAAAATTGGGCCTGAGCGATTAAGTTCTGCGGCTCGTACGATCCTTTCCAACATCAGGTTAAAAAGTCTCACGACAGCGAGTCACCTTGTTTGAATCCTCTTTTAGTATCAAACGGCTCAGAAAGGTTCTCCCCAATTCTAAAGGCGCTGCTGGTATTGAACAACGTCATCTTGCATAGCCGTATGAGTTTTGCGGGGTTACCGAATTCACACATCGCGGCATAAGAGGTGTGTTCAAAAATTATCGTGAATTTTGAATTTTCGCAATTTCGATTTTTTTGTGGCGGTATGTTATGGGTTCGGCCATTTTGAATGTTCAGTTAATTGTTGGCAGCTGCTTTTCTTGCACGTGCTTCGGCTCGTCGTCGATTTTTGCCTATTCAAAAAGATGGATCAAAGAACCTGTATTAAATTTTGTGTGAAAAACGAAATTAAGTGCGCGGATGCATTCCGAAAGTTGACTGTGTCATACGCAAAAGCTACTTTGGACCAAAGCAACGTTTATCTGTGGTACAAAATGTTATCAGAAGGCCGAGAGAATGTGAAAGACGAAAAGCGTGCCGGACGCCCGAGCACTTCAACAACAGACGAAAATATTGATGAGGTAAATAAAATGGTATTGGCCAATCGTCGAATCACACTTGACATATCGATTGACTCGTATGATTCGATTTTTTTCAATGATTTGGGCATGAGACGGGTCGCTGCAAAATTCGCACCAAAACTGCTCAATTTCGACCAAAAGCAGCATCGCATGAACATTGCTAATGAGATGTTGGACTCTGTCCGGGACGACCCAAATTTGCTTCAGAGGGTCATAGCTGGTGACGAGTCGTAAGTTTATGCTTATGACGTGGAACCTAAAGCTCAATCATCTGAATGGAAGCTTTCGCACGAACAAAGACCGAAAAAAGCATGCCAAGTTCCGTCGAATATAAAAGTTTTGCTTATCGTTTTCTTCGATTGCAGGGGCGTTGTTCATCATGAGTTCTTGCCACAGGGTAAAACGGTCATTAAGGAATGTTACCTGCCCATATTCGACAGACCCGACGGACTTCGATGACTATTTGGACCCATTCCAATCGACGAGGCTTGTCCGCAGGCAACAATCTTTGCGTCAATTGAATCTTATATGGGAATAAATGTAAATCAATGCGGATAATTCGTTGTTAAGTGGTCCGAGCAATGCCCAACTGCTGAGAACGGCGATTTTGGGATGTCCTTGGTCGGTTTTAATTTGGCCTCTTTGGATCAGAAAAAGCATCACCAGTCGATAACCTTTCGTACAAACGTTTAATGGTGTTCTTGGAAGGCGCACTTTTCACATTATTTAATTTTTTATACGCACGTTGAGTTTTCACAATTGACTTCTTTTGTTGAATGTAAATTTCGACAATTTGGAACCGCTGACGGGGCGTGTACTGTTCCATGGTAAAAATCTGCTTGGACTGACGCTTCCAAAGCGGGATGTCATTGAGCGATTTGACGTCTATGTCAAAAGATACAGGCTTGCCAGATGGGTCCGTTTAATATTGGCAACCCCCTATGCGGAAGAAAAAAAATGGCTCTTGCATAACGATAACGCCCCTGCTCACACATCGCTGCTTGTGCGCAACTTTTTGGCCAAAAACAACACACCTCTGATGACACAGCCACCGTATTCCCCAGATCTGGCCCCTGTAACTTTGTCTTGTTCTCGAAACTAATGAGGATCATGAAAGGACGACGCTACGCTACGATTGACGAGTTAAAGACGGCATCGAAGGAGGAGCTGAACAAGATAAAGAAAATATTTTTTGAAGTGCTTCGAAAATTGGAAAGAACGTTGGCACAAGTGCATAATATCTCATGGGGATTACTTTGAAGGGGACAAAATAGATATTATTGAATAAATAAATATTTTTTGAAAAAACCCAAAATTCGCGATACTTTTTGAACACGCCTCGTATAAGTAATTTCTTTTCGTAGTATCGAATGCAGCTGTGAAGTCGACGAAAAGATGGTGGGTGTAGATTCTCCTTTCATGGGTCTTTTTCAAGACTTAGCATATTGTGAATATCTGATCGATGGTGGACCTTCTAGGCCTAAAGCTAGACTGATGGGGTCCAATCAGTTGTTTGATGGTGAGCTGCAGCCTTTACTCACAATACGCTCGCTAGAACCTTACAGGCGACCTTTCTGGTAGAATTTTCGGGCATTGTTCCTGTTGGGCAGCATCTCAAGCTCCTCGCATTCACATATTTCCGCCTCTTTTTTCTCATAATACATCTCTCTTCCTTTCTTAGCTACCGGCAGCGATCCCTCATGGTTCGCATTGCGCCCGATCGCATCGTTGATCTATAGGATCCTTTCTTTCAGTGGCAGCATGAAATTCCTCGTCGTATCAACTGTTTCGATCGCACGTTCATCTAAAACAATAGAAGCGTGTCTTCCATATGTCACAACATGATCGATTTGGTTTTGCGTTTTCCTATCAGGTGACAGCCACTTATCTTGGTATATCTTTTTATGCTGGAATCTGGTGCTGCAGACTACCCCGTTTCGAGCACCAGCGAAGTTGATCGGCCTCTGTTCGTGACTGGATGTTTCGTTGTGCAGCTGAATTTTCTGACTGTGGGACCCAAAATTCCCTCCTTGCCCACCCTGGCACTGAAGTCGTCAGACACGATTTTAATGTCGTGGTTAGGACAGCGCTCATGAGAACGTTCCAAGCGCTCATAGAAGGAATCTTTGGTCGCATCGTCCTTCTCTTCCGTCGGGGCGTGGCCGTAAATAAGCGAGATACTGAAAATTCTCGCTTTGATACTGATTATTGCGAGACGCTCGTCCACCGGAGTGAGCGACAGTACTTGGCGACAAAGTATCTCTCCCAAGGTCAGTGCAAGGTCCGGAGAATATGACGGATGCTGAAGGACTTTCCATTCGAGCTCTTGAAGTGCGTCTTTGACGACTTGGCGTTGTTGACCATGTGTATCATGCCTTTTCAGTCGAATAGCCTCATTCACGCGGTGTAGCTGGGCAATGTAGAGCTCCTTGTTGCCCATGGCATTTTTTTCGAACATTTCCCAGTCCCACCAAACACATATCATGATCTTCTTTGGATAAAGATCCGGCCTGCTTCTCAGTTGAGACGTATCTCCTGGAGCCGCCAACTCCATTCTGTTTCATTATTTCGCATCTCCCGTGACGATTCGGTACAAAAAGTGCTGTTTTTAACCACGTGTTGTTCGATGGTGGGCGAGATGTTGAGAAGCACTTTGAAGGCGACTTTCTTGGTTTTTTTCGTTGAACTCTTGAAGTACCAAGGCTCCCAATTATTCGGCAAATCCCATTGAATAAATTTGTTTGAGAATCGCTTTATGATCTCAGTTAATCTTTTTCGCCAATTCATGATTGGTTTGGTTCTCCTTCGAAAGTGATTTCAGACGTTCTTCATCGATTTTTTTGAATTTTGCATACCATTTCCGAGCTTTAGACTCGCCTATACCACCTTCTCCATACAGGACGCAAATGTTCCGGGCTGTTTAGGCAGCTTTGTCTAGAATATTGATTTTGCCTACTGGGTGTTGAAGAGTGAAAGAGTTCTATCGAATGAATACTTACCCTTTGGCAAAAAGCAAACAAGTCATTGTAAAATAAAAGAAAATATAAAAATGCTATGAACTTATTCCCCAGCCCAATAGCAAACTAAATGTAACAAGGGATGTGTTTGGTGGAACCATCTAACCTGGCGCAAAAAATCTGGTTATTGGGCAGCTAAAGGAAAATAAGCACAGAATGATGTACCAGAAATGAGTGGTTTGATACAGAAAACGAAGGACGAAAAAAATATTTAAATGAGCGGACAAGGCAAAACCTAATTAAATATAACAAAAAAAGACAAGTCGCAAAGGAATTATAAAACAAAAGACAAACCATGATATCACCATGAAAGTTCAGCAAAAACAAGGAAGGTGAAATAATAACAGAAAAAGAAAAAATACTGAATAGATAGCACGAATACTTTAGTGATATTCTGAATATAAAAAATGCAACATACTTCGCTTCATACCGTATATATATATATATTCTACAGCAGAAAACCTTATAGAAGCTCCCGGTCGTAACGAAGTGATAGAAAGTCTGACAAAGTTAAAAAATAGTAAAAACAGCGGAAGTAACCAAATAAATACAGAACTTTTAAAATACGGTGGTGAAACGCACAATAATACAATAAAAAAATTGATAAGCAAAATTTCTGAAACTGAACAGCTACCATTGCATAAAAAGGGCTATAAAACCAACTGTAACAGCATCTCTCCTAAGTACTGGCAATCAAGCTTTTACAAACATACTTAACAAAAGGTTGAGCGTATATGCCGAGGAAATTTTGGATGACAACCCTTGCGGTTTTCGCAGGGGCAGGTCCACAACAGACCAATGTTTCACACTAATGCAAATACTAGAAAACACAGAGCGCTCGAACTGAATTTGCTTTGTCTGTTCCATGATATTAAGCAAGCTTACAACAGCATTAAAGAAACCGTCTGAACGATATAATGTTTAAACAAGGTATACCGCTAATAATTATAAAACTAATCCAGACGACGCAAACACAAATGCGAGGGTTATGATAAATGGAGATGTCACCAACGAATTCAGTATTGGGGACAAACAAGGAGACCATTGTCAACGACAATTTTTAATTTATTACTACATGAGATGGTATGCAAACTACATAAAATGTTGTAATTCGATTTTTCTCTGCAGCTCGGAAGTGTTAGCTTATGCCGTTGACATTGTCGTGATTACGCAAAATGAACAAAAGCTTAAGTAAATATATAACCGATTGAAAAATTCAGCTTTAGAAGTGGGTCTGCGTGTAAACACAGAGAAAACGAAATAGAATATATATATTATATTTTATATTATATATCTATACTAATATTATAAAGAGGAAAACTTTGTTTGTTTGTTTGTTTGTAACGAATAGGCTCAAAAACTACTGGACCGATTTTAAAAATTCTTTCACCATTCGAAAACTACATTATCCAAGAGTAACATGGATTACATTTTATTTTGGAAAAATAGGGTTCCGTAAGATATTTGGATTTTTCGGACACAAACTGAAAAAAATCTTATATATAAAATAAAGTCAACTTTTTGTGTGCGTTCGCTAACCGGCCGTGTCTGCACCGAATTAAACCAAACTTACACACATTGCTAAGAAGGTATTGAGGATGGTTTCCGTATAGTTTGGATACATATTGGTGGATAGGGCTCGAGATATAGGTCAAAACGTGGACCCGGGTAACCTTCGGATGTGCATGTACAATATGGGTATCAAATGGAAGCTGTTGGTGAATGCTTTAGTTCAGGGTATTTTTCATGCCGCTGCGTGACTAGGGTCTCGAGATAGAGACCAAAACGTGGACCCTAGAATGTGTTTGTACAATATGGATATCAAATGAAAGCTGTTGATAAGTGCTTTAATACGGGGTAATTTTCATACCTATTGATGACTAGGTCTCGAAATATATGCCAAAACGTGGACCCGCCGTGTCTTTGCACCGAATTAAACCAAACTTACACACATTGTTAAGGAGGTATTGAAGATGGTTTCCGTATAGTTCAGATACCTATTGGTAGATAGGGTCTCGAGATGTAGGTCAAAACGTGGACCCGGGTAACCTTCGGATGTGTATGTACAATATGGGTATCAAATGGAAGCTGTTGGTGAATGCTTTAGTTAGGAGTATTTCCATCCGCTCCGTGACTAGGGTCTCGAGATAGAGACCAAAACGTGGACCCTAGAATGTGTTTGTACAATATGGATATCAAATGAAAGCTGTTGATAAGTGCTTTAATACGGGGTAATTTTCATACCTATTGATGACTAGGGTCTCGAAATATATGCCAAAACGTGGACCCGCCGTGTTTTTGAACCCAATTAAACCAAACTTACACACATTGTTAAGTAGGTATTGAAGATGATTTCCGTATAGTTTGAATACCTATTGGTAGATAGGGTCTCGAGATATAGGTCAAAACGTGGACCCGGGTAACCTTCGGACCTGTATGTACAATATGGGTATCAAATGAAAGCTGTTGGTGAATGCTTTATTACAGAGTATTTTTCATGCCGCTACGTGACTGGGGTCTCGAGATATAGGTCAAAACGTGGATCCGGGTAACCTTTGGTTGTGTATGTACAATATGGGTATCAAATGAAAGCTGTTGATAAGTGCTTTAATACGGGGTAATTTTCATACCTATTGATGACTAGGATCTCGAAATATATGCCAAAACGTGGACCCGCCGTGTCTTTGCACCGAATTAAACCAAACTTATGCACATTGTTAAGTAAGTTTTGAAAATGGGTTTCGTAAAGTTTGGTTGTAATTCGGAGCACTGGCAACGGGTACAGCGTTCTTTTGAACCAGCCATAATTTCGCTTACTTTTTTAACGCTTGGGGCGGAACTGAACTGTCAAATTGACAGTGTGAGTTACAATGTGTCAATATTTCTTTCTGATTTGGATGCCATAAGGAAAAAACGTAAGTGCAACATGTAAAAATTGTTTGTGAATTTTTTTGGAGTGGATTTTGGAACAGTGAATAATTTCTTACGATTTTTTGATAAATATAAATGGATAATGGTTAAAAAAGCTCCAATGCTTAATAAAACATATAAATTGAAACGAAAAATTCATGGATGATCAGGAAAAAAGACGACTGTTTATTCATATGCGTTGATTTGAAATTTAAAAACAATCTTCATTTTTCCCGATTTTCAATTTATATTTTATATTTACTCAAAAACAAATAGAAAAACAAAAAATATTGTTTATGCCAAAGCGCTTGAATAAAGAATAAAGAAATAAATAATATGAAATTCATATATTTTCTGTTCTAAACCATATCTATTCTATTTTAGTGTGCCCAGCGAAGGGGGCCGGGTTTGCTAGTATTTTATAAAGCAAAATTAAAATACTCAGATGTTCTTATATATGTACTTACATTTAGTACATATAAATATAAGTATATTGAAATAATATAATATACATAACTATTTTTTGTTCTATCTTGAATTATTTTTATTTTAAGCAATATCAACATATTAATTACGAAATAAAAAACTTGATCTTTTTTGTTGCATTTTGTGAGAAACACAGTAGCGTCAAGTGGTTAAAATGGTGAAAATGGCAATCCTGCATTTGGTAATATGATGTAAAAGAGTCGCAGTTCAAAAATCTAAATGAAATGATTACTCATTGCTCAGGATACAAGCTTTTTACGCGGAAAAGTTTGCCTTATTCGCTTCATTTAAACGTTTATAAAGGGTCCGCCATATAACTTTACGGAATTGAAAATGCTATAAAAAAGAAACTACTCAATATTTTTCCAAACTGTTTTTTTATTTTGAAGTACAATCCTTTCGGTTAATGATGGAATACAATTTCATTCATTTGGCTGCCTCGGCTAGCCATGCACCATCCCATACGATCGGTCCAATTTTTCAACACATTTTCGATTGTATGCGGCTGTATTTCAGCTATGACATCGCGTATGTTGGTCTTCAGTGCATCAATTGCTGCTGGTTTGTTGGGATAACACTGGTCTTTGACGGCACTCCAAAGATAATAATCCAACGGCGTCAAATCGCAGCTCCGAGGCGGCCAAACGATATCAGAATTTCGGCTGATAATGCGATCTTCGAAGACAGTGCGTAAAAGATTGATCGTAGCGTTCGCTGTGTGGCAAGTAACGCCATCTTGTTGGAACCAAATGCCACCAATATCCTCCTCTTCAATTTCTCGGAACAAAAATGCGTTCAACATGGCCCGGTAACGCTCTCCATTGACGGTTACGGCCACTCCTCGCTCATTTTCGAAGAAAAATGGACCAATGATGCCTCTCGACCAAAATCCGCACCAAACAGTGACTCGTTGTGAATGCATCGGCTTTTCTTCGAGTGCGTGCGGGTTTTCTGAGCCCCAAATGCGGCAATTTTTCTTGTTAACATACGCTTCATTCGGTGCTTTTCTTCTTCCCATTGCCGTACGTAATTTTCGTACACATTCTGCAACATTACCATGATTTTCAAAGTAATGTCGCAATATTTCCCAGCGTTCTTTGAGCGTATACACAACCATTTTCGTTCAGCGGAAAAATAAAACTAATTTTCTGTCAAATCAGATGACAGCTAAGTGTTACCATTCTTCAAATAATACATAGCTCAAATCCGTAACGATAGATGGCGGGCCCTGTAATAAGGTAGTTCATATTTAAGTGCACAACCCTGAAATCACAGCATTTACATCGCATTACAACGGTTTTTGCTTTGCCATACAAAATGTATTTATATATAATATAATACGTATTCCCCATCATAATTTACAAATGCCATGATGTCACGACATTACTTCTGAGTTTGGCAAGTGCTGTGCTCAAAGCACAGATACATGAACGTCGAGGATCAATCAATCAAAGTTATTTTGCAGCATTGAGTAAGCACCCTGCAGTCTGGGGCAACTCGATGAGTCACTACAGGAATGACTTCCGAAAATTATACCAAACAATGGTCTGTGTTTCAAGACCGGGGCGTCATCTTGTAGAGACGGGTTCGCAATGTGTGCCGAGATTGTGAGGAGAACACTTCTCCAAGCTGTTCGCAGACGCAGTACACAACAATCCTGCCTCTGAAGCTGATATCCCGCAATCCCCAATCAGAGATGATGAAGGACTGATCCTGCCCCCAAGTTTGGCCGAAGTGAGAGTTGCAATGCAGTCACTCAAAAACAACAAAGGAGCCGGAACTGATGGCCTGCGTGGTGAGCTGTTTAAAACTGGAAGAGATGAGTTGATACGGAGCATACACCGACTTATCGGCTTAATATGGCAAGCAGAAAGAATGACCGCTGATTGAAGTCTCAGCACCCTTTGTTCTGTCTTAAAGAAAGGTGACTCCACGAACTGGGCCAACTATCGAGGGATAGAAATAGATTAAATTATATCCTGCCTGCTATGTGATATACTGAAACCATACGCCTAATCCCCAATTGGGTCGTACCAGCGCGGTTTCAGACCTTGAAAAAAAAAAATAAATACTGAACGAAAAATTAGAACCAAAATAAGTATTGATCTAAAGCTCTTCTCCACCGTTGACCAAATGTTCACACTGCGTCGGATCCTGGAGAAGATCCATGAGGACCAAGTTGACACACATCACCTATTCCTCGACTAAAAGGTAGCCTTAGTTAGCCTGATTCGTGACCAACTATATCGCACAATATCTGAGTTTGGGATAGCAGGGATAAGCTGATACGGCTTTGATACCTCTCAAGGTTTCAGACGAGGTGACCCATTGCCATGCAATCTCTTCAACTTTCTTATGCGAACCATAGGGCGGGGTAGAAAAAACCAATTTTTTTCTATAAAAGGGATCAGTCCATTGCGTATTCTCATGGCATTGACATTATCGGTTATATAAAACGGGATGTTGGCGCCGCTTTTACGGCTATTGAAAAGTAGCCCGCACGATTTGGTCTAACGGTAAAAGAGGGCAAAACCAAGTACATAGGTATATGATGACGTACTGCAGGGACTTCATTAATCTTGGGCTTCATTTATCTTGGGCTCGCTATTACCAGCAACAATGATGTCAGCCTCGAAATCAAGCGAAGGATAACTCTTGCCACCAGGTGCTACTTTGGGCTAAGTGCGCAATTTAGTAGTAAAGCCTTTTCCCGACTACAGTAAACAACACTCTACAAGACGCTCATCATCCCGGTGCTTCTCTATGACTCTGAAGCCTGGAAAATCCAACAATCAGATTCAGTCACTCTTGGAGTTTTCGAGAGGAAAGTACTTCGCAAGATTTTTGACCCTTCTCGCGTAGATTACGGTTACCGCTTTCGATTGAGCTGTATTAGCTTTACGGAGATATTGGCATAGTCAAACGAGTCTTCCTGCAGCGACTAAGGTAGCTGGGTCCCTTTGGTTGGGCACCTATTGCGGCGCGTCCCAGGTGGTGGATAGGGTACGCCACAGTTATCTTCTGTGGTTAAGTAGGTCATAGCCTTGGTAAAAGCCTACTCGCGAACCAGCCAGTTCTCGTCAACCAACAACTATGGTAGGGGGAACAACATGCTGTGCAGTGTTACTGCACGCGTGCCGTAACTGCCATAATTGCTGGCAGTGACCCATATCCACTTCGGTGGAAGGCGAGAAGCCACTCGTATTAGTAGGTCATGTCTCTGCTAATACGAACGGAATAAACATGGACTCACGGGGAGAAGGCCACTTCCTTATATCAAAGGCTACCAATCCAAGGTGGAACAGCACACGCCGAGGGATGCATGGCTTAGGGTGAGCTAAGTCGCTAGTATGCGGACTCTGGGGCACCTGTCGCACCCCAGTTTCAATTCGACTTACCACGGCATAGGGCTCTGGCGTGGCGAACCCCAATATTTCCCTATCTAAATCCCAGGTCACGACTGCTAACACGTCAGCTGAGTGACCGCACCGCAAAATAATGTACAAAACAACAAACAAAAAACAAACAACACAACAAACTCCTTCCCGACGCGGAAGACCTCTTGGCTCCACCAAACTTATGGCGGGGTCAAAAACCACCCCTTCGGTGGCTAAAGTGCTCACTAAGAGCAAGACTGTTAAGGAGCCACCACCGCACTCCCTTATGGCTTCTACTTCCTCCAAAACCGACTCGGTTGCGAAGAACCAAATGATCACCAAACTGTTTTGCCAGAAACTGGGAAAACAAGTCGGACAGAAGTCTCCAGAAAACCCATCCCTCCTCATGTCCGTCGATACAGAGATCGAAGACGCGCCACTGGAAAAGCTCGGCAAAACCCCTGAGGAGGAGCTGTCCGACCAACAAAAGTCAACTCTCGATTGGGCCCGGGAGTTCCTTCCGAAGTATGAGGCGTCCAGAGAAAAACCGAGTGCAGCTAAGCGGCAGCGGTCTTCAGATGATCCTCCTAGTTCCAACGACCCCAAGAAGCATAAAGCTTCCTCGGAGATCAAATTACGCAAGTTCTGCGAAGTTGCCAGAGATAGTCTGGTCATGGCAGTGGTGGATAAGAGCCATCCTGACGGTTTCATCTCTCCATCAAACTGGAAGATTGTGGAGAGAAAACTTCAGTTGGGCTACCTGGACGTTCTGAAGCAGAACCCAGGACCCCTCCTTTCTGCTCTGACGCGAGTTGGTTCCAAGCAAGGGTCAAGTTGATCGCGTGCTCAGATCAACGCTCTGTCAGCCTGTACGGCAAGGCCCTCGACCGACTCGGTGAGGTATGGCCCGGAGCGAATCTCCAACTCATCAAAAAGAGCGAAATTCCCAACAAACCCCGCGGCAGAGCAAGAATACCTGTAGAGCCATCCGATTCGGAAACCATCCTGGAGCTACTGAAGATCGGAAACCCGAACCTACCCACCGAAAACTGGAGGGTAGTTAAGGTGGAAGAGCCTTCAGGAAACTCCAGACATGTCACGCTGCTCCTGGACCAGGAAAGCGTTCAAGCACTGGACGACCGCAAGGGGATTGTGGCATTCGGGTTCACTACCACTACCATTTGGATCTATCAGCCGAAAAATCTCCTCGCACCCAGCGAAGAGAGTACGGCGGCCCCCGAGATGGATGTCGATAAGTATCTCTCACAAGCTTCGACGATTGAGTCCGACTCGGAATCAAACAGCGAACATGTGGGAAACTTATTCAACATTCAACTCGAGGACGAGGATAGACTTTTAGATAGCGGTGATGACGCGAACGCCACAGTCATTGAATGTTCGTCTAAAAGTGCTCCAGATTAATCTGCACCACTCTAAGGCTGCCTCGACAGCCCTCATTCTTCGTCTCTTTGACCTCTGAGAAGACATTATTCTCATCCAAGAACCTTGGATATCAAACAACAAGATATGCGGCCTGAAAGATAGGCACTACACCTTGTTTCAAGGTGAGGCTAACGTTAGATCGCGCTCTTGTATTCTCATTCGAAAACATATTAATGCTTTTCTTCTTCCCTTTAGCAATGCTGACACCACTGCCATAGAGGTTGAAGCTGTCCACGGTCCGATTTGGATAGTGTCGGCTTACATGCTTTACGACGCAGCGGAGGCGCCTCCTCCTGAAGCAGTGAGAAGGCTCGTCAATACAGCGCATCTGAACCAGAAACGCGTCATTATTGGAGCCAAACGCTAATGCACATAATATTGTTTGGGGCAGTACAAACAACAACACACGAGGTGAGCAACTTTTTGATTATATTCTAGCGAATAAGCTTGATATATGTAATAGAGGTTATGTCCCTTAGTTTCTTAACTCGTCTAGAAGAGAGGTACTCGATATTACTCTTGCCAGCGAATCATGTACACAACTGGTGCAGGACTAGAGCGTTGAGAAACAGCACTCTTTTTCCGACCACCAATATATAACATTCACTTTAAAAGCAGAAACGGCAAAACCCATGAAGTAGCTTAACAAAAAACGTATGAATTGGATCAAATATAAAAAACATCTTGCCAATGGACTTCCTGATATCAGGCAGTTTGAAATGGCAAATAAAAACGATATCGAAAACGCTGTCAACATGATAACGAAGACAAAAACAGGAGGTAAGCATAAACCTTTTTGGTGGACTCCAGAAATCTCAGAACTTCGCAATCGAACTCGGAAACTCTTTAACCAATCTAAAATAACAGACGAATGGGAAGAATATCGACAATGTCTCAAAGACTTTAAGAAAGCTGTCAGAAGTGCAAAACGCACATCCTGGCGATCATACACTGAAGAATTAGAGAACACTTCAGAAGTAAGCAGACAACGCAAGATTCTTGCATCAAACCCAGTCTCTCCCAGTTTTATCATGACTCAAGATAGAACTTGGACTACTTCAACTGACCACACTCTCAGAATACTTCTAGAATCTCACTTTCCAGGCTGTGTTGCCAACTTACCTGCACTTCCCAGCACTCTTCAGAATAATTATGGGAATAGATCAGATCTAATCAGCTCTAATAGCATCTCTACAGCTATACTAAGTTTTAAAAAATTTAAATCACCAGGTCCTGACAACATCATTCCAGCAGAACTTCAAGAAGGACTAGAAATTCTACTGCCTTGGTTAACAAGGATCTTTAACAAGTGTTTAAATCTCTCTTACCTTCCGAAAATTTGGAAGAAATCGAAGGTAGTATTCATTCCGAAAACGGGGAAGCCTTCACACTGCAAACCAAACGACTTCAGGCCCATTAGCCTAACCTCTTTTTGCTTAAAGGCTTTTGAAAAAGTCTTAGATGAGCAAATCAAAACCCAACTTGATACTAAGTTGATCTCTGAGGCACAACATGCCTACACTAAAGGAAAATCGACTGAAACGGCACTTCATTCACTGGTGCAAACAGTGGAAACTTCCCTTCACAATAAAGAGTACTCTCTTGTCGCATTTATGGACATAGAAGGTGCTTTTAATAATATGGAGCCCAACGCTATTTTGTCTGAAATTGCCAAATTGGGTATTAATTACTCCATCCGAAAGATGATCGAACAAATGCTCTAAAATAGAATAATCACTTCAGAGCTTGGGTTAAGCCGCATGAGAATGTACGCCGTCAAAGGCACTCCTCAAGGCGGAATACTTTCACCCCTTCTCTGGAATCTCGCTGTAAACAGTTTGCTTCAAAATCTCGAAAAAGCAGGCTGCAAGGTTGTAGCCTATGCAGATGATATTGCTCTCTGCGTGTCAGGCAAACACCTGAATACCCTCACTGAGCTCATGCAACGCTCAATCAATATTCTGTCAAAATGGTGCACCGAATGCGGATTAAATGCGAATCCAGCAAAGACAGATCTTGTTCTCTTCAATAGGAAACAACAATCTCCTCCACTGCAAACAATAACTTTAAAAGGGGAATCATTACTTCTATCTGATTCAGCTAAATATCTAGGAGTTATTCTAGATAGGAAGTTGAGTTGGAAATTGAACATCGAAAACAGATGTAAAAAAGCTTTCATAGCTCTCTATACTTGTAAGAAAGCTATAGGCAAAACCTGGGGTTTTTCACCTCGGATCATTTATTGGATATATACCTCGATCATCAAACCGATACTTTTCTACGGTGTGGTTGTATGGTGGACAGCACTCGAAAAACGGTGTAGAGTAGCCACAATTGATCGAGTTCAAAGAACAGCCTGCCTCCTGATAACAGGATGCTTAAGTACAACACCTACTAAGGCTCTAAACACGTTGCTTCACTTGTTCCCTATCGATCTGGCTGGCAAAGCGATTGCAGCGAAAGCAGCGACACGCATGAATGCTATATCGAAATGGAATAAGTATCTTGGCCATTCGGCCATACTGAACAGGAACACTGTTATCTCTTCCGACATAGACTATCATGTAAGTCTTCCTTCACCACCCTTGCTATTCTCCTGTTCACTCCCAACTAGGGAAGAATGGAAGACAAATCTTACCGAAATCGATGGCCCTCTGATTATATATACAGATGGTTCAAAACACGACGGCAAAGTAGGATTTGGAATCTTTTCCAATTCCCCTCACATCAATCTATCATTTAGATTACCCGACTACTGTAGCGTATTCCAAGCGGAAGTATGCGCTATCTGGTATGCTGCGAAAACTCTCTTAGAAAATAGAATATCACTAGAGGATATCCGCTTTTTCACCGACAGTCAAGCGGCCGTTCGAGCACTCAGCTCCTCTTATACCCACTCAGATGTGGTTCGATCCTGTCTCTTATCTCTTAACGAGATAAGTGTTCAGAATTCTGTCCAAGTTATCTGGATACCAGGTCACAGTGGATTCGTAGGTAACTGCAAAGCTGATGAGCTCGCAAGAGCTGGAGCTGCGCAATCAAATGTTAGTAACTTACCCACAATCCACATTCCGCTCTCAACATGTAAAATGCTCATCGATCGAGAATTTTACAGCATTGCTGATCGGAGGTGGCGAGTGGAAACTACTTGCGTTACGACCAGACAAATCAGGCCATCCTACAATCTGAAACAGACAAAAACCCTTATAAGTCTTTCGAAACACGAACTAAGGCATATAATATCTCTTATCACCGGCCACTGCCTTTTGGGCACTCACGCACGTCGGCTCGGGGTTCCTCAAAACGACCTGTGCAGATACTGCGAGGACGAAGATGAGGAAGTATCGAGCAGACATTTGCTGTGCAGTTGTCCCGGTCTAGCCAGAAGTCGACTCGCTCTTCTAGGCTCTCCAACAATTGACAATCTTTCAGTACTCTCGGACCTGAAAATCGAATCTTTCATCAAATTTTCGAAACGAATTAATATCTTTGACCAAAATCTACAATAAAAAAATCTCGGCTAGGTGGGGAAATCATTTAAAATAATGAGCTCTAGGGCAACACAACAGACCCAACTTGCGGTCTATGTGGCACTCCGATGCGGGGTCACCCTTAAACCAACCAACCAACCAAGGTAGCTGGGGCATGTCGTCCGTATGTGAGGAACTGCTACGGCGAAGAAGGTGTTTGAAATGCTAATTTGCAGTGGAAGGCGAAGAGGACGTCTTCGTTTCCGATGGAAAGACGAAAGTGGAGATGACCTGGCATCTCTTGGCTTAAGAAACTGGAAAAGGTGTGTGGAAAACAGAGGCACCTGGCAAAAAATTATTCAGCCAATTAAGTAAGTAAATAATACGATAGAGTCACAATTGCTAAATTTTTGGCAAGCGGGCATATTGATGCTTTCGAACGGGTTGAAAAAATGGAAGCGGAAACATCCTGATGAATTGTATTATATATAAAATAAGAGAATTCGTAGTGACGTCAGACTCCGAAAATATACAGACAAAAGGTAAGGGAATTACTTGTTTGTGAAGAGGATGTATAGGCGAAAACAATAGATCCTACCAAACACAATAAAGTTATGCACACACACATTCTTGCCACGGCATTCTCCACATAAAAATGCGAAAGCTAAAGTTGCAGGCTTTATATTCATTTAAGCTTTCAAAATTTAACGAGCGGCACTTCGTTTTCATTAGTTTGTCTGGTTGTCACAATGTCACAAATAACAATATTACCAAGCCATTCACTGAATTTTCCCAAATATGTATGTAATTTCTCCTCCTTTTGTATTAACGCCCCCGACGTCACACTTTTCATAATCGCGAAAAATAAAGTAACAGTTTGCTTAGAAGAATTTTTAGGACTTTACTACCAGTACTGGCACCCAAGAAGAGGATACGGAAATCATCGTGTCGAGTTACAAAGGTCGAATTTGGTTGGATAACGCTACTAATTTTATCAGCACTAAAAATGAGCTGGCCGAGCTAAATATAATAAAAGCCGTACATGAGTTTTGCTTGGACAACTCCATCGATTGGCGATGCATCCCACCTCGTTCACCATACTTTTGTGGGTTGTGAAACGCTGCGCACAATTGTTCTAAGCCTTTGCTTTCACTTTCAGGCCATCCTGATAATATATACGTTTTGACACCAGCACACTTTATTGGAACTGTTCCACTTTCATTGCTTGGTAGCGCATGTCGTACTAACAGAACATTTGTTGGGCCCGTTGGCGAGAGGAGTACTTAACGCCTACGCAGTGGCGTCTGTAGGAACCTGGCCCATGTATCAATGAAATTGTTCTGGTAAAATAAAAAAAGCTTGCCTCCGCTCAAATAGCCATTAGCTGGAGTCAGCCAACTAAAGGGTGTTTTTTTTAGAGGTTAGGTTTTCAAGTTGGCACTACTTTTTTCGTAGATGGTCTTTTTGACAGCTGTCACTTGATTTATGCTCAGTTTGGTTTGCCATTTCATAATGAATAGACTTACACTGAACAACGTTTGCAAATCGTGCAAATTTATTACGAAAATAATGGTTCGGTTCGCGCGGTTCGAAAATAATGGTTTTTGTTCAGCGATGAAGCTCACTTTTGGTTGAATGGGTATGTCAATAAACAAAATTGTCGCATTTGGAGTGAACATAATCCACAAGCCATTGCTGAGACGCCGTTGCATCCTCAAAAAGTCACTGTTTGGTGTGCTCTATGGGCAGAGGGAATCATTGGTCCATATTTCTTTAAAAATGAAGCCGGCTATAATGTTACAGTCAATGGAGAGCACTATAGAGCAATGATTAATGACTTTTTCGTGCCTGAATTGGACGATGTTGATGTGGACGACCTTTGGTTCCAACAAGACGGCGCTACATGCCATACAGCCAACGCAACAATCGATTTATTGAAGGAAACTTTTGGTGAGCGCATTATCTCGCGCCGTGGACCTGTGGCGTGGCCTCCAAGATCGTGCGATATAACACCGCTGGACTATTTCTTGTGGGGCTATGTGAAGTCGCTTGTCTACGCAGATAAGCCCGAGACGATTGACGTCTTGGAAGAGAATATTCGGCGCGTTATTGCTGACATACGGCCCCAATTGCTGCAAAAAGTGGTCGAAAATTGGGCCTCTCGGCTGGAATTTATTCGAGCCAGCCGCGGCGGCCACTTGCCCGAAATCATTTTTAAAACATAATGGCAAACCCTTATCTTTATAATAAAGCTAAATTCTTGGCCATAACATTAAATTATATACGTTTTATTTCATCTTGAAAACCTAACCTCTAAAAAAACACCCTATAGTATGTCGTTCAGATGAAGTTTCACGTGCTGCTGAATTAAAGACGGCGACTGAAGTCATCCGAAGAGCTATCAGAAAGCTGTGCCCACTTCCAAAGTAAGATGAAGGTGAAATCCAGGGTCTTTCAACGGGAGGAGAATGTTTGGTTATCCACCTCAAACGAATAGCGAAAAAAGCACCCTCAGCGCAGTACCCAATTTAATTCAGCGGCTCTGCTCTCACCTACATATATAAGTTTCTCTTGTCGGACGCCAGCCACCTTAGTTCGTTCTAACTTTTATTTGTTTTTGCTACTCCCATTTCTAAGGTTCTTCTCTAGGTTAGTGATGGTCTGCGTCTGCGTCGGCTACCTTGTGGGTTCCAATCAATCGCATTACGGGTGATGTCGTTCGGATCTCTTCTTAAAATGTGTACACATCACCTCCACATTCTTTTGAGTATTGAGCATTGTAGTTTGGTTCGTCATAGACCAAAGGTTTTGGTTGAATATGGTGATGAGCCAAAAGATGTGCAAGAACACAACGGACCACAAATACTTCTAAGCGCTGCAAGTCTGTGGCTGCAAGATTCCAAGTTTCGCAGCCGTACAATAGAGTGGACTTGATATTAGAGTTGAATATTTGAATTTTGGTATTACGAGTGATCACAGAGGATTTCCAGACATCTTTAAAAGAGCCAAAAGCTTATTCCGCTTTACTTATACGATTGATAATATCTTCTTTTGAGCCTCCGCTTGAAGATATAATGCTACCCAAGTAGCAAAAAGAGTTAACTTCTGCAAGCACAGTACAGTGAATATTAAATTTGTGTGTACAGATCAAGTTTAAATGCATTACCTTGGTTTTACCGATATTTATTTCGAGGCGTACTTTCGCTGCTGTTTCTATTACTAGCGTTCGCTTTTTCGACATATCGTTAACACTAAACCTACCGTCATATTATATATACCTATTTCTGTCGATGGGCGTCAAATGACCGCCTATGAAATAAAAATTATAATATTTTCCAGTTGACTATAATTGTCGGACGCCAGCCACTTTACTGCGTTCTACCTTTTATTTGTTTTTGCTACTCCCATTTCTAAGGTTCTTCTCCAGGTTAGTGATGGCCTGCGTCTGCGTCGGCTACCTTGTGGGTTCCAATCAATCGCATTACGGGTGATGTCGTTCGGATCTCTTCTTAAAATGTATCCACATCATCTCCACATTCTTTTGAGTATTGAGCATTGTAGTTTGGTTCGTCATAGACCAAAGGTTTTGGTTGAATATGGTGATGAGCCAAAAGATGTGTAAGAAGACAACGGATCACAAATAGTTCTAAGCGCTGCAAGTCTTTGGCTACAAGATTCCAAATTTCGCAGCCGTACAATAGCGTGGACTTGACATTAGAGTTGAATATTTGAATTTTGGTGTTACGAGTGATTACAGAGGATTTCCAGACATCTTTAAAAGAGCCAAAAGCTTATTCCGCTTTACTTATACGATTGATAATATCTTATTTTGAGCTTCCGCTTGAAGATATAATGCTACCCAAGTAGCAAAAAGAGTTAACTTCTGCAAGCACAGTACAGTGGATATTAAATTTTTATGTACAGATCAAGTTTAAACGCATTACCTCGGTTTTACCGATATTTATTTCGATGCCTACTTTCGCTGCTGTTTCTATTACTAGTGTTAGTTTTTTCGACATATCGTTAACACTAAACCTACCGTCATATTATACAATATATACCTATTTCTATCGATGGCGGTCAAATAAAAATTATAGTCTTTTTCAGTTGACTATAATAATTACAGAATTTAGCATAAGCAATAAATACAAAAAATTATCATATAATAATTAAAAAAACATTTATTTTTCGTGTGTACTCCACATTTGTAAAAACAAGGCTCGACATTGAAAAATTATATGTTATTTCAGAAATTTACATACATATCCTTAAACAAACTAAAATAAAATTTATTCGTTGTCGCACTTTTTACAGATGAAGGGTCTCTCCCGTAAACATTTTCCATAAACATATTTCTTTATGGTTTTATTTTTTTGCAATATCCAATTTGACACGTTTTTCATATTTCAGAAATTGTAGTGGAATTTGCTGAAGTTTTCGCCATATTTGCCATTTTTTTTGTTCATGTACGTAGGAAATGACGGACACGACGAACAGACATAATAGGAGACAGAGCGCACAGTGTATGACGGGACTAATACGGACAACAATGTAACACAACAAAAAGACCGATATTACCATACCGCGAACATACCCAACGAAGACGTTGACGATACGAACGACAGGACAGATAGAACATTGTGAACTAAACCACCATCAAGCGAGGAACGCACAGGAACAAATTGTCTAAGTTGAAGTAATAAAGAAATTGTCTAAATTAAAGTAAGAACAAATTGTTTAACTCGGAATCCTACAAGTGGTGTCAGAACCGGGATTCGGCCACAGTGAATTTAATAAGTGCAAAATACCGTATACTGGCTAATCACGCCACGTAAACACATAACTGGAGTAGCGGCGAGTGCGTTAACGGGAACGAACGCAGCAGCAGCAGTGGTAACGGAACGGAGCAGAGAGCGACTGCGCAAGTAAGCGACGTTGGCAGAGCAGCAGCGAGACCAGAGCAGCGTAGGCGACAACGGCAGAAAAGGGTACCGCTAATAGTACATAGAGTAATATAAATGCATAAGGTGCAACTCATGTAAATACACATAAGTACATATTTAAATATTATATATTATTGAACGTTATTTTTTGAATTGTTAAGTGCTAAGTGAACTAATTTAAAAATAATTTTGATTTATTTTTAAAATTGAAGATTCGCTAGTGTTGCAAACTTATGCGAATATTTTTTAATAATCAAAATTTTTCCTATTTACATTTTTATTACACCGAATTGTTTATTATTATTACTAAATAATTTATTGTAAACTCTGTAAGACATGGACCTAGACCAAATTTTAGCATTGACGGTAGACGGGTTGAGGGAACAGTTGGAAGGGTTGGGGTTGGACACAAGCGGACGTAAAGCGACATTACGAGACAGATTATTCGTACATTTCGGCCTGAATGCTGGCGACGGCGAAGAATCGGATTATGATGATGTAGCAGATAGGCGTGGCATGCGTAGACCTACGGCTGAACGTCCAACATTCACCCTTCGTGATATTGAAGATTCACTGACGAAGTTTAACGGATCAGGACAGCCTACATTTGAACAATGGGTAGAAGAATTTGAAGATAACGCAATAGCAGTACAGTGGGGTGATCTACAACGATTTATATACGGCAAACAATTGTTAAAGGGTGCAGCGAAGCTTTTCGTTCGAAGTCAGAGCGGCATAAGCAGTTGGGATTCACTCAAATCAGCACTGCGTAGAGAATTTTGCACAAATATTTCATCGATCGAGATACATCGTGCTCTTCGTAATCGTCGCCAGCGACAAGGAGAAGATCTTCGTGAATACCTGTACGCTATGATGGAGATTGGTAAACCACTTAATTTAGATGACTCCAGCTTAATCGAATATTTCATCGAAGGGATCCATGACACCAAAATCAACAAATCAAATTTATATCAGGCGACATGTGTACAAGATCTAAAGGAGCAAATAAAGGTCTATGAGAAGGTGAGATCAAATAGGCCTTCGTCCTCAAATTCGAAACAGGCACAACTAACATCCATGGGAAAATTGTCAACGAGTTCTGGTGCAATAAGTAAACGTTGTTTTAATTGCGGTGACAGTTCGCATTTTGCTCGATACTGTCCGCGCAAGCGTTTTATATGTTTTAAATGCGGCAATGAAGGTCATCGTGCTAGCGAATGCAAATATAAAAAAAAAAAATTCGAAGCTTGAAAAGAATTCGGTAAACATGATGGGTGAAACAAAAGCGGTCTAATTTTTAAAGATATATGTTTTAGCACATCTAATCAAACGGTTTCGGCATTAATTGACACTGGTTCAGATTTATGTTTAATGCGTTACGGCACATTGATGATGTTAAATTTAGATGTACAGTTGAACAAGGAGAGGCGGAAATTGGTAGGCATTGGTAATAGCACGCTAACAACAATCGGCAGCTTCACCATGCCCATGCAAATAGACAGCGTTTCGTTAGATATAGCGTTCCACGTGACGAGAGAACGCGATTTAAGATACTCATTAGTAATAGTCAATGATGTCCTCAAACATGTTGACCTAATTATAAGGGAAGAAGGTGCTCTATTTCGAGAAAAGTTAGACGAACACAGTGAAAGGAAACGTGCAGGCGGCCGACAGGTCATGGGGAGAGGGCGAGTCGAAGAAAGTCCAGATGACGGTGCAGCGGTGTGCAAGGCAGTGGCTGGTAATTTCGCAAGTGCAAGTAGTGGTGATTCGATCGCTGAAGATTTAGATGCGTTTTACGCAGGTATGAAGGATGCGGCTAGGAAGCTGAGAGAGGGCTCTAACACGCAACCATTGGTGGATGAGCGTCCACATAGGCATGCGGAGATGCGAGGTGAAGATGATCACAATCAGAGCGGCGCTGGGAGCATCAAGTATGTGCACCCGCAGAACAGGGTGGTACATGAGTGTAATGCGGTGGTAGAGGAGTCTGTCGAACGAGAGCCAGCAAGCAACATCGTAGAGTTGAGAGAAGAGTTCGGAAATCTTTGTCTAATAGGGAAAATGGAGGAAAACGTACATCACGGGACAGATCTCTTGCATCTGGGTAAAGCAGAAGCAGAAACAGTGGAGAATTTAATAATGGCCTACAAGCCTGTGAAGAAAAGGATTTCACCGGTGGAGATGAAAATTTTGCTCACCGACGACAATCCAGTATACGAGCGACCAAGACGTATGTCTTATGCAGACCGGAAGATAGTGGATGATCAAGTAGCGGATTGGCTAGCGGAAGGCATTATTCAGGTCAGTAATTCAAACTACGCGTCGCCAGTTGTACTTGTCGGCAAGAAAGATGGCAGCAAACGTCTTTGCTGTGATTATCGTCGATTAAACGATAAAATTGTGCGTGAAAATTTCCCAATGCCGATGATTGACGATGTTATCGAACAATTGCTAATGTTTTTTCAACATTGGCATTTGCGAACGGATTTTTCCATGTCCCAGTAGAAGTAAGTTCAAGGAAGTATACCTCTTTCTTCACTCATAATGGTCAATATGAGTTCCGATACGTGCCGTTTGGATTATCTAATTCTGATTCAAAATGGAACGGTGATAGCTTATATAGATGACCTGATAATTCCCTCAAAGGATGAACTAGAAGGGATCAAGAAGCTGATGTTGGTGTTAAAAAGGTCAGAAGCAAGTGGCCTGCAAGTCAAGTGGAACAAGTATCAGTTCCTGAAAAGAAGGGTAGAGTTTCTCGTGTACATCATCGCTAACAATACAATTCAACCTTCGGATGCAAAGACAAACGCAATTAAAAACTTTCCTTTGCCCAACGATAAAAAATCTCTACAACGTTTTCTCGGACTAACGTCGTACTTCAGGAGGTTTGTTGAGAATTATGCCGTGATTGCTTAACCACTTTCCGATCTGCTTAAAAGAGACACTAAGTTCGTCCTTCAAGGTGACCAGATAACAGCGTTTAAGCAGCTTCAATTAGCTTTAACAAGTGCACCAGTCTTAAAGCTATACAATCCGAAAGCGGTTACGGAAGTACATACTGATGCCAGTAGTTAGGGGTACGGGGCGTTCTACTGCAGAAAGACTACGATCACCAGGAGTTGCACCCGATTCAATACATGAGCCGTAAGACAAAGCCGATCGAGGAGAAATATCATTCGTACGAGTTGGAGGTCGCCGTAGCCGAATGGGTTGGTGCGTGATCACCATTCGGAATTCACTGAGAGGTCGTTGGTTCGAACCTCGGTGAAAGCAAAAATTAATAAAAATATTTTTGTAATAGCGGTCGCCCCTCGGCAGGCAATGGCAAACCTCCGAGTGTATTTCTGCCATGAAAAAGGTCCTCATAAAAATATCTGCCGTTCGGAGTCGGCTTGAAACTGTAGGTCCCTCCATTTGTGGAACAACATCAAGACGCATACCATAAATAGGAAGAGGAGATCGGCCAAACACCTAACAGAAGTGTACGCGCCAATTATTTATTTTTTTTTTTACGAGTTGGAGGTACTGGCAGTCATCGAGGCACTCAAGAAATGGAGAGTATACCTGGTGGGTATAAGGTTCAAGATAGTCACTGACTGTAACGCTTTCACCATGACTATAAAGAAAAGGGACGTTCCACTTAGAGTTTCACGTTGGATGATGTTTCTACAGGATTTCAACTGTGAAATTGAGCACCGTAGCGGCACGAAGATGCGACATGCTGACGCACTAAGCAGGATCTCATGCTTAATTTTAGAAGATTCATTGCGACACCGATTAAAGCAGGCACAACGACAGGATGACTGGGTACGGGCTCTTCGTAGAGTACTGGAAAGGGACGACTACGAAGATTTCTATTTAAAACACGACGTTTTGTATGAAGACCCACTGAAGGAGCTCATAGTCGTACCGTCGGCAATGGAAGAAGAGATCATCAAAGTGATGCATAGGCAAGGTCATTTCTCAGTTAAGAGGACGCAAGATGCGGTGGAGAGGTCATACTATATACCACAACTCAATAGTAAGGTTGCCAAAGTAGTAAAAGGTTGTGTAGAATGTTTAGTGACCAATTCCAAGGCTGGGAAAAAAGAGGGATACTTGAACCCGATAAATAAAAAAGACAAGCCTCTAGGAACATTTCATATCGACAATGTGGGTCCGATGGAACCTACTAAAAAGGATTATAATTATATTTTAGTAGTAATAGACGCTTTCTCGAAGTTTGTTTGGCTCTATCCAACAAGGAACACAGACACAGGTGCCGTCGTCGACCGATTGCAGAAGCAGTCAGCAGTTTTCGGGTACCCGAAGCGAATAATCGCGGACAGAGGTTCCGCTTTTACCTCAAATCATTTTAAGAGCTACTGCGAGAGCGAGCAAATCGAACATCTGCTGATAGCAACCGGAGTGCCACGCGGGAATGGACAGGTCGAGCGAATACATCAAGTGGTGGTGCCAATGATAGCAAAGCTGTGTCTGGAGAATCCTGGAAAATGGTATACGCAGGAAAATCGCGTTCAGCGATTCCTCAACAGCACCCCAGCGCGCAGCACTAAATCATCGCCGTTTAAGATATTGACAGGTCTAGAGATGCGAGTCGTGGGCATTCCGCAAATGCAAGAATTATTGGAGAAAGAGGCTATCGACGAGATGGATTCAGAGAGAGAAGAAGTGCGTCGTCAAGCCCGGGGGAACATTGTCGTTATTTAAGAAGAAAATCGACGAACTTTCAACGCAAACCGAAGAACAGAACCCGAATATGCCATCGACGAACTAGTAGCCATTAAACGAACGCAGTATGGAGTGGGACTAAAGTTAAAGCCGAAATATCTGGGTCCCTATAAAATCGTGAAGAAGATGAGACGTGGGCGATACACTATGGAAAAGATTGGCGATCACGAAGGTCCAGGTCGAACCGCGACAGTGGCTGAGTTCATGAAAAGATGGGATCCCTCATTCGTGATATCCTTTCTCCAGTTGCTTGCTTATATAACATCCAAGCATTTATAACAGCTTAATCCAGAATGTTAAAAATACCTGGACAGACCATCTATTAGATTTTGATTTTGTGCTATACTTTCTAGCCATTTGTTCCGCCATATCTACGCCAAATTTATTTTGTGCTGTTATAAAAAACAGTAGTTTCAGGTATACATTTACCTGTTTTTTCAATTTTTAATTATTTATGCTTCGTCGCAAATATTTGTAATGCCGCGTACAGAGCCAGTAATCTAATTTCAATGATCGCTATAATTATAACATTGTATTATTGTCAGGGAAAACGAAAGAAGGTTGAAAAATTAAACAGCTATATATTATAGAAAATGTCGTGCAGTAAGTTTAAGAAAAATAAAGACCTAGAATGTAATAATTTTGTTTAAAGTCACAAAAGCGGTCATTTGACCGCTCTGGTGCTTTAGTGTTAAAGGTGTGTGTAATAAGACATATCTCGCCGGCATAATCGAGATCTTCGCGTCGCCCAAATTACGTCACATGAAACGCCAACTACAATTCCTATCAATTGGGAAACATAGGAAAAGAAATTCTAAACCAAAAATATTGCAATAAGGGTTGGAAAGAAATAAACAAATAAGAATAGCAATAGCAGCAATTCTTATAAGCATTATTTCAATGCTTGCTTTTAGACAATAAAATAAATTCGAAACCAAAAATATTGCAATGCTTGCTTTTAAACAATAAAATAAATTCGAAACCAAAAATATTGCAATAATAGCAATAGCAGCAATTCTTATTAGCATTATTGCAATGCTTGCTTTTGGACAATAAAATAAATTTGAAACCAAAAATATTCAAATAAGTTTAAGAAAGAAAAAGAAACAAATAAGAATAGTTATAACAGCAATTCATATTTGTACAAGTGCAACGTTTGCAATTTTACCAACATAGAAAATAAGTTATTTAAGTAACCAAAAATAAATTGTAGTCAGTTGATAATTACAGTTCAATAAAGTAACTTTTAAAATTAAACGAGTTAAAATTGTTTTTTTTTTTATCGAACGGCTCGGAAGAAGTTATTGGCACAGTCGGTAAACCTCAAGTCCGAAGATTTGAAATAAGTAAAAATATATATATACATCCTTCTTAACTAAGGACTAATTTTAAATAAGATAAACAAAAAAGGAAAACAAAAACGCGAAGTGAAATACCATTTAAAAAATTTTGTTTCCACATGCCCAAAGTGCATAAACAAAAAGAGAACTCGAGACCATACGATATTCTCAAAGAGAACGATTTAAGTGAACAAGTGATAAATATAAATAAAACATCAAATATGCAACAACCAGCGACCACACAAGCTGCAATTGCATTAAGCATACTATCTAGCAAACTAATAAAGAAAGCCGCCAGAATTAGAGAATTCAGGGGAGACAACGAATATGATTTAACAGCGCTTATTCGCGAAGGAGAAGTCATCCTCCCCATGTTCGAGAGCAACCTAGCGCTGCAGCTCTTCATACTACTCGTACAAAGATACATAATCAAAAAAATTCAAGGAGAAGCCCTTAAAAGCATTCGGACATTAGGGAACAACCTTACATGGGGCCATATAAAAGAAGAACTCATCAAGAATTTCGGAATGAAGGATACTTACTTTAAACTATCATACATCAGAAGGCACTATATTTAAGAAATTTCAATAATGTAAGTGATTATTTTAACAAACTAAAAAATATATTAGATGATTTAAACACAAAATATGAATTTGATACACAAAAACCCACTCAATTCTCACCAAAACCAAACGAAAGTGCAATTCTTAGTATATTTTTAAATGGTATAGATCTTTCATTATTAAGCATTATACATAGTAGGAACATAAAAACCTTAGAGAGGCATACCAGACATTAGAACAAACATGCTCAGACACTTCAACAAAAAATTGTATTATACAATGAGAAAAATGATAAAGGGAATCACTCTTTTAATCTCAATCACCATCAACACAATCCATATCCAAAAAAACCAAAAAAAGACCATATTCAAACACGCCTCGACTCGAATGAAAACGATGGGACTAATAATAATATTTACACGGAAGAAAAGCCATCAACAAATTTACCGGTAGTCGAACTGACGATAATAGATGAAAAAATAAGATGTCTAATATGTAGACACAGTGCGACAACGTCACTGATCGTCACAAATTACTAAAATTTAAAAGACTGAATTTAAAGACACCCATACATTTCAAAACACTTAACGGACTAACCGATATATCAAAAGAAATTATAACTCAACTACCATTGGAATTTAAAGAAAGAAATTTAATGAGCTGGAAAGTTACGAAACTTTCAAAGAAACCTTTGATGCTATAATAGGACATAGTATCCTTAAACCAATGGGAGCAGCAATTAATCTTACAGATGAAGTCATAGAAATCCATAACACAAAAATTTAATTTATTAAAATTGGCCCTTATGATATAGATCAAATCTGTGAATTGGAAAAAATGTCAACCAATAATGAAACAATGAAAAAACTTATTCATAATGAAATGAATAAAGAAGAGATATTTCAACTGGAAAAGAAAATATACAAAAATACCGACCTATTCTTTAAAGAAGGCGAGAAACTTACTCACACACACGAAATTCAGCATGAAATTATTACAACAATTAGTAAACCAGTTTACGCGAAAATATATAGACACAAGGACACGAAGAAAAATAAAGACGCAAATAAACTAAATGTTAGAGCAGGGAATAATCAAGGAAAGCAATTCACCCTTCAATTCACCGTTATGGATTGTAACAAAGAAAAAGGACTACTCTGGGAAAAAGAAGTGGCGGATTGTAATCGATTATAAAAAGCTAAACGAGATAACCGAGAATAATAAGCTTCCAATGCCAAGCATTGAAGGAATCCTCGAAAAACTCGGAAGAGCCCAATATTTCATAACGCTCGACGTCGCTAAAGGCTCCCATCAAGTCCTTATTAAAGAAGAAGAGAGAAGAAAAACTGCATTCTCAACACCCCTAGGCCACTATGAGTTTGTAAGAATGCCGTTTGGGCTGAAAAATGCACCGGCAACCTTCCAAGGACTCATAAACTTAGTACTCAGGGACTATATAAGCAAAATATGCGTAGTATATCTTGACGATTTTGGCACAAATATCCAGAAACATACAGAGAATGTACAGAAAATATTCAGTAAACTAAATGAGTATAATTTGAAAATACAAATAGATAAATATATAAATTTTTTGCTAAGACAACAGAATTTTTGGGCCAGGACGGTACTAAACCAAATATCGAAAAAATACTAAAGATAAAATTGCCGGAGTCAACAAAACAAATTAAATCATTCCTGGGCATAACAGGATATTGCAGGAAATTCATCAAAGATTATGCGAACATCGCTCATGGTATGACAAAATATTTGAGGAAAAGAGCGAAAATAAATAAAAAAGATTCCCAATACATACATATATGCCTTCGAAAAACTTAACAACTTCTGACCAATCCTCCTGTTTTAAGATATGTAGACTTTAATACAAAATTTAAAATTGCTACAGATGCAAGCGACTTTGCAATAGGCACCGTCTTAACACAGGAAGAACATCCGATAAGTTACGCCAGTAGAACTCTTAATGATCACGAGAGGGAGTATTCTACAACCGAACGGAAGTTACTTGCTATCGTTTGGGCTGCTAACTATTTTCGACCTTACATTTATGGTAAGCCATTTGATCTTGTAACAGATCACAAACCACTAGGGTGACTTCAAGGTAAACAGGACGGAAAAGACAAACCCTCGACTACAGCGATGGATTTTAAAGTTGGGAGACTACAATATAAATAATATATAAATTATATAAAAGGAGAAGAAAATAACCCTGTAGACTTCTTAAGCAGAATCAACACAGATACGTTCGAAATAAACACTGGAGAACCTATTAGAACTTGTGCAACCATTCACTCCCAAGAAGAAGAAAAGAACTTCATTTTCCAATTTTATATACAACAGTTAACAGATTTCATACCCAACTAATACTGACGAAAGAAAAAACAAGGGAAATCGACATAATCAACAACAAATGAAAAATTTACAAGTTAACACAATTCATACATATAGTACATATCGTCCCCTTAGTATAACAATAGCCTATGTGCTCATAGGCTATAATTTTTTTATTGAATTTTTGGATTCTCCATCGTCGATTTTATATGTGGTCAAAATTTTGTCAAATTCTAGTTCCACAAAGTGGGTCAAAACGTCAGTCAAAAAATAATAACTATTTACAGACATAACGAGATTTGAGTGAGAGCTACTTTCGACAAAAAGTTTGAAATTCATTTTCTCAAAACATCAAAAAATGTATAGGCTATTTTAATACTAAGGGGACGATATGTGCAACGAAAATAAAGAAATGCTCCAATAAGCCAATTCGCCAACGCAGCGTTACCGCTTCATGCGAAGCTACGACACTTACGTTGTGTTGTTGTGTTACCATTGCATGGGAGCGTAAATATGTTAACGCTGCATTACTTTTGAATGAGAACCGTTTTTACCAAATTTATGCAACGTGACTTCTGACTATAAATGTTACGAATAATATCTAAGTTAGTTAGTTAATTTTTATTTGTCGTGAATAAACTAATCAACTCAAGGCATTATGCTTAAAAAAAATCCGAAGTTTTATTTTTAAAAGTGGAACAATAAAATCCAATAAATTACATAAGCCCCGATGACATACAAAGTAATTTTATGACAGATATATTTAGACGTTATTTGCATAAAGGTAAAATAGGAATACCTACATTCAACACTCACCAAACATCAATACCATCTGGTTTAAAAAAAATTAATAGAACTGTTTGACACCCGATTGAAATTTTATAAATGCACATATAATGCTAAAGACATGGCGAATGAAGAAGAAACCCTAAAATACATAGCTAAATTTCACAAAAATGAACCAGAAACCCCAAACGACATTAATCAGATCGTACATGGCGACACATACACCAAGAGCAAACACCACTTCTTGACATTTATTGTAGTAACTGTGTGCCTTGGTGGACTGTATAGTGCACCAACTATAAGAAATTCCTGTTTCGTTTTTACGCTTATATTTGTTATTTGAAATTTATCAGTACAAATGTGCTCTTCCTCATGGTGTTGGATATTTTTTCCTATAATAACTGCGCTTCCGCCCCTTGCGTTGTTGCTGGGATGAATTGTGCGGTATAAAGTAAAATTCTTACAGTTCATGTAGGATTCATTAGTAAAATGTGTTTCGGATATTAGACAAATTTCAATTTTTTCGGTTTCTAGAACAGCTTTAAGCTCATTTTTATTTTTTATCAACCCGTTTGCATTCCATGTCATGATACGTAATGCATTCATTATTGTTAATACAGACTTTTTTCAATATCGACAAGTCGGCGCTCTAGTTGCTTGTTAAAAGCTTCTTGTTTTTGCATTAATGGTTGTAATAAGTATGTATAACATATTGGGTTTATTTCCACGTATTCTCGTTTGTATCTTTAGCGACTTTAGCAAATGTTCTTCCTCCACGCAGATTACGTGCTGCATGCGTATGCTGAGGGGGTATTGTAGGGTGACTATTTTGGTTTTGGTTAAGTTCCTTCTTACGTTGATTATACATTTTCTGAAACTCTCTGGCGACAGCACAACCAAGGTAATTGGCAGGATGTTCTTCACCAAAGTTGCAGCATTTCGGTTTTTGTGGAATATTGCGCTCATAATTTTTCGGTTTCGTGTTTGCCTGCACACCTGACGCATCTCGGATCCCTACCGCAATAGTTTTTTGTGTGCCCATATGATTGGCGCTTTTTGCACTGCGGTATAAGTTTGCTGTTTCTTACGGGCTCAATTTTGACTAAAGAGTTTAGAATGCTTCGTATGCCATGGATTTCGTTTACGTCTTCAGACGACTCGAACGACAACATAAATAGGTTGAGAGGTTTTTTGTTCTCCACTGTAGCTTGTTAACTGCGTTTACAACTTTAAACCCTTGGTTCTTAAGATCGCTAACAATATCTACTGGCATGCACAAGTGATGCAGGTTTTTAGCTATTACGTTGATGGGACGCAATTGTTTATCTTGGTATGTGTACCAGACGCTTTACTCGAGGAAAAGATCGCAGTTAAGCTTCTGTAGTCAGTACTATCTGCAGTATTGATTTTATAGACGTCGTTGCTGAGTATTTTGATTGAAAACTCTTTTTTAGCATGTCTAGCCACAGTTTGCAGAAGTACATTGTACTCTTTGACTCAGGAGATCATAATTGGCGGAGGTTTTCTGATTGTTTTTGGCTTTTCATTCGCGATTTGCTGAGAAATTTGTTTCATTTGAGAACTTGAGGCTGCTTCATCATCATTATTGTCCACTTCTGGTTAGGACTTTGCTTTGCGCTTTTTATTTCTATTTCTCTTTTTTGTTTTTGAACGATCCAATTTGTACAATAAACGACTTTAGAAGTTATTTGGTTTGCGTTTGAGTCCATCTTATTTTCGATCTGCGATTTTAGTTTTTGGTTTTCATTCTTAAGCTGGGCTACCTCTGCCTATAGTTTCCTGCATAAAGTCTCTAACTCTGACATTTTTTCAATAAGAAAATTTTTATTCTGACCACCAGTGTGGCTCGTGCTTACATCCAAATCCATCAAAAATGGATTTCGTAGTATGGTTTTAGGCTGTTTTAGTTACAGCTTCGACGCACCCAACAGCAGAGAGTTTGCTCCATATTTCGTTGCGTTCCTCTAACTTCAAATAATTTCGCCGCAAAACAGCTGTTTTAGCAACAAATCAAATCCTAAAACACAATTTGTTTGTTGGTTCTTAGTTGCTTTTATTCTTGGTTTATGTTGACAATAGCAAGCAACCTGCACCGTTCACGCGTAGAGCTTTCATTGCTCTTTACAGCGACACGCTTATCGCTAGTTAAAGACAAGCTTAATGCCTTTTAATTTATATTTATACTAGCGGACCCTCTGCCTGCTTCGCTAGGCATATCAAAATTATAAATGAATAATGAACACTCGATTTAGATTCACTCTATGTGTATTTATTCTTTTTTTACAATATAAAATTAATGTTAATTTTAAACTTAAACTAACGCAAACCCTTTTCGTAAACTACATTTTTTGTTTTGCCCTGAGTTGTGGTATAAATAAACAGAACTGATGGCTTTCCTACACGTGAACATGATACATATAATTGTCCGTGGGAGAAGCATGGATATTCTAAGTCAATTCCGCATAATTCCAGCGATTGTCCTTGTGCTTTGTTTATTGTCATTGCAAATGCAAGACGTATTGGAAATTGCAATCTTTTGAAGTCAAAAGCTAAATCTGGTGGAATTGGCGGAATACGCGGAATCAATACGTCTTCACCTTTGAATTTTCCTTTTAAAATTGTTGCTTCAATAAGATTATTAATGACCTTTTTGCTTCTGCTAATCTGCTAAGTAAAATAATTGGTGCACCAACTTTAAATTGTAAGCGATGAGCCGGCAGTCCAGGTAAATCCAAGGAATTTACAAATTCTGTTGAATAATTTACAGCGTCATCTTGATTTATAACTGTATCAATTCATTTAAATGTTAGAATCTCACCAGGCATATCATTTAAAATATTCGCATTCTATTGACGAACATCCTTATTTTTCGCAGCCAGTATTGCTCTTTCAGCTAACCAATTGTGATTTTGATAATTTTGCGCAATATTTGGAAAAACACTTGAAACTAATTCTTGTTTCGTGTGTGCAAAATTACAAAAATTATCTGGCAAAGTGATTAAGCCAATAGCAGCATCAATAGGAATTTGTCCATTTCCTATCTTCAGAAGTTGTCTTGAAAATTCGTCAGCCGATGCATAATTTTGCAAATAAACTCGCAGATTTGTTTTCAAAGTCAAAGTTTTTACGTGCCTCCATAAATGGGATGTCTTTAAACATGCTTTTAATTCACCTACTGGTGTTGAACGGGGAATTACTGGCAAAGTTTGGCGAAAATCACCAGACAATAATATTAAAGCACCACCAAATATTTCTTGATTATTACGTAAATCTTTCAAAGTTCTATCCAATGCTTCCACTGATTTTTTATGTGCCATTGCACATTCATCCCACACATTTAATTTGCATTGTTGCAAAACTCTTCCCATTCCAGTAAGTAATATAATTTTCTTTTTTCTATTGTTGAAATTAAATTTCTAATTCTTTTGGCCGCATAAGTTGATTTCCAATAAGTTAAAACAAAATAATTGAAAAGTAATGAATTTAATCAAAAAAACATGAAAAACTTACAAGTGCATTACAATCGCTAACAACAATAACGAAACCGCCGTTTTTTTATTTTCACTGATTATTAAAATTTTACGCACAATATATTTTATTTTTATAAATTTTTTCCCAAAAAAAAAAAAAACAACAATGAAAAACACACTCATATTTGCTATTTTAGTTGTTAAATGTAAATGTGTTTCAGGTACTTTTTAATGTTGCAACTACTCTTTGACCTTGAAACTGCTTACACTCACAAAATAATCCAACTCTTTTAAACACACATACAAATATAATTATTTATTTTGGGTTTCCCACTCGTCAAAGCAGCACATAAGGTTGCATTATTTAATTATTACCTAATACAAACTTGTTCTCTTTTAACAATGATAATATTACTATGTGAAATCAAGTAAATATGCATTTTTGTATTATATCCTGAGCATTTGTCTTCAGCGCTATACCAATGCTCGAACACTTGGAGCATGAAATTTACAGAAGTATTGTAACGGAAATGCCTGAGAGCGCTATTTTAGTTATACCTGCTTTTAGGCATTTATCTCGTAAACGTACGTTTGCCCATAAAAAATTGTCTACGTAAATGCATGAAAAAAGTGTTAGCATAACTTTTTCGAGTATATGTGTATACATGCAGGAGGATTTATTTTTTACATTTTGCTCGTCGGCTTTCGCGTTTTCTTTTCTTGGTTTTAGACTTTCACCACAAAAAAATTACGCAAGCCCATGAACAAAGTTATACTAATAGAAACCTGATCTTAATACTCGAGCTACCATCAAATTAACACATTTTATTTTTGAAACAAAACATTTATGGCGACTGTCGATCCATATGATGGATTTCAAAAAATGTATGGATTCAACCGCTGAATAATTTCGTGTATTTTAAATCCATCTAAACTTTTACATTTGAGCATTTATATACATATATGTATTTAACATTTAATTTAAGTAAACGTTTCAATATTTGTCCAAAAACTTTGAACTTCGAAAAATACAGGCTTATGGTTATTAATGGAATCAAATATATTTAACGAATTTTTATTTTATCTAAATCATAAAACGTTCAAATGAAGCTCAAAATATTTTTCCAGTTAAAAAAAAAGCAATGTGCTTTGATGCCGTGTCATGCATGCATAAAAAGGAAAGAAAAGAGAGGACAACTATTGCGTTACGAATAATACAGTCGCATACGGCACCCGACATCGAAACAATGTTATTCATGACTGTGTATATTCTATTCATTTGCGTGTATTCTCATTCCGTATACGTAATGTCCGCATAAGGGAAACACGCAAATATTGTATTTTTCACACTTACACAACGCACGCATACTTTTACCGATTTCTTTAAAACTTCACATAAACCAGCTATGGACCAATACCAATGATCTGTGAAAATTTGATTGAAATCGGTGAATGCGTTTAGGCGTGAATCGGCGACTAACGAACACAAAAAAAACGTCTCCATTTTTATATATAAGATTTCCGCACTATTGAAACTCGACTGCACTTGCTGACTTATAACTGACGCGACTCGATCAGAAAAAAGATAATAAGTAAATTTAACGAAATTGAAACAGGATACACTAATCTGAGTAAACAGTTTATCTACCTTGCTACTTTAGTGAACATAAAAATGTTAGAAGATTGTCGAGCACATACAAAACAATATAGTTTCCGCCAAATTAAACATTATGTCAGACAATATACTCACAAACGAGTTATTTCTTAAATATAACATAGACATCAATAAGTTACAAAATGTAAAATTAGAAACAGCCCGATATAGGGACAATAAAATAATTTTCGCAATTAAAATTCCTAATAAAGGAAAAATATCAAAGAGATCAATTTTTACCCCTGATGCTTTCCATTTCAATTCAACCGGGCTATTCGGGTCATGTTCTTCGATTTCGATGTAACTCAAATATGTTGCTCTCTGGTCAAAATAATGAGATACGTATTTTTTTGTTCGCCCAAAAAAAAATTTTTTCAAGAGTTATTGGCAATTTTGTTTTTCGGCTCAAATCGATTTTTTTTAATTATATAAGAAAATTTTTTTTTTAAATGCCCATAACTTAGTCAAAAATGAACCGATTTTAATAATTCTTAGTTCAAAATGATCGTCATTACTTACACGAGCAACTTAATGTAGAAACAATTGCAAAAAAGTAGTCGAAAATTTTTTATTTAGCAAAAAAAAAATTTCAATTTGTTCGAAATTCAATATTTCAAAAAGTGTATTTTTTTTTTTATAACTTTTTCCAAATCAAGAGGACACCTCAAACTTCAATTGAGCTGAATGCCCAGTAGCTAAAATGAGTTGTTTTTGAGTAATGAATTTTTGAGTAAAAAACCTGTTTCGCACTTTTTGTTTTTTGGAAAATAAAAAATTTTCAACTATTTTTTTGCAATTGTTTCTACATGAAGCCGTTCGTGTAAGTAATGAACTTTGTGAAGTCAGAATCATTAAAATCGGTTAATTTTCGACTAAGTTGTGGGCATTGAATTAAGCTTAAGAAAGAAAAAGAAACAAATAAGAATAGTTATAACAGCAATTCTTATTTGTACAAGTGCAACGTTTGCAATTTTACCAACATAGAAAATAAGTTATTTAAGTAACCAAAAATAAATTTTAGTCAGTCGATAATTAGAGTTTTTTATGCTTCACACGGCAACCTGCATTGGTGTGCACTGCTGTTATGTGCTTAATAAACATAGCTGGAACTTTTACATACCAATGCACTCCAGATTGCGTCGTGGTGGATCGTATCGAATGGTTTTTTAAAGCCGACGAATATTAGATAGAGAATACTGGCGACGTTGTTGCTGTTGTTGTTGTTGTGGCAGTAATACAAGCCCTGTCAGTGTAGGGTGTATCACTGGTCGTCTTCATCTGGCTCATCTAAAGGTAGACCCAGGAAACACGCTGTTTCGACAGGTTGGGTCCAGAGTGAGAGGGGTGTCAGATGAGTAGATTTTAAGGGGCAAGTGAAAAGGTGGTTAGTAACGTGCAGGGTGCCTTCACATAACGGACATATGTTTGGTATGTCGGGGTCAATTCTGAATAAGTAGGAGTTTAACCTGCTACAATATCCAGAACGTAATTGTGCCTGTGTTACGCGAGTCGCACGGGGAAGCTGGAGTTCTTCACCTGCTGTAGATGGTGGTTGGACTCCGATTACGGCATTCGGTGGTCGGGACCTTAAGAAGGTGGTAGCAGTCTCCCGATGAATGTCGTTTAATGTCTGTCTAAACACAGTCTGGTCCAGTAAATATCTGTTAGTTTTGTCCTGGATCTCGTTGGCGTAATTTAGTAGGTATCTCCTGACGTGCCTAAGAGACGGCTCTGGCTCAAGCAGGTGTCTGCAAGGGTGAAACCTACGGTAGCCCCCTAACAGGGACTGCTTGCTGAGAAACGTATTGTGCTCCATTACAGGGAGCATTTGTGCCTCATTGTGAAGGCCTTGTATTGGAGGCATCAGGAGGCAACCCGTCGCTGTTCGAATGGCAGTGTTTTGGCAAGTCTGGCGCTTTATCCACTGCGTGTCTCTCATTCCAGGCGACCAGACAGGCGCAGGTTAGTTTAGAACCGGCCGGCTAACTGCTTTAAATATCAATAGCAACAATTCTTTGTCTTTGCCCCAAGTGCTCCCGGCAAGTGATTTGAGGACCTTGTTGCGATTTTGGACTTTAGTGGCAATTGCGGTTGTGTGCGCAGAGAAGGAGAGCAAACTGTCAAAAGTTACACCCGAAATTTTGCGGTTGTTTATAGTCGGATTTGGTGTGTCATCGACTTTTAGCTTGAGGGGCAGCTGACCTCCTTTGTCCAGGGGGTAAACGGGGTCGCCGTGGACTTAGTGGGGGAAAGTTGGAGATTCCTCGCAGTGAAAAAGCGAGAAAGGTCGGCGAGGTAGTTGTTCACTTTGGAACACAGGTCATCGATGTCATTGCCCAACGCCATTATCGTGCAGTCGTCAGCGTATGAGACCAGGAAGACTCCCTCTGGTTGCTGGAGGAGCTTCGAGATGTAAAAGCTGAACAACAAGGGTCAAAGGACACCACCCTGCGGAGCCTTTTGCTTGATCTTCCTCTGTTTTGATGTTTGGTCTCGAAAAATCACTTACGAGTGACGACCGCTTCGATAGTTAGCGGAGTATCGACTGATAAATATCATCTAGTAGCGTAAAATGGCTGACAGTGTCGAAAGCCTTCTTCAAGTCCAACGCTACTAGGACAGTCCTCTCGCAGGGGCGGTTTTGGTTAAGCCCGCGGCTTATCTGGGCATTTATGACGGAGTAGGAGGGCTTCAAGAGTCTTCACTACTGGGGAAAGGAGAGTTATCGGACGATAAGATTCTCCTCGGTTGCCGGGTTTCCCAGGTTTCAGTAGTGGGACCACTGCCTCTGTTTTCCACTTATCAGGGATAATGGTCCCAAGTGCTTCAGCATAAGTATATTCAGTCCGTCAGGGCCAATAGCTTTTGCTGATTTGGATTTGTTGATGGGCCCCTGAACCTCATCACTGGAGAAAGTAAGCGGCGCACTATCGTTCGTCAGTTTGTGCAGCCGTCTGGTGGCGCGACGCTTGGATCTGTCGGCCGGAGAATGCAGTGTGAAAAGATGCACTGATGCTCGCGCATCTCTTCAGGTCCGACGAAGTGCAACCGTTAAAGGACGTTGTCGGGTTCGTTAGGGACCTAACGGTGGCCCAGAGCTTACTCACACCAGTGGTGAAGTTGCAGGTCTCCAAATTGAGATCCCTATGCGGGCATCCTCGGGATCGAACTGGCGTAGGTGGTCACGCTAGTTTGCTGAACTGGCTGCTTCGGCTGGGAAATTAGGACGAATGTCCCTGAGCCTTTCAACGGGGATAAAGCGAGCCGCAGCCTTACGGAATGCGCGTTCGCCTGCGCGCACATCCGCGGGGATGGGAAGAGCTGCGAAGGTGAATCCCACGAAGTCGGTGCAATTAGTTTTGTTGAAGTTAATATAGGATGATGCAAGCGATAGCATAAGTCGTCAGGTTATGCTATTTATCAGGTCAGTGCTAGCTATTGTAATGCCAGGCGAGCTGCTGCAATTGCCCACTACTCTGGTGGGGGCGGCGTCGTGCACAGTGCTGAATGTCGAATCGTCTATCTGCTCTGCCAATAGATGTCCCCTACGATAGTTTGGCAGACTTGATTGCCAAAGATCATAATGCGCATTGAAGTCACCTACAACCAATCGGGTTTCACCTCTTATGAGCGCACCTATATCAGGGTGATATCCTGCCGGGCAGCTGGTGACTGGGGGTATATATACAATATGTTAAAAATTTCGAGCTCGGAGTCGTCTGACCGGTTAGCTATACCTTTTCGTTTTTTTCTTTTTGTTGGGACAACTAGAAAGTGCAGCACTCAGACATTAATTAAGCCCATTGAACTACACTTGGATTCCCTTTTAATGTTCTTTAAATCTACCCGATCTCCGAGAAAATCTGAGTAGATCTTTTGGTGCCAAGGAGCCAAGATGTTCTCTTCTTAACACATCAGTGCCAAAGACCTCAAACCTGATTCGAGCGAAGGCGGGGCAGACACACAGGAAGTGGTCCGCCGTCTTAGCCTCCTCTTCACAAGCTGGGCAGAGTACACTGTCTGAGATGCCCAACCCTTCCATGTGCTTTGCCCACAGAAAGTGGCCCGTCATTAGTCCAACAAGCCGTCTGCACTCCCCTCTGCTTAATGACAGAAGGGTTTGCGATAGTCGATCGGACATTACAGGTAACATCAGTTTAGTCCATCTGCAGCCTCTCTCAGCCTGCCAAGCCCGCTTGTGGGTGGTAGTTACCCATTTGCTAACCGTGGCCGTGATGGCCGCAATAGGGAGTGGCAAAACGGGCTCTAGGCCAAAGAAGTTGGCCTCAGAGCCCATCTTAGCTAAGGAATCAGAGGTCTCGTTACCCGCGATACCCACGTGTCTCGGGACCCATGTTAGCATCAGGCTATTATGTCTACCGACATAGTTCAGCCTGGATTTACAGGACTTGACTACCCCTGATGTGATTGGAGGGCTGTCTACGGCCATAAGCGCAGCTTGGCCGTCGCTGCAGACACATATAGATCTGCCTCCCCATCGTTTTTCCACAACAAAGTTCATCGCTTCTTGAACTGCATACACCTCCCCTTGAAACACAGATGTATGCATTCCAAGAGCAAAGTGCAGTTTCGTCCCCCTGGATTCCACGTAGACCCCAGAGCCGGAGCCATGCTCGGTCCTGGAGCCATCCGTAAAAATGCGAAATCAGTGTTTGCCGGGCTCATTTTCTGAGTCTTCCCACAACTGAGCCTCTGGTAGCACTACACTGTATCTCTTTTCAAGTACGACTCTTGATGGCATGGAGTCAAGGGGCATGGAGAGAATCGTTGGATCAACGTCCATTCCTTCTCTGTGTTCCAATGCCGGACAGGGGCCGTCCCAGTTCCCATTGTGTTTTAGTCTGCAGATGGCCTTCAAGGCCTCTCCTTGGATGAAAGCATCAAGTGGTGGTAACCCAATCAGAGCATCTAGTGCCGGGCCTGAAGTAATCGGAAAAGCTCCGGTGCAACAGATGGCCACAGTGCGTTGTAGTCTCGATAAGGTCCTCCTGACTCCCACTAGAGAGAGTCTACTCATCCAGACCACTGATGCATAGGTGATAATGGGTCTTATCATAGCCATGTAGATCCATGGGACCTTGCTAGGAGAGAGACCCCACGTTTTCCCAGCTTACCTTGGTTAGCTGGATTGTGACTCCTTTTAGCTTTGGCAGAACGAGTCCATCAAGCTTCCTCCTTCTTGTAAAGAGGACAATACCAGTCTTGGCGGGATTTGCCGATAGCCCATTCGCACTGCACCAAGTGTCAATCCGATCCAGAGTTTTCTGCACTTTCCTGCAGATGTTCATAAGCGAAGGGCCTGTTACCAAACAAGCAACATCGTCCGCATGTGCTTGTGCGTAGACTCCCGAATCGTTTAAGGTGGTGAGTAGAGGATCGATTACCATGCACCAGAGCAATGGAGACAGCACACCGCCTTGGGGGCAGCCTCTATTAACCCCAGATGGCACCAACAGATCTTCCTCTGCTCGCACCGAAACGATTTTTTGGGCCAGCATCGAACGAATCCAATTTACTAGCACCCGGTCTACGCCATTCCTACTAGCAGAGTTACACATACTGTCAAAAGTGGCATTATCAAACGCCCGCTCTATGTCTAAAAAGATGCCCATAGCAACAAGGTTTTGCAGTGCCGACTCGCAGGATTTTCCACTCTGATAGGCATCCTGAATGGAGACAGAGGGTGAGCCTTCAGCGACTTCTGACGTATGCGCAATTCCACCAGCCGCTCGAGACTTTTCAGCATGAAAGAGGTCATGCTGATGGGTCTAAAGCTTTTGGGGCTGGTGTAGTCGTCTTTTCCAACCTTTGGGATGAAAGTGACCCTTACCATCCTCTAAGAGCGTGGTATGTAAGCCAGTGCCAGGCATGCCGAGAAGATTTTCTTCAGGGCTGCTGTCACGAACTCTGCACCCTCCTTCAGCATGGTAGGATATATGCCATCTGGTCCGGGCGACTTTTAGCCGCCAAAAGATTTGATGGCAAATCGAATGGCGGCCTCATTCACCACAGATCTGGCAACGAACCAGTCATGCCGAGAAGATGTAACAGCTTTGACAACTGCCTCTATCAATAAGGGCTGTTGCCGGCTGACGCTTATCTGATTACCAGGAAAGTGAGATTCCATTAGCAAGCTGAGTGTCTCACTTTGCTGCTCCGTGAAGGAGACATCAGATTTCCTAAGCGACCCCAGCTTTGCAGTTGGGTCCCTTTTCAGGATCCTAACCAATTTCGCCGTGTCACTCAGAGATTCAATACCGCTGCAGAATTCCCTATATGAGGCTTTTTTCGACTCCCGAATAAGCCTCTTGTAGTTCTTCTGAACATCACGGTATCGCTCCCAGTCCTCTGCAAGGTTAGTCTTGAGAGCCCGGTTTAGAAGCTTTCTCGACTCACGCCTCAACATCTGGAGCTCTCGATTCCACCAAGCAACGGGAGTCCGGTTAGGGAGAGGTCGAATTGGACAGGCTGACTCAAAACTAACCGAATGTTGAGTTTCTCAACAGCCGCCTCAATGGCCTGTTCTTTTCGAAGTCTTGGTGGCGCAACGTCAAGGTCCCGCTACGACTCCATAAACTTCTGCCAGTCTGTTTTTCTGGGGTTTCTAGAGGGCAATGGCAATGTCACCTCGCCACACTGAAACTCAATGTACCTGTGGTCCGAGCACGAATCTTCGGCAAGGACTCTCCAGTTCTAGATTGACCATCCAAGTTTTGAGTTTGATAGGGTTAGATCAATCGCCTTCTGCCTTCTAGCTGTTACAAAGGTTGGCTGTGAGCCCTTGTTATGTATGTCTAGGCAAGAGGACGCGATAAATTCGAATAGTCGAGAGCCCCGTCCATTGCACTTGCTGCTGCCCCAGATTGTATGTTGGGCATTAGCATCGCAACATAGGATGAGGCCCAGATTGCGCCGCTCACAGAAACTCACGAGACTAGTGGCCTTCCCGGGTGGTGGCCCTTCCAGAGCATCGTAAGGAAAATAAGCAGATGCAATCACAAACTTCGACCATCCGCGTCTACCTCGGTAACACACCTCATCCGCTACCAGGTCTTGGCAACAGAATCGCTTAAGACCCGTCACAGTGAGATGGGATGATACTATAAGACCGGTCCTAGGTCTACTCGAACTCCTGTCACATAATAACATGGCCCCTTTCAACGCACCTAAGCCACAAAGACGGCCCCTAAAGACCCAGGGCTCTTGCACTGCTGTTATGTGGCTATACCTTTACTTTCTAAGGTGTTGTCCCTGCGGTCGATGCCTTCATCCTTCAGACGATACTGCGCTGTTTTGTGGACTATGGATGCTAGGCCACCACCTCTGTCTCGCTCGCGATCATATCTGTGCACGTTATAGCCGTTCCTGGTTTTCAGAGAAGAGCTAGCGTGAGCTTGGTTTCTTGGGCCGCAGCTATTGGTATTCCGAGGAGAATACTGTCGGCGTAGTCGACGCATGATCGGCCTAATCGGAAACCCGCCTGCTGTGCCTTGAGTGTTGGTTGAAGAGTCTCCAATAAACGTATATTGATAATTTGGGTGATTATTTTGTTCGTATTCAGCAGTGTGATTTCGCGCCAGTTTTTTCACTCCGAAAGGTTGATGAGCTTCTGAAGCAAGGGTATGTGCAACGTTGCGTTTATCTCGACCGATATTGGTGTTCACTTGTGTACAGCGCTATTTGGCTTGCTGTTCTTCTTTTTCCCTGCGGGTCCTCGCTATATTTAGGTTAGCTTTGGGTTGCTTTCTTCATTGTACTACAGGGTGGCTGATGAAAGCCGCTACCAAAAAAAAATTGAATAACTTTTTTTCTTTTTAAGTTATCTGTTCCATTTTTGTTTTAATTTGCAGATTGATGTTTAAAATTTACAATATTAAAATGGATAACTGGGACACGCAAACAAGAATTTGGATAGTCCGCCGCTATCACGCACTGGAGTCCGTAGTTTTGGTACAGAGAGAGTACAGGCGGATGTTTGGCGGCGATCCCCCGAGCAGATGGACCATAATGAGACTGGTGAATAATTTTGCTGAGCAAGGAACAGTCGCAAGAAGGCCTTATCATCGAAACCCACCAGTTCGGACGGAGGAAACGATCGCTGCTGTAGCTGCAGCTATACAAAGCAATCCAAGGGTTTCAACAAGAAGCTTATCTGCTCAACTTGGTGTCAGCCGACAGTCTTTGCAAACAATAATGCACAAAGATTTAGACTTATTTCCCTACAAAATTCAAATGGTTAACAAACTGAATGCAGCAGACTTGCCGATTCGCTTGGAATTTTGCCAGAAGATCCTGCAAATGGTGGAAGAAGACCAAAACATGTTAAACTGCCTTTTCATGTCTGATGAGGCCCATTTCGATTTAAACGGCAATGTGAACAAACAAAATTTTCGAATATGGAGTACTTCTAACCCACAGATACTCCACGAGACGGAATTGCATCCTCTTCGCGTGACAGTGTGGTGTGCGGTTTCTTCACGCTGTATTGTCGGGCCTTATTTTTTTGAAGAAAATGGTCACACCGCTACGGTTACTGGAGACCGTTATTTGAAAATGCTGAAAGAATTTTTCTATCCAGAACTACGCCGAAAGAGAATTCCTTTCAACTCTGTGTGGTTTCAACAAGATGGGGCAACGTCTCACATAGCCCAGACTGTTATGACAGAGTTGCGACGAAAATTTCCCAATAAACTGATTTCAAGAAACTCCGAATTTCGTTGGCCTCCCAGGTCGCCTCACCTTACTGCACCTGACTTTTTCTTGTGAGGTTTATGTAAACAAGAAGTTTATAAAACAAAGCCAACAAATTTGGATGAACTAAAACAATCCATTCGGGCAACAATTGCGGCTATTCCTGTCGCAACTCTCAAAGCAGCAATGAACAACTTTTTACTAAGATGCCGCACTTGTGTCAACGAGCATGGGGGGCATTTAAATTCAATTATTTTTAAAACTAGTTAAGCTACATTTAATAAAATTTATTGACCTTCAACTTGAAAAAAAAAATAAATGAATTCCATACACTAAAAAAACAGTTATTTGAGTTTTTTAATGTAGCAAAATTCATCAGCCACCCTGTACTTCTCATGTTGCATCAGATATCCAATCTTTGCATCTTCGATCAGTATAATCCACGGATCGCTCGGCGCAATCGCAAACAATTTTCTGGTGCCGAAAGTCGGCTTTAGCCCCCAGGCGTGCTGCCATCGTTTATATGGTTCCGCAGGACTTTCAACAATGTGGGGACATTTATATATAACAAGTTTGTGTTATTTCTGATTTGTGCTTAGGATCGTTATTTTGATGAAAGCGAAACTCATCTTTAAGTTTCTTTAAACCAAATTTTCTTGCAGAAGTTTTTAATAAACATATTTGTTCATTATTCTTCGATATACGTAAAATTTCCAAAAAGTTTTCACATCAGGTCCGAGTAAGCTTATTTTTAACTCGTCTGCAAAAATTGCGGCCGTCCAAAGCGCTGGGGTTTTAATAAGATGGCCACACGCAAACTGCAATCCCTTATTTCTAATTATTGCACTTGCGAAAGGTTTATTAAAGGCTATTCTACCATTTAAATATGGTTCCCTCAGTATTTTTCGAACAGTTTTTGGACGACAGGTCTCACCTTTTGTCATTTCAGTTAACTTTGGAGCGCTTGTTGCTGTGAAAGTTTTATTTAGATCCTGTTGTCCCTTATTTATCATACGATTTGCATCTACATACATATAATCGATACGACATTACTTTTTTGAAATGCTCACAATTTTCTATCGAAGTACGCGGTCCCATGGTTATGTTAAACTCACTCCATAAACTCTCGGATACGAAATTTCGTTTAAAAATTTTTGCAGCGGGAATAGCGGTACTTTTAATTGTACCATTTAAGCTGCAGTATGTATGTGTGTTTGTTTATGTATGTATATTTTTTTTTTGTTTTGCATTACAATGAAGTGTGTACACTAGGGGTATTCTATTTTGGCTTTTTTTTTTTTAATTTACATGCCCATACACGATGAGAAACATTAAAAAATGATGACTGCGTTTTTATTTTTTTTTTATTCAAAAATGTACACGCACTACACGATTTTAAAATTTATATGCGCATATACACACAAACATGTACAAATACATTGGATACATATGTATAGCTGTTGACCGCTTTGCTATTTGTTTTCGTTTGCTTTCTAGTTCTTATTCTTATATTGTTTTGTTGTTTTATAATTTTTGTTTTATTGAATGTAGTGGTAAATATTTACCGCTATTTTGAAGGCAGAACTGAGTACTTCTCTGCCTTTATTTTCTTTCTGAATTGATTCAAGCAGTTTACTTTTTATGTGCTCCCTGATCATAAACAATTAACAATTTTAAACAGTGGAAAAAGGTGAGTTTCAAGAAAAGTTCTAATGCAATTTCAAGAAATTCGTCACGATGGGAAAATTCTTGGATCGCTTCGAGAAAAGCAGAAATAGACGGCAAGAAATAAAACAGGTTGATAAAAATTTGAACCCATTTTGCAGAGTACCTAAGAAGACCGTTATAATTGCCGACGAATTGCTGGATTTATGGAAAAAATTAAACTTTCCCAGAATTGCTAAAACTTCAATTGAAAGAAAAGTAGAAAATCTCTTTAAAAATCATTCGAAGTTTTTAAAGCGACCTAATGGAAAAGTTTCTTTAGTTTTTGGACAATTGTTTGATATAACCAATCCAAAGGGCATTTGGCTGAGTATTGAAGACAAAAAGTTGTATGCACTTCAACAAAACTCCAATCGAGATGTTGGATACACCACTGAAAAGGAAAGAAATATTCATCCATCAAAAATTGCTTTACTTAAACCAGTGGCCGTACAAAAGAAAAATGTTATAAATGCAAGTGAATCTGATACAACAATATCGTCCCTGGAAGGAGATAATGAATTGTATCACCCTGAAACACCTACAAAAAGACTTAAAAAAGTCAAGTGTCAAACAAAGATCGCAGTAGACATGATAGAGAAAACAAATTTGAGTAGTAAAAAAGCAACTAAAGTATGTGAAGAATTAGTGAAATCAGGCATTGATATTCCTGACCCCTCACAATCTGCCTTATGTGAAGCCGCAATGAGATCAGCCGAGCGATTGGAAGCAAAATATATGACAACGTTACAAAAAGAGAATTGGTTTCTTCATTTTGACGACAAAAAATTTGGAGAAAAGGAAGCAGGTAGCGGTATTGTCAAATGAAACTAAAGAAGTGCGAGTAGCGGTAATTGTGCTTGAGATTGGGAAAAGTGTCACAATATTTGAAGGTAAGAAATAAAAATTAAGATTTTATAATATAAATATAACTTAATTTATAATATAATATACATTTCTAACTCTACTTAAATTTACAGGCATAAAGGAAATTCTAGACCGATATTATTTGTGGAATTCAGTTAAAATGATTTTATGTGATACAACAAATGTGAATACCGGGGAAAAAATGCTTTGAAGAAAAATTTTTCACACCGCCACAATATGTTGGTTGCCAACACCATGTTTTGAATTTAATACTGAAGCATGTAATGAATGAATTACTTGTCGTAAAAGCAATATCACCAAATATTTCCTACGAAATATTTTCAGATTTAATAACCGATTTTCAAAATCTGAAACAAAACTTCAAACAAAGCGGCAGAAAAATTATAATTCCTAATATCAAATGGCGCGATGACTTGCAGTATTTGTATGACCTTGGACAATACTTTAAGTATTATCAAAAACATAACGTTTTTCCTTACATTAACTTTCGAGTTTTACCATCGCTCAGTAACACCCGTTGGAACTCCAGAGCTATTCTTGCATTGCTCGCATTTATACTCCTTCCCAATCACAGAGCAAAACTTTTACAAGTTTGTTAATTTATATGCAGTGCTTGGTACGACGTATGGTTTTCCGACCAACGTTTTCGCAACAATAATTTTGAATGCTTGGAAGAATCTATAAAGCCGTTCAAAAATGCCTATCAATGTTTAAAAAAACACTGGGTGAAGGAAGATTCAGCCTTTCCAAATTTAAAACGGTCTAATATATGTGCCGAACGAGCTATTAAAGAAGTGAAAGACTTATATTCATTTTGTAAAAATGAACGAACCTTACATTTGAAATTTATTTCTTCTAATGTCAAATTAAGTAACTAATAAATTAAATAATTAATAAGTATAACAAAACAAAAGCAAACGAAAACAAATAGCAAAGCGGTCAACAGCAATACATATACATATGTCCAATGTATTTGTACATGTTTGTGTGTATATGCGCATATAAATTTTAAAATCGTTTGGTGCGTGTACTTTTTTGAATAAAAAAAAAAAACTAAACACGCAGTTATCATTTTTTTAATGTTTCTCATCGTGTACGGGCATGTAAAACATAGGTTACAGAAATAGAATACCCCTAGTGTACACGTTTTTATATTGTAAGATGTCTACATACTCCGTTTTTACATTTGTGAAAAATACTGTGAAATATAGAACACTTTACAAAAAAAAATAGTTTAAAAAAACTAAAAAACACGCTTTTATTGCCAATCGAACTAAAAAGTAGAAAATAAATTTTAATGCTTCAGTTTCATAACCTTCTGTACATAGGTAGTTGATTGTAATATTTACTATATCAAGCATCCCACGCTTTTAACTCTAATTTGAATTATTCTATTTGTATCTTAATTTATGTTATACTTCTGTTCTGAGGTAGTTGACTATGACTGATCGTTCGATTAGCTATTACTTCATTATAGGTCTCTTTGTCATTAAAATTTATTTTCTACTTTTTAGTTCGATTGGCAATAAAAGCGTGTTTTTTAGTTTTTTAAACTATTTTTTATTTTCTACTTTTTAGTTCGATTAGCAAAAGATCGTGTTTTTTAGTTTTTTTTTTAAACTATTTTTTATTATGAATGAAAATTATTGTTATCATTGCAGTCAGTGCATTAATGATTCGATATATTCGTGTTGTATTTAACTCCTTTCTTATCGACTGTGAGTCTAAAGCTATGCAGTTATCGGCCGTGATAAAGAAGTAATCGGGATGAAGAACTTGTTTCGAGGAGGGAGCCTGAGAAACGGCTACCCCACTCCTGAAACGGAGAGGTAACAACAATATATACTGACATAATCAATATGTTACATACTTTTTCCCTATAGATCTTTGACTAAAGATCGAGCCTTGTTTTTCTGAATGAAAATTATTGTTCTCATTTAGTCAGTAATTTATAGTCCGATTTAATTGTGTTATATTTTATTTCTTCTTTACCGACTATATGTCCAAAGAAAGGCCAGCATTGGCCTTGACACAGAATAGATACTCTCAGCACAGAAAAAGGAGACCGTGGATTATATTGACACAATCAAAACGAGATGTAAAGTTCCAATTTGTTTTTTTTAGTTAATTTTTGTTGTGAATTGTACTTTAATCGATAAAATTTTATAAATGAAATTATGGTAGTGATAAATTCCTTCTTTATTTGCCAAAATTTTGTTCCGTAAAATAATTTCAAAATTTATGGTTTGATTATTTTATTGTAATTAACAAAATAACATCTTATATGAAAATTATTTCATCTTATATGAACATTGAATAGAGTAAATTTGCGTGTATGAGACTTGTAGTATCTACGCATGTGTAAAGACTATACAAAGTGAGAATGCAACTACCCTGAAAACGTTTTAGCCTTCTATTCGTACTACAGTGCCGCGTGCCCGAGCAAGTTCGAATTCGAAAGAGTAAGTCGTAGACCCCCGAAATCAGTAAGAATAACTCGGAGAGTGCAAGCATGCGCAGACCGCGCGTTAGCTCTGTCTTTCTTACTCTTCTACAGAAGATCTAGTAAAAAAAGAAAATATTAATCCTGGCAATCCTAATAAGGATAATGGAAAACTTTTATCAAATTATTGCATTGTCATCGGTCCTTGATAGGTGTGCAAAATTTCAAGTCGATCCGATTTTTAGAAGCCAGTGAAAATTAAGCTCAAAGATTCCGTTACATACATACATACATACATACATACATACATACAACTCGAGCTAATAAAAGTGTGTTAAAAACGTGTCTCTACCAAATAAGGTATAAGTGACTGTACATATTTGTATTTATCCCAAAATGTTAATAAAAATATAAGCCTTTCACTTATTATTTATTCAATGCAATTTGCCGTCCCAACGTCGATATTCCAAATATTGTACAATATGCAGGCAAGCAAAACTGCAAACAAACCTTCACTTAATACTTATACAAAACCAAGGGTGAGTCACAAGCGTATCTGTTGTCTATGTGCTATGTCGTGGGGCCAAATACTTCCTTGCGGATGGAATGTGAGACCACGGGCATGAATACTCATGCCAAGGTTGACCGAACAGCCTGTGATGTAAGCTCCCAAACATAGTATGGGGAAGCAGAAAATGCAACCCCAGAGATCTCATGTTACTGGATTTTATTTGTCGACTGATATGGTTTTTTAAAACATTGGTAACAAACTAACTTATGTGACCAAAAGAAGACAAAAGGTGATTTTGTTAACACATACCAACAGGTTTCCCGCCTGGGAATTGATACTATATATCAATACCTAGAGGTGGGAAACCTCGAAATGTAGACTAGGACAAGTATGGTGAGCTTGTAACAGAGCGGATACCAAACCTGAAAAAACTGAAATCTATAGAAGTGATTGAAGATGCTACAGAAAAATTAGAAAGTACTTTAATCAGTTGCTTTCAGAAAGCGGTCCCTTGGTGAAACGCTGAACTTTCGAAGCTTCGTATACGGTCCGGAAAACTTCTTAAAAACGCAAACAGAAGTGGATTGGACCAATCATCGAATTACACAAAGCAAATACAAGAAAATAGTGAGGCAAACCAAACCTGAATCTTATAGAAATTTCAGTTCCAGTAAGGTTCATATACCATTTCCAAAGCGGAAACGGATTTACTAGTCCCATTTATGGGTAGTAGAACGTTTTCTGAAGTAAATATAAAGCATAATTGACATTACCGGAAACAATGGTGGAACTCCTAGGTATAGCTGGTATATTGTTAGTCAGATAGTGATAGAGGAATCAATAAAGTTTTCCGGATCTTCCTTCGAAAACTTTACGTCTGGTGGACCTGATGGAATATATCTTGCAATGCTAAAGAAAGGAGGAAACAGGCTGATGGAGACCCTGAACAGAATATTCACAGCCTATCGTGCAGTTGGTCACATACCATCTCAATGGTGACGTGTAAGAGTGGTATTTATTCCGAAACCTAGAAAACATTACTATTCAGTATCTAGAAGTTTTAGACCAATCAATTTGTTGTTGAAAAGTCTAGAACTAGTGGTAGTGAAATATATTCGAAGGTGGGTATGAAGCCCACTTAGTTAGATCTTGTTAGCAAGATTGAAGCTGGGCTGGAAGCTGGCGAGAATACAATGGGGTGTTCGTGGACATTGAGGGGTCTTTTGATAGTGCCACTTTTGGACATGGAGTTAATCGAACCATTATAAAATGGATACATTTCATGCTCTCTGAGAAGCTGCTAACAGTGAGAATAGTGACGAACTAATTACGGTCAGGGCCAAACAAGAATGTCCCCTAGGCGGTTTCTTTCTCCGCTGCTCTGGTGATTCATTGTAGACTCTCTCCTAACGGAGATGCAGGAACTTGGATTTCATGTCCAAGCATATGCGGATGATGTCGGTACGCTAACATCGGATAAATCCCTAAGAAGGTTTTACACGACTGGTGTACGAGGCAAGCTCATTCCGTCAATCCGTATAAAACTGTCTTAGTCTTGTTCACGAGAAAACGGAAACGTAATGGACTTAGACTTCCAGCACCAAAAGGTGTCACTCAGTCTCTCTGAGAAAGTTAAATATCTAAGAGTAGTCTTTCATAAAAAACTGACTTGGGAAACACATGCTTCGCTGAAGGAAGATCGCGCATTGAGGATCTTTCAACAATGCTGTAAAGCCTTTGGTAAAACCTGGGGTCTGAAACCTGCTGTGGTCTGGTGGATATACACAACAATTATCAGACCAATCATCAATTACGCCTCTGTGGTCTCTCGACGACGTAGCATAGTTAAGTCCACATTTCGGGAACTATACAGATTTTAAGATACAACAGGAAGCAATAAAAGCAATGTGCAGGCCCATAAATATGGATTCTGGTAAGAAGACCGAACTTCAGAGAAACGACGCGACACAGAGAAATCTTTAAAACGCTATCTGAGGAGTATCCCCTTATACCCATTGTTTCATTTGGAAAGAAATTTGATGTCCATTATCTATTGCGTGAGCAATGGAATAATCCAGAATGCATTCGAAGAGGTTTGACGGCTATTGTCTTTACCGATGGGTCGAAGAATGAAATAGAGAGTAATAAGTATCATTGTGCTAAGGGAGGAATGGCACTGTTTTGTAAACGAAAATTTTTGCCATTCTCATAGTAGTAGGATATGTAGGTAATTGAGAGGAGATGGAGCGAGAAACAGATTGGAGTCTTTTGTGACAGTCAAGCTGCACTAAAGACTCAGGAGAACGCAAACCAAACCTCAAAGATTGTTCAAGAATATAAGAAGAAGCTTAATTCTGATGCAAGACAGAATAACCTCGTACCTATATGGGCTCCAGGACACTGCGGAGCTCAAGGGAATGGAATTGCCGATGAATTGGACAACCGTTCCCCGACAGCGGTTACCCCACAGCACTCTGCGTCACTTCCTCTTGATCAATACGACTTGATGTTCTTTTCTTTCTCTTCTTACTTTACAAAAAAGAGGAACTATATGGAAACGGAGTGCCAGTACAGTACGGAGTGCCCCACATTCAAACTAATTTTTGTTCGAGATTGTGACTCTACATATGTTAAGTAATAACACTAATGATGGCACTAAACTAAATTGAGTAAATATGAATACTGACAATACCCCAATACTTACAATACCTGGATGGTGGAAATACAGAAAAAACTGAACTCTTTAGAGAAACCGACTGGATACTCAAAAATAAAAGATCAAGCAAAAGCCGAAAGGCGAATTCTTCACCAGAAGTAGCTAGTCAATGTGGATCCTCGGATCTTAATGTAAAAAAAAGAACGAAGAGTGGAAATGACTTTAAAAATTGCATGCCCAACTTATCGCAACTATAAATATTTGTAAAGATTATAAAAAGTGGTTCGCTACCTTTGATACTCCTAATTATCACTCTGTTAAAAAATTGCTAACTATCGAAAATATTCCTTGGTTCAGTTATGAAAACAATAAAGGTAATAGTAAGAATCCTTCATTAGTCATGTGATCCAAAATAAATTTTAAATGAAATTAAAAATCTCGGTCTAAAATCAGATAATGCAATCAACAAACTTAAATGGACTTTCACAATGGAACCGCTTGGTATGTTGTATTTGACATTTGATCCCTCTGAAGATGTGAAAAAAACTTATGAAATCAAAACAAATTCTTAACGCAATTATGAAGATCGAACCAAATCATTTAATTCCTAAGTGCAAAAAATGTCAGTAATTTCAGTGGAAAACCCCTACAGTGTGTGAAGTGCGCTGGCAAACATTCGACTACTAATTACCAAAAAGCGCTAGCCCATAAACCAAAATGCTGCAATTGTGGTGATGCACAACCAGCTAATTATCGTGGTTGCACTAATCCAAAAGATTCTCTTCTTCTTTTTCTTAATTGGCGCGATAACCGCTTATGTGATTTTTGCCGAGCTTAACAAAGCGCGCAAGTCGTTTCTTTCTCGTGCTAACCGGCGCCAATTGGACACACCAAGTGAAGAGAAGTCCTTCTCCACATGATCTTTCCAACGCAGAGGAAGCCTCCTCTTCCTCTGCTACCACCAGCTGATACCGCATCGAATATTTTCAAAGCCGGAGCGTTTGCATCCATTCGGGCGACATGACCCAGCCAACGTAGTTGCTGGATATTTATTCGCTGCTCATCTTTTCATCGCCTGCGATATTCGCCGTTGCCAACGAACAGAGGTCCAAAAATCTTAAGCAGAATCTTTCTCTCAAACACTCCAAGGGTCGCTTCATCGGATGTTGTCATCGTCCAAGCTTCTGCGCCATACGTTAGAACGGGCATGATGAGAGCCTTATAGAGTGTTAGTTTTGTTCGTCGAAAGAGGACTTTACTACTCAGTTGCCTACTTAGTCCAAAGTAGCACTTGTTGGCAAGAGAGATTCTACGTTGGATTTCAAGGCTGACATTGTTATCGGTGTTAATGCTGGTTCCTAAATAAACCAAGTCTTTTACAACCTCCAAGTTATAACGGACCCTATGCTGCGCGGGGACCGATACGCCGAGAGAGCAGGAGGATTATCAGCAAATCAATACGGTTTCCGACGTGGAAATTCAACCCTTGGCGCAATAGAGGAGGTGGAAAGCAGCGCTCAACGCAGACGCCACTACCCGAACCGCATCACCGTCCTGGCAACGGTTGATGTACGAAACGCCTTTAACAGCCTACAATGGATAGACATTATAAAGGCACGACGAGAAAGGTTTCGAATCCTTGCATACATGCTAAAGATTCCCCAGAGCTTCCTGAGTGAGCGTGAACTGCTGTACGACACACCAGATAGTCAGAAAACAAAAGCGATATCGTATGGCGCAGCTCAGTGATCTATTCTCGGCCGCGATCTCTGGAATCTGAGCTATGATGAGATATTGAGCATATAAATGCCCAAAGATACATATCTAGTAGGATACGCGGACGATATAGCGGCGGTCATACCAGCTCGGGACACTGAGAACGCTAGAAGGAAGCTGAACCAAGTCATGATAAGGACGCAAATATGGCTTGAGGACCACGGCCTGGAACTCGCCAAACATAAAACGAAGTCATCCTTATGGCACGAGATCAGCATGCAAATAGGCGATACGTCCTTAGTGACCCAAAAAGTAGTGAAATACTTAGGTATTCCACTTGATTGTAGGCTTAATTTCTGGGGCCAGGTAAATTAATGGCAAACATCGGTGGGCTAACATAGAGCAAAAGAAAGCTAATTATTTAGGCCAGAAGCTCAATTCTCCTGTACGGCAGCGAAGTATGGGGATTGTGCTAAACTGCAAGGCGAAGCGCAAAGCACTGGAGGCTGTGCAACGAACAGCTGCACTTACAGTTGTCTCAGCCTACCACACTGTCTCAGGTGCAGCAAATTTTATGATCAGCGGGCAGATACCCGTCGACCTCATGGTCCGGAAACGAATGGATGCGTGGGACTCCAAGAAGAAACACGTCATCACTAGCTTCTGAACCGAGAACTTCTGAACTTATTCCATCAATTTACAAATTGGTCCAAAGGAACTTCGGGAAAGTGAACTACTTTTTAACTCAGTTCCTCGCGGGCCACGGATACTTCCAGAAATACCTATACCGCATGTACTAGGTAACCGATTCCAAGTGCATATACTGCGAAGTGCTGAGCGATGACGCTGAACACACATTTTTTTAGTTCTAATAAATGGCTCGCGGAAAGAAATGCTCTGAGGGAGAAGATTGGCGAAATCGCACCGAGCAACATAATCAGCAAAATGCTCGAACGCGAGGACAGCTGGAACGCGGTAAAGAAATACATCGAGAACGTACCAGGGAAAAAAAGATCGGCCTCAAAACAGTGCAGCAAAGTGAAGCCGCACAGATAGAGACACAAGAAGACGAGCTTATAGCATGAAAGCTGGCTACTAATATGAGGAACCCAGTCGTGGGTGAATAGAATTCGATGCCGTTTTGGGCCCTTCCGAAGTAATATAATATAGAAGGCAGTTCCGGGAAGGGTGTCTCTCCAGAAGGAGAGGAGGGATCGTTTTAGTGGCCACACCACACGACGCAGTAAACGACGGTCGCAGTAAGTGCGAAGGCATTTTGAACCCTACCTCACCAAAAAAATAAAAAAAGTCGCTTATTATGTGATGTGGCAAGCTTTTTTATTTCTTCAGCTTTTGTGAGAAATTTGATATCACAATGTATTTGGGTATTTGTGACGTGATATGGTGCGTTTGTAATCATAGAGTTAGCTGTATAGCTTCAGTGTTGGTTTTAAGATAACTGTGTTCTGTAAGAGTTTACTTTTGAGAGAAACATGAAAATTTCGATTAAAAAAGCAGTATAGGTTTCGGAGTTTAATTCAAAGTGCTTTGCGTTTGGTGAAAATATGCGTTTTCCATTTAAGCTTGCTGTCGAAGTGCATGCCGAGATATTTTGTAACATTGTTTTGGGGAATGATTACATTATTGAGTTTAACGGGCGGGCAAGTGTTTCGTTTGAGTGTCAAAGTAACTTGAGCAAATTTTATCTCGTTAGCTTTTATTTTCCAGTATTTCAGCCATTGAGCTATTTTATCAAGTCCTTTCTAGTTTCTTCTGTGATTGGTAGACCTTGTGCGTAAAGCAAGTAAAGTATTGGGCCCATTATATTGCCTTGGGGTACGCCAGCTAAACTTTCATAGAGTTCAGACTGTTCTTCATTTGTTTAACAAAGGAGTGTCGGTCTTTGAAGTAGGACTTGATAAAAGTATAATAATGAATAGGTAGAGTGAGTTTTATTGTGCAGAATAACTCGTCATCCCAAACGTGATCGAAGGCTTTAGATATGTCGAGAAAGGCGGCCGTGAAATACTCCTTATGCTCAGAAGCTTTGTGAATAGTATTTACGAGTCTGTGTACTTGTTCTGAATCAGAATTGGTGATTTGGGATAGATTTTCGGATTTAAATTATGGGCATAATTCTTTTCAGAAAAAACAATTCAATAAATTGGAGATAATGGGCAATAAGCTGTTGGGACAATATGATTCCGCTTTTTCTGCGCTTTTTTGAGAATAATTTTTATTTGTGCGACTTTCCATTGGGGAGAAAAAAGCCGGTTTATATTATAGCATTGTATGGGTTTTGCAGTAAGAGCGCTTCAACTTTTGAACTTTTTTGAATAAAACACAAACGGTTTCACTTTTTTAACTAATTTTTTTTTTATTATCGAGTTTGAACATATACATTTAAGTATGAAATTCGATTTCTTTTGCATGACCACCGCGTGCACGTTTTACGAAGTCCAATCGTTGAACACAATTTTCGACCACTCTTTTGCATAAATCGGCCGAAATTCCAGCAATTTCGCGTTCAATATTGGCTCTGAGCTCACAAATCGTCGCCGGCTTGTTACTGTAGACCAATGACTTCACATAACCCCAAAACGGGACGGCTTGTTAAATGGACCGTAAAATGGCCGTAATGCTTTTAAAGTAGCAGCAACAGAACGATTATTTTCATAAAAAATTTGCACGATTTGCAATCGTTCTCAAGTGTGTAGCGTTCCATGATGAAATGTATACTAATGAAGTTTACAAATGACAAGCGAAAAATAAAAAATATAGCGTCGTTCGCCCTCCCTATCGGAAAAAAGTTGAAGCGCACCTATTGAATAACCCTATATATATATGTGAGAAAAAAGCTTTCCTTGTTTCGAGCCTTTTTATTTCTGGTTTTACTTCGTTTTTTTCGAAAAAAATGTATGGGCGGGTCCATCTGGTGGATGAGTTCCAGGGTGTCTTGGACCTTTTGGGCAGTGCTTAGCGATGGTTCTACTTCATGTGGTATAAAGTTTCGGGAAAAGTAACGAGCGAATGTATGAGCCTTTTTAAGATCCGGTTACTGAGGTGGGTTGGAGCTTAGTGTTACGCTGTTTTTCATTTAGTTTTCGAGGTGTCTTCTTTGTTGCCATTTTTTTCTCCCCTGGCGCTTTTCTTTTACTTTTTTTTGAACCACAAGAGATATCTGGCACAAAAGAAATTGGCTATGGGGGGTGTTGAGTTCCAAGCTGCTTGATGAATGCAATTATTTAAATGTTCAACTGCATTGGAATGTTTTCATTAGACTTGAGTGGGAGCTCCAGCTTAATTGTTGAGGCAATTAAAGTTCGAAAATACTGCCAGCCAGTTTTTTTGCTGTGGAGAGTACAGGGGGTAAGCGATTCAGCTATGTTTTTATTTAATTTAAGGTTAATTCATAACACGACTTACAAGTTATTTCACTTTCTGTAATACCTTTCGCAACGCAAAACTCAATGAGATCGGGGATTTTGTGTGTGGGCAATATGTTGGAAAGTCTGAGGAGGCTGCGATGAGGTTCAATTTTGTGATGGCGGCTAATACTTGTCGACCTTTCGGGGTAGAGAGATGGGATCCCTACTGCGTGTGTTTCCCGATGTAGTCGCCTTCAGCTTCCGTACAATATGAGTTAATGCCGCAGTGTTTAATTCCGTTTTTTTTTATTAAAATAGCGGAGCTAGCATATGCTTTTCTATCGGGGTGCATTCTGTGATAAAGCTTGTAATTTGGTAGTCGAAAATACCTTTTATCGGTGAAATGAGTTTCATATATCAGAATAATATCTATGTAATGGGATTTGAATAAAGTTTTTATATCCAATATGTGCTTTGAGGACCCATTGGATTTCCATAGGAGAATATTCATGGGTTTGAAAGGTTTTTGCGTCGTGAAAGTTATCAGCAGACACATTCAACGATGAGACCTGTTGGAAGACTTGCTTGAGAAGCGGGATTATTTCTTGCATTTCACTTGAGGACTCGGATGTTGTTCCTTTGGAGTGAGGGAGCATTTGTATTTTGTAGAATATTGTTAACAACTTTTGAATAGGACGGTGAGTTTGAGTTGTGTTTGGATGCTTAGTGCCAGAGGTGACCCTGGATGAGTCCCGTTGTTGAGCGGCAGGAGCGGATATTTCATTATTTCTTCAGTTTTTACAAATTTTTACCATAAAGCGCACTTCACGCTGTCATTTTTCATTTTACGCGAACAGCTTACAGATAAATGAACTCCAGCGCACTTTATGTAGATTGGTTTTTTGTGGCAAAAATATTTAGTGTGTCGATATTGCTGGCAGTTAGCGCATTGAGGGATATCACGCTTTGGATGTGGGGCTCAAATATAATTTTTGTATTTAGAAGATGGTTGACACCGTAAATATCTTTGTTATTTTGATTTTGTTTTAATTCAATGTGGTTCTGTGTTTCATATGATATATATTTATGGCTTTGTGACCGAGATTTTCAAGTTCCGAGCTACCTAGCCAATACTGCTGTTGATAAAGCAGATGCAGTTGCTGCTGTATTTTATAGAGATATTGAGTTTTCGGCTGTTTGGGGCTATTTGTAACTGATTGATTAATTGTAGGGGTAAGACATTTCGCGTTCATTGAATTTGGGGACTGTCCCCAGGCAGATGGATCTTAATAACAGGTTCTTTGCGTAAAACACGAAATTACATATTCGTCTATAAAAAAATAATCGCAGGCGTTCCGCGGGGAAGCATTTTTGGTCCTCTACTCTATCTTCTGTATACCCTCGACCTACTATCAGCAAATCAGCAATTAACTGCGCCTTGCTCATTTGCAGTATCTGCCATGCTATCGAAAACACAACGAATAACCTACTCGTACAAGCAGCCTCAACCTTATTGCTACATTGACTAATAATACGTTCACATATACATAAGTAGATCATCTACTTTTTCCTGCTTAACTCCCAATTCGTAATTAAAAAACGATATTACCCATGCAAAATTTCTCTCCCGAAATCTGAGATTATAAAATAATCCCAGATTATTACCATACTTCCTCATATACAAACCTGTATTTTCTGTGTTATAAATCATTATTTTTACGAATGTAAAAAGAAACGTCAAAGTAAAAACAAAATAAAATGGATGCCGGCACAGAAAACAGGTTTGTAGACATAATTCTAATAAAAATGTTATAAAATATTATTAATTATGCATTCATATTACAGAAAACGAGTGAATACATACATTTTTTGTCCTCTTATTACTTATTATAAAATATAATGTCATATTTCGAATGCGTATTGCTGCCATAATATTTTGAAACCTCAGTAAACGTTGTTTACGGATTTCCTCCAACTATTTATAACTACAATAGTAGCCAACTGCGCAATTAAATTAGCTATTCCTTGTCCTTGTCTATTCCTCGTATTGTTAATAATTAAACAAATCAAAAACTCCAAAATATTCCACCAAAGCAATTTCTGTTGAGAAAAACCTTTCAAAGCAGTATTGACAGCTGATTGTCAATTTTGGAGGTAATCTGCCATATGTGAACGGCTAGATTAATTCTGTGGATTAATTGGTAATTACTGCATCTGTTAACGTACTTTTAGGCAGGAATTCGTTCATTTGCATATTTACTCTTGAATTCTTGTATGGAGATAGTGTGAGGTAGGTCGCTTTTGCTTCAGTATATATGTACTATACGAATTAAAAGTTGTGTTTTTTTTAGCCAAAACTCAAGTTTAGGTTAGGTTAGCCTGTTTGGCAATAAGCCACGCATAGACCTTTTGGTCCCTAGCGATACCAGAGGGAGACCGACCTCTATGAATACCGAAAGTAGACATCATGTATGATGTCAGCGCTTTAGGCGAATTTAAGCAAAGCTGGGAGATCCGCTTTTGAGACGTCCTCCAGTTCCTCAAACAATGGGGCTCCCAGACATTTTAGACGCGTTTTTAATAATGCCGGACAAACGCATACAAGGTTTTCTAAAGTTTCCTTAACATCCTCTCAGCATTTCCTGCATTTGTCCGTGTTAGCAATCCCTATCTTGTACGCATGTGCAGCCAATAGATTATGGCCTGTTATCATACCTATGATAATTCTGCAGTCCTTTCGCGAGAGCGTAAGTACGAATTGAGTCAGTTTTTTGTTGTTAGTTCTCCACATGACTTTTGCTGTTTTGCATGTGGTCAGATTAGTCCACTTAGCTTCCACTCGCTTTTTCATGTAGTTGTCCATTTCATTGTATGTATATTGTATTTAGCGGTTTTGGTATGTCGTTCTCTTGTTCAAATGGTAGTCTAACAGCACTTTTTACTATCTCATCTACTATTTCGGCATTATGAGCTTTGGGAAAACTCAAGTTTAAGAGCAAAGAGAACCGTGAGAGAATCATCTTGCCATATAATTTTTTCACCTATTTTGAATAAAATTCCTCCAAATATGCAATGCAAAATTGATTTTTCCTACAAATGTTAAACATATGGCAATGCATCACAACCAACTGTTTGCCAAATAAAGACAAAGACTCAAAACATTGTAATTTGCCTTATGCAATCGAGATGACGTCCTAAGTAACAATCTCTAAGTTTCTTTGAAAACTATATTAAGTGAAGTCTAACTCCTGATTAACACAGCTCTAAAGATGTGTTTGAACTCAACACATACACATAGTCCATGAATTCTGCGTTCATCTTATAAACATTTTTAAATTGAAAACACAATGCACTTAAATTTATAGTTCAAAAGAATTTCTTATTTCCTTCTTAATCCTCTATATCCCGAACCCTTAAATACCCGACGCCAACAATTTGAGTTCAAAATATTTGTTTAAATCTTATATATAAAAATGGAGACGTTTTTTTGTGTTCGTTAGTCGCCGATTCACGCCTAAACGCATTCACTGATTTCAATCAAACTTTCACAGATCATTGGTATTGGTCCATAGATGGTTTATGTGAAGTTTTAAAGATATCGGTAAAAGTATGCGTGCGTTGTGTAAGTGTGAAAAATACAATATTTCCGTGTTTCCCTTATACGGACATTACGTATACGGAATGAGAATACACGCAAATGAATAGAATATACACAGTCATGAATAACATTGTTTCGAAGTCGGGTGACGTATGCGACTGTATTATTCGTAACACAATAGTTGTCCTCTCTTTTCTTTCCTTTTTATGCATGCGTGACACGGACTCAAAGCACATTGCTTTTTTTTTAACTGGAAAAATATTTTGAGCTTCATTTGAACGTTTTATGATTTAGATAAAATAAAAATTCGTTAAATATAATATATTTGATTCCATTAATAACCATAAGCCTGTATTTTTCGAAGCTCAAAGTTTTTGGACAAATATTGAAACGTTTACTTAAATTAAATGTTAAATACATATATGTATATAAATGCTCAAATGTAAAAGTTTAGATGGATTTAAAATATACGAAATTATTCAGCGGTTGAATCCATACATTTTTTGAAATCCATCATATGGATCGACAGTCGCCATATATGTTCTTTTCAAAAATAAAATGTGTTAATTTGATGGTAGCTCAAATATTAAGATCAGGTTTCTATTAGTATAACTTTGTTCATGGGTTTGCGTAATTTTTCTGTGGTGAAAGTCTAAAACCAAGAAAAGAAAACGCGAAAGCCGACGAGCAAAATGTAAAAAAAAAACCTCCTGCATGTATACACATATACTCGAAAAAGTTATGCTAACACTTTTTTCATGCATTTACGTAGACAATTTTATATGGGCAAAGGTACGTTTACGAGATAAATGCCTAAAAGCAGGTATAACTAAAATAGCGCTCTCAGGCATTTCTGTTACAATTCTTCTGTAAATTTCATGCTCCAAGTGTTCGAGCATTGGTATAGCGCTGAAGACAAATGCTCAGGATATAATACAAAAATGCATATTTACTTGATTTCACATAGTAATATTATCATTGTTAAAAGAGAACAAGTTTGTATTAGGTAATAATTAAATAATGCAACCTTATGTGCTGCTTTGACGAGTGGGAAACCCAAAATAAATAATTATATTTGTATGTGTGTTTAAAAGAGTTGGATTATTTTGTGAGTGTAAGCAGTTTCAAAGTCAAAGAGTAGTTGCAACATTAAAAAGTACCTGAAACACATTTTCATTTAACAACTAAAATAGCAAATATGAGTGTGTTTTTCATTGTTGTTTTTTTTTTTTTTGGGAAAAAATTTATAAAAATAAAATATATTGTGCGTAAAATTTTAATAATCAGTGAAAATAAAAAAACGGTGGTTTCGTTGTTGTTGTTAGCGATTGTAATGCACATTTTAAGTTTTTCATGTTTTTTTGATTAAATTCATTACTTTTCAATTATTTTGTTTTAACTTATTGGAAATCAACTTATGCGGCCAAAAGAATTAGAAATTTAATTTCAACAATAGAAAAAAGAAAATTATATTACTTACTGGAATGGGAAGAGTTTTGCAACAATGCAAATTAAATGTGTGGGATGAATGTGCAATGGCACATAAAAAATCAGTGGAAGCATTGGATAGAACTTTGAAAGATTTACGTAATAATCAAGAAATATTTGGTGGTGCTTTAATATTATTGTCTGGTGATTTTCGTCAAACTTTGCCAGTAATTCCCCGTTCAACACCAGCAGGTGAATTAAAAGCATGTTTAAAGACATCCCATTTATGGAGGCACGTAAAAACTTTGACTTTGAAAACAAATCTGCGAGTTTATTTGCAAAATTATGCATCGGCTGACGAATTTTCAAGACAACTTCTGAAGATAGGAAATGGACAAATTCCTATTGATGCTGCTATTGGCTTAATCACTTTGCCAGATAATTTTTGTAATTTTGCACACACAAAACAAGAATTAGTTTCAAGTGTTTTTCCAAATATTGCGCAAAATTATCAAAATCACAATTGGTTAGCTGAGAGAGCAATACTGGCTGCGAAAAATAAGGAAGTTGGTCAATTGAATGCGAATATTTTAAATGATATGCCTGGTGAGATTGTAACATTTAAATCAATTGATACAGTTATAAATCAAGATGACGCTGTAAATTATTCAACAGAATTTTTAAATTCCTTGGATTTACCTGGACTGCCGGCTCATCGCTTACAATTTAAAGTTGGTGCACCAATTATTTTACTTAGCAGATTAGCAGTCAAAAAGGTCATTAATAATCTTATTGAAGCAACAATTTTAAAAGGAAAATTCAAAGGTGAAGACGTATTGACTCCGCGTATTCCGCCAATTCCACCAGATTTAGCTTTTGACTTCAAAAGATTGCAATTTCCAATACGTCTTGCATTTGCAATGACAATAAACAAAGCACAAGGACAATCGCTGGAATTATGCGGAATTGACTTAGAATATCCATGCTTCTCCCACGGACAATTATATGTATCATGTTCACGTGTAGGAAAGCCATCAGTTCTGTTTATTTATACCACAACTCAGGGCAAAACAAAAACTGTAGTTTACGAAAAGGGTTTGCGTTAGTTTAAGTTTAAAAGTAAAATTAATTTTATTTTGTAAAAAAAGAATAAATACACATAGAGTGAATCTGCATCGAGTGTTCATTATTCATTTCTAATTTTGATATGCCTAGCGAAGCAGTGTTATATAAAATTAAGCGATTTCTTTGAATTTTAGATTTCTTTTCGAAATTTTGGAAAAAATAAAGTTTCCTTGGAAGTTATTTGCAAAAAAGGATTTGTATCTTAGAAGACTAGGCATTACATCAAGTTTTCACTTGGTTACGTAAAATTATGATATTCAACGCATTTACATAAATATGTCATACAGAAAGTCAAAACATATCGGAGGAAACAGATGAGTTTTGCATTCGCTAAGTAGTTATCAAGTGCATTACATCGCAAGGGGATTTTTACCCATTTTGATGGCGGTATGGTGATACCATATTGATGTAGTGATACTAGAATATATGATTATTGATATAGGTACATATGTTTATTCCAAACAAACACATCCCTACATTGTCCTCTTAAGTTCTGAAAAGCGAAAGAAGGATAATGCAGGAATGAATAACCGCGCCAACCAGTGAAAGTTTTAGGAGGAAAAAGTTAACATAAATTCAACACCCAGATTTACCCAAACAAATCGGAAGTTTACAAATTTCAAGAGGTTAATATTCATAAATATTTATAAAACATAAATAATTAACTCAAATATTTCAGACACGTATGTATATTACACACCTAATATATATATATAAATAATTTAACTATTTTTCATTATTTCGGAATTGGCCACATATCGTCGACATAGCCCGACATTTTGCTCCTTCGATCCACAGAAAGTGAAAAATACAATTGGAGTATTCATCCGACACATAACAAAAAAAACACAAAATATTCAACATCAGAAACATGCTACTTCACCACAAGTTAACAGTAGGAAATTAAGAGGGAGAGAGTGACACGCAAGTATGAAAAAATGTAGTTTACACTAGCTTACATTTGCTTGCGTAAATAATAGATTTGTTCATTTCATATGTCCATATGATTTGTATGCATGTTTACAGGTTTGTTCTCTTTGGTTTTTTTATGAAAATTGCATCATATAATACATTGGGTTTACATGAAAATTTCGCCAAATATTGGAAAAAATGAATGATTGCATTAGATTTGATTTTGATTGGATAAATGTATGATTATATATACATATGTATATGAAAATTGCACCAAATATTGAAAAGCTTTTATGATTGCATGTAAGCAATTGAACTTCGGTTTGAATTTTAATGCGAAAAGAAAGAAAGTTGATTGAGAGTAGTGTTTTAAAAATCAGGTAAATCGCATTGACTTATCGAACCCGTGTGAGAAGTTGTCTTTAAATGAAGAGACAATTTTCCAATTCGTGCTTCAACAATTTTTTTTTTATTATACAAATTTTCGTCAACCCTCGCATGGCCTCCCTGCTTTCAAAGATAACCATGGAATCATGAACAAGTGACTACGTACCGGGATAGGGATAACGGCTTATGAGTTGGGGTCCAACAACAACAACTATGAATACAAGCAATCAAAATCTGAATATAAATATCCTAGAACAAGCGAAAATAACAGCAATCAATTCATCATTGGATCTGCCAAAAGAGATCGCAAACGGCAGTAACAGCAGCGGGGAGCTGGTAAAAAACCCCTTTCAAAGGAGCTCGAGATTGGCTCATGCGCCTCCGTTGATTGTAAGAACCCGATCTGCGTCACCATGCATACAGTACAGGAGTGTCGCAAAGGAGGCCACAACAGAAGAGCTCAACCGCAGCATCAGTGCTAAAATTAAAAACGGAGATGATGGAACTCCCAAAGCGTAATATTAACCAGCCAATGCGTGATCTGGTTTCGAGCAATTCTGACCTTCATAAGAAGTTACAAAGGTCGATTCTGACTTCTAGAATAAGGATGTTAAAAGGGACAAAAAGTGTGGTACTCGAAGCAAAAAATGAAGGCACACATCGCCTCTTATAAAGAGCGTCAAGGATGGTACGCCAAAGAGATGTATAGACACAATTGCTGCACGGAAAAGTCCGGCAGAAAAGAGCAAAAGTGACCACGATGGAACACTGAAGGTAACGCCGGTATCAACAAAAGAGCAAACCAGCTCCGAAGGATGGCACACGGTAATAAATAAGAAAAACCGTAAAGGAAGAAACAATAAAACTCCAAAAATAGACGGGAAACAAAGAGACGAAGCGAACATGAGGGGAAATCGCAGGCGACAGAGACCGCCCCGTAAAGACGCGATCGTTGTTAAAAGCGTTGGCAATGTCTCATACGCTGACATTCTGAAACGTGTGAAAACAGAGCCATGTTTACAGGAGCTTAACTCGAAAGTATATGGTGTTAAGAAAACTGAAAATGGTGACTTGTTACTGGTGCTTGAGCGATCATCTGATCTAAACACTCTGAAGATCAACGAAGCAGTTAAAGCTGCCTTAGGAGATGTAGTTGAAGTAAGGACACTAACTGAACTACGCCAAATCGAAATTCGTGATCTCAACGAAATCACGACGAAAGACTAAGTTCATGAAGCTATAACTAGCCAATTCAAGGAACTAAATGCGCCTTTGTCTGTAGTTGCTAACTTGCGAAAAGCTTATGGTAGGACGAAAACGGCGACCCTAAAAGTTACACCAGAGATCGCCACTAAGCTTACAGCAGCAGGCAAAATACGGATTGGCTTAGTTATCTGCCATATTAGAGAAAAACTTGACCCGAAAAGGTGCTTTAAGTGCATGGAGTACGGGCATGTCGCAGTGAGATGCAAAAGTACGGACGACTTCACCAAGTCCTGCTTTAAATGCGGCAGTAAAGATCACCACGCGAAGAGTTGTACCCAAACAGCGAGTTGCTTAATTTGTAAAAAGAAAAAAGTAAGCACACCGCACACGCGATGACTAGCAACAAGTGCCCTTTATATCAAAGAGCACTCAAAGAAATGCGACATAAATGAAATTTCTCCAACTGAATTTAAATCACTGTGAGAAGGCTACATTCGGAAAATGGTTGCAAGCTACTTCACTAACAGAGTGCTGCAATACAAAACCGACGAAGGAATGAAAAGGTACAGAGTAACCGGAGGAGTACCACAGGGGTCTGTGTTGGGCCCACTCCTCTGGAATATAATGTACGATGGAGTCTAGCGTCTCCAACTACCTCCAGGCTCCCAAATCATGGGCTGAGGCGATTCCTTAACCAGGCTGAGGCGATTTGCAACCAAGCGGTCGAAATCACAAAAAATTGGCTGCGCAATAGTGGTTTAAGCCATAAAACAGAGGCAGTTCTCATCAGTAGCAGGAAAATAGTTGAAAGAGCAAATCTCAGAGTAGGTGCCCACGCACTGGAGTCTAAGCTGTACATCAAATGTCTTGGGGTAATGATTGACCACAGGTTGAGCTTTAAACAGCACCTAACATACGCCAGCGATAAAGCAGCGAAGGCTGTAACTGCATTGACACGTATTATGATGAATACGAGAGGACCTAAGCAGGCTTCTAGGAAGTTGCTTAGCAGTGTGGTATCGTCTATCTTGCTATATGCGGTACCAGCCTGGGTCGAAGCAACAAGCTGCAGCACATACATGAAAGGCATTAAATCGGTATACCGGTTATGTGCCCTCAGGGTGTGCTGTGCATTCCACATATCGGAGGACGCTGTATTAGTCCTCGCGGGTATGCTGCCAGTTAAGCTGACTACACTTGAATTCGCCGAAATAAAAATACATCGAGCGGATCCAGCACAGCTGACTAACCGATGGACTGTACGGAGCGAAGCATCCGTACTTGACAGGAGGAATGGAGAAACTCCGTGAACGGACGATGGTCATATAGATAAATCGAAAGCATGGTCAAATGGATTTCTACCTGACCCACGTACTTAGTGGGCATGGATGCTTTAAGGCTTATCTGCATAGATTTAAGCAAGAAAATGACCCGTACTGCACCTTTAGCGACAGTCTAGTTGAAGATGCAGAACATGTTTTCTTTGTCTGCCCTCGTTTTGAGCTAGAAAGAGTAGATTTGAGTGATACGGTGGGGAAGTGAATAATGGGTAGCAACCTAGTAGATATCATGCTTGACTCAGAAGAACATTGGTCCGCTGTCAGTAACATGGCAAGAATAGTAATTACCAAGCTGCGTCGCACTGAACAACAGCGCAGATTTTTATGTAGAGGTAATAGGCCACACCCCCTCCCATGAAGTAGTACCTAGTAATATAGGGTTTTTCAGTAAGAGCGCTCCAACTTTTGAACTTTTTTGAATAAAACACAAACGGTTTCACTTTTTTAACTAATTTTTTTTTTATTATCGAGTTTGAACATATACATTTAAGTATGAAATTCGATTTCTTTTGCATGACCACCGCGTGCACGTTTTACGAAGTCCAATCGTTGAACCCAATTTTCGACCACTCTTTTGCATAAATCGGCCGAAATTCCAGCAATTTCGCGTTTTTTTCAGGTAGAAGCAATATGCCGCTCTCCCTCCCAGAATTATTACCTAATAATAAGTAAGGGAAACGGAGCTGGGGTGGGTTTTTAGTGGGTGAGTCGAAAGATAAGTCTCACACTTTTCGGCTTTCAATACTTTTTTCCACCTCCATAAAAAAAAACACAGTGTATGGGATGTGGTCGCGAGTGGACGTGAGTTTGAAAGTGGTGCTTAAATTTTTAAATATCAGTGATTCGAAACATCGAAATCAAGGAAATAATTGTGGGAATGTGCACCTAAGTGTGCTTTAGTCAGCCTGCTGAAATATGGAAACGAAATAAGCTAAGTATAATAAATATCATTAAATATTACTTTGCCATTTGTTTCATCTAAATTGTTTTTGATAGTGCTGAAAGAAGGCGACAAGCAAACAAAAAAAAAAAAAAATTATCGCACACATCTCTTTCAAAACTCGCTCCTCTCGCTGAACCTGACAGTAGCAAAATTTGTCTCAACGTGTTTTTTTGTTTTTTATTTGTTCTTATTGAGCGGTCAACGTTACTTTTGTTGCTGTGTAGCGAATGTAGTCTTTGTTAAGTCAATTCCCCGTGTTTAAGCTTAGGATGTTCCTCCTTGTTCGCATCCATACACATATGTTAGCATTATTGTATGCTCGCTCCCAAACAGCACGAGAACTAAAGAGAGCTTGTTTATTGTATTTATAATTTGTTTTCCCGTACACTCACACGCACATACGTAAACATGTTTATATACAAAGAAGAACTGTTGTACGAGTATCCCAGTAGAATCGTGCACGACATCCCGGTAGGAAAAGTATCTAAAGTAGTAAATATATAATCCACATTTCCTTATATATCGTCTGTCTGTATACCGCCCCAGTTACTGTAGTTTTGGTTGGTAAAAAAATAAAAATAAATAAATAACGTCAGCACCGTTGTTACTGAGTGGTCAACGTTGGTTTTGTTGGGTTTACCTATTTTTTTTATGTAAAAAGCTACCCCATTAAGATCGAGACCAGTTAGATCTTAATTATGGCAAACTGGCGATAGGAGAGGATCTTGTTTGACATGGGTTGGGTATCGTGGTATTCTAGGACTTTAGTAGGTAAGGGTGACACCTTAATGAAATGGCTCCTGGACTAATATCACGATAGCCCACGTCCTGTTAAAACCATGGCAGGCCTCAAGTAACGCTCTCTAGCCGTCACCATTTAATTGGTCGTGTAGGTCCAGTTGAATTCTTCCTGGTTAGTGCCGGCCTGGCTCTGAACACATGTACTCATAAAGACATGTGTCAACCCTCGCAGGGCCTCCCTACTTTGTATAGATAACCATGGGGTTATAAAGCAACTACACTACGTCTAGAGATAACGGACTTGAGTGGGGGCCCTTACTAAATGGAGGCAAAAAAACCACAAACACAAATACAAACACAAAAACCACAACAACAGCAAGCGCTAACTATAGCGTAAAAAAGCGACAGTATCAGCAACAGCGGATATGAGAAGGACAGTGAAATCATATTCGAAGAGAATGCTGGGAAAGGGAAAGACCCCTTCAAGAGAAGCCACAAAATGGCAAGATCGCCGACTCGCCAAACTACACCCATTATAGCTGATGGCGTGGTGGTTGCAGAGGATGTTACGTCAAGAATGTGCGATCCTTTCAAAGGAAGCATCCTCACCCCACGCACGCCCATAGACAAAGATATCGGTACTGCATCCAAGGTTAAGGAGCCTAAAGATAATGATGCATATGGGAATTTGGGAAGTAAAATTGCCGAACTAATCGACATGATGGCAACACAGCGACATGTGAACCAGACAATGAAAGACCAGGCAAATAAAATACAGCAGCTACATAAAGAGGCGTCAAAAAGTAAGGACGCTGAAGCACTAATAGCGGTAATGCAGGCCACGAAAGGACTGCAGACAGATGGCATGCCTCGTATCAAGCAAGGAAAGTGCCAAAAATGTGAAAGATCAGCAACCTGCATTGGGCAAATAAGGTAGCAGAGTAAATAGACAGCCTACTTCTATAACTAGCAAAGCAACAGAAGGTAAAAGGACAGCAAGCGAACAGAACAAACAACATACGGAGAGCCATGCTGTGATAAATGACTGGCGACTCGTGGAACGCAAAACCACAGTCAAGAGACAGCGCAAGCTAGCATAAGGACGTCCCGACGCGCTAATCATTTCCAAAACCGGAGAGAAGTCATATGCTGATATCCTTAAATCAATTAAAGGGAAATCTGAGCTGAAAGAGCTTGGGGAAAGCGTCAACAAAATCAGAAGAACGGCGAAAGATGATAAATGGTGCTAGTAACCAAACCGAAAAATTTAAAGAGCAGGTATAAAATATACTGACTAATTCGGGGAGTGTGAAAAGCCTTCGGAGTATGAAGGTGCCGAACTATCTGATAAAGCTAATTGCTTCATACTTTGACAACAGAACCCTATGGTATGATAAAGACGTAGGCCCCAAAAGCTATAAGGTAACTGGAGAACTTCCTCAAGGCTCTGTGCTAGGCCCGGCTCTGTGGAATATCATGTATGATGGAGTGCTACGCGTTGAACAGCACGAACAAGCCAGCATTGTTGGGTACACAGATGATCTAGCTGTGGTAGTCGGAGGGAAAACACTAAAAGAGGTTTCACGAACACTATTAATACAATCAATGGTGACAAGCGTCTGGACTAAGACTAGCAGACCATAAGACCGAATTGGTTCTCATAAGTTCTAAGCGAAAAGTTGAAAACATTCAAATAAAGGTTGGTGGTCACAATATAACATCAACAGATACCATAAAATATTTACGGGTAATGATCGACAGAAGGCTCAATTTTAAAAAGCATCTGGAATACGCAAGCTCCAAATCTGCAAAATCCTGCGCGGCTTTTTCGCGACGGCTGCCCAACGTGGGTGGACCAAGGCAACAAATGAGAGCATTGTTAGCAAGCGTCTGCAACTCGATCCTGTTTCACACTGTGGAAGTGTGGGGCGACGCAGTGAAATATCGCAGCTATTTGAGATCGGCTAAATGGGTGTACAGATTATGCAATGTCAGAATCATTAGAGGCTATAGGACCATATCTGACGAAGCAGCAGGGGTAATAGCAGACAGAATACCACTCGATATAAAGGTAAAATGCATGAAACAAAAATACCAGCATGCAAAAAGCGCGCGGGTATCTGGTGACAAAGCCTAACTGAGAGACGCCCTACAGGGGATCGAAACTGGCAGACCAAATAGAATGATAGTGGGAAGGGAAGAACCACTTTCACTATGATCCCCGACATACTGAAATGGATCCGGAGAACATATGGAAACGTTAGCTTCATGCTGACATAGTTTTTAACTGGGTATGGCTGTTTCACGCAGTATTTGTACAAATACAAGCACACAGACTCCCCATTTTGCCTATACTGCCAAGAAAAACATGAAACGCCTGAGCATGCCCTGTTGTAATGCTCTAGATTTGATAGGGAACGAAGCACGTGGTGCCCAAATATGGGCGAGAACATGACAGCTACTAGCCTAATACAATATATGCTAGAATCTGAAGAAACGTGGAACTATGATTGTAACGTAGCCTCAACAATTATGCGAAGGCTGAGACATGATGACAACCGCAGACAAATGAGTGAATAAACGCATTTGACATTCGTACCGCCCAAGGCACAATCACGTCCCATAACAAAATTAGTTATAATACCCAGCAATTATTTTTATTATTTTTGTTTTTATTGTGGGACATATCGGACGTGTTTTGCTAATCGCTCTGCATTTTTGCTATACATCAGCCATTTTGATATAATACGAAATGACATTGTAAATAAAAAACAAGACAAATATGCTGTGTGTATGTGGACAAAAAGTTGATCGTCTTCAACTGAAAGTGCAGTGTGTGGAATGTCAAGAGTTCTTTCACCTTGACTGTGTTGGTTTACTTCAACCAGATGTGGATTTCTCGCTCTCATCTGAGAAACCGTATCTTTGTAAGACCTGCTATGCTGATAGACGCTCTTCTATTAGAGTCAAACTTTACCAGTTCTTTCGGCCGAAACAAAAAATAAAGAACCTGATGTTACAAATGTGCACAATAACAAGCAAGAAATCACATTGTTTGTTGTTCTTAAAGAAATAGGTTAAGTTAGGTTGACCAGGCTGGCTGAAAGCCATCACATAGACCTATTGGTCCTTAGTAGTACAAGATGGAGCTTGACTCATGCGTTTCCTTGTAGTAGAGTTCTTGTAATAAGCCTGCGTATTTTGCGAATCTAAGTAAGCTCTGAATCTCTTACCCCGAGACACATTCCAACCTCTCATATGGTAGTTCTACTAAACATTTCATTCGGGTTCTAGGCAATGCAGGGCACGAACATAAAAGGCGTTCAAGAGTTTCCCTCTCTTCTTGTTAGTATACCTACGATAGTTCTGCTTTCCTTTCTAGACGGGGCTAGTATGAATCGGGCGTATTTATCTGCATTCTGTGTACACATGAGTTTTTCGGTTTTACAAGTGCCTAGATTATTCCATCTCCTGTCTATCCGTGTTTTCATGTCCGCAGCGATGCCATTGTATACCGTATTTAAAGGTTTCAGTATGTCGTTTTCTTGTTAGAATTGTATGTAAACAGCGCTTTTGGAAATCTCATCTACGATTTGGTTTCCTGCAATGCCCTCATGTCCGGGTACCCTATAGATGTGTAACCATCTGTCTGCGGCTAGTCTCTCTCTGGCTGCCCTGGTCCTAAGAACGCTTTTATATGAAATTTAATGCCTTTATTGCCGCTTGACTCTCAACGTATATATAATATTTATGTTGGAGTTGCTCGATGTCCTTGCTAGCGCTATTTCTGCAGCCTTTCCTACCGCAAAGACATCTGCTTAAAAAATACTGGAATGGTCAGGGAGCTTAATAGGTCGCCTGATGTCCTGATTATCATATCCCCAAGCCTGTCTGAGTTGCCCATTGATACACTGTTGCTAGTGTTTTATTCACTATATCACTCACGGTATCTAGGTACTTGCCTGTTACTACTATGGCTATATCATCTGTATATATAGTAGTATGTAGTTTAGATGCCGTGGCTTCAAATTTCGTTATATAATAGTATATAGTTTAGATGCCCTGGCTTCAAATTTCGTTAAGAGCTCATTAGCTGCAAATTACCAGAGATCTGGCGTACCGCCACATGCTAGTTTAGTGAGTTTATCTTCGTTCCATTCCGCACATAATATTGTACAACGTAAAAGGTTATTTATCCACGAATAAACAGCGGGTTCTGTATTTGTTGTATCTAAGCCCATTATTGAATGTACTACTAATGTCCAGAAATACTCCTAAAGTGTATTTCTTGTACTCTAGTGACTAAAAACTAGAGAGCGTATCGCACTCTCTGTCGATCAGCTTTTAGTATATGCGTGTTGTTCCTTAGACATAAAGTCTGCCATCCTATTTTCTCTAATGTGGGCGTCGAGGATTTTCTTTTATGATATAATATCTTTCGGGATGTTTACTACGTTATTTCTAACAGGCCTGACGTAAGTAGTCCTTACTAGATTTTGTAGTGATTCTTCACAACTATCAGTCCAGTTTCCGTTGGATTTACGTATTAAGTTGGGCATAGTCGGGTGTTTTGATAACAGCTTCCTGGGCTTAGCTGCTTCGCTTGTGCTTTATATATTGCCACAGAAGCCTTTCCATGACTCTCTCCTGGCTTTACGCACCTCTTTCCTGTATGTTCGTCGTAGTCGGCTGGTCGAGCCAGTTTATATAACTCTATTACGCTGCGCCTTTTTGTCCCCAGCTCCAGGTGGGTCCAATAAATGTTGGTTTCTCACCCCGATGTTCTCTTTCTAGGCTAGTTTGTAAAACAACGTTAAGTAGGTACGCACCTCTATGGCTTATGTCGGAGCTCCCCCAGAGAGTGTGATGAGAGTTAGCATCGGAGCCTATAACCAGAGCAAGCTTCCTTCGCTCGGCTTCCGTAACCAGCCGTTGAAGCTCATCCTGGACTAGAGCCGCGTCGTAGTTGGAGGATGGTTCCATGTGTAGAAGTCCACGCAAGTGGGGAAAGTTACTGATCGCCATTCACTTGGGAATGGCCAGGACGATTCTTCTGCATATGGTTCAAGCAGCTCACAACGGCCGGGATTAGCCCACGTATCCTCTGGGTAGCTTCCGAACATCCGTTCGGGAGTGAGCTAACGTGAGAAGGCGAAACATTCCAGGATAGCTGGTTGTGCGTTGGGTTTGGGACCCGCCACTTAAAAATCGCCCCCAATGAAAAGTTTTAAAAAGCCTCGGATGAGACCTCCCTATACTGATGACGACCCCTGCAAACGAACTAAGGATTATGATTTGAGGGCATGCACCTGGAATGTCCGGTCCCTTAATGGGGAAGGTGCCTCTGCCCGGCTGGTTGATGTCCTCGTGAGAGTAAAGGCTGACATCACTGCCATCCAAGAGATGCGATGGACGGGGCAAGGAAAGAAAACCATGGGACCTTGCGACGTCTACTACAGCTGCCATGTAAAGGAGCGCAAATTCGGTGTCGGATTTGTTGTGGGAGAGAGACTTCGTCGCCAAGTACTGTCGTTCACTCCGGTGGACGAGCGTCTCGCAACAATCCGCATCAAAGCCCGTTTCTTCAACATATCGCTAATTTGCGCCCACGCCCCGACGGAAGAGAAGGACGATGCGACCAAAGATTCCTTCTATGAGCGCCTGGAACGTTCCTATGAGCGCTGCCCCCGCCACGACATAAAAATCGTGCTTGGCGACTTCAACGCCAGGGTGGGCAAGGAGGGAATTTTTGGTCCCACAGTCGGAAAATTCAGCCTGCACAACGAAACATCCGGTAACGGACAGAGGCTGATCGACTTCGCCGGGGCCCGAAACATGGTAGTCTGCAGCACCAGATTCCAGCATAAGAAGATTCACCAAGCCACCTGGCTGTCTCCTGATCGAAAAACGCGAAACCAGATCGATCATGTTGTGATAGATGGAAGACACGCTTCTAGTGTATTAGATGTACGTACGATCCGAGGACCCAACATCGACTCGGATCATTACCTTGTTGCAGCCAAACTGCGCACCCGCCTCTGTGCAGCAAAAAACGTACATCTACCTACGCAAAGAATGTTCGACATCGAAAAGCTGCAATCACAACAGACAGCCAGAAGATTCGCCACTCGACTCTCACTCCTGCTCTCGGAGAGCACTGCCCAACAACCCGGCATGCGCGAGCAATGGAGCAACATTTCTCGTTCCCTACGTACCGCCGCCGAAGAAGAAATCGGATTCCGGCGAGCCCGAAAAAACAATTGGTACGACGAGGAATGTCATGCTGCCGCAGAAAGAAAGGATGCCGCCTATAGAGCCACGCTGCGATCGGGCGCAACGCGAGCCATGTGGGATCGCTACAGAGAGCTGAAAAAGGAAGAGAGACGTATTATCCGAAAGAAGAAACGAGAGGCCGAAATACGTGAGTGCGAAGAGCTTGAGATGCTGGCCAACAGGAACAACGCCCGAAAATTCTACCAGAAAGTTCGGCGGCTTACAGAAGGTTTCAAGACCGGGGCGTTTTCCTGTAAGAACAAAGACGGCGAACTGGTGACTGACGTACAGAGCAATCTTAGATTATGGAGGGAACACTTCTCGAACCTATTAAACAGTGACAGCTGCGCATGTCACCGAGAAAGTGAAGATCCCGATACCCCAATCGTTGACGACGGAATTGTCGTTCCGCTACCCGATCATGACGAGGTGAGAATAGCGATAACGCGGCTAAAGAACAACAAAGCCGCGGGCGCCGACGGACTGCCGGCTGAGCTATTCAAACATGGCGGCGAGGAGCTGGTAAGGTGCATGCATCAGCTCCTATGCAAAATATGGTCGGATGAAAGCATGCCTGCCGATTGGAATTTAAGTGTGCTCTGCCCAATCCATAAGAAGGGCGATCCTGCAATTTGTGCCAATTACCGCGGGATTAGTCTTCTAAATATCGCCTATAAGGTTCTAGCGAGCGTATTGTGTGAAAGGCTGAAGCCCACCGTCAACCAACTGATTGGACCTTATCAGTGTGGCTTCAGACCTGGAAAGTCTACCATCGACCAAATATTCACAATACGCCAAATCTTGGAAAAGACCCATGAAAGAAGAATCGACACGCACCATCTTTTCGTCGACTTCAAAGCTGCATTCGACAGTACGGAAAGGAGTTACCTGTATGCCGCGATGTCTGAATTTGGTATCCCCGCAAAACTAATACGGCTATGTAGGATGACGTTGCTCAACACCAGCAGCGCCGTCAGAATTGGGAAGGACCTCTCCGAGCCGTTTGATACCAAACGAGGTTTCAGACAGGGTGACTCGCTGTCGTGTGACTTCTTTAACCTGATGTTGGAGAGCATCGTACGAGCCGCAGAACTTAATCGCTCAGGCACAATTTTTTATAAGAGCGTACAATTGTTGGCGTATGCCGATGATATTGACATCATCGGCCTTAACAACCGCGCTGTTAGTTCTGCCTTCTCCAAACTGGATAAAGAGGCAAAGCGAATGGGTTTGGTGGTGAACGAGGACAAAACGAAGTACCTCCTGTCTTCAAACAAACAGTCGGCGCACTCGCGTATCGGCACCCACGTCACTGTAGACAGTTATAATTTCGAGGTTGTAAAAGACTTCGTCTATTTAGGAACCAGCATTAACACCGATAACAATGTCAGCCTTGAAATCCAACGTAGAATCTCTCTTGCCAACAAGTGCTACTTTGGACTAAGTAGGCAACTGAGCAGTAAAGTCCTCTCTCGTCGAACAAAACTAACACTCTACAAGACTCTCATCATGACCGTCCTTACGTATGGCGCAGAAGCTTGGACGATGACAACATCCGATGAAGCGACGCTTGGAGTGTTTGAGAGAAAGATTCTGCGCAAGATTTTTGGACCTTTGCACGTTGGCAACGGCGAATATCGCAGACGATGGAACGATGAGCTGTATGAGCTTTACGACGACATAGACATAGCACAGCGAATAAAGATCCAGCGGCTACGTTGGCTGGGTCATGTCGTCCGAATGGATACAAACGCTCCGGCACTGAAAGTATTCGATGCGGTACCAGCTGGTGGTAGTAGAGGAAGAGGAAGGCCTCCTCTGCGTTGGAAAGATCAGGTGGAGAAGGACTTGGCTTCACTTGGTGTGTCCAATTGGCGCCGGTTAGCACGAGAAAGAAACGACTGGCGCGCTTTGTTAAACTCGGCCAAAATCGCGTAAGCAGTTATAGCGCCAATTAAGAAGAAGAAGAAGTTGATCCCCTCTAAATTTTTACGGAGCTCAACTGAGGCTTTCTTGCTTTTGTGAAGAGTAACTTAAAGAACCTTCAACATCCGGCTTTGGTTCCTTAACGGGGCTGGATACCTGCTCCAGCTTACCCACCTGTCCAAGATGTTAAGAGAGGTTTCGAGAATGTCTTCAATGCCGAGATCATTCTCCACCTCCCCAGTTGTGAGCGAGTTTTCATTGTCACGTTCCAAATCGATCTTACAGGATGTCCATCGCCGTTTTATTTATCTGTAGGATGTGGTTCTAGCTTCCATCAGCGTTCGCTGATTTATCCACTTTTAACACCTTCCAGTCATCGGTAGGTATTTCTTTGTTCTCCATTTGTAGCAGATGCAATGTACGCTCCCGGTTTACCGTGCGCTGTATTAACACCTTTGCTTTTGGTATCGACGATACACAGCTGTGATCCACTATGTCAAGTGCGGCACCTTCCCATAGGCTTTGAAGCTTTTTCACACCTTCCTTAAACCATGTAAGAGAGCGTCCTTGCGCTTTATGATTTTGTCGCCGCTGAACCATCCTGTTCCATCAAATGAAGGCATAGATGCGTTCGGATCCACATCCATTCGTGCAAAGAGAGCTTCCAATAGCTTCATTTCCACTCTTTTCCACTGCCCCTGCGACATTTGCGCCAGCGGGTTACCACGATCAATAAGTGCCATATTCAGGTGCTTTTTGGCAATCTCATTGACCGCCGCCGCTACTTTGGATGTTGTTGGCTTTTCGTCGTTAAGAAAATAGCTGCGCTTAGAACGATAAATAGTCGCATACTATCTGCTAAATGCTCTGCATGAAAAAAAACAAAAAAAAATAATAATGCAAAACTCAGATGATCTTCTCACAGAAATTCGCTCGGTGCACTCTAACCTTGAAGCAAACGATGTCGCTCTCTCTACGTAAACTACTGAGGTAAAAAATCCTAATAGCATTGTTATTAACTCTGCTAGTATTCTGGGTAGTACAAATTCAGCTCCTCGCTCTCGCCTCTTTCTGTTCGTTGTCTGCCTAATGACAATGAGAACAATGCGCTGAACCCTGCTGCTACGTCTAAGCCTGCGTCACAAACATCTGCTTTGCATGGTTCTGCCGCCGCTAAAGAAAAGAAAGCTAAGTCTACATCTAAGACGGCCGCTGTTCCTACTACTGCACGTGCAAAACTTACATTTGCTTCTGTTGCTGTTTTATCTCAGGTCTCCGAGACTTCTGTTTTATACACTGCTACTGAATCTGTGCACGCAATGCGACAGACATCTTATTGGAAAATGGTAAAAAAAAGTAGTAGAAAGAAATTTTGTAGGCCTATTGTGATTAGTTCCAATAACAATAATGAGCTACAAGTTGTCCCAATATTTGAATGGCTACGCTTCCATATCATCATTCTCGCCCAATGTTAAATAAACTGAAATCTTGAATTATGTGTTGAAGCATGCTGAAATTGACACTAAGTCTTTGGTATGCTACAAGCTTGTTAAAAAAATATACAGAATTAAATACACCTAGAAAAATTAATTTTAAATTGGGTGAATCAGAATGCTCTTTAGAAAAGGTGCTCAACGCGGACATATGGCCAGAGTGTGTAAAAATTCGACCTTTTCATTTTTTTTTTCAAAAAAACGTTTCACCAATGCATCAGCAATAAAAATTCTGCTCATAAAAATGGTGAAAAAAATCTATCCACTGAAAATTTTTCTGGGTTGAGAACTAAATCTAATCAACTTTTAGCGTTTAGTTCACACATGGATTATGATATTTTTGTTCTAATCGATACATAGTTAAATGAGAATTAATTAGTTGGTATAAAGCACATATGGATAACGTTTTAGCTCTAACCTGAAATAATGGCAACTTTTGTGTTCTTGGTGTCTTCAATCTGAGCAATATTGAATGGTATAGTATAGATGATTATATCCAAATAATGTTAGCGATATATCTTAAGTTTTCTCACTCTATCACAGATAATGATAAATATCTACATTTCTCTTGAGAACTTTAATTTTTGAAAAGCAATTTAAATCGGAATTATATTCTTAAGTTCGAATCGGACATAAATTAGATCCTAGTTCCTTCTGGCGATATGTTAAATCCAGGAAATCATGCTCAAGTACTCCTTCTGTCTTCTATAACGAAACTCAAGCACATAGTTTAATAGATGCAGCCAATCTTTTTGCTGTTTTTTTTTTTTTGTTCAAATTTTCAAGAAGACTCTGATTTAGTTCATGATTGTCACTCGAACATGAATTCCTCAATCAATATTGGTTCGTTAACCTTAGGGTAGTAGTCTAGTGAAACACTCATTTTTTATAGATATTTTTTAGAAATTTTGTTTTTAAAGAAAATAAAATGCGATCGTTTTGATTTTATAGTATGTTATTATTGACACCAAATAGTAAACAAAAACAATTTTTTTTTTATGTGTTTCAATGGCAAAATTTTTTTGAAAAATAACATAATGGCGGACCTTTGAAAAAAAGGTATGTTTTTCGGGTAGAAATCAGATTGTAGTATGGAAAGTTAGGGCTGAAAAGAAACGAAAGTAGCACCTACCAGAATGACAAGCCTACAGAATAATAATCAGTTTAACTTTTTCATCTCAGATGTCCTGAAGAGCCAAAATCCTGTTGACAAGCCACCTATCTTTTCTTTAAGACGCTTACTTTGGTGCCACACTACATACTACAAAAAAATTTGTAAAAGTACCTACTTTTTATAATTTTTGTTAACGATGATCTTGTATGCCGAAAGATAGACTCGGGGATTGCAAGTAGAGTGGACTCTCTAAACCTTCAACCGGATTTAGATAACGTTGTTTCTTGGTGTAAAAGAAATAAGTTCGATTTAAGCAAGTGTTTTTATGTTTCTTATTCTAAATCTTGTTCTCTCATACACACTTCCTACCACATTTGTGGTTCTAGCTTATCCAATCGAAGTGAAATGATTGATCTTGGTGTGGTATTTGACCCTAAATTCTCTTTTCAAAGACATTTAAATTACACCATTTCAAAGTACTTGCTTATATTCGACATTTAGGTTCGAAGTTGGAATACGACGTCTTTATTTGGAGACCATATTATGTTTGTCATATTAGTAGGCCTGAACGTGTCCAGAAAGCTTTTGTGCGTTATGCTTTGTGTTCTTTAAATTTCACTGATCCAATTCCATCCTCTAAAAGTCGGTGCTTGCTCATTAATATAAAATCTCTAGATATTAGAAGGACTGCTCTCTCCATTATTTTCTTTTTCGATTTGATAAATGGGGTCATTGACTCACCTTTGCTACTCGAGGAAATCAATGTCAATATTCCTCAGCGAAGTTTACGGAATCATGGCTTTTTTTGGTTAGGGATGGTAAGAACTAATTATGCTTCCAATACTCCGATTTCTAGAATTCTGGGAGAATTTAATTCACTTTCAAATCATACTGTCCTGAATTTTTCTTCCACAAAGAACCACTTCAAATGGTACTAAATGAAATGGTACTAAATGAATTGTTGAACTAAATTCTTAGTATTATCTAACAATCCTCCTTAGTAGTATCTAATAATCCTCACTCATTACAATTGAAACTAATTAATTATAAGTTTAATTTTACTTCGATTAATTTATTTAGCATTAATCTGTTATCATAGTAGAAAGAAATACTGTATTTTTAGACTGTTAATTGAATAAATAAATTAAGAAGTCGCTTTCTCATGGGATTATGGCCCCCCAAACTCCAAAAAGGAAGAGCGACTCATCGGTCAACACTATTCGCCGAAGCAGCCCAAGATTAAGCATGCGCACCTTGAGCACGACCCGCATTATATCACCACTCTCCGACAAAAGAGCTCTAAGAGCTTTAGCAATTCGCTCCCGACAACTCTGTACGACTTTTTCTCATATCCACGAAGAAAATAATCCCATCCATCGTACCGCTCGTCCCACAATCTCTAACACTACCCGACATATATATAATGTACCCCGCCACGCTGCATGTGGGATTTGCAAAAAAGATCATCGGTTGGTGACATGCTCACAATATATAGCCATGTACATCAGGCAAAATAATGATGCAGTAACAACCCAAAAATACTACATTAACTTCTTGGTTATATACTCATGCCGTGAAAACTAAGGGACCAGTTGGTTAACTGAAAAACGCAAACTCTGGCAGCAAGCCAGATCTCCAGAGATTAAAATGAACTACAAAATAAATACCTAACCATCGCGATTAAGACATTTAGAAGTGATGCATTGTATCGAGACAGAGTATTCCTTGTGCAAAGCGAAATTTTTCTAGAAACCAATTTAAGCAGCGCTGTTAAACTTGACGAGAGAAACTGGGCTAAAACAAGCGAATCTGTTTGTTGAGCATTTGGAACACACCTTTAGCCCTGATGAAGGCACTGATGAATAAAGCCTATTGAAAACTGTACTGAGTACGATAAAGGTATTATTCCAGTTACACCAGAAGAAGCTGGTAAAGAAATAAACAAAACGAAGCTTAAGAAGCCCCCTGGATTTGATTTAATCACTGCTGAGGTCCCTTGTAATCTGCCAAAAAATTTCATTCTCTATTTCACCAGTTTATTTAACAAGTGCCGCGGGTTTATTTCGTACCCATATTGGAAATTCGCCAAAGTTACCATGATACCTAAGCCTTGTAAATCACCCAACGAAGTGTCCTCACGCAGGCTAATATCTCTGTTGCCAGTAACGTCGGAGACCAATATTCACAATAGGCCCAGTCTTGGAAAATACCAATGAATGCAGAATCGACACACATCATCCTCTTGTCGATTTTAAAACTGCATTCGGCAGTACGAAAAGGAGTTAAATATATGCCACGATGTCTGAATTTGATATCACCGCAAAACTAATACGGCTATACAATATGACGTTGCTCAATAACTGCAGTGTCGTCATAATTGGGAAGGACCCTCCCGAGCCATCGGCACCCACGTCACTGTTGACAATTATGATTTCGAGGTTGTAAGAGACTCTTGTGGAGTGTTTCAGAGAAAGATTCTGCGGAGCATTTTTGGAGCTTTGCATGTTAGCGACGGCGAATATCGCAGGTGATGGAACAATGAACTGTATGAGCTTTACGATGCCAAAAACATAGTGCTGCGAATAAAAATTCAGTGGCCTCGTTGGCTGGGTAATGTCGCCCGAATGGGAATAATAACCCCGGCTCTGAAAGTATTGGATGCGGTATCAGCTGTTGATAGCAGAGGAAGAGGAAGGCCTCCTCTGCATTGGAAAGATCAGGTGGGGAAGGACTTGACTTCACTTGGTGTGTCCAATTGGCACCTGTTAGCACGAGAAAGAAACGACTGGGGCGCTTAAGTAAACTGGGCCAAAATCCCGTAAGCTTTTATCGCGCCAATCAAAAAAAAAAAAAAAAAAAAACAAATACTTCTAAAACGTCTACAGTCAATAATTGCAAATAAACGTCTGACTTCCATTCATATAGTTTCAGAAAACATCATTTAACGCTAGTGTGAGACACTAGGGGCTCCAAAAGTTCAAGTCCATGCTGCCGTCACTATACTGCGAGGTACTTACAAGTCAATCTTCAACGATGCGTCGATAATCTCATACGACGATGAGGTCCAATATCTGAGTATAACACTTGATGCCAAACTGTACTGGAAAGCCCGTTTAAAGAAAAAACGAGAAGAGCTTGACTTAAAATTAAATAAGCAATATTGAGTCATTGGTAGGTGCTCAAATTTATGAATCAGCGACAAATTACTTATTTATTAATTTGCTTCTCGACGCTCATTTTCTGACAATTCCAATAACCAGCCTGGGAAGCACTGTCTGTTCTCGCCACAATCTTTTTTTACAACCGTGGCTGTTTGCTGGATAAACGCTGCCTAGCTGGAGACATTGACTCCTTCAGGACCTTCAAGTTATCTGGTTTCGAAAGCATCATACCTACCCAACTACAAAAATCTGCGGTGGTATCATGTCGTTGGTTGATCCCGTTCTATACGACCTGCTTAGCCAGGGCTATGCACCACGGTCATGGAGGCCGTGAGGATTGTCTTCCTATCCATTGCAGGCAGGAGGTCACTTATCTCCCCTAAGGATTTCAAGCCAATCAGCTTTTCACCTTACGTTCTGAAATTCTATGAGGAACGAATTGACCGGCATAAAAGAAGCGAAACTCCTCGGGGGCATTTGTTGCATACCGAACATGCTTATTGTAAAGGCAGATTACGCCCTATTGTTAAAGATATTGAAGACTCCCTATATAAGAGAGAGTTTCCAGTGTGCGGCTTCCTCGACATTTCGAGTTGCCGTTGTCAATGACAAGCGCTTGAGTGTCATGAAGAAATTGAGCCCCTGGGCTCAATGAGGGTGCACTTGAAATTGGTCAGGGAATGTCTGGCTTCATTTCGATCGCATCCGAATTCTTGGACACATGGCTCATCTAAAAGTCTGGTCATGGCGATATTGCGGAAAACTGACTATATGAGCTGACCTATGAGGTAGCTCCCCCACCGAAGGAGGGGATTTGAATCCCCTGGAGCACCTTTGGTCTGCCCCTGGAAAGGTGATTTTCGCGCGAACGTGGGGGCGGGGACACTATCCGTGAAGTATGCATGCTGTGAGGCTCAGTATTACTGTGAGTACTTTTTGCATCAGCTATATGGAGGATGAGGTGGAATCATCTCAGAACCTTCCCCTTAGTTGCCCTACTCTCGCGGCGCAAGGATTTAGGTATCTGGTTTTCATTTTTTTTGCTAGGTTATCGTAATAGTAATAACTTCTCCAAAGACAAATATTTACACAGCGGTTCCTTGGTGGAACCCTGAACTGTCGAAACTTCGTGTACGGTCCAGAAAACTTCTTAATAAAACCCAAACAGAAGAGGACTGGACCAAGCATCGACTTACACAGAGAGAATATAGGAAAAAAGTACGGAAAGCCAGACTTGAATCCTATAGAGATTTCTGTAGTAGCATCCAAGAAATGAAAGAAACAGCGAGACTTTGTAAGGTCCCGACCTTGTCATGTCGGTCTCCTTGCCACGGGGATGAGGCTTAAGTGGTGGGTTAACCCCATGCTATGGAGATTAACTTACCACGAACTAGGAGGGCAGCTCCATATAGGAATTGGGTATCCACTCATCCGCGGAAAGGCGGAATTGGTGGCCACCCAAGTACTATGTGGAGAGTACCGTACCGATAACCTGGCAGGAGGTATAAAATGTATTTTCTTACAATGTGGAGGCTAACCATGGATCTCTCTGCACGATGTAACCCACTTTCGGGAAATCCTCCCGTCGAGCAATCGACGGCTCGGGCATCGGATGTGCAGGCCCGAATCCCACACTCTCCTATGACCAGAACTGACACCCAGGGTTCCGGAGGAAGCGCACTACTAGTGGTGAAACATGACACATTGGCTATGCCAATGGAGAGCAGAGTGAGTGTGAGCGATAAACCGTCGTCGAAACGATCTGAAGCAACTGAACAAGTTGTGGAGGATGGGGAGATGGCGGACAATCTCTCAGTAGACTCAGATGGATCTCTGGTACCGAGTAAGTCTTTGACAGCGGTTAAACCTGGTGCGAATCAGGTAAGTACCGGTAAAAAGACTGAAGTTATTGGAGAGTCGTACGCAGGTTTTGGTCTAACCGCAAGGCAGATTAAACGAAGAACACAGAAGGCGAGGCAAGCTGAAGCATTAGCTAAGGCAAGTACTCAAGCTCCGTCAGCTTCGACACCTGTAATGGAAACGGAAAAGCGTGGCAGAACAGAGGATTCCTCTGTAACGTTGCACTCTTCCGGAAACGAAACGGGGTCTGTGTCAACGACCGCGAAGAGGAGAAAGGCAAAGGAGAGGAAAGTCGAGAGACGGAATTCGAAAATGCCTGCATCCTTGACCCAATCCAAAGCAGACAAACCGTTGCCGGACAAGGCAAAGGCTAAGGGACCTCAAATGTCGAATGACACTCTTCCGTCAACGTACGGCGAATCATTCGCCAGAATGGCACCAAAGGCAATGACGGTGGAGATACATACCGACAACAAGACGGTCTACTGTCCAAAGGGCAAGAAGACTCTCTTGACAGCTATCTTTGGAAAGCTATCGGTGAATCGAAAGACGCGCCGACTTTCGAGGGGAAAAGCGTGGTGGACGGCATCGTAAGGGTGCACTGTTCCAATGCTTTTTCCCGAGAATGGTTGAAAAAAGAGATCGCAAAAATTCTAGCCTGTGAAAAAAACAAGTTCATTCTTGTTGAGACTAGGAAAGGCTAGTACGAGCGAGTGTCCGGATTCCGGGACCTTCCTGGATTCCGGGACCTTCCTCACACGCATCCGTGTTCAGAACAAAGATCTTGACACGATTCTCTGGAGAGTATACTCGTGCACCAGGCAGAAATCCGCTACCACTTCGGAGGCGGGTTCCCACCTGGTACTGGGTATCGATCTTGGGTCCCTCAAGGTTCTTAAGTCGAAGTACGGGTGTCGCCCTCACCTACATCTGAGGCGAATCCACTTCGTGCCCAGGATAAGGTGGAGGACAAAGCGTAAATATACTCAGTCTCATGACTAAAGTAATATTTACACAGATAAATATGCAGCATAGCAAAGCGTTTACGGCTCTCCTGTGCTGTAGGCATGCAAAACTGCAAACAAACCCACACATAATACTAATACAAGAACCATGGGTATGTCACAAGCGTATCTGTGGCCTAGGTGTTATGTCGTGGGGACAAATACTTCATTGTGAAGGGAATGTGAGACCGCGAGCATGTATTATCATGCCAAGGTTGACCGAACAGCCTGTGATGTAAGCTCCCAAACATAGTATGGGGAAGCAGAAAATGCAACCCCAGAGGTCTCAAGTTACTCGATTTTATCCTGTCATCCGACTTGGTCATTCAACACACTGGTAACAAACAAACTTTTGTGACCAAAAGGAGACAAGAGGTGATTGATTTAACATTTACCAAAAGGTCAGTTGGAAATCAAATCAACCGATTGCGAGTTTTGGAAGAGGATTCTCTTTCTGATCATCGTCTTATCGAATTCCGATTGGGAATTGATACAATATCAATACCTTCCGGTAGGAATCCTCGAAATGTGGACTGGGACAGGTATGGTGAGCTTATAACAGAGCGATTACCAAACCTGAAAAAACTCAAATCAGCAGAAATGATTGAAGATGCTACCGAGAAATTAGAAGGTACTTTAATCTATTGCTTTGAGGAACTGTGCCCACTCAGGCAAAGCAGACAGGGGAAAGCGGTTCCTTGGTTGAACCCTGAACTGTCGAAGCTTCGTGTACGGTCCAGGAAACTTCTTAATAAGGCCTTAAAGACCAAAACAGAAGAGGACTGGGCTAATCATCGACTTACATAGAGAGAATATAAGAAAAAAGTACGGAAAGCCAAACTTGAATCCCATAGAAATTTCTGCGGTAACGTCAAAGAAATGAGGGAAACAGCGAGACTTTGTAAGGTCCTTCATTTAGACCGCTCAGTAAGGCTGGATTCCATTCGAAAACCTTAATGTTCGTACACCATTTCCAAATCGGAAACGTTTAATGCTCTACTCGAAACCCATTTTCCGGGTAGTAGAACTCTCTCTGAAGTAGAGAGTGTCATGAACAATAACGGTAGCAACGGTCGAACCTTTAGGTACAGCTGGTATATTGCTAGTGGGACAGTGACAAGGGAATTGATAAGGTTTTCCTTGTCTTCCTTTGAGAACTTTAGGTCCCCTGGACCTGACGGAATATATCCAGCAATGCTTAAAAAAGGAGGAGACAGGCTGATTGAGGCCCTGCAAAGGATCTTCACAGCTTGTCTTGCATTTGGTTATAACCATCATAATGGCGACGCATAAAAGTGGTTTTTATACCGAAACCAGGAAAAGATGACTTTTCCCTAGAAAAAAGTTTTAGACCAATCAGTTTGAAATCGTTCATGTTGATAAGTCTGGAACGAGTGGTGGAGAAACATATTTGAGTGGAGAGTATTGCCGAGAAGTCCACTTGGTAGAAATCAACACGCTTAGCAGAGTGGAAAATCATGTCAATCAGCCTTACACGATCTTGTTAGAAATGTTGAAGCCGGGCTGGAAGTTGACGAGTACACAATGGGCGTGTTCGTGGACATTGAGGGAGCTTTTGATAATGCAACTTTCGGCTCGATATGTTCTTCTGCCGAACGACACGGAGTTAATCCAGCCATTATAAAATAGATAAATTCCATGCTCTCTGAGAGGCTGTTAACCGCTGGTGGGAGCAGTGACGAACAAATCACAGTCAAGGCCAAGTAAGGATGCCCCCAGATTTTCCAAAGAATCTGGAAAATTCTCACAGGACTATGTCTCTGTCTCTATTCTTTCCTATCTCATTCTCTGACACTTTTCTCCTCTCTCCCTTGACTATTTACTCTCTTTTCAGAGCTCTAAATATAGTGAGCTTTTTAGCTTGAATGTTTTAGGGCCCCCAAATCTTTTTGTGCTCCCGACCTAATCAAATTTCAATTTCAATTTCAAACACAGATGGAAGTCAGGCGAAAACAATAAGACAATGTTACCCGAAGACTGGCATCACTGGAAAAATAAAATTTTTCTCATGTAATACCTATTACCGAACACGAAAACATCTAACTCCGCATAAATTATTCCAAAGAAATTGATCTGGAACTGTTTAAATCCGTACCAAAGTTTGACGCGGATAAAAGCGGTTATACTACAATTTTGATTATCAATGTTCCTTATACGCTTTATTGGACGAAATCTAAAAGATCGCACAAGGAAGAATTCACACATCTAAGTACCAAATGCACTCCAATTAGCATTATCCAAAATTTAAATGTCCGGTGGCCAAAATAAGGCAGTTATGGACGATTATACCAACCAAGAAGCAGTTAAAACATTTATTGAAGTGAAAACTTCTTTAGAATCGTTCGGAGTGATTTGAGGAAAAGTGAAACGAAAAAGCGACCCTCTTGGCTACGAAGCGTTATATTATATGTTGATATAAACGTAGCGACGAACTAAATAAAAATAACTTTTATTTTTTCTTGTGATTCGAACCAAGGATTTTGGATCGGAAGCTCACATTGCTAGTCGCTCGGCTACCGCGTCATGCTGTCGCCGCTGGCCTGAAAGTTATTTAGTTACGAAGCGTTATATTATATGTTGATATAAATATTATATGTTGATATAAATAATTTTTGTGAGCGTGTAATTCTCAAAAGGTTTATTAGAAAATCTATTGACTAGGTAGTGTGGTATCTGTTTTTATCAGCTTAACATCTGATAGATCCTCCATCGGAGGACAACAAATGTTAAACTGATTTTTGGAAATGGGCGGAGTGTTTTAGGGGCTTGCTCTCCACCTCTGCCACGGGTTGGCGCGGTATTGCAGTACCGCTGGGATTTCGGCCTTGAATAAATACAAGAAGAAATATATTAATACATTTAGCTTTGGTGGGAAGAGACATAAATTTTTATATGAATGCAAGTAGACGAAAATGGAATTTTTTTTTTTTTAATTTGCATTGCAGGACATTTCTGATTATTTATTGAAAACAGTTTTTTTTATTAAAATTGATTATAGAAGAAAATTGAATTTTTTCCAAGGTGAATTCATACACTAAGCTAAGTAAAACGTTTCGTAATTCAATTTTATGTTGACATCCAAATGTACACGGCGGCAGAAAAAAATAACAAATCAGCTGTGTTATTGCTACCACCTCCAAAAGATTCGCCTTGATTTTTCATATAAAAATTATAAATATCATCACTTGTGACAACTGTACCCAGTCGGTCGACAGTGTGTGAATCATCTTTAAATTCTGCAAGAATACCCTAACTTGCGCAGCGCACAGTAAAATCGGCACAAAGCTGAGCGCAGAGCACAATCGTACAAACACACTAACGTACATACATACATATATACGCTCGAATACATTTTCTTACTGTGCTCAGCCAAGGCTGGTAGTCATGCACTGTGGCGATATGAACGCACAAATGCACATACACAGGCACGAACATGAAATCAAACAGCTCGCCGTGTTTAAGTGAATCGGTATAAATATTTCGTACATTAATTTTTGTGAGCGTGTAATTCTCAAAAGGTTTATTAGAAAATGTAATGACAAGGTAGTTTGTTGGTTGTGTATGGTTATCGCTTCTCGGCCTTATGGCTAAGATCAAAGTGATCAAATGGGCGGAGTGTTTTAGGAGCTTGATCCACCTCTGCCACGGGTTGGCCCGGTATTGCAGTACCGCCGGGATTTCGGCCTTGAATAAATACAAGAAGAAATATACAAATACATTTAGCTTTGGTGGGAAGAGATATAAATTTTTATATGAATACAAGTAGACGAAAATGGAAGAAATTTGTAAGTCTGTTTCTTCGGTCCGTTTGGGTATTTTTTTTGACAACATCGAAACCAAAGCATTTGTATCATATTTTATCTATCATAAGCCACTCGTACATTTGTTGAAATTGAAAACATTGAGGATGAATAATGATAAAATGAAGAAAATAAAATATGAACTTTATAGCAATATTATAATGAACCTATAATTATCCCGCTCCTAATGCTGCTTTCGTCTTATTCTCTCTCAGTTTGTTTTACGGAAGGTTTCACTTCTATCGAGTCTAACCGTTAGACTGGTATTTTTTTTTTTAAATTGAACTTCCAATGCACCGGCGAAATTGTAGACAGTAACAACGCGATTAGCTTGGAATCAACATATGGGATAGCATGTATGTGCAATACACCAGGACAACCTTAATAATCAGTTTGAGATACAAGCAACAATAAATCGCAATCGTTTGAATCAAACTAAGATTACCCAAATCAAACTAGGAATTATTTCAGTGAAAATACTCAACCACTTCAACAACCCACCCACATCGAGAGGACAGAAACCAACATCAAAACAGGCCAAATGTTAGGATCCAAAGAAACAAGTTACGAACCACGAAATTTCAACAACCTGCACCGATTTCAATGGACATAGACGACTCTTTGCGAACAACTAGGTAAAAAAGGTAGCTATAACAATTAAAATAACTTGTATAAAAGAGATCCCTACTAATCAAAATGTGGCTACATCTCTATGGTTGTTTTTACAATACCTGTAGATGCTTGGCACCAGGTTCAAATCCTGAGACCGTCATCTCCGCAAATTCACTTTTTATTTTTGAAGTGAAAACTTCTTTAGAATCGTTGGGAGTGATTTGAGGAAAAGTGAAAGGAAAAAGCGACCCTCTTGGCTGCGAAGCGTTATATTATCTATACTAATATTATAAAGAAGAAAACTTTGTTTGTTTGTTTGTTTGCTTGTTTGTTTGTTTGTAACGAATAGGCTCAAAAACTACTGGACCGATTTTAAAAATTCTTTCACCATTCGAAAACTACATTATCCATGAGTAACATGGATTACATTTTATTTTGGAAAAAAATAGGGTTCCGTAAGACATTTGGACTTTTAGGACACAAACTGAAAAAAATCTTATATATAAAATAAAGTCAACTTTTTGTGTGTGTTCGCTAACCGGGCGTGTCTGCACCGACTTAAATCAAACTTACACACATTGTTAAGAAGGTATTGAAGATGGTTTCCGTATAGTTTGGATTCCTATTGGTGGATAGGGCTCGAGATATAGGTCAAAACGTGGACCCGGGTAACCTTTGGATTTGTATGTACAATATGTGTATCAAATTGAAGCTGTTGGTGAATGCTTTAGTACAGAGTATTTTTCATGCCGCTCCGTGACTGGGGTCTCGCGATATAGGTCAAAACGTGGACCCGGGTAACCTTTGGTTGTGTATGTACAATATGGGTATCAAATGAAAGCTGTTGATAAGTGCTTTAATACGGGGTAATTTTCATACCTATTGATGACTAGGGTCTGGAAATATATGGCAAAACGTGGACCCGCCGTGTCTTTGCACCGAATTAAACCAAACTTACACACATTGTTAAGGACGTATTGAAGATGGTTTTCGTATAGTTTGGATATCTATTGGTGGATAGGGCTCGAGATATAGGTCAAAACGTGGACCCGGGTAACCTTCGGATGTGTATGTACAATATGGGTATCAAATGGAAGCTGTTGGTGAATGCTTTAGTTCAGAGTATTTCCATCCGCTCCGTGACTAGGGTCTCGAGATGGAGACCAAAACGTGGACCCTAGAATGTGTTTGTACAATATGGATATCAAATTGAAGCTGTTGGTGAATGCTTTAGTACAGAGTATTTTTCATGCCGCTCCGTGACTGGGGTCTCGAGATATAGGTCAAAACATGGACCCGGGTAACCTTTGGTTGTGTATGTACAATATGGGTATCAAATGAAAGCTGTTGATAAGTGCTTTAATACGGGGTAATTTTCATACCTATTGATGACTAGGGTCTGGAAATATATGCCAAAACGTGGACCCGCCGTGTCTTTGCACCGAATTAAACCAAACTTACACACATTGTTAAGGAGGTATTGAAGATGGTTTCCGTATAGTTTGAATACATATTGGTGGATAGGGCTCGAGATATAGGTCAAAACGTGGACGCGGGTAACCTTCGGATGTGTATGTACAATATGGGTATCAAATGGAAGCTGTTGGTGAATGCTTTAGTTAAGAGTATTTTCATCCGCTCTGTGACTAGGGTCTCGAGATAGAGACCAAAACGTGGACCTTAAAATGTGTTTGTACAATATGGATATCAAATTGAAGCTGTTGGTGAATGCTTTAGTACAGAGTATTTTTCATGCCGCTTCGTGACTGGGGTCTCGAGATATAGGTCAAAACGTGGATCCGGATAACCTTTGGTTGTGTATATACAATATGGGTATCAAACGAAAGCTGTTGATAAGTGCTTTAATACGGGGTAATTTTCATACCTATTGATGACTAGGGTCTCGAAATATATGCCAAAACGTGGACCCGCCGTGTCTTTGCACCGAATTAAACCAAACTTATGCACATTGTTAAGTAAGTATTGAAAATGGGTTTCGTAAAGTTTGGTTGTAATTCGGAGCAGTGGCAACGGGTACAGCGTTCTTTTCAGCCAGCCATAATGTTGCTTACTTTTTTAACGCTTGGGGCGGAACTGAACTGTCAAATTGACAGTGTGAGTTACAATGTGTCAATATTTCTTTCTGATTTGGATGCCATAAGGAAAAAACGTAAGTGCAACATGTAAAAATTGTTTGTGAATTTTTTTGGAGTGGATTTTGGAACAGTGAATAATTTCTTACGAAATTTGAGAATTTAATGTGAAATCCGAATGAAATTATGTGTTCGTGGTAAAAACAATTTTTTTCGGTTTTTTTTTTTTTTGAAAAATATAAATGGATAATGGTTAAAAAAGCTCCAATGCTTAATAAAACATATAAATTGAAACGAAAAATGCATGGATGATCAGGAAAAAAGACGATTGTTTACTCATATGCGTTGATTTCAAATTTAAAAACAATCTTCCTTTTTCCTGATTTTCAATTTATATTTTATATTTACTCAAAAACCAAGCGCTTGAATAAAGAATAAAGAAATAAATAATATGAAAACCATATATTTTCTGTTCTAAACCATATCTATTCTATTTTAGTGTGCCCAGCGAAGGGGGCCGGGTTTGCTAGTACGTTGATATAAACGTAGCGACGAACTAAATAAAAATAACTTTTATTTTTTCTTGTGATTCCAACCAAGGATTTTGGATCGGAAGCTCACATTGCTAGTCGCTCGGCTACCGCGCCATGCTGTCGCCGCTGGCCTGAAAGTTATTTAGTTACGAAGCGTTATATTATATGTTGATATAAATATTATATGTTGATATAAATAATTTTTGTGAGCGTGTAATTCTCAAAAGGTTTATTAGAAAATCTATTGACTAGGTAGTGTGGTATCTGTTCTTATCAGCTTAACATCTGATAGATCCTCCATCGGAGGAGAAGAAATGTTAAACGGATTTTTGGAAATGGGCGGAGTGTTTTAGGGACTTGCTCTCCACCTCTGCCACGGGTTGGCCCGGTATTGCAGTACCGCCGGGATTTCGGCCTTGAATAAATACAAGAAGAAATATACTAATACATTTAGCTTTGGTGGGAAGAGGCATACATTTTTATATGAATACAAGTAGACGAAAATGGAATTTTTTTTTTTTTTTGAAATTTGCATTGTAGGACATTTCTGATTATTTATTGAAAACAGTTTTTTGGTTTAGATACTGAAAGTCAGTTTAAGTGAATCGGTATAAATATTTCGTACATTAATTTTTGTGAGCGTGTAATTCTCAAAAGGTTTATTAGAAAATCTATTGACTAGGTAGTGTGGTATCTGTTTTTATCAGCTTAACATCTGATAGATCCTCCATCGGAGGACAACAAATGTTAAACTGATTTTTGGAAATGGGCGGAGTGTTTTAGGGGCTTGCTCTCCACCTCTGCCACGGGTTGGCGCGGTATTGCAGTACCGCTGGGATTTCGGCCTTGAATAAATACAAGAAGAAATATATTAATACATTTAGCTTTGGTGGGAAGAGACATAAATTTTTATATGAATACAAGTAGACCAAAATGGAATTTTTTTTTAATTTGCATTGCAGGACATTTCTGATTATTTATTGAAAACAGTTTTTTTTTATTAAAATTGATTATAGAAGAAAATTGAATTTTTTCCAAGGTGAATTCATACACTAAGCTAAGTAAAACGTTTCGTAATTCAATTTTATGTTGACATCCAAATGTACACGGCGGAAGAAAAAAATAACAAATCAGCTGTGTTATTGCTACCACCTCCAAAAGATTCGCCTTGATTTTTCATATAAAAATTATAAATATCATCACTTGTGACAACTGTACCCAGTCGGTCGACAGTGTGTGAATCATCTTTAAATTCTGCAAGAATACCCTAACCTGCGCAGCGCACAGTAAAATCGACACAAAGCTGAGCGCAGAGCACAATCGTACAAACACACTAACGTACATACATACATATATACGCTCGAATACATTTTCTTACTGTGCTCAGCCAAGGCTGGTAGTCATGCACTGTGGCGATATGAACGCACAAATGCACATACACAGGCACGAACATGAAATCAAACAGCTCGCCGTGTTTAAGTGAATCGGTATAAATATTTCGTACATTAATTTTTGTGAGCGTGTAATTCTCAAAAGGTTTATTAGAAAATGTAATGACAAGGTAGTTTGTTGGTTGTGTATGGCTATCGCTTCTCGGCCATATGGCTAAGATCAAAGTGATCAAATGGGCGGAGTGTTTTAGGAGCTTGATCCACCTCTGCCACGGGTTGGCCCGGTATTGCAGTACCGCCGGGATTTCGGCCTTGAATAAATACAAGAAGAAATATACAAATACATTTAGCTTTGGTGGGAAGAGACATAAATTTTTATATGAATACAAGTAGACGAAAATGGAAGAAATTTGTAAGTCTGTTTCTTCGGTCCGTTTGGGTATTTTTTTTGACAACATCGAAACCAAAGCATTTGTATCATATTTTATCTATCATAAGCCACTCGTACATTTGTTGAAATTGAAAACATTGAGGATGAATAATGATAAAATGAAGAAAATAAAATATGAACTTTATAGCAATATTATAATGAACCTATAATTATCCCGCTCCTAATGCTGCTTTCGTCTTATTCTCTCTCAGTTTGTTTCACTTCTATCGAGTCTAACCGTTAGACTGGTATTTTTTTTTTTTTTTTTTTTTTTTTTTAATTTAACTATTAGGGAGCAAATATCCGATTGATCGAACTCCTGCCTAACATTTGCTACAACAATTCTCTTTTGCATATGCATGTATGTAGGTACATATGTATTTGTATGAGCGTATGCACAATTGATGCCCTAGCCAATGTACGTACATATTTGTATTTTGAACTCCCAGCAAAACAATGCTTATTGTGTATACTAATGGAGTCTGTCACAATGAAAAGAACTTTTCTCCTGGCGCCCTTTGGTCCTCCTATGTTCGGTAGCATGCCCATAAGTGCATTGTTAATCTTTGTCGCCTTCACACTTGCTGTTATATGCATATACATTAGGATGTCCCGAAATATTTTTTTTTAGTTTTTCTAAACGCAAGACCTCTTAAAATTTGTGTAATTAATTGTAGATTCCAAAAATAATTTTTAAATAAAAATGAAATTATATCTTCAGGTCTCTACCGATCTTCAAACTTTAGAATATTTTACCTTTTTTTGTAATTTTTCGCATTTTTTAATTTCGCTGAACTGAATTGAATACACAAATATATTAACTTTTTTATTACATTCAAGTATAATGTAAACATAATATTTTAATTCACATGCATTGACAAGTTCCCAATCACTAAATCTTTGCTAGGTTTCAACCTGCAAATACCCTCAGTTTTCAACATAATTCGAAGTGTTTCTTACCTTAACTAGGGAGTGTTTTCTTCAAAGCCACTCAGTTTCTTGTGTCGTTGAAGTGCAGTTGCGATTGTTTTATTTTTAAAAGTGGATTAAATAATGAGTTTGAGGCGTAGTGAAACTACTTGTGCTATATTGGGACCTTACGAAGAAGTTGGCGATCGACAGCTACCAACCATAAAGGACGTCATTAAATATATTTTATTCGTAAAACACGATCTAAAATTGAAGTACAATGGAAAAGATCCATCAAATTCAGATACATTTGCGATTGTTTCTGAAAAAATATGCGATATTTGGACCAAAGCTTCGATTCCAATCGTAACAAAAGAACGAATTATTCAATTACAAAAACAACATTTCGAAAAATATCTCCATTTAAAAAAATACCCCAAAAACAAAAGAAGTGATAGCTATGAAAATAAACTGAAATGTTTCTCAGTGTTATCAGAAAAACTCTTCGACGTTGCTGCTTGTAAATGCACTTCTTTCAAATTTTGTTCATGTTTAAAACCTAAAAAAGTTCCCATCAATGAAAGAAATTTTATGTTGGATCAGAGAAATGACAGGAAAATGGCTATTGGCGGAATTGATAAGAAGGAAACGACTAGATTAATGAAACGACAGCAGAGACAAATAGAAGAATCAACAAGGGCAACAAAAAAGTTCTGTTCTACTCAAGAAACCTATTCGGACTCAGCCTGTTATGAAGATGCGATGAGTGAATCTTGTCTGGAAATAAATCCGATATTAGAGGGATCATCGACCAGCATGCCCTCAGTAGAGGCGCCATCAACTTCAACGGCAAATCGAAACACACTGCCGTTGCCTACCGTGGCTAAGGTCTGTGACAGATACGGCTGATCGTTGCGATCTGCTGCGGCTGTAACTTCGGCGGTTTTGGCAGACGTTGGCTTGGTTTCTACCAAAGAGTTAACTCTGGTTATTGATAAAAACAAGATCCACAGAGCGGTATCTAAAGCCCGGACCGAAGCCTCAAAAGATATTGGAAGCACCGTTATAAAAAGCATTTACTTTGATGGACGTAAGGACAAGACTCTGATAAATGAGAAAATAGGGAATCGCTACCGTCGCAAAGAAGTTTTAGAAGAACACGTCTCAGTTTTGGCTGAACCTGGATCAATTTATTTAGGTCACACAACGCCGAATCGTGGGACTGGGAAGGAAATTCAGATTTCGATCACAACTTTATTAGAAGGACAACGTTGGAAGTTAGATGACCTGATTTGCGTGGGATGTGACGGAACTGCAACTAATACCGGTTGGAAGGGTGGCGTGATTCAAAATTTAGAGCAATATTTAAAACGGCCACTCCAATGGTGTGTTTGTTTACTTCATGCTAACGAATTACCGCTTCGTCATCTATTTTCTACTTTAGATGGTCCCACTTCTGGGCCTAAAGAATATTCTGGACCTATCGGAAAACAATTAGTTGGCTGTGAAACTAAAACCCCCGTGTCTTTCTGTGCGGTGGCTGGTAATTTGCCTGACTTGCCGAGAAATGTGATCGATGATCTTAGTACAGATCAAAAATACCTTTATCAGATGAGTAATGCTGTATCAACTGGTTTCTGTGCTCCTGAGCTGGCAAACCGTCAACCTGGAAAAATGGCGCACTCGAGATGGCTTACTACTGCTAATCGTATACTCAGACTTTATATAAGTACTCTTCATCCAACAGAAAATTTGAAACTGCTTGTCAATTATGTTGTTAAAGCATACGCCCCGATGTGGTTCCTTATCAAGCAACAAAGTTCTTTTAAGGATGGCGCGAAACATACTTACCAATTGACTCAGTACTCTCGATTTCTGCCAGAAAATTTGAAATCTGTTGTGGATCCTGTTATCGAAAGAAACGCCTTTTATGCGCACCCAGAAAACCTACTTGTCAGTATGTTATTTGATGAGAGGGATCACATTCGGGAGCTGGCATTACAGAAAATAATAACAGCTAGAGAAAATGAATCTTCAACAAAACTCCGAATATTCAGGCCACCAAAACTTAACTTCTCGGCCCGAGATTACACTGAAATGATTCTATGGGACGAATGCCTAACTACAACACCCTCTGTTCTTCGTCACATTTCAGACGAGGAGCTAAAAAACATGGCAAAAGATAAGATCTTGGAAATCGATGACTTTCCTTGTCATACACAATCAGTGGAAAGGTGTGTAAAACTGGTAATAGAGGCCTCACAACGTGTAACTGCCGCAAGCTCTAGAGATGGTTTCATTAGAACCAGGCTACAATCTCGAGCAGAAATGCCAAATTTTGGACACAAAAATCTTTTTAAATATTAAGATTCTTTTATTAATTGACCGCTTTACTTCGTTTATTTTATTTTATTGTTCTGTAGTTCACTAATTTGCATAATAAACCAGCTTATGAATTTAACTTTTGTTTTATTTTCGGCATATAGTTTATTCTTGTAAAAATGTAAGATTTAATAAACTTTAACGTTCTGTAGAGCCCTCAAGATAATATGTAATTCAAATTTTCTTATGATATTCGTAATCTGTGTAAAATTACGCAAATTTTGACAACTCTTGCGTTTGGATATCTTGAAAAATAAAAAATTTCATACATTGACGGGACACCCTAATATACATATAACCGCACACACAGGGCACTCGCTTTATTCCTCTAAATGCGTATGTCGTCCAAAGCTAAAGTCCTATGCCTAGCGACTACAAGATCAAAATGCATTAATAGGCGCAGCCGTAGCGGCCATGATTCTAGTTGCCATGGCGCTGAACAGTTTCAACTATTGTACAGCACAACAAGTTCATTGATAAAGCCGTGGCTACACGCTCATGCATTTGCTGTCCATTAGCTTTTATGTATGCGTGTCGGGTGACACACGTACTTGTTTCGTATCACACATACTTGTTGTCGGCTTTGGCATGATTAAAATCAAAAATTTTAGATTTTTTCGCGGGCAAGCGTCATGTACCCGACACGCACACATATAAGGTGCTGGACAGTAAACGCATAAGCGTGTCGTCGTAGCTCAAGTTCGAGCTCATATTTCTAGGAGCAAAATACCATCATTCATAAAACGAGTCACACATATGCCGATTTTTCTCAACGATGACAAAAGCTTACATCTAAGATTGAACATATCAAATCAAAATAGTCAAATAGTGAAATATTCCAGATATTTATCACAGAAATATTTGGCAACAGTTGCTAAATCGTGAATTTTTATCATGTCGAATGGTCGCGGCTCCTTATAAGTTAATATTTTACATTTCAATTTTAATTTTTAAAAAGGACAATCGGACTATTGTCCGATTCATTTGTCTTTATTCGTTTAAGCTCAACTTAAGATTAATTATTGGGAGGTTGAATTAGTTTTAAAGGTGACACACAGATGGCGCTATTTATCGCGTTGGCAATACTGAATATATATTCATGACAAAGCCTCATCCCTAGGCTTTGTTTATCAGTATCTGTCAGTATGTATGAAGTATAAACAACGCAGTGTTTTCGTGCTCCGAGTATGTCAACTTTCGTGTCGTCGGAACGCAATTTGCGGGAAGCTTTGCTTTTCTGCTTCAATTTGAAAAAAAATACAGCCCAAGCCCGTGAATTGCTGCAGGAAGCCTACCCAGACCATACTCCGTCGATTTCAACATGTGAGTACTGGTTTCGACGTTTCAAAAGTGGTGATTTTCACACCGAAGACAAGGAGCGTCTTGGCCAGCCCAAAAAGTTCGAGGACGCGGAATTGGGGGAACTGGTAAACGAGGTCTCGTGCCAAATCTAAAAAGAGCTTGCTGAATCATTGGGCGTTGATAAATCAACCGTTTGCAAGCGAATAAAAGCGATGAGAATGATCCAAAAGCAAGGACATTGGGTCCCGTACGAATTGAAGCTGCGCGACGTCGAACGGCGATTTTTTACGTGCGAATTGCTGATCGAGCGACAAAATCGGAAGCGTTTTTTGCATCGGGTGGTGACTGGCGACGAAAACTGGATCCACTACGGTAACCCAAAACGCAAAAAATCATGGGGTTTGCCCGGCCACGCATCAACGTCGACGGCCAAGCAGAATATTCACGGCAAGAAATTCATGTTCTGCATTTGGTGGGATCAGGTCGGCGTCGTATATTTTGAGCTGCTCCAACCGGGCGAAACAATCACGGGGGATCGTTACCGACTGCAATTGATGCGTTTAAGCCGGGCATTGAAAGAAAAACGGCCGGAAACGGTAAAAAGGCACGACAAGGTTATTTTGCAACCTGTCAAAAAATACCTTGGAACGCTTGGCTGGGAAGTGTTACCCCACCCGCCGTATAGTCCAGACATAGCTCCCTCCGATTATCATTTGTACCGGCATATGAGTCTCGATTTGGCGGGCCAGCGGTTCTCCTCGTACGAGGCTACCAAAATATGGGTTGAGTCATGGATAGCCAAGCAGCGGCCAGAATTTTGGAGAAACGGCATCCGGAAATTGCCCGAAAGATGGGCGAAAGTTGTAGCTAGCGATGGCCAATACTTTGAATAAAATATTTTGTACCGTTTTTTTCACAATAAAGCCCCAAATCTTCGAAAAAAACCTTTAAAACTAATTCAACCTCCCAATACATTATGTTTCTTACTTCTACATTACACCTATTTCGACCATCAATATGCTGACTGTTGTTGACTCATTATTGTTGCTGATCAATACATTTACTAATTTGATGTAAATGTTCGTGGAATGCTGATGCAGCGTCAGCGGTTATAACGAATTCACCGGATGTACTATCGGTGCCACTAACCCATGGGGTTATTGTCCAATTCGAGGTTTTGTAAGGTGTGGTGTTAACTTATATACATACATACAGTTCGCATACATATGTATATATATGTAAATATGTCTTGGAAATGCTTGACAGCCGCAGCTGCTGTTCGTCAAGTGCGCGCATGAGCGTACAGAAAAAAGCAACAAGTAACTTATAAAAAAGATCAACCCGGACATTTCGTTATTAGAGAAAATATTAAGCGTTTGTGAGCTGTGCAGCGCTGTTCATAACAACAGGGACTAACACCGCAAATTATTGTACTAATATTTTTTCGTCAATATGCATTTTTTATTTCTAAAATTTAGTATGTAGTTACTTTTCCTCTTGAACATTAAAATTGACTTATCGAATAAAAATTTTTTTGACGCTTCATAATTCATAATTTCTTGTGTCAAAAATTATGAATTATGAAGCTGTGCCTATGAATATGCGCAGGATTTCTTGAAAATTTGAAGGGAATCGTAATATTTTTTGCTGTGGCAAGTACACGCAGAATATATGCACACATACATACACACATATTCACATATTTGAATTTTCATATGCCATCTTCCTGTGTGCATGGTAATGAATCAATTCTCTATGAAGGATTTGATTTGGTTAAAGGGAGCTCAACAAAGTTATAACAGATCACCTCTTTCCAAGTCTCTATTGAACTTCGCATATTTGTTTTTTATGATAAAGTGCCTGTAGCTAGCCTACAGCGTTAACATTCTTTCTTTCTACGTACAAACTCCTGTTTAATTTGACCAGTTGAGTTTATTTCTATTAACTTTTGATGAAAAATATGTCGGTAGTGAACCACGCGCGTTAAGTCCTTAAATAGGGATTGAATCAAAAAAAGTATTTTTTCTTGCCCCGAAGCGTACACTTTATTTGAATATATTCTTAGGACTACTCATAAGAATTTCTAGAAGCTATCATATTTATGTATATGAACAATATACCTTTTTTCTTATAGATATGTTAGAGATATTTGTTTATGGTGTAAATACCCTTGTTATCCATTTACTTTGTCCTTTTTGTGGTAATTACTGTCTGTTGTGATTTAACATATAAGAAATATTTTATCGTCTGTTTGTTTAGGCAGTTTAACTTATGTCTCCTAAAACATATGTTTATTCTAACAATTAATATGTGTTTGCTTAAGTAATGAAAGGTTTTCCTATGATAATGGTTCACCCAGGAGTTAGCTATTGTTGTCTCCTTGGGATATAGGTCTTTTTTTATTTAGTCTATTTTAAATGATCTTGTGATCAGAGAACTGCACCGGTTGAGTGTAAAACATTCATACGCTTCATTTGAACAAAAAAACAGGCCCTTGCGTTCAAACGATCGAACTTGTTCAAATAATATATTGTCATTGTTTATTTCAGATCAATCAAATCATGTGCTGCGTTTCAGCTCTCCGATGTTATCATCAATCGTCTTCATAGCAGCCGTTTCGGGTATTTGCTCGTTCGGCTGTACAAGTTAAGAACTTGTAAAATATAAGTTCTAAAAAAATAAATTTTTTTATTACCGGTCCAACTGACCGCACTTTATTCACTAACTTCCCAAAACCAAAAAGCCGCTTAAACAAGTAAACTACTTAATTTATATTAATAAAAATTGTGGCGTGACTTAATTCTAGGAACTTAAATAAGCAACTTTATAATACTTGCATTATTGCAGAAATCAATATGAAAATTGAGTAAGCAATTTTTATAATACTTGCATTATTGCAGAAATCAATATGAAAATTGAGTAAGCAATTTTATTAAAAAGAATATAAGAAGTAAAGAGTTCGTTAACTTGGTTTGGGTTAACTCTTCCCTTCTTAAATCGATTGTCCGCAATCGAGTATTGAATTATGGTGTTTTAATTTCAAGAAATGGCCCCGCTTGGGTGTTTGGCATATGTTCGGTAGTTATTATTGATTGAGGTGATAAATACAGTTTTTGTCTATACTTAATAATGCAAGCGAGAATAAGAGTTACAATAATAACTGAAAGTATATACAATAGATATATCTGAACTTAAGCTAATTACATTCGTTTTTGAAGTGAAAACTTCTTTAGAATCGTTGGGAGTGATTTGAGACAAAGTGAAACGAAAAAAGCGACACTCTTGGCTACGAATATTACATATAAACGTAGCGACGAACTAAATAACTTTTAGGCCAGCGCCGACAGCATGGCGCGATAGCCGAGCGGCTAGCAATGTGAGCTTCCGATCCAAAATTCTTGGTTCGAATCACAAGAAAAAACATTTTTTTATACAGTTATTTTATTTTATTTTATGGTATGTTTATGAGGAGCTTTTTTTCATGGCAGAAATACACTCGGTGTTTTGCCATTGCCTGCTGAGGGGTGAGCGCTATTAGAAAAATAGTTTTCCTTAATTTTGGTGTTTTCACCGAGATTTGAACTGACGTTCTCTCTGTGAATTCTGAATAGTAGTCACGCAACAACCCATTCGGCTACGGCGTTTGTTTAATTTTATTGATGCAAAAATGAGGAAAAATATATGAATAAAGTTTGCTTACTGTTTACACATTTTCCAAAGGTGACGGAGAACCAAAAAAAAAAATCGATTTTCAAACAAATACGAGTGCATATGTGTAATTGTGTTAGAGTTTCGGTCACGCCCCAGCAAAACCTGCGTGCATATGTGTTTGTAACATTCAAAAAATGTAATTGTGTTAGAGTTTCGGTCACGCAGGTTTTGCTGGGGACGCTCATAATAGCAACCGCGTGTATATTTTTATATTCGTAAATATTTTCATTTTTAAATATTTACCGCAATTATGCCGAAAAATAATACAGAAAAGTGTCGTGAGTATCGACAGAAAACAAAATCAATAAATAGCATCACGGAATTCATTCACGAAAATTTAATAAAGTATACACCAGAAGTAATGAGATGTACGAATTATTTAGCAATATTTATTTAGAGTTTTACAAAAAACGATATTAATATTGTCACAGAAAAAAGAAGAATCAGAATAATAAGCAATAATAGATGACACGCATAGTGTTGCCAGAAATAACTTCAACACGCCCTCTCAATATGCGGATCATCTAAGCAGTTAAATCAAGTCCAGTACGACATCTTTCGTGATTTACTCGTGCTAATGGTTTTGTCATCACATCCGCAAGCATCTCATGCGTTGATATGTGTGCCAATGTGAATAACCCTTTACTGACGCATTCTCGAACAAAGTGGTGCTTTATGTCGATGTGTTTGGTCCTCGCATGATAAACTGGATCACTCGCCAAACATTGCGCGCCTCTATTATCCACATATATTGTAATATCAGTAAACTCTTTAGTGCCAATCTCGAGTAAGAGGCTACGTAGATAAACTGCCTCTTTAGCTGCTTCTGCCAAACTAACATATTCGGCTTCTGTTGACGAAAGTGCGACAGTACGTTGTTTTTGTGATTTCCAGCTAATGGCTGCATTGCTGAGCAAATATGCATAGCCCGTATAAGAACGACGATCATTTGTGCATCCACCCCAGTCAGCATCGGTGTAACCTATAAGCGGAAGGGCTGTCCTCCGATACACCAAACCTTTATCAGCCGTGCCAGCAAGATACCTTAAGACACGTTTAACCGCATTCCAGTGTGCTTTCGAAGGATCATTTACGAACTGCGCCAATCTTGCCACCGTATTAGCTATGTCGGGTCTTGTGGCAACGGACAAATACATAAGAGCCCCAATTATTTCCCTACATGGATAGGTTTTATCAAGCCTCTCGCAAGATTTATCAAAAACCGTATTACATTCTGACGGCGTAGCTACTGGGTTACACTCACTCATGCCGTATTGTCTCAATAGTTCCAATATGTAACCCATTTGCTTCAAAATAATTACACCATTCTCTTGATGAATCTCTAATCCAAGACAATAGTTGGCTTTACCGACATCTTTAATGTCGAAATCATTTAAAAGTTGCTGCTTAAATTTGTGTATTATATTTGGTTCACGTGACGCTATTAGTAAATCGTCCACATATACCAACAACAAAACTAAATTTGTATCGAATTCTCCATAGAATAAACATGGTTCATTCTTTGTGGCTCGTAATCCCATACTTAAAACCTTCAACTTAAGTTTGGAGTACCACTGCCGTCCAGCTTGCTTAAGGCCGTATAGTGCTCTCTTAAGTCGACAGGCGTTGCCACCATTACTTAAATCGTTCAGCATTTTGGATGCTTTTCTACCAATTTCACTCTCCTTATCATTATTTAATATAATTCGTTGCAAAATATCGTATAACATAGTTGGCACTTTCATGAGCACTTTTTCATCTAATGCTCCATTCAGATATGCGCTCACAACATCAAACTGCCAAATTGTGAGGCCAAAGTGTGCTGACAAAGCGAGCATTAACCGTACTGTATCTAATCGTGCTACCGGTGCAAACGTCTCATAGTAATTAACCCCGTATGTTTGACTGCAACCTTTAGCTACAAGTCGAGCTTTTTGCCTCTCTATTTTACCATCTGGCCCACACTTGTTCGTCAGAACAAAACGGCAACCAACTACATCTTCCTTCTCAGTAGTCTTAACAATATCCCACGTATCATTCTTTATAATATTAGTGATTTCGCAGTCCAATGCGTCTCGCCATTCATTGCTTTCGGGCCCACGCAATGCGCTCTGCATATTGACCTCAGCTATACCAACGAAAACATTATCATCAGCAGACTCATACTCGTCTGAAACATTACTGCCTATGTCGCCCTCTGGACTAAATGATAGCGGAACTGATTCTGAATTTTCGCGATACTGAAATAATTTACGCGGTCGTCCTCTCTTTCCAGTTCGCAGTAATTTTGGCGCTCCTGGTGCTCTTTTCATTTCTTTTACATCTTCTTGAACCTTGGCAACAGGTTCACTGCTCCTTACACTCTGGTTATTTGGATGAGGTGAGAACTCCACACTTTTGGGACTGGCGCTATTATTCTCTTCTGCAAATGTTGGCAGCGACAGCAGCTCATCAATATCGCGAGTTGGGGGGGAATAAACCGGTTGTTGTTCATTTATAAACCTGACGTCACGCGCACACATGATTTTATGCTCTTTTGACAACCATACCCGATAACCCTTCTTATCTCGTGGATATCCCACAAACACGCCTTCAAATGACCTGGGAGCAAGTTTACTTTTTGAAGCTACTTTATCTAGTACCATCACCTTAGATCCAAATGTCCTAAAGTACTTCACATTGGGTTTCACTTTGTTCAAACACTCATAAGGCGTCTTCCCTTGTAAACTTCTCGATGGACATCTGTTCCTTATATGACAAGCAGTCGCCACAGCTTCTGACCAAAAACTTCTACGCAGACCGGATTGCAACAAAAGACATCTAGTCATGTCCAGCAATGTCCTGTTCATCCTCCCTGCAATACCGTTTTGCTCAGGTGTACGAGGGAGGCTCAGTCGACGTGCAATGCCCAAATCTGAAAGATACTTATCAAAATCATTATTTACATACTCACGCCCATTATCGGACTGCAAACACTTTATTTTTAATCCTGTTTGCCTTTCCATGAATTGCTGATACATCTTAAAAGCTTCAAAGACACCAGACTTCTCACACAATAAGTATATTTCGCACCACCTGGTGCAGTCATCTATGAAGGTAACGAAATATCTTGCTTTGGAAAATGACTGTTCCCTAAACGGTCCAACAACGTCCGAATGCACTATGTTCAAAGGCTTTGAACAAGGTACTCTGCCCTTATTAAAAGGAAGTGCAGACATTTTACCGGCCACACATACTTCGCACTGTGACAATTGCTTAACGTCGCCAAAATCTGATAAAGGAACGACACCATCATGCATTAACCTTGATAAATCTGCCGCGTTTAGATGACCCAAACGACAGTGCCACTTCAACAGTTCGGAGCACTTCGTTTGAGCAGCAGCGCACTCGCTGTTTTCACGAACAAAGTATAAATCGCCCTTGCGATCTGCAATCAAAGTTGTAACGCCACTTGCATTACATACATAAGCACCTTCTTTGGAAAATGTCACTCTGTGTCCTTTATCGGTAATTTTTGCCACCGAAATTAAATTCGTACGCAACTCGGGCACAAACAACGTGTTCTGAAACTCAATATGCCGCTGACCATTTTCACTCGACACTGTCAACTTCACCACGCCTTTGCCTTTAACATCTGCACAAGCCTGACTTGCCAAATTGAGCTTCGCTTTTGACGTATTTTCCATCGTTTTAAAATTATATTCATCACCACACAGGTGCGCCGTACATCCACTGTCTAACACCCATCCGCACTTTAATCGTTTAGTACTCACACCAAATGTCCCGTCTGTTGTCCCAGAATGGCATGCAACATACGTATCGTCAACACTATATGCTAAACTTTTGGAATTTCTACCGCCTTCATTCTTTGAAGGACATACGCTGATCTTGTGCCCTAGTACACCACACTTGAAACATCTTATTTCCTTTTTACTTTTAGAAAAATGTTTACGAGCATTTTCACGTGACTTAGCAGTCATTGCTATTACTGTACTGCTCGATGACTGCTGACGTGCTTCGCTCTCTTCCATTATTTTTACTTTAAGCACTTCAGCGGTTGGAAGTGAATCACGTGACTCGATTGCACAACGAAAATTCTCATAAGTAGACGGCAAGCTGTATAGCAGCATAATTGAAAGAAGATCTCCATTTATCTGCACGCTCATGCTCTCCAATTTGTCTACGGCATCAAAAAATTTCGCAATATGCTCTTTCACATCTTCGCCTTCCGTCAACTTCTGTAGCATTAGCTGCTTCAGTAACGTTGCCTTTCGCGCCGGACCTTTTGATGCGTAAATCGACTCCAATTTGACCCATACTTCTCGTGATGTCTCACATCCACGTACCTGTTTCAATTCAGACGGATGTATAGCCAAAATCAAATCAGCTTTAGCTTTACGGTCATTTTTCAACCATGCGCTTCTCGCAGCGGGCTCGGTTTCTGACGGTATCGCCACATGACCACTTACATATTCCCAAAGATCATTCTTGACCAGCAATGCATCAACATCCACACAGTCTAATGAAGACCGACCTTTCCTGGCTCCTAGGCCAACGTCGGAACATTTAGAATCCGGTCATGAGTCGATGGACTCCTCTGATACCGACACCCTGTGTGGAGACAACAATAGTATTGTCTCAGAAAAATCTGGATGCACGGACATTGGTTCAGACCTTGGTAAACTGAACCTAACATCTGGCTTCGTCAAAATGAAGTCAGCTGATAAAAGGCGTTTCAAGCAAGCGATGGCAAGTGGTCACTCTAGAGAGAAGGCTCTGGAAATAGCAAGAAATGCCTCCACGGCGAAAAGAGTGCGCTCGGAAGAGTCAGCCAAAGAAACGCCAGGTGGCAAAAAACCCAAAACGTCTTCGCACGTGGGAAGGCCAACTTTTAGCCAAGTGGCTAGCATTGTTCGGCTGGGTATTGTCCCTTCTGATCTAGCTAAGTCACCTTTTAACAAAGAACAATTGGTTCTTATTCAAGAAACGGTTATTGACGTAATGATCGAGGTCGACGACAATAACAAGCCAGTATTTGAGGGTGCAATACACAGGAACGGTTGGTTGCTGTTTCTTTGCTCCAATAATGACACGGCCAAATGGATGCGAAGCAATTTCGATCTTATTAAGAAGAAATGTAGGTTAGAAATGATGCTCGTGGAGGAAAATGATTTTCCTAAAACGTTCATCGTGAGGGGTTTCTTCCCACAGAGTATTGAACTCTCTAACGAGAAAATTCTTGCGACCATTGGGGTCCAGAACAATCTAGCAGCCAAACACTGGAAAGTGATTCAAAGGTCGACCGAAGGTGCCTTACTTCACCTTGTCATGGCGGTTGACGACGAATCGCTGAGTAGGCTAACAGAGCTGAAAGGCAAAATAGCATATCGCTTCGGCCATGTGCGCCTTATCCTCAAAAACAACAAAGCGGGGGAAAAGGCAGAGGAAAGCGTTGGTACAGCAGAGCCACTGGGCGCGCAAGAAGTACCTGCCGCAACATCCAAAAGTAGTGCTGTTGGGCATACTGATGAAACGGCACCCAAAGAGGTGGAGAAACCCTCAACAAGCAAAGCGGCGTTAGAGCGACAAAACGCGATAAAGGTCGTGTAAAAGGCTACCGCTGCAGCTCGGCACACACAGGTGCCAAAGCAAGCAAAACCACGGCCGGTGGGGGGTCATAAGGACCACAAAAACAAGGGACCTCGGGGCGCAAGGCTCCGGCACCTTGTGGCAGAAAATAGCCAAAAATGAGCACATTGAAGGTGCTACAGGCGAACTTGCACCATGCCATAGGAGCATCAGCCACCACGTGCAAGAGATTCGCCGAGGAAAAAATATCCATAGCTCTACTACAAGAGCCGTGGGTATTTGGTGGTCAAGTTAAAGGACTATCTAGCAAGGAATGTAAGTTGGTTTATTATCACTGCCCGCGTCCAAGGGCTGCGATAATGGTAGACAATAACACTAACTACTTTCCACTTTCAGAGTTTGCCAGCCAGGATCTGGCAGCTATCCAAATAGAAATCGCAACGGAAAAGGGGACATAGGAAATTGTTTGTGCGTCTGCCTACTTCCCGGGCGATTCCAACGATATACCTCCTGTAGAGGTGCAGGCGCTTATTGAGCACTGTCACTCACGGAACATACAGTTCGTGATCGGATGCGATGCAAACGCGCATCACTGTATCTGGGGCAGCTCGGATGTCAACAATAGAGGTGAGTCTCTCTTAAATTATCTGTTAAGCAAAAACGTAAACATTAGTAATAAAGGTACTAAACCTACGTTTATTAACGCTATTAGAGAGGAGGTACTAGACCTTACTCTAACAAGCCCATACATTGCTAACTTTGTGAGAAATTGGCATGTGTCTGATGAAGCCTCTTTGTCAGACCATCTACACATAAGGTTTGATCTACCAGGCAGAAGTGATCTCAGAAATGAGGTCTTCGATCCTAAAAGAACAAATTGGAAACGATATCAGGAATTACTAGAATCAAAGGTTGATTCACTGCCTATCAACATAAGTTCTGTTGGTGAACTAGATGAGGCAGCGTTTCAACTAAGGGATACAATAATTTCAGCATACCACGAAAGCAACGTAGTCAAAACACGTAATGTGACTAGAAAGGTCCCATGGTGGAATGATAAGCTTGCCAAAATGCGTAAAGAAACAAGACAACTTTTCAATCGTTGTAAACATACAAAGGTATGGGACGACTGCAGGGTTGCTCTAACAATTTACAACAAAGAATTGAGAAAGTCTAAACGCGAGTCATGGAGAAGATACTGTGAAAGTATTATCGAGGCGCCAGAGGGCGCCAGGCTCCTTAAAGCTTTGTGCAAGGAACACTCAAACGGTGTTACAACTTTAAAAAGACCAGATGGGTCGTATATAAAAAATCGGAAAGATACTTTGGAATATATGCTTCAAGTACACTTCCCGGGATCTATAGATACGTCATCGACAGTGAGGGATGATCAGTTAACACCAGACCAAGGGGTCGTGGCTAACAAAAAATCCTGGAGTCTGTCAGGACGTATCTTTACCCCAAACAAAGTACGATGGGCCGTTGGGTCCTTCCAATCATTTAAAGCACCAGGGGTAGACGGTATTTTTCCAGCCCTCCTCTTACGAGGGATAGAAACACTAATAAAACCACTTGTTGCCATTTTTAGAAACAGCTTTAGTATGGAATACATACCAAACGTTTGGCGTAAGGTCAACGTGATATTTATTCCAAAAACGGGCAAGAGGTCCAGTGAACTTCCGAAGTCATACAGACCTATTAGTTTAACTTCGTTTCTCCTAAAAACAATGTAAAGATTGGTGGATCTTCACATTAGAGAAAATCTAGAAAAGAACACACCTTTGCATAAATCGCAATACGCATATAATAAAGGGAAATCTACAGAAGGAGCTCTTCACTTTCTCGTATCAAAGATAGAGAAAGCTCATTTTTCTAAGGAAATCGCCTTATGCGCATTTTTAGATATCGAGGGTGCATTTGATAATACAGATTATCGCTCGATTGATAGAGCATTACAAAATAAAAAACATTGACAAGCCGACCATAGGGTGGGTAAAGGCAATGCTGGAAAGCAGAGAAATCAGCTCATCTCTAGGAGATGTATCAGTCTCAGTCAAAGCATTAAAAGGATGCCCCCAAGGTGGTGTTTTGTCACCTTTATTATGGACCCTGGTTATTGACGACCTCCTAGTCAAACTAAGTGAGTTAGGCTTGGAGGTAATTGGCTATGCTGACGATATTGCAGTGATTATTCCTGGCAAATTCGACAGAACAATATCCAGCATTATGAATCAAACATTAAATTTCATTCTAAACTGGTGTCGTGCAGAAGGACTTTCTATAAATCCCAGCAAGACTATTATTGTACCTTTCACAAACAGATATAAGTTGGACCTTGGTTCAATTACTGTCGAAGGAACAAATATAAACTATTCCAATGAGGTCAAATATTTAGGAGTTGTTCTGGATAAAAGATTAAATTGGAACTCTCACCTTAAATCGGTGATAGATAAAGCCACCAGAGCCATGTGGGCATGTCGCAGTCTCCTGGGGAGAACATGGGGTATTGACTCCAAAATGATTCATTGGATGTATACAATGATGATTCGACCAATCATTACCTATGCGTCCCTTGTTTGGTGGCCCAAAACCACACAAGAAACAGCCAAGAAATTACTGGCAAGTCTTCAAAGGCAGGCCTGTTTGTCTATAACAGGTGCCATGCGAAGTTGTCCCACAACTGCAATTGAAGCGATAGTAGGATTATCCCCACTGCATATATTCATATGGAAATGTGCAGCTAGAAATGCACTAAAAATGCAAATCTTGTCAAATAAGGAATACAGTGACTTTGGTCATATGAGTATTCTAAGAAAAATACCGGATAGGGATATTAGCTGTTCAGTAACAGACTACATGATTCCGAAACGGGTCTTCAATAGAAATTATGAGATAATTATCTCAGACCGTGATGAATGGGAAATTGGAGGTCCTTGGGTTAACCCAAAAAGTCTAATATGGTTCACTGATGGTTCAAACACAAATACTGGAGTTGGTGCCGGGATCTTTGGACCCAACACAAAAATTTCAGAACCCATGGGCCAATGGCCCAGTGTCTTCCAGGCCGAAATCCAAGCGATTTCGATCTGTGCACTGACAAATCTAAAAAGGGGTATCAAAGGGGCCCACATAACTATATATTCGGACAGCCAAGCGGCACTGAAAGCACTAATGTCTCATTCTTTGGAGTCGAGACTAGTGGAAGAATGTGTAAACAATCTTCAAAAATTATGTACAAAAAATACGGTTGTACTTTGCTGGGTTCCCGGTCACTCTGGAATCGAGGGTAACGAAATTGCTGATGAACTGGCAAGGGCTGGATCGACATCAGACCTTATAGGACCAGAACCATATTGTGGTATCAACTGGGCGGAAGCTAAATCCAGGGTAGACCAATGGGAACATACTCTCAGAATAGCTTACTGGGAAGATAATCTGAAACTTCGTCAAGCCAAGAGGTTGGTTAGACCTTTTACCTACAAAAAGGAACTGATTAACTTACGGAAAGTAGATATCAGGAAAATAGTAGGCTTTCTTACGGGCCACTACTATCTAAACTATCATCTTAACAGAATTCAACTCCTCAGGGATACTGAGTGTAGACTCTGTTTTGAAGATGATGAAACAATGGAGCACTTATTGTGCGAGTGCGTTGCACTGGCTAGAACCAGAATGCAAATTTTCCACCGTGATCAACTGGATCCGGAAGAAATAAAGAAAGCTCCTATTACAGATACACTAAGGTTTATACGTATAGCAGAAAAATTGTTGGAAAAACATTGCTTTCAACCAACTCCTTTCCAAAGGCAAAGAACAACTAGGCAAACTAGAACCTGATGTAGTGGTCGGGTAACTTTCGCGGATGATCAGAAGGATCATCCATATTAAATTAGGTAGCTTGACACAAAAGATCTTTTAGGTCGCAGTGTCGGTCACTGGACCACCTACTAGGATAAATTATTAATTATTAACTCTTCTACTAAAGAATATTTCCATTGGTCTTTTCCCTTTAACTGTGTGCACTGAAAAATTATATTCTTTTACTGCTCTTTCTAATAATTCCTGGAATGATCGGTGTATTTTTTCGCGTTGTAGACAACGCATTATTTCTTGCAGTGTTGAATGGAATCGTTTGACCTGACCGTTAGAGCATTTAAACTTATTCGTAATTTTGCGGATTTATTTTTGGACGTTCGTCCTCCCTCCCCCCTTAAAAGGGATGTCAGGGGCTTGGCAAGTTTTGAGTAGTCCCTGACATCCCTTTTAAGGGGGGAGGGAGGACGAACGTTCAAAAATAAATCCGGAAAATTACGAATAAGTTTAAATGATGATGCTAAGGAATCTTTTGCCAAAATAAAGAATGCACTCTCCTCAGAAGATTTAGTACTTGCTTACCCAGATTTTAGTAAAGATTTTGAGCTAGTAACAGATGCCTCAAACTTTGCTATCGGTGCAGTCCTTTCACAAAATGATAGACCAATATCATTTATCTCTAGAACTTTAAATAAAACGGAGGAGCATTATGCGGCTAACGAAAAGGAAATGTTAGCTATAATATGGGCTCTGAACTCTTTGAGAAAATACCTGTATGGGTCGGTTAAGGTCAAAATATTCACAGACCACCAGCCGTTAACCTATGCGCTAAGCAATAAAAATAACAACAGTAAAATGAAGAGATGGAAGGCTATACTCGAAGAGTACAATTACGAAATGTTCTATAAGCCAGGAAAGGCGAATGTTGTAGCAGATGTTCTATCTAGGATAACGGAGCAAGAGTTAAACACGATATCAATAGCCACGAACTCAGATGAAAGTTCGGCTCATAATTTAATACTTGGTGTTGAGGCACCTATAAATGCATTTAAGAATCAAATATTTCTGAATAGAGACGTAATGTCATCTTATCAATTTAAAATAATATTCCCCACGTACCACCGTCATATTATAACAGAACAAGATTATTGCGAGGAGAAATTGATTTCCATTTTGAAGAGATATTTAAATCTATCAGTGATAAACTGTATAAAAACGGACGAACAAATTATGGGAAAAATACAGGAATTGTACCCATTACACTTCCTGAAATACAAAATAAAATTCACCCAAGTAATGGTGGACGATATAATTAGCAAAGAAGAACAGGAGAATATCATAATAAGGGTGCATGACAGAGCACACAGGAACTGTAAAGAAAATCGTACTCAAATTCTTGAAAGGTACTATTTCCTCTCAATGGCGAACAAAATTAAAAAAATTATAAAAAAATGCGTAATTTGTAAAGAAAACAAGTATGATCGTCACCCAATGAAACCCCAAATCCAGCCAACACCCATACCACGTTGCCCCGGTCAGATAGTTCACCTAGATATATTTGTGGTGGGAAAGGAACTAGTGCTAACAGCAATTGATAAATTTTCTAAATACGCTATGGCAAAGCCCATAAAGTCCAGAGCGGCAGAAGACATACGGCAACCTCTAAGAGACATTCTCTTTTCACTCATTCCTGAAACGTTGGTCATGGACAACGAAAAATCCTTCTATTCAGAATCTATTAAGTTCATGATAGAAAATGAGTTCGGAACACAAATTTTTCGAACAGCTCCATATACAAGTTGCTGTAACGGTCAGGTCAAACGATTCCATTCAACACAGCAAGAAATAATGCGTTGTCTACAATGCGAAAAAATACACCGATCATTCCAGGAATTATTAGAAAGAGCAGTAAAAGAATATAATTTTTCAGTGCACACAGTTACAGGGAAAAGACCAATGGAAATATTCTTTGGTAGAAGAGTTAGTAGCAACCCAGAGTTGCTAGAAAAAGACAGGCAAGAAACAGTGAAAAAACTCTCGGAAAAACAAGCTACTGACCTTGCGTACCACAATAAAAATAGATCTATTCCCAAGGAATATGTAAAGGGAGAGGAAATATTCGTTAAAATAAACAAAAGATTAGGAAACAAGTTGTCAGCTAGGTATCGAAAAGAAATAGTTGCCCAGAATTACAACACGACAGTAAAAACTAAAACTGGCCGAGTCGTACATAAATATAATATCAAACAGTCATGATAAGGCACTCATAGATACATTATACTTAATACCTTTCGTTACAGGACAGAACATGTTAACCTTTACAATCTTGACGCTGGTACTAGCAGCTACTGCTCAGCAAATCTTTATACAGGACCTTACAAACAACAATGGGCACATACCCATCAAGACAGGTGAAGTCAGGACGACTAATCACTATAATAAAATCCTACATTTTATAAATTTAAAGACGTATAAGGAAACAATAGCATTAATTTCTAATAATCTAAACACATTAAAGGGAATAACATTTGAAGATGAGCGACTTCTGGAAACGGTAAATAAAAATCTAATATTGCTGAAAGCAAGAGTGAATAGTATACACATTCACTCTAAGTCAAAAAGGGGACTAATTAACGTCCTAGGAAAAGGCTTAAAGTACATCGCCGGCTCCATGGACAGCGACGATGAACAGGAAATAAAAGACGCGTTAACCAAACTAAAGGACAATGAAAAAGGCACCTACAATAAACTAAGTGACTTGACGTACATAAACAATTTCATGACCGAACAAATAACTAACATAACTGCCCATATAAACAAACAACAAACTTTAGTCAGTAGATATATATTATTAATGAGTTCAAGGACGGTGCACAGAATAAAATCAAATCACTGGAAGACGAAGTCCGATTTATCGAACAGACTTATAGTATAAACAATGACATATCGCTTTTAAAGAACCATGTTGATAACATAGGACAAATTATACTTTCCAGCAAATTGGGAATTATTCCCACGGACATTTTGACGCAAAAGGAACTTAGTTTGATTAACGACTACGATAGCTATAGCAATACGAAAATTGTATTACTTTTCCAAGAAAATAACATTATCCTAACTTTACTAATACCTCAATTCTCTCCTAGTCCTCTGGCCAAAATCCAATTTGAACCATTACCAAATATTGCAAACAAATCAGTGTTTTTGAACCCATCAGAAATATTAACAAATAATAAAATTTATAGTATAAATGTGAAAGACAAATTAGAAAAAAACTTGATTTCATTAGATAATGAATGCATTGCAAACATTTTAAAATTTAAGGAAGCACAGTAAAATCTGAAGTAGTAGAAATGGTACAAGGAACACTCATATTTAAGAATTTTAAAGGAAAAACAACTCACGATTGTAACAAATTAGAAATAAGACAAGAAGGAACCTTCCTCATTAAGTTTGAAAATTGTAATATTAATGTTCTGAATAAAACCTATACAAATGTAAACTTAAAAATGTACGAAACACTCGTATTACCAAATTTAGTCACAAAAATCAAAGAAACTAAAAATGCTACAAAATTGGACTTACAAATTGAAAACCTATATTTAAAACAAATACAATATGAAGGTACCATTAGAAATTTAGTAGATGAAACTAAAAAAAAATACCAGTCTAACGGTTAGACGCGATAGAAGTGAAACCTTCCGTAAAACAAACTGAGAGAGAATAAGACGAAAACAGCATTAGGAGTGGGATAATTATAGGTTCATTATAATATTGCTATAAAGTTCATATTTTATTTTCTTCATTTTATTATTATTCATCCTCAAAGTTTTCAATTTCAACAAATGATACGAGTGGCTTATGATAGATAAAATATGATACAAATGCTTTGGTTTCGATGTTGTCAACATATCTTTGAAATACCGCGTCAATGGTTGTTTTTGATCGTGTTGTCGATTCAGTGCGATTGTTACACATTTTTAAATTGAATGTTGTATTGAGAACGTCAATTAAAGGAACCGCTGTGTCCAATGCAAAATTTACGTTAAAATCGCCACTTAAAATCATTGGAACTTTATTGTAATCTTTTCTAAGTATCCGCGATACTTCTGGTGTATACTTTATTAAATTTTCGTGAATGAATTCCGTGATGCTTGGCAAGTTTTGAGTAGTCCTTGATGAACCGCCTATAGTATCCTGACATGCCAAGAAAACTACGAAGCTCTTTAAGGGTTTGTGGTTCAGGAAAATTTTGTATAGCCCTAACCTTTCCCTGATAAGTTTTAATCCCATGGGGTGTAATAACGTAGCTTAAAAAATCTACTTCTTTTTTGAAAAACTTGCATTTGTCTAATTGCACTTTCATATTGGATTCTTCCAAAGCTTTGAATATGTTTTTTATGTGTTTAAAATGTTCTTCTTCTGATTTACTGAAAATAATGATGTCATCTATGTAAACATAGCAGCATCTTCCAATGTATTCCCGTAGGACATCGTCAAGCGTACGCTGGAAAATTGACGGTGCGTTTTTTAGGCCAAATGGCAGCCGTGTGAATTCATATTTTCCATTATTTATGCTGAACGCAGTTTTTTCCATATCAGATTTTTTTAGTGGAATCTGATGGAATCCACTTTTAAGGTCGAGAACTTTTTGAAGTGAAAACTTCTTTAGAATCGTTCGGAGTGATTTGAGGAAAAGTGAAACGAAAAAGCGACCCTCTTGGCTACGAAGCGTTATATTATATGTTGATATAAACGTAGCGACGAACTAAATAAAAATAACTTTTATTTTTTCTTGTGATTCGAACCAAGGATTTTGGATCGGAAGCTCACATTGCTAGTCGCTCGGCTACCGCGTCATGCTGTAGACGCTGGCCTAAAAGTTATTTAGTCACGAAGCGTTATATTATATGTTGATATAAATAATTTTTGTGAGCGTGTAATTCTCAAAAGGTTTATTAGAAAATGCATTGAAAATGTATTGAGTTTGTTGGTTGTGTATGGTTATCTTATCAGCTTAACATCTGATAGATCCTCTATCGGAGGACAATAAATGTTAAACTGATTTTTGGAAATGGGCGGAGTGTTTTAAGGGCTTGGTCCACCTCTGCCACGGGTTGGCCCGGTATTACAGTACCGCCGGGATTTCGGCCTTGAATAAATACAAGAAGAAATATACTAATACATTTAGCTTTGGTGAGAAGAGACATAAATTTTTATATGAATACAAGTAGACGAAAATGGAATTTTTTTTTTGAAATTTGCATTGCAGGACATTTCTGATTATTTATTGAAAACAGTTTTTTTTATTAAAATTGATTATAGAAGAAAATTGAATTTTTTCCAAGGTGAATTCATACACTAAGCTAAGTAAAACGTTTCGTAATTCAATTTTATGTTGACATCCAAATATACACGGCGGCAGAAAAAAATAACAAAACAGCTGTGTTATTGCTACCACCTCCAAAAGATTCGCCTTGATTTTTCATATAAAAATTATAAATATCATCACTTGTGACAACTGTACCCAGTCGGTCGACAGTGTGTGAATCATCTTTAAATTCTGCAAGAATACCCTAACTTGCGCAGCGCACAGTAAAATCGACACAAAGCTGAGCGCAGAGCACAATCGTACAAACACACTTACGTACATACATACATATATACGCTCGAATACATTTTCTTACTGTGCTCAGCCAAGGCTGGTAGTCATGCACTGTGGCGATATGAACGCACAAATGCACATACACAGGCACGAACATGAAATCAAACAGCTCGCCGTTGCTTTTTGGCTTTTCTATGTTTGGTTTAGATACTGAAAGTCAGTTTAAGTGAATCGGTATAAATATTTCGTACATTAATTTTTGTGAGCGTGTAATTCTCAAAAGGTTTATTAGAAAATCTATTGACTAGGTAGTGTGGTATCTGTTTTTATCAGCTTAACATCTGATAGATCCTCCATCGGAGGACAACAAATGTTAAACTGATTTTTGGAAATGGGCGGAGTGTTTTAGGGGCTTGCTCTCCACCTCTGCCACGGGTTGGCGCGGTATTGCAGTACCGCTGGGATTTCGGCCTTGAATAAATACAAGAAGAAATATATTAATACATTTAGCTTTGGTGGGAAGAGACATAAATTTTTATATGAATACAAGTAGACGAAAATGGAATTTTTTTTTTAATTTGCATTGCAGGACATTTCTGATTATTTATTGAAAACAGTTTTTTTTATTAAAATTGATTATAGAAGAAAATTGAATTTTTTCCAAGGTGAATTCATACACTAAGCTAAGTAAAACGTTTCGTAATTCAATTTTATGTTGACATCCAAATGTACACGGCGGCAGAAAAAAATAACAAATCAGCTGTGTTATTGCTACCACCTCCAAAAGATTCGCCTTGATTTTTCATATAAAAATTATAAATATCATCACTTGTGACAACTGTACCCAGTCGGTCGACAGTGTGTGAATCATCTTTAAATTCTGCAAGAATACCCTAACTTGCGCAGCGCACAGTAAAATCGACACAAAGCTGAGCGCAGAGCACAATCGTACAAACACACTTACGTACATACATACATATATACGCTCGAATACATTTTCTTACTGTGCTCAGCCAAGGCTGGTAGTCATGCACTGTGGCGATATGAACGCACAAATGCACATACACAGGCACGAACATGAAATCAAACAGCTCGCCGTTGCTTTTTGGCTTTTCTATGTTTGGTTTAGATACTGAAAGTCAGTTTAAGTGAATCGGTATAAATATTTCGTACATTAATTTTTGTGAGCGTGTAATTCTCAAAAGGTTTATTAGAAAATATATTGAAAATATATTGAGTTTGTTGGTTGTGTATGGTTATCGCTTCTCGGCCTTATGGCTAAGATCAAAGTGTAGCTTAACATCTGATAGATCCTCCATCGGAGGACAACAAATGTTAAACTGATTTTTGGAAATGGGCGGAGTGTTTTAAGGGCTTGGTCCACCTCTGCCACGGGTTGGCCCGGTATTGCAGTACCGCCGGGATTTCGGCCTTGAATAAATACAAGAAGAAATATACTAATACATTTAGCTCTGGTGGGAAGAGACATAAATTTTTATATGAATACAAGTAGACGAAAATGGAAGAAATTTTGTAAGTCTGTTTCTTCGGTCCGTTTTGGTATTTTTTTTGACAACATCGAAACCAAAGCATTTGTATCATATTTTAGCTATCATAAGCCACTCGTATCATTTGTTGAAATTGAAAACATTGAGGATGAATAATAATAAAATGAAGAAAATAAAATATGAACTTTATAGCAATATTATAATGAACCTATAATTATCCCGCCCCTAATGCTGCTTTCGTCTCATTCTCTCTCAGTTTGTCTTACCGTTAGACTGGTATTTTTTTTTTTTTTTTTTTTTTTTTTATTATTAGTATTTGCATTGCAACTAGTATAACATTTCATATATATATTAACGAGCAAGTTTTGTGGAGTTTTGTTACAACAAATAATTTGAGTTAATCCTCAGCAAAATACAATTCATACTTTTAACTGATTTTTATTTATTAATTAGTTTAAATCTAGAGGTGTTTTACGTTTGAGCCTTCGCTTCCATTTTGTATTATCGTTAAGAATCAAGGCTTCATTGTTCACATGCTTGCTTAGTCGCTCTGCGTGCGACTTTGCAAATTTCTTTATGGTTGCCGTAACCGAATCAATATTGAGGTCACGTTCTAGATCTTGCGTCCTAATATACCATGGAGCGCAAACTGCATGCTTGAGTGCCTTATTCTGAAATCTTTGTATATGCGCTGTGTTACTATAGCTGGTGCAACCCCATAGCTGAATCCCATAGGTCCAGAGAGGTTTGAGAATTTGTTTGTAAAGCAGTATCTTGTTGGGTGCGGATAACGCTGATTGCTTACCCATTAGCCAATGCATATTTTGGAATTTTAGGTCCAGTTCTTCTCTTTTCTTTTTCACGTGCGCACTCCACCTAAGTTTCGTGTCGAGCGTCATACCTAGATACTTTGCTGTATTAGAGTATGGTACTTTAATGCTGTTTATGTATATTGGCAGATAGTTAATCTTTTTGTTTATAAAGTTGATGTGTACAGACTTTGTTTCGTTCAGTTTAATGTGCCATTTATCTGTCCAATTATATATTTTATTGATAGCAAGCTGCAGTTGTGTAGTATACTCTATTTCTGTCTTTCCGACGGTTAATATTGCAGTATCATCAGCAAATGTTGCTATAAAGCAAATTCTGCTGTTTGGCAAGTCGTGAGTAAAAAGTAGATAGAGAAGAGGTCCAAGCACACTTCCTTTCGGCACACCAGCTTTTATCTCTTTCAGTTCAGAGAACTCATCTTCGTACCTGACGCGAAAATAGCGCTCAAACAGGTAGGTTTTTAAGATATTAAAACATTTTGTTGGCAGTACATTCTTTATTTTCCACAGCAGGCCAGCATGACATACTTTATCGAAAGCTTTAGAGACATCGAGAAATACAGCCGAACAGACATTTTTTTCTTCAAATGTGTTCTCGATGATACGAGTTAATCTGTGAATTTGGTCAATAGTTGAGTGGCGCGCGCGAAATTCAAATTGGTGTGTTGGTATTATTTGTTTATTTTCTATGATATTGCTCAGGCGCTTTATCAAACATTTTTCCAACAGTTTTGACAAGATGGGCAACAGTGAAATTGGACGATATGATGCTACATCGTTTGGAGGCTTTCCTGGTTTTAGAATCATGATGACATCAGCTATTTTCCAATAGATTGGAAAGTATTGCAGCTTAAAGCAAGCATTCATTATGTTTGTTAGCTTAGTAATGATGTTTCGTGGAACTTGTTTGAGGACTTCGGCAGTTATTAAATCAAACCCGGGAGATTTCTTCGATTTCAACTTTTGTATCTCGGCGCACATCTCATCTTCAGTTATGGGTACTATATCGCCATAATCATCATTGGCTATGCCATCATTATTTAGTATTGGTGATGTGTCGCTATTGGGTGTAAAGATTTTTGCTCGATAATCTGAAAATATGTTTGCTTTTTCTATGTTGGTTTTCGCCCATCTATTATTGCCTACTTTGATTGGTGGATTATGGTTAGCTGGCTGTTTAAGCTTTTTGGTGCATTTCCATAGTGAGTAGTTTGTGTCTCTTTTATTATTTAATTGCTGTGCGTAGTTTGCAAATGATTGATTTTTGTATTCTTTAATTTTATGGCTGAGATCTTTCGCTGCTTTGTTCAAAGCTGCTTTATCAACAGGTGATCTTGTTTGATGCCACCTACGCCGCATTTTTCGCTTCTTTAGCACCATTTCTTTTATATCTTTTGTGTATTTGTGGCCGGCGGAAATTTTCATTAAAGGAGGTGTGCTCGACCAAGCAGAGTGTTGTATTTCTCTCGTCAGTTTTAAAACTTCGTCATCTATCTTTGTTGTTGATTCCATTGGAAACGTATTGTCTTCAGATTCTTCTAACATTTTGCGGAAATAATCCCAGTCGGTAAATTGACTAGTTAATTTGAGAACTGGATCACGTAACACTACCGTTTCGCTGAGAGTTAGATAGATTGGCGAGTGGTCTGAATTCATGTCTAGCCCATTTTCAACATTAAGATAAGCACTGGAGACTTTTCTGGTGATGAAGAAATCGATAAGGTCCGGATTTTTTTGTGGATCAGATGGCCAATACGTTGGCATCCATGAAGATGCAGTGTTACAGTTTGTTTGTTGAAGCGCTTTGAAGAGCTCCCTTCCTTTAGTGGTTGTTAGCCTTGATCCCCAATGGATATGTTTAGCATTAAAATCACCGCCCATAATGAATTTTTTTTTATGACGCTCAATAAGATGGACATATTGATCGTATTTGATTTGGTGCCTTGGAGGACTATAAACAGCTGTCAATGCTAGATCACCTCCAGCATTAATTGTGATGGTGGTGGCTTGGAATTCATTGGTGCTGACTTTTTCTTGTTCGTAGTGTTTAATATTGCTTCTAATAATTACGGCATTTCCGCCTCGGGCACTGTTGCTTGGGAGAATAGTGTGGTAAGTTTCAAAGTTTTTGATCTTGAAAAAAGTTTGATTAGTGAAATGCGTAAGTTTTTGGTCGAGAACTGAAAAAAAATTACTAGTTCGTAGTTGAGAGATGACTTCTGAAATCTCTGGAATGGGATATCTGTCGGCAATTGTGATTGAATTTAACTTCCTATAGTCTATGGCCGCCGTAGCCGAATGGGTTGGTGCGTGATTACCATTCGGAATTCACAGAGAGGTCGTTAGTTCGAATCTCGGTGAAAGCAAAATTAATAAAAACATTTTTCTAATAGCGGTCGCCCCTCGGCAGGCAATGGCAAACCTCCGAGTGTATTTCTGCCATGAAAAAGCTCCTCCTAAAAATATCTGCCGTTCGGAATGGGCTTGAAACTGTAGGTCCCTCCATTTGTGGAACAACATCAAGACGCACACCACAAATAGGAGGAGGAGCTCGGCCAAACACCTAACAGAAGTGTACGCGCCAATTATTTATTTATTTTTTTTTAGTCTATGACCATTCTACATTGTTTTTTTCCAGTTTGGTCTGGTTTCTTAGGAACTATTCATACCGGAGAGTTAAAAGGAGACCAAGATGGTCTTATGATTCCATCTTTTAGAAGCTTTTCTATTTGACTCTCTACTTCGGATTTCAATGAAGCAGGGTTAGGGTAGAGCTTCGTGTACACAGGCGAGTTTCCCGTGGTTCTAATTTCGCCCACTACTCTAGTTGTATACGTAAGCTTTTCATCCGGTTCTGAAAAAAGGTTACTATATGTATTTGCAATTATTTTCATTCCTTTCTTTTGTTCGTTTGACAAATTATCCTCTTCGATGTTTATTGCATTTACACATTGCGTCGGGAGTTGCTTAAGGTTTACTTTGAAACCATTACTTAATACCATATCATTTTCATTGGTATAGATAACTGCCCCTATTTCCCTAAGGGTATCGTTCCCCAAAATACCATCGAATGTTTTTAGAAAGGGCATTAGGTAAAATTTTATTTTATTATCTAACTTAAAGAGTTTTACAAATGTATGCTCGCTAATTTTTATGTCGCCTACTATTGACCTGGCAAAAAATGGATTTTTATTTGCTATACGCTTACTCACTAATTCCGGCTTAACATAATTTTTGCTTGATCCTGTATCTAATAAAAATTTTAGCGTCTTTCCGCTCTCCGTCCTTACTTCAAAATATGGCAACGAAGAGCTTATCATGCTAAAAAATGGATGTCACTTGGTTCGCCAAACTGCTTATCCTCATCTAACTGTTGTTCATTTGTTATTCCAGTCGTATTAATATGGTACGTTATCTGATTTTTTGCTTGTTGATGATTACCGAATTGTTGTGGCCTTTTTCCAAAATGTTGGTTTGGTTGTGGCTTATTCATATAATTTATTCTACGAGAGTGCATGCTTGAGTCCACTTCCATGGGTTCTGGCTTTGGCTGTGACCTAGGTGGACGAGGAGGGATCGCGTTATTTTGCTCTCGTTGGTTAAAAAATAATTGCCTTGGTTGCGGAATATAGGCTAATTGTGGGTGAAATATTGGTTTCTGCTGTTGTCCAGAGTTTCGCTTTGAGTATTGCTGTGAAGGTGGTTTCCATCTTCCGTTGTAAGCATGGTTCGAGGTAAAGGTTTGATTCTCCAGCTTGCGGCAAAGGTGAAGAGCCTGTGGCAAGTCCACCGGTTCTCTGATCCCTAAGAGGCGAGGCAAGTCGCCATTTAAACCCCTAATGAAGGTGTCGAGAGCTTTGTCCCTATATGCCTTTGTCAGCAGAGTAAGAGATTCATTACCCATTTCAAGACTTCCTAATCTATTCAATATTAGTGAAAGATGTGAGTACACTTTTTGGTAAAATTCTTGGATGCTATTACTACCTTGTGCCAGAGTTGTCATCTGATATTCCAGAGTAGATAGGTCACGTTTGTCCCCATAATGTGTGATTAAGCATTGTGAGATTGCACTCCAATTTAACGGTGTATTATAAGATTCTAACGCTATGCCAGCGTTACCAGTGATTTTATTTCTGATCACACTCAAAATTCCGTAATATTTCGGCGTTCCTTTTATAGGTTCGTATATTGTCAAAATTCTGTCCACACTTTTCTTCCACGAATTAAATTCTCCTGGTTGCCCAGAGAATTCTTTTAAAGATTTCACGACGTCCGGTATTTCGTCCATATCATTTAGATTTTCCCCCTGTCTGTCTAATCCAGCGTTTGGATTGAGAGTTTCTCGGATAGCCTGAAGTCCTTGGTTTCTAAAAACGTCCGCCGCTATATCCGAAATAAGAACTCTTAAATCGTCTAAACTTAACTGAGCATTTTGCGAAGTACTAGGAGCGGAATTTGAGGGAAGTGTGGGGGGCCTTACCAAATTATTCGGATTTGCCATTTAAAAAAAAAAATTTAACTGAAGCACAAGTAACTGTTTTTAGAGATTTTTTTCCTCTTATTTAATGGGGAAAATAAAGACGTAATATGTTTAAAAGGATACTTAAATATTATTTTTATAATTCTTAATTACGAGTATTAGATAGCTTACTATACTAAATACAGAGCTGCTCTCGTTCTGGTGTTGAAGGGTCCTCTATGGCGTATCACAGTTTTTAGCACAGAAAAATCCTCTTTGTTGTATCAGGGCTGCTTCTCACTTTCACAGAATTATCCTTGCTCAGTTTTTGTCCATAATTTATTTTAGGTTTTTTGTTGCAGATTCATAGTATTAGTTCGCGCGTATTTTTATACATATAAACCCTTAGGTCTTCTGTGGTTTTCACTTTACAAATTTTTGTTTTCGGTTTCGCACTTTTCAGTTCACAGCTATTATTAGCTTTCTGTTTTTTTACATAAAACGTTTGGTTATTTCAATGTTTTTGGAGCATTCCATGGAAAATGGTAAATTTCGACCGCCGAACAAATTACATTTCCAGATGACTATATTAGTGTTAATGTATTTAAAATATATCAATCTTTATTATAAACATCGACCTTTTACTTGACCTCAGTTTGAAGTATCTTTTTTTACAACAAAAACAACTCATAAAAATTTTATTTTCTTCTATCAAAATTTGGTCAAGTTTAAGCGCTTAGTTCTCATTATGTGTGACATATAGCGTGAAACTGATAAAGAACAAACTTTTACGTTTTGAAACGTAATATTAAAAAAAAGTTTATTTATGAACAACGCAGATATGCTCTTTTAAAAAAATGGTTCGATGATGTCCCGTACGAACGCACTTAACACTGTAAGTTATTTTTGTGCTCATCCGAGTAACTTATTTGTTTCGATTACTTTACATTTAAAGCAAACTACTGGTGCTCTTTTTACTTGTAAAGCATTGATTTCAGTTTGCATCCCAAATAAGTTCAATATTCAGTCATTAAATTTTGTCCCGTACGAACACGGCATATAAGTTTTTCTTTTAACTAAAAAATGGAGAAAATTAGTGAAAATAATAACAACCATAGCGTGTCACGTTATAAAAAATGGAGACACGAGAAACGAAAAAAAGGTCCAGATTTCAAAAACAACGAAAAAGAAAGAGTGAAACAGTGGAGGAAAAGAAAAACTAAAGCCATGACCCAGGAAGAAATACAGAAGAGGAAGAAGTACGAAAAAGAAAAAAAGAGAGTCCAAAGAGCCAAAAAGTTGATCCAAACCCAAGACAGGGAGGCTGGTTCAAATATTGTTGGTGATTGCGAATCTGAATGTTTTCCATACAAATGTAAGCAAACGTATGCTATGGCTGTACAAAAATGTATGCGAAGTCTACCCAGTTCACTCACTAAAAAAAGGCTGTTGTAGCGGGTGTGGCAAAGAAACTTGGACTTAGTATTGATAACGTTAGGAATAAATCTATAAATGAACCAATTAACGATGACGAAACCACCAAAATGGTGAACGATTTTTACTTTCGTCCAGACATTGTTTATACATGCCCGGGCATGAACGACACAATGATCTGTTGGACTAACGGCAAAAAACTTACATTACAAAAGCACTACCTCACCTTATTTTTAAAAGAAGCTTTTTATATATTTAAGGAAGAGTTTCCGAACATAAAAATAGAGTTTTCTAGATTTTGTGCACTACGACCGAAAAATGTTTTGTTATTAAAAGACACGCCATCAGAACAGTGCAAATGTATGATTCACGAGAATTTTATTCTAAAATTGAAGTGTTTGAAAATAAGCTACAATAGTTCCTACTGGAGCAACATTCTCTGTGATACGGCCCTTGATTCCAGCTGTTGGAGAAATGTGTGCGATACATGTAAAAATGGAAGTAAAATAGTAATACCTTATGACCCAGGAAAAAATATAATTTATAAGCAATGGAAAAAAGGAGATGATCAACGAGTAAAACTGAAGACAGAAGAAATCAGTTGTGGAGAGTTACACGAAAACCTTATATCCGACTTACCATACGTCATGTATCACATAAATATAAAAAGAGTACAAGCACAAGCATTCCAAAGCGATAAAAATAATGAACATGCAAGAATACTTCAAATTGATTTTGCTATGTCTTATTCTTGCGCATATCAAAGCGAGGTGCAGTCAGCTTTATGGAGCAGGGAAAGTTTTACTCTTTTTACCGCTGCTTCATTTTTCATGGCACAATGTAAAACTTTTGTGATATGCTCTGATACAAAGGAAAAAGATAAAGACAGTATATTCGCCTTCGTGACATATTTGTATGATAAAATTTTTGCAGCAGATCATGGGGAAATAATTAAAGAAGTTATATGGAGTGATGGTCCTTCTTCTGAATTTAAAAATCGTTATATGGTCTCGTTATTGGTATATCTCTCTGAAAGATATAGCAAACAATTTGAATGGAAGTATTTTGCCACTTCCCATGCTAAGGGAGTTGTAGACGGAGTCGGTGGCAATATAAAAAGACTTGTTAATCAAAAAGCCCGTAGCCAAGGAAGCAATACTGTAATCCAAAACGCGAATGATTTCGCAAAAGTTGCTGCCACATAAGTTTCTTCAACATCCACTTTTTATATTTCTGCATCCGAAATAGCTGACGAGATTCGGGATGTTCGTCCCTGGGAATCGTCCAAGCCTATACCCGGAATATCCAAATTTCACGAAATATTAGATAACAAAAGCATCAAATTTTCCCTTTAGAGAACGTTAAAATCAAAATTTAAGAGCTGAATTTCGTACGCGTCCCGTACGAACACAATTTGTCCCGTACGAACATTTTCATTTTTACCCTATAAGTCATTTAAACTAAATATGTTTTAAATGTTTTTGTTGTGTTAATAAACTCTAATACAATCACAATCAAATGTCATTTTCGTTTTCTTGTTAATATTATTAGTTTCGCTGAAATTTCACTTAATTCACTATAACTCAGAGTAGTGGTAGACTTTAGCTGTCCCGTACGAACATATAATTTTTTTTGGATTTTGCAAAGATATGCGAATATTTTAAAGCACGTTTATAGGTTTCGTTTAGAAAACTACCACACAGTATTAGTGCACTAAATAACTCGTTTTAAAAAGTTATGGTTTGTCTATAATTAAGGTTGTAAACTGTAAAAATTTGTACGATCTGTCCCGTACGAACCATGGAATGCTCCTTTTACTTTAAAATTTTTATTTTAAGTGTTGTGTCTTAATTCATAGCTTTGAATAGCGTGTGTGTTTTTTTTTCGTTTTTACACATAAACCGTTTGGTTAATTTAAGTTTTTCACTAGCAAAGCGGCTGCGTTCCAAAACGCGTCCTTTTTTTCACAAGGATACTCGGGGGCCTCGTTCTTTGCTTAATCGCGATGGTTACTTATAAACCAACTTTGCTCGGGCGCCAGTTAAAAACTTGTAAAATATAAGTTCTAAAAAATATATATTTTTTTTAACCGGTCCACTGACCGCACTTTATTCACTAACTTCCCAAAACCAAAAAGCCGCTTAAACAAGTAAACTACTTAATTTATATTAATAAAAATTGTGGCGTGACTTAATTCTAGGAACTTAAATAAGCAACTTTATAATACTTGCATTATTGCAGAAATCAATATGAAAATTGAGTAAGCAATTTTTATAATACTTGCATTATTGCAGAAATCAATATGAAAATTGAGTAAGGAATTTTATTAAAAAGAATATAAGAAGTAAAGAGTTCGTTAACTTGGTTTGGGTTAACTTACATTCATTTTTTTGAGCAAGAATAAAAGGGCTATAGAGCCAAATGAACCGGTTTGAACACGTATGATCCCGCATGAGTTGTTGCATGTAACGATAGCAAAGTAAAAGCAAAATTTTAAAGCAAAAACACTATATTTTCATATTTATTTTTTTTTTTTATACTTATAATAATCGTTTGACATTATTTTACAACGGCTGAAACCAACTAATCCTTTCAAATACGAAACGCAATTTACAGCGTACATTGTACGCCAACGCTCGTTTGCTCGAACATGTACTATTTACAATAATGACAATTACTTCTTTGAACAAGTTTGATCGTTTGAACGCAATGGCCGATGCTAATTTCATTCAATGCTGCTTTTTGCTCAATGATAAGATTTGAGTCGAAGACATTCGATCATACGTGTTGACTGAGCTGAACTACGCGTTCGCCTGCATGAGCTGACTGCACTTGACCAAATATTTTGGTTCAATTGACTGAATGTGAGCAAGAAATTTAGCGTATGAACAACTCACGAAAACAGTGAGCCATGCAGGTCTCTGCTTGTGATCTGTGCAGTATGAACACATATCAGTATTAACGTCCCTCCTTCTTAAAACAAAGTGTCCTCACTTTTTTACATGATACTCATTTCTGATTTTAATATTGCCAATTCTATCTCGTAACTGTGTTCAGGAAGTCTTCTTGTTTCTGATTGTTTTGTTTCTTCACAATAATTACCTCGTTTTACTATAGGTGTTCTATAAGGAATTAAATATTTTGACATTTTCTGTATATTCGAAAATTTATGGAGGGAGTGTGAAGAGTAAAATAATAGTTCCTGTTGACTTGTACACACATTGTGTATCTTGTCTGCGTATATTGCCCTTATGAATAATCTTACCCTTCACTGTTAAGATTGTGTCCCCACTATCTTCTTTTACCTTGTGTTGTGAGTATTTTTGTAAACAAATGTTACAGTATTTGGATTACTATTTCTTTCTGTTTACCTAAATCAGTTATGTCTTCTAATTGTATTTGTGTTATAACAAACAAATTAGGTGGACATGTAGAGATGATGTCATTATCTGTAAATGAAATAGTGTTTCTTCATTTAATTTTAATGCGTTCTGTACTTTCGGGTTCACTATTTGTTGTAATCTACCTATCAATTCATTTTGGGTTTTGTAGTATACAGTGTGTCTTTATCTGGAAAAATTGTACATGTATCCATTCCAGTTATTTTATTTTCATCAACAATTGGTATTATTTGGTTTCTAAAAGCATTTAGAGGTTGCTTGACTCTCTTAATACCTTCTGTGGGTGAACTTTGCGCTGAGTGCTGTGAGCAACTGGATATATTATTAATTTGTTGCCTTGATAAAGCATCCGCCACAACATTTTGGTGTCCAGGTGTATACACTAATTTTGCTTCATATTCTTCTGTGAAGTTTTTCCACTTTTTAAGTTTCGTGTTGGAATTTTTGTCCGAAATTAAAAAGATTAATGATTGATGGTCAGTTTTTGCAAAGACCAAACAATAGCTAATAATTCTTTTTCATTAGTACTGTAGAGCAATTAAAGGTTCGTGAAATAAATGCTATAGGTTTCTTATTTTGAGAAAGAACTGCGCCTATAGCGAAATTGCTTGCATCGGTGGTTAATTCAAATGGCTTGGAAAATTCAGGTTGGAATAATTCGACTTGTGTATGAAGTGCATCTTTTACTTTATTTAAAGTATCTAGTGCTGCTCGGTCAAGATTTATTTTCACTTTTGCACTTTGGTCTTTACTAGCTCCACCATTGAGATGTATTGCGAGTGGTTTTACTATAGCTGTAAAATTTTTAATGAATTTCCTGTAGTAACTCGCTAAACCTAAAAATGATCTAAGTTCTCTTAAGCTCGTGCGAACTGGATAGTTTTTTTTTGTTTCCACTTTATTAGGGTCGACTATTCTTCTATTAAATTTTATATTGTGTCTTAGGTATTCTACAAAATCTTGAAAATAGTTTAATTTTTCGATGGTTATTTTCATATTGGCGTCATGGAGTGCGTTAAATATAGTGCGGATGTGTTCCATATGCTCTTCGGCTGATGAAGAATATATCAACACATCGTCCATGTAAACATATGCAAATTTTCTTATAAAAGGACGCAGAATATCGTCTACGCATCGTTGAAAAATGGAGGAAGCGTTTTTAAGTCCAAACGGCATCCTCAAAAATTCATACTTTGAGCTATTCACACTGAATGCTGTTTTTTTCTATCTGATTCTTTTATAAGGATTTGGTGAAATCTTGATTCTAAGTCTAGTGTAGTAAATACCTTTGCTTTCCCTAAGTTCTGGATTGTCATTCCAACATCAGGAATTGGGTATTGGTCGGTGATTGCTTCTGAAAATCTACTACCATTCGCCTTTTGGGTTTTCCTTGATCATCGGTACCCTTTTTTGCAACTGTCCAAATGTGCGAGTTGTAAGGACTCCTACTTTGCTGTATAATTTCATTATCTAGTTATTTCTATAACTCATTGTTAATAAACTCGTTATGTGATATTGAATAAGGATATTGATGGATTCTCTGAAGCTTGTTAAGTTTGAAGTTTTGAGATGAAGCGTTCATATCCTTCTTCATAGGTTGTTGATTGTTGGATCTGAATGGATTATAATGTGGTGGCTTATTTGTAGGTTGATTTTTCCGCCTGTTCGGTTGTTGGAAACTAGATGGTCTCACAAATTGTTTTGAATCATCCACTTCCATTAGCTCTGTGCAATTCCTTTGCTGTGGAGGATGATTGGCTTGTCTTTGTTGATTTACCTGATATGCTGGCCTCAGTTGTTGATCATTTCTTTGATGATAGGATGTAGTTTGTTTCTCATATCGGTGTGATGTCATGGTTGTCATTGTTTGAGCGTATTTGAATATAATATACCTCTAGTGTAGTTGCTGCGGAGACCTACGATGAAAGTGCGGGTAGCATCGTCATTTACATCAAATACTCTTCCTGCTCTCATACTTGCTTCCATTGTTTCTATTTTCTGCTGGATTAATGTTAGTACTTGATGAATTTCATCATGAAATTCAGTTACGCGTTTTATCCCCTTGATTAATTCTAGCCATACCGTCTTTCAGCACATATAAGGGACGTTTATCAGAATATGTATAGTCTAATCGACTTATTATGGAGGATGGTTATTTCTATTAACTTTTGGTGAAAAATATGTTGGTAGGGATTGAATCTAAACAAAATATTTTTTTTTGCACCGAAGTGTACACTTTATTTGAATATATTCTTAAGACTACTCACAAGAATTTCTTACCAGTTATTTGCATATATGAACTAAATATCTTTTTTATTATAGATATGTTAGAGATATTTGTTAATGGTGTAAATATCCTTGTTATCCATTTACTTTGTCCTGTTTGTAGTAATTACTGTCTGTTGTGATTTATCATATAAAAAGATTTTATCGTCTGTTTGTTTAGGCAGTTTAGTCATGTCTCCTAAAACATATGTTTATTTCTAATAACGAATATGTGTTTGCTTAAGTAATAAAATGTTTTCCTATGATAATGGTTTACCTTGGAATTAGTTATTGGCCCCTATTATGAGCAACATTCGATCTCCGACTGTAGTCGAAAGTGCTGATCGAACGAATTTTCATTTGGTATTATGGTGCTCATTCGTTGAAGAATAGAACTATTGTGAATTTCGATCGCTCGACGCATTTACAATAGATAATTATTTCTCAGCTGATACAGCAAATCAAAATAAAAGAAAAACCGATTATGTTGAAATTCTTTGCTAACATTATTTTTAAAAGTTAAAAAAAGTATTTTTTTGTGAAAATGAGTGCAACGGAGTTGTGGTTCGACGATTCATCGGACGATGAAAGATTAGTGGAACTAGCTAGAAGTAGAAAACAGTTGAGGGACGCATCCAACCCCCTAGAAATGGCTTCCACTGAGTAAATTTAGAATTTTCAAAATGTGCTGACGTACTTAATATTACAGAAATTTCCTTACAGATTTTTAAAGAAATTTAGATTATCTAAAGAGGCGTTGGTGAACCTACTGTCCAGTACAGAAAACTAGTTGCAGCAGTGCACCCGAGCCAAATTTATTCCAAATATTTTAAAGCTAGCCACAGTTCTGCGATTTTGTGCTCAGGGATCGTACCAATTGAGTATTAGTAATCAAGGTATGCTAGGACTTGCTCAGCCCACTGTGTACGATGATGCTGAAGATATTGAAGTGGGACAAATAACGGAGAAGTAGAAAACATAACAAATGAAATTTCGAGAATATTATAGAAAAATCTAAAAAGTATTATATAGAAACCTTTACGCCACAGTTTCTGTTTTATTTTTGTTATAAATTTTCTTTATTCAATTATTCGTCATTCGAAAAAATATGTATTTCAGTTCCTCTACGTATTTCAGCCCATACCTAACAAGGGGGGAAAAAATGTATTTCTATAAACATCACAAAAAAAAAAAAACCATTATTAAGCTTAATCCATTTTGCTGCCGTTCTCACTGCTGGTCCCAAGCAATTCAGCTCCGTTGTAAATTCCTCCCATTTTTTTGCTGCTTGAACTTTGGTGCAAATCCCTTTTGCGAATTGTGGATTCGCCTTTCTAATTGTTGTTTGGTACTCACGACTTTCGACCTGCATAAAATTAACAAAATTAGTATATATTTATTATATGGTTACTATAAAACCATAAATAATCGCAAACAACTTACACTTTAACAAGTTTTCCCACAATACGCTACACAATCGAAAGCAAAATTACATTCGACTCTAAATTCGGTAAACAACGAAAATTTCGATAGGGTTGCACCGCTCATAATACCAAATTGACATTCGATTTTCGATCTTCGACAACCAGCGAATATCGAAGATCGAATGCAACTCATAATAGGGGCCATTGTTGTCTGCTTGGGATACTTGTCTTTTATATTTAGTGTATTTTAAATGATCTTACTGAACCTTGCGACAACACGGTCCTTTACTGTTATCTGTGCAGCGGGAACACACATCAGTATTAACTCGCGCGCAAAACGAGTACGAGTAGTAATATTAGCCCTCTTCTAGTTGCCATTTCCTCGTTCGCTATCTCTATGCTTGATCAACTTGACGAAACATTTGCATGCGAAAACAACAACAAAGTTATCGAATTAAATACGATCCAATACGAAAACATTACTTGGTCCATCGAACTTTTTCAACGGCCCAGGTGTAGTGCTTTCGCAGTGCTAATAACTGGATCCACCAACGAGTAAACCCGCTAATCAACTGGTGTCGTCCGAGGTTAATAGAGGCTGCACTCAAGGTGGCGTGCTGTCTCCATTGCTCTGGTGCATGGTGATCGATCCTCTATCACCACCTTAAATGGTGCTAGAGTCTACACACAAGCATATGCGGACGACGTTGCCTGTTTGATAACGGGCCCTTCGCTTATGAACATCTGTAGAATAGTTCATAACATTCTGGATATGATTGACACTTGGTGCTGTGCGAATGGGCTATCGGCAAACCCCAGCAAAACTGGTATTGTCTTCTTTACCAGAAGGAGGAAGCTTGATGGACTCGTTCTGCCTAAGTTAAAAGGAGTCACAATCCAGCTATTCAAAGAACTCAAATATCTTGGAGCAATCCTCGATAGTAAACTTCTTTGGAAGTCACACGTTGAAACATCCAAAACACTGACAGCCTTCTGGCAGTGCAAAGGTGTCTTTGGGAAAACGTGGGGTCGTTCTCCTAGCAAGGTCCTATGGATCTATATGGCTATGATAAGACCTATTATCACCTATACATCAGTGGTCTGCATAAGTAGACTCTCTTTCGTAGGAGTCAGGAGGACCTTATCGAGACTACAACGCACTGTGGCCATCTGTTGCACGGAGGCTTTTCCGACTACATCAGGCCCGGCATTCGATGCTCTGATTTGTTTGCCACCCCTTGATGCTTTCATCCAAGGAGAGGCCTTCAAGGCCATCTACAGCCTGAAACACAATGGGAACTGGTACGGCCCCTGTCCGGCATTGGAAAACAGAAAAGGCATGGACTTCGATCCCACGATTCTCTCCATACCCCTTGATTCCATGCCATCAAGAGTCGTACTTGAAAAGAGATATAGTGTAGTGCTGCCAGAGACTCAGTTGTGGTCAAACTCTGAAAATGAGCCCGGCAAAGACTGTTTTTCACGGATGGCTCCAGGATCAAGACAAAGCTGCATTTTGATCTTGGAATGCATGCATCTGTGTTTCAAGCGGAGGTGTATGCAGTTCAAGAAGCAGTGAATTTTGTTGTGGAAAACAGATGCAGAGGCAGATCTATATGTGCCTGCAGCGACAGCTAAGCTGCGCTTATGGCCTTAGACAGCACCCCAACCACATCAGGGGTAGTCGAGTCCTGTAAATCTGGGCTGAACTATGTCGGTAGACATAATAGCTGGATGCTAACATGGGTCCCGGGGCGCTTGGGTATCGTGGGTAACGAGATCTCCGATTCCTTAGCTAAGGTGGGTTCTGAGGCCAACTTCTTTGGCCCAGAGCCCGTTTTGCCACTCGCTTCTGCGGCCATCAAAGCCACGGTTAGCGAAGGGGTTACTACAACCCACAAGCGAGCTTGACAGGCTGCAAACGGACTAAACTGATGTTACCTGTCATGTCCGATGGACTGCCGCAAACCATCGCGTCAGGTTTGAACTCTTTGGCACTGATGTGTTAAGAAGCGACCGCTTTGGCTCCTTGGCACCACCAGATCTACTCCGATTTCTTCGGAGATCCGGTAGATTTAAAGGAAATTAAAAGGGAATCCAAGTGCAGTATAATGGACTTAATTAATGTCTGAGTGCTACACTTGCTAGTTGTCCCGACAAAACAAAAAACAAAAAAAAAAACAAAGAAAAAAAGAAGCTAAATGTATATAAAACTCATTTATCACTTATCAGTCTCTTAATTAACTTTGTTTTAATTCAGATTTAAACAAATTTCATAATTTTCACCATTTCGCATTTTTATCCTTATAAATAGGAGTGATGTATGCACGTGCATACGAAATTTGATTATTCTTATGGGAACGTAGAAAACCAAGCGCACAAACAAAAAAGCATACATTATCCCCTGCGACAATATTTCCCTACACCTAATCCAGCTTTAAGATACGGCGACACACTCATGCATTTGTTGTCCAGCAGCTTATATGTGTGCGTGTCGGGTACATGACGTTTGCCCGAGAAAAAATTTTAAATTTCTGATTTTCATCATGCAAAAGCCGACGAGAAGTATGTGTGACACGAATCAAGTACGTGTGTCACCCGACACGCACACATATAAGCTTGTTTTTTTTTTTTTTTTTTTTTTTTTTTTTACGAGGAGGAAGCATCGAAAGCCTAACCCCGTCAGTGTGGGAACTAAAGCTCCTACCGTCAAAGTACCGATCCCTACGGTACAACCGTTAAGTATTCGTCGGGAGGCGGTTTGAGCACTAAGCTCAATGTCCGTTATTGTCCTGATGCAATACGTCGAAAGTAGCATCTGCTACTCACCATGTCTCTGTCCATGCCACAGAAACGTAAGTTTCTATGTCTGGTATCGTCAGTTTACCTGCATCCAAACAAATTTATCTAGCAAATGGGCCTACAACACAACCATAAGTTACTAAATCTACTACTACAGGGAAAGTTACTACATCTACTACTACATGAATTTCAGCTATTTAGTGCTATGCTTTCGCTTTTTTGCCTTCTCTCCATTTGTCTCAAATCATTGAGATGAACGCTGACAAATTTTTGATACCATCCCATACTTCTTTAGAATGTGGCATATGTGGAACAACATTGTCCGGTGTTATTGGTTCTGCTATTTGGTTCTCCAACAACTCTCGTTCTTTATTATATCTTTGGCAGTGAAAGAAAATATGCTCCGCATTTTCATTAGCCTTCGCACAAAATGAGCATGTAATTCAATCATCATGGCCATACTTAAGGAGGTCCTCTCTAAAACAACCATGCCCTGTCAGGAGCGGCGTCATATAAAAGTCGACATTACCGTGTTTTCTATCAACCCATGCCTGCACATCACTAATGAGTCGGTGTGTCCATCTCCCTTTGGTTGTTATATCCCAGCGTCTTTGCCATTTAGATAAACTCTCGTATCTGATTTCTTTGCGCTCCTCAGCTACATATTAACGACCTGCCAACGCTTCGGCACTTGTCATATATTCTTTTACTTTCCAGAGCCTTTATATCTGGGGGCATTATGCCAGAGATTACCCCAATAGCTTCATGGGATACAGTGCGAAAAGCGCTTGCGACTCTAATAGCGCTCAGTCGAAACAGAGATTTTGTACTCTTGCCGTATGTTTCGTATTTTAGCGCTTGTCCCCATACCGGTGCAGCATTCATTACAATGGATTGGGTAACTTTTGCCAATAGTAGCCTGCTGTTCTGGCTTGCCCGCCTATGTTAGCCATTATTCGAGATAGCGCCGTGTTTACCCGTGCTGCTTTCTCACAAGCTTTTTCAATGTGCACTTTGAAGTTTAAGCGTGCATCAATCATGACTCCCAAGTATTTCAGGTATGGTGGGGTGTTGATGTTATGCCCGTCTATGCTTAGTGTGATGTTCTCAATTTTAGTTTCTACTTGTGATCAAAACTGCTTCAGTTTTTTGGCCCGCAAGCTGTAGGTTTGACGATCTAAGCCAGTTTTTTAGTTTGTGAATTGTCGCACTGCATATAGTCTTGATTTGATGAAGCTCTTTTGTCACTATTGCCAACTCAATGTCGTCCGCGTATCCGATTAATTGGGCTGCTTTTGGTATAGGGATGCGGAGGATTCCATCGTAGAGCACATTCCACAACAGAGGGCCCAGCACAGAGCCTTGCGGTACTCCCCCAGTTACTCTATATGGCTTAACTCCTTCGTCTGTGTCATAGAGTAGTATTCTATCTGACAGGTAGCTTTTTATCAAACGCAATAGATATGGTGGCGTGTCCAAGTTCCCTAAAGCTTGCATAATGTGGGACCAGTATGCAGAGTAAAAAGCATTTTTTACGTCCAATGTTATGACGGCGCAATACTCCTTGGCACCATGCATCCATCTTGTTCCTTCAATGGCATTTTCCGCTATTGATGTAAGTTTTTTTATTGCATCAATTGTCGAGCGCCCCCTGCGGAAACCATATTGGTTGTCGGACAAGCTTTCTTTTTCAGTAACGTGCTGCTCCAAATGATCGTATCAATCATACAGAGGGGTCGATACGAGCTTTGTTTACCCGGCGTCTTATTAGGTTTCGGCAAAAGGACAAGTCATTGCTATATCCAAATTTTTGGGAAAACACCATCTCGAAAACACTTTTGATATGTCTCCGTGAAGGGTTTTGCATCTTCTTTCAGGGCGAGTTTAAGAGCTCCGTTAGGTATTCCCTCTAGTCCTGGAGCTTTAGTGTTTCCAAAACGACCCAAGGCTGTATTTACCTCTGTTTCCGTGACACTAGGTATATCTGTAATAAAAGATGCGTCTGGTGGTAGTCGGTATTTTTGCTCATCTTCTTGTCTTAGAAAAAGGGGTTCCTTTTTTAAGATAACAGGACAAGTCGGCGCTTTTCCTTTGCAACCACTAATCTTAGACATCACCAACTTATACGCTCCTCCCCACGGATTTTCATCAGCTATGGCACAAAGTTCTTCGAAGCAGGAAGCCTTGCTTTTTTTAATCGCATTTTTAAGGTCCTTGCGCTTCATTTTGAAGATTTTCCGCTGCCTATCTTTTTCACTTTTTCCTCTGCTTCTTTGGTATTGACGTCTAGCTTTGTGGCAAGCGCCTCTGAGTTCAGCTATATCGCTGTCCCACCAGTATGCCAGTTTCCGTATGTGAGTGTGTTTTTTCCTGATCATTGCAGCATCACAGGCTTTGGTCAGGCGTGTTACCAGTAGTTGAGCTTGCTCATTCGCGTCGTTTATGTTAGTTGGATGAGCGTTTACCACAAGCTTAAAAATCTCTTCGTCCTTGGTTTCGATCTTCCACCCTTTTGTCTGGGCTTTTTTAGCAGGCTTGTGCTTTCCCTACTTTGTTTCGGCTGCATTATTTCGATCATTATGGCCAAGTGGTCGCTGTGGGTATAAATGTCGCAAATCTGCCGTTTCGTCCTTAAAGCTAAAGATCTGCTTATAAAAGCTATGTCAATAACGGAGCCACGACCATTCTTCTCGAAAGTGTTCTTTCTTCCAGTATTTAATAACACAACGTCAAGTAAGGAGAAGGCTTTGAGCAGTACTTTCCCTAGTTGGTTTATATACTTACTTCCCCATTCTAAGGCCCATGCATTGAAGTCTCCAGCTATTAAGTTTGGCGTTGTTGTCAGGGTATCTCTGACCAGTTCATCAAGAATCTTTTCAAATGCTGCTTGAGGTAGGCTGAGCGGTATATAACAGCTGTATATATGTACACCAGAAATTTTTGCTCTAGTGTAGCTGGTTTTGTCTGCAAGTTGCCCCTCTTGGATAGTCTTATCTCCTAGGACTCATATGGCTGCCTTCCTTGTTGCATCCGAAACCTGTGCTGTTCGTACATTGTTTGTGTTTGAAGATCTTGCGCTTCCCTGCAGTGATTTAAATTTATTTGGATCACTCTCATTTTCTTTTTTTTTTACATGCTGTCTGGTAAATTGGGCAGTTTTTGCTACCCATTTGGTGCTTGAAGTAAGACCTTCCGGTTTTATTGCATACAATACAAAAAGGTTCCCTTTCACACGTTTTTGCGAAATGACCTTTCCCACCACATTACATACAGCACTCACTCCTGTCTTCAGAATTTGTACATTTAGTTGCAGTATGTCCATATTCTAGGCATCTATAACACCTCGTGAGGTTCGGTTTTTCACGAATTCTGCAGACAACCCATCCAACCTTGATTTTTTCTGCGTTCAATAAGTACCCTGCTTCTAGCGCTGGAAGGCGTATGTGGCTGTTTGGGTACCTGCAAATGCGGGTCTTAAAATTTTAATTGAGCTTTCGCTGAAATTACTGAATTCCTTGGCTTGTGGATGGCATCGACTATATCATCCTTCGTAGTTATTTCGTCTAGGTCCCGTATTTCTAGTGACTGCTCGTGTGTTAGCGTTTTTATTTCCGCCTGATCTCCCAGTAACTTAGCAATCCCTTCTTTGTATTCTCGGGCACGCCCTGTCTGTGCTCTTATAAGTTACAGCAGTATCTCTCCTTTGGCTGTCTTTCTGATTCGTGACACGTTTTCACTAAGCTACTGGAGACTATGGCATCAGGTCTCGGAGAGGGATTAATCTTCTTCTTGGTTTTGTCTTTGCTCTTTCGCGTCTTGTACTTGACTTTAACCCAGTTCTCGTCTCTTGGAGTTTCCACTCTCGCAGTTTTAGCTGGGCTGTTATCTTTTTCACAGGGCGTAATAGCGTCAGCTTTTCTAGCCAGTTGTTGCGATATTCTGCTCAGTTTTGGGGGCGTCTTTCGCCGTGTAGAGTTATCCTCACGTGGCCTCTTTGGTGTTGCTTCGACCATTTTCCTGGTCACGAGATTCTGGCTAGCTTTCTTCCTTAGCTCTGCGTTTTCCACTTTAGCACATGCATGCAACTTCGTAATAGTGCGAAGAAGGTCGCGCATGCTATTATTTATCGAGCGCTGAGGATGTCGCATCAATTCAGAGAGTTTGTTAATGCTCTCTCCTAGCTTAGCAAGGTAGTCCCGTTTGGCTTGGACTGGTGTCTCTGCAGGTCTATTTTCGCTTAAGGCGGGTGGAGATGACCTTGATCTTATATCACGCACCATAGGTGATGTCTTCTCTGGGGTTCGTGCCAGCTTTGATGCCCGTTGGAATTATAGCTGGGCTATTTATTTTCCTTGTAGTATTATCTGATACGGTAGCCAAGTGCACCACCATCGTATCATTGCAGTCGTTGGATATCGACGGCCGGGAGCCTGCTTGCTCACTCTTCAAAACAGCCGGCACTGGGCTTTTTACACCCTGCACCATAACTTTAGCATCTTTCTTACTTCCATCCATGTTTTATTATTCAGGGATCCTACCTATTTCATTTTAGACCTACTGACAGGTGCTCATTCAGCCGCTCCTAACATAGAGGCAGACGCTGCCTAAGAAGCCGCTTAATTTGAGTCAGACGCTTAAGGATTTTATTTCTGGGCGGTATCGACTGGCCCACAGAGATTTCACCGAGCAGAACTATGCCCTCCATTTCTGCCGCTTTTGGTTGGGGACTGCTTATTAAGTATTCGCAACTAACCTACATATCTATAGGCCGTTCAGCTATCCGCCACCTTGCTGACCCCCACAATAGCCTAAGCTCAGCCCTATAAGCTGATGGACAGCAAATGCATGAGCGTGTAGCTGTGGCTTTAGAATAAATTCTGATTTTGACCGTGTACATATGTACATATAAGTCGGCACACATATATTATACATATGGTATACATAGGTACATTCTCCGGCACGCACTCGCCGCAGCAAAAATATCCCCATTTGCCAAATTCGGAACAATTCTATATTGCGAAGTGAGCAATATCTACATATGTACATATATATTGTATATGTATGTGATCTACCTAAATGCGTACAATATTTTAATAAAATTTAAATATAAATGCAATAAAATGTGAATGTACGGATATGTCGATCCCGAGATTTGAACCTGGTGACAAGCTTCTAGGGATCTCAATCATTGAGTAAGTACTAATGCAATGAAGCAATACATATTGTAGACACCAGAGTGCTGCAAGTATCAGAACGACTTCACACATCAAACTTGCATATCATACTTACATAGATACCGAATTATTGCCAAACTTCGCAAAAATGAATCACGCAACATGTTTGAGTGGAAAGGGGTGCCAGTACTGGTGCCCCCCATATAAAATAATTTTTGTTCGAGATTGTGACTCTATGTTATTACTTACTCATTGATTTAATCCAAAAACTCTCAAATAAGACATTCAGTCTCCCCAGTACATCATTCAACGCCTGACCCTCAAGACGAACGATTACTTATGCTTATCGAAATTGGTCAAAGTTCATCCTCTCAAAACAAACCAGCATCCGTGAAGAAATTTACATCGATATTCGCCAATATAATAGGACTATTCCCCCATCACAGGATAAGAAATGCATTTTTCAACCGTGACAAATATTCTGAAACTAAAAATATTCGTGAAATGCATAGGGGCAGCATTGTGCCAAAAATTAAGAATTCACTTATAATTCTTATATAACTTTTTAGGTTTTTAATATGAAGTAGTACATTATAATTCGATATATGAATTTAATATCTAAGAGCAAAAGTATGTATTAAAGTTTTGAAATAGAAGAGTGCATACTGATTGCAAAATTTGCAGATTTGGTCCCTTTTGTTATTAACAATACTGCACGTGAATAAATCTCAAATAAGCTTGAATGATTTCTCCAATATTAAATATTTGGCACTTTGGGCTGCACGTACAGTAATCTCCAAATAAGTCGCACTCCTGTTTCAGAGTAAGTTAATAACTCTGTGGCTATATACATATGCTTTTGCGCACTTTCTAAACTTTCTATCAATTGAAGAACTTCATAAGTAAAGTAACACACAGATGAATTATTTATCTACTATCAGAGAACAAAACATAATTGTTTCGAAAATTTCTTTAAAATCGAAATATCCGGGACAGCACTTTTCTATAAGCTACTTATTGCTGTTTTCTGCATCTGCGTTCCTGCGTGCACTTGACGCACAGCAGATGCGGATGTCTAGCATTAAGAAAACATATTTACAGAGTGCAAACATATATACAGAGCCGCGACCATGCGCCATGACAAAAATTCAAGATTCACCAAATACTGACAAATATTTATGTAAGAAATATTCCAGTATTGACTATTTTGCAATGGTCATCAGTGATTTCTTCAACCTTATATGTAAATTTTTGTCATCGTTGAGAAAAATTGGCATGTGGGTGGCTGGTTTTATGAGTGAAAGGACTTTATGAATACGCCTATGGATGTAGTCGCTAGGCTTAGAATTTTAGCTTTGGATGACCTACGCATTTAGAGGAATAAAGTGAGTGCTCTATGTGTGCGGTTATATGTACATGCATAAGCTGTTAGTGTGAAAGCGACAAAGGTTAACAAAGTACAGTAGATTCTGTTTTTATGAGGTACATACGTTCCGTAAGAAACAGCATAAAAAAGCTACCAGTTCTATAGTGAAACTATAGAAAGGTTTCAAAAGTGCTAAGAACCGCATAAATCTGAAATAATGTAATAAAATCGCATAAAAAACGGTACTAGTCCCATATTATAACTATAGATACGTTCCATAGACCGCATGAATCTGCAATAATTAAATAAAATCGCATACACAAAAAATTGTATTTTTGAAAATTATATCTTTATTTAAGAAACGTCAGAATCGAAAAATAAATTTAAGTCAGAAATAGAATCATACAATATCCGCATGTTGCGCATTCGTTTAGGATTTGGCGTAAAATCACTTTCGTCCCTTGAGGAAATGTACACGTCTGATCTAGATGGTGATGCAGGCGGTTCCATACTTGATGTAATCTGTAATAAGTTTTAGCTTAGCTGGTTTAGAATCTTATTTATACAATTCCCGATAGGTCGACATGAATTTTTTAATTTTTAAAAAAATCGCACTATTTCAAAACCGCATAAAAACAGAATCTACTGTACTTATGTGCATGCTACCGAACATAGGAGGACCACAGGACGCCGGGAGAAAAAGTTCTTTCCATTGTGACAGACTCCATAATGCTGTACGCCTCTCCAATCTGGGCTGGAGCAAAAAAGTGCCATTTTAAAGAAGTACTGCAGGTCAGTAGAACAAGTGTGTTGAGGACCGTATGTGCCTATGGAACGGTGTCGGACGATGCAATCTGCGTCATAGCTAGCAAAATGCCTATAAACATCCGGGCAAACCTACAGAAGAGGTTGTATGCTCTACCTCGATAGCTATCTGGCAATTAAAGTGGGACCAGACATCAATAGGCGGCTGGACGCATAGGTTGATCCCACGCATTACCGAGTGGATCTTTAGGAAACAGGGAGACGTTGATTTCTTCCTAACGCAGCTATTAAGTGGACACGGATGTTTCCAAAAATATCTGCATCGCCTAGACTTGGCTGGTAGTCCTTATTGTCCAGAATGCTTGGACGAAGAGGAGATGGTCGAACATGTGTCTTTCTATTGTAGCAGGTTCGCTGAGTCGAATGAAAAATGTAAAGCAATACAACCTTTGCAACACGAATTATCGTGGAACTTCGCAACAGTGATTGGAGGCGAAGGAACGGTGCGAGACGAACGCGGCAGCAACCACAACTGTCGCATTGATAAAATGCAGCAAGACGAACAGTAGACAATTATAACTGACGATTGAGCTTATTGATCACGACGGCTTCCAGACGTAATTACCGAAACGGTATCCCTGTAGGATGAACCGTTGGACTCTGGTAGATCATGGTTGCTTCAGTACATACATATATATATATAATATGTTAGCTATAAGAATTAAAGATATCATACAATTCAACTTTGCACAAACATAACTAACATAACATACATGCATATATATTTATATAATTACATATATCAATATACCAAAACACTTGTATGCTCTATGCATTCTCGTCTAAAATTAGTTTCAACACAATAAATTTGTACAAAGTTTTAAATTAAAAAACAAACGCACTCACCGAGTAGAGAGGTCGTTTTACGATGTATTTTGTTTATGTTGTAATCTTCTTTTTAAGTTAAAGCAGAGAACATTAAGGTTACTTTGATTTTAAATGTTCCTTATAATTCAAAAATATATGAATGCAGATTAAAGCTTTTTTGCATATATAAATTTAAAAAATTTCGTTAGTCAAACGAACATTGAAATAGACTTATTCAAATGCCTTGCAGAACAAAACAGCTCCGTTTACAGCAACTAGAAGAGAACATGCGTTTAAGAGAAGAGTATTCGCGGGACAAATTTCGCATTTTTAACGCAGAAGATGCAGACGGGGTGATAGATATTGTTCACGATTACCCATATGTTATTGGCCCCACAAAATGTGTGGAACTAATGTGAGCGGTAACACAGTATTTTCTCCTACTCCACTGGAGCCTGAGCAAAATTACACAACCAACATATGTATGTCAAGCACGTGAGGTACCGGTGCATATAGTTATGCAGTCACCACGTCAGCCGTCGACGCGGACTGCGGCAGAGCGTAGTCAGGCCTCACATGTAGACTGCAACGGTAATTCACCAAACATATTTACAACGTTCACAGCACCAACAAGTACAGCACGTTCGCTAAATCAGGTATTCGCAACTCAATCATTTGCCATCAAGAATATAGTAGCAATACTTCATGCAAGCAGACTAAGCGGTTACCTTAACAGCCCAACAGGAGTTCGTTGAGAAGCCCTCTCAGGAGTCAAAACTTAAATGGGCAATTTATTCAACTGGCATGAACAACCCTTGCTTTGCCGCCAGTGTTTGGGAACACACTCTCGCCGCTACTACAGGGTGGCTGATGAATTTTGCTACATTAAGAAACTCAAATAACTTTTTTTTTAGTGTATGGAATTCATTTATTTTTTTTTTCAAGTTGAAGGTCATTAAATTTTATTAAATGTAGCTTAATTAGTTTTAAAAATAATTGAATTTAAATGCCCCCCATGCTCGTTGACACAAGTGCGGCATCTTAGTAAAAAGTTGTTCATTGCTGCTTTGAGAGTTGCGACAGGAATAGCCGCAATTGTTGCCCGAATGGATTGTTTTAGTTCATCCAAATTTGTTGGCTTTGTTTTATAAACTTCTTGTTTACATAAACCTCACAAGAAAAAGTCAGGTGCAGTAAGGTGAGGCGACCTGGGGGGCCAACGAAATTCGGAGTTTCTTGAAATCAGTTTATTGGGAAATTTTCGTCGCAACTCTGTCATAACAGTCTGGGCTATGTGAGACGTTGCCCCATCTTGTTGAAACCACACAGAGTTGAAAGGAATTCTCTTTCGGCGTAGTTCTGGATAGAAAAATTCTTTCAGCATTTTCAAATAACGGTCTCCAGTAACCGTAGCGGTGTGACCATTTTCTTCAAAAAAATAAGGCCCGACAATACAGCGTGAAGAAACCGCACACCACACTGCCACGCGAAGAGGATGCAATTCCGTCTCGTGGAGTATCTGTGGGTTAGAAGTACTCCATATTCGAAAATTTTGTTTGTTCACATTGCCGTTTAAATCGAAATGGGCCTCATCAGACATGAAAAGGCAGTTTAACATGTTTTGGTCTTCTTCCACCATTTGCAGGATCTTCTGGCAAAATTCCAAACGAATCGGCAAGTCTGCTGCATTCAGTTTGTTAACCATTTGAATTTTGTAGGGAAATAAGTCTAAATCTTTGTGCATTATTGTTTGCAAAGACTGTCGGCTGACACCAAGTTGAGCAGATAAGCTTCTTGTTGAAACCCTTGGATTGCTTTGTATAGCTGCAGCTACAGCAGCGATCGTTTCCTCCGTCCGAACTGGTGGGTTTCGATGATAAGGCCTTCTTGCGACTGTTCCTTGCTCAGCAAAATTATTCACCAGTCTCATTATGGTCCATCTGCTCGGGGGATCGCCGCCAAACATCCGCCTGTACTCTCTCTGTACCAAAACTACGGACTCCAGTGCGTGATAGCGGCGGACTATCCAAATTCTTGTTTGCGTGTCCCAGTTATCCATTTTAATATTGTAAATTTTAAACATCAATCTGCAAATTAAAACAAAAATGGAACAGATAACTTAAAAAGAAAAAAAGTTATTCAATTTTTTTTTGGTAGCGGCTTTCATCAGCCACCCTGTATATATATTTATATATATATAATTGGCGCGTACACCCTTTTTGGGTGTTTGGCCGAGCTCCTCCTCCTATTTGTGGTGTGCGTGTTGATGTTGTTCCACAAATGGAGGGACCTACAGTTTTAAGCCGACTCCGAACGGCAGATATTTTTATGAGGAGCTTTTTCATAGCAGGAGTAGGTAATAAGTCGTGTGGGGTGGTAAGCTGCACAATACATCACCACAGACTCCTTCATAATTCTGATGTTAACAAAAATAGTAAAGTTTCAACGATGCTGACTAACCACCGTTCGATTTCCAGCAAGGACACCACATATTTTCGAATCTTGCCGGTAGTTTTGTATGGAAGAAATAAAACAATATCCACATACGCGTTCATGGATGATGGATCTACACTGACACTTAAGATCAAACACTTCCAGATGAATTGGGTGAGGCTGGCGTTCACTATCCATTCACTGGACTCGAGATATAAACCGATATGAAGCTGATTCGCAACGACTCGATTTACGAATTTCAGGTAATATTCAAGGTGGTCCACTCCGAGGTATTTACACGGTTAGTAGCTTAAATATGTCATCATCAACATTTATTGCTGACCAATTGAAAATAATATATGCACATTTAAAAGGCATTATCTTGACAAACTTTATCGACAAAGTGCTTAAGCAAATTATTGGTGTAAATAACCCCAATTTGATAATGGTACAGAAGGTACGTGAAGGTTTATGGCAAGATCCCGTAAGTGCGAAAACCAGATTAGGGTGGAAAATTTTTGGTGGCGGCCGTCGTAGCCGAATTGGTTGGTGCGTGATTACCATTCGGAATTCACAGAGAGAACGTTGGTTCGAGTCTTGTTGAAACACCAAAATTAAGAACAAAAAAACATTTTTCTAATAGCGGTCGCCCCTCGGCAGTCAATGGTAAACCTCCGAGTGTATTTCTGCCATGTATTTCTGCCTCATAAAAATATCTGCCGTTCGGAGTTGGCTTGAAACTGTAGGTCCCTCCATTTGTGGAACAACATCAAGACGCACACCACAAATAGGAGGAGGAGCTCGGCTAAACTCCCAAAGAGGGTGTATGCGCCAATTACACTAGTTTACGAATTTTCACTTTCAAAAATGGTTCTCGACCAAAAAGCGTTTTTTAGACTAATTTAAGGTCGCTGAAACCAAAAGTTAATTGTATTTTTTTTCCAAGTTTATGAACTTTTTTTTGGAAAAAAAAATTTTTTATATCGACACAAGAAAGATTTTCTAAAAGACAATTTTGTCACCTACATTTTACGCCTAAGTTTGTCTGAATCGACGAAAAATTGTAGAAACTTTGATAATCTAGTAAAAAAACGTCAAAAATGCCTTTTTTTTACTTTCAACAGCTGTTTTGCGAAAACTACGACTTCCATTGACACGAATTATATATTGCCATGTAGGTTATATGTGTGCCTTTCGAAATTTATGCACTTCAAAGAAATGGCGCGCACTGTTTTCGAGAGTGCAGGTAATAACGGCACTATTGCTAAAAAAAGGGTTTTTTGGGAATATCTCGGAAACCGTTCTTTGAAAAAAAAAAATCATTTTTGGTTTCAGCGACCTCAAATTAGTTTAAAAAAACGCCTTTTGGTCGAGGACCATTTTTGGTGTAAACTAGTGTTATATATGTATATATATATATAATAATCAGAGCAAAGGTAACGGATAAAACTTTTACAAATGCGACTGTGAGAGCGATAACAACCTGCATGAACTTTTAAAGTCTTTGATGTTGAACGAAAATATTAGAATTTCAGTGCCAAAGGTAAATCCAGTTTCAATAGAAGATCAACGAGCCGTAGAAATTTTGCGTAACTGCGACTTACATGAGGGTCAGTACACCGCGATCATGCTGTGGTCAAATGACAATATACGATTGCCAGACAGTTTGCCAAGAGCGCTTTAGTCACTTTAAGTGTCTGAAACGTAAGTTATCTAGCAATCCTGAACTACAACGCAATATGCAGCAACAATTTGACAACTTAGTTAAGAAAAATTATGCGACCAAGTTACCGTACGAAGCTATAAATGATCGTGGTGACAAAATTTGGTATTTGCCGGTTTTTATCGTCCGCAATCGGCACAAGCCAAATAAAATTCAACTTGTCTGGGATGCAGTTGCGAAATCTAGAGATGTGCCCCTAAATAACTTCTTATTGAAAAGGCCAGATATGTTAACTCCACTTGTAAATATATTATTCAACTTTTGAATGGATAGAATCACAATATGCGGAGATATCGAAGAAATGTTCCACCGCATTAAGTTACGACACCGAGACGCAGATGCTCAGCGTTTTCTCCGGCGTACTAACATAAATGATCCGATAAACGTTTACAGGCTCAACGTTTTAAGTTTTGGTGCCTCTTGTTCTCCATGTTTAGCGCATTACGTGCGAAACCTAAATGCTTCGGTACACGCTGCTCAAAATTCTCAGGTAACGTGTGCAATAAATAATCACTATTATGTGGATGATTTAATTGATTTGACTCGAACCGTCGACGAAGCTATCAAATTGCCGAAAACTGTTCGGGATGTTCATTCTAAATGTGGTTTCAACATGCGTAATTGGTCAAGCAATTCGCCAGATGTTTTAGCACCGCTTAATGGAAACGAAGAGCCACAACTTAAATCATTTCCCTGCAGTAAGCATGTCATAAATTTCAAAAAAATACTTGGTATGTACTGGGAACCAAAATCCGATATATTCAGCTACGTGCTCAAGTTTGCTCGGCTTAAGCGCAATGTATTCGTGGACAGCGTCGTCCCTACAAAGAGAGAAGTATTGCAAGTGCTCATGTCAGTTTTCGACCCATTGGGACTAGTAGCTTGCTTAACCTCATATCTAAAGATTCTTATTCAAGATATCTAGCGAAGTGGAATAGACTGGGATCAACCGTTCAATTATGAACTTTCATTGAAATGGAAAACTTGGATTAGATACATTCCCTTTATTACTAGCGTGTGGGTACCGCGCTGCTACTCTCCACTCCTTTACGGAGATGACTGTAAAGTACAACTGCATACGTTCGTAGACGGAAGTGAAAATACATACTTTGCCGTATCATATTTTCGTATTCAAGCTGGTGGGCACTTCGTCAGTAGGTTGGTAGCAGCTAAAGCAAAGGTCGCACCGTTGCGGCCGCTCTCAATACCACGAATGGAATTATAGGCTGCAGTAATTGGTGCACGTTTAACAAACATATCGTATAAAATTTGAGAAGCGTTGCATCTGGATCGACTCAAAAACCGTTCTAAAGTGGCTTCATGGTGATCCGTGCAAATTTCAACAATTTGTAATGTTTCGCATCGCTGAAATCCAAGAAGCAACTGGTATCAAAAGTGAATGTCGCTGATATCGCTATGAAAACGAAGCCTTGCATTGAGGTAGCTCATCAGTGGATAAATGGTCCCGCTTTCCTTACTTTACCTGCTAAAGAGTGGCCGGAACAAGAAGATCTGGGTACGGTGAACACTAGCGAATTTCGAACTAAGCTTCTAATTCACAACGTGCGAAAGGTAAATATCAAATTTGAATATTTTTCACACTGGATTCAAGCTATAGTAAACTATGTGCTTCAAATCGAAAATCTTAAACAACGGCTCCAAGTCACATCGGAAGGCAGTCATCTAACCCCATATCATTTTCGGCGCGCAAAACTGTTTTTTTTATTTATTTATGTGATGACTAGTCATTGCTTAAAGTTGGTAAGCCTGTATGTAAAACTAGTCTGCTACGAAACCTGCAAGTTTATATGTACGACGAGCATCTCATTCGCGTGAAAAATAGGGCAACATATTTTCAGTCATGCAACCAGCCTCAACGTGATTTCATTGCTCTACCACCCGGTCATCGAGTAACCTATCTTATAATACATAGATCACTATCATCAACGCTTTTACCATATTCAGCACGAGACAGCCTTGAATGAGGTAAGATAAATGTTTTTTATACCAAAACTGCGATCGTTATTTAAAGCTGTGAGGAGAAATTGCCAAGTATGTAAAATCGTGAACGCCGCTCCGCAAGCTAGACAAATGGCGGAATTACCCATAGCCCGGCTTGCCGCATTCTCTCGTCCCTTTACATATGTTGGGATCGATTATTTTGGCCCGATCTTAGTTACTGAAAAGCGCAAGGCGAAGAAGAGGTGAGGAGTATTGCTGACCTGGCTGACAATAAGAGCTATACACATAGAAATAGCCCATTCTCTAAGTATTGACTCCTGTCTAATGTGCTTGCGAAATTTCATTGCTCGCCGTGGCTGCCCTGTTGAAATATATAGCGATAACGGCACGAATTTTCGCGGGACTGATAGCTTTTTAAAAGATGAGTTGCTTAAACTTAAATCTTCTATCGTAGAACGTGAACTTACTCACAAAGGTATCGCCTGGAAGTTTAGTCCACCAGCTGCACCTCACATGGGTGGAGCATGGGAACGCCTAATAAGAACAACAAAGGCAGTGCTGAATAAGATTGCGCCGCCGCAGAGATTCTCTGATGAAAGTTTACGTTCAATTTGCTGGAGGTGAAGATGATCATTAATTCTCGACCGCTGACATATCTATCGCTCGATTATGAGAACAAGGAAATGATTACACCAAACCATTTTTTATTGGGCAGTTCAAATGGAGCCATGCCGTTTTGTAAACCTCAAGAAATTAGTTTAGAAATGAATTTACGTCAAAGCGAAATATTTGCGAATTTGTTCTGGCGTCTGGTGTTGGATACGCGAAATGATTCCATCACTTACACGTCGCAGTAAATGGTTTAAAATAAGTGAAACCCATAAGCTAGGGTGACATCGTATTGATTGTCGATGAAAATGCAGAAAGGAACACTTGGCTAAAAGCTATATTCGTCGAAACAACGACGGCAAAAGATGGACAAGTAAAGCGAGCTAAAGTAAAAACGAGGCAAGGTGCTTTAGAAAGACCAGCAGTAAAACTTGCAGTGCTCGACATCGGCAAAGACAAGGCAAGCTCCGAAGATTCGTCCACTTACCGGGGGGACATTGTTGCCGATTTAAGCAACTTTCAAAAATTTACGAAATGGAGCAACTCTGCGCGATATTTTCACTTATCATTATAACTTGGCTTTACTCTTTTATTTCGCTCATTTCATTTTCTTCGGTGCACACGCACACATATAAGGCCCAATTGAAAAAAATAAAGAATTAGAGAGTACACTAAGGAAAATAATAACTTAAATATAATTATATAATGAATTTTAAAATAAATACCTTTACAGGTTTTTTAAAGCATCAATCAAATAAGCTGTTAAAAAATGGAATCCTCTTATTCTTTACAACAGCCATTGCCTGGAAAAACCCCAAATAGCAAGCCAGTATACATATTGTTACAAATCACGAATGAAACTGAAACAAAAAGCTGGATACCTGATGACAAGACAGAACTTGCCAAAAGATGAAAGGCGGATACGAGTTGCCACACCTAGAAATTACTATTAAATATGTGCATGTATATTAGGATGTCTCTTATATGACAAAAACATTTTTGACGTAATAACATCTTATAATTCGATGTAGCCGGCTGCACGCACCAAAACATGCGTCGTTATCTTGCTCATGCCTCGTTACCCCGCGTTCGGCATGGTAATGAACCATTTCTCTATGAGGATTAATAATTTGATTTACTTGAAGAATTTAAAATAAAACCAATTGTATCATCATCATCCTTACCGAATTCATAATTAGTGACGACTAGTTGCTAATAGTACCAGTTGTTTTAATGTTTTTATTATTAATTTATTATTATATACTAGCGGACCCTCACCCGCTTCGCTGGGTGAAAGAAAAATATAAATGAAAAGTGTTCTTTGTTTTTTTCTTGTTTCATCATTTAATTCATGCCCGGCCATTATTTTGTGACTTATTCTAATAACAATGTTTTATTTATTTTAGTGACTTACTCTAATGATTGTAAACTAACAACTTATTCTAAAGCCATCTGATACACAAAATTTTTGGTTTTATTTTCATGCGGTGTATAAATATAAAGTAACGATGGTTTCCCTACTCGAGAACATCCTACATAGAGTTGCCCATGTCCAAAGCATGGATAAGTTAGGTCAAATCCATGTAATTCAAGTGTTTGACCTTGAGACTTATTGATTGTAAAGCAAAAGCAAGGCGAATGGGAAATTGAAGTCGCTTAAAATCAAAAGGCAAATCTGTTGAAATCATTGGAATGCGCGGAATCAAAACATCTTCACCTTTAAATTTGCCTTTCAAAATTGTTGCTTCAATTACATTGTTCATTGTCCGTTTCACTGCTAATCTTGTCCCATTGCATAGTTTCGGCTGATTGATATTTCGCAACATAATGATCACTGCGCCGACTTTCAACTGCAAACGATGTGGTGGCAAGCCAGGCAAATTAAGTGAATTCAAAAATTCAATTGGATAATTCACTACATCGTCGGGATTAGTGATTGAATCAATTGATTTATAGGTGACAACTTCACCTGGAATTTTAGTTAAAATACTGGCATTGATTTCATTGACATCAACATTTTTGGCAGCTAATATAGCTCTCTCGCTTAGCCAATCTTGATTTCGATAGTTTGGTGCAATATTTGGGAATACATTTTGCACTAATTGTACTCTTGATTCTGTTACGGTACAAAAATTAGTTGGAAGTGTGATCATGCCTGTATTCTTATCAATTGGCTTTCGTCCATTTCCAATTTGCAACAAATGTTCGGAAAATTCAGCAGCTGTTGGATCATTCTGTAACTGCACACGAACATTAGTAGTTAATGTGAGTTTTTGAACATATCTCCACAGATTAGGAGATTTAAGGCACGCCCTCAATTCCTCAGCTGCTGTTGATTTGGGAATAACAGGCAAAGTTTGTCGAAAATCACCGGCCAATAGAATTAGTGCACCACCAAATATGTTTGTGTTATTTCGAAAATCTTTCAGTGTTCTATTATATTTAAGGCTTCCAGTAAATTTTTAATAAGCCATCGTACATTCATCCCATACAATAATTTTACATGTTTGTAAAACCTTTCCCATTCCAGAATTTTTAGAAATGTTGCAAGTTGGTTCTCCATTTACTTGCATATTTAATGGTAACTTTAATGCAGAATGTGCAGTGCGACCGCCGTCCAATAAAGTTGTCGCTATTCCAGATGGTGCCAAAGCCAATGCAATATTATTCTGTGATCGAATGGTGGCCAAAATTAACGACAACAAAAACGTTTTTCCAGTCCCACCTGGTGCATCTAAGAAGAATATTCCTCCTCCTTCATTTGCAACATTGTCTATAATTGTGTCATATGCCTGTCTTTGTTCTGTGTTTAATTTTGGTAGGTTTGTAGTTACAAATGTGCTCAGATCATTTCGATCATATTCTTTTTCACGTCTTAATTCTGCATTGTATGCATCATGCATCGGACGATTTGGTGCGATCATACCTAACTCAGTCAGAGTTTTATTTGCAATCATCAGGCAAAAGTCTTCGATTTTAATTAATGCCTCATTATATAATTCATCTGTATAATTCAAATTTGGATTTGCAGTAATGCGACGTAGTTGATGTGGGATATCTTCTTTCATGTATTCTTGGTAAGTACTCCACAATTCTTTTGGGTTTGCTGGGAAACATGTAGCAATAATGATGGCAAATAGTGTTCTTATTTGGTGTGGAGAACTTGTTGCACATGCATCCATAACAGTTGCATCCCACTGATTATCATTTTCAAGCAAATTCAATTCTTTGCATGCTTGCTGATAAGTACAACAAAGATGACCATTAACTCGTTTCAAACTTTCGAATGATCTTGGGCCGGGAATATCAACTAAGAGTAAACGTAAATAGAAACATTCCACTTTACTTGGATGCACAGTGTAAAGTCGTCCGATTGCATCACCCAAATGAACACCTGGATATCCATCTACAGGTATTCCTCGTTGCCTTCGTACCCAGGACCTTGATGATGCATTCCAAGTATAATATTTAGGAACATTTGAATAAAGCAATGTTCTTGCAAATGAATCTGTTTTACATAAGTTGAAAAATGCAGTTAGTGTTGTTGCTGGTGGCCGTTCGGCCATTTGTTGAGCAGTATTTTCAGTGAAATAAACACTTTGTTCATTTTCTAAATGGACTGACAAATGAATAACAGCTGGATGGCGATCATGAATCGGAAATGATAATATTCTCCAAACTGCTTCGTTGCTACTAATGTATCTTCCCATTTGGTAATTAGTAATTTCATCATTTCGATTTACAACTCCAAATACTGCCATGTCACTTCCTTTATTGATGTATTTGCATATGTATTTGATGGATTTTACGGAGTTACAATATTCAACATTATTATGTGCGTTAAATGTTTTCGATAATAATTTGGAATACGGAACTATCCAACGATTATCGATCCCCACATCTTGGTTATGAGCAATTAATATGATCAATTTTATCTGTGGTTAGTTTTTGTTTTAACCAAATCAAGCCTCTTTTTTGCAATTCCACAGAATACATGAAACATTGTACATCTCCGTAAACTTTATGTTTTACAATGAAATCCATTAGAGACTGTAGCTTTCGTCTAAACACACTTGCAGTAATGTCATGCCTATCAGTAGCTGATTGCCCAGTATATAAATGATTCTTAATATCATCATATTTCGGATGGCATGTGAAAGTTATGAATAAGTCTGGTCGACCATAATTTCTGACATAACACATTGCATCTTGGGCGTATTCATGCATATGCCTTGGACAGCCTGTATACGATGAAGGTAATATTTTGTCAAATTCCTTTCTTAACGATGTTCGTGGCTCAAATTCATTGAATATACTATATGTGTATAAACACCTATATTACATAAACGTAACAGAGCAATACATATTTACTCTAATTACATAAATTTGAGTTTAATCCGTTAGGCTAAGACACCATAAAAACTTGAACTCAGAAATAAATAAATCACTTGTAAAGTTACCACCGAACGCGCTCGCATTTCATTTAACAGGCAATTGTATTCGCGCATTTCCCACGCAAAATAATTTCTTATCTTAAAAACGCTTAAGATTTTTCAGCTACTACCATTTAAAACTTCTTTCATTTCATTCATGAGCGAGAATTTTTATAAAATACACACAGTATATTTCGGCTTAATTTAATTAATTAATCTAGATTTTATTAAAGACGACCAGCCGAACGGGCGGGTTTTCGCTAGTTGTCTTTAATTGTGTCATATGCCTGCCTTTGTTCTGTGTTTAATTTTGGTAGGTTTGTTGTTAGAAATGTGTTCAATGTCTTAATTCTGCATTGTATGCATCAATGCAACGTACTTGATGTAGGATATCTTCTTTCATGTATTCTTGGTAAGTACTCCACAATTCTTTTGGGTTTGCTGGGAAACATGTAGCAATAATGATGGCAAATAGTGTTCTTATTTGGTGTGGAGAACTTATTGCACATGCATCCATAAGAGTTGCATCCCACTGATTATCATTTTCAAGCAAATTCAATTCTTTGCATGCTTGCTGATAAGTACAACAAAGATGACCATTAACTCGTTTCAAACTTTCGAATGATCTTGGGCCGGGAATATCAACTAAGAGTAAACGTAAATAGAAACATTCCACTTTACTTGGATGCACAGTGTAAAGTCGTCCGATTGCATCACCCAAATGAACACCTGGATATCCATCTACAGGTATTCCTCGTTGCCTTCGTACCCAGGACCTTGATGATGCATTCCAAGTATAATATTTAGGAACATTTGAATAAAGCAATGTTCTGGCAAATACTGCCATGTCACTTCCTTTATTGATATATTTGCATATGTATTTGAGGATTTTACGGAGTTACAATATTCAACATTTATATGTGCGTTAAATGTTTCCGATAATAATTTGGAATACGGAACTATCCAACGGTTATCGTTCTCCACATCTTGATTCTTTATTTTCACTGTGACTGTTTTCCCATTATCTTCTGGTGATCTTCTACGGCACAATGGATATCCATCATTTCCAGTCATTGTTTCAGCAATTAATTGCCTTGGGTAGTTTTTTGAACATTTACCATCAACCATACATGGAGAATTTTGATTTAACGTACCACACGGTCCATGAATCATGTTTTTGGTTACAGTAGTATGTAATTCTGGATCTTCATTTATATCTGGAATTTCAGCACATATAATATGATTAATTTTATCTGTGGTTAGTTTTTGTTTTAACCAAATCAAAACATGCGCATGAGGCAAGCCTCTTTTTGCCATTCCACAGAATACATGAAACATTGTACATCTCCGTAAACTTTATGTTTCACAATGAAATCCGTTAGAGACTGTAGCTTTCGTCTAAACACTCTTGCAGTAATGTCATGCCTATCAGTAGCTTATTGCCCAGTATATCAATGATTCGTAATATCATCCCATTTCGGATTGCATGTGAAAGTTAGGAATAAGCCGGGTCGACTATAATTTCTGACATAACACATTGCATCTTGGGCGTATTCATGCATATGCCTTGGACAGCCTGTATACGATGAAGGTAATATTACCATTTGACCAATGTTATTAACGTTGGTATCGTTGTTAATTGCATCTCGTAAATGTATGTATTCGTCACAACGTAATTTTCATTGGTTGAATCTAATGTAATTCAATCGTTCTGTTTCTATTTTCTCATACATGTCAACAATATACTGATGAAATAATTTACGACATTTTAAAATGTGATTCTCTTGATTTTCTCTTATCATGATTCTGTATGCATAATAATAATGCCGTTCCGTGACTAGGGTCTCGAGATATCGGCCAAAATGTGGACCCCGATAACTTAAGGATGTGTTTGTACAATATGGGTAGCAAATGGCAGCTGTTGATGATTGCTATAGTATAGAGTATTTTTAATGCCCCTCCGTAACTAGGGTCTCGAGATATAGACCAAAACGTGGACCTTGATAACCCTAGGATGTGTTTGAACCACATAAGTATCCATTGTAAGTTGTTGATAAATGCTAATGAAAAGAGGAATTTTCTTTTCGCTGGGTAACTATGGACTCCAGATATAGACCAACTGGGAGCTCGCCTTCAGGTTAGAGATTGCATTCTTATGTACTACAACCAGTTAAAATGGTCCACGAACAGGTAAATAATATTTTCAGTGTGTTGACATTTCATCATTTGTAAAAATTTCTTAAGTCACATTTTCCACTTATTTTCAGGTCTACATGTACAAAAAAAAGTTAGTGCCATGAATTTTTATTCTTATCGATTGATGGTTCGTCCACAAGAACAAAATTATATCTAGAGATGTCGTAAACTATATCATCAGTACATCGTTGATATGTATGCCAAAATAGAAACAGAACGTCTTAATTTTATTCGTTTCAACCAAGCAAAATTAAGATCTGAACAATATATTCATTTGCAATCTATATATATTATATAAAAATTCAGCCGTTTTTCGCGTTGTGATGAACTGTACGGAGAATGGCTCAACCGATTTTAACCAAACTTTGCCACATTGAAGAGACACATGTGGAGAAGGTTTGTAACTATGTTTGGTTTAAATCTCCTTTACTTCTTCGTCAACACACAGTATACATGAGGCGGCGTTCTTTTTACGCGTGTGGTTGTTATTGTAAACGGTTGCATGGAGCGTACATTTTACTCACATATGTGCAAGTTAACGCAGCAGTATTTATGCCTAAATTTTCAGTCCATTACATACATTTCAATGGAATGCAAACATACATACATATACATATATTCATACAGCAGTGGCTGCACGCCTGCATTCGCATAGAATAGAAACATACAAATTAGCAGGCACAGCTGTAGCTGTCCGCATGCAATAATTAATCGTAACACAATGCTGTTGTGACTAACTTAACACTTTGCTTAAATACTTCTTCTTCACACCCACACTTCGGGATAACCGAAGCAAAACCATTAGCTCAACGAACCTGAACAGGTAGTCGCTAAAAAAGTACTTAAGCAAGGCCGTTTTCTTAGAAGATTACCAAAGGTTATCAGTAATAGTGCATAGTGAAAGTAAGTGTTAAAACTAACAAGAAAGTGTTTTATTTGGTAAAGTGTTCAAGTGAAGCAGTTGCCAGGCATCAACCAAAGAGATGAAAAAAGTGAGTCAGAAATATTTAAGAGAAGAGATTGTTTTCACATTTTCCAAAGATATTTTCCCGAAAAATTTACAAAATACAGTGAGTCACAGTCAAAGTGAGCCACACTTCCTAGTCATCAGATTTAGTAGAAATTTGTTTAAAAATACCACAGATTGGAAAAAAGGTTTATGTGTTTTTATTGTTTGAATATTAGCTTCAATAATTCATCGCTTACATGAAGAACTTTCTTTGTTTATTATAAAAAAATGAACAAAAACTAAAATAATTCATAAATCTATCTCACAGTGAAAGTGAGCCACCTTAGCTGAACTGAATTTAAATAACAAATTAATACTTTGTTGGGCCACCTTTGTTGGAAATAACGGCTTTTAGACGTCGGGGCATTGATTTTAATAACTTACAGGTATATGTGGAAGCAATTGCACGCCACTCGTCTTGTAAGGCATCTAAAAGACTTTGTTTTGAAGAAATGCTATGTTTCCGCAGGTTTTGGTCAAGACGGAACCATAAGTTTTCAATTATATTTATATCTGGAGACTGCGGTGGTACTTCCAATACGTGGGAGCAGTTATATATAATAATAGATATTCCCGCGCAACAAACGACTTGTGCTTAGGGTCATTGTCCTGGTAAAGATAGAAGTCGCCTTCGATCCCTAGTTTTTCGACACTTGGTTTAAGATTTTGCTTCAAAACGTCTATATAAACGTATTTATCCATTATGCCTGGAATATGTTGAAGATTTCCAGTTCCACCACCTGCCATGCAGCCCCAAACCATGACGGAGCCACCGCCGTGCTTCATACTGGGAGTTAGGTTTTTCGGCTGAAACTCAGTGTTTTTTTGTCGCCTTACCATCTTCTTACCGTTAGAGCCAAATAAGTTAAATTTACTTTCGTCTGTAAAGAGAACCTACAAAAATATTATTATAGCCTCTACGTTGCATTATACCGTTATAAACCTTTTGCCAGAAACTCATATCCTTGTAGACATATTTCAGCGCAAACTCCAACCTTTTTTTTCGATTTTTGCTGCTAATAAATGGCTTGTTTCTGGCCGTACGACCATTATAACCATGCTTTCTGAGAACTCTTCTTACAGTTTCGGGGTTAACGTGGATATTTCGCTGCTCCTCAACCATCTTCGTCAATTTCGGAGCACTAAGATGAGGATTTTTCTTCACTTCCCGCAAAATTATTGCCTCGTCCCTTTCTGAAAACGCCTTTTTTTGCTCTCTTTCTGCTTGTTTCCTACTCTTCCGCCTCTAGTAAAGCAATGTATGATGTGCTGGACAGTTCCTCGACTTTTATCCACATATTCCGCAATTTTTCTTTGGGATTTTCCTTTTTTAAAAAGATCAATTACTAACTGTCTAATTTCAACACTTGTTTGTCGACCCATCTTTATGACCCGCTTGATAATAAACAACTTAAACACTAAGAATAAGATACAAGCGAAAATTAATATCCAAAAATACATATCCCGTTATTTTAAAAGAAACAATGTTAGGTGGCTCACTTTGAGTGTGACGTTAGTTTGTGCGTTTGTTTTTGATCTTCATTATTACTCTTACTTCGGCAGCAAACAAACAGAAAAAATACAGTTAGATTACACAAGCATGTTCACTTGATAAAGTTGACAAAAAATAATGGGTGTTTGAAAGTATTTACAAAAGTTGTTTAATCAAATATCTTCAAGGAATTGGTGGCTCACTTTGACTGTGACTCACTGTATATATTAATTTTGCAAATGATTGATAACAAGTGAAACAGTGAATAAATGGTGTGAAAAATACACACAACAGAAATCGGCAAAAATGATTAATATTTTAGAAGTTTTTACTTAAGATATTTAAGAAAAGAGATTGTTTTCACACTTTCCGTAGATATTTTCAAGAAAAATTTAAAAATATAATATATTATTTTTGCTGATCATTTCCCATTTTTATTCCGTGTAATTTTCATTTCAACGCGTGCTCACAGTTCAATTATATTTTTAAAAGATGGCGCGAACAGTATGTTAATTTGAATTCCAGTTTAAAAACAAGAAAAGTAGCAATCAAGAGCTCAGAGTGACATAAAGAAGACCACTTTGATTCGGTAAAAGAAATGCCAAGAGGTAGAAGACATGCTAACATCGGACGTAATACACGTCACAATAGAAATGTGCAAAATCACAGACAAAATGAAAGTGAGGAAAATCATGCTGATAGATTAAGTCAACAAAGAGATCGTACTAGGTCACGTTCTCAAAATCGGCCAATAAATATCAATTCTGTAAATTTGAATGGTGCAGCATTTCAATATAATCCACAACTTGATTATTCATCTCACAAATACGTTGGCATTGGAAGTATGGATAAAATCTGCGGATTTTGTCAAGCATTGAAATTCAAAACTGAAACACCAGGCATGTGTTGCGCTGCAGGAAAAGTTCGTTTACCAGACATACAATATCCGCCCGAACCATTAGCTACATTATTATCGGGAACATCACCCGATTCCAAACATTTTCTTGAAAAAATTTGCACATATAATTCATGTTTTCAAATGACATCTTTTGGTGCTGGAAAAATTATAACCGATAACTTCATGCCAACGTTCAAGGTAATACATAAATTTCAACGTTCAACAACATTCGCTGACACATCTAATGAATCATTAGATTTTATGGACAGATTCAAGGGCAAGCATATCACTTAATAGGTTCATTACTACCACTACCCGATCAAGAGTCAAAATTTTTGCAAATTTATTTCATTAATGACAACGATGATGAACTTGAAGCACGCTGTGCATTTTCCAGAAATATAAACAGAGTCATTATGAGACAGTTACAAGATTTATTACACACACACAATGTTTTGGTGCAAAGTTTTAAAACAACAATCGAAAGATTGTCATCTGATAATCATAAAATTAAAATTGATGCAAATAAAACACGTGCCGGCGAACATCGTGGAAGATACAATCAACCAACTTCAAGCAACGAGGTTGCAATTGTTATATCTGGAGATGAATTTCAACCAAGAGATATTGTTTTGCAAAGAAGAAATGATACACTGCAACGTGTTAATGAAACGCATCGAAAATATGATGCATTACAATATCCTCTTATGTTCTGTCGTTATTGTTCTGTGGTTATTCGATTGATATAAAACAAATAAATCCAGCAAATGGTCAAGAAACAAATAAAACTGTAAGCGCAATGAATTATTATGCATACAGAATCATGATAAGAGAAAATCAAGAGAATCACATTTTAAAACGACGTAAATTATTTCATCAGTATATTGTTGACATGTATGCGAAAATAGAAACAGAACGATTGAATTACATTAGATTCAACCAAAGAAAATTACGCTGTGACGAATACATACATTTACGAGATGCAATTAACAACGATACCCACGTTAATAACATTGGTGAAATGGTAATATTGCCTTCATCGTATATAGGCAGTCCAAGGCATATGCATGAATATGCCCAAGATGCAATGTGTTATGTCAGAAATTATGGTCGACCCGAGAGATGTACAATGTTTCATGTATTCTGTGGAATGGCATATTTTGATTTGGGTAAAACAAAAACTAACCACAGATAAAATTGATCATATTATATGTGCTGAAATTCCAGATATAAATGAAGATCCAGAATTACATACTATTGTAACCAAAAACATGATTCATGGACCGTGTGGTACGTTAAATCAAAATTCTCCATGTATGGTTGATGGTAAATGTTCAAAAAACTACCCAAGGCAATTAATTGCTGAAACAATGACTGGAAATGATGGATATCCATTGTGTCGTAGAAGATCACCAGAAGATAATGGATAAAACAGTCACAGTGAAAATAAAGAATCAAGATGTGGAGAACGATAACCGTTGGATAGTTCCGTATTCCAAACTATTATCGGAAACATTTAACGCACATATAAATGTTGAATATTATAACTCCGTAAAATCCATCAAATACATATGCAAATATATCAATAAAGGAAGTGACATGGCAGTATTTGCCAGAACATTGCTTTATTCAAATGTTCCTAAATATTATACTTGGAATGCATCATCAAGGTCCTGGGTATGAAGGCAACGAGGAATACCTGTAGATGGATATCCAGGTGTTCATTTGGGTGATGCAATCGGACGACTTTACACTGTGCATCCAAGTAAAGTGGAATGTTTCTATTTACGTTTACTCTTAGTTGATATTCCCGGCCCAAGATCATTCGAAAGTTTGAAACGAGTTAATGGTCATCTTTGTTGTACTTATCAGCAAGCATGCAAAGAATTGAATTTGCTTGAAAATGATAATCAGTGGGATGCAACTCTTATGGATGCATGTGCAATAAGTTCTCCACACCAAATAAGAACACTATTTGCCATCATTATTGCTACATGTTTCCCAGCAAACCCAAAAGAATTGTGGAGTACTTACCAAGAATACATGAAAGAAGATATCCTACATCAAGTGATGCTTTCCATTTCAATTCAACCGGGCTACTCGGGTCATGTTCTTCGATTTCGATGTAACTTAAATATGTTGCTCTCTGGTCAAAATAATGAGACACGTATTTTTTTGTTCGCCCGAAAAAAATTTTTTTCAAGAGTTATCGGCAATTTTGTTTTTTGCCTCAAACTCGATTTTTTTTAATTATATAAGAAAAAAATTTTTTGAAATGCCCATAACTTAGTCAAAAATGAACCGATTTTAATAATTCTGGGTTCAAAATGATCGTAATTACTTACACAAGCGACTTCATGTAGAAACAATTGCAAAAAAGTAGTTGAAAATTTTTTATTTAGTAAAAAAGAAAAAAAATTTAAATTTTTTCAAAATTCAATATTTCAAAAAGTGCATTTTTTTTTTTTTTATAACTTTTTCCAAATCAAAAAAAACATCTCAAACTTTAATTGAGCTGCATGCCTAGTAGCTAAAATGCGTTGTTTTTGAGTAATGAATTTTTGAGTAAACACCCTGTTTCGCACTTTTTGTTTTTTGCAAAATAAAAAATTTTCAACTACTTTTTTGCAACTATTTCTAAATGAAATCGCTCGTGTAAGTAATAACGATCATTTTGAACCCAAAATTATTAAAATCGGTTCATTTTTGACTAAGTTATGAGTATTTCAAAAAATTTTTTTCTTATATAATTAAAAAAAATCGATTTTGAGCCGAAAAACAAAATTGCCGATAACTCTTGAAAAAAAATTTTTTCGGGCGAACAAAAAAATACGTGTCTCATTATTTTGACCAGAGAGCAACATATTTGAGTTACATCGAAATCGAAGAACATGTCCCGAATAGCCCTTTTGAATTGAAATGGAAATAATCTATATAAGAAAATTTTTTTTAATTGCTCATAACTTAGTCAAAAATGAACCGATTTTAATAGTTTTGGGTTCAAAATGATCGTTATTACTTACACGAGCGATTTCATTTAGAAATAGTTGCAAAAAAGTAGTTGAAAATTTTTTATTTTGCAAAAAACAAAAAGTGCGAAACAGGGTGTTTACTCAAAAATTCATTACTCAAAAACAACGCATTTTAGCTACTAGGCATGCAGCTCAATTAAAGTTTGAGATGTTTTTTTGATTTGGAAAAAGTTATAAAAAAAAAAAAATGCACTTTTTGAAATATTGAATTTTGAAAAAATTTAAATTTTTTTTCTTTTTTACTAAATAAAAAATTTTCAACTACTTTTTTGCAATTGTTTCTACATGAAGTCGCTTGTGTAAGTAATTACGATCATTTTGAACCCAGAATTATTAAAATCGGTTCATTTTTGACTAAGTTATGGGCATTTCAAAAAATTTTTTTCTTATATAATTAAAAAAAATCGAGTTTGAGGCAAAAAACAAAATTGCCGATAACTCTTGAAAAAAATTTTTTTCGGGCGAACAAAAAAATACGTGTCTCATTATTTTGACCAGAGAGCAACATATTTAAGTTACATCGAAATCGAAGAACATGACCCGAGTAGCCCGGTTGAATTGAAATGGAAAGCATCAAGTACGTTGCATTGATGCATACAATGCAGAATTAAGACATTGAACACATTTCTAACAACAAACCTACCAAAATTAAACACAGAACAAAGGCAGGCATATGACACAATTAAAGACAACTAGCGAAAACCCGCCCGTTCCGCTGGTCGTCTTTAAAAAAATCTAGATTAATTAATTAAATTAAGCCGAAATATACTGTGTGTATTTTATAAAAATTCTCGCTCATGAATGAAATGAAAGAAGTTTTAAATAGTAGTAGCAATTAAAAAACGTGTGATGTGTTTTACTTTATTACTTTTTTTATTGTAATGCTCTTTGGTATACAATATTCTTCGTTTTTCCATGCGTTGTTGAATAGATGAACAATACCGATGGCTTTCCAACTTTTGAGCATGAAACATAAAGTTGGCCATGAGAAAACCATGGGTATTCTAAATCAATACCACAAATTGATAAAGTTTGGCCTTGTGACTTATTAATAGTAATCGCGAATGCAAGGCGAACAGGAAATTGAAGACGTTTGAACTCAAACGGCATTTTCGATGGTATCATTGGTCTTCGCGGTATTAAAACGTCTTCACCAGAGTATTTTCCATTCAAAATTGTTGCTTCAATGACGTTATTCATCAATCTCTTAACTGTTAATCGAGTGCCATTACATAGTCGTGGTTGATTTATGTTTCTCAACATAACAATCGGTGCTCCTATTTTCAAGTTTAGCATGTGTGGCGGTAACCCAGGTAAATCAAAGGAATTCAAAAATTCAGTGGGATAATTTACAATATCGTCTTGATTTGTAACAGTGTCAACGGATCGATATGTTTGTTCTGGACTTGGTATGTTAGCCAAAATAGCCGCATTCATTTCATTCACATCTTTATTTTTGCCAGCCATTAAGGCTTGTTCACTAAGCCAATCATGATTTTTGTAATTTTGAGGCAAATTTGGGAAAATACTTTGAATTAACTGTTCTTTCATTTGACTTATTTGACAAAAGTTTGGTTGTAAAGTTATTAAGCCAGTTAAATTAACGACAGGAACTTTGCCATTTCCAATATCCAATAACACTGTGCGACAGTGAAATTATACTTTTATAGAGACCTAGTACAACTTGTAGGTATAGTAAAACTAAGAAACATGGTATAGGAGAAATTTCCAATACACCCCCAAAATCTCATTTTATGGCCATAAAACCGTTTTTCAGTAGGTTGATGTGAACAATCCCTCCTAACTTCGCCAATTTCCATCCGATTTCGAATTTGTTTTTTAGTTCGAAAGAACAAAAACAAGCCTTTTTGACAGTGTGTTGACAATTTTTCTGAAATGACAACTGACGAGACTGTAGACGGAAGTATTCGGAATTTTTTTATTTTTTCTCTATTTTTTCAACTTTGACATCATTTTTGCGATATTATCCGATGTTGAGGATGTTTTTTAGTAGACTACTGTTATAGTGAATTTAATTCTGCGTCGAATGAGCTATATTTGACTGTAATTGAATTAAAATTCATAGAGTTGTGCGAGTTTTAAGATTTTATTTTTTTTACTAATTTTATAGCAAGTGTCAGTATAAACACATCATCAGTACGAAACAGTACAGGTTTAAAATTTTAAAAGATGTCGGGAAAAACTAATCTTCATTTCAAAAATGTTTGCTAGACCTGCTCCGTTTATAAGAGTCATCACTTGTTTTACGTTTTAAGGACCAGCAGTAATCAGCAAGCATATTGATGGAGTTCTTCCCTTGAAAACATTTTTCGATGACTCCTATCTCCTGGTGAAATCTTTCACCCTGTTCATCGGTCATCTGGCCCAGGTTTTCCGGGAAAAAATTCAAATGTGAGTGCAGAAAGTATATCTTGATGGACATATTGCATTCCATTTTTTTCGTACGCACTCAAAAACTCTTTGACGACTTCAACATAATCAGAGCTCTTTTTATTTCCAAGGAACTTCTCACACAATGATTTAAAACTTTCCATGCCCGTCTTTCCACTGCACTGAGCTTACTCGTAAATTTCTCATCTCGCATGAGTTTTCAAATCTGAGGCCCGACAAGGATCCCTAAAATTGTGATGACTCTTATAAACGGAGCAGGTCTAGCAAACATTTTTGAAATGAAGATTAGTTTTTCCCGACATCTTTTAAAATTTTAAACCTGTACTGTTTCGTACTGATGATGTGTTTATACTGACACTTGCTATAAAATTAGTAAAAAAAATAAAATCTTAAAACTCGCACAACTCTATGAATTTTAATTCAATTACAGTCAAATATAGCTCATTCGACGCAGAATTAAATTCACTATAACAGTAGTCTACTAAAAAACATCCTCAACATCGGATAATATCGCAAAAATGATGTCAAAGTTGAAAAAATAGAGAAAAAATAAAAAAATTCCGAATACTTCCGTCTACAGTCTCGTCAGTTGTCATTTCAGAAAAATTGTCAACACACTGTCAAAAAGGCTCGTTTTTGTTCTTTCGAACTAAAAAAAGAAATTCGAAATGGGATGGAAATTGGCGAAGTTAGGAGGGATTGTTCACATCAACCTACTGAAAAACGGTTTTATGGCCATAAAATGAGATTTTGGGGGTGTATTGGAAATTTCTCCTATACCATTTTTTTTAGTTTTTCTATAGCCACAAATCGTGCTAGGTCTCCATAAAAGTATATTTAATTTTTTTTTTTGTCACACCGTGTAATTGCTGTGAAAATTCAGCAGCTGATGGATCATTTTGCATTAGAACACGTACATTTGTAGTTAGTTTGAGTGTTTGAACATGTCTCCACAAATATGATGATTTCAAACATGCAACCAATTCATCTGCTACAGTTGCTCGAGGAATAACAGGCAGTGTTTGTCTAAAATCACCTGCCAGCAGCATGACCAAACATTTCATTTTTACTACGTAAGTCTCGTAATGTCCTATCAAGCGCTTCCAGTGACTTTTTATGTGCCATCGTGCACTCATCCCATACAATTACGTGTGCGAAAAAGCGGAGAAGGAGAAGAGAACTGTTCTATTCCCCCCAGCTTCAACCCAGCTATGTGTTCAGGTGCAAATTACTTTTTTGCGTGAAGTCTGATATAAAATAAGTTCTATTTACTCTTCTTAAATTTATATAAACCTTTCCAGGCGAACTAAAAAAACTGACATATATTTGCTTCAACCGTATATTTGTGAGTACACAGGTAATACGTAAATATATGAATGATGTAGGTAATATCTCATATTAGCATAACCTTTCTGCAAAAAATTAAGGAAACGATCACCAATCACGCCGGCAATGATACAATGAATTTTTCACTACAACTGACTTCAGATTAACGTTTTTATAATAAGCGTATATGTAACATTTTCAAATTTTTCTAGAATTTTTTTTTTAATTTTTAATAATAAGTGATCTTCCTCTTTATCTTTCTCTTCCTCTTCATCTTCCTCTTTCTCTTCTTCTTCCTCTTCCTGTAGCTATTCCTTTTCCTCTTCCATCTCCAGCTCCATCTCCTTTCTTTATCCCGGAAACGGGCAGTAAAAATTACCTCACTTAAATGCTTTCATCAACAGCTCCCATCTGATACCCATATTGTACAAACACATCCAAGGGTACCTTGGTCCACCTTTTCGGCTATATCTCGAGACCCTTGTCACTCAGAGATCTAAAAAATACTCTGTATTAAAGCACTCATCAGTAGCTTTGATTTGATACCCACAATGTAAAAACACATCCTAGGGCTATCCTCGTTTTGGCCTTCGGCAGCGCCACCTGGTGGCGAGTGGAATCAATAAGCATATTAGACTAACCTTCAACGTGGAAAAATATATATATATACAAAATTTCATAATAATCAGCCCAGACACACACGACCCAAATGTATTCAATTCTAATGAATGCTATGTGCGGTACAAAAAATACGTGCGGCAAATAGCAAAAACACACTCACTTAACCGACGCACCGCACACACACGCGCTATTGAATTTCAATCATACTTCACAGAAACCTTTGCCAAAGCAACACCAACAACGTGTGAAACTTTCATTGTTTTCCTTACTAGTCCAGTCAAAAGAGACGAAAAAAATAGCCAACTTCATAATTTTAGGAGGATGCGAGTTTATGGCTTTATTATGTAAAGCCCATCACTGTGAACTTAAATTTGAGTTTTCGGGGTCGGGGGTTGTGTCCCGCGGCCGCCATCTTGGAAATAAGGGTGCAACTAGTTTTTGCGATTATCTCGTGAATTTCGAAAGTTACGAAAATTTTGTAACATACTTTTTTGTAGATAATAATATTATCTACAACTTTCATTCAAAACTTTTTTTTGTAATATAAAATTAATAATAAAAAAGTTATAAACAAAATTACGCGAAAAATTAAGGGATCAATTGTTTTAAAGCGTAATAACTTCTTTTTTATAGATTTTATGGAAAATATACTTTAGAGCTTTTTTATAGAGCATTCTTTTGTGAACATTTTTGTCTATAAGTTTTTTCCGCTATCTTTATTTAGTCGTATGATTTTGAGCTGCTAAGCGGAGCAACCAACACATTAGCGAAGCGCGTACATGATTACACAGGCCGACAAAATTTAACCAACATTCCGACGCAGAAACCAGACTATATATTTCCGAAGGTTTATGATGCGCTGAATCCAAATCTGGCCTCAGAATTGCTCTATCTGCTCTGGTTTTCGAGATATCCTAACCTAAAAGTGCAAAAAACTCCATTTTTGCCCATATTTGAGGTTATGTACCCTTGCAGATGTTTTCTTTTACCAAAATTAAAGGATGGCAGCTTTAAATGCAAGCCTTCTTTTTTCAAATGGCGTTTTGTTTGCTCAAATATCATTTTTTTTCGCAGAGATATCGCATTTTGAAATTTTCATGTTTCGAAATTTTCCTACACCTGAAAATCGATTGAGATAACATAGACATGATATAGTCGATTACTAATTTTCTTGGGCTTGAGGGCCTGATATATATGGATTAATAGTATGTAAATTTGGAGTTTGTGGGTAAGCCTGCTTGCGGTTAAGTGGGTTAGCCTGCTCGCGGTATGATAGGGGTGGTTTCTAGGGGTTAGGGCTGTGTGTGACACACTTATGGTGTGAGACAAAATTTTAAGAAAAATAAGACTCAATTCAAGAAAATTAGTAATCGACTATATCATGTCTATGTTATCTTAATCGATTTTCAGGTGTAGGAAAATTTCAAAACATGAAAATTTCAAAATGCGATATCTCTGCGAAAAAAAATGATATTTGAGCAAACAAAACGCCATTTGAAAAAAGAAGGCTTGTATTTAAAGATGCCATCCTTTAATTTTGGTAAAAGAAAACATCTGCAAGGGTACATAACCTCAAATATGGGCAAAAATGGAGTTTTTTGACCCCGACCCCGAAAACTCAAATTTAAATTCACAGTGATGGGCTTTACATAATAAAACCATAAACTCGCATCCTCCTAAAATTATGAAGTTAAATGCTCTTTTGACTGGACTATACACGCGTTGCTGAGATTACCCCGGACAAATGCACACTTTTTTTCGGCTGAATTTTTTTTATATATATAGATGTTGCAAATGAAAGAGGAGGAATATTCTTCTTAGATGCACCAGGTGGGACTGGAAAAACGTTTTTGTTGTCGTTAATTTCGGCCACCATTCGATCACAGAATAATATTGCATTGGCTTTGGAATCATCTAGCGGCAACTTTATTGGACGGCGGTCGCACTGCACATTCTGCATTAAAGTTACCATTAATATGCAAGTAAACGAAGAACCAACTAGCAACATTTCTAAAAATTCTGGAATGGGAAAGGTTTTACAAACATGTAAAATTATTGTATGGGATGAATGTACGATGGCTTATTAAAAATTTACTGGAAGCCTTAAATATAATAGAACACTGAAAGATTTTCGAAATAACACAAACATATTTGGTGGTGCACTAATTCTATTGGCCGGTGATTTTCGAAAAACTTTGCCTGTTATTCCCAAATCAACAGCAGCTGATGAATTGAGAGCGTGCCCTAAATCTCCTAATCTATGGAGATATGTTCAAAAACTCACATTAACTACTAATGTTCGTGTGCAGTTACAGAATGATCCAACAGCTGCTGAATTTTCCGAACATTTGTTGCAAATTGGAAATGGACGAAAGCCAATTGATAAGAATACAGGCATGATCACACTTCCAACTAATTTTTGTACCGTAACAGAATCAAGAGTACAATTAGTGCAAAATGTATTCCCAAATATTGCACAAAACTATCGAAATCAAGATTAGCTAAGCGAGAGAGCTAATATATATTAGCTGCCAAAAATATCGATGTCAATGAAATCAATGCCAGTATTTTGACTCAAATTCCAGGTGAAGTTGTCACCTATAAATCAATTGATTCAATCACTAATCCCGACGATGTAGTGAATTATTCAATTGAATTTTTGAATTCACTTAATTTGCCTGGCTTGCCACCACATCGTTTGCAATTGAAAGTCGGCGCAGTGATCATTATGTTGCGAAATATCAATCAGCCGAAACTATGCAATGGGACAAGATTAGCAGTGAAACGGACAATGAACAATGTAATTGAAGCAACAATTTTGAAAGGCAAATTTAAAGGTGAAGATGTTTTGATTCCGCGCATTCCAATGATTTCAACAGATTTGCCTTTTGATTTTAAGCGACTTCAATTTTCCATTCGCCTTGCTTTTGCTATTACAATCAATAAGTCTCAAGGTCAAACACTTGAATTACATGGATTTGACCTAACTTATCCATGCTTTGGACATGGGCAACTCTATGTAGGATGTTCTCGAGTAGGGAAACCATCGTTACTTTATATTTATACACCGCATGAAAATAAAACCAAAAATTTTGTGTATCACAAGGCTTTAGAATAAGTTGTTAGTTTACAATCATTAGAGTAAGTCACTAAAATAAATAAAACATTGTTATTAGAATAAGTCACAAAATAATGGCCGAGCATGAATTAAATGATGAAACAAGAAAAAAACAAAGAACACTTTTCATTTATATTTTTCTTTCACCCAGCGAAGCGGGTGAGGGTCCGCTAGTCTATATATATACAAATTCAGCCGTTTTTTGCGTTGTGATGAACTGTACGGAGAATGGCTCAACCGATTTTAACCAAACTTTGCCACATTGAAGAGACACATGTGGAGAAGGTTTGTAACTATGTTTGGTTTAAATCTCCTTTACTTCTTCGTGAACACACAGTATACATGAGGCGGCGTTCTTTTTACGCGTGTGGTTGTTATTGTAAACGGTTGCATGGAGCGTACATTTTACTCACATATGTGCAAGTTAACGCAGCAGTATTTATGCCTAAATTTTCAGTCCATTACATACATTTCAATGGAATGCAAACATACATACATATACATATATTCATACAGCAGTGGCTGCACGCCTGCATTCGCATAGAATAGAAACATACAAATTAGCAGGCACAGCTGTAGCTGTCCGCATGCAATAATTAATCGTAACACAATGCTGTTGTGACTAACTTAACACTTTGCTTAAATACTTCTTCTTTACACCCACACTTCGGGATAACCGAAGCAAAACCATTAGCTCAACGAACCTGAACAGGTAGTCGCTAAAAAAGTACTTAAGCAAGGCCGTTTTCTTAGAAGATTACCAAAGGTTATCAGTAATAGTGCATAGTGAAAGTAAGTGTTAAAACTAACAAGAAAGTGTTTTATTTGGTAAAGTGTTCAAGTGAAGCAGTTGCCAGGCATCAACCAAAGAGATAAAAAAAGTGAGACAGAAATATTTAAGAGAAGAGATTGTTTTCACATTTTCCAAAGATATTTTCCCGAAAAATTTACAAAATATATATTAATTTTGCAAATGATTGATAACAAGTGAAACAGTGAATAAATGGTGTGAAAAATACACACAACAGAAATCGGCAAAAATGATTAATACTTTAGAAGTTTTTTTTTTGGAGGATGGTTCCATGTGTAGAAGTCCACGCAAGTGGGGAAAGTTACTGATCGCCATTCACTTGGGAGTGGCCAGGACGATTCTTCTACATATGGTTCAAGCAGCTCACAACGTCCGGGATTAGCCCACGTATCCTCTGGTTAGCTTCCGAACACCCGTTCGGGAGTGAGCTAACGTGAGAAGGCGAAGCATCCCAGCATAGCTGGTTGTGCGCTGGGTTTGGGACCCGCCACTTAAAAAGCCCCCCCAATGAAAACAGCAACAAAGCCTCGGATGAGAACTTCCAACACTGATGACGACCCCTGCAAACGAAATAAGGAATACGATTTGAGGGCATGCACCTGGAATGTCCGGTACCTTAATGGGGAAGGTGCCTCTGCCCGGCTGGTTGATGTCCTCGTGAGAGTAAAGGCTGACATCACTGCCATCCAAGAGATGCGATGGACGGGGCCAGGTAAGAAAAACATAGGACCTTGCGACGTCTACTACAGCTGCCATGTAAAGGAGCGCAAATTCGGTGTCGGATTTGTTGTGGGAGAGAGACTTCGTCGCCAAGTACTGTCGTTCACTCCGGTGGACGAGCGTCTCGCAATAATCCGCATCAAAGCGCGATTTTTTAACATCTCGCTAATTTGCGCCCACGCCTCGACGGAAGAGAAGGACGATGCGACCAAGGATTCTTTCTATGAGCGCTTGGAACGTTCCTATGAGCGCTGCCCCGCCACGACATAAAAATCGTGCTTGGCGACTTCAACGCCAGGGTGGGCAAGGAGGGAATTTTTGGCCCCACAGTCGGAAAATTCAGCCTACACAACGAAACATCCGGTAGCGGACAGAGGCTGATCGACTTCGCCGGGGCCCGAAACATGGTAGTCTGCAGCACCAGATTCCAGCATAAAAAGATACACCAAGCTACCTGGCTGTCTCCTGATCGAAAAACGCGAAACCAGATCGATCATGTTGTGATAGATGGAAGACACGCTTCTAGTGTATTAGATGTACGTACGATCCGAGGACCCAACATCGACTCGGATCATTACCTTGTTGCAGCCAAACTGCGCACACGCCTCTGTGCAGCAAAAATCGTACATCTACCTACGCAAAGAATGTTCGACATCGAAAAGCTGCAATCACAACAGACAGCCAGAAGATTCGCCACTCGACTCTCACTCCTGCTCTCGGAGAGCACTGCCCAACACACCGGCATGCGCGAGCAATGGAGCAACATTTCTCGTTCCCTACGTACCGCCGCCGAAGAAGAAATCGGATTCCGGCGAGCCCGAAAAAACAATTGGTACGACGAGGAATGTCATGCTGCCGCCGAAAGAAAAGATGCCGCCTATAGAGCCACGCTGCGATCGGGCGCAACGCGAGCCAAGGAAGAGAGACGTATTATCCGACAGAAGAAACGAGAGGCCGAAATACGTGAGTGCGAGGAGCTTGAGATGCTGGCCAATAGGAACAACGCCCGAAAATTTTACCAGAAAGTTCGGCGGCTTACAGAAGGTTTTAAGACCGGGGCGTTGTCCTGTAAGAACAAAGACGGCGATCTGGTGACTGACGTACAGAGCAATCTTAAATTATGGAGGGAACACTTCTCGAACCTGTTAAACGGTGACAGCTGCGCATGTCATAGAGAATGTGAAGATCCCGATACCCCAATCGTTGACGACGGAATTGTCGTTCCGTTACCCGACCATGACGAGGTGAGAATAGCAATATCACGGCTAAAGAACAACAAAGCCGCGGGCGCCGACGGACTGCCGGCTGAGCTATTCAAACATGGCGGCGAGGAGCTGGTAAGGTGCATGCATCAGCTCCTATGCAGAATATGGTCGGATGAAAGCATGCCTGCCGATTGGAATTTAAGTGTGCTCTGCCCAATCCACAAGAAGGGCGATCCTGCAATTTGTGCCAATTACCGCGGGATTAGTCTTCTAAATATCGCCTATAAGGTTCTAGCGAGCGTATTGTGTGAAAGGCTGAAGCCCACCGTCAACCAACTGATTGGACCTCATCAGTGTGGCTTCAGACCTGGAAAGTCTACCATCGACCAAATATTCACAATACGCCAAATCTTGGAAAAGACCCATGAAAGGAGAATCGACACACACCATCTTTTCGTCGACTTCAAAGCTGCATTCGACAGTACGGAAAGGAGTTACCTGTATGCCGCTATGTCTGAATTTGGTATCCCCGCAAAATTAATACGGCTATGTAAGATGACGTTGCTCAACACCAGCAGCGCCGTCAGAATTGGGAAGGACCTCTCCGAGCCGTTTGATACCAAACGAGGTTTCACACAGGGTGACTCGCTGTCGTGTGACTTCTTTAACCTGATGTTGGAGAGCATCGTACGAGCCGCAGAACTTAATCGCTCAGGCACAATATTTTATAAGAGCGTACAATTGCTGGCGTATGCCGATGATATTGATAGAGAATCGAACTGACACAAAGCAGTGACGACTTCAGTCAATAGGCAATAAATCCTGTGCGGGCATGTTCAAACGTGCACGCTGCTTCAGTTTGCGCGGTCCCTCAAGCCGCCGTGCGACCGATCAGCCGATGGTAGCAATGCCACCGTCGAGCGCATTAAGTTACAAAACAGTCAATATCTCGGAAATGGAGTAAAAGTACAAAATTATATTTTCAGATTATTGAAGGTAAGCGTTTTTCGCACAATTATGCATAAGTCCGATTGTTTAACAGCGTGAAGAAAGCATGAAAAAATGCAACTGATTACAAAAAGTTATTATTTATTTATCTATTTGTCACAATAAAAAAAGTTATTAACAATTAAAAAATAGTACAGACAATACTTGAATGGTATGCAAAATTTCACGTCATTATCTATTGTAGTTTTGGAGTAATTAATTTTTCAATTTAATCTTGCTTAAAACTTTAATTGTTAATAACAATTGCTAAAATTGGAATTTGCGCGAAATATTTATAGAATAGCGTTAACATGACTTTGACTATACAACGAGACATCTTGCCCTAAAATCCGTGACTTAGTGAAATTTTCGAGGATCACTTGACATGGCTTTACTCTCATTAGATTTTATGGACAGATTCAAAGGCAAGCATATCACTTAATAGGTTCATTACTACCACTACCCGATCAAGAGTCAAAATTTTTGCAAATTTATTTCATTAATGACAACGATGATGAACTTGAAGCACGCTGTGCATTTTCCAGAAATATAAACAGAGTCATTATGAGACAGTTACAAGATTTATTACACACACACAATGTTTTGGTGCAAAGTTTTAAAACAACAATCGAAAGATTGTCATCTGATAATCATAAAATTAAAATTGATGCAAATAAAACACGTGCCGGCGAACATCGTGGAAGATACAATCAACCAACTTCAAGCAACGAGGTTGCAATTGTTATATCTGGAGATGAATTTCAACCAAGAGATATTGTTTTGCAAAGAAGAAATGATACACTGCAACGTGTTAATGAAACGCATCGAAAATATGATGCATTACAATATCCTCTTATGTTCTGTCGTTATTGTTCTGTGGTTATTCGATTGATATAAAACAAATAAATCCAGCAAATGGTCAAGAAACAAATAAAACTGTAAGCGCAATGAATTATTGTGTATACAGAAACATGATAAGAGAAAATCAAGAGAATCACATTTTAAAATGTCGTAAATTATTTCATCAATATATTGTTGACATGTATGCGAAAAGAGAAACAGAACGATTGAATTACATTAGATTCAACCAAAGAAAATTACGCTGTGACGAATACATACATTTACGAGGTGCAATTAACAACGATACCAACGTTAATAACATTGGTCAAATGGTAATATTACCTTCATCGTATACAGGCTGTCCAAGGCATATGCATGAATACGCCCAAGATGCAATGTGTTATGTCAGAAATTATGGTCGACCAGACTTATTCATAACTTTCACATGCCATCCGAAATATGATGATATTAAGAATCATTTATATACTGGGCAATCAGCTACTGATAGGCATGACATTACTGCAAGTGTGTTTAGACGAAAGCTACAGTCTCTAATGGATTTCATTGTAAAACATAAAGTTTACGGAGATGTACAATGTTTCATGTATTCTGTGGAATTGCAAAAAAGAGGCTTGATTTGGTTAAAACAAAAACTAACCACAGATAAAATTGATCATATTAATTGCTCATAACCAAGATGTGGGGATCGATAATCGTTGGATAGTTCCGTATTCCAAATTATTATCGAAAACATTTAACGCACATAATAATGTTGAATATTGTAACTCCGTAAAATCCATCAAATACATATGCAAATACATCAATAAAGGAAGTGACATGGCAGTATTTGGAGTTGTAAATCGAAATGATGAAATTACTAATTACCAAATGGGAAGATACATTAGTAGCAACGAAGCAGTTTGGAGAATATTATCATTTCCGATTCATGATCGCCATCCAGCTGTTATTCATTTGTCAGTCCATTTAGAAAATGAACAAAGTGTTTATTTCACTGAAAATACTGCTCAACAAATGGCCGAACGGCCACCAGCAACAACACTAACTGCATTTTTCAACTTATGTAAAACAGATTCATTTGCAAGAACATTGCTTTATTCAAATGTTCCTAAATATTATACTTGGAATGCATCATCAAGGTCCTGGGTACGAAGGCAACGAGGAATACCTGTAGATGGATATCCAGGTGTTCATTTGGGTGATGCAATCGGACGACTTTACACTGTGCATCCAAGTAAAGTGGAATGTTTCTATTTACGTTTACTCTTAGTTGATATTCCCGGCCCAAGATCATTCGAAAGTTTGAAACGAGTTAATGGTCATCTTTGTTGTACTTATCAGCAAGCATGCAAAGAATTGAATTTGCTTGAAAATGATAATCAGTGGGATGCAACTGTTATGGCTGCATGTGCAACAAGTTCTCCACACCAAATAAGAACACTATTTGCCATCATTATTGCTACATGTTTCCCAGCAAACCCAAAAGAATTGTGGAGTACTTACCAAGAATACATGAAAGAAGATATCCCACATCAACTACGTCGCATTACTGCAAATCCAAATTTGAATTATACAGATGAATTATATAATGAGGCATTAATTAAAATCGAAGACTTTTGCCTGATGATTGCAAATAAAACTCTGACTGAGTTAGGTATGATCGCACCAAATCGTCCGATGCATGATGCATACAATGCAGAATTAAGACGTGAAAAAGAATATGATCGAAATGATCTGAACACATTTGTAACAACAAACCTACCAAAATTAAACGCAGAACAAAGGCAGGCATATGACACAATTATAGACAATGTTGCAAATGAAAGAGGAGGAATATTCTTCTTAGATGCACCAGGTGGGACTGGAAAAACGTTTTTGTTGTCGTTAATTTTGGCCACCATTCGATCACAGAATAATATTGCATTGGCTTTGGCATCATCTGGAGTAGCGGCAACTTTATTGGACGGCGGTCGCACTGCGCATTCTGCATTAAAGTTACCATTAAATATGCAAGTAAACGAAGAACCAACTAGCAACATTTCTAAAAATTCTGGAATGGGAAAGGTTTTACAAACATGTAAAATTATTGTATGGGATGAATGTACGATAAAAAATCACTGGAAGCCTTAAATAGAACACTGAAAGATTTTCGAAATAACACGAACATATTTGGTGCCTGGCTTGCCACCACCTCGTTTGCAATTGAAAGTCAGCGCAGTGATCATTATGTTGCGAAATATCAATCAGCCGAAACTATGCAATGGGATAAGATTAGCAGTGAAACGGACAATGAACAATGTAATTGAAGCAACAATTTTGAAAGGCAAATTTAAAGGTGAAGATGTTTTGATTCCGCGCATTCCAATGATTTCAACAGATTTGCCTTTTGATTTTAAGCGACTTCAATTTCCCATTCGCCTTGCTTTTGCTTTACAATCAATAAGTCTGAAGGTCAAACACTTGAATTACATGGATTTGACCTAACTTATCCATGCTTTGGACATGGGCAACTCTATGTAGGATGTTCTCGAGTAGGGAAACCATCGTTACTTTATATTTATACACCGCATGAAAATAAAACCAAAAATTTTGTGTATCACAAGGCTTTAGAATAAGTTGTTAGTTTACAATCATTAGAGTAAGTCACTAAAATAAATAAAACATTGTTATTAGAATAAGTCACAAAATAATGGCCGAGCATGAATTAAATGATGAAACAAGAAAAAAACAAAGAACACTTTTTGTTGCGCGAATGTTGCGTGGAGAATCCTAAATATGTTGCGGGAATGTTGCGTGGAGAATCCTTAATATGTTGCGGGAATGTTGCGTGGAGAATCCTTAATATGTTGCGGGAATGCTGCGTGGAGAATCCTTAATATACTGCGGGAATGTTGCGGCAAAAGTCCTATTTTTCAATTCAAAAAGTCTGCTGTTTCAGCTTCGAAATTACAATTTTTTCTCACAATTTTATTACAAACTATTCCCTATACTATATATACACAATTATTTCAAACAAAACCTACTTGTGTTCACAGAAAATTATATCAAATAACATGAGTTGAAAAACATTAAAGTATTTTAAACTAATACTAAACTGGACTCAACACGCCGCCGCCGTTGAACTATCTCAATAAGTTCAATATATAATAGAATATTACAAATTATAGCAAAGAAAAATATGAAAAGCTTGATAACATTTAATATATGATGAATTAGTAGTTTCTTCGTGAAACAAGTCTCTTTTCGTTGGTAAAGGGCAGAGCTTTACTATGGGCCGAACTAATTCGCCATGCAGTATTCAGCGTAACCACTCTCGCGCGTCCATCGGCGCCAGGATGGCATTTAATAACACGTGCCAGCGTTCACTTCGTCGGAGGGGTAGGCTCGTTGAAGACTGCAACTACATCACCTTCTTCGATGTTGCGTGAAGGGCGAAGCCACTTGGTACGACGTTGCAAGCTGACGAGATATTCGTCTCTCCAACGGCGCCAGAAATGCTGTCTCATGGCAGAGATCGCTTGCCACCGCTGACGCAGATTTTTCACGGAGCCCTTGACCCTCAGGCTCCGGGATAGATTTAAGCGGTTCACCGACAATGAAGTGGCCAGGCGTAAGTACCTCTACATCACCAGCGGCTGCAGAACTCTCACAGAGTGGGCGGGAGTTGACGCAGGCTTCTACTTCTGTCAGCAGCGTGTTGAACTCTTCGTAGGACAGAAGAATTTCGCTCATAACACGTTTCAGATGATATTTGACTCTTTTTATGCCAATCCCCCATCTTTTTTTTCTAATTTCCATATGCATACCCACTACATTTTTTGCTGATGCTATAAGATGTTCAAATACAGAATTTCATATTTCTAGCATAATTGTAACCAGTGCCGATGGAGCGTTTAGTAAAAATCGTGTTTTATCCTGATATTTCGGTCTGCTATAAAATCACTATAAATGCAATAAATTAAGTGAATAAAAGGAAAAGTTAAATGAAGTGAACGATAATATTTATTTGATAACATAAAGTAATCACAATCAGAGAGGGTAACTTCTTTTTAGAGTAATGTTTTACAGTGACGTAAAATTTTCTATGATCCGCGACACAGCACAGCAAAACTGTTTATGCTCTTCTTCCGCGTGATAAGTCCGTTAAAATCATGTCCTTAATTTAACAGCCCCTTCAGTATCATTCACAACTCTCCAATGAATTATTTTTCTTTTAGGTTCCAGAAAAGCGGCATTATTATCCGAAGAAGATACATCTTCCTTTAGAAATCAGTCGTGGGTCTGCAGTCTTGATAGAAATTGTTTGCTCTTCCCCGATACGAAATCATCCCGTGTTTTGTTTGAAAAGTAAAGAAAAATAAGTTAACTAACATAAACAAAAAAAGACAACAACAACAAAAGATTAAATATTACAAAAAGTCAATTTAACTTACCAAACAACTTTTGAGTCAGTTCTTCGAACCATAGCGTTTGCTAAAATCTGAGGTTTTATCGCTGTTGACAATCCTTGTCTCTTTAGTTTGGTTAGCAACTTCATCATCAAACAGTGATAGAATGACTGTCTCTTTGCACTCGCCATCCAGCGTGTCTGATGCATAGCTCCGGGGGTCTCAGTTTTAATGCTTCCTCTGTGTCTCCTCCCAAAAATGTTATGCACAGTTCGACCCATTCCAGTAGAAAATTTTGTCTTATTCTGCCTTATAAAATATTAACAGAGCTTGAATGTCTGCCTCGGCGACACGAAATTAAGAGATGGTTCGGTATTACTAGAGTCGATGTTTTTCGAATTTTCCTCGAACTTTTTCAACGTCGGAATATTTAGTAGTAATCTGCTTGATGTTGGTTTTAAAGACATTTTTTAGGACCAATTCATAAACATGATGAAACGCAGTAGTTCTCTTCCTAAAGTTTGCTCCGAAATAGCACAAGTTCCATAGAAACGGTCAATATTGGAAGCTGTTGTATTTTTATTGTTGTTGTTAAAGCAGTAATAGAAGCCCCGTAAGTGTAGGGTATCGTCTTCATCTGGCTCATCTAAGGGTAGGCCCAGGAGAAATTTTTCTCACCGCTCTCGAACGTAAGCTGAGTTTTCTTAAAATTTGTTTGCAACTCTCTCAAAACGTGATATAAATCAACAAGTATCTTTACGTAGTTAGGAAATGCCTTCTTTGGAATTCTTGCTTTTTCCCAATATATCATGTACTCGTTAATTTCAAGATTTACACCTTCACTAACAGTCAGTTTAACCTGACGAATATTGTAAAATAGGGTTGAGAAACTTGTCGATAAGATCGTGATTTTGCACCATTAATTTGATAGCCAAGCAATCCGATAAAGAAAATATTTTGTTTGTCACTACGTAATTCCACCGACATGTTGACATACTTAATAATGGAGCACTAATAATCTCAAAAATCACGTTTGAAATAACAAGTAGAATATGTACTCGTATATATGTAGTTACAAGTTACGGCGTAGTGCTCATGCTACTGGTTTGACCAAAATTAAATCGCCAGTCGGTACGGGTTATCGTTTATAAATCGAGGTAGTATTTTTTTCTAGACAATATAGGGTTATTAGTAAACTTTCACGAGTTCTCTGGTATATGCTCAAAGCAATCAGTCTTAAGTTAAGCGTGTGAACATGTAAGCGTAAAGTTAAGTGATTGAAATTAAATAAAGAAAATAAACCGCCAACATGACTATCTTTTTAAATAACTGAACTTTGTACAGTCATCTAGCACGCATAATATCATTGCTTCAAAATAATAAACATTACCAGCCTCAATATATACATATACCTATAAGTAGATTTTTCTTTGTTAGCGCTGTGAAATGGATGTGGAAATGTGGAATTCTTTACCAGTATGAATTAAATGGATGAAATCGACTAGTTGCTTCAAAACCGCAGTTAAAAATCTCGTTAAATAGTAACCTCCCTCCACCCCTCCTCTTCCTCTTTGCCTTCCTCTAGCATATTTGTTTTCTGTTATTGTTAATTTTAAGCTAAACTTTTATAAGTAGTAATTCGAACTATCATAGTTATTGTTATTAAATTATCAAATACTCTTACGTACGTTGAAATTACTTCATGTAGTTCCGTTATTTCTGATATACAATGAAAATTAATAAAAAGATATTAATGAAAACAATACGTAGTATTATGAACCATGATGTAGTTTGAGCTTCATGGAAATCTAATCTCATAAGTTGGCAAAAGTTGGTTTAAAATTCTAAAGGCCTTGACTATTTACAAGTTTGACACAATTTATATTGCTCGTATTCTCATGTTCAATAAGAAATTTCTAATCTGATACGCAGAATCACGTAACAGATGACATTTCAGTAAATATAGTTGTGGAACCGGAAGCGAGCAGACATTCTGTGAATAAATAGTTTTACTGTATTATTCTCACAGAGTCAAAAATTATGCATTTTATTTACTTTCATTAAATTTGTAATACTTTAAGGTCATTATAAATTATAAGACATCAGGAGCTTTAAGTTGAATAACTATTTGTAATCAATTCAACTCACTTTAATATTTGGTGCTCCTATAAGCACTTTGGCGCGGCTTATCTGAACACTTGCTGGACGTGGAGTACATGTACTCCCGTGAGGAGTTGCCTGATCTCCCATCGGGCGCGTCGGAGGTGGTGGTTAGGGAAGCCTTGGCATCACACGAGTGGCCTTCCCTGATGGTTTAGGTTCAACACTCGTGTGATGACTCAAAGTTCGCATTGAATTAGGGTGCCATTCACGAACCAAACTGGCTAGGGAGGAGTCCTGAATTGAAACCTTCATCGGTAATGGAGAACAATAGGATTAGCACTCCAGGTGGGATCCACACAAGTGGCAATCCACCCACTTCGGCGGAAGGGGCATGGATTCTGGAGGTCCCAACCATTACCAAAGTCTCTCAGCTGTATGAGCGAGAGCGCATTCTGGAGGAGACGGAGTTTGCTATCGCAATGTCCTCTTCTTCAGAGACTGAAAGAGTTTTCCAGTTTCTGCGGTCACTGCGGTGGCGGCACGACATCCTAAAGAAGCCGGAAAATCCAAGAGGGTGGCAAGGAAGGAAAAGAGGTAGCAGCTGGCACAGCACGGAGAAATCCTCATGTGGCTCTGCCGGCCCTTCTGCGTTTGTGTCTTCCCAAAGACCTCGGTCGGCGCAAGTCACACCCACGGAAGCTACCGAGTCCTCGGTGGGCACGGGAGCTCCCAAACTGTCTCGCTTTCGAGGAAAGCGGAGGAAGACAGTGACTGAAAGCAGTGCACTTTCCTGCCCTGCAGCTGCCGAAGATGGTCCAGCCACGACCGCCAAGGTACGAGCGCGCCCTTAGCGCCAGTCAATGTGGCAGGAAACGGTTTTGCCAAGCCACGTTCTGATCGGCGTCTTGGTAAAAAGTCCAACACAGCTGTCTGCCTGGCGGAATTTTTGTCAGTGGAGGATGGCGGGCGAAAAGACTGCTGTGATCGGTAAACTGCAGCCTGACCATCAGCTGACGGATGCTGAAATCAATTAGTCAGTCTACACCGAAGAGAGCGTATGCCCCAGGAAAACCATCTGGGGGTGTCCTGTCCAACCTACGTGCCCAGAATCCAAGTATCAGACCTAGGCTTTGGCGACTCCTTTCGCACACCAAGAATAGCAAACGGGAAGGGGCTGCTCTTGTGGTGCGAGTGGATGAGGCCAGTGCTGATGGCATGGGCTCACGGTACGGGAAACGTCTGAGTATTTCTTTGGCGCTGTTAGTTTCCACGTCTTCCCAGAGCATTGGCTAGAACGATTCCTGTAGCTACCGTCCCTTAACGGTGACACAGATTAACTTGCCACATTCCAAAGCCGCTACCGCACTACTAAGTAGAAGGCTTACTCAGCTGCACACATTACCCCTTATAACAACAGCGCGATAGCCCTGGATCTTTAGGGGCCGCCTCTGCGGCTTTAGCGCGTTGAAAGGGGCCCCGTAATTATATGACACGAGAGGCAAATTGAGGCACTCAGCATGCTGATGGAATTTCACTTTCCAGATAATCAGATAAACGTCGGCCGGCAACAGCCCTTACAGAAAGAGGCTGATGTCAGAGCTGCTACAATTTCTCGACATGACTGGTACACTGACAGATCTGAGGTGAATGAAGCAATCATTTGATATGCCATCAAATCTTTTGGCGGCTACAAGCCGCCCGGACCAGATGGCATATATCCTGCCATACTGAAGGAAGGCGCAGAGTCATTGAAGAAAATCTTCACTGCATGCCGGGAACTGGCTTATATACCACGCTCTTGGAGGATGTTGAGGGTTGCCTTCATCCCAAAGGTTGGAAGAATCGATTATACCAGCCCCGAAAGCTTTAGACCCATCAGTATAACTTCTTTCATGCTGAAAAGTCTCGAACGACTAATGGAATTGCGCATACGTCAGAATTCGCTGAAGGCTCACCCTCTGTCTCCATTTCAGCATGCCTATCAAGGTGGAAAATCCTGCGAGTCGGCACTGCAAAACCTTGTTGCTAGGGTAGAGTTGGCCATCGGCAGGAGGGACTACGCTATGGGCATCTTTTCGGAGATTGAGGGGGCGTTTGATAATGGCACTTTTGATAGTATGTGCATCTCTGCTAGTTGGCACGGCGTAGCCCGGGTGCTGGTGAAATGGATCCGTTCGATACTGACCAAAGGAATCGTCACAGTACGAGCAGTGGAAGATCTCCTGGTGCCATCCGTGGTTAATAGAGGCTACCCCCAAGGGGTGTGCTGTCTGCATTACTCTGGTGTATGGTGGTCAATCCTCCGCTCATCACCTTAAACGATTCGGGAGTCTACCCACAAGCATATGCGGACGATGTTGCCTGTTTGGTTACAGGCCCTTCGCTTATGAGTATCTGTAGAAAAGTGTAGAAAACTCTGGATATGATTGACACTTGGTGATGTACGAAAGGGCTATCGCCAAACCCCACCAAGACTGGTATTGTCCTCTTTACCAGAAGAAGGTAGCTTGATGGACTCGTTCGGCCTAAGTTAAAGAAGTCAAAATCCAGCTATTTAAAGACATCAAATATCTTGTAGTAATCCTCGATAGCAAACTCGTTTGGAAGTCATACGTTGAAACAAAGACAAGGAGTGGCCTTGAAGACTATCTGCAGGCTGAAGCACAATGGGAACTATTACGGCCCCTGTCCAGCATTGGACAACAGAGAAGGTGTGAACTTCGATCCCGCGATTCTCTCCATGCCCCTTGACTCCATACCATCAAGAGTCGTACTTGAAAAGAAATATAGTTTAGTGCTGCCAGAGGCTCAGTTGTGGTCAAACTCTGAAAATGAGACCGGCAAACACTGTTTTCGCATTTTCACGGATGGCTCCGGCTCTGGGGTCTATGTGGAATCCAGCAGGACAAAGCTGCACTTTGATCTTGGAATGCATGCATCTGTGTTTCAAGCGGAGGTGTATGCAGTTCAAGAAGCAGTGAACTTTTTTGTGGAAAACTGATGCAGAGGCGGATCTATATGTGTCTGCAGCGACAGCCAAGCCACGCTCATGGCCTTCGACAGCCCCCAACCACATCAGGGGTAGTCGAGTCCTGTAAATCCAGGTTGAACTATGTCGGTAGACATAATAGCCTGATACTAACATAGGTCCCGGGACACGTGGGTAACTAGATCTCCGACTCCTTAGCTATGACGGGATCTGAGGCCAACTTCTTTTGCCCGGAGCCCGTTCTGCTACTCCCTTCTACATCCATCAAAGCCACGGTTAGCAAAAGAATTACGCTAACCCACAAGCGAGCTTGGAAAGCTAAGAGAGGCTGCAGATGGACTAAACTCATGCTAGCTGTCATGTCTGATCGACTGGCTCCCTAAAGTCTACTCGGAGGTCGAATAGATTTAAAGAAAATTAAAAAGGGAAGCCGAGTACGTCCATTGTACTGTACAATGTCTCTGAGTACTGTACTTTCCAGTCTGTCCCAACAAAAAACAAAAAAAAAAGACATTCACCTGGCAAACTTAAAAACCGCTACTACATAACTTACATACAAGTGATATTGAGAATTAGAAATATTTACGTCATTACGGGTAGAATTTAGGGAAAACCACCGTAAAATTATACGAACACCTAAGGTCCAACACATAATCGACTCGTATACATCGCTCGCTTTTGATGGCAAATTCGAAGAGGTGTAGGTGTGCTACTGACACGTCAATGACATCCAAATAAACGGGCAGACAGTATCTTCGCCGTAAAAATAATGTGGCATCATTACCTAACATAAGGGAGGTGAGTTTCCTTCATATAGCGAAAAGAACACATATGTGTCCAGTTTGTACAAAGGGGGAACATCCAATACTTGACGTATCAGTTTACTTGGTTTCGTAGGTCCAAATAATGTTAGTTCATAAGTAATTTTTTTCGTTTCTTTAAAATATTTATTTTTCTTTGTATTGTAACTTAAATATCTACATATGTAAATTCTATATTATTATGAAAATTATAACCCGTTTTGACTAACTCTAACAATTATAAGGTTTAGCCTTGCTGAGTTAGGATTGAATTATAAATAATTAAATAAATAAACATTTCTAAACACATGGCATTCTTACATAACAGAGATACATGATATAACGACTGTCATCCTATTTTTGAACTCCAGTGAATCAACGAACGATGAACTGCGCGAAGATGAACTCTTGATCTACGTGCATCCAGAATGCATTTAATTACACTTAATTTTGTGGATTTCTTTTATTACAAAAAAGCTGCAAGCATTGAGTTGATATTGTGAATAGAGCAATAGTATACAGAAAAATTAAACGAATGGTTCATAATGGCCAATACGGTAAAGATTGCGAGCTTAACATTGGAAAAGATAAAAGCTATTACCCGTCAAAATAACTTGCCCACTACACGATCAAAATCAGAAGTTATTCTAAACCTGGATTCTTCTTCTTCTTAATTTGCACGATAACCGCTTACGCGATTTTGGCCAAGTTTAACAAAGCGCGCAAGTCGTTTCTTTCTCGTGCTAACCGGCGCCAGTTGGACACACCAAGTGAAGCCAAGTCCTTCTCCACCTGATATTTCCAACGCAAAGGAGGCCTTCCTTTTTCTCTGCTACCACCAGTTGGTATCGCATCGAATACTTGCAGAGCCGGAGCGTTTATATCTATTCGGTCGACATGACCCAGCCAACGTAGCTGCTGGATCTTCATTCGCTGCGCTCTGTCTATGTCGTCGTAAAGCTCATACAGCTCATCGTTCCATCGTCTGCGATATTCGCCGTTGCCAACGTGCAAAGGTCCAAAAATCTTCCGCAGAATCTTTCTCTCAAACACTAGATTAGGTATAGAGAAAAATTGTTGTAGGGGTAGTGTATGCTTCTTTGTATGTGCGTTTGTTTTTCTAGGTTCCCATAAGAATGATGATATTTCATATGCACGTGCATACATACATATCTATTTATAATTTGTTTAAATCTGAAATAGAAGAATTTGAAATCAGAGACTGATAATTGATAAATGTGTTTTATCTACAACAAGCTGGTTTACTCTTGCGTATAGAGAACATAGGATTCAGTTATTAAACTTTTCCGTGCTAGTGCTTCTGTGAAAACACTACTCCTGGGCCGTTGAAAAAGTTCTATGTTCAAGGTAATGTTTTCGTATTGGATCGTATTTAATTCGAGTTTCACAGCGTGTTGTTTCGACTCCATGGTAATATCATGATATTACTTACTCAGTGCATAAAGATACGAACATCATCGTGCCAAGTAATAAACGCGACCAATGATAGCTTTGTTCCTATACAAAAAGAGTAAGCGCTTTCTAAGTCTAAAATGAGACTTAAAAATCTTTTCTTCTAAAGCATTTCAACAATCTAAATATGTTTAATTGTGCCCGTGATGACCCTGTACGACGCAGCCAAGCGAGTTCTGCGACGAGCGCACAGAAAAATGTATATCTAAGCATATACATATACACTACAGCAAAAAAAGCAGCAATAAAGTTTGAAAGTAAGTTTCTAACTTCACGGCTATATTAATTATTTCGTACAGTTATTGTTAATTGGATAATCCCAAGGTATATCTCAGAGAACGTTAATGATATAGAGAAGTCTCACGAGCTACCAATAGTATAAATTGTCAAAAATGAAGTGTAACCGCGAAGACTTTTTCACCTCCCCCAGCTCGACAGCGGGGAAAATCTTAACAGAGCTGATTACGGCATATTCTGTATACGTACATTATCTCTGCACAGTTTTTGGTTTCTGTGTGAAACGAAATTGCCGACAGCATTTGAATGTGGATGGTTCCATACGTAGAAGTCCACGCAAGTGGGGAAAGTTACTGATCGCTATTCACTTGGGAGTGGCCAGGACGATTCTTCTGCATATGGTTCAAGCAGCTTACAACCCCCGGGATTAGCCCAAGTGTCCTCTGGTTAGCTTACGAACACCCGTTCGGGAGTGAGCTAAAATGAGAAGGCGAAACATTCTAGGATAACTGGTTGTGCGCTGGGTTTGGGACCCGCCAAATTCAGTGTCGGATTTGTTGTGGGAGAGAGACTTCGTCGCCAAGTACTGTCGTTCACTCCGGTGGACAAGCGTCTCGCAACAATCCGCATCAAATCCCGTTTCTTTAACATATCGCTAATTTGCGCCCACCCCCGACCAAAAATTCCTTCTCCTACAGTCGGATAACATGGTAGTCTGCAGCACCAGATTCCAGCATAAGAAAATACACCAAGCAACGTCGCTGCCTCCTTATCGGAAAACGCGAAACCAAATCGATTATGTTGTGATTGTGCGTGTCTACCACGCTTCTAGTGTATTGGATGCACGTACGATCCGAGGACCCAACATCGACTCGGATCATTACCTTGTTGCAGCCAAACTACGCACACGCCTCTGTGCAGCGAATAGCGTACATCTAACTACACAAAGAATGTTCGACATCGAAAAGCTGCAATCACAACAGAAAGCCAGAAGATTCGCCACTCGACTCTCACTCCTGCTCTCAGAGAGTACTGCCCAAGAAACAGGCATGCACGAGGAATGGAACAACATTTCTCGTTCTCTACGTGCCGCCGCCGAAGAAGAAATCGGATTCCGGCGAGCCCGAAAAAACAATTGGTACGACGAGGAATGTAATGCTGCTGCCGAAAGAAAAGATGTAGCCTATAGAGCCACGCTGCGATCGGGCGCAACGCGAGCCATCTGGGATCACTACAGAGAGCTAAGAAAGGAAGACAGACGTATTATCCGACATAAAAAACGAGAGGCCGAAATACGTGAGTGCGAGGAGCTTGAGATGCTGGTCAATAGGAACAACGCCCGAAAATTCTACCAGAAAGTTCGGCGGCTTACAGAAGGTTTTAAGACCGGGGCGTTGTCCTGTAAGAACAAAGACGGCGATATGGTGACTAACATCCAGAGCATTCTTAAATTGTGGAGGGAACACTTCTCGAACTTATTAAATATTGACAGCTGCGCATGTCACAGAGAATGTGAAGATCCCGATACCCCAATCGTTGACGACGGAATTGTCTTTCCGCTACCCGATCATGACGAGGTGAGAGTAGCGATAACGCGTCTAAAGAACAACAAAGTCGCGGGCGTCGACGGACTGCCGGCTGAGCTATTCAAACATGGCGGCGAGGAGCTTGTAAGGTGCATGCATCAGATTCTATGCAAAATAATGTCGGATGAAAGCATGCCTGCCAATTGGAATTTAAGTGTGCTCTGCCCAATCCATAAGAAGGGCGATCCTGCAATCTGTGCCAATTACCGTGGGATTAGTCTTCTAAATATCGCCTATAAGGTTCTAGCGAGCGTATTGTGTGAAAGGCTGTAGCCCACAGTCAACCAATTGATTGGACCTTATCAGTGTGGCTTTAGACCTGGAAAGTCTACCATCGACTAAATATTAACAATACTTTAAATCTTGGAAAAGACCCATGAAAGGAGAATCGACACAGACCATCTTTTCGTCGACTTCAAAGCTGCATTCGACAGTACAAAAAGGAGTTTCCTGTATGCCGCGATGTCTGAATTTGGTATCCCCGCAAAACTAATACGGCTATGCAAGATGACGTTGCTCAACACCAGCAGCGCCGTCAGAATTGGGAAGGACCTCTCCGAGCCGTTTGATACCAAACTAGGTTTCAGACAGGGTGACTCGCTGTCGTGTGACTTCTTTAACCTGATGTTGACAGTTATAATTTTGAGGTTGTAGCACTTCGTATACTTAGGAACCAGCATCAACACCGATAACAATGTCAGCCTTGAAATATAACGTAGAATCTCTCTTGCCAACAAGTGCTACTTTGGACTAGGCAATTGAGTAGTGAAGTCCTCTCTCGACGAACAAAACTAACACTCTACAAGACTCTCATCATGCCCGTTCTAACGTATGGCGCAGAAGCGTGGACGATGACGACATCCGATGAAGCGACGCTTGGTGTGTTTGAGAGAAAAACTCTGCGTAAGATTTGTGGACCTTTGCACGTTGGCAACGTCGAATATCGCAGACGATGGAACGATGAGCTGTATGAGCTTTACGTAGACATAGATAGAGCGCAGCGAATAAAGATCCAGCAGCTACGTTGGCTGGGTCATGTCATCCGAATAGATATAAACGCTCCGGCTCTGAAAGTATTCGATGCGATACCAGCTGGTGGTAGCAGAGGAAGACGAAGGCCTCCTTTGCGTTGGAAATATCAGGTGGAGAAGGACTTGACTTCTTTTGGTATGTCTAACTGGCGCCGGTTAGCACGAGAAAGAAACGACTTGCGTGCTTTGTTAAACTTGGCCAAAATCGCGTAAGCGGTTATCGTGCAAATTAAGAAGAAGATTTGAATGTGCATTTATTTGTTTCTTTGGTAACGAATTTAAGTATGTTTTAATTTTCTAGATTGTATAAAGCTTTGAAATTTAACATAAATAAAAAAAATTTAAAGAAACGTATTTGCATATATGGGACAACCAAGTTCAGTTGCATCTTTATAAAATATAGTGTTGCACCATGACCTACCTCGTAACACATCGCCTTATCATGTGTACATACAAGTTGAAGTCCAAAATAAACAAGACTGGCGTCTTAAAAATGTTTTGGATAGCGCCATCTTTTTAATGAGTTAGTACGCTGGAAGTTACATTTCTACCTGACTCCCAGTGAAAGCTTGGTGACATTCGGTTCAGTAGAAGCGAAGTTATTGAATCTAAGGTGTCAGTATGTTTGTATCGTCGGTACAAAAATAAGCTTCGAACAAAGAGCTATTGTCAAATTTTGTTTTAAAATCGGTAAAACGTTTACCGAAGCATTTGAATTGATGAAAAAAGTTCATGGCGATGATTGTCTATTTCGTGCCAGAGTTTATGAGTGACATAAATGACAATGGACATACGGGCCGCCCAAAATCAGTAATCACCGAAAACTCCATCGAAATTTTTTCGTAAATTTATCAAAAATTAACCGAACTCATCGTTGAAATTTATGGAATCGGAGTTGAATATCTCTAAGACATCGATTTATCGCATTTCAACTGATCATTTGAGTTTACGAAAGGTTGTGCACTTTTCATTCCGCACAAGTTAACTGAGGACCAAAAATTTCTCAGAATTCAACATTCGAAAGACCTCATTGAAGAGGCGAGAAAATACGAGAATTTCCTTTAGAACATTATAACTTGTGATAAAATGTGGTGTTTCTTACATCATCCTGAAACTAAGCGTGAAATTACCGAATAGAAGGCCCCAGACGAGCCAACACCCAAAAAATCGCGTTTGGAGAAGTCAAAAATCAAGTCGATGCTCATTTCTTATCACGATTCTAAGGGAATTGCCAGCAAAGAGTTCGTGCCAACAGGCCAAACCGTCAATGCAATTTTCTATCTCGGCGTTTTGAAACGTTTGTTACATCGCATTCGTCGAATTCTCCCTGAATACCACGATAGAGGAAGCTGACTCTTATTGCACGATAATGCATCATCTCATCGATCTACTCTTGTGACGGATTTTTGACTAGAAGTTGCATTTAACCATCAATCACTAACCGTATTCGCCTGATATAGCCTATACCTATTCGGAAAATTGCATTTGGCCATGAAATGAAAACGTCTTGCGTCCGCAGATGCCATCCGTCATCCTAAAGGACATTCCTGTCAGTGACCTGAAATACTGTTTCGAAAAGCTTTAAATCGCGCAAAACAAGTTATCAGAACGAAGCTCCTGTCGTTTTTATTTTACCTCACTCAGTCTTGTTTATTTTGGACTTCGCCTTGTACAATAATTAGGATGTAAATTCCCGAATGATAACATATACTAAAACAATTATCTTTTGCATATACGAGGTGCGTTCAAAAAGTATCGCGAATTTCGAATTTACGCAGGTTACGTATATTCGAAAAACGAAATTAAGTGTGCGGATGCATTCCCATTGTTGACTGTGTCATACGGAGAAGCTAATTTGGACCAAAGCAACGTTTATCGGTGGTACAAAATGTTCTCAGAAGGCCGAGAAGATGTGAACGACGAAAACCGTGCCGGACGCCAGAGCACTTCAACAACAGACGAAAAAATTGATGAAGTGAAGAAAATGGTATTGGCCAATCGTCGAATCACCGTTAGAGAAGTTGCTGAGGACCTAGACATATCGATTGGCTCGTGCCATTCGTTTTTTTTTTAGTGATTTGGGCATAATACGGGTCGCCGCAAAATTCGTACCAAAATTGCTCAATTTCGACCAAAAGCAGCATCGCATGAACATTGCTAATGACATGTTGGACTCTGTCCGCGACGACCCAAATTTGCTCTAGAGGGTTATAATTGGTGACGAATCGTGGGTTTATGGTTATGACGTGGCAACGAAAGCTCAATCATCTCAATGGAAGCTGCCGCACGAACCAAGACCGAAAAAACCGCGCCTAGTACGATCGAATGTAAAAGTTTTGCGATTGTAGGAACGTTGTGCATCATGAGTTCTTGCCACAGGGTAAAACGGTCAATAAGGAATATTGCCTGCAAGCTATGCACAATTTGAGCGAAGCAATCCGCAAGAAACGTCCGGATTTGTAGAAGAACAAAAATTGGCTCTTGCATCACGATAACACCCCTGCTCAAACATCGTTGCTTGTGCGCGACTTTTTTTCCAAAAACAACACACTAATGATACCACAGCCACCGTATTCCCCAGATCTGGACCCCTGTGACTTTTTCTTGTTCCCGACGCTACGCTACGATTGGCGAGATAAACACGGCATCAAAGGAGGAGCTGAACAAGATAAAAAATAATAATTTTTTGAAGTGCTTCGAAGATTGGAAAAAACGTTGGCACAAGTGCATAATATCTCATGGGGATTACTTTAAAAGAACAACATATCATAGATATTAATGAATAAATAAATAATTTTGAAAAACACAAAACTCGTGATACTTTTTGAACACACGTCGTACATATAAATATTTGTATGTGCGTATGCACAATAAATGCCCTAGATTACGTACGTACATATTTGTATACTCAACTCCCATTACGTATTAATATACACATATGCATGTATATATAACCGCACATACGGAGCAATCACTTTATTCCGCTAAATACGTATGTCGTCCAAAGTTAAATTATATGCCTGGCGACTACAAGAGCAAAATACATACATCCATTCATAGGCGCAGCCGTAGCTGCCATGATTCTAGTTGCCGAGCCGCTGAATAGTATGATATAGTCGCGGCGGCGCTGAATATTTTTGTAATCTTAAAGATATCTTAGACTAGTTGAACACTACATATGAGCAGGACAATAATAAACCAACAGAATTCGCCCCCAAATATTATATTAAAGAATCTTTAATTTTAAAAACATTTTTAAACGACATAGACCCGAATTTTGCTAGTACAGTAGGAAGAAAAGATCCCTTAGAGATGGATACTAACGGGTGATTTTTTAGCTGTTAAACATATTGGTTTAAACAGCTGACGCACGTTTCGTGTTTTGTTTCACTGTCAAACATCCTCAGTTTGGTGTATAATTTAACCATGAATCGTCTTACAAACGAACAACGCTTGCAAATCATTGAATCTTATATATAAAAATGGAGACGTTTTTTTGTGTTCGTTAGTCGCCGATTCACGCCTAAACGCATTCACCGATTTCAATCAAACTTTCACAGATCATTGTATTGGTGCATAGATGGTTTATGTGAAGTTTTGAAGAAATCGGTAAAAGTATGCGTGCGTTGTGTAAGTGTGAAAAATACAATATTTGCGTGTTTCCCTTATACGAACATTACGTATACGGAATGAGAATACACGCAAATGAATAGAATATACACAGTCATGAATAACATTGTTTCGAAGTCGGGTGACGTATGCGACTGTATTATTCGTAACACAATAGTTGTCCTCTCTTTTCTTTCCTTTTTATGCATGCGTGACACGGACTCAAAGCACATTGCTTTTTTTTTAACTGGAAAAATATTTTGAGCTTCATTTGAACGTTTTATGATTTAGATAAAATAAAAATTCGTTAAATATATTTGATTCCATTAATAACCATAAGCCTGTATTTTTCGAAGCTCAAAGTTTTTGGACAAATATTGAAACGTTTACTTAAATTAAATGTTAAATACATATATGTATATAAATGCTCAAATGTAAAAGTTTAGATGGATTTAAAATATACGAAATTATTCAGCGGTTGAATCCATACATTTTTTGAAATCCATCATATGGATCGACAGTCGCCATATATGTTCTTTTCAAAAATAAAATGTGTTAATTTGATGGTAGCTCGAATATTAAGATCAGGTTTCTATTAGTATAACTTTGTTCATGGGTTTGCGTAATTTTTCTGTGGTGAAAGTCTAAAACCAAGAAAAGAAAACGCGAAAACCGACGAGCAAAATGTAAAAAATAAATCCTCCTGCATGCATACATGTATACTCGAAAAAGTTATGCTAACACTTTTTTCATGCACTTACGTAGACAATTTTATATGGGCAAACGTACGTTTACGAGATAAATTCCTAAAAGCAGGTATAACTAAAATAGCGCTCTCAGGCATTTCTGTTACAATTCTTCTGTAAATTTCATGCTCCAAGTGTTCGAGCATTGGTTAGCGCTGAAGACGAATGCTGAGGATATAATACAAAAATGCATATTTACTTGATTTCACATAGTAATATTATCATTGTTAAAAGAGAACAAGTTTGTATTAGGTAATATGTAATTAAATAATGCAACCTTATGTGCTGCTTTGACGAGTGGAAAACCCAAAATAAATAATTATATTTGTATGTGTGTTTAAAAGAGTTGGATTATTTTGTGAGTGTAAGCAGTTTCAAAGTCAAAGAGTAGTTGCAACATTAAAAAGTACCTGAAACACATTTTCATTTAACAACTAAAATAGCAAATATGAGTGTGTTTTTCATTGTTGTTTTTTTTTTTTTTTGGGAAAAAATTTATAAAAATAAAATATATTGTGCGTAAAATTTTAATAATCAGTGAAAATAAAAAAACGGTGGTTTCGTTATTGTTGTTAGCAATTGTAATGCACATTGTAAGTTTTTCATGTTTTTTTTGATTAAATTCATTACTTTTCAATTATTTTGTTTTAACTTATTGGAAATCAACTTATGCGGCCAAAAGAATTAGAAATTTAATTTCAACATTAGAAAAAAGAAAATTATATTACTTACTGGAATGGGAAGAGTTTTGCAACAATGCAAATTAAATGTGTGGGATGAATGTGCAATGGCACATAAAAAATCAGTGGAAGCATTGGATAGAACTTTGAAAGATTTACGTAATAATCAAGAAATATTTGGTGGTGCTTTAATATTATTGTCTGATGATTTTCGTCAAACTTTGCCAGTAATTCCCCGTTCAACACCAGTAGGTGAATTAAAAGCATGTTTAAAGACATCCCATTTATGGAGGCACGTAAAAACTTTGACTTTGAAAACAAATCTGCGAGTTTATTTGCAAAATTATGCATCGGCTGACGAATTTTCAAGACAACTTCTGAAGATAGGAAATGGACAAATTTCTATTGATGCTGCTATTGGCTTAATCACTTTGCCAGATAATTTTTGTAATTTTGCACACACAAAACAAGAATTAGTTTCAAGTGTTTTTCCAAATATTGCGCAAAATTATCAAAATCACAATTGGTTAGCTGAGAGAGCAATACTGGCTGCGAAAAATAAGGATGTTGGTCAATTGAATGCGAATATTTTAAATGATATGCCTGGTGAGATTGTAACATTTAAATCAATTGATATAGTTATAAATCAAGATGACGCTGTAAATTATTCAACAGAATTTTTAAAGTCCTTGGATTTACCTGGACTGCCGGCTCATCGCTTACAATTTAAAGTTGGTGCACCAATTATTTTACTTAGCAGATTAGCAGTCAAAAAGGTCATTAATAATCTTATTGAAGCAACAATTTTAAAAGGAAAATTCAAAGGTGAAGACGTATTGATTCCGCGTATTCCGCCAATTCCACCAGATTTAGCTTTTGACTTCAAAAGATTGCAATTTCCAATACGTCTTGCATTTGCAATGACAATAAACAAAGCACAAGGACAATCGCTGGAATTATGCGGAATTGACTTAGAATATGCATGCTTCTCCCACGGACAATTATATGTATCATGTTCACGTGTAGGAAAGCCATCAGTTCTGTTTATTTATACCACAACTCAGGGCAAAACAAAAAATGTAGTTTACGAAAAGGGTTTGCGTTAGTTTAAGTTTAAAATTAACATTAATTTTATATTGTAAAAAAAGAATAAATACACATAGAGTGAATCTAAATCGAGTGTTCATTATTCATTTCTAATTTTGATATGCCTAGCGAAGCAGGCAGAGGGTCCGCTAGTTTTATTATAAAAATGAGTGTTCTGTTAAGAAAGTTTATCGCGCGCTTCTTCCATTTTATGGTCAGTTTAATCAACCCACTGACGCGGCTCTTCGAGCTATTGTGACTACATTTAGAAGCAAATTTACATTACTGGACATCAAACCACGAACACCCTTACATATGTAGAGTGCGAACTGAAGAAAATATCGCAGCTGTATCGGCCAATGTTAATGATGATTCGATTCGTCGCCGTTCGCAGCAATTGGGCCTCTGTTACTCAACAACGTGGAAAATTTTGCGGAAGGATTTAGGTGCGAAGCCTTTCAAAATACAACTGGTGCAAAAATTGAAGCCGAACGACCTACCGCAACGCAGAGTTTTTGGTGAATGGGCTCTTGGAAAGTTGGCCGAAGATCCACTTTTTTATCGAAAAATTGTGTTCAGCGACGAAGCTCATTTTTGGATCAATGGGTACGTAAATAAGCAGAATTTTCGATTTTGGAGTGAAGATCAGCCAGAAGAATTGCAAGAACTACCAATGTATCCAGAAAAGGTGACAGTTTCGTGCGGTTTATGGGCTGGAGGTATCATTGGACTTCTTTAAAGATGCTGCGAATCGTAACGTAACTGTGAATGGTGAGCGCTACCGAGAAATGTTATCCAACTTTTTTTTGCCCAAAATGCAAGAGCTTGACTTGCATGACATGTGGATTCAGCAAGACGGTTCCACATGCCAGACAGCACGCGTAACAATGGACTCGTTGAGAGGCGAGTTCTGTGAACATTTTATTTCACGTTCGGGACCTCTCAATTGGCCACCCAGATCGTGTGATATAACGCCTTTAGATTATTTTTTGTGGGGCTACGTTAAAGCTCATGTCTATTCAGACAAGCCTGCTTCAATTAACGCACTGGAAGACAACACTAAAGCATTTATATGTGAGATACCGGCCGAAACATTGGGAAGAGTATGCCAAAATTGGACTTTGTATTGCATGAAATAATCTTTAAACATTAAATTATATGGACTATACTAAATCGATTTACTCGATTTAAATAAAATATGCATGCATTTTTCTGAATTTTACGTGTGTTATTTTGAAAAACTTTCCTATAGCTCTTAAAAAATAACCTTTATTACCATACTTGCTAGAAGAGACAGATTAACACAAAAACTCCATAACTTACTGTTACTTAGATTAAATTTTACCAAATAATATGCCCAACAGGCACCAGTTTGAACACATCCCCCTTGGGGAAAGACAAGCTAGTAAAATACAACCGATTAAAGCTTAAAAACCCCATAGACTTTAGGCCATTAGACGGAAATATAAGGGTGAATACGCAAATCTGTACACCCTTACCACAGGAATCCAAGAAAAGAAATTACATTAGTCGACTAATCCTGAAAATAAAAAAATTTGACGGAATACTTGGACAAAATATATTGAAATCAATGGACGCAGTTAACAACCTCAAAGATGGATATATCGGAGTCCTTAATGTAAGGACGAGATTCATCGATACATGCCCACACAATTACGAGGACAGACACACTCAAAACTACATAAATCGATAGCACAATTATATGTACAAAAGTTATTGCGTGGAGACATGATCGACAATGTTATAGGGTTACCACAAACAATAGTAAACGACAACACACAGTAAAAAACGAAATAATTACAACAACTGATAGGCCTTCAATATACTGCTATTCACAAAATCAAGAGGAAAAGATAAATGAGCAATTGAAAGCATGGAATTATTAGAGCTATTTGTTCCCCTTATAATTCACCACCGTGGCTTGTGCCCAAGATAGTGGACAAATCTGGAAAAAAGATGACGTATTGTTAAAGACTACAGAGCTTTAACGACATCACCATCAGTGACTAATTGCTAATACCCAACTAAGAGAATGTGTTGGAAAAATTGGGAAGAGCCTAATATTTCACGGCACTGGATTCTCATAAAAGGGGAAGACAGGACAAAATCCGCATATTTTACGCTACTAGGACATTACGTATTCTTTCGTATGCCTTTCAAGTTGAAAAACACCCTAGCTACCTTCCAAAGGCTAATGAACTCAGTCTTTAGATATTACATTAATAGCACAAAAATATTCGAGAGGTTAAGACAGGATACCCTACGAATATAACTTGATAAATGTAACTTCTTTGCCTCAAACACAGAATACTTAACCCTTAGGAGCATGGTGGGAAGCCAGGTTGCCACCTTCTTTTTTCTCAACTTTTCTCTACAGATTTGATATTTATGAAAATGGGACCGAGAAAATTTATTTATATGATAATCCATATATCAAAGAATGTAACTGAAACTAAGAAAATTGTTTTGCGTGAATTTATAAACAATTACAGATAAACAAATTGAAAAAATCGTCTATTTTCAGGAAAAAATTCATTTTTCAACAAAGTACATAATGTATAAAGATGGGACATGATACTATAAGGTTTTTGGGGTTGCTGATTACGAATCTGAGGTCAGATTTGAGAAATTCAATATGGCGGATACAAAATGGCGGACATATTTTTTGAAAAATTGTTGGATACCCACCAAGTTTGATATTAGGGAGTTTTTGGGGTCGCTGATTACGAATTTTGGGTCAGATTTGAAAAATTCAAAATGGCGGATACAAAATGGCGGACATATTTTTTGAAAACTTGTTGGATACCAAAAACTCCCTAATATCAAACTTGGTGAGTATCCAACAAGTTTTCAAAAAATATGTCCGCCATTTTGTATCCGCCATATTGAATTTCTCAAATCTGACTCAAGGTTCGTAATCAGCGACCCCAAAAACCCCCTAATGTCAAATTTGGTAAGTTTCAAAAAAATTTTTCAAAAAATAGGTCCGCCATTTTGTATCCGCTATATTGAATTTCTCAAATCTGACCTCAGATTCGTAATCAGCGACCCCTGAAACCCTTAAAATTACATGCAATCATAAAAGCGGTTGGTAAGTAAAATGTGTGCTTCAAAGGGTTAAGACACATTTTGACTACAAAAAGAGTCAAGCCGAAACCCACTAAAGTAGAGTTCATTCAAAAACGTAAGCTGCCGCAATCAAATAAAATCATTCCTAGGAGTTGCTGGGAACTACCGTAAGTTCATAAGAAATTACGCTAAAATTGCGCAAGCTATGACAAAATATTTAAAAAAGGACACAAGATCAACGTTCACGATACACAGTACATGGGCCATTTTTATAAATTAAAAAATCCCTGCCGATACTGAAGTATCCGGATTTTAAAAAGAAATTCGAAATCGTGATAGATGCACGCGCTTATGCCATAGGAGCTGCACTAAGCAGGTCATCCGATATGTTATGCAAGTAGGACTTTAAATGATAACAAGAAGAAGTGTTCAACCAGAGAAAAGGAATTTCTTGTCTTGATCGTATAGACAGTCAATTGCCTCAGACCCTATGTATATGGTAGAAAATTCAATTTATTAACCGACCACCAACCATTGAAGTGGCTACAAACGAAATATAGAGGAAAAGATATTAATCCACTATTAATACAATAGATTTTGAAATAAGGGCAATATGACATTAACATTGGATATATTAAAGATGAAGAAAATACCCTAGTTGACTTTCTTAGCAGAATAAATAGTGAAACAAGCGATATTTACTTGATGCTGATGTGAAAGAAAACGAATATATTATAACTTGGACAACATGAGTACTTGTGTATGAGATCTAAATGATCATTTTCCAATTTTAAATACATTAGTAACCTGTATCCATACCCAAATAATTTTAACCGAGTACAAGAGTAGAGAAATAGAAATCTCCGGTAACAAAAGAAAGATATTTATTGGTCTAGATGATATAAACAGCGGGTTTATGTCCTGCATCTTTCGAAGATTTCTCAAATCAAAAACGAATAAAATTTCTTAAGTTATCGTACCGTGCTAAAGATTTCCGGACGACGATGAATGCTTCAGATATATAAAAAATTATCACCTTACTGAAAGTGGTCACTCAGGCATCAATGAAAACTAGCACGCATTGAAAAAAACTCGTACACTATAAAAATTTAAACTCACCGTATGACACCGTCAACATTTCAGTGCTCAAATTTTTTGATCAATTTTTTTCGATAGCAGAAAATCGCCGAACACACAAAACACTTGTCTTATTTATGTTTCTCACAAACAAACTAAACATGTTATATTGCTCAAACCGTGAACATATGTATCTTCGAGACGAGAGTACCAACATAAAAAAAAATAATATTCGAATGTACGTAGCATGCGAAATTTGAAAATTCACTTCATTTTTTGAACAAACCTCGCATGTTGCCAAGCTAAATATGATGAAAATCTAAATTTCACTTGACGGAAACACCGAAGGACATTGATAAATTTTCAAAATTCGCAGTAGCACTTTTTCTAGAAGACAAAAATAGCATCATACTCATCGAAACTTTACGAATGTATTTTGCAATGACTATAATGAAAATGGCCGCCGTGCGTGATTACCATTCGGAATTCACAGAGAGATCGTTGTTTCGAATCTCGGTGAAACCAAAATTAATAAAAACATTTTTCTAATAGCGCCCGCCCCTTGGCAGGCAATGGCAAACCTCCGAGTGTATTTCTGCCATAAAAAAGCTCCTCATAAAAATATCTGCCGTTCGGAGTCGGCAACATCAAGACGCACACCACCACCCAAAAAAAGGGTGTACGCACCAATTATATATATATATATAATGATAATGGCTCACATTGCTAATGAATTCAATTCTGTAAACGTAAAAGATTTTTTAAGAGAAGAAGGGGTTGAAGTTCACTTTACTAAACTGATCAGCCACATAGGCAACTCGGACATCGAAAGGCTTCACAACACGATAGGAGAAATGTTTAGAATCATTGAATCGGAATCGTCAGGTTTATCAACAGGAGAGAAAATGTACAAATATATCCTACAACAATAATATTCATTCAACATTGAAAGAAAACCAAAAAAGCCATGCGTGAGAGAATAAAAAGAGTTAAAGAGAAGATTATTAACAAGGTGACTGACAAAAGAGTGGTTTATAATGAAAAAAGAGAAACATTATAGAGCACATAGGTATAAGCATGAGCCTATATGCAGACAGCTGGCAATTAAAAACGTTCATGCAAGCGATGCTAAACGACCTAAGGAGTTTGCGGTGCTTTTTCTTCTTCTTCTGCTATAGACATCAAAACCCCTAATATTAATACTGCTGATAAGAGGGACGACTGCAACAATGGTAACTCAAGGCGTAAAATGCGAGGACGGATTCGCCGAGATAAAACTTGACAACGTATAGGTCATAACGTACTTTGACATTACCCTTCACATAATCAGACCACAATATAGAAAACATTATTGCTGAACTAGAAAATTTAGCGAGAGACTCTAAACTGACCGAAAAAGATCAAATTCTAATACACGAATTTAGAACACTGTGAACAAAGCTTTCACTTTATTACCACACAAACAAACAAGAAGACTAGTTAGTTAATATACTATGTACAACAATGAAATGACTATATGGAACAATGGATAACGATGACAGGCAGAATATACAGGAACATCTCAAACCTATCGACAGACTTCAATAAATCATTCCAAAATATTCAAAAAACCATAAGATCGGACAGCAAACAAATTTGCCTCAAATTGAACTGAGTTCAGAATGAAAATCGAGATATACATAAGCAACTCCTGTACCTAGACATATAGGGTGGGCAATGTAAAATTTGCTTTCCTCGTTGCGTGCTCTTGGCGGAAGCCAAACTGATGATCGGTTATTAGTTCCTTTTATAGGTATTAGTATTGGCTTAAGTTGTCGCGCTAAAAGAATTTTTTCAAAAACTTTTGATAAGATTGGGAGAAGACTAATCCGTATGTAAGAAGTAAGAGCTTATAGTGGGTTACCAGGTTCAGAGATTAGGATAACTTTGGGAATTGAATTTGAATTACTTTGGGACATAACTGATTCGCAGAATGATGTTGAAGAACTACGTGATTTATTTTAAGTTTGCGTAGGGGAGTTCTTTAAGGACTTCTCCGGTTAGAACGTCTTACCCTACAGCCTGGTTTGCTTTGATGACTATACGGATTTTTTTGATTTCTGATATTGTTGCAAGTATAGGGTGGGCCATGTAAAATTTGCTCTTTGAATCGGCTATAAAAAAACTAATTAATATTTTTTCAAACTTTTTTTTTTTCTTTTGAAGATTGAACATTGTCATTTATGAGTGAAAAATAATATCGTTCAAATAACTGCCACGGCTGGCTTTACAGTAGGCCATTCGATCAACCCAATTTTGAAGCACATTTTCGATTGTTTGGGTTCCAATTTCATGAATGGCAACTTCGATTTCGTGTTTTAAAGCATCAATCGTCTCTGGATGGTTTGCATAGCATTTGTCCTTAACGGCTCCCCACAAAAAATAGTTCAACAGGCTTTAATCACAGCTCCGAGGTGGCCAATTGATATCGGAATTCGAAAACGGTAGCCAAAAGTTCGAGTATAACTTTGGCAGTGTGACAAGTTGCACCGTCCTCTTGAAACCAAATGTCGTCCATGTCATCCTCTTCAATTTTTGGAAACAACTCGTTGAGCATGTCACGGTAACGATCGCCATTTACTGTAACCGCGGCTCCTCGCTCATTTTCGAAAAAAAATGGCCCGATGATGCCGCCAGACCATAACCGCACCAAACAGTGACTCGTTGTGGATGCATTTGCTTCTCTAAAGTAACGTGTGGATTTTCTGAGCCCCAAATTCGACAATTTTGCTTATTGACGTAACCACCGATGTGAAAATCAGAAAAGAAGAAGAAGACTCACCACTTTTGAAATAGGTTTTCATTATTTCCCAATTTTGTTCAAGCGCACAGTGCGGCCGATTTCCGAAAAGCTGGCCAAAACTCAAAAAATTAAGTAATTGATTCAAAATTTCTTACTCGGGGGTTGTCGGGGTCGCTGATTACGAATTTGATCTTAAAATTTTGAAAATCCTCCCCCTTCCACCCCTATTGGCCACCCCCTCACGTGAAATAGCGTATATTCTACAACATAATCAAGATGCATGTTAATTTATATGTTTTCGGGATCGCTGATTACGAATTTGATCTTAAAATTTTGAAAATCTGAAATGTTTGTCTGCCCACGGCTTCGAAGCAACCTTCCGATAATATTTTGCATTTACCGTGACGCCAGGCTCGATGAAAACGATTGGAGAACGCCCATCTGCGGTTACAGCGGCTCTAACCATTACCTGGGACGGGTGCTGTCTTCTAGTGACCAATCATGCTTAAATTCTCGTATGAACGCTCGAAGTTTACGAATTGCTCAATTTGAAAAATGTTCTCGTCAGAAAACACAATGTTCGGAAATTTACCACTTCCGGCCAAGCGAAGCAACTTCTTCGCTCTCTCAAGTCTGACTTGTTGCTGCTTTGGTGTGAGATCATGTGCCTTGACTTTGGCTTGACTTTGAGATAATTTTTCAGTATGCGGCGGATGCTACTGTCAGATATTCTCAGTTCTTTCGCCATTTGATTGGCAGTTCGTCAGGGATTTCGCTCCAGTCGCTTCTTCACTTTTTAAACCATTTCACGCGACGTTGAAGTCTTTTGATGTAACGAGGAATGATGCGATAAACAAAAACTTTATTTACTTTAAGGTGCTCGACCTCACGAACAATCGTTGGTTCTGATTTCCCAGCCAAATATAATGCAATCACACTATTACGTTTGAAATCCATTAATGATTTTCCCTTTTCGCATTTATTCTCGGCAAAATGTTTTCGCGCGTTTATAAAAAATACTCTGGACTTAGCCAAGTAACAGACAGCTGATGCTCGTTCATGAGAGATATGGAATAGCGGACCATCTAGTTACAAAGGGGCAAACATGCCCCTAATTGATCTGGAGCATTTCTGTGGGCTTTTTTTTGGATACCCTTTTAATTTTCTTTAAATCTACCCGATCTCCGAAGAAATCTGAAAAGATCTTGTGGTGCCAAGGCGCCAAGATGGTCGCTTCTTAACACATCAGTGCCCAAGACCTCAAACCTGATTCGAGCGAAGGCGGAGCAGACACACAGGAAGTGCTCCGCCGTCTCATCCTCCTCTTCACAAGCTGGGCAGAGTACACTGTCTGAGATGCCCAACCTTTCCATGTCTTTGCCCCCCGTCATCAGTCCAACCAGCCGTCTACACTCCCCTCTGCTTAATGACAGAAGGGTTTGCGACAGTCGATCGGACATGACAGGTAACATCAGTTTAGTCCATCTGCAGCCTCTCTCAGCCTCCCAAGCTCGCTTGTGGGTGGTAGTTACTCATTTGCTAACCGTGGCCGTGATGGCCGCAGAGGGGAGTGGCACAACGGGCTCTGGGCCAAAGAAGTTGGCCTCAGAGCCCATCTTATCTAAGGAGTCAGAGGTCTCCCGCGATACCCACGTCCCGGGACCCATGTTAGCATTAGGCTATTATGTCTACCGACATAGTTCAGCCTGGATTTACAGGACTTGACTACCCCTGATGTGGTTGGAGGCCTGTCTAAGGCCAGAAGTGCAGCTTGGCTGTCGCTGCAGACACATATAGATCTGCCTCTCCATCGCTTTTCCACAACAAAGTTCATCGCTTCTTGAACTGCATACACCTCCCCTTGAAATACAGATGCATGCATTCCAAGAGCAAAGTGCAGTTTTGTCCCGCTGGATTCCACGTAGACCCCAGAGCCGGAGCCATGCTCGGTCTCCTTGAATGAAAGCATCAAGTGGTGGTTGATGGGCTTGAGCATCTAGTGCCGGGCCTGAAGTAGTCGGAAAAGCTCCGGTGCAACAGATGGCCACAGTGCGTTTTAGTCTCGATAAGGTCCTCCTGACTCCCACTAGAGAGAGTCTACTCATCCAGACCACTGATGCATATGTAGGTGATTATGAGTCTTATAATAGCCGTGTAGATCCATAGGACCTTGCTAGGAGAGAGACCCCACGTTTTCCCAAAGACACCTTTGCACTGCCAGAAAGCTGTCAGTGCTTTGGATGCCTTTGTGTGATTTCCATAGGAGCTTACTATCGAGGATTACTCCAAGATATTTAATTTCCCTGGATAGCTGGATTGTGACTCCTTTTAGCTTTGGCAGAACGAGTCCATCAAGCTTCCTCCTTCTTGTAAAGAGGACAATACCAGTCTTGGCGGGATTTGCCGATAGCCCATTCGCACAGCACCAAGTGTCAATCCGATCCAGAGTTTTCTGCACTTTCCTGCAGACGTTCATAAGCGAAGGGTCTGTTACCAAACAAGCAACATCGTCCGCATATGCTTGTGCGTAGACTCCCGAATTGTTTAAGGTGGTGAGTAGAGGATCGATTACCATGCACCAGAGCAATGGAGACAGCACACCGCCTTGGGGGCAGCCTCTATTAACCCCAGATGACACCAACAGATCTTCCTCTGCTCGCACCGAAACGATTCTTTGGGCCAGCATCGAACGAATCCAATTTACTAGCACCCGGTCTACGCCGTGCCTACTAGCAGAGTTGCACATACTGTCAAAAGTGGCATTATCAAACGCCCCCTCTATGTCTAAAAAGATGCCCATAGCGTAGTCCCTCCTGTCGATGACCAGCTCTACCCTAGCAACAAGGTTTTGCAGTGCCGACTCGCAGGATTGCCTTCAGCGACTTCTGACGTATGCGCAATTCCACCAGTCGTTCGAGACTTTTCAGCATGAAAGAGGTCATGCTGATGGGTCTAAAGCTTTTGGGGCTGGTGTAGTCGTCTTTTCCAACCTTTGGGATGAAAGCGACCCTCACCATCCTCCAAGAGCGTGGTATGTAAGCCAGTGCCAGGCATGCCGAGAAGATTTTCTTCAGGGCTGCTGTCACGAACTCTGCACCCTCCTTCAGCATGGTAGGATATATGCCATCTGGTCCGGGCGACTTTTAGCCGCCAAATGATTTGATGGCAAATCGAATGGCGGCCTCATTCACCACAGATCTGGCAACGAACCAGCCATGCCGAGAAGGTGTAACAGCTCTGACAACTGCTTCTATCAATAAGGGCTGTTGCCGTCTGATGCTTATCTGGTTACCAGGAAAGTGAGATTCAATCAGCAAGCTGAGTGCCTCACTTTTCCGCTACGTGAAGGAGCCATCAGATTTCCTAAGTGACCCAGCTTTGCAGTTGGGTCCCTTTTCAGGATCCTAACCAATTTCGCCGTGTCACTCAGAGATTCAATACCGCTGCAGAATTCCCTAAATGAGGCTCTTTTCGATTCCCGAATGAGCCTCTTGTAGTTCTTCTGAACATCACGGTATCGCTCCCAGTCCTCTTCAAGGTTAGTCTTGAGGGCCCGGTTTAGAAGTTTTCTGTGGGCTTACAAAGAACCACATCAACCAACTTCCCAGGAGGAGAAGGAGAAGAAGTTCGTTGAACACTGACAGAATTATATTGGTCAGTGACAAGCAAAATAAACCCCTGACGCCCGACAGAGGAATTTCTGTAACTACTAATTTCATTTAGTAGAGTGGACTTAAGACTTCTAACTGGTTACTTTACAGGCCACTGTAGCCTGAGATACCACTTAAACATATTTGGTCTCTCTCAGAGTATCATCTGCCGATTCTGTGAAATTGATACAGAAAGCTCAGAACACATACATGCTCTGCACTAGGCAGAGGTGGGATTGACGTGGCTCTATATCAATTAGGGAATAATAAGCCCCAGAATGTGCTAAAATTTTTAAAAAGTCTTAAAATATAGGGTACCTCAGTAGGCTTTGCAGAATATATCTGTTTTGGCGGCGGTGCGCAGTAGCCTAATAATATTAATAATAATTTTAATAGCCTTCTTGCAATCTTTATTCATTTTACAAAAAAAAAATATAAAGCGATTACATAATATAAATACAAACCCCAGAGGAGTTTTCAATCAAGGGGGAGTTGCATCAGTCGGTCATTCCATTCCAAAAGGAAACACAATTGAGGTGGACTGGTCACCCGTTTTGCAGCGAAACGAGTGCAACGACACTTCTGTAAACTATTATAAGTATGTAGAAGTAGGCAATTAGATATACAATTATTTTGGTGAGTGAGCAATAAAATGTAAAAAATATAAGCCAAATTAGTTTGTAAGCGGCATTACATTGTAATATACAGAATGAACCAATAAAAACAGTGAAATTCAACTTCTCCATTTTTGGGCCCCCGCCGAAGGAAGAACATGTCTTGCGGGATCTGTCAAAAACCCTATTGGTAAAAGTAACTCGAATCTGATCACCCTTTATCTATATTGGCGAAAACATTTCCACAAGATTAGAGTTATATCTAATAGGTCGACGTTTTCTTAGTAAATTAAGCGTAATTTTGCTCCCTGTAATGATCCCCGAAATAATATACAAATCTATGGAATTAAGAATTTTTAAATATTAAGTGATTTGATTGTATAAATGATATTTCTTGTTTACAATAGATTTGCTTTAAAATATGAAAATGGTCGAAATTAACCTTTTTTAAGTCTATGACATTAACAATCTTACAGATTAGATTCCATACTAAACAGTAAGTTAAATTAAGATCAGAGTAAAAGTATTCAATATTAAGCTATAAATTGTTTTACAAATAGTCGGGGATATTCTAAATTTTGCCGAATAATTGAAAATTAGAAGTCCCTAAAATTCTTTGCATATCTTTGCAGGAAATCTAAGCTCCTATAAGCCTTCGAAATCAAATAACAAATATGATTCACAAAAATAGAGCGCATATCAAAGGCAACACCTAAGTGGTTAAAGTGTTTAACGGTGTTAAACTGATTATTTAAGATTCTGTATAAAGAAGGAACTGTATTTGAAGATTTTTGTGTTTTTTTTATGGTACCATTTTTTGAAGTGAAAACTTCTTTAGAATCGTTGGGAGTGATTTGAGACTCGATGAAACGAAAAAGCGACACTCTTGGCTACGAAGCGTTATATGTTGATATATGTATATGTGTGTGGCTGCGTACTGCTGAGCCACGCTAGTGTAGTGAGTATTGTAGTATGTATACTACACTGCCTATTACTTCCCAGAAGGAAAAGGTGCAATATCTTGCCTTCATAAGTTATTACAGAACAGCTTCTAAGCAAGTGAAATGCTTATGTCAACAGCACTGCTCTCAGAGCGCTTCCAGTGCTCCTTCTCGAGAAGTGAGTAGGCAAGGTGTTAGAAAATAAACTGTCTGCTACGTAGCTACGAGCTAACGTTTGTATACACAATTGTCGAAATTTACAGTTATAGCGGTACAAACAAAAAAAAGCGACGCGTTCATTTCTGTGAATTTATTAAAAGTGTTTTTGTTTTGAAAAGACGTGCTTCGGAAAGTTAGAAGTAACTTAAGTAAAATTTATAATATAAAGAGTGAGTGTAAATTAAATAAATAAAAAGATGGGTAGAAGAGGAATGAGCGCGAGTTCTATAAAAAGAAAAATTTTAAAGGAACGAAATAATTTAATACGCAAACTTAAGCTATGTGAAAGAAAGAATGAAAAAGTAGAAGCCCCAAAAAAAAGTGTAATGCAGAAAAAATCAGAAGTATAGTTTTACAAGAAAGTGATGAAATAAATGTTTCTAGTTTTGGTGCAGTAGATAACAAAATGCTAATAAATAACCAAATGCAAAAGAATTTAATTGATAAATTAAAAGAATGGTACAGCAACTACCATCCAACAAGGGCTTGTATACAAGCGATGTTAAAAATTTTAAATTCAGAAGGACTAAATGTGCCAATTTACTTAACTGGACTGCTTAAGCATGGTAAGTCAAAAGCTGTTTTAGGAACTGTGTCCCCTGGAAAATATTTGCACAGTGGGTTAGAAAAGCAGCTAAGAAAAATACCCGAATGTGCTTTGTCCGATTATGACGAAATCATACTTGATATTGGAGTGGATGGACTACCACTTTATAAAAGCAGTTTAGAAAGTTTGTGGCCAATAATTGGAAGAATTGTTAATATCCGAAAAATTGAAGTATTCTTGATTGGAACCTATATGGGTAAAAAAAAACCGCATAATGTAGATACTTATCTTCACGACTTGGTAACTGAACTAAAGATATTAAAAGAAAATGGCCTTGTGCTGAATAGCCGGGAATTTAAATTCGAAATCAGAGCTTTTATATGTGATACACCAGCACGTTCCTTCATGTGTGATACTATGGGTCATAACGCTTTAGCAGGCTGCGGTAAATGTTACCAGAGAGGGGAAAGGATTAAAAATGTTACCACTTTCAAAACTAAATCATCGCTATTAAGAACCGACAATGACTTTAATGAAAGAAAACAACCTGATTTTCACAAAGAGATGTTTAAAAATAATACAAGCAGTCTACAAACAATAGGCATAAAAATGATCACACAATTTCCGTTGGAGCCCATGCACTTGTTGGACTTAGGCGTTATGAAAAAGATGTTGCACATTCTATTTAATGGGAAAATAGATGTTTCAATCACCACCGACAGAAAGAAAATGTTATCCACTCGGTTATTATCATTAAGTTCATATATTACGAACGATTTTCAGAGAAAACCGAGATCTTTTGACGAAATTTCACGATGGAAAGCCACGGAATTTCGTCAATTTATTCTCTACACTGGACCAGTTGTGTTGAAAAGTATGGTTGACGAAAACTTTTATTATGAATTTTTACTCCTTCATTCGGCATATAGATTACTATCTACTCCTGCGAACTTCGCTTCGAATGTTATTACAGCAAATGAGTTATTGACCTTGTTTGTCGAAAACTTTCCAATAATATTTGGTGAAAATAGTGTTACATTTAACATACACAGCTTACTCCATATTAGTCAATGCGTGGTAGACATGGGTGTATTACCAAGTTTTTCAGCATATGATTTTGAAAATTTCATGCAAAATTTAAAAAGAAATATTAGAAAACCATCTAAAATTTTGGAACAAGTCCATAACAGATATTATAATGCTGATATAGGTTTACGTGAAGAACAGGAGAGATTTATAAGAAATCGACATGGCAAAATTATAAGCTACAGAACTAAAAACTAGTTCCTAAGTACCAACTCCCCAGATGATTTCTGTTGTACGAGTATAAGCTCATTTACCCTAATTAAAGTGACAGGCTTCTTGGATGAAGCTGGAGGACGTGTTAAAGGCTTGAAAATACAAAATTTAAAAAACTTTTTTGACGAACCACTGCAATCAATGACGTCTTTAGGCATCTGCACAGGAGAAATTAGATCAGATCTTGACGACGACATTGTTAATGTCAATGAAATTGTTTGCAAAATAATGTGCTTACCATATGAAAATACGCACGTGCTTATTCCTCTACTACACAGCTGTATGCAGTTAAAACAATTCTAATTCAACTTTGACATAATTTTAAGGCAAAAATGGCAGAAAACAAGAATGTTTTCCGGCGAATGACTGGCAACTTAGGCGTTACAAAGTCATACGAACAAATAAATATAATTGAATTGCAAATGAGTGCCTTAAAAGCGCTGGTAACTCAACAGAGCGAAACTATAAAACAACTGCAAGAAACTTTTTTAAACCAAAATGAATTAATTGTGAATGAGCTAGCATCCATAAAAATATACGTACGCCAGCTAGCAGCCAAACATCAACAAAACTCCCACATAATTCAAATGTTTCCAATAAAAAACATCGATGAATTGAAGCGACTTGAGGAAGAAATACCAAACCTTGCAGAGTATGAATTGGTAAATAAAAAGCCTAATTACTTTTTTACGACATATATTTATATGAAACAGATAACGAGTAAGAAAACCACACTAAAAATATTAAAAAAAATTTTCTTGATCGTTACTCCATGACTGTAAATAAATACTTCATTCAGTTCTCCATGTAATAGATGAAATTATAAATTGTCCTTTACTTACAGATTAATACCATAACAAAAATATGTGAAAGGGGTGGCATTTCCAAAAATATGCACAATTTATTTGGAAAAGACGTATTCCCTTGTTGGAAATATATAAATGTGGCAACACTTCCCATCACTATTTCTTTATCCTCATCTTTTTTTTCTCTTCCTGTATTCATTCCTGTATACATTCCTGAATTCATACACGCGCTTGCTTATGTTTTCAGTCTATTTCAATAATTCAAACCAACAGGTTATGGGACCAGTGCATTGCTGTGTGTCGGCATTAATTTGAAAATTGTGAAATAGACTTGCGCGAACGCTTTGCTTGTATATCATTGTGTTAAATATTGTGCGTCGATATTTAAAGTTACAGAGACAAATTATTTGAAAAAAAAAACTGAAAGCATAATTATACTGTTCGTCGGTGTATTAGAGCATAAGCAAAATGAGTGCGTTTTTTTCAAATCGAAAAATTGGACGATTCCAATTTCACGTCGTGGTCGGTTCAAATGAAAAGTGTCCTAGTACACACTGATCTTTGGGGAGTAGTGTGTGGCCGAGAGGCAAAATTAGAGACAATGTCAATTGCGGAAAAAGTGGCGTTTGATACGAAAAATGAAAAGGCATTGGCTTCAATTTTATTATGTGTGAAACCGTCCCAAATAAACCATGTTAAACATTTAACGTGTGCAATGGCAGCATGGAATAAATTCCGTGAGATTCATCAACCAAAAGGGCCGGCGCGAAAAATTTTATTATTTAAAAAGCTATTGCATCTCAATATGTCTGAAGGGGCTTCTGTAGCAAACCATTTAAACGATTTTTGTGCGATTGGGGAAGGCCTTGCAGAAATAGATGTAGAAATTCCCGAAGAAATGTTAGTGATAATTTTATTATCAAGTCTACCATCGCAATTTGAAAATTTTGTAGTTGCAATGGAAACGCGAGACGCATTACCATCATTCAATGCATTAAAAGTAAAATTGCTAGAAGAAGGAGCGCGGCAAAGTGCCTGTACAGAAGCGTTGATGCATGCAAAGACATGTTCGTCTGGAAGTTTTCAGAACAGAAAAGGAGCAAGCGTTGCAAACGGTATATCGCATAGCGGCAAGTACAGTCAGAACGGTAAAAATTTCAAATGTTTCAATTGTGGTCGGCGTGGACATTTCGCATCTACATGTAAACAGCCGAAAAAGAGTGAGTGTAAGCAAGAAAGCAACAATGCTGAACGCTCTTGCTTTATGATGAATGTAACAACCCCAAATACAAATGAATCTGCTACGCAAACATGGTGCGTCGACAGTGGCGCGACTTCGCATTTGTGTTGGGATCGCGGTTTGTTTAAGAACTATGTAAGTGTGTGTAAAAAAATATGGCTAGCTGGTGGACAGTGTATAGATGCAGTAGGTCGTGGCGACGTCGACGTCGACGGCACAATGATCACATTAAAAAATGTGCTACATGTGCCAGTCTTGCAGTGGAATTTTGTATCCGTTACCAAAGCAATAGAAAACGGACATTCAGTGACATTTAAGGGTGGTTTTGTTGAAATAAAAAACAACAAAAACAATGTGTTGTTCAGAGGGCTCTTTGTATATAAGCGTAACGGGAACACATGTTTGAGTGTAGTAGCAGCAAAAGACGCTGAAAACAATGCATTCAAGTGGCATAATCGGTACGGACACGTAAATTTTAATTGCCTGAAACAAATGGCAAATGATCAGTCATTGTTTGGGTTACATCTCGGTAAGGTACCGAACGAAATTGTGTGTGTGACATGCGCGAAAACCAAATTAACTGTGAAACCCTTTCATCAAATCTCACAAACGCGTGCAAAAGAGTTGCTTTCTGTTGTGCATAGCGACGTTTGTGGTCCAATAAAAAGCACATCAATTGGAGGTTCTCGATATTTTGCTACTTTTATTGATGATAAGTCTCGCTACATGTGCGTATATTTTTTGAAAAGTAAAGACTGTGTTTTTGATGCTTTTAAAGAGTACAAAGCAATGGCAGAAAAGCAAACCGGCTGTAAAATCAGAAAACTTAGAAGCGATAATGGCCGGGAATACATATCGAATGTGTTCGATTCATATTTAAAGCACAATGGTATAGTGAGACAACTAACGGTGCCCTATACTCCACAGCAGAACGGTGTGGCAGAACGAGCAAATAGGACACTGGTAGAAATGGCTAGGTCAATGCTAGAGCATGCGAAGCTTGGTGAGTATTTTTGGGCGGAGGCAATAAAGACAGCTGCTTATATTCGTAATCGTACGGTTTCAAAAATACTTGTGAGTAAAACGCCTTATGAATTGTGGACAGGCACGAAGCCTAGTGTATCGCATTTTAAAGTTTTCGGTTCCTCAGCAGTGGCACTCGATAAAAGACAATCAAATAAATTTCGCGCAAAAGGTAAAGAATACATTATGATCGGTTATTCGGATAATTGTAAAGGATATCGTTTATATGACGAGAAAAACAAAAAAGTTATTGTCAGTCGTGATGTAGTATTCATCGCAAAGGCTCAAGTTAGTGAAGAGTCTGATACAAAAATCGTCGATTTCGATGAAAGTGAACTAGAAGACGTTATATTGCCTATTAACGCAGTGCAGTTACAACATAATCACGATGATGAAATAGCAGGTACTGAAGTGATGAGTAGTGATCATGAAGAGGCGGTTCAAGACATTGATGAAGTGAATATTGCTGAAGACTCAGTGGTGACTAGTCGTGGTCGTGGTAGGCCCAGATTATTGCGAACTGGGGCCAGAGGACGTCCACGAAAACAATATAATGAACTTAATTTAGTACACGAAGATTTAGAGGTAATACCAAACAGTGCCGAAGAAGCGTTTAATAGTAATCATTGTAGCGAATGGAAAGCTGCGATGGAGAAGGAGTATACAGCACTCGTTAAAAATGACACATGGACACTTACTGATTTGCCACATGGTCAAAAGGTGGTAGGGTGTAAGTGGGTGTACACGAACGCAAAGTTAGATTTCGTTCTTCAAAATATGGGATTCACGCCATGTCCTAGTGAGCCGTGCATTTATACCAGAAATTCAAAAAGTATTACAAGCTTGATTGCGGTATATGTGGATGATTTAATTATCGGAAGTTCGAGCAAGCAAGAATTAATTCAAATTAAAACTGGTATATCAAATAAATTTGAGGTAGTTGATGGTGGGCAGCTAACACATTTCCTGGGCATGGAAATTGAGCGTGATGGCGAAACTGGTGGTATAACGTTGTGTCAAAAGCAATACATTTTAAAAATGCTTAAGGATTACAACATGGAAGATTGCAGAGACGTCGCAACTCCCTTGGATGCAGGGTTCAGCGTGCATTGTGAAAAAGAAACGTGCCAGAAAATTGATAAAACTGCATATCAGTCAATAGTAGGTGCGCTAACGTATTTAGCAATATCAACTCGTCCAGATATTCTACATTCCGTGAGTAAATTATCGCAGCGCAATACTGATCCGCATTTAGAGCACGAAGCAGGAGTGAAACATGTGTTACGATATTTAAAAAAGACAGTCAACTGGAAGCTGAACTATATGAAATCAAATAAAGCTATTGAAGGTTTTGCAGATGCTGACTGGGGTAGTGACCCTAGTGACCGTAAATCATACTCAGGCTATGCTTTTGTATTAGCTGGTGGGGTATTTTCTTGGGAATCCAAGAAACAGAGCGTCGTAGCTCTAAGTAGTACAGAGGCTGAATATCTCGCATTATCCGCTGCGGCGAAAGAGGCCGCATATATTAACAAACTTTTAAAAGAAATGGGTTTTGGGCAGAGTGGACCAACAGTAATCAACAACGACAATCTGAGTTTGCAAAGTCTAGTAAAGAATCCAACTTATCATGCAAGAAGCAAGCATATCGACATCAAATTTCATCATATCCGGCAGATGTACAGCAACAAGGAAATAGATTTAAGTTATATTTCAACAAATAATATGATGTCAGATATGTTAACGAAAAATTTACATAAATCAAAGCATGTAAAATTCTCTAAAGAGATGGGAATATTTTAGTATGTTTATGTAAAGTGTTGAGAAGGAGTGTTGGAAATATATAAATGTGGCAACACTTCCCATCACTATTTCTTTATCCTCATCTCTTTTTTCTCTTCCTGTATTCATTCCTGTATACATTCCTGAATTCATATACGCGCTTGCTTATGTTTTCAGTCTATTTCAATAATTCAAACCAACATCTTTAATTTCAATTACGACGGAATACAAGGAAAAGAATCATTTAAATATTATAAAAACGTAAATGATAATTTGTATAGTAAGTTGCAATAACAATAACAATAATCTTTAATCCAATGTCTAACTGTATTTCCTTTCAATTGTAGAATCTGTTGCAGAAAGCGTAATAACATGGGACAACTATATTGTTGAACTTAAAAAAGGTTTCAAAATCGCAAAGAATCGAGTACACAAGACGATATGCCTTGCTAAGAAAAAAATAATTTAAATACATTATTTATCTTTTTTGCTTCAAATTCATATTTATATGTATACATACACATTTGTAAAATAAGAATCACGTATATGTATAAATCATTTATTAAAATACTTATAATTAATATATTAAAATTAAAATAATTTTTTGAAATTATCGTTGCTGTTTGGAAGTAAGATAACATCACATGACAAAGACGGCTTCCTGCAGCCCTTACAAAGTAAGCGAGCAAGAAGGACATACTGCCAGGCGTTTGTGAAGCGCTTGAAGACAGCTCCTTCTCAAAAGCATTCTCGTACAAGCGGTGGCATAATGACTTGCCATAACACCTTCTATAAGATGTTCCGTCGCAAGCGAAAATGCAATGCCTTGCGTTTTGGGTCATTTCATATAAAAAATAATTAAGGAAATCATGCAGATGGTAAGGCCCTCCCGATTCCAAAGAAGAGCTTCTGTAATCGCTTTTCACTCCTTCTTTTTTCTACTGGGTTGCTTTGGTGTTTAGTTCAAGCGTCATACGTATGTATGTTTGTATGTATGCTAGTACGTATGTGTGCGCGCCTGCGTATTACGGAGCCACGGTGAGTGAGAAGGCATTATATATACCTATACTACACTACCTAATACTTGCTTAGACCAAGCGTCCTACGAATGTTTGTGTGTATGTTAGTACGTCTGTGTAATATACGCGTTACGACGCTCATAATAGCAACCGCGTGTGCTCCATTGAGTCCGTATTTTTATATTCGTAAATATTTTCATTTTTAAACATTTACCGCAATTATGCCGAAAAATAATGCAGAAAAGTGTCGTGAATATCGACAGAAAAAAAAAAACAAAACGAAAATAAAACTGAAAACCAGATTGAGCAATGGAAAAACAGTTTTAATTGAGGCAATTTATATATCACCGAATCAATCAATAAATAGCATCAGGGAATTCATTCACGAAAATTTAATAAAGTATACACCAGAAGTATCGCGGATACTTAGAAAAGATTATGATAAAGTTCCAATGATTTTAAGTGGCGATTTTAACGTAAATTTTGCATTGGACACAGCGGTTCCTTTAATTGACGTTCTCAATACAACATTCAATTTGAAAATGTGTAACAATCGCACTGAATCGACAACACGATCAAAAACAACAATTGACGCGGTATTTCAAAGATATGTTGACAACATCGAAACCAAAGCATTTCTATCATATTTTATCTATCATAAGCCACTCGTATCATTTGTTGAAATTGAAAACATTGAGGATGAATAATAATAAAATGAAGAAAATAAAATATGAACTTTATAGCAATATTATAATGAACCTATAATTATCCCGCTCCTAATGCTGTTTTCGTGTCATTCTCTTTCAGCTTGTTTTACGGAAGATTTCACTTCTATCGCGTCTAACCGTTAGACTGGTATTTTTTTTTTTTTTTTTTAATTGAGATCTAACTTAGATGGGGTAACGTAGTGAGACTGTTTAAATTATGCTGCAACTTGAGGAAAAATTTTATAATCATCGGCTTACAATAAGAAATTTAAATATTTAAAACAGGTCCCAATGTTTTTTGATAAAGAGTACCAAGGAAGAGTTTCTAGAATACAGAACTCTCGAAGTTACAAAAAATGTTTTATATTTAAAATGCTCAATTTTTACAAATAAAATTCTAAAAATGATAATGATAAAATTTTAAGTTAGAAAAACCGAGAGAAAAGCAATATTCTCCAGTTTGCACACCAAGATTGAATGAGAAACTGTGTCAAAAGCTTTCGAGAAATCAGTGTGCATAGTGCATGCCTGGCGTCAATTTTTAAAAGTTGGAATACTAAATTTTGAAAAAGTCGCCAATTTGGTAATTGTGGAACGACCACTAACGAACCCATATTGATTAAAAATTATTATCCTTTTAACTGCAAACAAAAGTTTTTTTATTTGCTTTTCTTTTACCACCTTTTCAAGGAGGTTAAAGCAAGCCATTCATTTAGAAATAAGTAATTCGGGACTTCGCTTCTGATGCAAGCTTTATATACAGGAATGATAGACATCACCTCCAGCAAACCGATAAATATACCAATAGTTTGCACAAACGGATACAATAGATGAACTGCAATGGCCATCAAGTTCATATTTCGGAGACGAAAATGGCATTCATGAAACAAGAGACGCACTGGGACAAACAGATGCGTCGGTATCATCATCATTTACAAAGCGTTATCTGAAATATACTAAGGAGAATTTAACGAAAGAGAGCTTATAGGTACCATTATTCTGAAGCTCCTAAATGTCTTAGGGATTTCTCTCAGTTCAGATTGAAAGATTTTTTGTTTGCCGAGGATGTTACATTTCTTCATGAAATAGAGTTTAATTCCCTACTCTGAAATTTAACCACGAACTAAAAGTAAAGTTCCGTATATAGATTGACTCCCCACCCACCCGTTGATCATCCATGCGGAGAGTACTGACAGACATTGCGGCATATAAGCAACGCCTTTTCGTACTGTTGGCTACATCTTTGAAATCGACAAAAAGATGGTGTGTGTCGATTCTCCTTTCATGAGTATTTTCTAAGACATGGCGTATTGTGAATATCTGGCACAAATTGCAGGAGAAATCGGCACAGATTGCAGGATCCCCCTTCTTATGGGTTGAGCAGAGCACGTTAAATTCCAATCCGGAGGCATGCCTTACCAGCTCTTCACCGAAATGTTTGAATAGCTCAACCGGCAGTCCGTCGCTCCCGCGGCTTTGTTGCTCTTTATTCGTGTTAACGCTATTCTCACGTCGTCATGGTCTCGAGCTTTCTGGTAGATTATTCCTGCGTTTTTCCCCCGTTGGGCAGCATCTCAAGCTCCTCGCTCTCACGTACTTGCACATCTCGTTTCTTACATATTTTTCTCAGCAGTAATGTGATGTTGATCATCTTTAGTGAAGAATGCAAAATCATCTTTAGTGTAGAAGCTCAATTCCCACTGGATGTAATATATTTGTCCACAAACAAAATTGCCGGGAATGGAAAACCCTCGAGTTATTTTAGAATTATGATTTTTCTAAAATAACTCGAGGGTAAAACCACAAAAATGTAGGGTTGGTGTGGTTTTAAGGATTGTGGAATAACCCGTTTTTCCCACAACCCGACCTGAGCTTGAAAAATAGACTTAGACGAATTTTACTTTCAACAGGATGGAGCTACAACTTACACAACAAGGGAAAAAATTGCTTTATATACCATAGTAGTAGTAATATATATTTATTTTTCATAAACTCTAACCAAATTTACAATTCATTTTGCTTATAATGCAAATATATACACATGTTCATAAAATATAACAATTTGTCGATTTTCATTTTCCTTATATAATTATAAATAAAATAAGCAATCAAATAAATTCTATAGCGTAAAGTTGAAAACCAAAAACCTAAAATTCCTCTTACATTTTGAACGTTTTCTCCATTTAATGGCTTATAACTTTTTCTGTTACTTTTGATTTTGAAGTGAAAACTTCTTTAGAATCGTTGGGAGTGATTTGAGACAAAGTGAAACGAAAAAAGCGACACTCTTGGCTACGAATATTACATATAAACGTAGCGACGAACTAAATAACTTTTAGGCCAGCGCCGACAGCATGGCGCGATAGCCGAGCGGCTAGCAATGTGAGCTTCCGATCCAAAATTCTTGGTTCGAATCACAAGAAAAAAAAATTTTTATACAGTTATTTTATTTTATTTTATTTTATGATATCGCACTTGTTACGTTAAAGCGTAACAACTCAAAATCTGAACATTTTCAGTAGAGACGAAAAACTGTTTCCGTAAATATTAATAATATAGGTATTACAAGGGGAAAAATATGTAATTGCACGAAAATATCATTAAAAACAATATAGCGGTTGTTTCATTCTTATTTGTTTAGTAGTTGCGCTAAAATAACAAATTTTTGAGTGGTTACTCTTTTCCTTTTCTTTTTGAGTTGTTACGCTTTAACGTAACAAGTGCGATATGTTTATGAGGAGCTTTTTTTCATGGCAGAAATACACTCGGTGTTTTGCCATTGCCTGCTGAGGGGTGAGCGCTATTAGAAAAATAGTTTTCCTTAATTTTGGTGTTTTCACCGAGATTCGAACTGACGTTCTCTCTGCGAATTCTGAATAGTAGTCACGCACCAACCCATTCGGCTACGGCGTTTGTTTAATTTTACTGATGCAAAAATGAGGAAAAATATATGAATAAAGTTTGCTTACTGTTTACACATTTTCCAAAGGTGACGGAGAACCAAAAAAAAAAGTCGATTTTCAAACAAATACGAGTACATATGTGTAATTGTGTTAGAGTTTCGGTCACGCCCCAGCAAAACCTGCGTGCATATGTGTTTGTAACATTCAAAAAATGTAATTGTGTTAGAGTTTCGGTCACGCAGGTTTTGCTGGGGACGCTCATAATAGCAACCGCGTGTGTATTTTTATATTCGTAAATATTTTCATTTTTAAATATTTACCGCAATTATGCCGAAAAATAATACAGAAAAGTGTCGTGAGTATCGACAGAAAAAAAAATCAATAAATAGCATCACGGAATTCATTCACGAAAATTTAATAAAGTATACACCAGAAGTATCGCGGATACTTAGAAAAGATTACAATAAAGTTCCAATGATTTTAAGTGGCGATTTTAACGTAAATTTTGCATTGGACACAGCGGTTCCTTTAATAGACTTTCTCAATACAACATTCAATTTAAAAATGTGTAACAATCGCACTGAATCGACAACACGATCAAAAACAACAATTGACGCGGTATTTCAAAGATATGTTGACAACATCGAAACCAAAGCATTTGTATCATATTTTATCTATCATAAGCCACTCGTATCATTTGTTGAAATTGAAAACATTGAGGATGAATAATAATAAAATGAAGAAAATAAAATATGAACTTTATAGCAATATTATAATGAACCTATAATTATCCCGCTCCTAATGCTGTTTTCGTGTCATTCTCTCTCAGTTTGTTTTACGGAAGGTTTCACTTCTATCGCGTCTAACCGTTAGACTGGTATTTTTTTTAAATAAATATTTTTAAACTCAGCGAGTATAGAACACCTTCCAATAAAATGAGACTTTCTCATTTTTTTCTTCGTTCATATTGCAGAGGCAGCACATTTTTGACACGTTTCCGAGTTTATTGGCATCTAATACAAGCATACCACATAGTTCTTTGAAAATCATTCAGATGCTTTCGTCAAAAGTTAATCGGAATTCTGAGCCTATTTCATTAAGATGTTTATACCAGAAATTGATTTTTCATATCACGTACTACGACAATTTATGCGGGAGTCTGCTTTCTATATATTTATATAAATTTAAAAATATATTTCATGTAAAAGCCCCGTGATAAAAGTGGGTTTCTTCACCTGCGGTTTCCAGCAAAATTGCATAGCTGGGATGAAGTCTGGTATGCTTAGTATCCCTTCTATGAAGTATCTTTGCGTTTTGTTGACCTCATTCGATAATGTATAACCCCACACTTGGGCAGTAAAAGATTGTTTGGATCTATAGTCAGCTTGAAAAAGTTTCCAATTACTTTTAACGATACTGAAGATTTATCAAGAGGATTCTTCTAGGACAATTAATACTTTCCTTGGATGCGTTATTTTCGAAAAATCACAATTTCCGATTTACTTGGATTCGCTTCCATATTCCATTCGGTACAGTACTTCTCTAGTCTACGTATCCTAGCAAACATGATTCTTGGATTATCTGCTAACATCATAATGTCCGCGTACAGCAGTAGCTTTCGATTAATGTTTCCAACCCAAGACCAACCCAAGACTGTGCCCGTCTCAAAATAATCAGACACTTCTTGCCCTGTCTACATAGCCATTTTGGTAATTTGGTAAATATTTTCAATGAAGTTAACGGTTTTCGTTGATATACACATTTGACGTAGTTTATACAGCAAAGGTTTTCTGGGGACCCTGTCAAACGCCGTTTTAAAATCCATAAAATAGGCGTATACTTTTTTTTTTTTTGTTGAAAAGTTTTTTCTGAATCCCTTTGAAACCCCGTTAATATATTATACTCTTCGACACAACTTGCTAACCTTTTATTTATTATTCCCATCCGGAATTTGGATCACGCTTCTTGAATATGGGAAAAATTATTGTGTTTAGAAATGTCTCATCTATTTTTCCTTTTTCAACAATCACATTAAACACCATTGTCAGCTCTTGTTGGAATTCCTGTGTGGCATTTTTTAGTAATTCATATGTTACTCGGTCCTGTCCGGGAGCTATATTTGTTTTGGTATTTCTCACAACTTCTTCAATTAATTAATTTCACGGAGGTCCACGCTCCCTAGGGATCGGACGACTAAGCTGGGCTCTAAGCTACCGTGGGGGTCGGCGGGTTGCGGATAGCCGGACGACCTGTAGTAGCAGGTTAGTTGCGGATAAGTTTTGACAAATAAGTAACCCCCGACAAAGAGCGGCAGAGACGGAGGGCACGGAGGTTTCTGTGTCAAAAGCGACTCGACACCGCCTTTCAGAAATAAGTGTCCCCTTCACCATGTAACGGCATGGTGAATATAAAAAAAAAAAATCCAGGGGCGTCTGACTCACAGTGGGCGGCTACCTGGTCAGCGACTTTTCTCCATGTTAGGAGCGGCTGGTGATAATATGACAGTACGGCCTGCGGGCCATCAGGATTGATTCCAGGAAGATCCTGATTATGACATACTGGATCGGAAGCAGATTGTGATCGGGCTGGAGCAGTAAACGTCTGTAATCTGAGTAGGTGGAGTGAAATCTAACTGAAATGACTTACAGAAGAGATTATTGTTTCTCCGCCCTATTAAAACCTGGCAGGTCTCGCAAAGCGCGTAGTCTTAAGTCACCATGTAGGTTGGGTTGAGATTACTCCCCATTAGTTCCGGCTTGAAGTTTGGTTGTGAACCCTGGTACCCATAAGAACCAGTGTCAAGCCCAGTATAGCCTCCCTGTTCCATAGATAACCATAGGACTTACGGAAGCTACATACTCGTGCAGAGATAGCGGCTGTGAGTCTGGGCCCATAAATCATGGACAAAATTGAAAATAAAAAACGAAACGCAATGAAGAAAACAACAACAATGCTGTTGATGAAGGAGCTGCAGTCTTTAGGAGGAGTTCTGTTATCAGTAGAACCCCACCGCAACCAGCAGCTGCTACAAGTAACACACCGGCGACAAACAAAGCAGTTGAAAGTAATTCTGCTTCCTTAGCAGCCAATGACGAAGCAACACAGTAGCAGCGCACACAATCTCCATCCACGAATGCATCTCGGGTACCCCAAGACGCCACAACGAAGACAAGCAACAGCGGCAGCTGAACTCCTCGCGGGTAATGGACAGCCACAAAAAAAACCTGACATCGCCCTCAGAGCCAAAAGCTTGTTCTTTAGACGATTTGATTGGGCGCCTTGGAAAGGAAATCGACGGACTTATGGAATATGCTGACACACACCGCAATGTCCACAATGACATAAGGAAAATGGTTAGCAAAATAAAATTTCCACACACGGAGGTGACCATGCAGTTGAAAGAGGAAAAGATGTCTAAAGTGATTCGCAGCCCTTTGCAGATGCGCAAAACAGCAAGAGTGGCTGAAAAAAGAATTCTTTCGTCAGAGAAAAGGCTGAGATCTAAAACCAGTCCAGAATCGATAGCACAAGAAGGAGCAATATCACCTGACCCCAAGAAAATATGGTTAAAATCGCCGCAGAAACCGAAATCCTCTGCGACCACAGAAAAATGGCAGATGGTTCAGAGCAGAAACAAGCCAACAAAGGCTAAAAAAACCCCACTGGTCGCTCCGACCTAGATCTGACGCGATTATATTCCACAAAAAGGTGGAAGGCACAACTTACGCGGACATGGTACGCGCAGTGAACTCCAGCGTAAAATTTAAAAATCTCAGTGAGAGGGTCAAAACAATGCGGACAACACAAAAAGGTGGGCTCCTAATAGAGTTAAAAAAAAGGAAGAAGGTGACTCTACTCATTACCAGAAAGCCTTTGAAAAGGCGCTGGAAGGCATTGCAACGGTTAAACTGAAAACCCACACTGTAATATTACAATGCAAAGGTATCATATCCGACTTAAACACAACTGAGGAGCTACTCGAAGCAATCACAGAGCAGGCGCAAGTATGAAAGCCGTCAAAAGTGTCCGCACTTCATTTGGAGGCCCTCAGTCTGTCTACATTGCACTCCAGGCTGAAGATGCTAAGAAGGTACTAGAGCTTAGATCTCTCAAGGTGCGTTGGGTACGGTCAGGGGTTACCGAGGTTATATCACCAAAAAGGTGTTTTAAATGTTGGGAGTCTGACCATGTTGCGACAAAAGGCAACGGACCAGATCGCACAAAGCTTTGCAGGCGATGCGGTAAAGATGGGCACCAAGCAGCAACTTGCACAAACGCTGAAAAATGCGTTGTATGCGAGGGACCACATGCGGCGCTAGATGCCCTCGCTATCAAGAAGCAGTACGCAAAATAAGAACATGAAGATTTTGCAGCTAAGCATCAAACACTGTGAGGCAGCACATAACCTCCTAAGGCAAACGGTTGTAGAAAATAAAGTGGATGTGGCTCTCCTCTTGGAAATTTTCGTAGACATCAACTCGCACAATTGGATGACCGATTCTGACAAGCTAGCAGCAATCTGGGTGGTGGGCAGTAAAACCCCCCAGAATAGGATATCTGTTGCAAATGCCGGATTGACATGGGCGAGGCTAGATGGTTTATACTATGCGAGCTACTATGCACCACCAAGGTGGAGCTTAGAAGATTTTGAACACATGATGACAGCACTGGAATTTAAGCTAAGAGGAAAGTTGCCGATTCTCATCGCAGGAGACTTCAATGCATGGTCGAGGACATGAGGTAGTCGGTACACAACTCCGAGAGGGCGATTAATAGAAAAAACTATGGCAGCAATGGACCTTGTTCTGCTCAACACCCAAGGAGTGAAAACACTGCAAGATGCAGATTTAACAACAAAAGAAAACCCGTCTATTGGTGGACAAAGGAGATAGACAGTATGCGTAAAGCCTGTAATAAAGCGCAAAGAAAAGCGCTAAGAGCAAGACATCGTCCAAATACCGTGAACTCAAGTTTGAGTTGAAAACAGCTATTAAACAGAGCAAAACTCGATGCTTGGAGGAAATGCGAAACAGCGCTGACAATGATCCCTGGGGCCTTGCCTACAGAACGGTTATGCAGAAAGTGAAAGCACCGCAACCTACTTGCCACATCCTGCTCATCCAAGTGGTAATGGAGCTTTTTCCCCAACAGGAGGAAATTAGTAACCGTCACCAAATGGTGATTGACATCGACTACATTCCGCCAGTTACAACAGAAGACATCTTAAGCACGGTAAGGCGTATAAAAGACAACAAGGCACCAGGCCCAGACGGCGTTCCTAACATTGCACTTAAGCAGTGCAGGCGACGCCAGAAACCTTTGCGACTATGTATGAAGCATGCCTTAATGAAGGGACCTTCCCGCGCAGATGGAAATTGCAACGACTAGTGCAGTTACTCAAAGCAGGCAAGCAACCAAATCAGTCCTCGGCATACCCGACACCGTGGGTAAAGTGCTTGAGGGCATCATTTGTGACCGGCTACATAGCTATCTGGAGTGCCCAATCGGCCTATCTGACAAACAATGTGGCTTCAAACGGGCTAGATCGACTGTGGACGCTATTGGAACGGTGATAAATATAACGCCCGGCGTCATTATTGGAGGACACACACGGATGAAGTTCTGTGCAATTATCACGCTAGACGTCAAAAATGCATTGAATTCGGCGAGGTGGTCAAACATTTTGCTGTCTCTAAGAAATCTCCAAGTCCCTGGATATCTAATACGCATAATACGAAGCTACTTTATTGATAGAATTTTGCGGTATGATTCGGATGACGGTCTAAAGACATATAAAGTCGCTGGTGGCGTCCCTCAGGGATCAGTTCTTGAACCCTCACTGTGGAATGCCATGTACGACGAAGTATTAAGATTAAAATTGCCGGATAAAGCAACACTGGTAGGCTATGTCGATGACCTCGCTCTCGTGCTCTCGGACAAGAAGCTAGACCACCTGCAGGAGAAGTGTAATGATGCAGCAGCTGGGATCCAACTATGGCTTTCTGCAGCGGGGCTGAAGTTGGCCGTACAAAAAACAGAAGCGGTCCTCGTAACTGCGCGTAGAAAAAAAGAGTGTATGAATTTGTGAATAGGTGGCCATGAAATACTGTCGCAAGAGGCAATAAATTAATTAGACGTAATGATTGATGCACGGCTCTGTTTTAAGCAACATTAGGCAACTGTGGGCACCTGCAACGCGCTGAGTGGCAGCGCAAAACACAGGGACAAACAAATCAGCCCTCGATAGGACAAATAACAGACGGTCGAGTCACGTGCTCACGACGGCATAAGATGGTATAATATTACCACAACATCTTCTTTGCTGCAGATGCAAAAGAAACTTCGATAGCGTATAACATCCAAACGCCCATGTGAGAGGAACCTGAGAGCATGCCACACATACCACTCCTATGACGGCTCTGAGACATTAGAAGACGAGCTTATAGCATGAAGCTGGCTACAAATATGGTGGACGCAGACGTGGGTGAATAGTATTGGTCCATTTAATGGACACCGTTCTGGGCCTTCCCGAAGTAATGCAAGGTAGTTTCGGGAAGGGAGTCTCCCCAGAAGAGGAGGAGGAATTGTTTTAGTGGCTACACCATTCGACGCAGTTGAGTTGCCTGATCTCCCATCGGGCGCGTCTCAGGTGGTGGATAGGGAAGCCCTGGCATCACACTAGTGGCCTTCCCTGATGAGGTGGGTTCAACTCAAATGACTCTGATGACTCAAAGTCGGCATAGAATCAGGGCGCCATCCGCGAACCAAACTAGTTAGGGAGGAGTCCCGAAAACAAACCATCCTTGGTAATGGAAAATACAGAGGATATTACTCCAGGTGGAATCCACACAAGTGGCAATCCATTCACTTCGGCGGCAGAGTCTCTCCTTCAGAGTCTGAGAAACGTTTCCCTGTTTCGGAGAGCCTGATTTGTGAGGTCTCTTCGGTGGCTGCACGACCTCCCAAAGAAGCTGGCAAATCGAAGAGCGTGGCAAGGAGGGAGAGAAGAAAGCGGCGGGCAAGGCTCATGCGGGAGAAATCCTCATGTGGCTCTGCCGGCCCTTCTGTGGCTGTCTGTGTCTTCCAAAAGACCTCGGTCAGCGGAAGTGACACCCACGGAAGCTACCGAATCTGCGGTGGGCACGGGCGCTCCCAAGTTGTCCCGCTCTCGAGGTAAGCGGAGAAGGACGGTGGCCGAAAGCAGCCCACCTCCTTGCCCTGCGGTTGACGCCAATGGCCGAGCCACGACCCCCCAAGGTACGAACGCGGTCTTGGCGCCAGTCAATGTGGCGGAAAAAGGTTCTGCTGAGCCACGTCCCTATCGGCGCCTCGACAAAAAGTCCAGCACAGCTGTCTGCCCGGCGAAATCTTCGTCAGTGGAGGATCGGGAGCTGGACCTTCGCCCAAGCACATCCAAGGGTGCGACCATGCCATCTTATAGCGAGAAGGCTGCTGGTCCATGACCTGTGCCTGTGATTGGAAAACTGGCGCTTGACCATCAGCTGACGGATGCAGAAATCAAATACTGCAATAGTCGACTGATGCATCAGGTTATTGCCTCCGGTCCTGAAGCCAACGCGAAGGGCTATGAGACAAAGGACGGCACCATAAAGGTGACGTGCGCGTCTCTGGCCAACTTCGAGTGGATCAGAACCGTGGTCAATAACGTGCCCCCCATGGGGACCACTCGCTTCGCAGTCTACAGCGAGGAGAGTGCACCCCTCAGAAGGGCCATCTGGTGGATTCCGGATCCAGACCTGACTACGTGTTCAGAATCTGGGCATCAACACGAGGCTTTGGCGAGTCCTTTTGGTGCGAGTGGATGAGGCCAGTGTTGATGTCTTGGGCTCACGGTACGGGAACCGTCTGAGTCTCTTCTTTGGGACGGTCAGCTTACATGTCTTTCCCAAATGATTGCCTCGGACGGTTCCTGTAGCTACCGTTCCTTGACGGTGACGCAGATTAACTTGCAGCATTCTAAAGCTGCTACTGCACTACTAAGTAGTAGGCTTACCCAGCTGTGCAAGAGCCCTGAGTCTTTAGGGGCCGCCTCTGTGGCTTAAGTGCGCTGAAAGGGGCCACGTTATTATATGACAGGAGTTCGAGTAGACCTAGGATCGGTCTTATAGTATCATCCCATCTCACTGTGGCGGGTCTTGAGCAATTCTGTTGCCAAGACCTTGTAGCGGCTGAGGTGTGTTACAGAGGTAGACGCGGATGGTCGAAGTTTGTGATTGCATCTGCTTATTTCCCTTATGATGCTGTGGAAGGACCACCACCCGGGAAGGCCACTTGTCTCGTGAGGTTCTGTGAGCGGCGCAATCTGGGCCTCATCCTATGTTGCGATACTAATGCCCAGCATACAATCTGGGGCAGCAGCAATTGCAATGGACGGGGCTCTCGACTATTCGAATTTATCGCGTCCTCTTGCCTAGACATACATAACAAGGGCTCACAGCCAACCTTTGTAACAGCTAGAAGGCAGAAGGTGATTGATCTAACCCTATCAAACTCAAAACTTGGGTGGTCAATCTAGAACTGGAGAGTCCTTACCGAAGATTCTTGCTCGGACCACAGGTACATTGAGTTTCAGTGTGGCGAGGAGGCACAAATGCCATTGCCCTCTAGAAATCCCAGAAAAACAGACTGGCACAAGTTTAGAGAGGCGTTGCGGGACCTTGACGTTACACCACAAAGACTTCGAAAAGAACAGGCCATTGAGGCGGCTGTTGAGAAACTCAACGCTGCCTTAACAGAATGTTTTGAGTCAGCCTGTCCAATTCGACCTCTCCCTAACCGGACTCCCGTTCCTTGGTGGTATCGAGAGCTCCAGATGTTGAGGCGTGAGTCGAGAAAACTTCTAAACCGGTCCCTCAAGACTAACCTTGCAGAGGACTATGAGCGATACCGTGTTGTTCAGAAGAACTAGAAGAGGCTTATTCGGGAATCGAAAAGAGCCTCATATAGGGAATTCTGCAGTTGTATTGAATATCTGAGTGACACGGCAACAGCCCTTATTGATAGAGGCAGTTGTCAGAGCTGTTACACTTTCTCGGCATAACTGGTTCGTTGCCAGATCTGTGGTGAATGAGGCTGCCATTCGATTTGCCATCAAATCTTTTGGCGGCTACAAGTCGCCCGGACCAGATGGCATATATCCTACCATGCTGAAGGAAGGTGCAGAGTTCGTGACAGCAGCCCTGAAAAAAATCTTCTCGGCATGCCTGGCACTGGCTTACATACCACGCTCTTGGAGGATGTTGGGGGTCGCTTTCACGGCTGGTGGAATTGCGCATACGTCAGAAGTCGCTGAAGGTTCACCCTCTGTCTGCATTTCAGCATGCCTATCAGAGCGGAAAATCCTGCGAGTCGGCACTGCAAAACCTTATTGCTAGGGTAGAGCTGGCCATCGACAGGAGGGACTACGTTATGGGCATCTTTTCGGAGATTGAGGGGGCGTTTGATAATGCCACTTTTGACAGTATGTGTAACTCTGCTAGTAGGAATGGCGTAGACCGGGTGCTAGTAAATTGTATTCGTTCGATGCTGGCCCAAAGAATCGTTTCGGTGCGAGCAGAGGAAGATCTGCTGGTGTCATCTGGTGTTAATAGAGGCTGCCCCAAAGGCGGTGTACTATCTCCATTGCTCTGGTGCATGGTAATCGATCCTCTAGTCACCACCTTAAACGATGCGGGAGTCTACGCACAAGCATATGCGGACGATGTTGCTTGTTTGGTAACAGGCCCTTCGCTTATGAACGTCTGCAGGAAAGTGCAGAAAACTCTGGATCGGATTGACACTTGGTGCTGTGCGAATGGGCTATCGGCAAATCCCGCCAAGACTGGTATTGTCCTCTTTACAAGAAGGAGGAAGCTTGATGGACTCGTTCTGCCTAAGCTAAAAGGAGTCACAATCCAGCTATCCAGGGAAATTAAATATCTTGGAGTAATCCTCGATAGTGAGCTCCTATGGAAATCACACGTTGAAACAAAGGTATGCAAAGCACTGACAGCTTTCTGGCAGTGCAAATGTTTCTTTGGGAAAACGTGGGGTCTCTCTCCTAGCAAGGTCCTATGGATCTACACGGCTATGATAAGACCCATTATCACCTATGCATCAGTAGTCTGGATGAGTAGACTCTCTCTAGTGGGAGTCAGGAGGACCTTATCGAGACTAAAACGCACTGTGGCCATCGGTTGCACCGGAGCTTTTCCGACTACTTCAGGCCCGGCATTAGATGCTCTGATTGGTTTACCACCACTTGATGCTTTAATCCAAGGAGAGGCCTTGAAGGCCATCTGCAGACTAAAACACAATGGGAACTGGTACGGTCCCTGTCCGGCATTGGAACACAGGGATGGCATGGACGTCGATTCAACGATTCTCACCAAGCCCCTTGACTCCATGCCATCAAGAGTCCTACTTGAAAAGAGATACAGTGTAGTGCTACCAGAGGCTCAGTTGTGGGAAGACTCAGAAAATGAGACCGGCAAACGCTGTTTTCGCATTTTTACGGATGGCTCCAGGACCGAGCATGGCTCCGGCTCTGGGGTCTACGTGGAATCCAGCGGGACAAAACTGCACTTTGCTCTTGGAATGCATGCATCTGTGTTTCAAGCGGAGGTGTATGCAGTTCAAGAAGCGATGAACTTTGTTGTGGAAAAACGATAGGGAGGCAGATCTATGTGTGTCTGATAGCCTGATGCTAACTTAAGTCCCGGGACACGTGGGTATCGCGGGTAACGAGCCCTCTTACTCCTTAGCTTAGATGGGCTCTGGGCCAAAGAAGTTGGCCACTCCCCTCTGCGGACATCACGGCCACGGTTAGCAAATGGGTAACTACCACCCACAAGCGAGCTTGGCAGGCTGAGAGAGGCTGCAGAAGGACTAAACTGATGTTACCTGTCATGTCCGATCGACTGTCGCAAACCCTTCTGTCATTAAGCAGAGGGGAGTGCAGACGGCTGGTTGGACTGATGACGGGGGGCAAAGCACATGGAAAGGTTGGGCATCTCAGACAGTGTACTCTGCCCAGCTTGTGAAGAGGAGGATGAGACGGCGGAGCACTTCCTGTGTGTCTGCTCCGCCTTCGCTCGAATCAGGTTTGAGGTCTTGGGCACTGATGTGTTAAGAAGCGACCATCTTGGCGCCTTGGCACCACAAGATCTTTTCAGATTTCTTCGGAGATCGGGTAGATTTAAAGAAATTTAAAAGGGAATCCAAGTGTAGTACAACGGACTTTATTAATGTCTGAGTGCTGCACTTGCTAGTTGCCGTGACAAAAAAAAAAAACAAAACAGTGCGAAGGCATTTTAAACCCTCCTCGCCCACCATAAAAAAAAAAGAAAAAACCATTTCTTCAACTTCCATAATGGCTATATCCTTGTCGAGATAAAGATTTTGGCAGCTGCGTATTGGAGGTCTGTCGTTGATTGCGGTTGACTTAACATTGCCGGGAAATATATTTTAAACTCTGCTGCTGAAATTTTCGTTCCCACTCCTGCTAAGCTTCGTTCTAGCTTGATGTTCTGTCAATTTTGGTAAATAAATTTTCGTTGTACTCTCTCCTAGTATTTGTAGTTATACCACACTCTTTTACAATTTGAGTTATTTGTGTTTTCGTTTTGTCTGTAGTATTGCCTGTTTTATTGCCTCTACTAGCTTTTCAAGACGGAGGATAGTTCTGTGTGTAGAAGTCCACGCAAGTGTGGGAAGTTACTAACCGCCATTCACTTGGGAGTGGCCAGGACGATTCTTCTGCATATGGTTCAAGCAGCTCACAACGTCCGGGACTAGCCCACGTATCCTCTAGGTAGCTTCCGAACACCCGTTCGGGAGTGAGCAAACGTGAGAAGGTGAAGCATTACAGGAAAGCTGGTTGTGCACTGGATTTGAAAAGAATTACAAAGCCTCGGATGAGAACTACCTTCACTGATGACGACCCCTGCAAACGAAATAAGGAATACGATTTGAACATGCACCTGGAATGTCCGGTCCCTTAATGGGGAAGGTGCCTCTGCACGGCTTGTTGATGTCCTCGTGAGAGTAAAGGCTGACATAACTGCCATCCAAGAGATGCGATGGACGGGGCGAAACAAGAAAACCATAGGACCTTGCAACGTCTACTACAGCTGCCATGTAAAGGAGCGCAAATTCGGTGTCGGATTTGTTGTGGAAGAGAGACTACGTCGCCAAATACTGTCGTTCACTCCGGTGGACGAGCGTCTCACAATAATCGGCATCAAAGCGCGATTTTTTAACATTTCGCTGTTTTGCGCCCACGCCCCGACGGAAGACAAGGACGATGCGACCAAAGATTCTTTCTATGAGTACTTGGAACGTTCCTATGAGCGCTGCCCCCGCACCACATAAAAATCGTGCTTGGCGACTTCAACGCCAGGGTGGGCAAGGATCGAATTTTTGGTTGGTCCCACAGTCGGAAATTTCAGCCTGCACAACGAAACATGCGGTAACGGACAGAGGCTGATCGACTTCGCCGGGGCCCGAAACATTGTTGTCTGCAGCACCAGATTCCAGCATAAAAAGATCCATCAAGGTACCTGGCTGTCTCCTGGTCGAAAAACGCGAAACCAGATGGGTCATGTTGTGATAGATGGAAGACACGCTTCTAGTGTATTAGATGTACGTATGATCCGATCACTGTTGACAGTTATAATTTCGAGGTTGTAAAAGACTTCGTTTATTTAGGAACTAGCATTAACACCGATAACAATGTCAGCCTTGAAATCCAACGTTGAGTTTGTTTGGAATTTGTTCTTGCCAACAAGTGCTACTTTGGACTAAGTAGGCAACTGAGCAGTAAAGTCCTTTCTCGACGAACAAAATTAACACTCCAAAAGGCTCTCATCATGCCCGTTCTAACGCATGACGCAGAAGCTTGGACGATGACAACATCCGATGAAGCGACGTTTGGAGTGCTCGAGAGAAAGATTCTGCGTAAGATTTTTGGACCTTTACACGTTGGCAACGGCGAATATCGCAGACGATGGAACGATGAGCTGTATGAGCTTTACGATGACATAGACATAGCGCAGCGAATAAAGATCCAGCGGCTACGTTGGCTGGGGCATGTCGTCCGAATAGATACAAACGCTCCGGCTGTGAAAGTATTCGATGCGATACCAGCTGGGGGTAGCAGAGGAAGAGGAAGGCTTCGACTGCGTTGGAAAGATCATGTGGAGGAGGACTTGGCTTCACTTGGTGTGTCCAATTGGCGCCGGTTAGCACGAGAAAGAAACGACTTGCGCGCTTTGTTAAACTCGGCCAAAATCGCGTAAGCGGTTATCGCGCCAATTAAGAAGAGACGTTTTTCAAGACCAATAAACTAACCGTGGCTGCTTAGTTTGATAGTAGATGTCGTATCTACGCTTAGAGATAACTTAATTGGCATGTGATCGGACCACACTTTGTTTTCAACTTGATTGTAGTTTTTATGTAGCTCAAGCTTTCTAACCATACAGTATATAAAACAATGACCGAGTTGCCCATTGTGCTTGTGAAAGTTAATGATTCCCCGTTATCTGCAGCTGCTCTTCATCTCCAACATTGCGATTAATTTCACGTATTTGTACAAAAATTGGCTACCAACGTAGATCAAGCAATATAACTCCACTAGACTACTTTTTTGAAATCATCAATCAGCCCTTTTTAGGGCTATAAAACAACATTGATTTGACATATTGGATCCGCCATTTTGAATTTGAAAAACTGATATCGGATTCGTCATTAGCGACCTCGAAAACCCCCGAGTAACAAATTTTAAGCAAATTAAAAAAAATTTCTAAAATATCCGCCATATTGGATCCGCCATTTTGAATTTTGAAAAACTGACATCGGATTCGTCATCAGCGACCCCGAAAACCCCCAAGTGATGAGTTTCAAGCGAATCCAAAAAAATTTTCGAAAAATGTCCGCCATATTGGATCCGCCATTTTGAATTTTGAAAATCTGATTTCAGATTCATAATCAGCGACCCCAAAAACATTCAAATATATCATGAGTCATCATTTTTGAACCTATTTTTAAAAGTAATTGATAGATATATTTGCAAATTTTGGAATTTAGTGTCTTTGAGGTGACACAGTAATGACGCCATTTTGAATTTTCTAATTTGCCACTTTGCAATTGAAAGGGTGAAGCGACGCTTGGAGTGTTCGAGAGAAAGATTCTGCGTAAGATTTTTGGACCTTTGCACGTTGGCAACGGCGAATATCGCAGACGATGGAACGATGAGTTGTATGAGCTTTACGACGACATAGACATAGCACAGCGAATAAAGATCCAGCGGCTACGTTGGCTGGGTCATGTCGTCCGAATGGATACAAACGCTCCGGCTTTAAAAGTATTCGATGCGGTACCAGCTGGTGGTAGCAGAGGAAGAGGAAGGCCTCCTCTGCGTTGGAAAGATCAGGTGGAGAAGGACTTGGCTTCACTTGGTGTGTCCAATTGGCGCCGCACATAGGTAGATTTTGAAGATTTAGGCGGCCAAAAATATTTAACTGCATATATCGTCTTAAAACTGTTTAATAACTAGAAATTTATAATAATTTGTTTTACTAATCGGTTAAATTAAAAAAGTATATGTATTACACTGTGTAACACTAAAAAATACCTTAGCAGTAAAGCTCCTTTTCTTGTAGTATGACAAGAACTGTCATCACTTGTTTATATCTTATTGTGGGTTACACATTGACTTTATACAACAACTCTTGACCTTTCCCAAAGTAAAAATAGGCCCATATTTCACTAGTATTTGCATAAAAGTTACCTTAATCGATTTTCAAAAAATTGTTTTATATATAATAGAAAAATATTTACAGATATATTTGTTAAAAATACACCAAAAGCACAATAGATATGTATATACAGAAATTGATTAATTTATTAGTTTTCGCCTTCTGAATTAAGGTGTTCTGTCACATCTTTGTCCACATATTTAAAGGGTGTGGGCTAAACGACTTTGATGCTTTTTTCTTTCTTCTGCGATGAACTGAAATACTGCTCAAAAAGGGGTCCGAGCTTAACAACAATCGGTGGTATATGTCGCGATTGCACTCTTCACGAGAAAACTTCCGTGCATAATTTTCTCGATACATCCGGAAATGCTTGTTGCGCGCCTCTTGAGCCTCCTCTGACAGTTGTCCTATTGGTAATAATGAGTTTTCAATTATAGCAGCGCCATGCACTAGTATCTTGTGCATTGTGGGTGTCATCGGATGCCACGCGTATCCAATGCCACGGTATCCAATGCATATTCATCATATTTAGCAGAATCAATTTCATAGCCACTAGATATGGCTTCCAGTATTATTTTAAGCTTGTAAATGAAATTATAATCAACACCTGTGATATCTGCAGCCAATTTTGGGTTTTCGAAAAATCGCCGGCTTGTATTGCCATCATTGGTGTTACCATAATTTGCTTTGGGCATGTCTATAAGTAAGCCTAACTCATCCCGAAATCTTTTTTGAATGGTTTCTTTTGTGGTTTTTTCCAACAGTTCTTCCTCAGCTATTCTCTTTGCTCTATACTTTTTCACTGGCAATTTGTAAGCCAAATGCGAAATACTTTCGAATAATCTTATTCTAGCGTGCAGAACGGATAGTCCAAAGTCAAGGGAATCTAGGCTAACTTCATTCTTTTTGTCTAGATTGTTAAAGTCTTTTGATGTTGCTTTACACAAATAACATTGGCTAGTGGACCTGCTATCGGTGGCAGCATTGCAAACCTTACCATCAATCATCGTCATCTTAAAAATATGCCGGAAAACAAATTTATTTCCTTGCAGCTCTATTTCAGAAGCAACTAAGTTGTTTACTGAGGATTCAACAAAATTTATTTCTTCTTTCGTGACGTCTATACTTTCTTTGATAAACCTAAATCTTATCGGTCTACAGAATCTAGGAGATGACGGAGAAGGGTTTTGCCAAACAATTTTTCTGTTTTCGTTTCCGCAGGTGATTTGTAGTGGCACAAAAGAGCTAAGAAAAATGTTGGCATCCGAACCAGAAGTATCCTCAATTTTTTGTTTATATTTAGCTTGCTGGGAACCATCGCATCCCCACTTGCATATTATAGTAAGAGAATTTCTTTCGTCCTCGCTTAGAGTGAGGAGCACCTCCTCTAAATACATTGATAAGCGCATAATTGTGTTATCGATGAGGCTTTGCAAGTCAGTTTCTGCGTAAGAACTAGTTACCCGTATTTGCGTTTGGTAACATTCTTTTTTAGCTTGTAATAAGCGATCGTAATAGGGATAAAGATAAGGGTTTGTATTACGAATTATTTCATATTGCTCTCTTGTTAAGTTTGCTTCTACAAACATAGCTAAGGCTGCATGCGGTGTCAATATATTACCTCTCCCCGGGCTTGTTGATTCTTTGTATGCACTTTTGTATTTTGCTGCGCGTGATGGTGATTCTGCGATTTCTTTCAGGATTCGCGAGGCGTCCCTCTGCCCTTTTGCTATAAGAGTGGATTGCGCAGCATGTATAATAGCTGTATCTTCTACCATGGAACGGACTTCTTCCGTTTTCCTACGTTTACTTCGCTCACTACACTTTTCGAATGATTTCAATGGACGGCCAGGGCGAAAATGTGACTTATTTGGAATTTCGATTGTTCCATTTAACCAAGCCTGGTTAACTTTTACAAAAGCGTCCTCCTTTCTTCTGGCTTTAGTCCACTTTTCCTTAAGCTGTGCTTTAAAATAAGAAAAGCTTTTCTTAAATGTTTGCACATATTCAGCTGTATATGCATGACAAGACAGCAGGCTATCTTCTAAGAAATCTAATTTTTCCTCCAAAGATGTCAAATTCTGCCCTTGCATTTGATTGTAGAGATATTGACGAGTTACTTGTCTAGTGCCTGATGAGCTGGCAATACCTAAGATAAGCAAAATTGGCTTAGAAATCAAAACAAATGCAAATATATATATATATATTCTTTAGACAAGCGTGTATAAAACCCTTTATAGACCCTCTATCTGCAAGTATCTGCAGCTCACTTTTATGCACGTGGCGAGCTAATTGCACCAGGTATCATGTTCAACACTAACTTTCACTTGGACGGACTTGGAAATATACCAAACCGGGTTTTCAAAACCAAAAAACACAAAAAAACAAAAATAAATTATACCCTAAATGAAATAGGCACCACTTATCCATTTATAACTATTAAAATCACAAACACCATTAACAAATGATAATATTCACCTGAAATATCATAATCCATCACGATTACTCAGCTCGGTAGCTTAAATCCGTAAATATTCACGTTAAAACATACGATTTTACAGCGGTTAAACAAAAACGATAACGTGCGTTTCAGAAATAGCTATGTTTTGATTAACTGACAGCTAATGCAAAGTATGGGATTGACCGTAGGAAGTTGCATTATTGTTCCTCGGTCTATTTTCAAGTTGTGGGAGTGCTTTTTTTTGTAGTTGTGAAAACTTTCTGAAATCCAATTATGGCCGCCTAAATAGCTTAAATCTACCTATGTGCGCCGGTTAGCACGAGAAAGAAACGACTGGCGCGCTTTATTAAGCTCGGCCAAAATCGCGTAAGCGGTTATCGCGCCAATTAAGGAGAAGAAGAGAATTGAAAGGGCATGAGTTTACGAGTATTTTGACATATTATATGATTATTTTCATCCCATAGAATTTTGGACAGAGCTTTGGTCCGGTTGACGTGGAACGCTCCATATATTCTTTCATTACATTCTTAAGTTACAAAAGCAGAAGTACATAACAAGGTTCCTATTAGATTTTTTACATAACTGTAAGTAATTGTAACGATCTGTAAATATAGGAACCCGAAAGTATGCCTTCACTTTGGTTCTTTTAGTAATCCTGTTATTTTATCAGGATTTTTGTTTTTGCACTCTTTTCATTCTTTGTTATTAGAATTGACCGCTTACCAAACTCAGCTTCACATTTTATTTAAAAGTAGTAATAACTTGAAAGCATGAAAACCAATGATAAAGAGATTAGTGTATTGGAAAAAAATATAATTCTAAATTGTGGAAAGATGAAAAATTCGAAATGTTTGCAAAGCTAATTGGAAGATGCATTCCTCTGTTCAACGGGTAGTAAACGATTTTAAGCAAACCGGGATTTTATAAGTATAATCTTAGTCCTGGTCTGGTCGTCCAAGAACACTATCGGTCCAAGAAATGTGCAGAAAAACCAATTTACAATAACGATTTACATAACAAAAATTTTTTTAAAACGTAAACCAAACATTTGAAAGCAGTATTTGTGCGGAAATTCGAAAATTTTACATAGCGATTCAAAGAAACCATTTATTTCACTTTTGAATAGAAGAAAGCGCAATGTTAATAATTATATAGAAAAGGCTTCAGCGTTTGAGAACATTTATTTTAATTTTTTCAAACAAAGTGAAGGGGGATATTTGAACATTTTAGAAAGGAATTTGAAACAGAGGGTCGAAAATCCTGGATTATCAAGATCGTTTTGACTCCAATACCAAACAACACAGATGAGATCGTTAAGGTACGACTCTAGTACTCGTAAAACGCTCCAAAACAACTCAAAACTCCTCACCTAGTCGAATCTCAATCTTATTGAGTATCTGTGGGATTTATTAGAAAAACGAATTCGATAGTATGTAGTAACAAGTAAAGTAGCTTTGCGAAGTGTTATACGATGGGCAAAGAATACATTATTATTTGCAATCAGGGTTTTATAAAGGCTTTTCCGTATGTTTTACAACTAAACTTAGACTTTTTGGTTGCTGAAATTACTTACCGTTATGTAAAAAATTAAGTGAAGAATCTTGTTATTTTCTTTTGCTGTTGTAACTTAAGAAAGTAATGGAAGAGTAAATAAATAAAATATGTTTTCAATTATAAAGGTATATTGTGTTTTTAATAAATTTAAAAGTATTTTTAAGGTGTACGTAGCCTTTATAGGCTATGTGTATAATTTTTAACAGTCGTAGTTTGAATAAAAATAGTAAAACCTGAATGAATCTAATTTTTTACATGTTTTTTTTTAACAACATCTAAGTGTTGTGGTCTGGAGACCGACTGCCACTTATATATAGGTACATTACCCTCAAATGGATGCAATGTAAGCTGATTCCAAAAGCATATTTCAGTTAATACAACAACACCTGAGTAGTAGAAAGTCGCCCCGCTCTTGGCATAATAACGTGCCCCATCACAAAATTTGGAGTATTAAAATAATATAACAATATTTTCTTTATAAAGCCGAATTCGACGAGTAGACAAATTTTTTATCATTCGCTCCCTCAACGTTACCCGCAGCATTTCACCGACATCTGACGAAGGAACTCTCACTAGGTTGGCATGTCGCGCAACCCTTTTTTTATATGTGAAGAAACGGAAAGTGGTATCCAAATGTACTTAAAAATAGCATGGGGTTTATGTAAATGGCCCATAGTTAGATGACCTGCGCAAGGTACATGAACATGAAAAGTCATGACAAGTAGTTATAAGGCATAAGATCACACCAAACTCAGAATTACATATGTAAAAGAAGGTATTTCTACATGACCACCTAACACTATTTACTAACAATGTGGGCACAATACAGCAGCAAAGATCGAAGACTCCCGCTGCACATGTTAACACGCATATACGGGTGCTACTGGCCAAGCAGACCCTGATACCGAAGGATGAAGGCATATATAATGGTATAAATATTATACTAAAATTGGCGATCACGTACCTGAAGTTAGGTTAGGATAAATAGCTACCCATGCGAAGGCTCACTTGGACAAAGAATCCAATTCGTCCATTGTGGTGCAGAGTTAAAACAGAGAGGGATAACAAAACAAAAACCGAAAAGAGGGGAAGAAGAAGAAGGATGATCAAACGGTGACTAATTACATTAACCACTTCAATCTGTTGATGAAATTCACCAGGAGCGTAACAAAAAAGTGAAAGCACAAATATCTGAGTCTTAGCCCGACGACTGCAGGACAGCTGAGGAGAAGGTGCTAAGATGATTCTTCTTCAGACAGCCCAAAGCGCTAATTGCCTCTTGTCTGTCAGAGTAAATATTTACCTCCCTTACAGTAATTGCAGAGGTAAGCAACCAAATCACTGCTTCCTTAGTTGCGGCTACATCTGCTTGGACAACACTACAGTGATCCGGTAGCCTCACCTGGTTGAGTTTGATGGGGAGCTCCTCGCCACAAAATTTTTCCGTCCAACTTCGAGCCATCCGTAAACATGTTTACTATGCTCTGCCCCCAAATGTTTCACCACGCCCATTCTTCCCTTTAGGAAATATGAATGGAAAAAGTACCGCTCGGGCCCAGCGAGGATGTTCATTGATCAAACACCATGGCGATGAGCTCTAAGTTTCAAGAATACTTAAGTGGCTTAAGTCTAGCTTGTGGCTCGAATACCTCATCTGATTGCGCCGCGAGCAGTAGCAGTTTTCACTGCAATGTCCACGAGTATGACATTCAGAATAGCGTTAAGCGTTAGAGTAGGAGTGGTTCGAAGCACCCCACTGGTTTCAATGAAGGTGGACCTTAAGGCCTTCTTCAGCTTCTGAACTGATGTTGTTCTTCCGAGTGATTTCCACCAGACAAGGAGTTCGTACAGCAAAATTGGCTTTATAATTGAGGCGATTGTTGTCCTCCTAATTCTCTCCTCAATGTTGAGCTTCCACATAAGATCTCTATCAAGTATGGGTCCCAGGTACTTCACCCCGCCAGAGAGCACCAACGGAGCGCCCGCTATTAAGGGGGAAAGAACTCTAGGTATTTTATATTTCCTCGTAAAAAAACGATCTTCATCTTCAGAGGATTTACCGAGAGACCACAATCTGCTGTCCGTTTCACAACTAGATTTAGATAGCCCTGCATCAGTTCCATTAAAATATCTTAAAATCATCCGTCATAAGCAATCATCATACTGCTTCTCCTCTCAAGCTCCTCTAGCAAGTCTTTAAGAACGAAAATCCGGAGTAGTGGCAAGAAAACACTGGCTTGCGGAGTGCCTTTGCTCACCTGCCGGCACAGAGAAGCACCGCCCCATTCTGCCACCACCGTTCTATCGCTAAGCATTTTTGGATAAGCCTAGTAAGGTCCGTTTCGCTCCGTTTATCCAGGACCCTGAGGGAAGACATTGTTAAAAGCCCCGTCAATGTCGAGGAAGACGCGTCACTGAGAAAGGGACACCGCGATATCTTTAAAAATAGTACGCAAGGCAGACTCTAACGATTTGTCCCTCCAAAAGCCTCGTTTCGCTTTCCTAATTTTGCATATGTCGATTCCTAATCCTACTTTGTACGGTACCCATCCAGAGGGAGAAACTCTAATTTCAGAGAGTTCAGTAGTCCAACAAAATGGTTTTTCCCCTTTAGGGGGCGGTCTTACTGAACAAGAGCTTTCAATGACAAGAGCGGACAATGTCTCCACCAATTCGTCCATCGATTTCTCCGAAAGATTTACGTTTTTTCGAAAGATTCTGCAAATTTCTGCAATATGGGTCTCTGCACATACCTCAATCCTCACCGCATTCGTAATGTCCAACTCAGCTCACTAACGAATGATAAAATCCATTTAATCACGTAAAATTTACCTAAACGACCGTCTGAGTGGGACTTAAATGATAAAATGAAAACTCGATTTGAACATTTAGTCCTTGCTGATCCGAAATTCACAACCAACGTTAACACCACTTCGGAATTAGAAGCCGATTTTCTACCCACCCCTCCGTATACTTCCTCTTAAGAAGCGAGCTATTTATTATAACTTACCGTTAGGAGTTTAACTTTTTTGATGTAATGGTACATCCTGGGACCTTTTTTGGCATTTAAATATTTTCTTAAAATTTTTTTGAACGTTTTGAATTGACTAGGGTTTTATATTGTTTATAAAACAATCGTTTTGTATCTAAATAATAGAACTATTTTTCTTTTCACATATGTAATTTTATATACTCATTAGATCGTAATAGTTCACGGTACACCACTGAGTTTAAGGTATTTTTGCAAGGTAATTCCGAAAAAAAACGTATTTCCCGAATGTTTTCGATAATACTTTTTAATAATTTTAATAGGTTTGGCAGGCTCGAAACGATGCATGGTGTAATAGCAAAAATTACTGAATATTTTGACAGTTGGATGTCATTAGTAGTTTTGGCAGGCACCGAAACATAACAATTGAAAAAACTATCATTACTACTAGTCAAACTTTATTTGTTTGTTATTAGCCAATTTACATTGAAGGAAAATTTTCAATTTGATGGGGTAAGGGAAAGAGATGTTTTGAAATCCGTTATGAACGTCACCTCTAATACTGTTGATAAGGATGGGATATCTTTGTACAAGTTTGTAAAACATATACTGCCGAAAAAGGGGCTTATTAGCAATTAGCATTAGGCCGCATTTTCAAAAGCGTGTGAGTCCTTGATGAAAACGCAAGTTTCATCATTTGTTCAAAGCTATAACATTTTACCCCCGCTACAGTTAAATTTTCGACCTAGCCATAGCTGCTCTACGGTTTTATTAAATTAATTAAATACTTGACGAAATAAGAATACAGTTTGACAAAGGTTACTAAACTTTTCTTTACCGTCTTGATTTGCAGTTGACTTCCCTCTTTGCACAAAGCTTAAATATTACTATAGATATAATTGTTTTAAACTAAACAGTGACTTGTCTGCAATTTCGCAATTTTTGCGAATCATCCAAAATTATATATTATACATATACTATGTCTGTCTAGAGAGCTCGGTTGTTGAATTCTCCTCAACCAGATCAAAATCCTCTATAGAAAACGCTTCATTACCAGGCACACAGGAAGATGGCATTTGCAAATTTAAATATGTAAATTTATATACATATGCGTATATATATACTGTGTGTATGTATACACACTTGCCACAGCAAAAAATATTGCAATAAAACTTCTCAAGAAATCTAGCGCACATTCATAGGCCCTGCACAGCTCACAGATGCTTCAGTATTCAATATATAATATTTGGCACATATGTAATTTTATATACTCATTAGATCGTAATAGTTCACGGTACACCACTGAGTTTAAGGTATTTTTGCAAGGTAATTCCGAAAAAAAACGTATTTCCCGAATGTTTTCGATAATACTTTTTAATAATTTTAATAGGTTTGGCAGGCTCGAAACGATGCATGGTGTAATAGGGCTTCATCCAAAAGCTGAATATACATATGTAAAGTAACCTCCAAATAAGTCGCTCTCTAATTTCAGAGTAAGTTTCTAACCTTGTACATATATTTAATACATATTTTTTGTGCACTTTTTATCAATTAGAGAACTATACGTAAAGTAATACACCAATTAACTATTTACCTACCGTCAGGGAACATAAAGTAATTGTTTCGACGGGAGGGAACTTTTTTATAAACTGCTTGTTACCGTCTTCTTGCATTTTACTGTACGCTCATGCTGGCACTTGACGGACAAACAGCTGCGGTTGTCGAGCATTTAGAAGGCATATTTACATATGTACATAGGTATAGTATATTGATGCATACATATGTTCGGAGCTGCGGCCACTCGACTTGACAAAAATTTAAGTTTCACCAAATATTGGCAAATATTTCTGTAGGAAATATTCCAGTATTGACTATTTTTATTTGATTTCTTCAATCTTAGAAGTAAATTTTTGTCATCGTTGAGAAAACTTGGCATATAGGCGGCTCGTTTTTAAAAGCGTGTGAGTCCTTGATGACAGCGCAAGTTTCATCATTTGTTCAAAGCTATAACATTTTATACCCGCTACAGTCCAATTTTCGACGTAGCCATAGCTGCTCTACGTCTTTATTAAATTAATTAAATACTTGACAAAATAAGAATACAGTTGGACAAAGGTTACTTAACTTTTCTTAACCTCTTGATTTGCAGTTGACTTCTTTGCACAAAGCTTAAATATTACTATGGATATAATTGTTTTAAACTAAACAGTGACTTGTCTGCAATTTCGCAAATTGGCATACTTGGCAATTCAAGGATAAAATTATATAATATATATTAATCGCCATTACATTTGGTTTAGTACAAAAACCTAAAATAGAAAGAAACGCAAACAAAAATATGGCAAAGCCAACTGTTAAATTTCATTCATATTCATCGTATAGAAGTAAAATAACTCAGTATTGATGCTTTCCATTTCAATTCAACCGGGCTATTCAGGACATGTTCTTCGATTTCGATGTAACTTAAATATGTTGCTCTCTGGTCAAAATAATGAGACACGTATTTTTTTGTTTGCCCGAAAAAATTTTTCAAGATTTATCGGCAATTTTGTTTTTCGGCTCAAAATCGATTTTTTTAATTATAAAAGAAATTGTGTTTTTTTAATTGCTCATAACTTAGTCAAAAATGAATTGATTTTAATGATTCTGGGTTCAAAATGATCGTCATTATTTGCACGAGCGATTTCATGTACAAACAATAGCAAAAAAGTAGTTGAAAATTTATAGTCGGGACATCGTAACATTGAAGGTAACGAAAAAGCAGATGAACTAGCAAGAGGGGGATCTGCTATGAATAACGCTCTTGCAGAATCGGTATTCACACCATTAGGAGCAGTCAAGAGTATAATTTCTCTAAATTCCTTTCCAATCGTAGATTGTAGTTGGAAAAACCAGACGAAATGCAAAATTAGCATCTTGCCGGAAGGCCAGTCCATGATTTAAAGCAACTCGTGCGTCAAGTTCGCAAAATCTCGACGAGCTATGCAGAAAAGCTGGTTCAAAGTATGAAGAAGAGGCCAGGCCATACTGAGTAATTGCCATATTGAGTAATTGCCACTCGTAGTTTTGTACATACTTTCATGTAAAAAAAAAATTTAAATATATATCTTTTATACTTCATGAATAATCGCAGTTCCTTTTTTCTGACACGGACTGTATGAGACTATGGAAATAATCAAGTCCTTACACATACAATTCTTTGTAAGGTGTGTTTCTTTCGCAAAGGAAGAAGTAATAAAGAAGCTGTGGCTGAAGGGACAACAGATGCAGAAACACCCGCAGAAGTTGTGGCAGGCTCAACTAAAGAAGCAGGCAACTACGAGTATAAACCCGACATCAGCACTAGGCAAAGTTAGCTGAAAGAGTGGCTGAAACCGACTCACACGAAGTATCACTGTCAGACATATGTAGATGAAGTCATGACACTAGATGAAAATAAAGTGATGAAGAAATAGTATAAACAATAAGTAGTATAAACAATAACCACTAATACCGTGTGAATAAATCTTCACCATGGCAAAGTGGTAATCGCGAAAAATGGGTCCTCAATAACCCGGAGTTTACATGATATTAATTAGTAGTATAAATTTCCTATATATTTCAGAGTTTTATTTATAGACCAGTACCGGTTTTAATACCGATTAGCATCCCAGGATGACAACGAAATGTTTTGATGGTTTGATGCAGGGGATGAAACTCATGCACCACCTTATTTCATCCGCAAACAGATAGACTACTGCGAGAAGAGGAGGCGGTGTTTAATACTTGGATACGGAGTGAAAACCTTTATCCTTTATTTATCCTTAGTAATAAATTAGAAATTTTTAAAGTGGATAATATACCAATATTTGTAACTAGCGCACGTGAAGTCATAGGAATTACTCGGAGCCAGGAATTAGTAAGAAATTGAATAGTATCATATGATTACAAGATTTGACAGGAATCTAGGCCAGCTAGGTTTAGATGAGAATATTAGTTGGAAGCCCCTGTGGAAAGTGTTAATAAATATATTATGAACGCATATGGGAACAATTTTCCAATAAATATATTAAACTCTACTAAAGATTCCTTGGTAGAATAATGACAGCTGAGAACCACCATTGGCAGGCTTCAAAATAGATCAAAAAGAATCGGAGACAGGTCCGAATATAAACGTTGTCTAACTCTTTACAACGAGGAAATTGGGAAAGCGAAATGTAGCAGTTTCAGAAGTTTTGACGAAAACAGTGAGCACACCAGGGATGTTTCCAGACTACATAAATTGCTAGTTAAGAGTATATCCTCGACCAACCTGAAAAAAGTATACGGCACCTCCACCTTCACCGAAAGAGAACACATGTTCCAGGCTCCTCTATCACCGTTGAGTCAGAAACAGCACATACTTAAAATCTGAGAAGAGGAATGAATGGATTAATGCCAGTGAAATATACTCGTATACGACAACAAAATTGAAGTGGGTGATAAACTGCTTCGAGCCGCTTAAATCACCTGGTGTTAATTGCAGTTTTCTGCTAATACTCCAAAAAGTCAAAGACCGGTTTCTAGAACCACTTACCTTTGAAAAAACCGAAAAGCTCTATCAGTCAATATTGATGAAACTAAGATCAAAATATACCCGGTAATAAATTTTCTATCTGCTCACAACAAAAAGTATTACCCATACCAATTGAATAGCTCTAAGGGGCTAATAATAGCAATTAAAGGAATTGAGGACCCAGTTAATTGCAACGAAATTAAATAAGCACTAATTTTGCAACAAGGATTTGATGCAAAATTAAATAAAAATATAATTTAAAATCATGAACTATCACAACTTATGTACGTATGTTAAAGGTTGAATTTATGTCAAACTAAAAACAGTGAAAAGAATCCTATTTAGAAAATTAAATATTTGACCCCTTCCGTATGTAACAAGAAAATATAAGATGTATGCTCAAGAAAATTCAGTAACTGCGATCATAATCATATCACAAGCTATAGAGGATGGCCGGGATAGAAAAAAACAATACTTTCTCAAGACTTTCATGTAAAACGCAACCAAGTTGCTATTATTTCTCAAATAGTAAATAATCAAATTACAGCAAGCACCGAGCATTCCCAATAAAACCACGAACGCAATGTCATACGTAAGCGTTGTAGAGGCGAATACTTTAAATGCTTGGATTAGCATAATCAACACTCTTAATGTAAGCCCAGGCACGAATATTAACCAATGTACAAATACAAGTACAATTAGTATTGAAAATGCTAACTTCAGTATGACTTCCAATGGGATATGGAATCAAAGAATGTATGCCACAATTCGTGACAACAATATAAAACATGATCTAGGACTTGATTAATCTTGAGGTGAAATTTTTTAACGTATATGTCTGTAAAGGTGGAAGTTAATTTTACACCATTTTCTTTCTTTTAATTATGGGGGAGACCGCAGCCTCTCTCGCCAATGCGCTCGCTACTTCGAACCAGTTATACCCCTATGTTTTGGGACACAAATTAGCCGGATGCAATTATGCATCCCTAGTATATTAAGATCCTCGATGCACTCAAGTACCAGGGGAGATTTAATCTCACAGTACGATAGGACTGTGAGTGCTGCCTGACTGTCACTAAGAATGGCGATTCGCTCAGTCTGTGTACCAAATGAAGTTAAGAAGAGTAGCACCTCCAACTTGATTGCTGCTAAATGCCGACTGGGATGGACCGTTTAGGGTCGAGACACATCTGAGCACCCATGGGGCCGAATGGGTGAAGGCGTATTTTGCTATCGACGCTATCGGTGTCTATGGCCAACTAAACCGCTCTGCTCAAAGGATGATGAACGTGCTTTACAATTGATGGAAAAATTCACCAAGTTTCTGCCAACAGAGAAGAGATGGGAAACAAGATTGCTATGGAAACAAGACGTCGTCGATTTACCCGATTCACTTCCTATGGCGTGGCGCCGACTAATGTGTCTGGAGGTCAAGATGAAGCGGGATCCTCAACTCCACCGCTTAATCGTCGACAAAATTCACGACTCCAAGAAAAAGGGTTACATACGTAAATTGGAGTCACGCGAAGTATCGATAGGCGGCAGATCGTGGTACCTTCCCATATTCTCGGTGCTCAGCGTCAACAAGAACAAAACTAGATTGGTATGGGACGCTGCAGCCAAAGCTGGAGATACTGTGCTTAACAACATGCTGTTAAAAGGACCTTATCAGCTAAACTCGATGATGGGCATTCTTCTTCGCTTCCGCGAAAAGCCTTTTGCAATATGCGGATATTTACGTGAGATGTTTCAACAAATTAAGGTAGCCAAAGAGGACCAAGTAGCACAAGAGTTTTTATGGCGCGACGGTGAGTCTAATCGGCAACCAGATGCCTATGCCATGTGTGTAGTGACTTTCGGTGCTTCGTGTTCTCCTTCGCTAGCGAACTACGTAAACAACCGAAATGCTCCACGTTTTTCCGAAAATTATCTCGAAGCTGTACAAGCTGTAATAACTTTTTTGCCGAGGAATGGCTTCAGAGTGCAGACAATGAGGAAGAGTAATCGCGTTTGGCCACTGTTGTTCGCTGGATTCATAACGAAGGAGGTTTTGAGTTGCTAAACTGGGTATCCAATTCCAAGAAAATTTGCGTGCTGAAGTTGGTAACGCTGTAATTGCTGGCTTCGAAGACAAGGGTCACGCCACTGAAGCCCGTTTCAATACCGAGGTTGGAGTTAGACACAGCAGTTCTGGGTCTGCGGTTGGCAATTTTTATAGTCAAGCAACTTTCTGTTCAGGTAAGCCGTAAAGTTTTTTGACAAATTTGAAAAACGTCATATGCTGGGTGCGCTCAGATGCTAGAAAATTGCACCAGTTCGTAGCGTTACGTGTTGGCGAAATTCTTGAGGATTCCTGCGCTGAAGAGTGGAGGTGGTGGCCATCTTCTGAAAATATCGCTGATGAGGGCACAAAATGGTCCGACGTTCGCAATTTTGACGACAATGCACGCTGGTTACGAGAGCCAAAGTTCTTAGTCCAGCCCGAATCTAGTTGTCCTGTAGGCGAGCTAGTAGGCACTACATCAGAGTTGCATCACATAAGCACAGATACACCATTGTCCCCTACCATGTGAGTAACTTCTCCAGACGTACAAAGGTCAGCACATGGGAGAGACTGCGTTCCACACAACAAATCGTTTTGCGTTTCCTGCGCCGGATCTTGAAGGCTACGCCACGTTCGCTGCTAAAACTCTTCAAATTGCGCGATATTGAAGCAGCAGAGCAAATTCTTCTAGCCGTAAGCCAAGAAAATGCGTTTAGCGAAGAAGTCAAGAGCCTACAACACGGTCAAAATCTTCAACGGCAGTCTGCTACCTATAAATGGTCGCCGCATATGAACGAGATTGGGATTCTTCGCGTGAAAAGTCGAATCAACTTCTTAGAAGGAGTAGCGGTCAATGTGAAGGAATCTGTAATACTCCCGAAAAATCATGTGGTAACGCGTTTGATAATTGATTTTTATCATAGAAAATTTCACCACCATCCTAACGAGATTATTGTAAATGAGATGCGCCAGCGATATTGCGTCGGGGCTTTGCGGACGATGGTGAAAGAGTGCCTCAAAAGATGCCAAATGTGTCGCAATCGTAGAGCTAAGCCGCAACCACCGCAAATGGGAAGTCTGCCTGTAGAATGTCACCATTTACAAGGCCAATCACGTTTATAGGAGTGAACTATTTTGGCCCCATCGACGTAGCTGTTGGGCGGCGGCGTGAAAAGCGTTGGGGTGTGCTATTTACGTGCCTGATCGTGCGATCGCGGCGTCGTTGTCGACGGAGACATTCCTGCTAATGTTGAAACAGTTTGTGCGCATTGTGTCAGACAACGGCAAAGCTAACCAGTTCTGGAAGCGTTGAATATTTCCGTGTCTTAACAGATGCTCTAAGTGGTTCCACACGCCGAATCAACCTTTCGAAATAAACGACGTCGTTGTCATAGTTGACAACAATGCGAAAAGGGACTCATGGCCGAAAGGAATAGTTATAGATCTCCACCGTGGGAAGGACGGAGAGGCTCGTAGCGCTGTGGGGAAACTAGCAAACGGTTTGTGCACCCGACCCGTAATTAAATTAGCAAAGCTCGATGTTACTAGTCACAATTGAATTGGTGAATTTCGTACCAGAATTCGTAGAGAATTTAAGATAGGGGGTATGTTACGAAAAGTTCCAAAGGCAAACCCATCGCGTTCTTCTATTTTCTCATTCCCACAATCGCAATTACAAGTGTCAAAGCTAACGTTATTCTATTGCATTTATTTTCTGGTTGTTCAAGAGCACACAGGCGCCGCAAATAAAACAAAAATGTAAGATATTTTACAATCTTCGTATCTTTGGACTTTTAAAAACTTGTAACAATTGAATGGAATAAATATTTTAGCTCATCGATTAGCAGACTTGATTATTGTATCAATTGCGGGTCTTTTTGTCAGTTTTAAAGCTCATTGCAGTATATCGCAAAGAGTTTTCTCAAACCTGCATCTCACTATAATTACAACGTCATCCGCGTATCCCTGGCTGCCCATTCCGTTGTTTGTCAGCAAGTGAAGCAGGTCGTCTACTACTAGGCTTCACAGGAGGGTGATAAGACTCCCCCTGTGGACACCCCTTACTTGTTTGTAATTGGATACTACTGCTCGCTGTTGCGGTTACGACTATCTTTGTCTGCAGCAGGGACTTTATCCCAAGAGATCTGATCTCCTCCTTATAGGCGTTTACTAATTTCGTTCTGCACCATGGCCTCGTCAGAGCCGTGATCGCTGCTTGACTATCGGAGAAAATGTTAATATCTACCTCGCTCCCGCGTTCCCTAAGCATTCTGCATGCCTGTAGGCACACGAAGAATTCTGCTTGAAAAACACTAGCATTCGGTAGTTTAAAGGAAATAGATAAATTGGCTGATTTAGAGAAAACCCCTACTCCGACTCTCGATTCCACCTTGGAACCGCCAGTGAAGACAAAGGTGCAAGCTTCGGTGCAGATTTTTCCCTCGATCTAATCCTGACTATTTGGAAAAGTTGCCCTAGCACGACCCTCAAATTCCATGTAGTTTGCGCATAGAGAGATCTGTTCGAAGTTCGGAGATATACGGTTTTAACTGCCCGAAAATGCTACCATGTCCTTGAGAGATTACCTCCAGAGTCCAACCTCCTTTAACCTGATTGCACCTTGAACTGGGATGGAAATAGATTAAAAGTCGATGAAAAGTAAGTGCAGAACGACATTAAGGGCAGCACTGGGGCAAGTTTCACATGCTCCGGTGACGCCAATGCATGCAGTCCTTTGTACCCTCTCCAGTTTAGTGGTATTGTAGCCTTTCTGAAGAGCTTCCCACCAAACTACCATTCCTTAAAATCGGCAAAACCACTGTCTTGTACATCCACAGCACGACCTGTGGCTTGAGTCCTCATTTCTTACCGAACATAGATTAGCAGAAGTAGAAGCCTATACTGGGCTTCTTCACAACCGGTAACTCCCCAATCTCTTTCGATACGTAACTTCACCAATTCAATACCCAACTTCCCTCCACTCAATGACGAATACACCATTGCTACTATATACATGTTGCTACTGCTAATAGCTAGCGTAGAGCATGCTCAGGCAGGTAATCGATACTCCAAACGGTTAGTATCATACTAATAGCCACACTGGATATTAGAAATGCTTTCAACAGTTTAAGTTTGGACGACGTAATTGAAGCCTTCAAGGTAAAATTCAAGATCCCGAATAATCTATTCAAGATTGTTCATAGCTATCTAAGCAATCGCGTGCTCTTATACGAAACGCGAAAAATATGCAAGACTACATAAATAACAACAGGTGCGATCCAAGGATTAATACTCGGACCTGAACTTTGGAATATAAGCTACGATGCAATCCTTCGAATACAGATGCCTGCCCCCGCTAGAATACTATGCTCTAAAGCTGGGCACAAAGAAAACAGAGCTAATCCTTCTAACAAACAGACGTATCCTATAAGAAATGGATTCACAAGTACTCGATGCCACTTTTTCGACAAAACGAGTGGTCAAATACCTTGAAGTGCAATAAGATACAAGGCTAACTTACTGGGCGCACATAAATCATGCTACCACAAGAGCTGCCAAAGTAAACGACATGTTAAGTAAGCTCATGTCAAACCTTGGAGGTCCAACGCAGAACAAGCGAAAACTTTTAATGAAAACTACGAACTCGATTCTCTTATACGGATGCGAAATATGGGCAGATTCGTGAAGGGTGCAATGCCGGCGGAAAATTCTGCAATCTGTGCAACGCACCTGCGCATCTGAAGCAGCGGTGTAAGTTATCAGCTGAGGCATCCCTATAGATATTCTTGCACAAGAGAGCAGACGGAGATGGGAGGCTAAAATCTTAGGAACCCTAGTACCACGCTTCTCCGATATAAGAGGTCAAACGCTCACATTATGGCAGGCAAGATGGAACTTTGAACGGTAGATGGACAGCGAGACTAATATCCGATCTAAAAAAATGGGCAGAAAGAAATCACGGTGAGGTTAACTATTACCTCACACCTTGTTTTGTCCGGACATGGATCCTTTCGCAATTATTTGTGGCGAATGGGAAAAGTGAGCATACCAAACTGCATGTATGGAGATACTGAGTATGATTATGCAGAAAGGTGAAATGCGAGAGGTGGAACATTGAGAGAACAGCTCTGCAACGGGCTATTGGTGTATTTGCACCTGAAGAAATAATCGAGAAAATTATGATTGACGAAGAAAAATGTATTGCCGTCGCAAATTTCGTGGAAGATATTATCCGAAAAAAGAAGCGCGAAATAGAAAGTTCTGCTAAAGAGCATTGAGCAAAGGTTTCTCAAAATAGGCGACCCTGAACGCAGGGTGAGTAAGTAAGTGTCCTTCTTAGAACGCCGTCTTGGCCCGCTACCTCGAAGAAATGCGGAAGCAGTCCTGGGGTGGAGGGAAAAATCCAAGAGAATGCAAAGACGAGGAGGGATATTTTTTGTGGAATCACCACACACGTAGCAGCGACGAAAAAGGCATTTCTAACCCAACCTCACCGCCAAAAAAAAGCATAAAAAAAACTAAAACATGCTCTTCGAAAAACGCCACATGTCTTTCATCAATCAAAACAATAATATCAGCCAAAGTCTACAACTCATTCTGAACAAAATGACTATACTTGAAAAATCATTTTCAAACATGAATGAGAGAGTGATCAAATTGGAAAGTAGTAACAAAAAAACTACTTCCAAACCTAAAAGAAGATAATGGCCATTACAATTAAAATTATGTCATGGAATGCAAATGGACTGCTTAAACGTCAAGCTGAGTTACAAGCAATCCTAGACATAAATAAAGTAGATGTGTGCCTAATATCAGAAACACATCTAACTAATCAATCGTACATTAAATTTCGAGGTTATAAAACATATCACACAATTCACCCAGAAAATACTGCAAAGGGAGGAAGTGCAATAATTATAAAAGAAAATATATATCATCACGAAGAAAACAAATTTCAAGCAGAAGATATACAAGCAACTATGTTAAGTATTAAAACTAAAAATCAAAATATTACCATAGCTAGCTTATATAGTCCCCCAAAACACAATATCAAACAAGAACGTTACTTTGAACTATTCAGAGCTGTTGGAAATCGATTCATCAAACATACAAGTGTGACGTAATTTCTACAGGGAAGCCCACCTACTGGCCCACTGATCCTAACAAAGTTCCAGATCTAATAGACTTTTTCGTCACCAAAAACCTAGGAAGTAATTATATGCAAATAGATGAAATCTTAGAGTTAAACTCAGACCATTCGGCAATAGTATTAACACTAAGCGAAACTATAATTTCTAAGCCAACAAATCCAACTTTAGTCAACAAAAAAACGGACTGGGAAAGCTTTAGAATAACATTGGAAAATAGAATTGAACTAGCGGTTCCACTACAAACCGAAGAACAACTGGACCTTGAGGTGGAAAAACTAGTCAACGATATACAGTATTCAGCATGGGAAAATACACCTGAAGTCAAAAGAAAACTGAAAGGCAATTGCTATCCTAAAGAAATAGTAGAGCTTATTTCAGAAAAAAGAAAAGCGAGAAAAAAATGGCATCAAACCAGAAACCCGCGGGATAAAACAATACTGAATAATTTAACATCACAATTAACAAATGAAATTAGACAGTTAAAAAATGACTCTATAAGTGACTTTCTTCGTGAGCTTACTAACGACTCCAGTACTGAATATTCGCTTTGGAAGACTACAAAAAATCTAAAGAGACCAATCATACAAACACCTCCAATTAAAAATGTGGATGGAAGCTGGGCCAGAAATAATGAGCAAAAAGCAACAATATTTGCAAATCATCTTGAAAACATATTTCAACCAAATGCAGCTAATGACATTAATCCCATACCATACATTGCAGAACAAATGGACGGGATAATACCATTCGTCACTCCGGCTGAAGTCAAAAAAGAGATCAAGAGTAATATCAACCCTAAGAAAGCACCTGGCTTTGATCTTATCACTGGCCAAATACTAAAAGAACTTCCAAAAAAAGCGTTAATGAAAATAACCAACATAATTAAGGGGGGGGTAGGGTCACAAAATCGAAATTTTTTTTCTTCACTCATCTTATAGTAAATCATTTCAAGAATGTTGTGTCAAAATTTTAAGTGGATCGGAGCAGAACTCTCAAAGTTATAGCCTTTGTAGGCACTCTGCCTCGAATGCGGAGCATCGATAATTTCTCAGAGTCATTTTTTCAAACGCGTTTTTCCCGAAACGACTTCTTAAAAGTCGGTGCCAATCACAACTCCGAAACTATTCAACCGATTCTTTTCAAATTTGGCACACGTTTTCTAAATCAAAAATACCTCCCCCCTACACTGTTTTTTTTTTTTATTTTTTGTTTTTTAAGGTTGTTTTTCACTTACAAATATGGCGAAAATTTTCGCCAAAAATGCTCGTTTTACGTTTTTTTGCCACCAAAACTACAAAAATGAAAAAAAAAAATTTTTATTAATGTAGGGGGGAGCATTACGTCATACTTTAACTGAAAAATTCGACTTTTTTAGTTTCAGATGATTCTACGACGAATGCCGATTGGCACCGCAGAGCACCTTTCGAAAAACATATCTCCAAAAAAACTCTGTCATGGGCTTATTTGTCAATATTTTATTATTAATTTTTTTTTAAAAACTTATTGAAAAGATGTACAATAACATGTAACTGATTTTATTAAAGTATCTTTAGCCATATTTCTGTAAAAAATTCACAAAAAAAGTGTTTTTTTTTTAGCGCTAAACCCTACCTCCCCCTTAATGCATCACTTCGGTTACAATATGTTCCACAACTTTGGAAAGTTGCCGAAGTTATAATGATACCAAAGCCAGGGAAGCCGCCACATGAAAAAACCTCATATCGACCAATATCATTGCTGCCGATTATGTCAAAGTTGTTCGAGAAACTTCTCTTGAAAAGGTTAAAACCAATTATCGAAGAGAAACACCTCATTCCTGATCATCAGTTTGGTTTCCGAAATCAGCACTCTACAATTGATCAGGTACACCGAATCACCGACATAATTGAAAAGGCGATAGAAGAGAAAAAAGTTTGTTCGACAATATTTCTGGATGTTGCACAAGCTTTTGACAAGGTTTGGCATGAAGGATTAAATCATAAATTACAAATACTTCTTCCTGCTCAATACTCAAAAATTTTAAAATCATACATAACAGAACGTTACTTCAGAATAAAACAAGAAGACACCTATTCTGACTTGAAAAAAATTCAAGCGGGAGTACCACAAGGAAGTGTACTAGGACCAATCCTATATCTCCTATACACTAGTGATATCCCTACATTTACAAATAATACCGTTGCTACGTTTGCTGATGACACTGCAATAATGGCCACTGGTGAAAACAACATTGAATCAACAGAAAAATTACAAACAGCCATTACTGAGATACAGCGCTGGACAGTTAAATGGCGTATAAAACTCAACGAAACCAAATCTGTGCACGTCGACTTCACTAATAAAAGAATCGACCATAAACCAGTATACATCAATCAACAAATCATTCCGTACGAGAATTCAGCGAAATATCTTGGCATGACCCTTGACGCAAAACTCAGGTGGAAACCGCATGTCAAGAAAAAACAAGAAGAGTTGAAAATGAAGTACAGAAAGATGTACTGGCTATTGGGTAGACATTCTGCCTTGTCAACATACAACAAGCTGCTCTTGTATCAGCAAGTCCTTAAGCCAATCTGGACTTATGGTATTCAGCTCTGGGGATGTACCAGTCAAAGCAACAGAATGATCATTCAACGATTTCAAAATAAAGTGCTCCGTGCTATTGTTAATGCTCCGTGGTACATCAGAAATGACAATTTACATAAGGATTTGGATGTTGAAATTGTCGACAACGTTATCAAAAAGTTTGCGCAAAGTCATGAACAACGACTTCAACAACATGTCAACATTGAGGCCCTCCAGCTCCTCGAAAACGATGACTTAACCAGAAGATTAAAACGAGTGAAACCATTTGAACTTGTGTAAAAAATAGTGAACTATCTATAAACAATACATAATAAATAAACCAGTCACAAACAAAAGTAGTGACCAAAACATTTACAGAAACAAAAAGTGCATATATCATAGGATAAGTACTTTGTAATTTTAACCGTATCAAATTAAGTCAAATTCAAATAGCTTATTAGTATTTGTGCTAGATTGCTATATAATAAATACACCAATAGGTGTTTTTAAAAAAAAAAAAAAAAAAAAAAAAAAAAAAATGTCTTTCATCCAACCTAAATCCAACAGAGAAACAATCTCTTACGACCATCTCTTATGAACACTTGGAGTGTGTGCATTCAAATCTAAGCAACACAGTGAGTACAGAAACTTACACAGGTATCTTCAGCAGCACCCATGAAGAACCCATACTATATGTTATTTTCCACTGAAATAACCATTATAAACAACGGTAATGATTCTAAATGGAATATAAAGGAATATTTAACAACTACATAGAATTAGGAAATTTGATCAAAGCTCGTAGACCCCACTTAATTTGCACCCAACAAACACACTTGAAATATAATATACTAGCAAACCCGACCCCCTTCGCTGGGCACACTAAAATAGAATAGATATGGTTTAGAACAGAAAATATATGATTTTCATATTATTTATTTCTTTATTCTTTATTCAAGCGCTTTGGCATAAACAATATTTTTTGTTTTTCTATTTGTTTTTGAGTAAATATTAAATATAAATTGAAAATCAGGAAAAAAGAAGATTGTTTTTAAATTTCAAATCAACGCATATGAATAAACAATCGTCTTTTTTCCTGATCATCCATGAATTTTTCGTTTCAATTTATATATGTTTAAGCATTGGAGCTTTTTTAACCATTATCCATTTATATTTTTCAAAAAAAAAAAACGAAAAAAAAATGTTTTTCCACGAACACATAATTTCATTCGGATTTCACATTAAATTCTCAAATTTCGTAAGAAATTATTCACTGTTCCAAAATCCACTCCAAACAAATTCACAAACAATTTTTACATGTTGCACTTACGTGGTCTTCCTTATGGCATCCAAATCAGAAAGAAATATTGACACATTGTAACTCACACTGTCAATTTGACAGTTCAGTTCCGCCCCAAGCGTTAAAAAGTAAACGACATTATGGCTGGTTCAAAAGAACACTGTACCCGTTGCCAGTGCTCCGAATTACAACCAAACTTTACGAAACCCATTTTCAATACTTACTTAACAATGTGTGTAAGTTTGGTTTAATTCGGTGCAAAGACACGGCGGGTCCACGTTTGGCATATATTTCGAGACCCTAGTCATCAATGGGTATGAAAATTACCCCGTAAAGCACTTATCAACAGCTTTCATTTGATACCCATATTGTACATACACAACCAAAGGTTACCCGGGTCCACGTTTTGACCTATATCTCGAGACCCCAGTCACGGAGCGGCATGAAAAATACTCTGTAATAAAGCATTCACCAACAGTTTTCATTTGATACCCATATTGTACACACACGTCCGAAGGTTACCCGGGTCCACGTTTTGACCTATATCTCGAGACCCTATCTACCATATGTATTCAAACTATACGAAAATCATCTTCAATACCTCCTTAACAATGTGTGTAAGTTTGGCTTACTTCGGTTCAAAGACACGGCGGGTCCACGTTTTGGCATATATTTCGAGACCCTAGTCATAAATAGGTATGAAAAATACTCTGTACTAAAGCATTCACCAACAGCTTCAATTTGATACCCATATTGTACATACACATCCGAACGTTACCCGTATCCACGTTTTGACCTATATCTCGAGCCCTATTTCCAAAATAAAATATAATCCATGTTACTCGTGGATGATGTAGCTTTCGAATGGTGAAAGAATTTTTAAAATCGGTCCAGTAGTTTTTGAGCCTATTCATTACAAACAAACAAACAAACAAAGTTTTCCTCTTTATAATATTAGTATAGATGTAACTATACACCATACCCTCCCAAACAATACTCAACTTATTTTCACAACTTGTCCCACTTTAATCATGCTAAGCAAGATTGTGGACTACTAGCCCATATGGGATGCATTCCACATAAATTCAAATCCATTAACTCGAATTTGTCAGTAGTGGCAGTTGAAATTAATCTAAAAACTACCATAGTTATGCGTAATTTGCGAGAAGCAATCCGCCAGAAACGTCCGGATTTGTGGAAGAACAAAAATTGGCTCTTGCATGACGATAACGCCCCTGCTCAAACATCGTTGCTTGTGCGCGACTCTTTGGCCAAAAACCACACACTAATTATGCCACAGCCACCGTATTCCCCAGATCTGGTCCCCTGTGACTTTTTCTTGTTCCCGAAACTGAAGAGGCCTATGAACAATTGACGAGATAAACATGGCATCGAAGGAGGAGCTGAACAAGATAAAAAAAAAAAATGATTTTTTGAAGTGTTTCGAGGATTGGAAAAAACGTTGGCACAAGTGCATAATATCTCATGGGGACTACTTTGAAGGGGACAAAATAGATATTAATGAATAAATAAATAATTAAACAAAAAAAACACAAAATTCGCAGTTACTTTATTTTTCACGATTTTGACAAGTCTGACGTCAGCTCCCTTCACAATACAAAACAAACAAAAGTAGGAGAAATTGCATGTTTGTGGAAATTCAGTAAATGGCTTGGTAATATTGCGATTTATAAGATTAAAACTAAATAAACTAATGCAAACGAAGTGTCGCGAGTTAAATTATTAAAGCACAAATGAATATAAAGCCTCCAAATGCAAATTTTTGCATTTTTATGCGGTATACGCCGTGGCTAGAAAGTATGTGTGTGTGCGGATAATTTCTTGTGTTTGGCTGTTTGCTTTCGCCTACTCTTCTTCTTCACAAACAGGTAATTTCCCTTCCTTTTGGTACTTTCATTTGTGGAACAACATCAAGACGAACGCCTCAAATAGGAGGAGGAGCTCGGCCAAACGCCCAAAAAGGGTGTACGCGCCAATCTTCTCTATCATTCTTTCGGTAAACGTACATACAGATGTATAATTACATACCACATGTATGAATGTATAATATGTACGCGCAAATGTAGCATATTTGAGGCTTAGCCTTGCTTATAGTTAATTTTTGTTGAAGTTTTGTATAGAATAATTTATAGTTGTTTTATTTAAATACTTATGGCGCGTAAAAGTAGATAATTTTATACCTACCATGCATTACCATTAGATGTCCTATGCTCCGACTAGGAGTTAAAGGATCTTATATATACACATATTTGTATTTATTTATTTATTATTTGCTCAAAGAACTTTGATGTCGCCCAGTCGATATTCCAAATATTATACTTCCAAAAACAAACTACCTTCATAGGCGCAGAAGCAGCAGCATGCGAAGCGCGATGACCGTTATGCAGCTAAGTTTTCTAAAATGTTCTTTGATACAACAAAAACTATTTCATGCAAGATGCAAACGCATATTTCTCAAAGCAAGGCTCGATCATTCATAAAACAAGCCCACCATATCTGCCTTCACGCGCCTGAGCTGTCCATAAACCTATCTTTCTTGAACCAGACAAAAATATTTGGTAAACCGTCAATTTTTGTTGTGGCAAGTGCCCGCCTCTTCGTTTTTTTTACGGTCAGGGTAGGACGCCAACTCGAACTGAACCTCCTATCATAAATAAATCGGAACCGTTAATTACTACATCGCACGAAGAGCTTAGACTATTGACTGCAGAACTTCAGCGATTTAGTGCTATGCTTTCGCTTTTTCGCCTTCTCTCCATATATCTTAAGTCATTGAGTACGAAACTTGATGATTCTTTAATACAATTTCATACTTCTGTGGTTTGTAGACTGTGTGTAGCAACACTGTCTGGTGTTATTCATTATGCTATTTTGTTTTCTAAAATATTTAGCTCTATAGATATAATAAATCTTGAACAGTAAAAGAAAATATGAACTACATTTTCTGTTACCTTGGCACAAAGAGAACATATTATTCCATCATCATGGCCATACTTGTGGATATTTTCTCTAAACCAGGAGCTCTTCTGACAGGAGCCAGGCCCTGCGTTATATTATATAAAAGCCAACATTACCATGTTTTCTACCGACCCTGTCTGTACATTTCTAATGGGTCCATCTCCCTTTCGTTGTTAAGTCCAAACGTCTTTGCCATTTACTTGTAGATAGACTCTCGTACCTCTCTTCTTTGCGCTTCTCAGATGTTAACGACTGCCAAGGCTACGGCTTTTCTCATAGATTCTCTTACTTTCCAGCACCAGTACATCTTGGGGCATTATGCCAGAAATGGCTCCGATAGCTTCATGGGATACAGAGCGAAACGCACTTGCGACTCTAATAGCGCTCAGGCGAAACAGAGTTTTCGAAATTCAGTTTAGTTTGTGAACTATTGTACTACCTATGGTATCAATTTGGTGAAGCTCTTTTGTCACTATTGCCAACGCAATATCATCCGCGTAACCAATTAATCGCGCTGCTTTCCTAGTTGAAATGCGGAGGATTCCGTCTTAAGGGGCCCTTCACAATAGAGGACCCAGAACTGAGTCTTATGGTATTCTTTTAGTTACTGTATATCGTTTAACTCCTTCGTCTGTGTCATAGAGTAGTATTCTATCAAAGAGGTAGCTTTTTATTATACGCAGAAGGTATGACTGTGCTTCCAGGTTCCCTAACGGTTGCATTATGTGGGACCAGCAGGCAGAGTTAAATACATTTTTAACGTCTAATGTTATAACGGCGCAATACTCCTTGGTACCATGCATTCATCTTGTTCCTTCAATGCCATTTTCCGTTATTAATGTAAGCTTAATAGTAGGGATAATTACATCAACAGTGGAACATCCCCTGCGGAAACCATATTGGTTGTCGACAAACCTTCTGCTTTTGACGTGATAACGTCTTATAATTCGATTTAACAGGCTGCACGCACGAAAAAATGTGTCGTTACCTTGCTCATTAGTGTTACCTTGCTCTTTAGTGTTACCTTGCTCATATGTAGTTACCTTGCTCATTAGAGTTACCTTGCTCTTTAGTGTTACCTTGCTCATATGTAGTTACCTTGCTCATTAGTGTTACCTTGCTATTTAGTGTTACCTTGCTCTTTAGTGTTACCTTGCTCTTTAGTGTTACCTTGCTTATTAGTGTTACCTTGCTATTTAGTGTTACCTTGCTCATTAGTGTTACCTTGCTATTTAGTGTTACCTTGCTCATTTGTCGTTACCTTGCTCATTGCATTGCATGAACTGCAAGCGAAAGCGCGGAACGAACGACAAAGCAAACAAAGCAAACGAACGGCAACGTTCGACATCTTGCTCTCTCCTACTTAAGTGAGCGTATATATGTATGTATATGCGCATATGTACATATATAAATTCACGTATTTGTATTTGCATATGCCTTCTTATTGATTATTATTAATTTGATTCACTTGAAGAATTTAAAATAAAACCAAGTTTGTTAATAATACCTGTTGTTTTAATGTTATAATTATTAATTTTTTTATTATATATGAAGGAAAAAATGTATTTTAATATTTACCATATATGTACCTTATAAGATATGTTGTCTATACTAATATTATAAAGAGGAAAACTTTGTTTGTTTGTAATGAATAGCCTCAAAACTACTGGACCGATTTTAAAAATTCTTTTACCATTCGAAAGCTACATCATCCACGAGTAACATGGATTATATTTTATTTTGGAAATAGGGCTCGAGATATAGGTCAAAACGTGGACCCGGGTAACCTTCGGATGTGTATGTACAATATGGGTATAAAATGGAAGCTGTTGGTGAATGCTTTAGTCCAGAGTATTTTTCATGCCGCTCCGTGACTGGGGTCTCGAGATATAGAACAAAACGTGGACCCGGGTAACCTTTGGTTGTGTATGTACAATATGGGTATCAAATGAAAGCTGTTGATAAGTGCTTTAATACGGGGTAATTTTCATAGGGATCCCTACAAAATGCTGTATATCAAAATTCTTTTCATACGAAATACTGTAAATTAACGTAACAAAATTCTGCAGTGACAAAATTCTGTATTTACAGAATTCTGTATTTACAAAATTCTGTAAAAACAAAATTCTGTACTGTCTTAAAAAAATTCTGTATTGACAAAATTATGTATTGACGAAATTCTGTACTGACGAAGTTCTGTACTGACGAAATTCTGCATTAACAAAATTCTGTATTGAAAAAATTTTGTGTTGACAAAAGTCAGTTTTTTACTTGAAAATCTCATATGCCAAGCAAGTTGCTATTGAATAGTCGTAAATTTTATTAATAAAAGCAATTAATATATAAGGAAAGCAAAAGATTTCTAAGCTGCAATATTAACTTAAGCGATAATTATACATAGAAAAATAAATAAGAATTTCAAGTCCAAAATAACAATACAAAAAACAAAAGACTTCAATATTAATTCAAACGATAAGTATGTATGCAAAGAAGAAGTAATAAGTATTTCAAGTACAAAACACAGGTAGATGATTAGATTAAAAACAAATATTTTTTGCTATTCTTTTCAAAAAAGAAACTTTTCCAATAATTAATCTTTTTTTTATTATACTTTTAATTTTTTTATTAGATCTAATTGATCTTAACTTTCTCGGGAAAACTTCTCCATTTTCTACTCTTGATATTTGTGATTTCACATAAATCATCTCTGATTTCAAATTAGCTATAAGTTGGTAAATACCGCAATTTTTTTTCCCTACAATGACATTAAGTCGCCGATGCCAAGCTTCTACACTATTTTGAGTTCTTGGAAACTGACTCATTTCTACATTGCTATGCACTGACCAAAATGAAGGATGATGTTTTGGTGGTTCATCAAATTTACCAATGTAGTTCTTTACAAACCAATTTGCGATTCTTAGCATGTCATAATCATCAAAAATACTACAAAGACTGTTGTAGTATTCCGAGATTTCATCGGAAGGAACAAAAGCTAGGCTTTTCAGCATTCGAAGTTGTAACGAAAATATCTCAGAGTTTCCATATTTTTTAACCAGTCTGAAAGCAATGAAAGTGAATGAACCTTATTCAGATATATTACATACAGACAACCACATACCTTTCTTTTCGAACTTTTCTCCAGATTGTTTGACTGAAGTGGAAGAAGCAGCCACGCAAATCAGTGTTCGGGAAACAATTTCTTAGCGCCGATATCAGTCCCATTTCAAAATCGCTGATAATTCTTTCGGGTTGAAGATTTAGGCCGTACTCTGATGTGATTCGAAACAATTCTTCAAATAAAACCTCGTATAATTTTGTGGACTTGCGGCTCATAAGGCAAAACACGAGGGGAAATGTTTCACCTTCCACTATGGCATGAATTGAAAACAGCTGTCTCATTATTTTCGGGGTAACTTGAAATGTTCCGTCCACAATCCAGCAAGAACTCTGACTCAAAAAGTTTAAAGACGACTTCGTACCACAAATAATTACGCATTCATTCCGCTCTGTGAACTTTTCCGCCAATAAAAATAATTCTCCTTCCAGAGTATATAAATTTAGAGGAATATCTATGTCCTCTAAAAGTTTTGGTTCCCGAAAATGAGGTGCTTCATGCCTTGATCTTCGAATTCTGGCCTTTTGGGCATTTCTGGATGGTAAATAGTCTCGGTAGCTCTGCTCTGCTTCCACTGTAGTTTTTTGTATTATCTGACTTGGCGCTAAGTGACTTCTTCGAGCCATGCGCTTTACTTTATTATTAACTTTTGCAATTGGTAAATCATTGGAAGCTGGTTCGTGGCAATGGTCCGCGGGTTGTTTAACAATGACGTGATTGTTCGCCAACACCTTTGTTACAATTCTGGATTTGCACTTATATTGTATTCTTTTACAACACGCCCAATTAAAAGTTTCCATTTGGGTTTTTCTTTCAAAATAATAACAATAGCCGTCTAAGAACAACTTCTTTCCTCCTTTATTAGAAGTTATAATTTCTATTTGTGACATGACGAATAAATATTTTAATGAAAAAACCAAAATTAAAAACGACACGTGCTTTAGTTGCTTTCAAGGCTTTCTTACGACAATGAGGGACATTAGACAAAGAAAAATATTTTACAGCAACGAAAATACAGTCTGCCCCAACAACTGTTATCATTGCAGCGTAGTGTTCATTAACTTTGATTTACAAATAAGTACATACTACTTTCGGGGCTTCACTGCATTGGAATTTTGTTTGGAATGGCACAACTGCATTGCTTAGTTGACAACAACAACTTCAACGAAATCAATTAAAACGAAGTGAAAAACAAAACAAAGATGGACAGAAATAAAAACAAAACCGATTAGTTGTTCTGTACTGACGAAATTTTGTATTGACAAAATTCTGTATTGACGAAATGCTGTAAGTAAATGATAAGAAATTCAATAAATTTTATAAAAAAAAAAGTGCGCCCTTTTTTTTATAAAATTTATTGAATTTCTTATCATTTACTTACAGCATTTCGTCAATACAGAATTTTGTCAATACAAAATTTCGTCAGTACAGAATTTCGTCAATACAGCATTTCGGCAATACAGAATATTTTTTACAGAATTCTGAAATACAGAATTTCGTATACAGAATTCTATAATACAGAATTCTGAAATACAGAATTTTGTATACAGCATTTTGTAAACAGAATATTGTATCATACAGCATTACGTACCCAACCCATTTTCATACCTATTGATGACTAGGGTCTGGAAATATATGCCAAAACGTGGACCCGCCGTGTCTTTGCACCGAATTAAACCAAACTTACACACATTGTTAAGGAGGTATTGAAGATGGTTTCCGTATAGTTTGGATACCTATTGGTAGATAGGGTCTCGAGATATAGGTCAAAACATGGACCCGGGTAACCTTCGGATGTGTATGTACAATATGGGTATCAAATGGAAGCTGTTGGTGAATGCTTTAGTTCAGAGTATTTCCATCCGCTCCGTGACTAGGGTCTCGAGATAGAGACCAAAACGTGGACCCTAGAATGTGTTTGTACAATATGAATATCAAATGAAAGCTGTTGATAAGTGCTTTAATACGGGGTAATTTTCATACCTATTGAACTCTAGGGTCTCGAAATATATGTCAAAACGTGGACCCGCCGTGTCTTTGAACCGAATTAAACCAAACTTACACACATTGTTAAGGAGGTATTGAAGATGATTTCCGTATAGTTTGAATACCTATTGGTAGATAGGGTCTCGAGATATAGGTCAGAACGTGGACCCGGGTAACCTTCGGACGTGTATGTACAATATGGATATCAAATGAAAGCTGTTGGTGAATGCTTTATTATATGATATGTTATGTTATGTTATGTTATGTTATGTTATGTTATGTTATGTTATGTTATGTTATGTTATGTTATGTTATGTTATGTTATGTTATGTTATGTTATGTTATGTTATGTTATGTTATGTTATGTTATGTTATGTTATGTTATGTTATGTTATGTTATGTTATGTTATGTTATGTTATGTTATGTTATGTTATGTTATGTTATGTTATGTTATGTTATGTTATGTTATGTTATGTTATGTTATGTTATGTTATGTTATGTTATGTTATGTTATGTTATGTTATGTTATGTTATGTTATGTTATGTTATGTTATGTTATGTTATGTTATGTTATGTTATGTTATGTTATGTTATGTTATGTTATGTTATGTTATGTTATGTTATGTTATGTTATGTTATGTTATGTTATGTTATGTTATGTTATGTTATGTTATGTTATGTTATGTTATGTTATGTTATGTTATGTTATGTTATGTTATGTTATGTTATGTTATGTTATGTTATGTTATGTTATGTTATGTTATGTTATGTTATGTTATGTTATGTTATGTTGTGTTGTGTTGTGTTGTGTTGTGTTGTGTTGTGTTGTGTTGTGTTGTGTTATGTTTTGTTATATTATGTTATGTTAATGTTAACTCATTCTCTATATCCATACAAAATATCTATCAAACAAATAAAATTAAATTTTTCTTTTGAAAAATGCAACCATTCAATCAGTATTTTCTTATGACGTTATCACGTTAAACTATCGTCAGTAAACCGACTTTACAGACAACCTCTTTTTCATTAAAATGCTGCTGCAGGCGATCAGCAATTAACCGTTCCAAAATTTTGCTCATCGTATCAATCAAGCAAAATTGTCGATATGAGCTTTTTCGACCGGACTCCTTATTAGGTTTTGACAAAGAACAAGTCGTTGCTTTCTCCAAATTTTTGGGAACACACCTACTCGAAAACGCTTTGGATACGTCTCCGTGAAGAGTTTGCGTCTTCTTTCAGTGCAAGTGTAAGAGCTCCGTTAGGGACTCTTTCTAGTCCTAGAGCTTTAGCATTTCCAAATGTGTTTTTACTACAATAATATTGCTGAAAACGAAATAAGATCGGTTTTTCTTAGCTTTTATCGCCTTTTTCTTGTTTTTGTATATATATTTTATGTAAATATGTCTTTTAAATGCGCGACAGAACGTCAGGGAACGTTAATGTATAGAAAAGTCTCACAAGCTACGAATAGCGTGAATTGTCAAAAATAAAGTCTAATGAGAAGGAGCAAATGTTAAATGAGCTTTTTTCGAGTACTAATTTATACATTCATACTAAGGTAATTTCAAATTCAACTTTGCTCACTAGTGGGGAATTGCAGATATTTACCACGCGAGTGACGCGAGTGGAGGGTTTCTATATTTACTTACCACGCTAGGACAGGAATTCAGATTTTTTCTGCGTTTACCAAACTACTGAGGAATTTCATAAGATTTTTCGGCACACTACTAAGGAAATCGACTTATTTCATGCCCACAGCGAAGTGAATAAATTTGCGATTAAGAAGGCCGCGCGGTAGTTAATTTGTGGTGCAGAAGCTAAAGTCGGTGGAATTATTCGTTTTGTTTTTTGGCACGTATTTAATTCAGGTTCAAGTCCTGAAGTCATATGTTTTTCCTTGCACATTTTTTTTTTACAATTCAAACCAGCAAAATTTTTGAGTTTATTTTAATTAAAATTTCTTTAAAATACTTTTTTTTTGTATTTCATAAATGGAAATCTCTTTTCGGTATAAAATAGTTCATACTGGATATGACCTGATTTTTATATAAATCAATCAAAACAGAAAATATGTACATATGTCTTTAATATCTTTCATCAAATCCAAATTATATTGATGAGAAAATATCATTCTTATATCCGTGCAGAAAGCCAAACGCGCATACACACATACATATGCATATAATTACGCATACAAACTTTCAACTAACGCAGAATATGTGCATATAAAACTGCGAATCGAATAAATGAGTGATTTAGAAAAGTACATTAGTAATTGTAGTTTAGCGCAATCGTGAAAGATGGGTCGTGTATTCAGTACATCGTCCCATATTTGACTCAGGTTCAAGTCCCTTAGGTATTTTTCTTTGTTCGATATTTTTATTTAATTTTTTGTATTTGGTTTAATTAGAATTGATTTAAAATAGTGTATTCAGGTTTTTCTAATACCTGTTATTTAGAAATTTATTTTCTATATAACATTATTCATACTTCTTTTGAATTGATTTATATTAATAATATATATATGTAAAACAGCCATAAAGGCAATCATTTGAATATGCATTCCTATATTTAATCTCTTCAGTCAAATCTGAACTACTTACATACACATATTGATGAGAATATATTCTAATATCCATGGATGCATCCATGTAAATATATACAAGCCTTCAACGAACGTAAAATGTATGCATATAAAAAACAACAACTGCGACCGGCTTCTTGTCCGTCAGTGAAAAGATGGGATATGTATACCCTATGAGCAAAAGAACCGGGAAGGTGATGTTGGTTGTTTTCTTCGATTGCCAAGGCATAGTCCACCATGAGCACCTTCCATCGGGCCAGACAGTTAATAAAGAATATTATTTATCCGTTTTGAAGCCTTTGAGAGATGCTGTATGTTGCAAACGGCCGGAAATGTGAGCAAACAATTCTTGGATTTTGCATGATGGTAACGCGCCATCGCACTGATCACAGAGAATACAAATCGGCCTGCCGGGGGTGTTTGGAGGACTGGGTTAAACGTTGGCACATGTGTGTTGCTTCAGACGGGTCATATTTTGAAGGAGATATTATAAATTTGCCTGAAATTTAACTCTGTTATGTTTTATTTAAACATTCCCGGTACTTTTTGATCATAGGGTACATATATGCGGCTTTGCGGACAGCAATGTGTGATTCGCTGGAAGTCGCATTAACTCGCGACTGTCGCGCAGTTAGAAGACATATTTACATACATATAAGGGTGCATACATACATACGGAGCCGCGGCCACTCGACATGACAAAAAGTTAAGATTTATGAAATATTGGCAAATAACTCCACGCGAAATATTCCAATATTGACTATTTTCGAATGGTCGCGAAAATTGGCATATGGGCGGCTCGTTTTATGAATGAAATTGAAATATGAGCTCTAACTTATGAATGAACTTTTTGTTTTTGTCCTAAATTGTTCAGCGCCGTCGCTGATAGAATCATGGCTGCTGCGACTGCGTCTACGAATGTATTTTGTTTTTGTAGTCGCTAGGCTTAGATTTTAGCTTCGGGCGACATGCGCATGTGAGGTATGTGTTTTTGTTGTGTTCTAGAACATTTTAGAATGTGTGGTGGCAAACCGGCCATCGCGTTGCGCTTGCTGTTGCATTTGCGTCTATCGAAGTATTGTGTTTTTGTTAGTACAATATTAGGAATATCGACTGGTGAAAGACAAAAGTACACGGAAGCAAGAAGGGAGCGCTGTGCTCGCGCATATATGCATGAATGTATGAACGTGCATGGATGTAGTAACATATGAATACAATTATTTTGTAGGAAGTTTAGAAGGCAAGTAGGTATACTCGTATATGTATGTATATATGCTAGGACATAAAGTGGGTATATATACATACATAGAGCAGAATTGTTTTTGCACTTGTTAGGAAGAAACTCGTTCACTAGTGCGTATGTGTATTTGATTCCTTGTAAGAATGTGATGTGCTGTGACATGTGTACATACATAAGTCAAGGTTATTTGGGCATACTTGCATATGTGATATGATGTTCTTGCGCTTGTGCATTATTGTTTTTCATATACAAAGTACATACATACTTATGTATGTAAATGTGTCGAATACATAAACTATAAATTGACATACAATATAAAATAAGTGTTGATTTATCTTAAGGCGTTTTATTTTCTGAATGCAAATACCTCTTATTGACATGTACATACCATCATATATGTACATATAGAGTATGAATGTATGTAATGAAAAACTTCATGAATTACTTTCAGAATTTATTAAAACTTATTCGCGTCGCGCGCATACATATCTACGTAGGCATCACAAACCTTTTGTTCACAACGCAGGCGCAGAAATAAACGCTCTGCGTATTTATCCTCCCCACATGACTCGCCATCAATTCTCGGCGCAAATTTTTTTTTTTCGTTTTTAATTTTTTTTTTTAATGTAATCGTAAAACTCCGAAAAGCGACAAGGCAACCAAGGCAACCAAGTCACCCTGAAAGCAGAGCAGATCCACGGCGATGTCATCTTTGCTACAGCCCGTGTTCACTTGTGCAATTCGGGATCATCACTTATTGTTCGTGCACTTTTGGATTCAGGATCACAGATCAATTTCATAACAGAACATATCGCACAACATCTTTGTCTTCCACGGATCAAACGAAGCTTTGAAGTTACAGGCATAGGTGCCACCATGACAAGAACACATCAACTTCGTTATGTATCTATGAAGTCCATTCACACCGAATATACTTCAAGCTTGGACGCTGTGGTAATTCCTACAATCACATAAAATCAACCAAACAGCCGCATCATCTCGAAGGGGTTTCAAATTCCAAACAACATCAAGCTTGCTGACGAAAGACTTCGCGAACCAGGTGGCATCGACTGCCTGATTGGTGCCGGAATATTTTTCGATCTACTTCTTGTGGGCCAGAGTAAAAATGACATCAGATATCCCATCCTTCAAAAGACCAAACTAGGGTGGATCGTTTCCGGCACAGCTTTATCGGACTCATCGCGTACTACAAATTCATCATCATCGCTCACATCGTTGCCCACATATAAAACATTTATAGCTGTGGAAAACCAAATACCTTTAGACAATTTGGTGGAAAAGTTTTGGACAGTTGAAGGATACAACAATCCACACAAACTGCTTTCAGATAACGAATTGGTCTGTGAGCAGTTCATCGTCCGCCTACCATTCAAGGAACAGCCAGTCGCATTAGGCCAGTCATACGACATAGTGTTTCGAAGGTTAGTAGCACTTGAATATAAACTCTCAAAGAATCCTTCTCTCTTAAAGAGTTATCGTGAGTTCATACACGAGTATGAGCAGATGCAGCGCATGAAGGTTATCAAAAACGTCAAACAGGGCAGAAATTTCATTCCACTCACAGATACGTCTTGATAGCCGATATCACAAAGATGTACAGACAGGTGCTCGTTAACGACGCTGATGCTCCATGGCAATGTATTTTATGGCGCAATTTATTACAAGCTCCAGTAAAAATGTACCAAATGCAGACCGTTACATATGAGAAAAGCTGTACCCCCTACCTTGCAACAAAATGCCTCCTGGAAGCAGCTAAAATGGAGTCTCAATAGTTTCCGATTGGCTCAGCCATTACACTCAAGGACTTTTACGTTGATAATTTGATGACGGGTGCCTCTACTGTGAGCACGGTGATTGAAATCAAGCGGCAAGTCACGGCCTCGCTTAAACGAGCGGGTTTTCCTCTACGCAAGTTTGTTGCAAACAACATGGAAATCATCGACGACATACCTTTAGATGACAGAGAAGAAATAATTACACTAGGCGACTCAGATTACGTTAAAGCTCTAGGTCTGAGATGGTCGCCTTCCAAAGATGCCTTTTCCTTCAGCTACCATGAACCAGCAGTATCACGTAAACCAACCAAGCGTTCTATATTATTACAAATAGCTGCCTTGTTTGATCCTCTTGGGTTGCTGAACCCTCTCATCGTCGCCGGCAATATCCTGATGCAACAACTCTGGGAACTGAAGTTAGATTGGGACGAAAGCGTACCTCAAGACATTTACACACAGTGGCGCGCATTTCAGGAGCATCTGAGCGCTATTAAAACACGAAAGGTATGTTCCCATGGGTAGCACAACTGAAATCGACGCCTTTGCAGATTCCGCATTGCTTTCGCAACATCTCGTGTGGCTCCAACAAAGCAAATTAGCTTACCGCGGCTTGAGTTGTGTTATTGGCCGAGCTTCTACAAACCGTTGTTGCAATATTTTCACCGAACTTGAATAATATTATTTGCTGGACCGACTCAACGATTGTATTGTGTTGGATTCGAGGCGAACCAAATCGGTGGACAGCATTTGTGGCCAACCGCGTCTTCAAAATCCAACAGTTGACATCTAAGTACAAATGGCATCATGTAACATCCGAACTCAACCCAGCTGATATTTTTCTCGTGGCACAACCAACAAAAAGGCCCGAAATTTCTGAAGCTTGACCAAGAAAAGTGGCCCATATCTTCATTCGACACTGTTCCCGATATACCTGAGCAACGCAGACAACGAGTAGCGTTAATCAGCGAACGGGAAGTAGATATCATTGCTGAAAACAAATACATAAATAGGTTCAACAAATTTCTGCGTATCTTCACGTATGTAAGGTGCTTCATCACAAAGGTACGTAGGCCTTCGTTCCCCCCTGAGGAAATAACCCAAACACTTGAACTGGTATGTAGGAGAATTTAGCAAATGTGTTATCGCGATGAATATTCTAAACTTTTGAACAATCAGCTCATTAATAAAAATTCTAGACTTGCTTCGTTATCACCTTTTATGCATACTAAACTTATACGATTTGGAGAAAGAGTAAGGAACTCGACCCTAAGTTTCGATGCTAAACATCCGATCGTGCTGCCACATTCGCACCCTTTCGTATGTTCACATGCTGGTGCTCAAACCCTATTGAACATCCTTCGCGACAAGTTCTGGAAAACCTCCGCACATAGGAGGAAAGTTGTTCACAACTGTATCCACTGCTACCGTTTTCGCGCAGTTATTGCTGAGCAAATCATGGGAGCTTTGCCAACAAGCCGTGTTACCTCATCGCATCCGTTTGAAACTACAGGTGTTGACTACTGTGGTCCTTTACTAGTAACTCAAAAATTTAGAAGCCGTTCACCAATAAAGGTTTACAATTCAGTTTTCGTCTGCTTTACAACAAAGGCTATGCACTTAGAGATTGCTCCTGACCTGTCGACCGTTGCATTCATCGCGACACTCAAGCGCTTCATAGCCAGACGTTATTGTCTCAGACAACGCAACAAACTTCATTCGAGCTAACCAGGAGTTACGAAAACTTCTTTAGTCATTTGTAACACAAGCACATATACAACGTGTTGAAGAATTTTGCAGAAACGAGGGGATCGAATGGAAATTTATTCCTCCGAGGTCACCGCACTTTGGAGGTTTGTAGGGGAGCGCCGTGAAACTTGCTAAATATCATTTGCGCCGCGCTATCGGCTGCAACGTGCTATCACATGACGAACTTCACACCATCGTTTGCCAAGCTGAGGCCATAGTCAATAGTCGGCCACTAACGCCAATATCTAGAGACCCTAATGATCTTCGTTCGCCTACACCGGGCCATTTCCTTATCGGCCGATCTCTTCTAACCGTTCCTGAACCAACAATAGCCAGTTTAACTATGTTAGGCCGCTATCAAATCATCCAATACATTCAGCAGCAGTTCTGGCGTCGTTGGCAGGAAGATTATTTAAAGAAGCTGCAAAAACGTTGAAAGTGGAATGCCGCCTTCCAGAGCTTAAGGTAAATGACTTAGTGCTACTAAAGGACGAGGTTTTACCACCACTTAAATGGGCCATGGGTCGCATTACAGCTACCAGGTACTGCCAGGTACTGATGGTAAGGTTAGAGTAGTAGAAGTGAAAACAGTCAATGGCGTTTACAGACGGGCCATCGCAAAGGTATGCAAACTACAAATTGAAAATACAACTCCACTTGAGTAACATTGAAAGCCATGATTTCAAGTGGGGTATGTTCGCGCCCCTCTTTATAATTCATCGTCGCCGCCCCTGTACTTCCATTTGTCGTTACAGCTATCAAATTTACATTCACACTCTCTCATCACTACAGTTGTTGTTGTCGTCGCTAAAGTCGCTATTGTCTTCGCTGGAGCTCCCGTTTTCTTACTTCCACTATCTACGCACCTGCATTAGTCCAGTCAAAAGAGACAAAAAAATAGCCAAGTAAGTAATTTTAGGAGTATGCGAGTTTATGGTTTTATTATGTAAAACCCATCACTGTGAACTTAAGTTTGAGTTTTCGGGGTCGGGGTTGTGACCCGCGGCCGCCATCTTAGAAATAAGGGTGCAACTGGTTTTTTGCGTTTATCGCGTGAATTCCGAAGGTTACGAACATTTTGTAAGATACTTTTTTGTAGACAATAATATTATCTACAACTTTCCTTCAAAACATTTTATTGTAAAATTAATAATAAAAAAGTTATAAACAAAATTACGCGAAAAATTAAGGGATGGATTGTTTTAAAGCGTAATAACTTTTTTTTTATAGATTTTATGGAAATTATACATCAGAGCTTTTTTATAGAGCATTCTTTTGTGAACATTTTTGTCTATAAGTTTTTTCCGCTACCTTTTTTTAGTCTTATGATTTTGAGCTGCTAAGCGGAGCAACCAATACATAAGCGAAGCCTATAAGCGTATACGAATATCATATACATTGCATTTATCTACTTTTCTTAGTGATGGTATTATGTATTATTGTATTGTTAATTTTGTATGCAATTATTCATATTTTATATAAATTATTAAGACTCTTTTCCGCACTACCTAAGAGGTAGACTCCAATAGCAACCAAGTCTGTTGTTCCAATATACCATAAGCGTTTTGGCTTATGTATATGTCGCAGAATAGGCTTATTTGCCCATTGTACCAATTCCAGCTAAATAAGAGCTAAGTATGACCATTGTACGTCTGTGTATATTTTTCGGTGGCGCCATATTTCTGCAGGTATAACTTTGTGCACGACGACAGAGGAAAAGAGACGGACTCTGTTGTCGAGTAAGGTCTGGTCGTAAGGCGCGGAATATATAAGCGAAACAGAGAGAGCAATAGAATACTGAGATGATGAAATTATACAGGCTCAGTTTCGTAAGTCCGTCAGGCGGTCGGGCAGTGGAGATTGCGCCTTGCACTAGAGCAGAACTTACTTGCCTAGAGTTGTGAAATTTGCAAAGAGAAGAATAATGAGTCAAGACAATGTTCCGACATCAGAAGTGGGATCTGCTTTGCCTACTGAATCAAATATAACAGCGCTAATAGAGCAGAACCGCAATCTCATGGACATAATTAAAAATCTGCAGACACCAAGAAATCCAACAACCAATGACAAGTTAAAACGCGTAATGCTACCAAAATTTAATCCCGACGGCGCTGAAGCGGACGCTTCAGCATGGTGCACCACAGTCGATCTAATCATGGCGGACAATGTGGTCGAGGGCAGCGATTTAGTGATGGCCTTGAGCAAGGCACTCGAAGGTAGAGCGTCACAGTGGTTATCCCAAGTATGCTTTGCAGGCATCACTTGGACGCAGTTTAAGGAGCTGTTTATTGGACGGTTTGGTGGAATTGAGACTGGTGCAGCTGTTCTACTGAACGTATTTAATGGCCGACCAAAAGCTGGAGAAGGACTCGCTGAGTATGGGACCCGCATCGCAACGCTGCTAATGTCAAGATGGAAAACTCAAAACTTTGAAGAAATAGCAGTTTCCGTAACATTGGCACACATGGCTCAACTTGATAGTAAATTGTCACGTTGGATTTTTACCAACAATGTTAAAACCCGTAATGAGCTCCAACAACAACTACAAGCACACGCTTTTAAGAAGCGTAGTTATGATGGCGATGCGAATACTACTTTTGAACAGAAGAAGCCCAAGTTACAGAATCAGATGAAGTGCAACTTTTGTGGAAAGGCCGGTCACAAATACGCCAATTGTCGAGCTAGACTGGAGCAGGGTAGGAACACCGGAAAGAATCGCAACGGAAGCAGTACGTCTGGAGCAAAGGAGCGGCCTAGTGTGAAATGCTTTAAGTGTGACGAAATTGGACATTTTGCATCAGTTTGTCCAAAAGGTCGATCAGGTGGAAACGGCAAAGTCTACGAGAAGCGCGTTGAAATTTGTACAGTAGCCCCGCCATCAGGAATGATAAATCTGTCCGGTGAGTACGTTCCATTCTGTTTTGACTCAGGGGCTGAATGTTCCTTGGTCAAGGAGAGCATCGCTAATAAATTTAAAGGAAAACGAATCACTAATATTGTAAAACTTAACGGTATTGGTAAGGACTCCATATGTAGTACACAGCAAGTTTTATCTAATATAAATATTGAACAATATTGTTTTGAGATTTTGTTACATGTTGTTATGGATAAGTTTTTAAGTTCTGATGTGCTGATTGGCCGTGAAATTCTCGGCCAGGGCTTCGGTGTTTCAATGGACGCTGCTAAGTTTCAAATCTATAAAACAAAAGAGGTGAATTTTGTAAATTCAACAGAATACGAAAATATTATAAGGTCCAATACCCAAATTAATGAATCTGATAAAGTGGCACTGACTCACATTTTAAATTTATATTCTGATTCGTTTATTGACGGAATTCCAAAGACACGTGTCTCCACTGGACAGTTGGAAATAAGACTGATCGACCCACAAAAGACAGTACAACGACGCCCATACAGACTAGGTGAGGATGAGAAAAACCGGGTGCGACAAAAAATTGACGAATTACTGCAATCAAATATAATACGGCCAAGTTGTTCACCTTTTGCCAGTCCGATGATGTTGGTTAAAAAGAAAAATGGCACCGATCGTCTTTGTGTTGATTATCGTATGTTGAACGATAACACAGTGGCAGACAAATATCCGTTGCCTCTCATATCGGATCAAATTGCTAGACTCCGCGGTGTAAGATATTTCTCATGTGTAGATATGGCAAGCGGGTTTTACCAAATCCCAGTACATGTGGATTCGATTGAGCGAACTGCATTTGTAACGCCTGAAGGGCAATATGAGTTTTTGACTATGCCTTTTGGTCTTAAAAATGCACCGTCTGTCTTCCAGCGGGCTATAATAAAAGCATTGGGACCATTAGCGAATACTTTTGCCATCGTATACATCGATGATGTTTTGATTATAGCAGAAACCAAAGAAGAAGCATTAGACCGGTTGCAGATCGTGCTAGAAACTTTAAGTAAAGCTGGATTTTCCTTTAATATAAGCAAATGTTCTTTTCTCAAAACTAGTATCGAGTACCTTGGGTTTGAAATTAGTGACGGAGAAATTAGGCCAAACGCTCGTAAAATTCAGGCATTAATAGGGTTACCACCGCCGCAATCTGTGACACAGTTAAGGCAATTTATCGGTTTGTCTTCCTACTTCCGGCAATTCGTTCCCAAATTTTCCGAGATATTAAAACCCCTGTACCACCTTACGTCAAAGAAAAATTCAAATTTCGTTTGGAAATCAGAGCATGAGCAAATACGATCAAAAATAATATCGATACTAACAAAAGCTCCAGTATTAATCATATTCGATCCTAAGTTCCCAATAGAGTTGCATACAGACGCGAGTTCAATTGGCTATGGAGCAATATTGCTGCATAGAATTGACAATAAGCCTCATGTAGTTGAATATTTCAGCAAATGTACATCGCCCGCTGAATCTAGATACCATTCGTATGAATTAGAGACATTAGCCGTAGTTAACGGTATCAAACATTTCCGTCATTATTTGCAGGGACGTAAATTTGTTGTTTATACGGACTGTAATTCTTTGAAATCAAGTCGTACAAAATTGGATTTAACTCCGAGAGTACATAGATGGTGGGCGTTTCTACAATCATTTGACTTTGATTTAGAGTATAGGAAAGGCGAGCGAATGGCGCACGTCGACTTTCTATCACGAAATCCAGTGCCAGAAAAAATTAGAAACGTAATCAAAGTATCAGAAATGCGAATTAATTTGACGGAGGTAACCGATAATTGGTTGGTATCAGAACAACAGCGCGACACTGAAATACTAGACATATTAACGAAACTTAAAAATAATGGAATGTCCGAAAATTTAGCCAAGACCTATGAATTGCGAAAAGGAATATTGCACAGAAAAATACAGCGAAATGGGAAAACAAAATGCTTACCGGTAATTCCAAGAAGTTTTAGATGGGCAGTCATAAATCACGTACACGAATCTATTATGCACCTCGGGTGGGAGAAAACGTTAGACAAGGTCTATAGTTACTATTGGTTCGAAAATATGCCAAAATCCGTGCGACGATTTGTAGACAATTGCATCACCTGTAAAGTATCAAAGCCACTTGTAGGAAAGGTGCAAGCGGAGCTGCATCCAATTCCCAAGATAAAAATCCCGTGGCACACCATACATATTGATATAACTGGTAAACTGAGTGGGAAAAACGATTTGAAAGAGTACGTCATAGTACTAATAGATGCTTTTACGAAGTTTGTGTATTTTTACCACACCTTGAATATAGATACTGAAAGTTGTATCAAGGCAGTAAAATCAGTTGTGTCAATATTCGGTTTACCCACAAGGATAATCGCGGATCAAGGTCGCTGTTTTGCGAGTTCAGGTTTTCGCGAATTCTGTTCTTCTCAAAAGATTAATTTGCATTTAATTGCAACAGGGGCCAGTAGAGCCAATGGCCAAGTTGAACGCGTAATGAGTACACTCAAAAATATGTTGACGGCCGTAGAAACCAGTCAAAGATCGTGGCAGGATGCGTTGGCTGATGTTCAGTTGGCTATGAATTGCACGGCAAATCGAGTAACAAAGTATAGTCCCTTAGAATTATTAATTGGCAAGGATGTTAGACCTTTTGGTTTGCTGCCAATAATCGAAGAAGATGACAATGACATAGATAGGGATAATCTCAGAAAGCAGGCTAAACGAAATATGGAAGAAACGCACGATATGATAAATACAGGTTCGATAAAAATAAAGCAACAATCATTAAACATAACGTAGGTGATCATGTATTACTTAAGAACGAAGAGCGTCACCAAACTAAACTAGATCCAAAATTTAAAGGTCCATTTGAAATAGTTGAAGTATTAGATGGAGACCGATACACACTGAAATCTTTAAGTAGTAAGCGAACTTATAAATACTCGCACGAATTTTTAAGAGCATTGCCAAATAACCAAATTATTGAAGAGTTATGTGAAAATGAAGACAGCACGAAGGAAGATGTGTCTAATGTTTAAAAATTAAATAAGACAAATAAAGCGACACCAGATACGGGTCAGATTTTTCACAGACCGCACTATAACAGAATGGACTTGTTATGGCGGGGGTCAGATTTTCCACAGACCGCACTATAACAGAATGGACTTGTTATGGCGGGGGTCAGATTTTCCACAGACCGCACTATAACAGAAGGGACTTGTTATAGCGGGGGTCAGCATACCAATATGGAAATGGAATTACGTAAAAAAAAAAAAAAAAAACAAAAATTATGTAATCTCTATAGTTAAATAGATTTATAACAGAAAAATTGTGTAAAGGGAACTACACGACGTCATTAAGCTAATTATCTTGTTGAATTGGATAAGCATTAAAAAAAAGAAAAAAATGTTGTGATGGAAACAAAGAATAATCGAATTTTGTGAAACTATCTTGTTAATTCTTGTAAGCTAAGAGAAAATGAATGTGAAATACAAACATCTGTTGAGGCGGAAAAGTGCCACTGTGTTCTAACGTTTCTGGAAACACACAGGGACGTGTGATTTGTCAGGAAGGCCGTGTCGCAGAATAGGCTTATTTGCCCATTGTACCAATTCCAGCTAAATAAGAGCTAAGTATGACCATTGTACGTCTGTGTATATTTTTCGGTGGCGCCATATTTCTGCAGGTATAACTTTGTGCACGACGACAGAGGAAAAGAGACGGACTCTGTTGTCGAGTAAGGTCTGGTCGTAAGGCGCGGAATATATAAGCGAAACAGAGAGAGCAATAGAATACTGAGATGATGAAATTATACAGGCTCAGTTTCGTAAGTCCGTCAGGCGGTCGGGCAGTGGAGATTGCGCCTTGCACTAGAGCAGAACTTACTTGCCTAGAGTTGTGAAATTTGCAAAGAGAAGAATAATGAGTCAAGACAATGTTCCGACATATATATAATATAATATATATTTAATTTAGTAATAAGAATCATTCTATTGTCAGAGCTCAATAAATAAACGTCGTGAAATTTTTAAGCGCTTTTTTTTTATATTTAAAATCGTGAAAAAGGCTTCACGATTCACCAGTATATGCATACCTATATAATTTTGGATGATTTGCTTTTTTAAGTTAGTATTGAATGTAGGATACTTATTTTTTATGATAAAGTGCCTTGCTAGGCTACAGCGTTAACATGCTTTTTTCGTAATTACCTACAAACGAGTTTTACTCAACTGATGTTTAATTTGACCAGTTGAGTATATTTCTGGTAAAAAAAAAATATTCGGCCATGGAAAAAAATATTTTACTGCCATTTTATTCGTGGAGACACAATCTAGTATTGTACATGTGTCTTCACTCTTCACCATTATTAACCTAAATATTATTCTATGCTATATTAAATTCATTCCCACAGGATCCGCTTTGCGAAGTTTTCATATTTCTGCTTAGTTTGCAGTCTGTAATTATTTTATTCCCACTTTATTGGCCTTGCCGAGAACCTAATTTTTTTTTCGCCCAACATGACTAACAGAAGTTTGATGAGGAAAAAGGTGTATTTTTCCAATAAAAAACCAAGCCGAAGACTGAGAGTGACTTCATACTAAGAACGTAAAAAATGATTTTCACTGGCTGTGGAAATGTGTGAAGAAACACAAGTAATTAAATTTGGGATTTTCATTTACCTTACACGTTTCTCAATGTTGTTACGAAAAACCTCTCGGAAATCATGCTGCGAGCAGGCTCCAGACTGCACCATTTTTTGTACACGGTCCGATTTCAGGAAAACATCGTGATAGCTTTGTACAGCATTGTGGAATGCTTCATCAGCCATTATTTGCGTCTCACCTTTCAAGAAAGCCTATGAAAAAAAAAACTGTCAAATTGTTTCTATGTATTAAAAATAAGTAAAATAGTTACTTGGAATCGCACAACAATCGTCTCCAGTTGTTGCTTGGCAATTTTCGGCAGCCGTTTGGTCATATCCGTCGGTTGTTTAGCATTGAACGGATACGATATGCAACGTGAAACGAAAACGTACAATTGTATACGCCGTTTTCGATCTTCTTCCTCACGTCCATGCTTCTCCTTAAATTCAAAGCAGATTTAAATTATTATTAAAATTAATTCATGAATAAAGAAATCGAATAGTTGGATTTCTAAGTGGTCATACCACACTTATCTAAAGGACCCAAGGAGGAAATACAGGTTTTTATAGGCTATTAAAGGGCTATTCATAAATTTAAGCACTTCCTTTTCCATATTTGGGATAGACCTGCCGTCTGCATGATGTAGGGGGAGCCACTTATACACAGGAAATGTTACTGCGGAGGGTGCAGCATCCGAGATATGTATCTAGTATATGGAATTAAGAAGTAGTAAAGTTACTGACCAAAAGAGTCAAAAAGTGTCAAAAAAAGTGGAAAATTTCGATTGTCAAAGTCAGGTTTAATTTTTTTACCACTCTAACTTCATTTCTTATTTTGAGAAGCCCCTGTCAACAAATAGGGTTTTCGGAATATATCATCTTTTCCTTGATATATATTGTCGTTGTAATAATTGTACTCCTAATATAGATTGGTTGGTACGTTGGTGTGCTGTGAGCGATCAACCATTTCTCTTGGTTGGTGAAACACAGTACCGTAGCCAATGAGTCAAACTATTTGATTATACATTTACATACCTATCTATTTGCGACCCCTCAAATCTAAGGATATATTGGCCGCTAAACAGTCTTTTTGTATACAAATACTCATTACTCGCCATCGCAATAGGGTCTAGTGGTTAAGCTTACTATTCCATAACAATTTTCTGAATCTTTTATAACTAAAAACTATACCTAACCGTTATAACTAAAAGTAACAATAATATATTACGGGTCTCCATTACCGCCATTTTGTGTGTTAAAGCTAGCGTTAACGCTTATTTCATGGGCGTGCAACGGAGAAAAATACTTTGTGGTGACTATTTAACATGGTGAGAATTTAGTTTTGTGGAGAGGATACGAAAGTTTCGTTATCTGGTGCCGGCAATATCAATTGACTACCAAGGCCAAGCAATTTGACGACGGCTTTATTTTTTTTGTTAAAGGCAAAAGTTACGCTAATATCCCCAGAAGACATGTGACAATACATTGATGGAATTGAACCAGCATTATAGCATTAATGTATGGGTTGTAAGGGTGCTCACAGTCACCAACGTAAACGCAGGCCCTTGTTAGCTGATACGATGAAATTAATGAGAGCCCCATGCAAATGAATTCTCACCACTCTTCCGTTCCGTTGATTTTATCGTAGGATTTTGGATAGTTTCCGTAGAATCGTGTCAGAGAGCAATCTCTCACCACACAGAGTTGTCAAACAGTACATTTCGAAATCATTTACAAAATTAACTTAGAAAAATAATAATTTTTATTAAATTAACTTAAAAAGAATGTTGTATACTGTTAATTGTAGATAAATGAACTAATTGAATTTGATTTATTATACAATTAAAAATTGTAACTGATATCGCGGATGTTAAAAAGTGTGTTTCAAAAATATCAATGGCAACATTGCGTCGATACAACCAAGCACAAATACGCACAAATCGATGTATTGTGTAAGTATGTAACTAAAAGAACGGAGTTGTTTTTTTGCGGGATAAATTTTGCTGAATTTTGTGTATCCTACGAGCAGCGGAATGGGACTACGATACGTTGATGAGTGTAAGCATCTTAAGGATCGACGTCACGTGACGGTTATTTATCTTTAAAGTGTTTTATGCATACCCGTCACATCTTCTTTTCATTTATTAGAACTTTTCCGATAAACATTGTTTTATTTTTCTATACTTCAAAACAGGGGGTCCTAATGGGGTACCCTATTCAATACATATGCGCGAAAAGAGTATTTATAGTGTTTTTAACTTACATGTACATCTCCATCATTTTTATCGCTCACAACGGACGGTGACGGCGATATTGGTCGAGGTAGAGAATTCGCCCGTGATGAGCCAACGCTTTGGTTGAGCGTCTCTTGTGATATACCACTGGAATTTGGTGCCAAAGTTCGATTTGAAAATTGATTAATATTACTTTTAGTATTTGTAGTAGTGATTTTACGAATATGTGCACTTGTCATAGTCAAATTGCAAGCAATGTAACTAACACCAGAAATGCAATTCATTGCACCACCAGCATCACTAGCAACATCAGCTAAGGCAGGATACAGACAACTTTTAATTACTTCATTATGTATACGATACTGTTGATTAGCAGTACGATACAAATGCTTTTGGTGTGATTGACTATTGTGTTCTGGATGAGAAGGATGAGTTTCTTGCAACCGGACATAACTGTTATTGCTACTTATATGACACTTATGGATGAGTTGTGAATGGAAACGAGTTTGCTTATTTGGCGTTATCGTTCTCCTAAAGGAATTCTGATATACTCTCCATTATTAAAACTCAGTTAATAAATTTCAGAGATTTTTACGTTAGCGTTAGATTTTGTAATGTTTTTTTTTTTTTTTGATTAATTGATTGAATATGAAATGGATTGCAACAATATTTAACCACATTTAAAAGTAATTTCACCCATTTCATTTATTTATTTTTTGTGATAATAAAAAGTGAAATTAGAATTATTATTTGTGACGACTTATGGTTGGTAGTGCATTGAATGCATCGCAAAAATTAGCGTTCGATCGAATCAAGTTACAACAACATAATCCGTGCATAAACATAAAATTTCCGTTTTTCGAATAAAGTTTAAAATAAAGTTTTGAAATAAAATTTTGTGCAGTTTAAAAAGAAAAATGAATTAATTAATTTCATATACCCCGCAAACAAATCTACGTTTATTTTCCCCATTCTTTGTGGGAATTTGTAAGACTGATTATGTACGAAATGCTCTTATTGCTTGTGCTTTAAGTAAGTTTAATTTAGTGCCGAATTCTTATCCTCTTATTAACTCACTTCTTTTTAACCTTTACTTATATTAATTACGTAATTTAAGTTTTCACTTTGTTAATTGTTCGGTAAGAAATTTTATTTCATATACTGAAGAAATACATAAATAAATACAAGTTTTTAAATTTGTGTAACTTCCATTCGGCATAGTATGTATTATAAGGGACTAAAAGTCTTACATATCTTAGATGAATAAGTAAATAAATAAATATATATGTTATGCAGTGGAAGCTCTACTAGAATACTTAATGAAACAAACTAAATGGACACCATATGATTCAGAATTCCCACATTACATTTTAAGAATTGTCTAAGAATAAATGAACATGCATATGTTAAGTGGTATAAAATGTGTGTACCCAATAAAAACGAATGACACCCAACATTTGTATAGCTATTCTCTTAAAATAAGTGGGAAGTTTTTGAACCAACTTCTAGTCAGTTTGCTTTTCATTACTTAAAAATACATAAATTCACTAAAGTTTTTTTTCGAACAATTTTCTTTGGTTTTTGTATAAAACAATTGAAATGATGATGCTTTGCACAAGACTTGCAAAGGAGTTGATTACTGCATGAGATTTAATAAAGTGTATAAAAATGTTTTTAAACGGTCGTGAAAATAACTATTAATAGAAAGTCATAACAGCAGCAGATACAAAACAAAAAAATATTAAATCTAAAAAGCTTATGCTGCCTAAAAAGTCTTTAACGGAGATGAGTGCAGTTTCTCAACAGTTAACAATTTGTTATGCACGTTTACAATGCGTAGAGGCTAGAGACAGTTCAGAAGCCTTGCAATATCATACGATTAGCCCATTAGTCGAAATCTATTAACGCACAACGCGAAGTCTTTTGAACTCGACGTTTTCGAAAGTTGAAAATTAATTGAAATAAATCAATGCAATCAAAGGAAATAAAATTTATTTAAGTATTTTTTTTAAATTGTAGTGTAGAAATCAATGGTTTTAAACGTTTTTAAAAAATTATTTCAATGCAAAGAAATGGGTATTTAAGCAAGAAGTGATCAAGTAAATTATCACGCAAACAAAAACAAAACAACAATTTGTGTTGAAAAATTTTAATGTGAATCGAAGGTTTATTTGGATTACATATTGCATAAATCCGGTAGCTTAAATTAGCAAATAGGTCTTGGAGTTTGAAACATGTCAGCTTAGTAAATATGATGGGCACAAGACGTCAGAACTGCAAGCAACACCCGTATCTTCACGGTCATGTGAAAGAGATCTAAATTTGTCCACAAGTCACCTTTGGCGTTATAAAACTTCTGCACTATTTCACTATTGGGATGCTTAGACCAATAATACAAAATTTGTGGGAATCGTTAGGAATCCAGCTTTACAATACACCATCATAGAGAAGCTAGGTGAAGGGTAAAGTAGATAGATTCCATTCTATATTTATCAATACTAAAATATTCAACTTATTCGGATTTCTTTAACCAAAACCATTGCTTCTTTTTGAATTTGGAGAACCTTTCAATATTATTTTATTAACTTACATAGTTACGAGTATTTCGTAATGATGAGTTTTTGAATACACCAAAATAAGCAAATAAGAAGAACGAAAAATGCCTTAAAAAGCTAAGTTGGTCTATTATAATTCTACAATAGAAAAAAGTGTGTAACAGTTGTCAGAAATGTTTTACTTAACCCAAAAAACTGTTTATAACATTATAAATAAATACATAGTGAGAAAGATGAAAATAGGCTGGAGCCAAAATCTACAAGTGGAAAACTAGGGAAAATATCTGACCACACCGAACGTATTTTAATAGAAAAGTAGCCTCAAACCCACCGATTTCGATAAGAAATCTCGCTAGTGAGTTTAGAGATGATTACGGGGTCGAAGTATAAAGCACATTTATGCTTTACGAGATGCTCGTAAGAAGCCGTTTCTCTCTGAGTTACATATTGAAAAGCGGTTAACTTTTGCTAGAAAGTATCTAGATCAACCAGATAGCTAGTGGGATGATGTTATATTCTGTGATGAGACTGAAATCATACTGTATTACAACGAGTAACACAACAGAGGATATGGAGGCAGAAATTAAATGTACTCTAAATTCAGAATATTATACCGACAGTGAAATTTGGCAAACTTTTAGTCATAATAATAATAATAATTTTGTACATGTAGTGTGGCCAACATTTCGACCCAAAAGATCTTTGGTGTCCATGTTTTAGAAGTAGATAATACTAGTTCTATTGAGAGGTAGTAAAACTTAATTGTATTACATCAGCTTCTGAGGTTATGATTTCAAACCTACGATAATGAACAGATTATATGCTGGTGCGGTATCTCTGTTGTGATACTTGTATGAGCAATGTCAGGAATATAATTTCCAAGTATGATTTGCATTTTTCGTACACTTCTTTTTTAAATAAAATATGCAATAGGCATCGTCCTACTATTGCCTCTACAGAAACTGTGGGACAGCTTATCATGGCACAAGTAATTTTCAAAGAGGCTTACCTTTCGAAATTACCTAGTAGTTTTTTAGTGGCTTTCGGCCACCACCAGGTGATGATTGGACTAATCATCATAGTATACATCCAATGAATCGTTTTAGAGTATAGACCTCATGTTCTGTCATAACGGCTTCGACAGGCTTACATGGCTTTAGTTGCATTTTATATCACCCCCTCGAGGTGAGAGTTACAATTTAGACGTTTATCTAATATAATATTTAGATATTTTACTTCGATGGAATAGTAGCTCCTTTTAGAATTATTGTACCAATATCCAACTTGAATTTGTGTGTTAAAGAAAAAATGATTGTGATGATAAGATTAATTGATAATCCTTCAGCACGGCACTAGTCTGATAAGTCTTGGTTCATGATGTTGGAAATTGCACTTCCAAATTTGACTGACACAATGGCCGTAAGATAGCATATCCAATGGTGTCAAAGCCTATATCCTGTAGTTTTGTTAGGAGATCATCAATGACTAAACACCATAGAAGTGGTGATAAAAAATCTTCTTTGACTGCAGTCGGTGTATCGATTTTCTTAGGAGAAGGACTCTCCTATAGAACGATAATCTGTGTTATGAAAGGCGCCTTAAATATCTAAGAAAGCATATAAAACAAGAATATAAAACTTGTACTACCGTTGGTACAATATAGTGAAGTGCTCCTTTCGTGGATTTTCCTCTATTATAAGCAAACTGAGATTGATGCAGTGGTCTTGTTGTTCCCAACTTCTCCCTAATATGAAGACCCATTACCATTAATATTTCCATAGTTTTCAGGAGAAAGGATGTTAAACTAGTTGGTCTGTACGATTCGGGAAGTTCCTTGTACCTTTTGACCATTTTTGAAATAAATACCACGTTGACTTTACGCCAGACTAATGGAATGCATTATTCTAAGAGTACCCGGAAAGAGTACCTGAAGCAAGTACTTTAGAGTACTTTTTCGGCTTTTTGTGTATGAACCGTCTGGTTTTCTTAAAGTAGTAACAACACTTGTGCGTTCGTTGCACACGACTTTGTGAAGTCTAGCACCCTCCGGTACTTCGATAACCCTTACGCAATGTTTCCTTCAAGATTAATGCTTGGATGTTCTAATTTTTTATTGTAATTGGTAAAAGTCTTCTCACACCTATATGTGCTTGCAACAATTGAATAATGCATTTAATTTCTTACATATAAATACTAGCCAGCTTCTCATTCCACCATGGAACCTTACGGTTGACAAATGTATTTTGACCACGTTGCTTTCATGGTATACAGAAATAAATATATTATTAAGTTGGAACGCTGCCTCTTCAAGTTCGCTTACAGAACTAATAAATTATAACATAACGAATTCGTTCTAGCTATTGGTATTTCTTTATATAGTTTCCAATTTGTCCTTTTCGGATTGAAAACTTCTTTCCCTAAGTCCAGGTAAATCAAATTTTATGTGTAGGTGGTCGGAAAAACAAGCTTCACACATGCATAAGCTATCTATACCGGGTGATATGAAGTGTTACCTATTCAAAAAACCTTAACTTTTTTGGAAGAAATTAGTTTTTATTGATTTTTAAGACAAAATTGTTCAAAAATGATTACGATTTTGACATATATTCACTTTAGCTCGATATGACCACCCTTTGCCTTGACTATAGCCTTCAAACGGTCAAAAACTGAGTTGCATGCTGCACGAATGTGGTCTTGAGGTATTTTGGCCCATTCTCGTATAATCGCTTTTTTCAGCGCATCCATACTGGCATATTTTTTAGTCCTCACCTTGCTCTCCAAAATGGACCAGATGGAATAGTCCATCGGATTTACGTCTGGCGAATTCGAAAGCCATTGTGTGGGCGAAATGAAGTGTGGAACATGATTTAATAACCATTCTTGATTCACACGAGCTTTATGAGATGGTGCCGAGTCCTGTTGTAAAGTCCATGGTCTATGACCGAAATGTTTGCGTGTCCACGGCTCTTAACACTTTGCTGACCGGCAATTTTACACAGAAACTATGCCATGTCACCGGCTATTTTTTTGTAATTGAATATGAAAGTAAAACATTCTTTCACTATCGGATTCTATAGCATTTCTTTTTTGTCGTTTTGGTGGTATAATGTAGATTCATCACTTTCAGAATCACTATAATTTATTTCGAAATCACTCGGACAATCAGATAAACTATCCGCGTATAATTCATTAAAAAGTTCTTCGCCGATACGTTCCGTCATGGTTGAAATTCTTGAAATTTTACTCAAATTGTGATAGAAATCGAAATACTAAGAAAAGTAATTTTTTTGTTATAGAGCGGACACGACTAAATCCGATACGCCAAGTGTTTGCAATATTCTATATCGCCCTGGGTGTCAAAAAGTGAAATAGATAATGCAAGTGCAATGACGAGTTAACTCGTCACCGGTCAACAACGTTTGGGCATGAAAAGACGAGTTAACTCGTCACCGGTCACCAAAGTGTTAAGTAGCTTCTAAAACATTTTCCCGATAATAAGTCGCATTCACTTTGACACCAGGCTCGATAAAAACGATTGGAGAGCGTCCATCAACGGTAACTGCGACCCAAACCATTACTTGCGATGGGAAATTGCTTCGAGTGGCCATACGTCGGCTCAAATTCTCGTATGAGCGTTCGGTCAAGTAAACACGATCGTTTTGAGTGTTTATGAACTGCTCAATTGGGACATTTTTTTCATCATGGAACTATTAAGCCTTGACCTTGAGCTGATTTTTCAATATGCGTCGAATGCTGTCTTGCGATATTCTTCTTTTGCCATTCTTCTTCCACTTCGACGTGGATTTCGTTCAAGTCGAGCCTTCACTTTCCGAACCATTTCTGGCGTTGTTGGGGTTTTTTTGTTCCACCTCCATAGCGTTTTGCAATGCTACCAGTATCATTGTAACGTTTTATAGTGCGATACACAAAAATTTTATTCCAGCCAAATATAACGCAATCACACTATTACGTTTGAATTCCATCACAGAAAAAAAAATCAGCAAAAGTGAGACGCAAATGCTGTTGATGGCTTATAAACAATATATTTATTGAACTGTCATTAGAAAAATTTTGACGTTGATGTCATGATCATTTTTACAGATGCAAGCAGTGTGAAGTTGGTAACACTTCATATCGTTCACCCTGTATATATGTACATATGTAAACTTTTAAAAAATTTGAGATGTAAGCGCTAGTGGAGGATGGTTCCATAAGTAGAAGTCCACGCAGGTAGGGAAAGTTATTGATCACCATTCACTTGGTAGTAGCCAGCACGATTCTTCTATATATGGTTCGAGTAGCGCATATCTTCCGGGATTAGTCCATGTATCCTCTGGGTAGCTTCCGAACACCCGTTCGGTACCTCCTCTGCGTTCGTAAGATCAGGTGGAGAAGGACTTGGCTTCACTTGGTGTGTCAAACTGGCACCGGTTCGAACGAGAAAGAAACGAATTGTGCACTTTGTTAAACTCAGTCAATTAAGAAGAAGAAGAACAGGAATTAATATCTCGTGTATAGGAAAAGACAAAAAATACGAATAAAAAATTATTTATTCAGTGAAAGTAACAGAATTAGATACAACATTTTGCATTCGCAGACTGGTATAGCCATCAGCGGTCTTCATATATTTCACTAAAAGGCTCTGATTCCAGTGATCCAAATGGGAACGGTTGGATTATTGGTGGGTTATTCAAATTCATTCAGGGCATCGACATTTAGTAATATGCCACAATCATAACGTAGATGCGAGATTAACAAGCCGCTTAATAGAACAAACTGACGACAAGACCCTCTTCACGTTCATGTCCAATCCGAAGCGAAGAGGGCTTGTGTAAGAACAAACAAAGTTACCATTTGTTCATCAAAGTTCATCAAAATTGCAGGAAGTTTTATATTCTTGCTAAACTAACCCTCTGAAATCTCAGCGTTATTAGTTCATAATATCGTGCAATATCGTCTTATCGATAAAGACTTCGACCTTAGTGACGACATATTAAAATGTCGAAACATTTGTATGTATATAAGCTGTCCGGTCGGGCAATATCGAGGTTGAAATATGCTGCCCGGCAAGCATATATCTGTGTGCTAATCAAAGGTGAAAACAATTAGTACTTGGTGAGCTTTGGCATTCAAGCCTACTAAACTTGTAGCGGAAAAGATAGACGGCAAGACATTCATCCCGGTAAGCGGTAATGTCCCACCCATCATGATAGTGGGTAACTGCAGTAGCTCGCTTTACCTAGCAAGTGCTAGCGTTGGTCTGATTAATAGCATAACATGGCGAGGATACTTGGGCTTATCCCGGAAATCGTGTGCTGGTTGGACGTGGAAAAGTCACACGCCAAACGGTATCCACTCCACAAAGCAGCGCGAGCACTCTATCTAAAGGGGAGAAAAAAGGGAGCTCGCCTCCTCCTTTCTGGCTTGAGCGGATAGAGGAACAACTCGAGTTGCAGAGAAGGAGTATCATCGAAGAGATTTCCGAAAGAGTGAAAACTTCCGAAGAGCGCGTTATGCAGCGGTTTGGCGAAATTGCGGCTGAGATGGCGAATCTGCGGAAAGCCATGAAAATAATGGAAGAACGCGTGGGGAAAGCTGAAGCGCAAATCCAACTGCATGGTCAACTACAGGGTGAAATTGCGCTATTGAAGACTCAGCTGGATGAGTGCCAAAACCAAGCAGTCTCCACCGATATCATCATCAACGGCTTGCCACACATTGAAGGTTAGAACATTGACACTATTTTTGGTAGCCTGTGTCACACGCTCAACATGCCAGCGCCACAAGGTTCCTCCGCCTTTCGATTGCGTAAGCAGAGCAACTCTACTGCGCCTGCTGTAATAATTAAATTAAATTCTCCTGCTGATCGCTCAAGATTATTCAAGTCAGTGGCTAATTACTGCAAAGCCAAAAAGCGGCCACTATTACTCTGCGATGCTGGAATCAAATCAGAAGGCAAATTACACATACACGAATGTCTCACTAAAAGCAATCGCGAACTAATGCGTTTTGCTATGCAGCTCAGGCGAGAACAAAAAATCACAGCCGCCTTCACTATTCGTGGTTTTGTGTATGTACGCGTTCGCCCTAAATGCAAATAGTACGGGATCCGGCTGCAGATTTGGTGTAGTCATCGAGTACATGCTGAAATCCACATTTTTACCCACATTTATGATTAGGAGAATAAAAATTCACCACGGTGCCAGTAGAAATGTGGCCGAAAGTATTTTTAATTAAATTATTGTTAATTGATTTTGCGGGAAAAATTTAATTACCTAAGTTTTGATATAAAATATCGTTCGGTTTACTGCAATAGGTGTAAAGACTTAAAAAAACAGTAGTTGCCGTTGCGTGCTTGGCCGCACATCTCCGCAGCCAGGTATAAACAGGTATGATTTCGATATATTTATACATCCATAACGTATATTGATCTGTTATAGATCAAAATATAGCAATTTTTTTTCTCATTATTATGATATACGGCAACCTAATTAAATCTGGCCGCAAGTTAGGGTTGCTAGCAGTTAAAGATGGGAAAAATTGAAGGTTGAGTAAGAGGAAGCTAGCGCGTAACATCACTAGTCTAACAAGGATAGCGATTGCCAGCTGTACGACATTTTAAGGCTAAGAATAAGAAAATAAGAATAATAGTTTTTAACGAAAAATACTTCAAATTAGCACTGTATAATTTATATTATAACTATAACCTGTATTTTTTTGTATTAAATTGAAATTTTACTTACTGTAAGTGTTTTGAATCTACCGAGGATTTTGGATATCATACAGAGTGCCATAAAAAAATTACAGTTTTAAAACAAAAAGATAAAGAAGAATTTGAAAATTTTTGCAAAACACTTACAGTAAGTAAAATTTCAATTTAATACAAAAAAATACAGGTTATAGTTATAATATAAATTATACAGTGCTAATTTCGAAGTATTTTTCGTTAAAAACTATTATTCTTATTTTCTTATTCTTAGCCTTAAAATGTCGTACAGCTGGCAATCGCTATCCTTGTTAGACTAGTGATGTTACGCGCTAGCGTCCTCTCACTCAACCTTCAATTTTTCCCATCTTTAACTGCTAGCAACCCTAACTTGCGGCCAGATTTAATTAGGTTGCCGTATATCATAATAATGAGAAAAAAATTAGCTATATTTTGATCTATAACAGATCAATATACGTTATGGATGTATAAATATATCGAAATCATACCTGTTTATACCTGGCTGCGGAGAGGTGCGGCCAAGCGCGCAACGGCAACTACGGTTTTTTTAAGTCTTTACACCTATTGCAGTAAACCGAACGATATTTTATCTCAAAACTTGGTTAATTAAATTTTTCCCGCAAAATCAATTAACAATAATTTAATTAAAAATACTTTCGGCCACATTTCTACTGGCACCGTGGTGAATTTTTATTCTCCTAATCATAAATGTGGGTAAAAATGTGGATTTCAGCATGTACTCGATGACTACACCAAATCTGCAGCCGGATCTTAGACTAAAAGCAGTTAGGGTGACTAATATTGATAACATTGAAAATGCAGTTGCTGCAGCCACCTAATGCTCCTTGATAGACATTTAATGCTCAGAATTTCTAATATTATATGTATCTATGTTTATGCTCTACATACTCTCTGTTATTTTATTCTCTTTCTTTATTTTATTGCTTTTCTCTTACCTTAACACATCTCGTATTACTTCTTAATTTTCTCTGTTATTCTATTGCATTTTTCTGTTTATTGCTCTTCTATCTTTGTTTATGGCAATTATTTTTGCAAACACACATACATACATATACTTTTGCGTGCTCGTGCTTTGTTGCTTCTGTTTTTGTTCAGTACTCGTACTACTCAAATTTATAGGTCTGTTCGGTAAACTGAATTCGTACGTTAATGAAAATAAGAAAATTCTCATTGATATTATGTGCAAACAAAATGATGGTTTTAATGTAGTACATTTTAATGCACGTAGCCTAAATCAAGAAAAACTCGATTTTACTAGGTGCACTTTTGAAGATTCTGCAGTCGATGTAATTTGCGTTTCAGAGACCTGGTTTCATAATGACCTCCCTGATTTCAACCTCTCCTTAAATGGGTACAATTTATTGAGAACCGGTCGTAATCTTAATAGAAAAGGGGGGGAGTTGCAGTGTACTGCAAAAAAAGTTTGAAATTTAAACTGATAGCAAAATCAAATAACGGTGAAAATGAATATTTATTTACTGAAGTATCTGATGGCATGAATAAAATTTTAATTGCATGTGTTTACAATCCTAACAAAAGTATTGCTCTTGATAAACTATTTGTTGACGTGTCTGAATCTGTCTTAAATTACGAACGTATCCTGTTGTGTGGTCATTTTAATGTTAACATTTTAAAAAATGAGCCTAGTAGTAGTAAACTATTCGACCAGTTGGCAACAGCTGGACTTTGTGTTGTTAACGGAATTACACCAACGAGATATTCAAATAACTCACAACCTAGTCTTCTTGATTATTTTATAACATGTGACTTGTCACATATTCCTAAATTTGACCAAATTGACTTTATCTCTGACCATGACTTAATATTTTGTACTTTAGATGTTGTGATGAATCGTCCAAATTTAGGTGTCACCTACGAGTATCGTGATTTTAAATCGTTGAATGTTAATTCCATGTATTCAGACATGGGTTCTATAAATTGGAATGAATGTTGGTTTCTTAGTACTGTTGATAATAAACTTGACTTCCTCAACCATAACCTATCCTCGATATTTAACATGCATGTTCCGCTTCGTTCTGTAAATGTTTTAAATAGTTCATGTCCTTGGTACAACTCGAAAGTTCGAGCTGCCATTAGAAACCGCAACAAGTGTTATGCTAAGTGGCGAAAAAACTTGATGGATACTTCTTGGCGTCGGTACAAGGTAGTCCGGAATGAAACCACTGCAATAATACGACAAGCGAAACGTTGGTACAGTTACACAAAACTTGATCCGTCACTTCCAACAAGAGAACTGTGGCGCAACGTAAAAAAAATTAAAATCCATGGCAAGGAAAGTTCCGAATGTGAGATTGACCTTGATGAACTTAATGACTACTTCATTAGTGTTGGTAAGAAAACAAATTGTGCTCCTATTTTAAAAGAGTCCTCACTTTGTACTACTCTAAAAGAACAGTTTCAATTTTTGACAGTTAGTGAGGTAGATGTCCTGAAAGCTTTATCCAAAATAAAGTCTAATGCTGTAGGCGATGATGGCATCTCGCTAAAATTCGTCCGTATAGTCATACAATATATAACAGGACCCCTTACCCATATAATAAACCATTGCTTGACTAGTTCATGTTTCCCAGCAGTATGGAAAAAGGCTATAGTTTTCCCAGTCGCAAAAAAGACAAATGCTATTTATGCTGGTGACTATAGACCTATCAGCATACTGCCCGCATTTTGCGAAAACTTGATGGCCACGCAAATTTCATCATTTGTACAGAACAATCGTCTACTCTCTCCACAACAATCTGGCTTCAAACAAAGTCACAGTTGCTCGACTGCAATGATTAAAATAATGGACAACATTAGAATTAGTTTTGACAACGGAGACTTGACTCTACTTTGTTTACTTGACTTTTCTAAAGCACAGAGAACGTTAAATATAGAGAATTCTCACGAGCTACGAATAGTGTGAATTGTCAAAAATGAAGTGAAACCGCGAATACTATTTCACCTCGCTTAACTCGACAGCGGGGAAGTTCTTAACAGAGCTCAATTCAGTGAATTATGTACAAGTACAAGGCTCTGCTCAGTTTTTGGTTTCTGTATGAAATCAAATTGACGAATGCCGACGGCATTTTGCAAGGCATTTACTTGTGCATTGTTATGTTCCCTTGATAAACGAAAATTTATTCAATCTATATTTTCAAACAAGTACAACCATAAAGATTTAAAATCCAACATTTAAAATCAAAGTAACTTTAATGTTTGTTGCTTTAATTTTAAAAGAAGAATTTAAACAAAATACATTATAAAACGACCTCACATTTTGTTGTGTGCGTTTTAGTAAATTTGATGAACATTTTTACTAATTTTTCGAGTCGAAATTAATTTTAGACAAGAATTCAAAGAGCATATTGGTATATTGATGAATATATATGTATATCAATATATGTATATATACATATATTTTGTTAGTTATATTTGTGCAAAAGTTCAATTGCATCTTCAATTCTTATAGTGTTACAAATGTATGTATGTGCACACGCACTGCAGCAACAATGACCTATCTCACGACGCTTTGCCTTATCATATTTATGTACATTTGAATATGCATTTTTTGTTCCTTTGCCAAACGAAATTTTTTTCAATTTACATACATATGTATATTACAGGGAATAATTCATATATAATATGTATGCATTTTATAGATAGTACAAAACTTTGAAATTTAAAATAAATAAAAGAAAATTTCAAAGAAACGTATTTGCATACATACATATTTGGGACAACTAAGTTCTATTGCATCTTTAATAAATATAGTGTTGCACGCAAATGTATGCACTGAAGCAACATGACCTACCTCACGAGCATCGCCTTATCATATTTCATGCAATAATTAGGGAGTAAATATTCGAATGATCGAATTCCTGCAAATGCTAAAACAATTTCTTCTGCATATGCATCGACGTATTTGCATGTGCGTATATGCACACTTGATGCTCTAACTATGTACGTTCAATTGATTAAATCAAAAAATTCTTTATAGAAAACGCTTCATTACCAGGTACACAGGAAGATGGCATATACAAATAAAAATATGTGAATTGAATTCAAGCAAAACAATGCTTATTAATATACACATATGCATGTACATACAACCGCACACACTGGACACTCACTTTATTCCTCAAACCTAAAATTCTATGCCTGTCGTTCAAACCTAAAATTCTATGCCTAGCGACTACAAGAACAAAATGCATTCATAGGCGCAGGCGTAGCTGCCATCATTATAGTTGTCATGGTGCTGAACAGCCTAAAATAGTCGCGGTGGCGCTGAACAGTTTTAACAAAAACACATCATCAAAAAATTCATTGTAAAATTCGAGCTCATATTTCTACGAGCAAAGTACTTTCATTCATAAAACGAGCCGCCATATGACAATTTTCTCGACAATTCGAAAATAGTCAATATTGGAATATTTCGCGTAGAATTACTTGCCAATATTTGATAAATCTTGAATTTTTGTCAAGTCGAGTGCCCGCGGCTTCGTACATATGTGTGCATCAATATTTTTTTTTTTTGTATGTATACTTTTATTTGCAATCTATCTTGACGACAATAAGCAAATGTTATCATTTTTGTAATCTTAACCCAGGTACTTAACAGAAATGGTTTAGTCTCCACTGAGACTAACCATTATATGCCATTTTATGTTGGGATATTTTATATTATTTATTTGATAAATCTAGTATATGGAATCGTTTTAGTCGTCGTATACTTTGACTATTATCTAACAGATTTATAGCTAGGGTATTACAATGATTGTCGAGTCGATTAATATACTTTTTGCTATATTTTTTTATCTCTTCTTTAACATAAGGAATATTGAGGTCTTTATGTATCTCCTCACTTTTCACAAACCAAGGAGCACCTGTTATTAGTCTCAGAGTTTTTGACTGGTAACGTTGGACTATTTCCACATTGGAGTGACTTGCTGTTCCCCAGAGTTGTAAAGCGTAAGTCCAAATCGGTTTCAAGATTGCATTATAGATTCTTACTTTATTTTCCAGGCTTAGCTGCGATTTTTTACTAAAAAGCCAATAAATCTTTTTTGTTTTTTGGTTAAGTTGCTTTACTTTAGAGTTTATATGTGATCTCCAGGTCAACCTTTTGTCAAGATGTACACCAAGATACCGCACACCACAATAAGGAGGAGGAGCTCGGCCAAACACCTAACAGAAGTGTACGCGCCAATTATTTATTTATTTTTAATACATAAGTATGTGAAGGTTTTTTATTATTCATATTACAGAAAAAAGCGTGTGTACATAAACGCATTAGCCTATTATTACTTATTATAAAGTGTAATTACGAATTTCGAACGCGTATTGCTGACATAATTTTTTGAAACCTCAGTAACCGTAGTTTACGGATTTCCTCCAACTGTTTATTACTAGTAGCCATTTGCGAAATTAAATTAGCTATTCCTTCTCCTTGCCTTTTTTCATATCGTTAATAATAATAAAACAAGCCAAAAGCTCCAAAATATTCCACCAAAGCAATTTCCGTGGAGAAAAACCTTTCAAAGCAATATTGACAGCTGATTGTTAATTTTGCAGGTAATCTGCCACACATATGTTAACAGGTAGATTAATTTTGTGAATTCATTGGTAATTACTGCATATGTGAACGTACTTTTACGTAACAAGTCGTTAATAACATAAATTCCTCTTCATCGCTAAACATATTAACCCTGCAGTAGTCGCGCGGTCTACATATGTAATCCACCATTGTTAAATTTTAAATTTCTTGAAAATCGTGCATCGATTTCATCGGAGATTTTTGATACTTGTAACTAACAAATTGAGAGTCACTCTCAGTTTTCCGCTGTTAATTGTCGCATGCAGTTGTGTCGCTAGAGGTTCGTGAAATTCATGGTCTACGTATGTATGCCGCGCGACCGATTACGTAAGTGTTTTAAATTAGATTTTATGCTAATAGCTAGTTATACTTTGTAAATAAAAGTGGACTTTTGGCATAATTTTTCATTTTAAAATTTTGTGGAAGTTTTCTTATAATATTTACATATGTATGCTACTCTGCTGAAATGACTTTAGACGAACGACTCTTGTCCTTCAGAGGGCGTTGTTCTTTTCAGCAGTATATTCCAAATAAACCTGCTAAGTATGGACCGAAAGTTTTTGCACTTGTAGATGTTCATTACCCATACACCTATAACTTAGAAATTTACGCCGGCCAACAACCCGAAGGTCCATTTCGGTTAAGCGACGAGAGATTTGATATCGTGATGAGAATGGTGCAACCAATTTTGAATAGACATATCATATTACTATGGACAATTGGTTTTCCTCTCTGAAAATAGCAAAGCAATGATTTGATAATGGAATTACAATGGTTGCTACCGTTCGAAAAGATAAAAGAGAAGTTCCCCGGGAATTTAGAATTGCCTCTAACAATATGCTCCTCAAAATCACTCACTCTCCATAGACTCTTATTTCTTATGTACCAAAAGCCAACAAAGTAGTAATAGCCATGTCTACAATGCACAACGATACAGCGATTGATTCTGACACAGGAGATCAACGAAGGCCGGAAATAATAACATACTATAATCGCACTAAAATGGCGTTGATCTGGTTGACAAGATGTGTTCTCTTTATGACGTATCTAGGAATTCGAGAAGGTGGCCGCTGACTAAGTTCTATAATCTTGTAAACCTCAATGCTCTCAACGCATTATGCATTTACACTGCAAACAGTAACTATGAATCTGTCAAAAGGCGTGATTTTCTCATGGACTTAGCCTTGTCTTGGATGAAACCACTGGCTCACCAATGATTAACACTTACCACGCTACCTAGAACACTGACATTTAAAATAAAAGACTTCTTGGATCTTCCACAAGTTGTAAGTCATCAAGGTCCAACGCACAATAACTACGTCGGTCGTTGCTACGATTGTGGAAGGGCCCGTAATAAAAGCACCCGTAAAGTGTGTAACGTTTGCAATAAATTCATTTGTCCTGATCATTCCAAGACTGTATGTTCGTCATGTTTCGAAAACAATTAAAACATCTCAATTAGCTTCTGGTTATTTTATATATATTTTATACTTTTGTGAAGTATATTAATTTTTTGTTAAAAAATGAAGTTTTGGTTTTTATTTATTTTATGTAAGAACAGAAAGTTTATTTATGTTATTTTTGATTAATATTAATAAATTAAACAATAACAAGAATACTTAAAACAAAAGCAATGGAAGAATTAAATATTTATCTTTTGTATTTTTAATTTTAAAATGGATTACATATGTAGACCGCGCGACCAATTACGTCAGTTTCAGGGGCGCGACTACTGTAGGGTTAACAACTCGTACTTTGACGATAGCTAATTACGTCGTGTACGGACAAGCAAGCGTATCGTCATTGTAGCTGCATTAAAAAATTATGTAGTGCTGCTGACGATACGACCCGTGTGCAAAATCACTAAGTAGTCAAACAATTTGAGTAATATGGCACCTCCCCTGCCTGCCTAAGAATAACTGGAATAAAGAACAATTGCAAACTGAAAGCTGATACGGCAACATAACACATGGCGCAGCCTGCAATATTAAACAAATGTCAAAACGAGGTCAGCAATATTACAAAGTGGAGACAAAGATAGCGACACAGTGTTAATGGCGAACAATAATTCACGAGAGAGCACCGAGTCACTGAAATTGGACGGAAATTTGGTCAGAATTGGAGGGTATTTAAACAAAAATTTGACTTCTTCGCTATCGTCATCGGTTTTGACGATAGAAAGGAGAAGTTTTCCTAAATTCCTGTTAACTGGATACAATCGAGATATTCAATTCCTAAAAAATATCAAATAATGAGAGGAAAATATATATATTCTGTCAAAAAAGTACCAGGAATTGTTCAATAAAACGCTAAATAATTGTTTAACCATCAAAACTTATTAAATCGCCTTAAAAATAGGCTTCATTCGAAGCAATAGACATATTTCAACGATTATTCCAGTTATCAAAGCACCTTTTAAACGCGGTTGAAGATATCTCCTTGAGCTTCTTCAGCTCCTTCAGCGAATTTTCCTTAATGGCCCCTATCGACACAAAGCGGCGCACAGTGGTTCCGCCATAGGACATTGGATGAAAATAGTCATGTTAAAATTATGCAACAATATTTAGCTAAATGTTAGTTCATTAGTCATAGTGACTTAGAGTATAAAAGAAATTTCAACTGCACAAACAATTCACTTATAATTGTGCCTCCAAAGTAAGAGAATTTGAAAATAGTTAGCGTGGTCTCCGCTCCGTACTTACGCAGTTCCGGGTAGTGTTATTTTTCTAAGAATTACTGTGTTTATGACCTGTTGTACAATGGAAATTCAAGTTGAAGTTATGTACGACATGTTGAACGTTTTGTTATCTTTTTTAATTTGCCGTTTATTTTTTTTTTATAAGAAGTTCGTGAAGTTTTAACTAAGTTCGCATGAATCTGCACAAATGAAACACACATTAAAATATTCTTACGTATGTCCTCATTAAGGAAAAATAATTTCCAGCTGCAATGACCTGCGACTGCGCTTGATATAGGGTCTAATCTGTACATATGTGTAGGATTTTGAAAAATGTGATTCTACCAAGATTGCTGATAAAGATTTTTTTTTTGTTTTAGGTGTAAATTTGAAGTGTTCATTTACGCGCATGCATATTCTGGACATGTGGTTATGTTACAATAGCATTAATAATGATGTTGATAGATGTCGCCTCGTACTGAAGAACATAATTCAAGCTTTACCAAACTCTGAGAATTTAACCTTAGAAGACGTTGAAAATCGTGTTTCTTGGATCTGTTCACGGATTTCTCGATACTGGAAAAAAGTGCAAAGATCAAAAACAGGGCTGATTGCCAAGTACAGTAATTGGTTAACTGGTTAATTTGTTATTAAGAGACTTTATTCATTCAAAATTGCCTAACGCTTTACCATCTTATAAAAAAGTTCTTGACGCAAAAAAACGGTGTTTCCCAACAGGAATTGGCGTTAAAGAATCATCTGCCGAAATTAATTTACAATGTTTGTTGGACCACACATGCTCTCGAATTCTCGAATCTCAAAAACCAGTATTGGTAAATATATCTGAATCAAGTTGCACTGAGTATGAATTAGTAGGTAAATGGGGTTTCGATGGCAGCACTGGACATAGCGAATACAAGCAAAGTTTTTCTGATCCGAGAACGGAAGATGGAAGTTTAATTGTTACATCTTATGTACCCTTGAAATTAATTTGTAAATCGAATCCACAAGGTTTTGTCGGCCTATGCGTTTTCAATTTGCTAAAGAAACTAAAGCTCTTTGTGTTCAAGAAGAAGAGTATTTTAAAAAAGCTATTAGTGACTTGAATCCGACTGTTGTTAAAATGGTAACCATAGTTATAAAGTAAGTCATTCTTTACAATTAACTATGGTTGATGGTAAAGTGTGCTGTGCTCTTAGTGACTCATCTACGAGTAAATGTTATATTTGTGGTGCGACACCTAAAGAAATGAATGACTTAGAAAAGTGTAGAAACAAACAAGTAAACTGCAGTAGATTTGAATTTTGTTTATCACCCCTGCATTCTTGGATTCGATGTTTTGAATACTGTATTCATGTTTCTTATAGAATCGAATTTAAAAGGTGGCAAGCACGTTCATCTGAGGAAAAAGCACTTTTAGCTAAGAGAAAGGAATTTGTTCAGAGGGAGTTTAGAGAACAATTAGGCTTGATAGTTGACAAACCGTGATGTGGAGGAAGTGGCAACTCTAATGATGGAAATACAGCACGAAAATGTTTCCTTCATTCAACCATATCATCCGAAATCACAGGAATATACAAACACGTTATAGACAGATGTAGTTGTCTCCTACAATGTCTTTCATCTGCTTTTAAAACTAATTCGAATAAATTCAAAATATACGCACTAGACACTGCCAAAAAACTAGTTAGTAAATATTCATGGTATAGTTTACCTGCATCAGTTCATAAAGTGCTCATTCATGGGTCGGAGGTAATCGATCATTGTTTATTATCAATTGGAGAATTATCAGAGGAGGCAGCTGAATCATATAATAAATTAGTGAACGTGACAATACCAGAAAGCACTCAAGAACTGTTACTAACACGGATATTTTGCGCAGACTTCTTCTTAATTCCGATCCATTTATATCTAGTCTACGAAAATTACCATGTAAAAAGAAATCTATGTTGTCAAGAGAAGTGTTAGATTTATTGAGTTAAGAGTTTTGTATTTCTAAGTATATTAACTTTTTGGGAAGTGAATATTTTATTGTTTTCATAAATAAGAATAAGTTAACTGGTATCAAAGTATACTTTATGCTCATCCTTTCGGAATTTAATGTTTTTTTCTATTATTGTTTATAATTTAAGATTTACGCAAAACTTTAAACGAAACAAAAAAATTTTATATAAAAAATGTGTGTACCTATAATAATTTTCCTTTGACTTTTTATATTAATTATATATTACTTTATTATATATTATAATTATTATATCTTATATATATTCTTATTATAATATATATATTACTTTTTATATGTCTTAATGTTTTTTTAACAAATAAAAACATTTCTCAACTTAAAAACATACTAAAAAGTCATTTATCACGCCAAAAGTTTTTATGACCGCTCTTCCTACGCGGCGGAACCACTGTGCGGCGGTGTGGTAATTTAAGTTTTTGATAATTGGCGCGTACACCCTTTTTGGGGGTTTGGTTAAGCTCCTCCTCCTATTTGTGGCGTGCGTCTTGATGTTGTTTCACAAATCGAGGGACCTACAGTTTCAACCCGACTCCGAACGGCAGATATTTTTATGAGGAGCTTTGTGACGTTCTCTTTGTGACTTCCGAATGGTAGTCACGCACCAACCCATTGGGCTACGGCGGCCGCCAGTTTAAGTTTTGGGAGAAGGAAAAAGTCACACGGTCGAGTTTTTGGTCAAAAAAGTGTTCACAATATGAGCCTTGTGAGACGGTGCGTTATCATGGTGCAAAATTCACGAGTTTTCTTCCACAAATAGGGCTGTTTCCTACGTCGCATAACTTCCAAATAATATTCTTTATTTATCGTAGAACCATTTGGAACGAGTTCCGAAAGAAAACGAAGCATGACTTTCACTTTTGACCGTTTTGAAGTGGTTTTTTGGGTTTCGGCTCATTTGGATAGCGCCATTCAGCCGCCTGCAAACCTCTCAGCAGGTCGAACTCATATATCCACGTCTCATAATTTTTTATGATGCGCTGGGTAAACGTTGGACCGAATTCACTTGCTCAAGCATGTCTTCAGCCACCTTCCTCCTATTAATTTCTAAAAATAAATTCAACCCTCTGGAACAAGTCGAGCAGCCAGGCGTCTAATTCCCAATGTTGCGAATTGATTCGTGAGACACGCTAAGGTCACGAGCTGCCTCCCTCAAACTTAAATGATGGTTTTCCAGCAGCATTTTCTTGACTTTGCCGTCGACCAAATCGGGGCAAAACTTCTCGGCCCTCTGCAAAAGTCTTATATCACTCGTAAATCTGTGTTTTTGATAAAACACACTCGCCATAGGCTTTCTAAAACATTTTCAACGATTCTTCAGACGATTTTTCGTTTTTCTTTTGTTTTTATTGAGGTACATAGGGGACGTGTTTTGCTAATCGCTCTACATTTTTGCTATACACAAGTTATTTTGATATTATTAATTGAAATGACATTGTAGTGTTAATATCAAAAATTATAAGACAGTGACTTTAAGCTATACTTGTTATAGTCTGAACTAAATTCCAAATACTGTAAATAAAAAACAAGATATATATGTACGTGTGTATGTGGACAAAAAGTTGATCATCCTCAACCAAAAGTGCAGTGTGCGGAATGTCAAGAGTTCTTTCACCTTGATTTTGTTGGTTTACTTCAGACAGATGCGGAGTTTTTGCTCTCATCTGATAAACCGTAAATTTGCAAGACCTGCTCTTATAGACGCTCTTCTATTAGGTGTCCAACTTTATCAGTTCTTTCAGCCGAAACAAAAAATTAGGAACGTGATATTACAAATGTGCGCAATAATAATTATTATAATCAACAAATCATATTGCTTGTTCTTTGCATGAAGAAAAAAACAAGTACTACAAAAACCAGATGATCTTCTCGCAGAAATTCGCTCATTGCACTCTACGTTTGAAGCAAAAAATTTCGCTCTCTCTAAGTTAACTACTTAGCTAAAATATCTCAAAAGCATTGTTGCTAACTCTGCCAGTATTCTCGGAAGTTTAATGACTTGTATCCTGATGATGTGACTCCTAATTTTTGTTTCAGAAACTTTGATTTTAAAATAATTAATTTCGCGGTTGATATTTTAGATATACCTGTGATAAAAAAGACTAGTTATAGAGTACCGCGGCGTACCAAGGAACTTAGAAAACTTAAAAATTTAAGAAATAAAAAGTTTAAGTTTTCTTACTCTATCAGAGATTAAGATAAATATCTACATTTCTCTTGAGAACTTAAATCTTAGGATAGAAGTTATATTCTTAAGTTCGAATCGGACATAAATTTAATCCAAGTTCCTTCTGGCGATATGTTAAGTCCAGGAAATCATGCTCAAGTATTCCTTCTGTTGTCTTCTATCATGTAACGAAACTCAAGCCCATAGTTCTATAGAAGCAGCCAATCTTTCTGCAGATTTTTTTTGTTCAAATTTTCAAGTAGACTCCGATTTAATTCATGATTGCCACTTGAACATGAATTCCTTAATCAATATTGGTTCGTTAACCTTAATGCTTTCTGATGTTGAATATGGAATTCGTCAACTCAAAACTTCAAAAAAGTCTGACGTAGATAGGCTATCTTCATATCTTAAAAACTTCTCTGCGATCGCCTATCCATTTTTATTAATGTTTAACAAATCCCTTGAACAAGGAGAGTTCATAGACCCCTGGAAAGTAACAACCATTGATCCAGTATTCAAAAGGGGCAATAAAAACAATATTGCCAATTATAGACCAATTGCCAAGTTATCCACGGTTTCAAAATTATTTAAATTAATAGTGAAAGAAAAAATGTATTTTGCAGTTAATCGTTATATTTCAGCAGAGCAACACGGCTTTATGAAAGGTATCAAATCTTGCAGTGTTCTCTGATTATTGTACATATATCATCTTAAAAAAAAACTCAAGTTTACACTGTTTACACAGACTTTGCAAAAGCATTTGATAAGAATAATCACATCGTTTTAATTTCAAATTTGAGTGCTATAGGATTCCATTCCAATGTTTTGAAATGGATTAAATCCTATGTGTTGTTAATGTTGATGGAGCGTCATCTATTTCTTTTATTGCGTCCTCTGGTGTACCCCAGTGAAATATACTGGGTCCCCTACTTTTGTATAATTTATGTTAATGACATTTGTAGTTGATTTAATAACGCAAATTTTCTCTTGTATGCCGATGATTTAAAGATAGACTCGGGGACTGCAAGTGTAGTGGACTCTTTAAACCTTCAATCTTAAACTTCCTACCACATTTGTGGTTCTAGTTTATCCAATCGAAGTGAAATTATTGATCTTGGTGTGGTATTTGACTCTAAATTCTCTTTCTAAAGACACTTAAATTATACCATTTCATAGTCTTATTCCGTACTTACTTTTATTCGACATTTCTGTTCGGACTTTACTGATCCATATGCTGTAAAGTTGTTATATACGTCTCTGGTGCGTTCGAAGTTGGAATACGACGTCTTTATTTGGAGACTAGTATTTCCTTGTCATATTAGTAGGCCTGAACGTGTCCAGAAAGCTTTTACGCGTTATTCTTTGTGTTCTTTAAATTTCACTGATCTAATTCCATCCTCTAAAAGTCGGTGCTTGCTCATTAATCTAAAATCACTAGATATTAGAAGAACTATTCTCTTACATTTTTTCCTTTTCGATTTGATAAATGGAGTCATTGACTCCCTATTGCTACTCGAGAAAATCAATTTCAATATTCCTCAGCGAAGTTTAAGGAATCATGACTTTTTCTGGTTAGGGATGGTAAGAACTAATTATGCTTCCAATACTCCGATTTCTAGAATTCTGGGAGAATTTAATTCGCTTTCAAATCATACTGGCCTGGATTTTTCTTCCACAAAGAACCACTTCAAAATGGTATTAAATGGTATTATTGTTGAACTAAATTCTTAGTATTATCTAAACCCGAAATTTAAGAGAATTTCTTTGTTCGATATTTTTATCCATAGTCACATATGCAGAGTACACTTGCGGTTGACTTATATAATGTAATGCCAAAAACAACCTAATTGACAGATCACGCTCAAACTCTGCGACACTATGAAGGACAGTTGTACCAACATTCCAGCGAAAAAAATTAGACATATATATGTGTAACGTGCACTTTTTAAATGAACAATTCCCGATATTTTTTTGACAGAATGTAAAACAGTTTTGAAAGCGATTTGTGAGTACTGCTCTCCCAAGGAAAACGAGGTATATGAGGTATTTAAATTTAATTCGCGCAAACAATTGGAAGGTGAGACGTTTGATTCCAACTATTTTGATATGTGCAAGTCAATAAAACGTTGCGGCTACTCCGATGCAAATCACATGGTGCGCGAAAACATCTACAGCCAGCCAAAGCTGTAATTGAGAAGATTGTTCGATATAGGCTGGCGCATTGCCCGAGGCAGTCGAAGAAATTAGCACCCAGTGACCTTAATCGTCTAGCTGCCAAGGGCATTTACAGAAAAAATGCCTAACAGTCTTCTTTTCTGAAAGGTCCGCAAGTTCTGCAATGGTCGTTAAATTGTAAGCCTAGTTTTTCCGTGTGTGTGTGCCTCTTTAACAACGGTCAGGGGAGACCAATTCAGCCCTCTTGTTCACAAGCTCATAAGCAATTTCATTTGCTTGCTCTGGTGATGCCAATCCATACATTAAAACGCTAAATGCGTTAAAATTGGCAGAACCGCTACGTTGTAAAGGATGATCAATTTAGAGGTATCAGATTTTAAATTGAAATACAACAACGAAATTTCAAATTGATTGGACAATCTTTACTATTCCTGTGTGTAGAACAATTCATGACATTTATGACAGGACAGCGCTTGAAACTTGTGCTTAATTCAACAATGATCTTAACATTAAATTTGCAATATTAGCTTAAAACTAAATGCGAGAAATGGTCGGGTAGCTAGAAAAAACCAAGTATATCTATACTAATATTATAAAGAGGAAAACTTTGTTTGTTTGTTTGTTTGTTTGTTTGTAACGAATAGGCTCAAAAACTACTGGACCGATTTTAAAAATTCTTTCACCATTCGAAAACTACATTATCCACGAGTAACACGGATTACTTTTTATTTTGGAAAAAAATAGGGTTCCGTAAGATATTTGGATTTTTAGGACACAAACTGAAAAAAATCTTATATATAAAATAAAGTCAACTTTTTGTGTGTGTTCGCTAACCGGCCGTGTCTGCACCGAATTAAACCAAACTTACACACATTGTTAAGAAGGTATTGAAGATGGTTTCCGTATAGTTTGGATACATAGTGGTGGATAGGGCTCGAGATATAGGTCAAAACGTGCACCCGGGTAACCTTCGGATGTGTATGTACAATATGGGTATCAAATGGAAGCTGTTGGTGAATGCTTTAGTTCAGAGTATTTCCATCCGCTCCGTGACTAGGGTCTCGAGATAGAGACCAAAACGTGGACCCTAGAATGTGTTTGTGCAATATGGATATCAAATTGAACCTGTTGGTGAATGCCATAGTACAGAGTATTTTTCATGCCGCTCCGTGACTGGGGTCTCGAGATATAGGTCAAAACGTGGACCCGGATAACCTTTGGTTGTGTATGTACAATATGGGTATCAAACGAAAGCTGTTGATAAGTGCTTTAATACGGGGTAATTTTCATACCTATTGATGACTAGGGTCTCGAAATATATGCCAAAACGTGGACCCGCCGTGTCTTTGAACCGAATTAAACCAAACTTACACACATTGTTAAGTAAGTATTGAAAATGGGTTTCGTAAAGTTTGGTTGTAATTCGGAGCAGTGGCAACGGGTACAGCGTTCTTTTCAGCCAGTCATAATGTTGCTTACTTTTTTAACGCTTGGGGCGGAACTGAACTGTCAAATTGACAGTGTGAGTTACAATGTGTCAATATTTCTTTCTGATTTGGATGCCATAAGCAAAAAACGTAAGTGCAACATGTAAAAATTGTTTGTGAATTTTTTTGGAGTGGATTTTGGAACAGTGAATAATTTCTTACGAAATTTGAGAATTTAATGTGAAATCCGAATGAAATTATGTGTTCGTGGTGTAGTATGTTCACTTATCGAATGCTCACTGTACTCAGTTGAATGCATAAATATTATTGCAAACACATTGTAGCACTTGACTACAATATTCACATAAACAATGTGCAAGCACTTGTGGTAACACGATCCCTTGGACATTGCCCTGCATGGACATTACCGCATCGGCATATTTGATATGCGCCGACGGTTCAACAACCAAGTGAACATATTACCTCCTCCCCGCCGTTACGAGCCGCGTCAGCCCTTAGACGTTCTTATGTAAACAATACATAAAGAATTATACATAAGCTGACTGCGCCTCTGCCGGCGTCCCTGACAGCGCAGCCACGCTGTCTTTAGCTGTAAGAACCAGATTGTAATAACTAAAAATTCAATCAATAAATGACACTCGTAGTGACGAGTCAAGCAAACGGAACATTTCTGATTATTTAACAATACATGGCGACCGTGACAAAGTCCTGGAGTCAAGCAGCAGGAGGAAAGAAAGCTATGCCAACAACATATACAAAGTATTGAAGCAGCTGGACGCTGGACAACTTTACATCGCAAAAAAGGCAAAGAGCAGGAACAGCGTTGGAAACTAACTTGTCTGAGTGAGTAGAGGTTCAATGAATGCAGTAAGTAAAAAGAAAAAAGCCGGAAGAAGCGGCATACGAGTACGCCTCCAAAAGAGGAAGGCGGAAATTCTCAAACTATTGTTTGCCACCAACCCACCATTACGTTGGGAGGCAACAATAGCACTACAAGCCGAGCTAGATCAGATTGATCAAGCCCAGAAGGCAAACCATAAGCATTCAACCTCTACCACCACACAAAGACATATAAAAATAATTGATAAAACTATTCCCAAATTAAACCAGCCAGGAGCAATAAAAGCCCAGCTCAGTAAACCAGCCAAGAAGTGCCCAACCGACTGCGAGGGACCATTGGACAGTGCGTTCTGCCAATACACGTGCAAGCACTGCACGGCAGCGGATCCGAACACCAAGACGAACAACAACTAGAAACATCAAACGCGAGAGGCACCCCGCCGCTTGCGTCAACGAGGGAGCGCCAGCGTGCCAGATCCGGCGAAGACCAGCTGGTGCAGATGGACGATCAACAGCAGCAGAATTTAGATATATTTATATAATACAAAAAAAAATATTGTAATTAATTTAAGACAAATATTGTAAGCGGAAGCGATAACTGCATTGCCCGCTAGAGTATGGCCAGTGAAGCCATACAAACCACTAGGTAGGAGATCGCTGTTGATCGAATCAGGAAAAATTAATTAAATTAAAATTGACTCCTAAATGAACATTAACGTTAGAAATAACAAAACTAAAATATATGAGCAGAAACAGTATAAGTAAATTTGATGATATATATATAATAACACCCAGAATGGGGTTAATTGATACCAAAACAGTGGACTCCACTGCAAATGTAATAAATAAAATAGAATCGTCAAATACTGATATGAAAATGACAAACATATTGTTACTGATAATCGTTATTATTATGTGTGCATATATTATTTACAAAGCCTACATCCTACATAATAAATGTATAAAAAAGAGAGCCTTAAGCCAAGCTAACGATCTTGATAAGATCTGAAAATAATACACAAACACACACGATTCTCATGGTAATGTGTTTATATATACAAAAAAAAAAAAAAACTTTTATATATATACATATACATAATGAATCCCAGGCATGGAATGGGAGCAACTAACCCTAAATATCCGTGAACTAAAAGAAAAATTTGATAAATCTTACAAATGTGTAAGCCAGAATAGGTCAATACAAAAGGATACTTTAAATAAACATGCGAAAATTCTTGTAGAAACATTTAATGATGCAAGAATATTAGTGCATGATAATAGACGCATAATAAATAAAACTAACTGGTCAAAAATATCAAAATTGTTGATCAAATTACGTTTAAATTTATATAACGTCAAAGAAAAGTATCAGCTAGATATTTTCATTCCAACAGTGTTAAATTCACCATTAACACTACATGGAGAAGAAGATCAGAAATCAGTTGAAACAGATTTAGATTCAGATCCTGAACCAAACGAAGAAACTGACATAAAAGAAAACGACCTAAAAGATCTTACTATTCCTGCACAAATCACTTTATCTGAAGAAGATAATGAGATAGAACAGGAAGAAGGATTGAATTCTAGCACAAGCTCAGCAGACACAGAAGAATACATCATGACAGACGTAAACGCCCAAAGGGCATACATAAAGGACATATCGAATGCCATTCCAGAATTCAATGGACAGAAAATACATCTTCAAAGATTTGTAACAGCTTTGAAGTTAATAAATCTGACAAAAGGCACATTCGAAGAAATAGCTGTTGAGGTCATTAAGTCAAAAATTGTTGGCTCAACTCTATACAAAGTCCAAAATGAAACGACAATTAATGCAATAATCAAAAAATTGCAAGATACTATAGTTGGTGAAACATCCGACGTAGTAAAAGCCAAATTGTCTAAAACAATGCAAAAAGGGAAAACTGCCGAAAAATTTACGACAGAAATTGACAATTTACGAAAGCTTTTGGAAGCTTCGTATATTGACGAAGGCCTATCAGCCGAACATGCTGACAAATTCAGCACTAAAGAAGCCATTAACACAATGGTTAAAAATTGCGAACACGGAAAGTTAAAAACAATCCTCGAGGCAGGCAATTTCAAAACAATGGATGAAGCCGTCACAAAGTATATACAATGTAGTACCGAAATGACAGGCAATCCCAATTCAATATTGCTAGCCCAAAGGGGCCGTGGTAATTATAACAACAGGAATAATTATCGCGGTAGAGGCAATGGTCGAGGTTATTATAATAATAATAATTATAATAACAACAACCGCAATAATGGCCAGAATAATAATTACCAATATAATAATTATAGAGGTAACAATAGAGGAAACAACAGAGTCAACCATAGAGGAAATAACCACCAAAATGGAGGTTATAACCAAAACAGTTACAATAATGTAAGGGTGACCCAAAACGCTTCGGGAAACTCCCAACAGCCTTTAGATACTCAGCAGTAAATAATAAAATTCATACCATCAATCTCAGCCAAAACATATACGTAACCTTCACAAATATAAACACAGGGAAAGAACTAGTATTCTTGATAGACACAGGTGCAGATATATCTATATTAAAAGAAAATTCAGATGTTTTTCAATACATTCAAACTGATCATATAATAAATATACAGGGAATAAGTCAAGAAGCAACCAAATCTAAAGGACTTACTTCCATTGAAATCCAAACCACAAATTACATAATCCCCCACGATTTTCACATTGTAAATTTACAATTCGCTATTCCATGTGATGGAATACTAGGAATAGATTTCATTAAAAAATACAACTGTCAATTAGATTTCAAGCCGTCTGAAGACTGGCTTATAATCAGACCAACTAACTTAAAATACCCAATTTATGTTCCGATAACATACAGTTCTGGCAACAATTCAATAGTTCTGCCAGCAAGATCACAAGTGATCCGAAAAATTACAATAAACTCAGTAGAAGACAGTGTATTTATTCCAAACCAAGAAATTCTGCATGGTATCTACATAGCAAATACCATAGCAACAACCCAAAATGCATTCATAAGAATGCTTAATACAACAAATGAAGATCAGTTAATCAACATAAATAAATTAGAATATGAACCACTTTCAAGCTACGAAGTAGTTAAAACAATTCCAGAGAATAGAGAGAAATCTGTACTAAAACAGCTATCAAAGAATTTCCCACCACAATTTCATAATCAACTAACAACAATCTGTAAACAATACAGCGATGTATTCGGACTAGAAACCGAACCAATAACCACGAATAATTTTTATAAACAAAAACTGAGATTGAAGGATGATGAAGAAATATACATTAAAAATTATAGAAATCCTCACAGTCACAAAGACGAAATTCAGAAACAAGTCCAAAAACTAATTGACGACAAAATAGTCGAACCATCTGTATCTGCTTATAATAGCCCTTTGTTATTAGTACCCAAAAAGTCACTTCCAAATTCGGAAACAAAAAAATGGCGATTAGTAATTGACTATCGTCAAATTAATAAAAAACTGTTGTCTGATAAATTTCCGCTCCCTAGAATTGATGATATTTTGGATCAACTAGGTAGAGCAAAGTACTTCTCATGCCTGGACTTAATGTCAGGTTTTCATCAAATTGAACTTGAAGAAAAATCAAGAGATATTACTTCTTTTTCAACAAACAATGGTTCATATCGCTTCACGCGATTACCATTCGGTTTAAAAATAGCGCCAAATTCGTTTCAGAGAATGATGACTATAGCTTTCTCTGGACTTTAACCTTCACAAGCATTCCTTTATATGGATGACTTAATAGTCATTGGTTGTTCTGAAAAACAGATGCTCAAAAACTTAACCGATGTTTTTGACAAATGTAGACAACACAATCTAAAGTTACATCCCGAAAAATGCTCATTTTTCATGCATGAAGTCACTTTCCTAGGACATAAATGCACAGACAAAGGAATCTTGCCCGACGACAAAAAATACGACGTCATCCAAAATTATCCAGTCCCACACGATGCGGACAGCGCTAGAAGATTTGTTGCATTTTGTAACTATTACAGAAGATTCATAAAAAATTTTGCTGATTATTCCCGTCACATAACGAGATTATGTAAAAAGAATGTAAAATTCGAATGGACAGCTAATTGCCAAAACGCCTTCGAACATCTAAAATCAGCACTAATGAATCCAACACTCCTACAATACCCAGATTTCAGCAAAGAATTCTGTATTATCACAGATGCTAGTAAACAAGCATGTGGAGCAGTTCTAACTCAGAACAAAAACGGACTCCAACTCCCAGTTGCATACGCATCAAGAGCATTCACAAAAGGTGAAAGCAACAAAAGCACAACAGAACAGGAATTAGCAGCTATTCATTGGGCAATAATATATTTCAGACCATATATTTATGGTAGACACTTCACTGTCAAAACAGATCACAGAGCACTTACTTACCTATTCTCAATGGTAAATCCAAGTTCGAAACTTACTCGTATGAGACTTGAATTAGAGGAATATAATTTCACAGTAGAATATCTAAAGGGCAAAGATAATTTTGTAGCCGATGCGCTATCAAGAATTACAATAAAGGACTTAAAAAACATACAAATAAGTAATAAAATTCTGAAAGTCACTACCAGAAATCAAAGTAAACAGTTAAATTCCTGCGCAGGAAAAGGAAAAGAAAAAGAAAAAGAGGATTTGCGAAAGCAAACTCTAAATGCTTCTCAGCCCAACGTATACGAAGTCATTGCAAATGACGAGGTACGAAAAGTAGTGACCTTGCGAATAACAGACTCTCTATGCTTACTAAAACATGGAAATAAAGTTATAGCAAGAATTCATGTTAGCAATATGTACACCAATGAAATTCTTGACTTAGGTCAGTTCTTTCAAAGGCTTGAAACGGAAGCCGGTATACTTAATATTAGCCAACTCAAAGTGGCACCGAGCGAAAAGATCTTTGAACTAATTTCAATAGATACTTTTAAAAAAATGGGCAATGAAATATTGAAATCTTTAAGAGTAGCGCTACTCCAGCCGGTGACCCTAATACAAAAAGATAAAGAAAAAGAAGCAATACTGTTTACATTCCATGATGATCCAATACAAGGAGGTCATACAGGAATAGCTAGAACAATAGCTAAAATAAAAAGACACTACTATTGGAAAAATATGACTCGTCATATCAAAGAGTATATACGTAGATGTCCCAAATGCCAAATGTCAAAGACGACATTACACACAAAGACCCCAATGACTCTAACTGAAACTCCAATATATGCTTTCGACAGAGTGATAGTAGATACAATTGGTCCATTACCACGCACGGAAAATGGAAATGAATACGCAGTCACTTTAATATGTGATCTGACAAAGTACTTAGTAGCAATTCCAGTTGCAAATAAAAGTGCAACAACTGTCGCAAAAGCTATATTCGAATCTTTTATTCTGAAGTACGGTCCAATGAAGACGTTCATTACGGACATGGGAACAGAATATAAAAATTCAATTATATCTGACTTGTGCAAATACTTAAAGATAGACAACATAACGTCTACTGCACACCACCACCAGACCGTTGGAACAGTAGAAAGAAGCCACAGAACATTCAATGAATATATCCGTTCTTACATATCTGTTGACAAAACAGATTGGGACGTATGGCTACAATATTTCGTATACTGTTTCAACACGACACCCTCTATGGCACATAATTATTGTCCATATGAGCTAGTTTTCGGCAAACAGAGTAACTTGCCAAAATATTTTACAAATATAGATAAAATAGAACCTATTTATAATATAGATGATTACTCTAAAGAAGTTAAGTTTAGATTAGAATCAGCCTATAAAAGGGCTAGATTACTATTAGAAAAACATAAAAATAGAAATAAAGAATATTACGATAGGAATATTATAGATAGTAACATAAAAATAGATGACCTAGTTTTATTAAAAAATGAAACAGGTCATAAGCTAGATAAAACATATTTAGGCCCTTATACTGTAGTAAAAATAGAAGATAACGATAATATAATAATTAAAGACAGTAAAAATAAGAAACAAAAAGTACATAAAGATAGGTTAAAGATTTTCATTTCTTGATATATTAAATACATGTTACTTCACAATCAGTTGACTACTATTATAAAGTAAAGTATGGCCATACCTATAATAAGTAATTAATGCTATATATATATATATATATATCATCAAATCTATTAATTAATTAGTATTAAAAGTCATAAAATGAAAAAAAAAATAAATATATATAAATTTTACACATAAGTAAGTAATAACACTAAGAAAATAACTTCATGTAATTACGTTATTTTTCTAAAGGAGGGAGATGTAGTATGTTCACTTATCGAATGCTCACTGTACTCAGTTGAATGCATAAATATTATTGCAAACACATTGTAGCACTTGACTACAATATTCACATAAACAATGTGCAAGCACTTGTGGTAACACGATCCCTTGGACATTGCCCTGCATGGACATTACCGCATCGGCATATTTGATATGCGCCGACGGTTCAACAACCAAGTGAACATATTACCTCCTCCCCGCCGTTACGAGCCGCGTCAGCCCTTAGACGTTCTTATGTAAACAATACATAAAGAATTATACATAAGCTGACTGCGCCTCTGCCGGCGTCCCTGACAGCGCAGCCACGCTGTCTTTAGCTGTAAGAACCAGATTGTAATAACTAAAAATTCAATCAATAAATGACACTCGTAGTGACGAGTCAAGCAAACGGAACATTTCTGATTATTTAACAATACAGTGGAAAAAAAATTTTTTTCGTTTTTTTTTTTTTTGAAAAATATAAATGGATAATGGTTAAAAAAGCTCCAATGCTTAATAAAACATATAAATTGAAACGAAAAATGCATGGATGATCAGGAAAAAACGATTGTTTATTCATAAGCGTTGATTTGAAATTTAAAAACAATCTTCCTTTTTCCTGATTTTCAATTTATATTTTATAATATATTTACTCAAAAACAAATAGAAAAACAAAAAATATTGTTTATGCCAAAGAGCTTGAATAAAGAATAAAGAAATAAATAATAAGAAAACCATATATTTTTTGTTCTAAACCATATCTATTCTATTTTAGTGTGCCCAGCGAAGGGGGCCGGGTTTGCTAGTGCGTATATATAGGTATGTATGCACACTTGATGCCCTAGCCTATGTATATACATACGTACACAAGGAACAATGCTTATTAATATACACATATCCAAGTACATACACCAAACACATAGGACACTTACTTTATTCATCTAAATGCGTATGTCGTTCAAACTTAAAATTCTACGCCTGGCGACTAGAAGAACAAAATGCATTCATAAGCGCAGCCGTAGCGGCCATCATTCTAGTATAATATGTATAAACGAACGCTCTAAAAAGCTGTGTTTGAATTTTGCTAAGGAGCACATAAAACATAACAAAACTGGTGGAATGATGTAATTTTCCTGGATGAGAGCAACAACTTATTCGGTAGCAACAGGAAAGTCATGGTTTGGCGGAAGCTCAATATGGAGCTGAAACCACAGCACCTCAAACCGACGGTAAAACACGGCGGTGGGAATTGATGGTTTGGGGGTGTATTTCATCCAAAGGAACCTGCAATTTTGTTTTTATGCACACGATTATGAATAAGGAATTATATTTGCATATATTAAGCAGAATTTGAAGTAATCATCAGAGAAAATGACCATTATATATAGCTTTAACACTAAACCTACCATGGACGGGTCAAATGACCCATTTTAAACTTTTTGTCAGAATTTCTTAGAAATAACATTATTAAATCGTCGTTTGCCTTCACGACTTTTATTAAAAAATACATCGAAAGTATTTTTCAAGATTTACTTTTCTCTTGCTAATTGTTTTACCGAGAAATATATGTGATCTTAATAATATATATAATACTTTAAAGACGGGTCATATGACCCACATTGGTAGGAATAGGAATACATAAAATACCGGCAGGTGTAGTGTTAAGCTGTACCAAAATAATGACCCTGAACATAAAGTCCATATGTATGAGAATGGCTGCTCTACAATTGGCCAATTTATTTTAATAAATATTTCCCTTTATATACACACCAAAACCTACAGAAAACTATTATAAATAAGAAGAGTTGATAAATCTTCAAGTGGTTATATATAGGGTTATTCAATAGGTGCGCTTCAACTTTTTTCCGATAGGGAGGGCGAACGACGCAATATTTTTTATTTTTCGCTTGTCATTTGTAAACTTCATTAGTATACATTTCATCATGGAACGCAACGATTGCAAATCGTGCAAATTTTTTATGAAAATAATCGTTCTGTTGCTGCTACTTTAAGAGCATTACTGCCATTTTACGGTCCATTTAACAAGAAGTCCCGTTTTGGGGTTATGTGGAGGCATTGGTCTACAGTAACAAGCAGGCGACGATTTGTGAGCTCAGAGCCAATATTGAACGCGAAATTGCTGGAATTTCGGCCGATTTATGCAAAAGAGTGGTCGAAAATTGGGTTCAAAGATTGGACTTCGTAAAACGTGCACGCGGTGGTCATGCAAAAGAAATCGAATTTCATACTTAAATGTATATGTTCAAACTCGATAATAAAAAAAAAAATTAGTTAAAAAAGTCAAACCGTTTGTGTTTTATTCAAAAAAGTTCAAAAGTTGGAGCGCTCTTACTGAAAAACCATAATATATATAAAACAATTTCTATTAAGCGGTAAGTTTTACACATTTTATCGAATAGGCTATTGGCCGCAAAAAGTCTGTATTAGATGTTATTAATGCTACCACTCGAAAGAGACCATCAGCTACGGAGTGGCATTTGCGAAGGTCCACTTTGTCGGTGGATTAGGCTCGTTCAAAATAGCTTTGAAGTTGCGTGAGATTCGAAACCATTTACTACGGCGTTGCAAGCTGACGAGAGGCTCTTCTCGGCGACACTGTTTGTATTTATTGCGAAGCTTCTTCGCACCGACAAAATTGGTACTATTATCCGAAAACATTACCTTGCAATAGCCCCTACTATTGATGAGTCTTTTGAATGCAATCAGAAAAACGAGTTCTAGTACACATCGAGTGTGCCACTTAAGTCACCGTACTCTTGTTATATTTGCACAAATCACCCCGTAACTTGGCCAAATTTTTGCTAAATTTAAAAAACTTTGATGCAGGCTAACAAAACAATATATTTTCTTTTGAAATAAATGTAGTAAGATTTCAAACTGAATGTAATATTATTAATTAAAAACAAAAGGAACTCCAACATCTGTGTCAACAAAAGTCTACGTACTCTTACAAACTAATATAAACTTATTAACTATAAAGAACATTATTTTCATTACAACTTTTAACTTAGTACCTAACTTCATCTTAATCATCTCTCTGAGGCGATTTGGCATTGACATCACTAGTTTTTCAATGTAATTGGGATCCATTGCGCACCACTCTTGGTACAATGCCTCTCGCAGGAGGTTTTTCTTGCTTTTGTGGTGCTTTCTTATTTTTTTCCAGCATATTCCACACGTGTTCAATCGGATTAATATCCGGGCTCTGTGGTGGCGTCTCTTGCATGCGAGGTATATCCCGGTGTTCATTGCTATGTGTTAAGGGTCGTTGTTTTGTTGAAAATAGAAACCGGAACCTATTCCCAATTTCTCGGCTCTGCTCTTCATATTTTTATTCTCAAAATATCAATATACACGTATTGGTCCATCGCTCCGTCGATAAATTCCAAATTTTACTCCTGCTGCAGCCATGCAGGCCCAAACCATAATACCTCCGCCGACGTGGTTTACGGTTTTTATGGTATTTTTTGGATTTAGGATTTCTCCTGGTCTCCTCCATACGCGGAGGCGCCCGTCTGAGCCAAAAATATTGTACTTCGACTCATCTGAGAAGATTACCTTCCCCAGAAGTCAATTGGTTTGTCCACATACGCTTTTGCAAACTCTAATCACTTCTTCCTATTAATTAAATTTACGAGCGGCTTCTAGCTACTAGTGTCGGACCTAACGTTATATGTTTTTATCGCTCTACGGACTGTTTCCGGGTGCACCTCCTTGTCAATATTGCGACCTAGCTCTGACGCAATCTGCACTGCGCTACAAAACGAATCCTTGCCCACCAGATGCTTTATTATGCGCCTGTCATGATCGGAAAGTGCAGGTTGCCGGCCGAATCATTTGTTATTTTTAATGCGCCCTTCGTATTTGAATCGTCCAACGACAGTCTGAATTGTGGATTTGCTTCTACTCATAATCTTGCATAAGATTTTTGCTCCTTTGTGTGGAGATGCAGGTTCTTTCCACGATCATCGAGTGATAACTCTTTTCGAGGCATTTTGTCTATAAAAATCGAATATTTTGTTCAGCTCAACCAAAACACGCCCACTATGAAATGAATTTACTCATTACTGCAAACATTTTTCCAACATCCCCGTTGTTTATAAGAAGAACGCTGGTGCCAGGCAGCGCAAGAAATTAAGAGTACGTAGATTTTGTTAACGCAAATTTATTACACTCGTTGCAATAATATAAGACTCAAATTAAAAGTAATGGTTTTTCTTTTAAAGCTTTGAAGAAAATATATTGTTTTATTAGCCTACATCAAAGTTTTTTAATATACATTTACCAAAAATTTGGCCAAGCTGCAGTGTGATTTGTACTAATATAACAAGAGTACGGTGACATAATTGGCACACTGTATGTATAAATGATTTCGCTCCCCTTCTATGCGTGAACTTATACATGTACGGGCCAGCGAAGTCGACGGCAGTTCGTGTAAAGCAGAGAACGTATGCTGTTCGGGACGAGGGAAGGTCACCCATCGATTGCATTGCAAACTTGCGATTGAAACACGTACATTTCACGCACTTGTGGTAAACTTCGGGAATCAAGCTACGACGCCGACAACCCAATAACGACGTTACAAGACAGTTTGAATAATGTGGGGCCCAGCGTGCTAGGCGATTTTGTGTATTTCACCGACTATTAGCTTTGCAAGTGGACGACTCTTAGGTAAAATAATAGGATGTTTAACATCAGACGCGACGTCAGCGTTTTTAATCTTCCCCAAACACGTTAAACACAGGCCTCATCCACAAACGACTGCAAACGCAAAAGACTACTGCGATTAGTCTTTTAGCACTGCAAAGAGAAATTTCATTAGAAGAATAAAATCGTTGCGTATACCTGATTAAGCGAAGTTCAGCTTCAGATAACTCGTGATAACTCGTAGTGCCAAAACGCTTTGTAACATTGAGTTGCATGTTAGCTCGAACATTGAACAATAAACGTTGAACGTAGGAGATGACTCGGTGTAGTTTGGAATACACTTTCGTCATCACCGACCAGTGATCACATGGGCACGAATGCTACTTCGAATGCCCAGCTCTGTCGTGTGCTCTTTTAATGACTTTTGACTTGAAGAGCAATCTGCAGGATTCTGTTCAGAGCGGACGTGGTTCCAAGACTCAGAAGGCTGGACTTTTTCAATGTCAGCGACGCCGTTGGCAATAAACGTCATCCATCTGCTGAGGTGAGCTTAAAACCGTGACAATGTTATCGTAGAGTCAGTCCAAGCGAAAAGCGGGTAGCAAAGATCAGGCAAGAAGTGTAGATCGCTTCGCCCCAGTTTAGCAGCAGGATATATGGTGCATATTTCAAGGCGAGGCTACATTATTGGTTTAAGCGGCGCCACCTTGGCCTTCGAGGACATTAGCGACACACTAATGTTCCTGTCGTTTTGTGTTGTACACGCGTACAAAATGGCGGCAAAAAGGAGCTCGGACACGTCAGTGAACATGTGTAGTTTTGTAAATGAGCTGCTGCAATTCGATGCGTTGCTCCGACCACTTCGTGGCGATGAACTCAGTGATTATGCCATCCCAAGCTACCTTAGTGCGTCGTATGAAACCACATCTTTGAGTTCATGGTTGCGGGAGTAAGTAGCCGCAGAATACCGAAGAGCGTACTTACGTACAAATGGAATATGCGCTTGATCAAATTAAGAGGCGGCTCCATCAGTGTTCCAGATAAGACCTAAAGCGTGAACATCCTTATCTTCGACGATACGTTAGTAAAGGGTGATCAATTTAGAGGTGTAGTATGATTATAAGTCGGATATGCCTTAACATTAATATTCATAAACATTTTGTTTTGGCTTTTATTTTATTGCCCACTTATGCATTCACTGTGCTGTGCCGTTTAAATAAAGTATCATATTTCTTAAAAGGTTCATTACACTTGAAAGTAAACGCAAACATAGCTAACGTAATTATTTTATGCGCGGCGCGTGAATGCTAGAATCATATTACTCAAGTAAACACCGAAAAATTGTTATTGGCTTGCATTGATAAAAGTTACTATAAAAACGCTTGTAATTAGTATGTAAGACACAAGAAAGAAAATAATCGTTTCACAAGCTGGATGACTAGCTTGGAACGATAAAGGAAATAAATATATTTAACTCAAATAAATATACGTTCTTTACATGGAGATCCTGCCAGCTTGAGCATTAATTTTGCTAAGCTATAAAATGCAAGTTTCTTGCACAAACAAAGTGCGAAATATTGCATGAGTGCTGACGATATCTGCACCAAAAATTGCAATATATTTGCAAGTGCCCTAAAAAGCACCAAATTAAAAAGTCCTGACGTGATCAGCCAAAACGATCCGTCAGCTGCGGAAGGAAGATGAACAACCCAGCTCAAGGGCCGCAACCAATCTCCTTGGAGGAGTACAACAAAAAACCAAAAGAGGTTTCCATCCAAAAGAGGGAAATCAGCATACTCATCAGGCAGGTAAGCCAGCAGCCACCACCATCCTGGGAAAAAGCTAGCGCAATCTGGGAGCGCATAACCCAACCGGAATTCCTGCTCCAGCAAAAAAAAAAAAATATTAAGTAAATATAGATAAAACACTGTGCATGATTGAATGCAGACAGTTAGAGTCTGTAAGCGTTAACCGCTCGAGACAAAAATAATTTTCTTTTACATAAATTAAAGTTAAACAACTTTGGCTTCTGTTTGCCTTATAAAAAATTTGACTGTAAAAATTACTCAGAAGGTCATTTTTATGAAAATGTTTTAATATGTTAAATATAATATGCTTACTTAATAAATGAATTAACTTGAAAAAAAAAATACATAAATCCAATGTAAAAACAAAATTTTTCGAAATGTTTATACACACATTGTCGTTTAAAAACAAAAAAAAATAAATATAAATAAATAAATATGTAATGTAAAAACAAAATTATATATCCTTACATTATAAATTATTTGATTTACGGTATAAGGTCCCCAATAGCTAATTTTTCAGTAATGGAAAAATTTTTTTATCAAAAGTTGATAAACCCAATGCCAATGTAGTAAACGAAGTAGTCGTTAATACTGGCTTAAATTTAATCAAAATTTCTTTAATTATAATCACAGTCATAACCTTATTGATATTAGCTTTAAAATTATATGCTATGCATAATAAAAAATTGAAGGAAAAGATAATCACGTCGCGGACGCTTTGTCTCGCATTAGAATCAATGACTTAAGGGAAATAAATGAAAAGAATCAAAATTTATACAAAATAGTGACTAGATCAATGTCGAAAAATAACAGCAGTCCAACTACACAGCAGCACATTAAAACATATGATAAGCCCAAAATATATGTCCCAATTAATAACACTGACGTCAGGAAATACAATAAATTAAAGATTACACCCACGCGATGTTACATCAAACGAGGAAAATCTATAATGGCATATATAAAAATTGATGACTTATTTGTTAATGGGAAAATTGACTTAGGACAATTCTTCTCTAGGCTCGACGAAGTGGCCGACAAATATGGCATTAATAATTTACAAGTGGCACCTAGCGAGAAAATTTTCGAATTTGTCTCGATAAATGATTTTAAAAATAAGGGCAATATGATATTAAATAAAGTAAAAGTAGCGCTACTGAATGAGGTGACCCAAATCAATAATGCTAAAACTGTAATGGACATTCTAAAAAGATACCACGATGACCCTATAGAAGGCGGTCATTGCGGAATTTTCAGAACACTTATGAAAATTAAAAGGCATTACTTCTGGAATAAAATGTCAAAAGATGTTGCTAAGTACGTAAAAACTTGCGAAAAATGCCAAAAAACCAAAATAACAAAGCATTTAAAAAGCCCCATGACTATAACACCAACACCTACAGGTACATTTGATACAGTTATGGTAGACACAATAGGCCCACTACCTACAACAATTAATGGCAATACTTATGCAGTCACAATAATATGCGACATGACAAAATATTTAGTCACGATACCCATCCAAGACAAAAACGCCAAGACAGTGGCGAAAGCAATATTTGAAAAGTTTATTCTTACCTACGGTCCAATGAAGACGTTCATTTCGGACATGGGTACAGAATACTAAAATTCAATACTAACAGAGCTATGTGAATTGCTAAAAATAGAGAAAATTAATTCAACTGCTTACCACCACCAAACACTAGGAGTAATAGAAAGATCACATAAAACTTTCAATCAATACGTAAGATCTTACATATCGATTGACAAAAACGACTGGGATGAGTGGCTACAATACTTCACATACTGTTTTAACACCACTCCTTCTACAGTACATGACTATTGTCCGTATGAATTAGTTTTTGGAAAAACACCAAACATGTTTCAGCAGTTCAAAAATGTAGACCAAATTACTCCATTATATAACATAGATAACTACACTAGAGAAGTAAGATTTAGGCTAGAAGTAGCACATAAAAGAGCTCGCAATATGATAGACATAGCTAAAATTAAGCAAAAAACATTTTATGATAAAAATAGTTTAGATCACAATTTTAGCATAGGCAATTTAGTTTTACTTAGAAATGAAGTGGCCCATAAACTGGAACCCCAATATTGTGGGCCTTATACCATTAAAGCAAAAGATGATAAAAATAATGTTACTATAGTCGATAAGTTATCTTTAAAAGAACAAATAGTTCACAAAAATAGGCTTAAGATTTATCAACAATAAGTAGTTTTAAAGACCGGTCTAAACTTAGAAAATTAATACAATATATACATATAAATAAAATTAAGATTACTCTTATGTACATATTTTATTTTAACAATTCAATGTAAAAGAATGTTCATACAAAAAAAAAGTTGTATGAGCATTCTTCCGAAGAAGGGAGGTGTAGTATGATTATAAGTCGGATATGCCTTAACATTAATATTCATAAACATTTTGTTTTGGCTTTTATTTTATTGCCCACTTATGCATTCACTGTGCTGTGCCGTTTAAATAAAGTATCATATTTCTTAAAAGGTTCATTACACTTGAAAGTAAACGCAAACATAGCTAACGTAATTATTTTATGCGCGGCGCGTGAATGCTAGAATCATATTACACAAGTAAACACCGAAAAATTGTTATTGGCTTGCATTGATAAAAGTTACTATAAAAACGCTTGTAATTAGTATGTAAGACACAAGAAAGAAAATAATCGTTTCACAAGCTGGATGACTAGCTTGGAACGATAAAGGAAATAAATATATTTAACTCAAATAAATATACGTTCTTTACAGAGGTACCCGAGTTTAAATTGAAATAAAACAACAAAAATTCAAATTGAGTGGGCAATCTTTACTATTTTTGTGTAGAACCATTCATGACATTTATTTTTTAAACATAGTCCCTTACAAATGTTGGCCGCAACTGCGACGTAATTCGGCCATCCGTGAACACCAGTTTTGAGTGACTCGCTGTAGGACTTTGGTCAGTATCTCGTGAATAACTTTAGTAATATTGGCTTCCAATGCCTTAATCGAAGCTTGTTTAGCGACAAAGCATTTAGACTTTACATAGGTACTTCCACTAATAAAAGTCCAAAGTTATGAAATCACGCAATCTTGGTAGCTAATTCACTGGTCCGAGACGAGAAACAAATTGCTCGCCGAAACGACGACGCAGTAAATTCATTGTTTCACAGGCTTTATGGCAAATAGCGCTTTCTTGTTGGAACCAAATGTTGTTTAGATCACGGGCTTCAATTTTCAGCACCAAAGACTCGCTTATCAGGACGCGATAGTGTTCGCCCTTCACTGTTACATTGCCGCCAGATTCGTCTTTGAAGAACTATGGGCCGATGATTCTTCTAACCCATAGGCCCACCAAACGGTTGTTTTCAATGAATGTAATGGCTGTTCTTCATGCCAAATACGGCAATTTTCGCTTATTGACGTATCCATTTAGCCAAAAATGGGCCTGATCGTTGTACACCATAAGTTGGCCTGAGCGCGCAATGAAAACTTTTCACAGAGCGTCGATGTTCGTAATACAATTGTACCATTTGTAAACGTTGTTGAGGCGTAAGTCTTTTCATGGTGAAATTTCAATGAATGTTTCAGCGAATTCGAGGAAGCCCAAATTGCGGACTCGTTGAATACAACCTTCTATTTGGTCGTGATACTACTATTCTGTGAAATGGGATGATGAGACATATAATACGATTGATTCATAGTCTCTGACATGGCTTCATGTCGATGCAGCGTAGATCGCCGTCACAAACGAATCTTCTTTAAGACGTAACAAAGTCTGGATGGCAAAGTTTCGTGACTCTCCCACAAGTACTCGTACATCGGGCTGCAGCAGTAACTCGACGACGAACCATCCGTTATGTTCTCCTCGGGGCTTTGTTTCGATGTGGTATTCGTAGTAACGCTCCTTATGCATAAGATACGCTTTTGACCGCCCATTCTTTAACTCCACTAACCTCTTCAATGCTCGATGTAAGCTGAACATCACAATGCACCAAATGTAAGCGTGGCATATCGGGCTCAGATTCATTTACACTTCCAAACAAAGTCCACCCAAAGACTGTAAGTTGAGCTATAGGGGTATTAGACCGACCTTTACGAAATTCTCTTCAGTTAAATTGATCCTTAACGTCCATGCCAATCAATGTATCCACACTCCCAGGCTCCATAAACCGCAGATCGGCTAGAAACAACCCTCGGATATGCAGCCATGCCGAAACAGCTATAGTTCGGGTAAAATTAGCGATGTGATAGTGAAGCTTTGATCTGTAGAGAAAGAAGAAATGGAAAGTGATACCTCGTCTGTAGCTCGTCCTCCTTGCGCTGACCTAATTCCAGTGATGTATACTTCGTATGGCGCTCGCGATCTTTATAGTGAGCTGAACTTAAAGAGTTGAAACATAAGATTTTCCGGAAACATCTTAATCACGAAATTTTTCACAACCATAAATTGTATGAGGTCTACTGCAATATCCTCATCATGTTGGTCTCCTTGCCGCGGGGATGAGGGTTAAGTGTTGGTTTAACTCCCATATCATGGAGGTTAACCCAACATGAACTAAGAGGGAAGCTCCCTATGGGTATTGGCTAGCCACCCATCCGCTAAACGGTGGCGGTGGCCCTTCAATCACCATGCGGAGATTACCGTACCGACGATCCCACTGTTACTCCTTATCCTGGTATCCTATCATATCCTTCTCTTTCCCCCCCTAATCTAGGGGTTACGCGTCACCGTGCCCAATGGACGGTTTGCAGCCAGGGGTATCCGGCTGTATTCTAACGGTGCCCTCCTGAAGCTGGGTCACCTCAGGAGGTAGAATGACTTTGCCATGGTAGAGGGGACTGCCATAGTCGACGTTTCGGAAATTCAAAGAATTTGTTTGAAATTTTGTTATTCCAACAAAATTTCGGCTTCAGACGTCTTAAAAATGTTGCAGACAACCTATGAGGACTCTTCCCTATCGCGTGCACGTGTTTTCCAGTAGTACAAATCGTTCAAAGAGGGCCGTACATCGGTTTAAAACTTACCTCATGAACGTCGTCCAGCAACATCTGTAAATGACGAAAACATCGGAAAAGTAAAGGAAATTGTGCTTGAAAATCGCACAAATCGCACAATCGGTTAACGCTGAATATTATTTAGACGTTTTGAAGCGTTTGCGCGAGAACATTCGTCTTAAAAGGAAGGAATTGTGGGACAACAAGTCATGGTTCTTGCATCACGATAATGCACCAGCTCACACATCACGTCTTGTTCGCGATTATTTGAACAAAAATAATGTTAGTATCGTTCCGCAAGCACCGTATTCGCCTGATATGGCTCCATGTGACTTTTTCCTGTTTCCCAAGCTCAAGTTGCCGCTCCGTGGAAAACATTTTGAGTCAATTGAAGTCATAAAACAGAATTCGAAGAACACACTCGAGCTTGACTTGTTTACAGTATCACAGAAAACAAACTATGTAACATATCACGCTGAAATTTGCCATGTAAGCTTATAACAGTCCTACCAAAAAACAAAAAATTTATTTTTGCCATATGTCATCCGCAGACCGTTTTATTGATACCGTCTCGTTCATATTTGAGTAGAAAGTAGGACCACATTTGCAGAGGTGAACGAGGTTGTCACAGACAACGATGAGGTGGCATCCAACTCCGGCATGGTTGGTGAACTCTTTGAAAGGGTTACCTTAGAGGATATGGGGGAGTTCTCTCATCTCCCCGCTACATCCGATGAAGAGAACGCTGACCAAACCGTGGTTGGCTGCCTTTCAATAACGCATACAAGCGATGGTGAGGGTTGTACAAACCAATCTTCACCATAGTAAGGCGGCCTCAGCCGCACTCATCCTCCGTATCGCAGAAAGAGAAGAGGATATAGTGCTCATCCAAGATTCATGGGTCGTAAAAGATCAGGTTTGCGGTTTGAACAATAAAGAATACAAATTGATCTATGTCACTGACAAAGGTAAACCCAGGTCGTGTATACTAGCAAAGAAATGTATTAATGTAAATTTACTAATACAATTTAGCGATGCGGGTAACGTCATCTTATCGGTAGAGTCCTGCGGAAGGACGATATGGCTTGCCTCCTCATATATGGCATACGACGCGGAGCAACCACCTCCATCACCACTCATAAGAAGTGCAACTGAGCAAGCATCGAGATGCGGTACCGCATTAATACTGGAAGCAGATGCGAATGCACATCATCATGTCTGGGGCAGTGCAGACACAAATGCAAGCGGTGAGTACATTTTTGAATTCATTATGTGCAACAATCTTTATATTGGCAATATAGGCAATACCCCTACCTTTGTAACTACTACAAGAAGGGAAGTTCTAGACATCACTTGCGTCAATGAACAAGGGGGGCAAATCTTACAAGAATGGAGAGTGTCTAAAGACAACTCCTTCTCAGATCACAGGTACCTAATGTACAATATTTCATTACCAACTAAGCAGTGCAAGCCGGTCATAAACGGCAGACGCACAAACTGGGGCGTGTTTGAAACCTCACTGGCCACCAAATTGACTCCGAGCTACAGCTCGACTCAGCGGCTTACGAGCTCACCTCAGCATTTCAACAAGTTGCGAAAGCATCATGTCCTCAGAGAACAAGAAGAGGCAACCCGAAACCTCCTTGGTGGTCCACTGATATAGCCGACCTTAGAAAGGAGAGCAGAACTATGTATAACGAAGCGAAGAGAACTAATTCGTGGGATAGATACAAAGAATGCCAACGTAGATTCAAGTACGCAGCAAAAACAGCGTGTTGGAGAGACTTCTGTGAAAAGATAGAAAGTGTTTCGGAGACTAGTAGGAGGCTATTTCAACTTCGCTAACGGAAATGGATGTAAACAAGGCACTAGTCTCGTTTATAGAACGAAAACTAACTGAGCGAGCGATAATCGCAAATTTTGGTGACACATCCACCAAGAAATTCCCGATCAGGGGTACACCCCAAGGTGCGGTAATCTCTGCACTTCTGTGAAACTTAACTGTCAATAATCTTCTTCAAGAACTTGAAAAAATGGGAGGGAAAATAATCTCATATGCCGATGATACTGTTATAACAATCTCGGGGAAGCACCTTCCAACTTAATGCGATCTTCAACAAAGATCCCTCAACAGACTATCACTTTGGTGTAATCCGGAAAAAACGGATCTGATACTATTTAGCAGAAAACATGAAACACCTGGTCTTAAACACATATTCCTAGGAGGGAAACCACTCAGAGTAACAGAAAAGGCGAAATATCAAGGACTTGTACTGGATAGGAAGCTAAATTGGGGGCTCACAGTCGCAGATAGAGTACGCAAATCTATGATGACGTTGTACTCCTGCGGAAGGCTAATCGGAAAGAGATGGGGATTGGAACCCAGAATGATACACTGGCTGTACACAGCAGTGGTTAGGCCTATTCTCTACTATGGTATTGTAGTATGGAGGAATGCCCTTGAGAAGGGGGTGAACATCAAAAAACTTGACAAGGTTCAGAGACTAGCATCCGTTCTCATAACTGGCGCGATGTCAACGACACCATCGAAAGCATTATATGCGACATTAAACTTCCTTCCGGTAGATCTGCAGGCAAAATATATCGCGCGCAGCACGGCAATAAGGCTGAGCACTCTAAGTGGTCAAATAAGAGCTACGGTCACGGCAAAATCCTGGCTGGCACTTCGGAGATTCCCGGATTGGTGGACTATGCACTCCCGCCCACACTTGTATAGTGTATACTCCGAGCATCTGGGGATCTCCTCCAGTTTTCGGTTCCCCGACTACTGTAGTGTCTTTCAGTCCGAACTGATGGCAATAACGAAAGCCGCGACACTGGTACAGTGTGGTGCGATATCCGGAAATGATATCTACGTTTTCACTGACAGCCAGGCAAGGATAAAATCCCTCACAAAGCAGTCGACAACCTCCAAGGTAGCCATGAAATGCCGCACATCTCTTAACGAGATGGCTGAGTCAATTCCCCTTGGGATAATATAGGTTCCTGGCCATCGCGACATTGAGGGTAACTATAGAGCCGATGAACTAGCAAGACTCGGCACCAAGTTGACCGGTGAGTACATAGACAATGGCATAGGCATTCTCTTACAAACATGTAAGGTACTTATCCTTGAAGAAATCGTAAAGAAAGCAAACGAAAGATGGTGTATCTAATGAAACCACCTGAAAAATCGCCCATCAACTGTGGCCGACACTTAGTGCTAAACGATTTCAGTCATAACGGGACATTGCCTAATAGGTAGGTACGCACAAAGGATGGGTGTGCAAACACACGACTTCTGTAGAAGTTGCCTTGATGAGGAAGAGACAATCTTACACCTACCGTGCCATTGTCCTGCTCTATCCAGACGGAGATTTGCTATTCTAGGCAGACAATTTTTTAACGAATTGGAAGATTTCAGTCTCGCAGAAATAGGAGATATTCTAAAATTTTTGAAAAGCGTACAATGGTTTTAGGAGAAATAGGGAAAGCTAGCCCACGCGGCATCACAATGGGCTATGAGCCTGAGTGTGTCCTACAGGACAACCGCTTCAACCTAACCTAACCTACTGCAATATGCATGCACGTTATTCTGTTTTGGTAGCGCTTAATACATTTGTCGACTTGTTTGCTGATGGAGTTTAGACTTTAATTGGTACCGATGTTGTCGCTAATTTACTGACCACCTCATCCACCACTCAAAACTCATTCGGACGACCCAAAGCTTTAAGCACGCGAATATGCTGTTGGAACGCACCAATTATGCCTTTGATTGCGTCAGCATTGTCATTCGTAGTCCTTTTTACGAAGATGAGCTGTCACAATTACGTGAATAACCTTAATAGCCCCCAAGCTTCAGCGTTATTTGCGTCACAAGTTTTAAAAACATTGATAATTTTCACGCGCCATACTTCAAGCAGCTTCGGAGAAAGTTCAGTTTTTGTGCTTCTGATAAAGCAGAGTAACTCTCGACTATCGAGCAACATGCATCGAGAAATTCTATTCTGTAGAGTCATTGGAGAAAATGGGGAACTGCCTTTTCGGTAGACGTATGACCTCCGTAGCCGTATGGGATGTTGTGTGACTACCATTCGGAATTCGAAAACGTAGGTTCGAATCTGAGTGAAACACCAAATGAAAAAAAGTTTTTTCTAATAGCGGTCGCCCCTCGGCAGAAAATGGCAAACCTTCGAGTGTATTTCTGCCTTGAAAAAACTCATTGTAAAGCCGGCTTCATAAACATATTGAAAGCGCCAGCGACAAGATAAAAAGTTAAATAGTTATAGACGAAGCCACGTAACAACATTTCTCTTCTTTCAAATTAAGATATATAGTTTCAAGTAAAATTCTTACTTTTAAAAAGGTTTTGTTTTATATTGTAACGATTTTTTTACGTTTTTATCGAAATAAAATGTGACACAATAATTCCTCTGAGTTTGATACCTAGATTGGTAAATAAAAGCCACTAATTAATGGCAAAATATCTTGCCTTAGTAAATCACTTTATTGCTTTACTATTCGTTTACGCACCCACGCACTTAACTTAAGACTGAATACCTATTGCGTGTGTACCTCTGCTTATATACATGTGACTACCTTTGTTCATTGCAGGAGCGGGAGTTCATTGCAGACTTTTCTCTTTTGGGCCTTTCGCTGTCATACATTTCGCGCAATTTCGAATTCATACGGCAACCAATTCTCTTCAATTTGCTTACTTAAACAACTGATTAATCTTCTCCAGCGTTTTAGCTATACCCAGATGACCTCCACTTGGCCCATTGTGCAACTCCTTTCAAACGGATGCAGTTCTAGATTTAGGAACTTTAATCAGATTACGGGGATGATTTCCATCTTCGCTTTCCCATATGCGATGCAGAACTCCATCAATTATTCTAAGATTATTCCAGTGTATCTAATATGCTTTCCTTCACCATTTCAGTTTTGGATGGTCTCACTTCAGCTTCTTTCGCTTCCATGATTTTTTTCAGGTCAGCTTCATTCAACTGGCTTCTTATCGCATATAGTTCCCACTCTTCATCGGGTTGCAACTGCATTAATCTGATATCATCTATCCCTTCAGATCTCTCGCCTTTGGAACAATACCTACACTCTACAGCACAAGGTCGCCGATATAATGCATCAGCATTTCCATGTTCCTCCCCTTTTCGATGCGCGATCTCGAAGTCATAATTTTGCACCTTTCGATCCATCGTGCGATTTGCGGAAATATTTGCGAACCCTGAAAAAAACGATGGTAATACGTACACAGTTCTGTGACATTTCGCAATTCGTGCACATTTCTTGGTCGTGGCCAATCTTTTATATACATTATATATATATATAGATAATTAGCGCGTATACCTTTTTGGGTGTTTGGCCGAGCTCCTCCTCCTATTTGTGGTGTGCGTCTTGATGTTGTTTCACAAATGGAGGGACCTACAGTTTTAAGCCGATTCTGAACGGCATACATTTTTTATGAGGAGTTTTTTTATGGCAGAAATACACTCGGAGGTTCGCCATTGCCTACCGAGTGGCAACCGCTATCAGAAAATACTTTTTCTTCATTTTAATGCTTCACGAAATCGTACGCCTACGCCTTTCGAATCACAGTCACGCAACAACCCATTCGGCTACGGCGGCCACCTTTACTGGCTCTATTTTATCTTCGTCTGTCTTGACGACCCCGGTTGTCATCTTACGTTCAAGATACGTGAATTCTGTTTTAAACATGGCGCATTTCCTCGGATCTAATCATAGTCCCGCGGAGACAATGCGCTTAAGGACTTCTTCTAAGTTTTTCAGATGGATGCTCAAGTTTTTAACCATAGACCAAACACCAGAGCAACCAAATAGACCAAACACGGTTTTCAGAGGAGTGCCCTCAACACATGCTCCAAGGCATCACAGGCACAAGGCATCTCCTATGGTGAAGTCTGTCTTCTCCCGTTCGATCCTTAATTTCCACCTGCCAGTAACCACTTTTTAAATCGAGTAAGGGAAACCATTTCGCACCGGACAAAGTGTCGAGAGTGTCATCCATCGGCGGTAAAGGGTACCTCTCCTTATCCGTGAGTTCATTCAGCTTTCTATAATCCGCAAAAAACCGGGTGCTTCCGATTTTATTTTATACCAGCACAACCAGTGAGCTCCACGGCCTTATGAATAGCTCAATTGCTCAACTTTCCTACATGTCTTGGTTTATCTGGCTTGCTTTTTCGCGCTTTGCTAGTAGAACTCAACGTGGAACTTGACTTGGCTTTGCATAAACTGTATCTATTCGATGTTTCACGATGGCAGTTCTTTCAGACTTTCCACAATCCTCATTGAACATGTAGCCGTATTTTTTCAGCAGTTTCTTAGCTTTCATCCTCTAAAGCCCTTTAACTTCAAGCAAACAAGTCCTTAAAGTAAGGGGTTTTTCTTCCCGCTTCCTGGAATTCTTCGGAACCCTCGTGTCTTTTCCTGCATTCACTAGTGTTCTTCTTCTTCTGTTCGCCGTTTCTTCAGCAGCTACGTTGACCCTCACTTCGACTGTCCCACAGCCTTCTTCCACATTAGCCCATATGACTGGTTTATAATTTTAAGAAGACCGTTAATGGGGACTTCGTGCGCGTACACTGACCGACGCATCGTATTTCCTTACCGCAGCCCCTAGAGAGCACAAAATTGAACAAAACTCATTCCGTAGATAACAACTGCGTTCTTTTAGTTACATATTTACACAATACATGGGTTTGTGTGTGTTTGTGTTTGGTTGTATCGACACAATGTTGCCATTGATAGTTTTGCTTACATACTTTTACACACATCTACGTTATCAGTTAAAATTTTTCATTGTATAATAAGCCAAAGCCAAAAGGACCAAATGCAAATAGTTCATTTATCTATAATTAACATTATTCAACATTGTTTTTAAGTTATTTAAACAGAAGTTAAAATTTTTCTTAGTTTATTTTGTAAATGATTTCGAAATGTACTGTTTGGCAACACCCGTGTGTTGAGAGAGCAATCAGCTGACACGGTTCTACGGGAATTTTCAAAAATCCTCCGATAAAATCTACGGAAGGGAAGTAATTTTTCATTTACATGGGGCTCTTATTAGTTTGATCGTAACAGCTGACAGGGGAGTGCGTCTACGTCGGTGAGTGTTCGCAGCATTAGGGTTACCATTCTGGACTGCACACTTGACTCATACCCGGTGCTCAGAGGTATCTCTATATTCTGCTACGAAAGAACACTTTTTCCCAAATCCATGGTAAATCCATGCAGCAGCATGAAATTATTACTTCATCCATATTCTCCATTCTTTTTGGCAACTCTAGTGAAGTGAACACAACGAAAATCCTATTCCTAAAGTTTTCGCGAATTATCATTAAAATAGTGCGGAAAAATAAACAATAAAGTGTGAATAAAAGTTTTAACCTTTCTCTTGGCTGCATATAAAGCAGCAAAAAAAAACCAAAATAAAAAGAGGGCTCATAGGTGAACATATAGAAATTAAAGAAAAATATTGCATACCTTTATGCTCAAAATTATTTGGTTAGGGTTGCCAAAGGATATTTTACAGCTCTAAAAAAGCAAAAAAATTTACTTAAATAAAAAACCCGGTATTGGCCACTACCCCGTAATGGGGGAGGTTAAAAAAAAACAGCAAGAGTTCCACAAGCAATTTCAACAAAGTCAGCAAACACCCCAAAAGACTCTCATTTGCAGAAAAATGTTACACAATTTACACTGCTCTATAAAAAACAGGACTTCTCCACTCAACCATCAACCAGCAAGAACCCACCAAGCAACGATTCGGAAATTGTCGAATCAAAAAAAAAAAGACTTTGCGAACACACGAAACCTCTCAAAAGCAAGCCAAGCCCGATGAATACTGGCTCGATAACGCTGAACCCTCTCAAAACAATTCATGAACAAAAAATGAAAGCTTCCACTCTCGAATCCTATAAGGCTATTGTATCTCTACTAGAACAGAAAAATACTGAATTCTATACGTATAAGCCCACAGAAGAGAGAAGCATCAAAGTCATATTAAAAAATATGCATCCATTTAATGCACCAAAGAATTCTTAGTTCCGCCAGGGAGCTTGTCCACAAAGCTTTCAATATCTTCAAAATTAAGCACAGAACCACGAAAAAACTTCCCTCAATGTTTATTATTGAGTTAAAACCAAGCCCGAACAACAAAGAAATGTATGACGTCAAGTATTTACTCAACACCAAAAACTGTTTTTGAGCCCGAACGTCCGCTCCCGTATTTGTCACATTAAATAAAGATTCAGCTAAATCATTTGCCCACTGTTGTCTCCACAGTAGTAAAACCGACTGGGCGTTTTTCAGAATCCTTATTACTTCTAACATTAACTTAAAACACTCACTCAAGAACTCCACACCATGTCTCACCAAGCAACACCACACACGGATATCCCTTGAGTAATGCACTTAACTTACTTATTCAAGAACTCAAAGAACTCCTTAAAAAATAGCACAACCCTCCACTTCAGAACTATCTCAGGAGACTTGAGGCAACCTCTGCCACTGACTACTCTCTATGGAAAGTAACAAAAAATTTAAAAAGCCAACTCTACTACAATTATGCATTAAAATAGAAACTAACAAATGGGCTAAAACAGATCTCGAGAAAGCAACCACATTTGCTAGTCACTTAAACCGAATGATCTGCTCCCATAAAATCGAATAGGCTCCAAGCACTGCTCAAAAAGTAAAAGATATCCTAGAACACACGCATAGCCCACGCATAAAAAAGTCTCGAAAAATTAAGTTAAAGAAGTGATAAAGAAACTTAAAAAAAGAAGGCCCCTGGATATGACCTCATAACAGGAGAAGTACTGGAGCAATTCCCAGGAGAAAGACTCACTTTCCTAACGTGCATATATAATTATATTACATTATCTGGTTTTGTTCACCCACAATGCAAAGTACCTCAAGTAAAAATTATCCTCAAACCAGGAAGAAGCTCTGAACAAGTCGAATCATATCGGCCCATCATCCCATTCCCTATTGCCCAGCATATTTTTCCGATATATCTCAAGCCTTTGACCGCGTTTGGCATGATGGCTTACTCTAAAATAAAATACACTCCTCCAATAAATTATCATCATACATATTTATTAATCGAAAATCGATATTTCTTTGTCAAACAAGGCGAGGAACAGTCTGTGTTTAGGCCACACCCTAATATTTAATATACATTTTTAGCCACCCTAATGGTAACTGCGCCTACCGTTCCAACTGTTGCTAACCACCGTTTCCAGTCGCTGCAACGTGAAGGCCGTTAACCCTGGCATTTCCCCGCCGAACAGTTAAAACGTTTACCGTGTTAAACGTTGTTCGGCGAGGTTACTTTCACTTCAATTTTAATTATAACTTTCACTGCGATTTTCGAATTCCAAGCATCAAAAGGTAATTTATTATTAATTATAAATTATACATAACATAATAATACGTAAGCAACGTATCTCTATTGCATATATATTTCTATGTACATATATATCTATTCTATGAATATATCTATGTATATACTGCAAATAAAATACTAATGACTATATACTGACACGCCTTTGTGCTTTTTATTTTTCTAAAATATATCATCGGAGCGACCGTGGAGGCCCCACATTTCTGAACCGCCCATTGCGTCGCACTCCGATGATAACATGGTCCTTCGAGCCGGATCTCAACAATAATAAAGATCCATTTAAACAGAGCATCAGCAAGCACCAAAAAGCACCAAGCAAAGCTGAAATTAACTAAGTACATGCCATCAGCAAGCACCAAAAAGCACCAAGCAAAGCTGAAATTAACTAAGTACAAGCCATCAGCAAGCACCAAAAAGCACTAAGCACCAGCAAACAATCCGTTCCAGCAAAACCAGATACGTGGATTTATTTCACACTTTGTTTTTGGTGGAAATAATCTAATTAAAAAAAAAAAAAAAACAAAAAAGGGTCAACGACTCCGTCTGTCCGCAAACAGACAATACAAGTGCGCGCGGTATTTTCAAGCTAAACCATCTAAAAGCGCATTGTTGGGAATTTTTCAATTTTTTCTTATTCCGTTCTTTTTGCTTGTACAGTCCCGCTGTGAAGTTGAGTACACAACTATGAATAAGTTCGTGCGGTTTTACAACAGATGGCGTAACTTGATTATTATTCCATCGATCCACATTTCCAAACATTCATTGGAGAGCTACTGTCGTAAGGCACAAACGTCAGTATAAGTTTTTTATTTGAAGCGTAAACAACAATATTTTTACCACACTTGAAAATGTCGAATTTCGTGCCAAATAATGTGTTTTTGCGGGGAATTCTTCTTCATTATTTTAATATGAAGAAAAAAGCAGCCGAAAGTCATCGTATCTTGGTGGAAGTTTATGGTGAGCATGCTCTAGCTGAGCGAACGTGCCAGAAGTGGTTTGCACGCTTTAAAAGTGGTGATTTTGGCTTGGAAGACGAAGAACGCGAGGGTGCGCCGCCAAAGTTCATAGATACCGAATTGGAGGAATTGCTCGATCAAGATCCGGCTCAAACGCAAGAAGAGGTTGCAAAAACTTTGGGAGTTGATCAATCAACCATTTCCAAACGTTTAAAAGCCATGGGAATGATCCGAAAGGTAGGCCATTGGGTGCCGTATGAATTGAAGCCAAGAGACGTTGAACGCCGTTTTATGGCATGCGAACAACTGCTTCAACGGCACAAAAGAAAGGGTTTTTTGCATCGAATTGTGACTGGCGATGAAAAGTGGGTCCATTACGACAATCCAAAACGTCGGGCAACGTATGGATACCCTGGCCATGCTTCAACATCGACGTCGGCGCAGAATATTCATGGCCTGAAGGTTATGCTGTGTATCTGGTGGGACCAGCTGGGTGTTGTGTATCATGAGCTACTGAAACCGAATGAAACGATTACGGGGGATGTCTACCGACGACAATTGATGCGTTTGAGCCGAGCACTGCGAGAAAAACGGCCGCAATACGCCGATAGACACGACAAAGTTATTTTGCAACATGACAATGCTCGGCCACATGTTGCACAAGTGGTCAAAACATACTTAGAAACGCTCAAATGGGATGTCCTACCCCACCCGCCGTATAGTCCAGACCTTGCGCCATCCGATTACTATCTCTTCCGATCGATGCAACATGGCCTGGCTGACCAGCACTTCCGTAATTACGATGAAGTCAAAAAATGGATCGATTCGTGGATTGCGGCAAAACCGACCGAATTTTTCACAAAGGGAATCCGTGAATTGCCAGAAAGATGGGAAAAAGTAGTAGTAAGTGATGGACAATACTTTGAATATTAAATTTGTAACCATTTTACGTCAATAAAGTTTCAAATTTCGAAAAAAACCGCACGAACTTATTCATAGTCCTATTACATACCACTGATTATTGTGTGGGTGGCGAAATTCTCATACATAAATATAAATATATTATCCTTTTTGTCAATAAATATATATATAAATAAATAAATAAATAATTGGCGCGTACACTTCTGTTAGGTGTTTGGCCGAGCTCCTCCTCCTATTTGTGGTGTGCGTCTTGGTGTTGTTCCACAAATGGGACCTACAGTTTCAAGCCGACTCCGAACGGCAGATATTTTTATGAGGAGCTTTTTCATGGCAGAAATACACTCGGAGGTTTGCCATTGCCTGCCGAGGGGTGACCGCTATTAGAAAAATGTTTTTATTAATTTTGCTTTCACCGAGATTCGAACCAACGACCTCTTAGTGAATTCCGAATGGTGATCATGCACCAACCCATTCGGCTACGGCGGCCGCATAATATATATTGTCATTTTAATCTCGGTGGTGCATTTTGGGCTTGGGTCTCGCTGTAAATTCGTCTCCATTTCGCGAAGGAGCATTTTTTTAATACCGCGTAAGTTTTTGTATCCCATACTTACAATATGGATACTTATATTCGTTTAGTCGACGCCGTGACGGAGTTCGAAGCCGACTTTAATGGCACTCCGTCAAGTGACCATTCGAAATTTTCACTCCGGATTCAACAGGAGGAGTTGAAAGCAATGTGGGAAAAGGCCAAAGCAGCATACGACCACTTGCTTTCAACAGAAACTCCTTCTCCTAAGGATCTTGCCGCGATAAAGAAAAGGAATAAAATATGTTACCACACATATTTGCGCGGCATGTCGACGATGGCTGACCTCTCTGCGAGGCTGGAAAAGGCAGACCGGGAAGGCGAAGAACTAGCAGTACGCAAACTTAATATTCACCTTCCACCGTGCGATACGGACGTTTTCAAAGGCGACTAGGTATCTTGGCCAACATTCCGCGATATGTTCACGGCCATTTACATATTAAATAAACGCCTTACCAGAAAACGCAGGGTGAAGCCAGAGACATCGTGAGGAAGTGCCCGCTCACTAATGACGGGTTTTCTACGGCGTGGAAAAATCTTTGCGAAAGGTACGAGAACAAATGGATTCTGGTGAACACGCAGCTGAAGATCCTGTTTAACCTACAGTCAATCGAAACTGAATGTGGCAGTTCGATAAAAAAACTGCAAAGAGACATTAATAATTGCATTTCCTCCTTACAGAACCACCAAATTGACATTTCAAACTGGGATGCAATTATCACATATTTATGCTCCACGAAATTGCCAGAAAGTACTCTATCGCTTTAGGAACAAACGATAGAGAATAAATCTCAAATTTCAAAGTGGACAGACATGGACAAATTCCTTTCCAACAGGTTTCAGACGCTTGAAACAATGTCAGGCTTAAAAGGAATTAAAGCCTACAAAGCGCCCAAGGCGCAAAGCTTACAACAGTTCACGGAAACTACACCAAAAAGGATGGGTAACTTTCAGGTAAGTGTCGCCAAACATATGTGCAAATTATGTGTCACTGATGACCACAAATTGCAAAGTTGCCCAAAGTTCCGGAAGTTAAAGGTCACCGATCGAATCGCGTGCATCAAGAGCAACAACTGTTGCTTGAACTGCCTGTCGTCAGGACATACGGTGTCAAGATGTACGAGCTCGTATAACTGCAGCACATGTCACTCAAGACACAACACGCTCCTGCACATTACAGCAGTTCAACCAAAAGCAGCAGCTCTTAAGGAAAGCAGAGATCCCGCTGATGACCTGCCCTCAACATCCAAGGATGCCCTAAAACGACTCGATTCCAATAGGCCAAGGGATAGCAGAATCCACAATTTTAAATCGTGCTATTCCAATACGGATAAAGGGGTTCTACTAGGAACAGCGATGGTAAATAAATTCCACAATAATGTTAATCTTACAGCACGAGCTCTGATCGATTCTGGTTCTGAGTGTTCGTTCATTACTGAACGACTTAAACGTAGAATCCACCTGCCATCTAAAGGCTTGCATGCCCAAGTCTCGGGCATCAACAATTCAATATCTGCGCAGGTAAGACAAGCGTGCTCATTACAACTGCGGTCGCCTATCGACCCTTTTGTAAAAATAAACACAATTGCGCTAGTTTTGCCGCAATTAACTGGAAATCTGCCAACTTGCCTAGTAAGCGCAATGACAAGGCAAGCATTTCCAGATCTCACTTTGGCGGATAAGAGGTTCTTCGTCAATGAACCAGTGGACCTTGTCCTTGGCGGAGACATTTATCCCCAAATTATTTTAAGCAGTTTGAAGAAAAACGTACTAAGTACACTTCTTGCCCAAGAGACTGTATTCGGGTGGATACTAACTGGTCGAGCCGAAACAGTCAGTCCACCAAACAAGATAGTTTCTCTTTTCAGCGAAGTCACACTGGACAAGGAACTAGCTGCCTCGGCATCAAGTCCAGCAGACTTAGCAAGCAGAGAACTTCCGGCCAAGGAACTGGTTCACAATTCTTTGTGGTGGCAGGGTCCTTCTTACCTACAAGAAGACAAATCACGATGGCCGACATCAGAATGTAACCATGAAACAACGATGGAAGAGAAAAAGGTAAAGGTATATTCAACAACAACAATCAATTTCAGTGATATTCTTGACCGTTTTTCCAATTTACCAAGGGCTTTGAGAGTATTATCATATATTATGAGATTCTCTCAAAGAACCCACCCTAATACGAAGATTGCATTTCAAGCAAAGTCTTGCTTAGTTTCACCTGATGAAATTAAAGCAACGACACAACGCTTAATCATAAACAGTCAAAAGCAATATTACGGTGGAGAATACGCGAAATTGAAACAAAAGAAAACAGTTGACACAAAAAGTGAGATATTGCCCCTTAATCCATTCCTCGACAGAGATGACATCATGAGGGCAGGCGGTCGTCTGGGCGTATCCCTCAACTTATCATATAACGAACGTCATCCTATTATCCTTCCATACAGTAGCAGGTTATCATGCCTTATAACCAAATTCATTCACGAAATATCACTGCATGGCGAAAATCAGCTGATGTTGCGTTTAATTTGAACGCAGTACTGGATTCCGCGAGTTAAAAATATGATCCGATCCACCATCCATAATTGCAAGATCTGCACGATCTATAAAAAACGATCGCAAACCCAACTCATGGGAATCCTCCCCCAGGTACGCACCACCTTTTCTCGTGCTTTCACTAATACAGGTATAGATTTCGCAGGTCCATTTGACATCAAAAGTTTCCCCGGCAGAGGATGCCGCAATTCCAAAGGCTACGTCTGTCTATTTATCTGTTTCGCCACCAAAGCCATCCATTTAGAGGCCACCAATGACCTAAGTGAACAGGAGGATGGTTCCATGTGTAGAAGTCCACGCAAGTGGGGAAAGTTACTGATCGCCATTCACTTGGGAGTGGCCAGGACGATTCTTCTACATATGGTTCAAGCAGCTCACAACGTCCGGGATTAGCCCACGTATCCTCTGGTTAGCTTCCGAACACCCGTTCGGGAGTGAGCTAACGTGAGAAGGCGAAGCATCCCAGCATAGCTGGTTGTGCGCTGGGTTTGGGACCCGCCACTTAAAAAGCCCCCCCAATGAAAACAGCAACAAAGCCTCGGATGAGAACTCCCAACACTGATGACGACCCCTGCAAACGAAATAAGGAATACGATTTGAGCGCATGCACCTGGAATGTCCGGTCCCTTAATGGGGAAGGTGCCTCTGCTCGGCTGGTTGATGTCCTCGTGAGAGTAAAGGCTGACATCACTGCCATCCAAGAGATGCGATGGACGGGGCAAGGTAAGAAAAACATAGGACCTTGCGACGTCTACTACAGCTGCCATGTAAAGGAGCGCAAATTCGGTGTCGGATTTGTTGTGGGAGAGAGACTTCGTCGCCAAGTACTGTCGTTCACTCCGGTGGACGAGCGTCTCGCAACAATCCGCATCAAAGCGCGATTTTTTAACATCTCGCTAATTTGCGCCCACGCCCCGACGGAAGAGAAGGACGATGCGATCAAGGATTCTTTCTATGAGCGCTTGGAACGTTCCTATGAGCGCTGCCCCCGCCACGACATAAAAATCGTGCTTGGCGACTTCAACGCCAGGGTGGGCAAGGAGGGAATTTTTTGGTCCCACAGTCGGAAAATTCAGCCTACACAACGAAACATCCGGTAACGGACAGAGGCTGATCGACTTCGCCGGGGCCCGAAACATGGTAGTCTGCAGCACCAGATTCCAGCATAAAAAGATACACCAAGCTACCTGGCTGTCTCCTGATCGAAAAACGCGAAACCAGATCGATCATGTTGTGATAGATGGAAGACACGCTTCTAGTGTATTAGATGTACGTACGATCCGAGGACCCAACATCGACTCGGATCATTACCTTGTTGCAGCCAAACTGCGCACACGCCTCTGTGCAGCAAAAAACGTACATCTACCTACGCAAAGAATGTTCGACATCGAAAAGCTGCAATCACAACAGACAGCCAGAAGATTCGCCACTCGACTCTCACTCCTGCTCTCGGAGAGCACTGCCCAACACACCGGCATGCGCGAGCAATGGAGCAACATTTCTCGTTCCCTACGTACCGCCGCCGAAGAAGAAATCGGATTCCGGCGAGCCCGAAAAAACAATTGGTACGACGAGGAATGTCATGCTGCCGCCGAAAGAAAAGATGCCGCCTATAGAGCCACGCTGCGATCGGGCGCAACGCGAGCCAAGGAAGAGAGACGTATTATCCGACAGAAGAAACGAGAGGCCGAAATACGTGAGTGCGAGGAGCTTGAGATGCTGGCCAATAGGAACAACGCCCGAAAATTTTACCAGAAAGTTCGGCGGCTTACAGAAGGTTTTAAGACCGGGGCGTTGTCCTGTAAGAACAAAGACGGCGATCTGGTGACTGACGTACAGAGCAATCTTAAATTATGGAGGGAACACTTCTCGAACCTGTTAAACGGTGACAGCTGCGCATGTCATAGAGAATGTGAAGATCCCGATACCCCAATCGTTGACGACGGAATTGTCGTTCCGTTACCCGACCATGACGAGGTGAGAATAGCAATATCACGGCTAAAGAACAACAAAGCCGCGGGCGCCGACGGACTGCCGGCTGAGCTATTCAAACATGGCGGCGAGGAGCTGGTAAGGTGCATGCATCAGCTCCTATGCAGAATATGGTCGGATGAAAGCATGCCTGCCGATTGGAATTTAAGTGTGCTCTGCCCAATCCACAAGAAGGGCGATCCTGCAATTTGTGCCAATTACCGCGGGATTAGTCTTCTAAATATCGCCTATAAGGTTCTAGCGAGCGTATTGTGTGAAAGGCTGAAGCCCACCGTCAACCAACTGATTGGACCTTATCAGTGTGGCTTCAGACCTGGAAAGTCTACCATCGACCAAATATTCACAATACGCCAAATCTTGGAAAAGACCCATGAAAGGAGAATCGACACACACCATCTTTTCGTCGACTTCAAAGCTGCATTCGACAGTACGGAAAGGAGTTACCTGTATGCCGCTATGTCTGAATTTGGTATCCCCGCAAAACTAATACGGCTATGCAAGATGACGTTGCTCAACACCAGCAGCGCCGTCAGAATTGGGAAGGACCTCTCCGAGCCGTTTGATACCAAACGAGGTTTCAGACAGGGTGACTCGCTGTCGTGTGACTTCTTTAACCTGATGTTGGAGAGCATCGTACGAGCCGCAGAACTTAATCGCTCAGGCACAATTTTTTATAAGAGCGTACAATTGCTGGCGTATGCCGATGATATTGACATCATCGGCCTTAACAACCGCGCTGTTAGTTCTGCCTTCTCCAAACTGGATAAAGAGGCAAAGCGAATGGGTCTGGTGGTGAACGAGGACAAAACGAAGTACCTCCTGTCTTCAAACAAACAGTCGGCGCACTCGCGGATCGGCACCCACGTCACTGTAGACAGTTATAATTTTGAGGTTGTAAAAGACTTCGTGTATTTAGGAACCAGCATTAACACCGATAACAATGTCAGCCTTGAAATCCAACGTAGAATCTCTCTTGCCAACAAGTGCTACTTTGGACTAAGTAGGCAATTGAGCAGTAAAGTCCTCTCTCGACGAACAAAACTAACACTCTACAAGACTCTCATCATGCCCGTCCTAACGTAAGGCGCAGAAGCTTGGACGATGACAACATCCGATGAAGCGACGCTTGGAGTGTTCGAGAGAAAGATTCTGCGTAAGATTTTTGGACCTTTGCACGTTGGCAACGGCGAATATCGCAGACGATGGAACGATGAGCTGTATGAGCTTTACGACGACATAGACATAGCGCAGCGAATAAAGATCCAGCGGCTTCGTTGGCTGGGTCATGTCGTCCGAATGGATACAAACGCTCCGGCTTTGAAAGTATTCGATGCGGTACCAGCTGGTGGTAGCAGAGGATGAGGAAGGCCTCCTCTGCGTTGGAAAGATCAGGTGGAGAAGGACTTGGCTTCACTTGGTGTGTCCAATTGGCGCCGGTTAGCACGAGAAAGAAACGACTGGCGCGCTTTGTTAATCTCGGCCAAAATCGCGTAAGCGGTTATCGCGCCAATTAAGAAGAAGAATGACTTAAGTACCCCATCCTTTCTTGTAGCCTTCTCGAGATTCGTTGTTAGACGAGGATGTCCAAAAAATGTTTACTCCGACAATGGTACCAACTTTGTAGGAGCTTCACGATCTTTACGATCAGAATTTAAAGAGTTTATTACGTGCATCCGCATTAACATGGCACTTCATACCTGCAGCAGCCCCTCATATGCGCGGACTGTCGGAAGCAGGTGTGAAAAGCTTCAAAGCGCATTTCAAAAATACAGCCTCTGGTCTGAAATACACTTTTGAGGAGTTTAATACCCTCTTATGTCGAATTGAGTCCTGTCTCAATTCGCGACCCTTGAGTCCCTCCTCCAATGAGCCATCCGATCTAGAGCCTCTCACACCTGGTCACTTTCTGGTTGGCGTACATCTCTTAGCTCCGCCAGAAATAGAAACCAGCGAGAATCCTGCCTCAATTGTGAATCAGTGGCAGAAATTGAAAGCCCTCCATCAAACCTTTTGCAAACGATGGAAAAGGGAATTCCTCATCGAATTGCAAAAACGCACGAAGTGGAAACATCAAAAATATAACATCAAGGTAGGGGACCTTGTCGTCATTAAAGAGGGCAACCTACCACCAAACGAATGGAGAATGGGACGAGTAGTAAAACTACATCCTGGACCCGACAATCAGGTACGCGTCGTGGACATCACGACCCAAAGGGGACAGGTGACTAGACCACTAGTCAAACTGATCCTACTTCCACCTTACTCATAAGAAACGGAAAAATCCACACCTACACCCTCAACGTAAAATCTTAATTAATCCAATACCACTCTTATAGAAACAAATTTCACTTCGCGATTCACCCTTTATTAGAAGGCTATTGACATCACCACACTGTTATACCCTAGCAAACCTAAGAAGCTACAACAACCCCTACAACCTACGAACGATGCAAGTAAGTTCCATAAATTGTACCTATAAAGGGCAGGTGTACACCTGAGGTGACTTGCACAATTTATACATATGCATACCTATGTGTACTTTGCATCAAATGTATTATACTTACATGCATATATATATATATTATATATACATATATGTATCTATATTATGCAACGTTAATCACATAAAAATAGGTACCAAGTAACGAAGCAAAGAGAATTAAGATTTACTGTAGAAAATATAATTTATTTAAAAAAAAAAAAAACAACTAATTAAAAATATTTCGCCACCCTCCGATTACGATAATAATATCTTTACAGATTACGAAAATGACTCGCTACAGTGTAATGAAGAAAAGGGCTAGTCGCCACCCCCATCGATACCCGACAGCGTGCCGTTTGCACAAGCGAGGGAAGGTGCAAACGATGCGGCGACCACCATCACACTATGCTGCATATTCCCGAGGAACGACGCTCGTGGAGCCAGCAAGTCGCTGAGGAAGACAGCGACGCGGTGTCGGTAAATGCGTCGGACGATTTCTCGGAGACACCGATTCCCGATCAAACCACGGCTGGAGCGGAAACTAGGCCTTTTCGCCCAGTTGTGGCCGCAGCGGGAACCAGGCCTTTCCGTATCAGGGTAGACAGGGGATCGAAGACCCCAGCTACAGCACGAACGTCAGCGCGAGCGTGAAGCGGAAACTAGGCCTTCCCGTATCAGGGTAGACAGGGGATCGGAGACCGGGCCTCTTCGACTCCAGCTACAGCACGAACGTCGGCGCAAGCGTGGAGCGGAAACTAGGCCTTTTCGACCACGCACGTGAACGACGTTGGTGCGCCAACGTCCAAGACGCAATGTGCGACTGGCGACTAGGCCTCGCCAGCGAGCATTACCACCCGCATTCCGCGCAGGCGATCTAATTCCGGGACAGGCGCTACGCCCAGTGGCGACGATCATGCCGACCGCCGTCATTAAAATCGAGGCTGGGGGACGCCTTCATCTGGTGCGCGCCCTCATCAACGCGTGCCTACCAGTTACTATTATTGCAAGCGGCCTCGCAAGGGAACTGGGATTATTAAGTACCCACGTAGGAGGCCAAAGGGGATGCGTGATCATTATTCGCGGAAGGAACGGCAATAATAAGCGCGTTGTCACACATGCTGCGGTGGTACCGGGATTCCAGCGCGTCACCCCCTTCCAAAGCGTCGAAACGGCTATAGCGGCGCCTTACGTGCACATGAGACTGGCGGATTCCAGATTTTTTTAATCCACTCCTATCCGCCTAGAGATAGGAGCGGAACTGTACTCCAGCGTGATGATGCAGGAGACCCTACCCCGCTCTCTCAGCACCCTAATGGCGCAGAGTTCAATATTTGGCTGGGTACTGTCCGGGGTCTGCCCGTTAAATTAAACATTTTTATTTTGTATAGTACAGTTTACAAATCAATAAATTTGAATATAACAAATTTTACTTCTTTTTGTGTGCAATAACTATACACGTACATAAAATTTCATCTTTACAGCATTTCAGACGGCACCAGCAGCCTCCGATGTCTCACCACAATATACCGAACGTTGGCTGACACCTCCGTCCTAAAATAATGATTGCTTATCGCAAGGGAGCCGGCATGTATAGGTCACACCCTAATATTTAATATACATTTTTAGCCACCCTAATGGTAACTGCGCCTACCGTTCCGACTGTTGCTAACCACCGTTTCCAGTCGCTGCAACGTGAAGGCCGTTAACCCTGGCATTTCCCCGCCGAACAGTTAAAACGTTTACCGTGTTAAACGTTGTTCGGCGAGGTTACTTTCACTTCAATTTTAATTATAACTTTCACTGCGATTCTCGAATTCCAAGCATCAGGACGTGTCAGCCAGCTAAAAGGTAATTTATTATTAATTATAAATTATACATAACATAATACGTAAGCAACGTATCTCTATTGCATATATATTTCTATGTACATATATATCTATTCTATGCATACATCTATGTATATACTGCAAATAAAATACTAATGACTATATACTGACACGCCTTTGTGCTTTTTATTTTTCTAATATATATCATCGGAGCGACCGTGGAGGCCCCACATTTCTGAACCGCCCATTGCGTCGCACTCCGATGATAACAGTCTGAACTATGTGAAAGTTCAGGTGGTGTACCCCAAGGCAGTGTTATGGGCCCCATCCTATACTTGCTATACACATACCACCTACCAGATTCTAAGGAAATAATAGTCGGAACGTTTGCGGATGACACTGCCGTACTCACAACTGACTCCAACCCCCATGTGGCCTCACAAAAACTACAGAAATCACTTGATAAAACAACTCACTGGTTGAAATAGTGGCGCATTAAGGCAAACCAGACAAAATTTTCTCAAGTTACTTTTACACTAAATCGAAATACTTGCCCACCCGTTAAGCTCAATAATACAATTATCCCACAAAATAACTCAGCATGCATCTTGATAGTAAACTTACATGGAAAACTCATATTTTCACCAGCTTATATTGGTTACTAAATCGAAATTCTCATTTTTGTCCCGACAGTAAACTTTCACTTTGGGGCACTGCAGCTAACTCCAATATCGAAATACAGAGCACACTCGATAACGTAAACTAATTCAAACCAAGGCAGTTCACGTTAACACAAGTGTTCACATTTTGGAATGCCCCAAAAAACACACACATTTAAATTCACATTTTGGCGGCATAAACATTGCCGAAACTCGCCCATTCTCCGTCCGTTGTCAGTTCAGCTTCATTTGGGTGAGAAGGAGCGTTGTCGATTAGGAGGAGAGCATTAATTGGTAAGGCTTTCTCTTTTAAAAACGATGTAACCTTAAAAATCGGACTAAACTTAAAAGAAATATTCGCGTGTGGAACAAATGACCATTGCTTGAAAATAGCCGACGTCATCCAGACGGATTTCGAGCTCTTATAGTCGGTGGGACACTGAAAGTTTTTAAAGCAGCGTGGAGTCTTCACCTTTCCAATTACCAAAAGCTTAAGCTTGTGGGATCCAGTGGCGTTTGAACAGCATAGAAACGTGATTCGCTGCTTCTCGGACTTTACCCCTGGGGCTCTCTTCTCCAAACTTGACGCGTACGTTTTCTCTGGCAAAAGTCTCCAGAATAACTTCGACTCTAATTCGGCCATTTTAGCTTTAAGTTTTTCTTTAAAGGGATCCACTAGCTGAGGTTGCGAAGACAGTTTTTCGCCTGATATTTTAAGAAGGCGAAAACCGTACCTCTTCTTGAATCCTTGGAGCCATCCATCACTAGCGAAGAAGTTTGCTTTATTTTCTTTAAATTTTACATGCAGTGTTTTTGCCTTTTCCTTCAACATTAGAGCACTTACTGGCCAGTTTTTATCTCGCATTCGGATAAACCAACGATAAAGACCTCTCTACATTTTGGTCAACCCTGAAGAACGCAGTGTTTTTCTATTTCCATAAAATCACTTGCTTTTTCGCTTTAATGTTACAAATTGTTGATTCAGCAACATTATATTTCTTTGCTAAAATCGTCACATCTTTTTTAAAAAGCCGAGAATTTTAGCCTTTGTTTTAATGTCAAGCACACGGGTTTTTTAGAACTCATTCTCATCAGAAAACATAAGACGAAACACTCTTTGCAACACTCCTTACATGCAATTACGAATAAAATGCCAATTTTATAATTATGGGGTTCACGTTATCGAGCGCGCGCTGTACTTCAAAGATTCCAGTCAAGAACTCTCAGAATGATCTCAAACGCCCCTGAAGAAATAAGAAAAAATAATGTAGCGTGCAAAAGCTTTGTCTGAATTTGAGCAGAGACACATTTCGGCATGGAGAGTGTGAGGCTTTACAATGCGAGATAGTGTTTCAAAATTAAACTTTTTTTTGGATTATTTTCATTTGAAAGAAAAGTACGGATGCACCAAGAGAAGTGTTAGAAAACAAAAACTTAGCGCTAGCTATAAATAAATCAAAAGGCCCTGCTGAAATTAAACATACTCTTTCGAAGTTACTACCCGTCGTGTGCAACAAATTTTGAATATTAAAACACGAGTGCCCAAACCTAAGTTAACCACGCAACACAAACAAGCCAGATTGACATTTGCAGAACAGTATCAATTTTGGGAAGATGAATGGAATAGAGTAATTTGTTCCGATGAAAAAAAATTCTATCTGGACCAGATGGTTTCCAAATCTATTGGCACGATAAATGAAAGAAAAAGGAGGAGAGGACGTCTCATAATTTCGGAAGGGGTTCGGCCATAGTTTAGGCAGCCATTAGTGTCAAAGACAAAACGCCTTTATATAATATTTCATATCAACAAAAATGAGTAGTGTCAAGTATATAGAACTTCTAGACGAAGTATTTAATCCCTTCCTTGATGATAATGATGATGATGAAAGGATGACAACGCAGCTGTTCATGCTTCCAAATCAAGGAAAGAGTTTTTGGCATCGAAGAAAATACCAATTTTAGAAGGACCTGCCTGTAGCTTTGGCCTTAACCCAATCGAAAATATATGGGCAATACTTTCTCAATCAGGTTTCGAAACTAGAAGACATAAAGTCGAATGGTAAAAAATTGACTAACATTTTAAAAACGTGTAATCAAATCGATGCCTCAACGTCTTCAACAAATTATGACCAAAGGAGGATCCAACATAAATTACTAAGCTCCAAATTATAAATTTACCCCATGAATTATATTTTTTTTCTTTTATATATAATGACATTGGTCTTAGGCGAGCCCGAAAAAACAGTTGGTAGGACGAGGAATATGATGCTGCCGCACAAAGACAATCGGAGCTGAAAAATGAAGAGAAACGTATTATCAGAAAAAACCAGCTGGAGATGCTGGCCAACAGGAGCAGCGTCCGAAATTTCTACCAGAAGGTTGGGCGGCTTACAGAAGGTTTTAAGACCACGGCGTTTTCCTGTAAGAACAAAGATGCCGATCTGGTGACTGACATCTAGAGCGTACTTACATTATGCAGGGAACACTTGTCGAACTTGTTAAAAAGTGACAGCTGCGCATATCACAGAGAATGTGAAGATCTCGATACTCCAATCGTTAACGACAGTTGCGTTCCGCTACACGACCATGACGAAGTGAGAATAGGGATAACGCGGCTAAATAACAACAAAGTCGCAGGAGCCGATGGACTGCTGGCTGAGCTATTCAAACATGGCGGCGAGGAATTTGTAAGGTGCATACGAGGTGTGTTCAAAAAGTATTGCGAATTTTTTGTTTTTTCAAAAACTATTTATTTATTAATTAATATCTATTTTGTCCCCTTTAAAGTAATCCCCATGAGATACTATGCACTTGTACCAATGCTTTCTCCAATCTCCGAAGCACTTCAAAAAATCATTTTTTTATCTTGTTCAGCTCCTCCTTCGATGCCGTCTTTATCTCGTCAATCGTAGCGTAGCGTCGTCCTTTCATGGGCCTCTTCAGTTTTGGGAACAAGAAAAAGTCACAGGGCGGCAGATCTGCGGAATACGGTTGTGCACAAGCAACGATGTGTGAGCAGCGGCGTTTCTGGCGGATTGCTTCGCACAAATTGCGCATAACTTGGAGGTAATATTCCTTATTGACCGTTTACCCTGTGGCAAGAACTCATGATGCAAAACGACCCTGCAATCGAAAAAAAGGGTAAGCAAAACTTTTACATTCGAGCGAACTTTGCGCGCCGAAAAAGGTCTTGTTTCGTGCGGTTGCTTCCATTCAGATGATTGAGCTTTGGTTTCCACGTCATAACCATAAACCCACGATTCGTCACCAATTATAACCCTCTGGAGCAAATTTGGGTCGTCGTGTTCATGCGATGCTGCTTTTGTTCGAAATTGAGCAGTTTTGGTACGAATTTTGCGGCGACCCGTCTCATGCCCAACTCATTGAAACAAATCGAATGGCACGAGCCAATCTATCGTGGGTGCGACCTTAGGTAGCGCAGCCACAGGGAAGGCGCTTACTCATCGCATCGGAAATGCAAGGATATGGATGAAGTGGCCTCCAAGGAAAACGTGCACAACGTCTGGTTTTTACAATGTCTAGGTGGCACGGAGGCACTCAAATGGCCATCATTAGCCTACCAGCTCTGAAAGCCAAAAGGCTAATGGAGATTGGCAAAGTCAAAATTGGATGGGTCGTCTGTCACTTGCGAGAACGTGTCTCGATACAAAAATACTATAGGTCTCTAGGATACGGTCACATGTCACGCACCTGTGCTAGTGCATTCGATAGATCTAAGCAGTACAGGAAATGTAGAGTTGACAGTCACATCGCCAAGGATTATCAAAATAGCCCGAAATGTGTGCTCTGCGAGACCGACAGAAAGAAGAATATCAACCATATTACCGGGTGCCCTGCATTCAGGAGAGCTCTAACAAATAAATGAGAATTGTTCAGATAAATCTTAACCACTGCGAGGCCACCCAAGACCTATTATCACAAAGAGTTAAAGAAATTAGAGCAGATATTGCCATTATAAGAGAGCCCTACAGGTGTGAAAACCACAACACATGGGCCTCTGACAGCAAAAACTGCGCGGACATCTGGCTGTGTGGAGGACTCGCTTTCCAAGATAATCATTGGTAGCTAGTAAGGAATCGCCTTTAATCATATCGGGGATTTCAATGCCTGGGCAACCGAATGGGACGGTAAATAAATAAGGAGAGATGCTTATTGGAGCAAAATGGAAGGGCGAGAAGCCTGATAACGAAGTCCTTAAATATATGATTGAGCAACTTCAACCCCTTGATGGTTCTGCCGAGAATAGGGAAAAACTCCTAGTAGAAGGACTAAAACAAGCTTGTGGTGGCCCCATGCCCGGGTGAATAATGTACCATCACATATATCCATGCTACTGGTGGTATGAAAACATCAAATCAATAAGATCTCAATGCCTCCGCGCTAGACGCAAGATGCAGGCCAGTGGAGGGAGATCTGATTTTGTTGAAAATGTTAAAAATCTTAGATCAGTCAGGCACTCGCTAAAACTAGCAAGCAAGAAAGTTTCAATACAGTTTCAAGTTTCAAATCTGCCTTAACGAAGGCAATCTCCCAAAGAGATAAAGGTATTCTCTCCACATAACAGTTTGGTTTCAGGAATACCGCTCAACAGTGGATGCTATCAAATACGTGACAGATTAAGCAACAGAAGCTATTGAAGGCAAGTGGTAGCTCTGGACATTAGAACCGCTTTTAACACAGCTAGCTGGCAGGGTATACTAGAAACCTTCGCAACCACACATACCTAGTGATATTATCAGAACGATTAAAAGCTATTTCACGGACCGTAAAATGAAGTTTAGAAGCGACTAAGGCATTGAGGAGTATATCGTGTCAGCAGGTGTTCCTTAAAGATCAGTTCTGGGCTCATTGTTAAAGAACTTAATGTATGGCGGGGTTCTAAGACTGGACCCCTAAAACTAAAGCCATTGTATACGCGGATGACATCACGGTGGTAATGGTAGCAAAACATATCCACGAAATTGAGAGGATCGCCAGCGAATCAATAAGCAGGATCATGTCGGTCTCCTTGCCGCGGAGATGAGGCTTAAGTGGTTATTTAACCCCATGTTATGGAGATTAACTTACCATGAACTAAGAGGGCAGCTCCATATAGGAATTAGGTATCCACCCATCCGCGGTACGGCGGAATTGGTGACCACCCAAGTAGGAACCGCACTACTAGTGGTGAAAAATGGCACATTGGCTATGTCAATGAAGAGTCGAGTGGATGAGAGCGATACACCGTCGTCGAAACAATTCTAATCAACTGAACAAGTTGTGGAGAATGTGGAGATGGCGGACAATCTCTCAGTAGACTCAGATGGATCTCTGGTACCGAGTAAGTCTTTGGCAATGGTTAAACCTGGTGCGAATCAGGTAAGTTCCAGGATACAGGTGCTGGTCTATCCGCAAGGCAGATCAAGCGAGGAAGACAGAAGGCGAAGAAAGCCGAAGCATAAGCTAAGATTATGCAAACGGGAAAGCATGCCAGAACAGAGGATTCCTCTGTAACGTTGCATTCATCTGGAAACGAAACGTGCCAACGAGCTCAATTGTCGAATGATACTCTTCCGTCAACGTCTGGCGAATCATTCGCGAGAATAGCAGCAAATCCAGTGACGGTGTAGATACATACCGACAGACAATTTATTGTTGACGATCTATTGTCCAAAGAGCAATACGACTATCTTCACAGCTATCTTTGGAAAGCTATCGGTGAGTCGAAAGACGCGCTGACTTTCGAGGGTAAAATGCCATCCACCATCGTAAAGGAGTACTGTTCCAATGCCTTTTCCCCAGAATGGCTGGAAAAAGAGATAGCAAAAATTCCAGCCTGCGAAAAAAAAGTTCGTTCTTGTTGAGACTAGCAAAGAAAGGCTGGTACAAGCGAGTGTCTGGATTCCGGGACCTTCCTGTAGTTCAGCATAACTCCTCACACGCATCCGTGTTCAAAATAAAGATCTTGGAGAGTATACTCGTGAAGTAGGCAGAAATCAGCTACCACTTCGGAGGCGAGTTCCCACCTGGTAATGGGTATAGATCTTGGGTCTCTCAAGATGCTGAAGTCGAAGTATGGGTGCAGTCCTTACCTACATCTGGGGCGAATCCATTTCCATGTCCAGGATAAGGTGGAGGACAAAGCGTAAATATACTCAGTCTCATGACTGATGTAATATTTACACAGATAAATCTGCAGCATAGCAAAGCGTCTACAGCTCTCCTGTGCCGTAGGCATGAAAAAACTGCAAACAAACCCACACATAATACTAATACAAGAACCATGGGTATGTGACAAGCGTATCTGTGGCCTAGGTGCTATGTCGTGGGGACAAATACTTCATTGTGAAGGGAATGTGAGACCGCGAGCATGTATTATCATGCCGTGGTTGATCGAACAGACGATGTTAAAAGAGCTATGCTTCGGAGATATCGTTGTTGCAAAAATAAAGTACAGGGTGGCGCACGAATCGTGCTACAAAAACAAAACGTAATATCTTTTTTTCTGTTTTATTTTGCAGATTAGTATTTAGATTTACAAAAAATGGAGGCTTGGGATACCGAAAAGAGGATTTGGATAGTGCAGCGGTACCATGCTTTGCAGTCCATCATTTCCGTCCAAAGGGAATTTAGGCGGGAGTTTGGCGGCACTCCCCCGAGCAGATGGACCATTATGAGGCTGGTGAACATGTTTGCTGAATCTGGAAGCATCGCACGCAGACCGTACCATCGAGATCCCCATGTTCGGGTCGAAGCCACAATCGCGACTGTAGCATCGTCAATTCAGGCAAATTCAAGAGTTTCGACTCGGAACTTGTCGGCGCAAATTGGAGTTAGCAGACGGTCATTGCAGCGGATAGTTCATGATGACTTAAACTTGTTTCCGTACAAAGTTCAAATCACAAGCAAATTAAACCCTCTGGATTTGCCTATTCGCCTGGAATTTTGCCAAAAAATTATTGAAATGGCCGAAGAAGACAACAACTTCATAAATTGCTTGTTTATGTCTGATGAGGCCCATTTTGATCTAAACGGCAACGTAAACAAGCAAAATTGCCGTATATGGAGTCAATCAAATCCGCAAATACTCCATGAGATGGAACTGCACCCAGAACGAGTCACAGTGTGGTGCGCAGTTTCATCAAGGTGCATTGTCGGGCCATACTTCTTCGAAGAAAACGGTGTAACAGCGACTGTAAATGGGGACCGTTATTTAAACATGTTGAAGGAGTTTTTTTATCCAGAACTGCGGCGAAGACGTATCCCTTTTAACAGCATTTGGTTCCTGCAAGATGGAGCAACTGCACATATAGCCAGACCGGTTATGGAGGAGCTCCAACGAAAATTTAGAAATAAATTGATATCCAGAAATTCCACTTTCCGCTGGCCCCCAAGGTCACCTGACCTCACTGCACCAGATTTTTTTTTATGGGGTTATCTCAAACAAGAGGTGTATAAAGCAAAACCAAGTAATTTGACTGAATTGAAGTAGTCCATCACAACAATAATTGAGGCGATCCCGACTTCAACCCTTCAGTGCGCAATGAACAATTTTCTCATCAGGTGTCGCATATGCGTGAATGAGCATGGAGGTCATTTACGTTCTATTATTTTCAAAACTAATTAGTTACATAAAATAAAATTGAATTATCTATACAATAAAAAAACAAAAAGTTAAATACATTGATTAGAAAAAAAGTTATTACGTTTTGTTTTTGTAGCACGATTCGTGCGCCACCCTGTACTTGAAAAGTAGGAACAGTGTCGAAGCTATCATAGTTTCGGCCTACCTACCCTACGACACTTTACAGCCACCTCCTTCGAGGGAGCTAAGAGAAGTGGTAAAGTATGCAGAATCCAATAATCTTATTATCTTCTTCTTTTAAATGCCATTGAGTTTGCTTAAATATCTTTATTTTTCACTGAGATATCGCATTTTGAAGTCTCCATGTTTCGACTATGTAATCGACCGTATCACGTCTCATGTTATCTCAATGGATTTTCGAATATCGAAAAATTCACAAACATGGAAACTTTAAAAAGCGATATCTCAGTGAAAAATAAAGATATTTAAGCAAACTCAACGGCATTTAAAAGAAAAAGACTTATACTTTAAAATACTATGTTTACTTTTTTATGAAAAGCAAAATCTGCGTAGCTACATAACCTCAAAAATGGGCAAAAACAGCGTTTTTTGCACTTTTAGGTTAGGATATCTCAAACGTGATAGAGCAATTTAAACCCCGGATTCGGATTCTGCGCAAAAAATTACTTCGAAAATGACCCTAAACTTTCCTAGAACAAAACGTTGTTGACCTGTGTAATTGATGTCTTGCGAAATGTGTGCTTATTTCTAAATATTTTTAAAACATATATCATTAAAAATTAAATATTTAAAAAATAAATTGTTAGCCCTAACCTGATAATAAAAATATAAGAAATTTGTCTTGTCTAAGTTGGTCTTATAAAATTTTCATGTGGTATATGTTGTGTGCGGTCCCCTAGTAGACGAATAAGGGCGTCGCCTACATATAATAAAAATAGGCACAATCGGTACAAATTACAAAATAAGCAAAAAATTTAAAATTGGGAATTAAATGAAATTATTCAAAATAGAAACACAAAAGTAATCAATCAACACGGATAATATAATTATGAAGAAATACATAAAACATTGAAATTTTTAAATATAATATAAAAAGTGGTTAAAAAAACAAATTTGTGAACCAACAAACGGAATAACTTAAAAAAGTATTAAATTAAAAATAACGACTAACGAAGGTAACTTTTCGCTTTTCATAACTTAAAAATAGCTAACAAAAGTATGCTTGTAAAATATCTCAAGCTTAAACTCCCTTACCAATGCTTTTAAGCCATAAAAATATTTACATATATATACACTATTCAGCAGAAACTTATTGAATTAAAAAACATATTATATTATAACGCATATATATACATAGGTTAGGTTAGGTAGTAATGGTTGCCCCGAGAGTGAGTCCATTTGGACGAAAGAAGCTCGGTTCATCCTTTGTGATACCATTGCGAGAGTGGAAAAAAAGTAAAGAAAACAAACCATAGGGCGAAAAGGGGAGGGGTGGGGAGGGTTGAGTATTTGTGGACTACGAACGGTGACTAATTTGCGCTTATGTTAGCCGTTTTATGCTGCTGATAAAGTTCATCAGATTTTTGATATCAAGACCTGCTATATCAGCAGGAGGAGAAAAGAAGTGAGAACCAAGATGCTAGAGTCTTAGTCCCGCTAAGGAGCAGGTGCTGAGATGATTCCACTTCATCCTCCATACAGCTGACGCAAAAAGAACTCGAAGTTCTTCCGTGTCTCACGACATGTATACCCCGTGGATAGTGCCTCCTGAGGATGCCTACGAAATTTTAGAGATGAGAATTTGTCATCCTCAGAATATCCCTCGAACGCCTCCTATCCAAACGTGGCCCGAAGGACTTCGCGACCTTACACGTTCGTGTATTTGCCCAGCGCTCGCTGAGGTGGTGCAAAGCCCATCCTTCCAGGAGTAGAGCGCAGGTTGTCAAGGGGATCCCGATCCTCTCCTTTCGCGGGCGCACTACGTCACAGGTCCTTTATCTAGCCAGCTCGTCAGCTTCGCAGCTACCAGCAATCCCACTGTGACCAGGTACCCAAATTATCCTTATGTCGAAGTGTTCTGATGCAAACGAGAGAGAGACCAGGCATTCCCTGACCAATTTCGAATTCACCATAATAGAGCCTAGGGCTCTAATTGCCACTTGGCTATGGGAGTAAATATTTACCTTCTTATTACGCAAGTAAGTAGCCAGTAGCGGCCACTTTAGAACACACTGCAGAATACTCTTCCTCCAACCCTACCACCCAACTTCGACCATCCACAAACAGGTTAACCAGGCTCTGTCCCCAAGTGTAGCCCCGGTCCACTCCTTCCTTGATGGCATATGGGTGGAGAAAGTTCCGCTTGGACTAAGCGAAGGCACGCACTGATCCGTCGACGAGAGGATGTACTAAAAGTTTCTGAGGATGCTTGAGTGCCCATAAGTGAGATTGAGCTTATAGCTCAAGCCCCTCTGTCTGATTGCGGTACGTGCAGCAGCAATTCTGCCTGCGATATCTATAGGTACCACATTTAACATTACATTAAGCGCTAGAGTAGGAGTAGTTCGAAGCGCCCCCACTGATTCCAATGAGTGCAGACCTTTGAACTCCCCCTAGTTATTTAAGAGATGTCGTCCTCTCCAGTGAGTTCCACCAGACAACGACTCCATATAACAAGCTTGCCTTTATTATGGCATTAAGAGCCAAAATGCAACTCTAGGCGAGAGGCCCCATCTTTTGCCAATTGCGCCCTTGCATCCATACAAGGGGGTTGTTGCCTTCCTTACTCTCTCCTCAATGTTGGGCTTCCACGTTAGTTTACTGTCAAGGATTAGACCTAGGTACCTCACCTTGTCCGAAAGCGCCAACAGAGCGCCCTCCATTGAGGGGAGTTGAGTTCTGGGTATTTTATATTTCCTCGTGACAAGGACGAGCTCCGTCTTAAGAGGATACACCGATAAGCCGCAGTCCGCTGCCCATCGAACAACTACGCTCAGATATTACTGCATTAAATCGCACAGGGTGTATACAAATTTTCCTCTAATAATAAATGCCACATCGTCCGCGTAGGCAATCACCCTACAACCCGTCCTCATCAGCTCCTCCAGTAAATCATTGATAAGAATGATCCAGAGAAATGGTGAGAGAACACCGCCTTGCGGTGTGCCCCTGCTCACCTGCTGGCGGAGAGAGACATATCATATGTATGTATATACACAAGATGAATTAAAAGGAAAAGCCTAAAAGGTTATTAGAGGCTTTGTAAAATTCTAAAAACACACTTTAACTTGCGTTTCAATTGAATTTATTTAAAAACAAATAATTATAAATAAATACTAACACAAGCCTCGAACGAGCACCGCATGGATCGGGATCGGTACGGGAATCAACAACCCGATTAAGAGTGTTTTGCGTGGTCAACCTGCAACCACAAATGCTAGTAAGCCCTGGGCACGCCTAGAATGGACACCAGAGATGAACATCACAGTTATGCGATGCTACCTTCTGCTCAAATATGAACGAGACGGTATCAATAAAACGGTCCGCGGATGACATATGGCAAAATAAATTTTTTGTTTTTTGGTAGGACTTTTATAAGCTTACATGGCAAATTTCAGCGTGATATGTCACACAGTTTGTTTTCTGTGCTACTGTAAACAAGTCAAGCTCGAGTGTGTTCTTCGAATTTAACGATGGAAATTCAAAGAATTTGTTTGAAATTTTGTTATTCCAACAACATTTAGGCTTCAGACGCCTTAAAAATGTTGCAGACAACCTATGGGGACTCTTCCCTATCGCGTGCACGTGTTTTCCAGTGGTACAAATCGGTCAGAGAGGGCCGTACATCGGTTGAAAACTTGCCTCATGAACGTCGTCCAGCAACATCAGTAAACGACGAAAACATCGGAAAAGTAAAGGAAATTGTGCTTGAAAATCGCACAAATCGCACAATCGGTTAACGCTGAATATTATTTAGACGTTTTAAAGCGTTTGCGCGAGAACATTCGTCTTAAAAGAAAGGAATTGTGGGACAACAAGTCATGGTTCTTGCATCACGATAATGCACCAGCTCACACATCACGTCTTGTTCGCGATTATTTGAACAAAAATAATGTTAATATCGTTCCGCAAGCACCGTATTCGCCTGATATGGCTCCATGTGACTTTTTCCTGTTTCCCAAGCTCAAGTTGCCGCTCCGTGGAAAACATTTTGAGACAATTGAAGTCGTAAAAGAGAATTCGAAGAACACACTCGAGCTTGACTTGTTTACAGTATCACAGAAAACAAACTATGTAACATATCACGCTGAAATTTGCCATGCAAGCTTATAACAGTCCTACCAAAAAAAAAAAAATGTATTTTTGGCATATGTCATCCGCGGACCGTTTTATTGATAATGTCTCGTTCATATTTGAGTAGAAGGTATTATCAAGCCACAAAAATGGAGCTAAGTACTAAAGACGAAATGCGGAACTTATTTCTCCAAATACACCCACAATTTGAGGACGTAATTACCGCATAGAGGTCAATAGATCAGAAATGGACCATTATTGTAAGCAACCATTTATCGGAAATCAAAATTGACAACATAAAACAAAATGTAGTAGCGCACTTTAAGCTACTATCAACACAAAATCAGTCTTTAACGCGAACACATGCACCATGAACATAGCAACACGAAGCAATTGAAGTAAAAGATAATCAGCCCTATCATAGAATACGTCGTAGAAAACCTTCGAATACGAATGTCGACTACGAATACGAAAAAATTGTAATCGTGGGCTCCATGTGAACACGAAAAAAGTGCTGCCAAACTCATATGTCAAATTTTGATATTTCGACTACAGCTCACTTCAATCTAAACAAGACCTTTTAGCAAATAAAACCTGTAATCCTAGGTGTAATTCGAACCGTGCCTATGGGTGAATGGCACAACGTAAGTGTGTCTTACAACGGTGACCTCCAGATATCGGGCGCTCTCTGGTTGTAATTAGCCTTACCGCGACACCGGGCCACTGTCGTGGCTCGACCTTCCCTTCCCATTTACTCGTGGGACCACATGGCAGAGTCAAACAATAACTTATTAAAAAGGGCAGGAGTGCCTAATATAAACCAGGTCGATAACGACCTTTCGGTAAACAGTGCCGAACTACCAACAACATCGCAGGCAGCTAGGGGCAACCAATGCCCTCCAACTGCCAGCGAAATCAAGGATATGGAAGTTGACGACATGGCCCTGGAGTCAGATGGCAAAGCTTCTGCAATATCCCCTGAGGAAGAGGTGAAACTACTAGCTTCTCCCACTCGTGAAAGGATGAAAACAAGGTGCGGCTGTGTGGTGCCGCCAGAAAGCGTCTAAAGTATATTACTTCCTGAGAAAGGGTCACAGCATTGACGAGGCAAAAGAGCTGGCTCAGAAACCAGCTGATCTGAAGCGCCAACGCTCCAGCAGCACCACGCCAAAACAAAGCTCCCCTAAGCTTGCCAATTTACAGGGGAGCTCTAGCGTTGGAAGAAAGGCAGACGAGACTACCGAAACGAAAGGACCAAAGGCAGCAGTGCTTAATCCAGAAGTCAAGGTAGACTTAACGAAAATGTCTTACAAAGACGCGGCGTGTAGCACGAAGTTGGGAATAATGCCTCCTGACTATCCAACTACAATATGGTCGACGGATAAACTAACGGCCATACAACATCCTATCCTGGAGGCTATAAGCAGACTGGTGCTGCAAAGCCCAAATTTAATAGCTGCACCTTTCGCCCACGATATATTACATAGTTATCTCATGCGACTGCGATGATACGGCTAATTGGCTAAAGGAAGCAGTTCCTAAGCTGAAGCCGTGGAAAGATGTACAGCTGAAGATTGTACAGGAGACAGATATACCGCGCCCCACTTTCCAGAATTGGATAGCACCTCAACTGAGGATATTATCAGCATCCTTGATGGCCAAAACGAGGGCCTCAACACGAAAGACTGGCGGATGCTCAACAGGGTGCGCAAGGGTACTGTGGAAGAAATTACTGTTGCTATCGACCCAATCTCCGCAGAGGTCATAAAAACCCTCAATAATTGGCTGAACTACGGGTTCGGTAAAACCCAACTTCGGCCAAAATCTAAAGGCCCGATTGATCCGCCCAAGGTTACCGAAAAGGACTCTGAACCTTCGGTGAAACAAAGCTCGGCGGAAGCAGGAACTTTGACTCCAACGGCTTCAATGGCCCAGAACGATAAAGCCAGTTGCTCCAGACACGAGGCAGAAAAGCCAACAACAACCGGCACATGGCGCTATAACGTGGCGGGGCATTCGCATGCGACCACCGCTGCAGGCCGATAAAAAAGCGCACAGACACAACAAGACTCGAAGAGGGGATCAGATGTCCGCTGAGGAAGCAGCCCTGCTGAAAAACAACCGAGGTAATAAAAAGGCAGCAATTGCCAAACGAAGGATCACTAGATGACCTGGCCAAAGCAAAAACCTCGTAACAGCAGAAGGCTACTCGGATGCCTTCAAATAAATTTCCATCACGCAAAAGCAGCCTCGGACGTTTGGATGTAGCTTTCATTTAAGAACCATGGGTACGTAAAGGAGTCGTTCTGGGACTCCAGAGCGTAAACGGAAAGTTGATACATGCTGCTCTGCTCCCAGAGCGGTGTTGATAATAAATAATCAACTAACCTTTATCCCAATTTCACAGTTTTTTACAGAAGACCTGGTGGCGATTTGGGTAAGAGTGCCAACGAGCAAAGGTGATCATGAGGTAGTACTTGCCTCCGCTTACCTTCCAGGAGATGAGGTTACTGCTCCAACAAGAGAGGTTATAGCCCTGGTGGAATACTGCCAACAAAAACGTCTCCGCTGGATCCTCTGCTGTGATGCAAATGCGCACCACACAGCGTGGGGGAGCACAAACATAAATCCAAGAGGTAAGTACCTTCTTTGATTTCTACTTAGGTATAATATATCTATCCTAAATCGAGGCAACGAACCGACTTTCATTAATGCAATCAGGAGAGAAGTCCTTGACATCACTCTCTCTAGTCCTAGTGCTTTGCCCGAAACGTCAAATTGGCATGTGTCAGAGGAAACATCTATGTCGGATAACAGACATATTAGATTGGTATAGGTGCGACCAAACCAGAAATGACATTTTACAGAAACCCTAGAAAAACTAATTGGGACTACTTTCACTTTTGTTTAGAACAAAGTGTTAACTGCTCTAGGCGTCATATTCAGCTAATATCTGAGGTTGAGTTCGAATCGAACGAACTACACTCAAACATAACATCTGAGTTTCATGAAAGTTGTCCAGTAAAAGTGAAAAAGCCATAAAGAAATGTTCCTTGGTGGAAAAGTACAATTTTCGACCTGCGTAAAGAAACAATAACCTTATGGAATAGAGCTAAAGCAACGGGGGAATGGTCCTCTTACTCAACAGCCCTAACCAACTGCAATAAAGAATTGAGGAAATCTAAAAGGGCTACTTGGAGGAATCATTGTGAAAAGATTTGTAGTCTTCCGAATGCTATTTGTATCCAAAAAGCCCTATTAAAAGATCACTCAAACGGCATTAGTACCCTGAAAAAGCCAGATGGAAGCTACACAAGGAATCCAGAGGAAACCAGTCAACTTCTGCCGGACACTAACTTCCCTGGATCACTTGTGATAGACGAGATCTCTGTTCTGGCAGAAACTACTACATCTGCGAGTGCTGAGAACTTAGATCTAGCAAACAAGCTATTCCATGAAAAGCGGGTACAATGGGCGATATCAACATTTAGCCCATACAAATCTCCTGGACCTGATGGGATATTCACCCTTTCTTTTACAGCAGGGTGCACACCATATTATCCCTAATTTGACCAGACTATACAGAGCAAGCTTACTGCAAGGATATTTACCTACAAAATGGGCTGAGGTTCAGGTTGTATTTATTCCAAAGGTAGGGAAAAAACCCGAACAACTGCCTAAATCATACAGAGCAATTAGTCTCAGCTCATTTTTCCTTAAAACAATGGAAAAGATAGTTGATCAGTATATTAGGGAAAACAATCTAGCTAACTTCCCACTGCATCGACTTCAATTTGCCTATCAACAGGGAAAATCCACTGAGACCACAATACACAGCCTGGTAACAGTTATTGAAAAGGCTATTGAGTCCAAACAGATAGCTCTATGTGCATTTATTGACAAATCAGGGGCTTTTGATAACACTTCCTATGAGGCAATCTATAATGCCCTATATCTAAAGGAGGTACCTGAACCCATCACTAGATAGATAATATTCATGCTGAAATCTAGGACGATCAGCACCGAACTAGGAGGAACAATCAAACCTATCAAAGCCACAAGAGGTTGCCCTCAAGGAGGCGTACTCTCTCCTCTTTAGTGGACTCTAGTCATAGATGAACTTCTCCACAAACTGAACAACCTAAGTTTTCGCACTCAGGGCTACGCTGCTGACCTAGTAGTTTATGTATTAGGCTGGCATGAGGAAACCATTTCGGATCGCATGCAGCAAGCACTTACAATAACAAACAAATGGTGCATGGAAAAACGGTTTTCCATTAACCCATCCAAAACAGCACTTGTACCGTTTAGTAGGAGAAGGAACATAAATCTCAAATGTTCGACCCTTAATGGAACAACACTTCAAATCTCGACAGAAGGGAACTATCTTGGCGTCAGTCTTGACAAAACGCTTACGTGGAATTCCCATATTGAGAGAGTTACTTCAAAAGCCACAAGGGCATTCTTTTCCTGCACAAGGCTTTTTGGTAAGACATGGGGACTAAACCCTAGAATGACCTTCTGGAAATTCACCACAGTTGTGAAACCCATAGCCAATTATGCATCCTTAGCATGGTGGCCCAAGGTCAAGCAAAGAAAAGCAGTAAACGAATTAAACAAACTGCTTCGCCTGATATGTGTTGGTATTACAGGGGCTATGAAAACATGTCCCACGGAGGCATTGGGTGTGCTCCTGAACATACCACCGCTTCCAATCTTGATTGAAACGGAAGTTTACTTGAGTGCCTTAAGATTAAAAGGTATATCTGAACTTAAAAGTGGGGATATGAAAGGACATTTAAAGATCTTATAAAATTTCCTACATAGTCCCATTCTTCATAGGGATGATATAGTATCACCCAAACCAATACTCTTCAGGAACTTCCAAGTTAAAATTAATGAACGCACAGACTGGAGAACTAATTCTATCACTTTCAAACCTGGCTCTCAGCTATGGTTTACTGATGGGTCCAAATTGGAAAATGGTAGAACAGGGGCAGGAATCAATGGGCCTAAATTCAAAAAATCGATTCCGATGGGATTTTACCCATCAATATTCCAGGCAGAAATACATGCCATTGAAATATGTGTGAGAGAATGTCTTAGGAGCAAAATGAGAGGTATTCACATCTACATACTTTCGTATAGCCACATACATACATATAACATAGTAACACTACTTTATATAACATAGTAACACTATGCTGAATTCCGGGACATGAAGGACATGAGGGAAATGAAATGGCTGATGACCTTGCAAAACAAATGAGCAAATATGCAACTTACTGGTCCTGAGCCTTTCTGTGGACTCACAAAAGGCCACATTAATGAATTCCTTAGGCAATGGAAGAAAGAAAATTTGCTACACACTGGCTAAACTGTGCCGGTCAGCGTCAAGCCAAACTATTCCTAAGTCCCAGCAAAGGAATATCTGACAAGCTTCTTTCACTAAGCAGAGTAGATCTGCGTCTTTTAACAGGATATCTTACAGGCCACTGCAGCCTGAGATATCATCTAAATAATATTGGTCTATCTGAGACCAATGTCTGCCGCTTTTGCGAAATGGACATAGAAAGCTCAGAGCATGTGCTTTGTGAATGTCCTGCGTTGGGCAGACAGAGACTTCATCACCTTGGTGGTATCGTAGTGTCTCCATGCAATCTTTGGAGCAACAAACCCAAAATTGTGCTAAAATTTTTAAAAAGCCTAAAACTCTAGGGTTAAAAAAATAGGCCTTTCACAATAGATCAGCTCTGGTCGCAGTGCGTAATGGCCTTCTAATAATAATAATATTGCGTTGACATGTGTGGCTGCGTTAATGAAGAAGGAATATGAGAGAAGCAAACAGAGTTTCAGAATTGAGCGAAAAATATTCAGGGATGCAAGCAACTCTCTCGATATGGTGGGACCAATATAAGGTCTTGCCTTTTTGTTAAATACGGTTTAAAACGGGTGTATCAAAAATTACCGGTTAAATAAAGCTGCATTGCATGCGTTTGGAGTTTTATTGAAGACAGGGCGGTCGTCGTCCATAACTTTAGTTCTGCGACTATCCTTTGTTTTACGGTTTCTTGCGGAGGGAGGCTATCAGCACGGAGTTGGCAAAGATTTCGACATGCCAATGGATCAGTCGACTTTTAGCTATGTACTAAAAGACGTATTGGTGTCACTATAAGCGCGATTGTGTCTTCAGTGAGTAAATCTCGACATGAGTGCAAATGAAAAACGGCAAAGCAATATGGAATTCTATAAAAAATAAGGATTTCTGGTATCATTTTGTGTGTGGATGGGACGCACATAAAAATTATTTCCCCCACTAAAGAGAAATACCTCTACTACAACCGGAAGTCCTACTGCAGTATAAATGCCATGATTGATTACTCCTTTATTAGCTCCAACAAAGTGGCATACTGCTGCCGTGTTGCTACAACTTTACACCTGTGGAACTCATATAAAAGTACATAAGTATACCTCAAAAATTTCTTTTTGTTTATAGTTTAGTTAATATCGGACTTACATTTTATAGGTTTTTTACGAAGCTATGAAAAGGGATATAATTCACTACAGCAATTTGCAAGGAAGTGCTGTTTTCGAAAATTTTCAAGCTATAGATGCTACTGAGTTCGATGCTTACCTGAGACTTCTTATACTTATTGGTATTTATTTACAATATATTTTTCCTATTATAATTGTATAACGGGCATATTATTCTTTTAGGAGTCTACCGGTCATACGGTGAAAGTCTTAACTCCCTGTGGGACGAGTTTCATGGACGTCCGTTTTTGAGAGCAATCATGTCTTTGGAGCGATTTAGCAATATTTCTCTTGTACTACCATTTGATGATAGGCAAAGAAGAAGATCAGAACAAAGAGGAGGTAAACTTCCTCCTATTCGCACATTTTATGAGCAATGGACTCAAAACTTGCAGCTGCTTTACGTTCCAAGTGCTAAAATAACGATTGACGAACAGCTTATTCCGTTCCGAGGTAGATGTCCTTTCAAAGTATACATTCCAAGTAAACCTGGGAAATATGGCATGAAAGCGTGGATAGCAGCGGATTCTGACACCGCATTTTGCGGGCAAAGTAGGAGACAATACTGAAAGGAATCAAGGCGAACGGGTTGTTCTAGACTTAGTGTCTTCATACCGTGGACGAAATGTGACTACCGATAATTTTTTTACGAGTCATAACCTTGCATTACAACTGCTAAAGCAGAAAACTACTATTGTTGGCACAGTAAGGAACAACAAACGTTTTCTGCCGGTTCATGCAACATCACAAGAATTGCGTAAGCTTCCAATACTCTCAAGTAAATTTTTTTTTTGATGAAAAAGAAACTGTAGTTTTGTGTGTGCCTAAAAAATACAGAATGATTTATTTGCTTAGCACCCTTCACCATAATAGCATCATTTTGGAAGATCATCCAAAAAAACTTCCGGAAATAATTGAATACTACAACTCGACAGAAGGTGGAGTCGACACATTAGACCAAATGGTTCGTACATATTCGTGCAAAAGGAAAACCAATCGGTGGCCAGTTGCCCTGTTTTCTAATTTATTAGATATTTCTGCTCTAAACGCTTTTATAATATGGACCGAAATATATCCTGAATGGTAATAATATAAATTGCACAAAAGGTGCCTATTTTTAGAGCAACTCGGTGAAGTTTTAGCTCAAGAACATATCAAGAGGCGTAGTCGGCTTCCTCGCGCAGAAGCCTCTGCATCATTGGTACGAAAAATTCGAGAAGAAGACAATGCATCACCATCTACGAATTCGCCTTCTCCAAAACGAAAATGCGCTAGTGAACGGAAAAGGTGCAAATTTTGCCCGTCGAAAAAGGAAAAAAAGACCTTTACTGAGTGCATAACTTGCAAAAAACCTGTTTGTCCGTCACACCGACACACAGCCACTGTAACGCCGACATATTGCATTGATCACAAGCCTTAAAAATATTTTTGAACTGTACAAATTTGAATTTTCTCAATAAAAAAATGGGGGGTCAAAATAAGACCCGAACATAACATGTGTATTTTTTTGTAACGTAGTAGCAGGATTAAACAAAATACAAACACATATACATATATAGTATATTTCATAAATGGATACAAAACGGGCAACCAATCATACTTAGAAGAAACACAGGATGTGGAGGAATACCAAACATTGGTATACACAGCCGCAACAACAGTAATGGAACTAGATCAAGAAAAAGTACCAATGAATAAACACACAATAATCAACAAACGAATCCCATAATGGCAAATTCGATTAAATACAAAAAGTAATAAGATAAGAAAAGATAAAATAATAATCATACAGCACAATAGAGGAAATACATCGGGAAAAGTCATCAAACAATTTATTAAAGAAAACGAATCTCTTCCAATCACGCTAGATATTTTAAAACAAAAGTTAAAAGTATATGTGTATAGGCTACCGAAATATACAGAATCAACTAAAAGGAAGAAATAAAATAGAACATTTAAGTACAACAAAAAAACTTTTTATGAAACATTAGTCCCCCAACAAAACAGCAAATACAAACATACTGGGAGAACGTATTGTCAAAATATGAAAAGCATAATAAAAACAGCATATGGATAAAACAAGAAGAAGAGATGCGCATTACTATACCAACACAGGAAAATATCACAATTACCCTAACAGAATTTGTGGCGACTATCAAAAATACACACAATTTGATATTTTGAAAATATACCACCTCCTTACCTACTGGCACAAACACTAACATCAACACACAATAGACTGCTTAAACCCTTCACTCAACGAGTAAGATTCATAAACAAAGTATGATGATACCAATAATCCAACAAATTACAAATATATCACATGCTTACTCACTCTTTTACAAGATTATCACATCATTATTATCACAAAAATATACACTCACCCCATGGGCAACAATATTTTAACAAATAAACAGAAAGTATGTAGGAAACAGAGGCAAGACCAAACGATCACACAACAGGCCATCCTCCTCTTTCTGGCGAAATATATCACCGTACCGACGAAGATCCCTTGTTATTCCTAAACCCCGGCATCCCACTATTTCCTCTCCTTGCCAACCCCTAATCCAAGGTGTTATGCGACACCATACCCATTGGATGGTTTGCAGCTAGAGGGCTTATCAGACCGGTTTTTTTTTATGGCGCCTCCCTAACATTGGGTCGCCTTAGGGAGTTACTGTGGCCTTGCCATGATATGGGGCGCTACCGTGGGGGTCAATTTGAATTCCGCTTTATACTACTTAGACCACTGCGCTTGCCTTGTCAAGCAGGTGGTCGTACGAAAAATATGAATTCAAAAACTCAGCGACCAAACTTCTATTGTAACGGGAGCAGGTTACAGTGGTCGTAGTGCTACTGCCAAACATACGAAAAACCCTACGCAACGCACGGGTGCCACAGTCCGCGAAGACTCGGACCCGAAAAATGTTGCAAGTGTGAATACTAACGAGAAAGAAGCTTTACTTCGCTTCCCGGTGAAGCTTGATGGTGCAAGTTCTGTTAGTAAGAAAGGGCCTAGAGCTAAGCCAATCAAGGAAGGGATGAAAGCGAAAGCACAGCACAAGGCTGCGGTCAAAATCAGCAACCGGTTTAGTGGCATGACCAATCTGACGCAAGCTGCAGCGGAACGATTGGCATGGGCTAAATGGGAAGTTGAAAAAGGCCGTGCTCACTTTGCAAATCGCGCTGGGTGTGCTGCAACAAAAATGGAGTTCGCCAATAAGTTTGAGGAGAGACTGGCCGTTAAAATACAGAAATTTACCGAAAGCGAAGGTTTTTTTTTGTTTTTTATATCTCCCCTTTATTTATTATAGTCTGTTATATATTAAGAATATGTAATTTTTGTACAATTATGGAAGAATCTGTTATTATTATTATTGTTTTTTGTGATTACACTGTAAAATCTATAGTTAGATCAGTCGGTGTGAGTCGCTTTACTCTTCGTTTGGTATTTTCTGCCGGTACTATTTTACGCATTTGTTCGTTTTGGTGGACTGACAGTCACTTTATACGTTTAGTGCTACATTTTGCGATTGTTTCTTGGATTGTGTCTACACTTAAGTATGTAGTATGTATGTATGTATGGCTTAATTGGAAATAAACTAACCAGCATTTGTTATATTTCGTAATTTTTTGGATTGTGTTCGCTGTATGAGCTGAATATTTGTGTTTTTAGCCGTTCCCCATATTTCTATTCCGTATTTCCAGATAGGAGTAATAATTGTTTTGTATATACATAGTCACCTTATTATAAAGTGATAGCTTTGATGCTCGTCCGATTAGCCAACTTAATTGCCGGTACTTATTCTTGATTTGATTTCTTTTGTTAATGATATGCTGCTTCCATGTTAGTTTTTCGTCAATAGTTATTCCAAGATATTTTGCTGCTGGGCAGTTTTTTATTTTGTTGTTTTTTAAGGTAAGATTATATTTTAATGTCTTTTTGTTTGTATACATAACTTGTATAGTTTTGTCTTTATTAACTTCTATACCCCATTCGTCAAACCAATTTACTGTATTGTTTATTAATTTTTGAAGTGCAAAGGTCGCCAGTTTTTCGTTATTGTTTGATGCCATTAATACAGTATCATCCGCGAACGTTGCTATCATTGTATTACCTGTTGTCGGAGTTGGCACATCTGCGGTGTATATTAGATATAAAAGAGGACCTAATACACTGCCTTGCGGTACTCCAGCTGTCATTGGTAGAATATCGGAATACTCGCCTTCATATCTTATATAAAAATTTCAATCAGTTATGTAGCTCTTCAAAAGTTCAAAGTAGTTTTGTGGAAAGATTCGTTTGAGCTTATGCAAAAGTCCTTTATGACAAACTTTATCAAAGGCTTTTGCAATGTCTAGGTATACAGCTACGCAATATTTTTTGTCATTCATATCGTTAATTTTTTTTGTTAGCAACCCTGTGGATTTGTTGGACTGTTGAGTGTTGCCGTCTAAATCCGAATTGATGGCTTGGTATCACTTTTCTTGCTGTCAAAATTGGTTCTAGTCGGTCGAACAATATTTTTTCAAACACTTTTGAAAAAATTGGCAATAGGCTGATGGGTCGATATGAGCCAGTTTTAGTGGCATCTTTTCCTGGTTTGGGTATGGCGGTAATTTGAGCAATTTTCCATAGTCGTGAGAAGTATTTAGTTTCTAACATGCAATTAAATATATTTCTTATGAATTGCAATGCTATTTCAGCTAACTCTTTTATTAAATCATATCCTGGAGCTTTTTTATTGTTTAGCTGTCTTATTTGATTTTTAATTTCGCTTACGATGGTCTTTCTTGTTTTGATTTGCGGAACGTTTATTATGTTATCAGATTTAATGTTAATGTTTTGATTATCCATTCCGCTTGTAAATGTGTCTAAGAAGTGTCTGGCTAGGGTGTCGGCTTTTTCTTTGCTTGTTTTTGCCCATGTGCCGGCTTCTGTTTTGATGGGAGGTTTATGTATTACAGCGCCATTAATGTGTTTTGTTGTTTTCCATAAGGAGTAATTTGTAGATGCTGCTGTTCCCAGGCTTGCCATATAATTTACTCTCCTTGTGTTTTGTAAGTAATGCTTTTAGCTCATTTGTCGCTTAATTAAATTTTGGCCTGGTGGTTTGCCATGTTTTGCGGAGTTTTCTTTTTTCGCCGATTTTCTCTTTGATGTAAGTTGGGATATTTTCTGTATTTGTCATTTTCGGTGTGGGTGTAGAGGAAGCAACTGCTTGTATTACGCTATCATTGAAATATACAATAGCGGAGTCAATTTCATCTTGAGTTTTCAGTGACATATTTATTTTGAGTTTTTGCTCTAATATTTGGCAAGAATTAGTCCAATCCGTTCCAGAACTATATAGGCGCAGAGATTGTTTTAATTCAATAGGTCCAAGTAAGGTCATAATTAATGGTGAATAGTCTGAGGATAGCTCTAAACATGATTTTATTGTGTGATTTTCATATGGCATATTTTTAATTATGCTGAAGTCAATTAAGTCCGGTTGTTTTTTCGTATCTGTTGGCCAGTAGGTTGGCTCACCTGTGCTAATAAACCGACTATTATTTTTTCTAATGGCTTCAATTAATTCCCTCCCTTTTTAACACACTTTTATTAGCTCGGGTTGTATGTATGTATGTATGTATGTATGTATGTATGTATGTAACGGAATCTTTGAGCATAATTTTCACTGGCTTCTAAAAATCTGATCGACTTGAAATTGCACACCTATCAAGGACCGATGACAATGCAATAATTTGATAAAAGTTTTCCATTATCCTTATTAGGATTGCCAGGATTAACATATTCTTTTTTTACCTGTGGGCAAAAAGTAAGGTGAATTTGGTTGTAAAATGAAAAATCTTTTTTTATTCTTGTAAGTCAATTTCATCCCCTTCAAAATAATCCCCTCTCGATAAAATACACTTATGCCAACGATTTTTCCAATCCCCGAAACATGCCAGATAGCCCATTTCCGGTATAGCCTCAATCGACTCGAAACGCGTTCCCCGGAGTGGTCTCTTGAGTTTTGGGAATAGCCAGAAGTCACACGGAGCAAAATCAGGCGAATACGGTGGTTGCGGAACGATATGCGTGGAATTTTTGGCGAAATGGTCATGAAGAACGAGTGCAGTGTGAGACGGTGCATTATCGTGATGCAAAAACCAAGAGTTGTTGGCCCATAATTCTGGTATTTTTTGACGAATTGCTTCACGTAAATGAAGAATAATGCTCAAATAATATTCCTTATTAACAGTTTGGCCTGGTGGAAGGAATTCATAGTGCACCACACCACGAAAATCGAAAAAAACTGTCATCATGACCATTATTTTTAACCGACTTAGACGTACTCTTTTCGGTCTGGCCTCGCCTTTAGCACGATATTCGCTTGATTGGTCGGTTGTTTCAGGGTCGTAAGCATAAATCCAAGTCTCATCTCCCGTAATGATGCATTTGAGCTTAACTGATAGTCTGAAAGCATTGTTTCAAACACATCAACGGGACGAGAAATTGAGAGTTTTCGGTACCAAACGAGATTTGACTTTTCGTAGGCCCAAATGGTCTTTCAAAATGGTTTTCACAAATCCTTCTGATACTCCGATCATATCAGTAAGGTCTTTAACAGTCAACCGGCGATTTTTGAGCACTAACTCCTTCACTTTATTGACGTGTTGGTCATCTGTTGACGTCGATGGTCGTCCGGAGCGCTCCAAGTCATCAACACGTTCTCGACCCTCTTTGAAGTCTTTGCACCACTTATAAACATTTTGCGACATGGTCGAATCACCAAATGCCTTCTGCAACATGCTAAACGTTTCCGCAGCCGAAATTTCATTCCGCAAACAAAATTTGATGGAACTTCTCTGCTCAATCAAATCAGACATTGTAAAAATCGAAAAATGCACTCTTGGTCGTTTGGTAAACACAGGGTAAATATATTACTGATAACGACATTCACATGAAAGTTGGCCCAGATGTTATTAACAGTGCTGCCAACTCATAAAAAAAATAACTACAGCGAAATTTTAATCCCGCGAACTTTGACAACTAAATGCACCTTACTTTTTGCCCACAGTAGTAAATCTTCTGTAGAAGAGTAAGAAAGACAGAGCTAACGCGCGGTCTGCGCATGCCGGCACTTTCCGAGTTACTCTTACTGATTTCGGGGGTCTACGACTTACTCTTTCGAATTCGAACTTGCTCGGGCACGCGGCACTGCAGTACGAATAGAAGGCTAAAACGTTTTCAGGGTAGTTGCATTCTCACTTTGTATAGTCTTTACACATGCGTAGATACCACAAGTCTCATACACACAAATTTACTCTATTCAATGTTCATATAAGATGAACTAATTTTCATATAAGATGTAATTTTGTTAATTACAATAAAATAATCAAAACATAAATTTTGAAATTATTTTACGGAACAAAATTTTTACAAATAAAGAAGGAATTTAGCATTACCATAATTTCATTTATAAAATTTTATCGATTAAAGTACAATTTAGAACAAAAATGAACTGAAAAAAACCAAACTGGAACTTTACATTTCGTTTTGATTGTGTCAATATAATCCACGGTCTTCTTTTTCTGTGCTGAGAGTATTTATTCTGTGTCAAAGCCAAAGCTGGCCTTTCTTTAGTCATATAGTCGGTAAAGAAGAAATTAAATATAACACAATTAAATCGGACTATAAATCACTGGCTAAATGAAAACAGTAATTTTCATTCAGAAAAACAAGGCTCAACCTTCAATCAATGATCTATATGGGAAAAAGTATGTAACATATTGATTATGTCAGTATAATTTGTTGTTACCTCTCCGTTTCAGGAGTGGGGTAGCCGTTTCTCAGGCTCCCTCCACGAAACAAGTTCTTCATCCCGATTACTTCCTTATCATGGCCGATAACTGCATAGCTTTAGACTCACAGTCGATAAGAAAGGAATTAAATACAACACGAATATATCGAACCATTAATTCACTGACTGCAATGATAACAATAATTTTCATTCATAATAAAAAATAGTTTAAAAAAAAAACTAAAAAATACGCTTTTTTGCTAATCGAACTAAAAAGTCGAACATAAAAAATAGTTTAAAAAAACTAAAAAACACGCTTTTATTGCCAATCGAACTAAAAAGTAGAAAATAAATTTTAATGACAAAGAGACCTATAATGAAGTAATAGCAAATCGAACGATCAGTCATAGTCAACTACCTCAGAACAGAACTATAACAAAAATTAAGATACAAATGAATAATTCAAATTAGAGTTAAAAGCGTGGGATGCATTTTGCTTCACTTTCATAACCTTCTGTACATAGGTATTTGCCAATAGAATGATTGTAATATTTACTATATCAAGCATGCCACGCTTTTAACTCTAATTTGAATTATTCTATTTGTATCTTAACTTTTGTTATAGTTCTGTTCTGAGGTAGTTGACTATGACTGATCGTTCGATTTGCTATTACTTCATATAGGTCTCTTTGTCATTAAAATTTATTTTCTACTTTTTAATTCGATTGGCAATAAAAGCGTGTTTTTTAGTTTTTTTAAACTATTTTTTATGTTCGACGTTTTAGTTCGATTAGAAAAAAAGCGTGTTTTTTAGTTTTTTTAAACTATTTTTTATTTATTTGTTAACCTTGACCCCAAAGGTATGCTTTTAGCATTGTAGTCTCCTCTGGCTAAGTATCGATTCCCTAGCGATTTTAGATAATGCATTTATTGTTCTTTTGTGTTGTTATATTTGGAGGGACAGTAGACTGCAGATATTGCTATTTGCCCTTTTGTGTCTTCTATGGCTATTGTGGTGGCTTGGATGTTTTTTTCTCTGCATACCTAATTGCTGCTTGTGCTTTGTTGTCGGGTTAATTTGTGTAATGTATGTAATGTTCGGTATGTTAACAAAAGTTTTGTCAGTGGCATGAGTCTCAGAGATCAACAATATATCGATTGATTTATTTATTAAAAATGTTTTAAGTTCCAGAACGTGGCGAGCAAGTCCATTCGCATTCCATATAGCTAAATTTATTTTATTTCTTTCGTTCATCTAGTTTAGAAACGAGCAGTGTTAATATGTTCATCATACTTGTCATTTGGGTTATTAATTGTCTCATCATTTCGTTTAGTTCGATCATATCGTCGTTATTTTTTGGGACATGTTCGATGTTATTTTTTGTTTGATTATGTTCTTTTGGTATTGTGTTGATTGTTGTTGCCTGGGCGAATGTTATGCCTGACACCACTCGTGTTGTTTTTGCGTTTGTTTCGATTGTCTCATTACTCATTTGTTCTTTTTCATTTTGTATACTTTTTTTGCGTAGTGCCGGATATCTCTGGACTTGTAGTGCTTTATATATCGCACATCCGCGGTAGTTTGCTGTGTGATTTTCGCCGCAATGTATGCATTTTATGCTATTTTTATTATTGTCTTTAATTGGACACATAATTGTTTTGTGTTTGCCTGCACCTTTTACGCACGCTGGGCCTATTTGACAATAATTCTTCGTATGGCTGTATCTTTGGCAGTTTGTACACTGTGGTACTATTCTTTTTTGGCGGGGTGGTTCAAAACTAATTTTGCAATGGAGAAGATTAGTTATACTACATATTTCTTTCTTATTATCCTTTGCTTTTAACTCAAGTGAAAATAGTGAAAGTGGTTGTTTTTTGCGTTCTAAAATATATTTGGTATCGAATTCAACGTGTTAGCTGGAGCTTTTATATTTTCGACATTCTGAACGTATATAGGTGGAGGTTTTTGCATGCGTGGAGTTTGTTGGCTAGTATTCGGAACTGTCCCACTGTCGCTTTGTTCTTCTAATATATCGTCGACCGCTAGGAGAGCAAACTTGTTTGAAGAGGCTGGATTGCCCAGCCAGTACTCTTTTAGTGTTGTCTGTGTTGTATTTTGTGCTTTGGGTTTATGTGTTTTGCTGCTCTTAAGCTCTTCTGTTTGTTTGTTTGGTGATTGAGTTTCGCGATTTCTTTTTTGACTAAGCTGCTCTTTACAGTTGGTATAATTTAAATTATTCGCATATAGTACTTGCGTGTTTGTTGTAAGTGATGCAATTGTGGAGGCGATCGCTGTTGTGGTAGTATACACGGTTGTTGTTCTGGCTGTTGATACTGCGGTAGCTATGTATTGTCTTTGTGTTGTTATTGCTGTTGTAGACTTTTTAGTGGATGTCTCATCAGAGTGTGAAGTTGGAATAGTATAGGTATATTTATTTTTGTTGGAGAGAGAAGCAGTTGGTAATAGTGGAGTGATTGGGGTAGTGCATTGAGCAGTCCAAGGGAGCGCATCTGCCGGATTCACAGGTCATGCGGCGCTTTTCGTTTGTTGACTGCCTATTAAGGCGGTAAGAGAGGAGTCATTTTTACTCTCACTTGATATTTTTTGACTACGCGCACTGAACAAACACGGTTCAGAGAGCGCGCTGAGATTATTTTTATCCGGTGGGAGTTTGTTGTCACTACGAGCATAACTCGGTGTAGATGGTGTTCGCTCTACTGGCATAACAGGATAGACTTTACTTATTTTATAATTTTTTTTTTTGTTTTTTGTTTTATTTATTCTTTTAGTTTGATTGTTTTTGTTGATCCAAACTGTATTGCGATCTGCAATATTTTGGTTAAAGCGTCTATTTCGCTGGTTTTTGTATTTTTATTATTTCTTTAAACACATATTTGGTAGATATTGGAGCGTAAGAAAAAAACACTTCCGCACTGATGAAGAATCCGCACTTAATGGCGAAGGTAGGATGCCCACCACGAAAAAAGTGCAAAACCATTGCTGCAAAACCAAACGTGAAACACAACAGAAAGGATAACGCCCAAATCAGCGGCGGCGGCCAATGAGATTGCCAAAAACCACCTGACTGGGGCGTTATTGATCGTGGTAACCCGCTGTGGCAAATGTCGCAGGAGCAGTGGAAATGAAGCTGTTGGAAGTTCTCTTTGCAAGATTGGACAGGGATCCGAGCGCATCTATGCCTACATTCGATGGAGCAGGATGGTTCAGCGGCGTCAAAGCATAAAGCGCAAGGACGCTCTCACACATGAGGTAAGGAAGCTGTGAAGAAACTTCAAGGCCTATGGGAAGGTGCCGCACTTGAAATAGTGGGTCGCACTTGTATACCGTCGATACAAAAGGCGAAGGTGTTAATACAGCACACGGTCAACCCGGAGCGTGCACTGCGTCTGCTACAAATACAGAACAAAGATGTACCAACCGACGACTGGAAGGTGAACGAAGATGGAAACCAGAACTACATCCTCCAGGTAAATAAAACGGCGGAGGACATTTTGTACCAACGATTTGGGAAAATGGTGTAGGGCATTGGTTCCGTCGTCTCAAAAAACGAAACCCAACGGATAAAAATGAAAACACGTTCAAAACTGGGGAGATGTAAAAGGATCTCGGCATAGAAGACATCCTCGAGACCTCTCCTAACATCTTGGACGAGAAGATGGGTGAGCTAGAGCAGGTATCCAACCCCGTCAAGAAACCAAAGCCGGATGTTGAAGGTTCTTCAAATTGACCTTCACAAAAGCAAGGAAGCCTCAGTTGAGCTCCGTAAAAATTTAGAGGGTGTCAACTGCGTGTAACCATGGATGGGTTGGGGAAACATGGTATTTGGACTGGACTCACCAAACTACAACACATACTTCCCGAACTCTATGAACAGGGTAAGAACAGTAATACTTGTTAAGAAAAGTGTATGCTCATACTGTAATACCAATCTCTCCACAGACTATTCAGCGTTGCAGGAACAAAGTACTACTTCTTGGGTCCTGCTATATGTCACACGAGATTCGTATGATGGTTAAGGAAGCCGAGCGAAGGAAGCTAGCCTAGTTATAGGCTCCGATGCTAACCCTCATCACACTTTCTGGAAGAGCTCCGACATAAACCATAGAGGTGAGTACCTACTTAACTTTATTTTACAAACTAGCCAATAAATAGCAAACCGGTGTGAGGAACCAACATTTATTCGACCCACTTCCAAAAATGTCATAGACTTAACTCTCTTTACAAATAACGCTACGATTGTGGAAGATTGGAAAGTATTAATATAATATAATACATCAGAAATCCCAGAAACACAAACTGGGATCTGTTTAGCAAAATGCTATTGCAAAAAGAGACCTCGTAGGTTCAGCTCATGTGTTGAGCTGAAAGGGAGTGTTAGAACGGTAAAAATGGCACATCACGAGGCATGCACTCCCCTACGCTTAAAACGCAGATCAAAGCCACCTTGGTGGAACAAGGACCTGAGGTCAAAAAGACGCAGCGTAATGGAATTCTATAAGCGAGCTCGAGTAGCCGATAATGGGACCTGCTGGGAAGAGTATAATGATCTACGACGAACATACTGCCAAGAGAGAGTCATCGAAAGGCTTCTGTGACAGTATAGAAAGCGCAAACGCAGCGGCTAGGCTCAGGAAACTTTTGTCAAAACACCCAACTATGCCCCACTTAAAACGTAAATCCAATGGAGTCTGGACTGATAGTTGCACCCAGGGTGCATAGACTACTTAGGTCAGGAGACTGTAAGAAATAACGGACAGTGGGCAATAAGCACTTTTCACCCATTTAAATAATCGGGTGCCAGCCATGCTCCAAAGGATGGGCAATCTGTTGGTATCATGGCTAAAAGCGATATATACAGGATGCCTAAGGTTTAACTATGAGGTAAAAGCAACCCCATACTCTCAAAGAAATATAGGCCAATCAATTTGACCTCATTCCTTTTTAAAACGCTGAAGAATACCCTCGACGCCCACATTAGAGAAAATAGGATATGAGACTTTATGTCTAAGGCTCAACACTCATATACTAAAGGCAGATCCACAGAAACTGCATTACACTCACTCGCGTTAGTTATAGAGAAAGCTCTAGAGTACAAGGAATACGCTTTAGGAGTATTTCTAGACATTAGTGGTGCATTCAACAATGTGTCGAGGAAAGCGTATCTAAGGGGCTTAGATACGATACAACAAATACGCGGGTTCTGGATAAATCATCTTTTAGTTTGTAGAATAATACGTGCGGAATGAAACGAAGATAAACTCACTACACTAGCATGTGACGGTACGCATTCTATCGCCACTTCTCTGGTTACTCGCAGCTAATAAGCTATTAACGAAATTTGAAGGCGCGGCATATAAACTAATAGATTATACAGCTGACATAGCCATAGTAGTAACAAGAAAATACCTTAATATCATCAGCGACATAATGAATAATACACCCGAAACAGTGCATCAATGGGCAACTCCAACAGGCTTGGGGGTATGGTACTTTTTACTAGAAGGTACAAGATCCCGACATAAAATTTGAATTCGAAATAGATAAATGTAAAACACAACATATGGAATGCGGACAAAGGACTGACAAAAACACAATAGAAACAATAAACAATGAAACACTCCCTAGCTGCGTACATAGCGCTTATAAAAAAATCTTGAGAAGTTGTCTGAACTTGAAAAACCTTTCTAAAGCCATGAACACATACGCAATACTGTTGCAAACATATTCCATTGGAATAATCAAGTCGATTGATACAGATATAAAAAACCTAAAGATAGCAACAAGAACGAAACTAACACATAACAAACACCATCCATCTTCATGTAAAGAGGGCATAACAATCCACAGGAAGAATGGAAGAAGGGGACTTATTGATATAAATCATTTACACAAGCACAAAATAAATACTTAAGAACATATAGGGTGATCAATCATGAGGTGCTTTTTTCAATAGTTAAAAAAGAACAAAAATGTAAATTATGTTCAAAACCTTTATTTATCATTTGAAAGGACATTCTTTGACATTTACTTTTTGAATATGACTTGATTCAAATGTTGGCCGCAACTACGCTTAAGGTGGTCCATTCTGAAGGTCCAATTTTCAATCACTCGTTCGAGCATTTCGACTGGTATGTCGTGAATAACACGCGTAATGTTGGCTTCCAGAGCTTCAATCGTAGCTGGTTTATCAGCATAGACCTTGGACTTCACGAATCCCGAAAGAAAAAAGTCCAAAGGTGTGATATCACAAGATCTTGGTGGCCAACTCACAGGTCCTAAACGTGAAATCAGCTGCTCTCCGAAATGACTTCTCAATAAAGTCATTGTTTCACGAGCTGTATGGCAAGTGGCTTGTCACAGAACGCTGATTTTCATAATACAGTTGAACAATTTGTGGACGTTGTTGCGGTGTGAGTCTTTCCATGATGAAATGCCAAACGCTGTTCAACAAATCCACGATGACAGTTTGCCACAACAAGCGCGATCTGTAAAAAAAACGCAAATGAAAAAAACTCCTCTTAATTGATCAGCCTATACTATTACAACCAAAACACAACACTTCATAAAGTATTAATACTAGCAGACAAATAACTTATTTTTCTTCCCGATTGGCGCAATAACTGCTTAAACGATTTTGGCCGCGTTTAACAAAGCGCGCCAGTTGGGAACACCAAGTGAAGCCAAGTCCTTCTTTACCTTATTTTTCCAACGCAGGGGAGGCCGTTTTCTCCCTCTGCTACCACCAGCTGTTACCGCATCGAATACTTTCAGAGCTGGAACGTTTGTATCCATTTGTATAGTGTTAGTTTTATTCGTTGAGAGAGAACTTTAATACTAAATTGCTTACTTACTGCAAAGTAACACTTGCTGGCAACAGAGATTCTTCGCTGGATTTCAAGGCAGGAAACAAAAACAAATACACGGAAAACATCCAACAATGTTAACATATATCGGGAAAACACATACCTCTGGCTACCAAAAGGAGTTTTACAAGCGGAAACGGAGGGGCATCCAACATAAATACAACATACACACAGAAAGATAGATCACGTCAGGATGCCCAATGCTCCCTGAGACAAAATACATGCAAAAACACACAAAATTAATATTATAGACGAAAAAATATATGTGCAGATAAAAAGCGGTCATATTGCAAACATATATTATAGTAAGGTGCATTTCGAATCAGAACCATTAAAAACAAATAACACAAAACAACAGAAAACTTTCCCTCAATATCGATATCCAAGACACATGTTATCTCCGGTAGTTGCCTACCCTACCGAGATGGAGAAACTCAATAATAATAAACACAGAAACAACCAAAAACCCATAACATGCCCACCTACCCTATAAAATAATAACTTATTATTAGTAACAAAATATATACACATATTTCACTCTATAACATTATAACGAATGAACAGATACCGTCTACTGCCCTTTTTGCAGCCCTTCTGTTCATTCGTTAAAATGTTATAGAGTGAAATATGTGTATATAAGTTAACACAAACAAAATAATAAAGTCATAAACAGAATTATTAAACTAATTATTTGCTGATATGCAACTTTGCACTTTAACTTTAATTTCTTTTAGTGACCTAAATTTGGGAGTAGTCGCGAAATTGTCATTTGACACTTTTGTTTAGCCAAATTTGGCAGTAATTGCGAAATTGTCATTGACACTTTTGTTTACCTGAATTTGGCAATTTGTAATAAATGCCAATTCAGAATTAATATTTAAATAAGAATTTTGTAAATTTAGTTTCAGTTTCAAAATATAACTCAATAGAGGTGGTCGTAAAGACCCTTAAAAAAACAATTTTTGTTAACATAATCGTATTATATAAAATAAGAATTTTGTAAATTTAGTTTCAGTTTGAAAATAAAGGTCGTAAAGACCCCTAAAAAAAAGCAATTCCTGTTTTTTTTTAGCCTTTGCTACATGCAAAAGCTTAACTGGCGCCCGAGCAGCGTAATTAGCCTTTAAAATTCGGTATCGGTCCTTTAGTAGCATAAAGCAAAACGGTGGTATATGTACGTGCCTGCCTTACCGAAGGCTGAAAGTGAAAAAAACAAATGTTTATGTTAAAAAAGGAAGCTATAAAAAAAAAGATCCTAAAGAGGAAAAAGTAACTCTAAATAATAACTCTCCTAAAAAGTGAAAAGTGACTTTAAATAATAATCATCCTTAAGACAGAAAAAAGAGAGTAAGTTACAATAAAAAGTGAATAAATAATAATTATCCTCGAGATAAAGATTAACAATCTTTGAAAAAAATAAGTGACTTTCCAAATATCGTGAGCAAAAATAAGGATCTAATATAATGAAATTAAAGAATTAAAATTAATTAAATAAAAAAGTGACTAAGTATATTTAAAAGAGAAATTTATGAAATAAAAAATAGTTTAAAAAAACTAAAAAACACGCTTTTATTGCCAATCGAACTAAAAAGTAGAAAATAAATTTTAATGACAAAGAGACCTATAATGAAGTAATAGCAAATCGAACGATCAGTCATAGTCAACTACCTCAGAACAGAACTATAACAAAAATTAAGATACAAATAGAATAATTCAAATTAGAGTTAAAAGCGTGGGATGCATTTTGCTTCACTTTCATAACCTTCTGTACATAGGTATTTGCCAATAGAATGATTGTAATATTTACTATATCAAGCATGCCACGATACTACTACTGTGGGCAAAACGTAAGGTGCATTTATTTGTCAAAGTTCGCGGGATTAAAATTTCGCTGTAGTTATTTTTTTTATGAGTTGGCAGCACTGTTAATAACATCTGGGCCAACTTTCATGTGAATGTCATTATCAGTAATATATTTACCCTGTGTTTACCAAACGACCAAGAGTGCATTTTTCGATTTTTACAATGTCTGATTTGATTGAGCAGAGAAGTTCCATCAAATTTTGTTTGCGGAATGAAATTTCGGCTGCGGAAACGTTTAGCATGTTGCAGAAGGCATTTGGTGATTCGACCATGTCGCAAAATGTTTATAAGTGGTACAAAGACTTCAAAGAGGGTCGAGAACGTGTTGATGACTTGGAGCGCTCCGGACGACCATCGACGTCAACAGATGACCATGTCGCAAAATGTTTATAAGTGGTACAAAGACTTCAAAGAGGGTCGAGAACGTGTTGATGACTTGGAGCGCTCCGGACGACCATCGACGTCAACAGATGACCAACACGTCAATAAAGTGAAGGAGTTAGTGCTCAAAAATCGCCGGTTGACTGTTAAAGACCTTACTGATATGATCGGAGTATCAGAAGGATTTGTGAAAACCATTTTGAAAGACCATTTGGGCCTACGAAAAGTCAAATCTCGTTTGGTACCGAAAACTCTCAATTTCTCGTCGCGTTGATGTGTTTGAAACAATGCTTTCAGACTATCAGTTAAGCTCAAATGCATCATTACGGGAGATGAGACTTGGATTTATGCTTACGACCCTGAAACAACCGACCAATCAAGCGAATATCGTGCTAAAGGCGAGGCCAGACCGAAAAGAGTACGTCTAAGTCGTTCAAAAATAATGGTCATGATGACAGTTTTTTTCGATTTTCGTGGTGTGGTGCACTATGAATTCCTTCCACCAGGCCAAACTGTTAATAAGGAATATTATTTGAGCATTATTCTTCATTTACGTGAAGCAATTCGTCAAAAAATACCAGAATTATGGGCCAACAACTCTTGGTTTTTGCATCACGATAATGCACCGTCTCACACTGCACTCGTTCTTCATGACCATTTCGCCAAAAATTCCACGCATATCGTTCCGCAACCACCGTATTCGCCTGATTTGGCTCCGTGTGACTTCTGGCTATTCCCAAAACTCAAGAGACCACTCCGGGGAACGCGTTTCGAGTCGATTGAGGAGATAAAAGCTGAATCGAAGAAGGTGCTGATGGCTATACCGGAAATGGACTATCTGGCACGTTTCGGGGATTGGAAAAATCGTTGGCATAAGTGTATTTTATCGAGAGGGGATTATTTTGAAGGGGATGAAATTGACTTACAAGAATAAAAAAAGATTTTTCATTTTACAACCAAATTTTCCTTACTTTTTGCCCACAGGTAAAAAAAGAATATGTTAATCCTGGCAATCCTAATAAGGATAATGGAAAACTTTTATCAAATTATTGCATTGTCATCGGTTCTTGATAGGTGTGCAAAATTCCTAGTCGATCAGATTTTTAGAAGCCAGATTTCCGAAGAAGAAAATGTAAAAAGGAAAACTTCATCAGCTAACCTTGCCAAAAATATCCTACAGGAAAAATGTATGTAATGTGGGGGGGGGGGGGGGGGGGGGGGGTAAGGGATACAAATCGATTTTTTTTTACATGTTATTGTAGTAAAACATTTCAAAAATACCGTGTTAAAATTTTAAGTCAATCCGGGCAAAACTTTTTAAGTTATAGAGCATAAAGCCGAGCCGCCTCAAACATCTGCCGAGATAACTTAAAACTTTAAACGCGGTTTTCTCGAACCTTTTTTTTAAAAGTGCGTAGTCATTGGCATTTGAAAACTACTCAACCGATCCTCTTGAAATTTTGCACACATATTTTACATATAAAAAACCTCCCGCCAACGTTTTTTTTTCGCCATTTTTTTTAAATAAAGGTGGTTTTACACCTACAAAATGGCGGCATTTTTTCGTCAAAAATCACTTTTTACTTCAAACGACTACCAAATGGCTGAAAATGAAAATAAATCGTCAAAATAAACGTTGGGGGAAGTTTAACTCATACTTTAACTAAATTATTCGATTTTTTTGATTTCAGATGATTCTACGCTGAGATATGCTGACTACTGCAAAATGTATTTTTGAAAAGACGTCTCCGTAAATGTGCTCTCATTCGCTCTTTTTGTAATATTTTTACATCAAAATTTTATCAGATATTCTTGAAATGTTACTTTATAATATGCAACAACTTTTAATAAACTGACTTGAACCGTTTCGCTACAATAAATTCATGAAAAAAGTGTTTTTTTTTAGCGTTTATCCCTTACCCCCCCCTTAACCGATTATTATGAAACTTTGTACACATGTTTTTGGAGGTGTTAGAAGTAATATATAAAAATTCAGCCGTTTTTCGCGTTGTGATGAACTTTGCGGAGAATGGCTCAACCGATTTTAACCAAACTTTGCCACATTGAAGAGACACATGTGGAGAAGGTTTTTGTTTTGAAATTTTAAGAATCGGATACCAGGGTCTCGAGAGATAGGCCAAAACGTGGACCCGGGTAACCCTAGAATGTGTTTGTACAATATGGGTATCAAATGGAAGCTTTTGGTGAATGCTTTAGTATAGAGTATTTTTCATGCCGCTCCGTAGCTGGGGTCTCGAGATATAGGTCAAAACGTGGACCCGGGTAACCTTTGGTTGTGTATGTACAATATGGATATCAAATGAAAGCTGTTGATGATTTCTATAGTATATAGTATTTTTATACCGTTCCGCGGCTAGGGTCTTGAGATATAGGCCAAAACGTGGACCCGGGTAACCCTGGGATGTGTTTGTACAATATGGAAGCTGTTGATGATTTCTATAGTATAGAGTAGTTTTCATACCGTTTCGTGGCTAGGGTCTTGAGATATAGGCCAAAACGTGGACCCGGGTAACCCTGGGATGTGTTTGTACAATATGGGTATCAAATCGAAGCTGTTGATGATTTCTATAGTATAGAGTAGTTTTCATACCGTTTCGTGACTAGGGTCTCGAGATATAGGTCAAAACGTGGACCCGGGTAACCCTAGGATGTGTTTGTACAATATGGATATCAAATGGAAGCTGTTGATGATTTCTATAGTATAGAGTAGTTTTCATACCGTTTCGTGACTAGGGTCTCGAGATATAGGTCAAAACGTGGACCCGGGTAACCCTAGGATGTGTTTGTACAATATGGATATCAAATGGAAGCTTTTGGTGAATGCTTTAGTATAGAGTATTTGTCATGCCGCTCCGTAGCTGGGGTCTCGAGATATAGGTAAAAACGTGGACCCGGGTAACCTTTGGTTGTGTATGTACAATATGGGTATCAAATGAAAGCTGTTGATAAGTGCTTTAATACGGGGTAATTTTCGTACCTTTTGATGACTAGGGTCTCGAAATATATGCCAAAACGTGGACCCGCCGTGTCTTTGCACCGAATTAAACCAAACTTACACACATTGTTAAGCAAGTATTGAAAATGAGTTTCGTAAAGTTTGGTTGTAATTCGGAACACCGGCAACGCGTACAGAGTTCTTTTGAACCAGCCATAATGTCGTTTACTTTTTTAACGCTTGGGGCGGAACTGAACTGTCAAATTGACAGTGTGAGTTACAATGTGTCAATATTTCTTTCTGATTTGGACGCCATAAGGAGAAGACCTAAGTGCAAAGTGTAAACATTTTTTGTGAATTTTTTTGGAGTGGTGAATAATTTCTTACGAAATTTGAGAATTTAATGTGAAATCCGAATGTTCATATGAAATTATGTTTTGGGGATTTAGTATTTCGGTTCATATGCGATAAGCTACGATACACCATGAGTGAAAAAAATCGTAAAAAAAAAAATGAAAATACAAAAGAAATTGTTAAAGGATGAAAAAGAAGAGCACGAAAAATGCGTAACTTTGATGAAAAAATTAATAGTCTTATCATGCAAATTGTCAACAATTTTCAGAAGAAAAGAGATGATTTAAGAAAATCACAACAAAATAAAATAATCCTGACCATGTGGACGTGGGCTTTTAAACACATATGCATCGAAAATATAATTCACAAAATTGAAAAAAAACATGTTTTAAAATCTCAGAATACCATAATTACAATCATGTTTATTACAGTACAAATGCCAAGACAATCACGTAATCATATTGGTCGTTCGACAAATAATAATAGGCGCATGAGAAATGCCCGGAATAACGCGGCATCAGAAGAACGTCAAGATCAAATTGAAGTAGTCAAACGATTGATGAATAATGTTTTTCAAGCAACTATTTTAATTGGCAAATTCAAGAATGAAGACGTTCTAATACCAAGAATTCCAATGATTCCACCTGAATTGCCATTTGTATGCAAGCGTTTGCAACTGCCCATTCGTTTAGCATTTACAATAACTATCAATAAATCACAAGGGCTAACTTTAGAAATATGCGGGATGAATTTAGAAGAACCAGTATTCACCCATGGTCAACTATACGTTGGCTGTTCACGTGTTGGGAAGCCAACAACATTATATATTTACTCAAAAACAAATAGAAAAAAAAAAAATTTTGTTTATGCCAAAACGCTTGAATAAAGAATAAAGAAATAAATAATATGAAAACCATATCTTTTCTGTTCTAAACCATATCTATTCTATTTTAGTGTGCCCAGCGAAGCGGGCCGGGTTTGCTAGTATTGAATAAAATAAGATGTTTACAAATTGGTAACGACCACTTAATACATACAGTGACAAAATCTTACAGGGATAAGGCGTTAGACACCTTTATAAGAGGCCTAAATGGAGACTTACCGCGGCTCCTAGGAATGAGGGAAAAAGTAGACTTACCAGAGGCCCTGCACCTCTGCCTTAAACTTCAAAACCAGAATTTTCGAGCGAACCATGCTCATAACACAAGGAGCATTGCACCACCGCAATTACCCCCACGACAGAATTTTCAAGGGAGACAATAACAGAAACTCTACCCTCATTTAGCCTATATACCGGATATTAACAAACCAACTCGGCAACCTAGACAACAATTTTTTCAACAAAACAATCCACAGAGACCACCCAAGCATCAAACTCGTCCAGAACACATGGACGTAGATCAAAGCATGCATTCTCGGCATATAAACTACATTAATAGACCCTACAGAATTGCCCTACAGGTTCAATTTCTTACCCCAGCAAAAAAAGTTACAAAGAACTTTCCACATTAATACTGAGAAAGTACAGCCAGAAACATCCGACAAAGAATATATTGAGCCAACAGACATTTATTTTTTGGCCTAATAAGCTCTTACCTTACTTCGAAGTTAGAACGGAGAGCGGAGATATCCTCAGAATTTTAATAGATATAGGATCGATCAAAAATTATCTCCAGCTACGACTGGCAAAAAAAAAAAATTGAAATAAAAAATCATTCTACGCAAAATCAGTTGTAGGGGATATTAAAATTACTGAGCACACTATGGTGAAACTTTTAAATTTATAACATGAAATCAAATTATTTTTAATGCCTTCCCTTAAGACTTTTGACGGTATCCTCGAAAATGATAGCCTTAGGGAATTACAAATCGTAATTCATACAGGCGACAACTACATGATATTGGGAAATGGAACAAAAATAGATATTGAGCAACTTTCTTTTGCAACGGTAAATAATTCAAATATATGTAAGGTATCGCCCCAACAAAAAGCGAATGTGAACTCTATTGCAAAAAAATTCCTTAAATTGTTCATGGAAAATAATGAGAAACTAACGTATACTACAAGAGTTGTGGGTGAAATTAGAACCTCAACAAGCACTCCAGTATATATTATACTTAATCCTATTCTTACCCTGCATCTCTGAGATCTGAAGTAGAAAAACAAGTAACAGCACTTATAAACGATGGAATCATACGAGCATCTAGGTCCCCATTCAAATTCAATTCACCTGAGTGGATTGTACCCAAAAAACAGGTGCATCAGGGGGAAAACAATACCGAATAATAATAGATTACAGGAAATTAAACGCAGTTACGGTTGCGGAAAATTATCCTATTCCGGAGATATCCGAAGTAATATCTCAACTTTGGAATAGTAAGTCTTTTTCTGCACTGGATTTAAAAAGTGGTTTCCACCAGATTCCACTCAGCAAATCTGACTTAGAAAAGACCGCCTTCTCTATTAACAGTGGTAAATTCAATTTTTACGGTTACCATTGGCCTGAAAAATGCGCATTCTATTTTCCAACGTGCTCTTGTCGATATAGATATTAACAGAACATATTGGAAAATGCTGCTACGTCTACATAAACGATATAGTTATCTTTAGCAAAACAGAAGAGGAACTGTTGAGTTCAATTTAATATTAGTTAAAATAGTTTAATGTTTTTCAACTTTTGTTATTTGTTATAATTTTCTGTGAATTAAGTAGGTTTTGTTTGTAAAGAAATGTGTATAAATACGGAACATTTTGTAAAATACAGAGAGAAAAAATTATAATTTTGAATCAGAAGCAACATATTTTAAATTGGGAGTTTTTGCCGCAATATCATCGCTACAATAACCAACAGGAATTTGTGTTCATCATTAGTGAGGTCCTTCGATCCGGATATTACATCGCTTCAATCAACTTGGTCCTATCGCAACATTAAGATTTAAGGATTCTCCCTGCAACGAATTTATAGCCGCCTTCAAGATTCTTCCTGCAACATTATTGGTCCTTCCCGCAACATTATTGGTTCTTCCTGCAACATTATTGGTTCTTCCTGCAACATTATTGGTTCTTCCTGCAACATTATTGGTCCTTCCCGCAACATTATTGGCTCTTCCTGCAACATTATTGGTTCTTCCTGCAACACTATTGGTTCTTCCTGCAACATTATTGGTCCTTCCCGCAACATTATTGGTTCTTCCTGCAACATTATTGGTTCTTCCCGCAACAGATTTGTAGCCGCATACAGGATTCTCCCCGCAACACTATTTGTTCTTCCCGCAACAGATTTGTAGCCGCATACAGGATTCTCCCCGCAACTTTTTGGTCCTTCGAGCCGGATATAGTCACTCCGCTTGCCTTTTGCATGTACGCATTCGCTTGTGTACATACATACGCGTAGCAAAAGGCGCAACGAATATTAAGACAATTATTTTTGTGCATTAAATCGTGTGTACGTTTGTGCAGCCGTTCCTGCATTTAACATCGCGAAAATTCTAAAAACCCGTCGTTTGCTTTTCTGTCATATTAAAAATGTCGAATTCTACTAAAACGCGCGATTCCGCTCTCAATGCCATTAAACGGTATATGGCAAAAAGTATTGATGAGGCATTCACTATGGATGCAGAGAATATTGCAAGCTACCTTCAGTTATTGAGTGAATAGTGGGTTCATTTAACGTTGCTCAAGACGCTGTAGAAATTACGTGTGGTGCCGATGTTATTGAAATTGAAGAAAATGTGCGTATCCAAGCCAAAACTTGGTACTCTACAGCTTCAGCTAACTTTAGCCGCGTGAAAAATTGTCGTACTAAATCGCAAGATAGCTCCACAAAGGCATCTGTGTCCACGGTTATACGTTTACCGAAAATGGAGTTGCCCACATTCTCCGGTGACTTTACAGAATGGATTGGTTTTTTCGACGCGTTTTCTTCGTTAGTTGATAGTAACTCTACTTTATCAGATGGACAAAAGTTGCACTACCTCCGAAGCTGCTTGAAAGGTGACGTGTTGAAAATTATCAGTGGTTTTAAAATATGTGACGCAAATTACGTTGAAGCTTGGGGTCTATTAACAGCGCGGTATAAGGTTATTCGTGTAATTGTGGAATCTCATCTTCGCGCGTTGGCTGAAATTAAAAGGGCTACGCATGACAATGCTGACGCAATCAAAGGTGTAATTGATGCGTTCCAACAGCATATTCGCGAGTTTAAAGCGTTGGGTCGTCCGATTGATTTTTGGGATGATTGGTTGGTACATGATTTCGTCAGTAAGTTGGCATTCGAAACGCGTAAGCTGTGGGAGTTATCGCTCGTTAGTGATGATCCTCCATCTTTTGAGCAACTAATAACATTTTAAGAGATAAGATGCCGATCGTTATCGATGTTTTCGTCGTCAACAACATCGGTACCAATTAAGGTTAACACTGCATCAGCAACAAGTCGACAAATGTGTTCCACGCGGTATCAAAACAAAGTAACGTGTGTGCATATTGTAGTGGACCTCATAAAATTTACAGTTGTGAAAGATTTCGTGAATTGGACTTGTCTACAAAATCACAGTTCGTGGAGCAAGGTCACATATGCTTCAACTGCTTAAGTTCAGGTCACTATAAAGACCGTTGTAACAGTGCTTCCACTTGCCGCATGTGTAAACAACGTCATCACACTCTGTTGCACGGTGCTTTGCAGTCAACGACCGTTACCGCAGTGCACAATTACGCGACGCATTCGTTATGCGCTGCTGACGCCATATCATAGGTAAGCGAGGTTTGTTTTTAGCCGATCCCCATTTTATGAAGCCTGGACGGGTCGATATATTGATTGGAATGGACGTTATGGATCAACTGATCTGTACAGAACTTCGTAAGGGTCCATCTGGAGCTCCTATGGCTCAATTGACGGTCTTTGGGTGGACTCTGTTTGGAAGCGTGAATGGAGCTGAGCCTGATATGCCACGCTTACAGTCGTTACATTGCGATGTTCATTTGGATCGAGCATTGAACAAGTTATGGGATTTAGAAGAAGCTCCGCAAAAAACGTATCTTACGCATGAGGAGCGTTACTGTGAAGACCATTTTGAAACAACGCATCGAAGGGAACCTAACGGACGGTTTGTCGTCGAATTACCGCTGAAGCCCAATGTAGCTCTGGGAGAGTCGCGAAACTTTGCTATCCGGAATTTGTTACGACTTGAAAGAAGAATCGCTTGTGACTCCGATCTTCGTTTACGCTACAATGAATTCATGAATGAACTCATTGACATGAAACATATGCAGGTCACGTCAGAGACTATGAATCCAACGTATTATATGCCTCATTATCCTGTTTTAAAGGAAAGTAGTACGCTTTAAATGGCCTACCCTGTACCACGACCAAATTGAGGGTTGTACATATTTAAAGCGTCCGCAAAATCGACTTCCGGAAATTCGCTGAATGACGCATTATTTATAGGACCTCAATTGCAGGAAGATTTATACTCCATCTTACTTCGCTTTAGAACACACCGCTATGCTGTAACAGCAGATGTCGCCAAAATGTATCGTCAAATCTGCGTATCCTTAAAACACGCCGATTTGCAACGCATCGTATGGCGTAGCCACCCATCCCTGCCTATCCAAGATTTTCGCATGGTTCGCGTAACGTACGGAGTGGCAGCTGCATCTCATCTAGCTGTCCGATCACTTCAACAGACGGCAAGAGATTCGTCGAATGATTGTGCTATGGCTGTTAGTGTTATTCTCAAGGATTTTTACATGGATGATCTACTTACTGGTGCATCTAGTACAGAAGAACTTCGATTGTTGCAGCAAAATATTTCCGAAATATTGAGGGAAGGGGGATTTGAACTTCGTAAGTGGGCATCGAACTGCGCTGAGCTAATCGCAAGCATTTCTAATGCATCTACGAACATATCACATTATATTGTCGACGATAAGGATGTTCACGCTTTAGGTCTTATCTGGAACACAGAAGGAGACTACCTCATGTTTACTATTAACTTGAGGGAACCGCCAGTTAAGTTGAACAAGCGCATGTTTCTATCAGATGCAAGTACGCTCTTCGATCCTCTGGGCCTTCTTGCTCCCGCTACTATAAATTCAAAAATTTGGTTTCAAGACATATGGCGCACTAAGGTAGGTTGGGATGATATCATTCCTGAGTCTATCGCAACGAAGTGGTTGGAGCATCGTGTAAAGCAATGGCACGACAGTCGGTCGACAGTCAATATTATAATATAATTTTAATCGGTCCACTAACTTGACAATCGCATAGAACTCAAGCAATTGGCACATTTGAAGGTGAACCATTGGTTTGGTACTGAAGTAGCTGGGTCATTTACGCAATTGCACGTATTCGCAGACGCGTCCGAGCGCGCTTACGCCGCCGTTTTGCATGCACGAACAACACAAAGCGACGGTAACATTACTGTGTCATTAATTTCGTCGAAAACCAAGGTAGCTCCGCTTAAGCCGACAACGTTGCCACGTCTTGAATTATGCGCCGCTCATCTTGCTGCTAAACTAGTGCGAAGCGTGCTGCACTGCTGGTCTGATCTCCGTTATCCGCTTTTCGCTTGGACTGACTCTACTATAACATTGGCATGGTTACAAGCTCACCCCAGCAGATGGGTGACATTTATAGCCAACCGCGTCGGTGATATTCAAGAAGTTTTGCCTCCCGAATGTTGGAACCACGTTCGTTCTGAACAGAATCCTGCAGATTGTGCTTCAAGAGGTATAACTCCCTCCGAATTATTACGTCATCAATTGTGGTGGGCTGGTCCTATTTTCCTGAAAAGCACTGAACAATTGTGAAAGCAGAAAAAATCTAAAGAGCACACTACAGAGCTGGGCATACGAAATAGTATTCGTGCCCATGTGACTAATTCTACAGATTATTGGTCCGTGATGACAAAATACTCATCGTATTCTAAGCTGCGTCGAGTTATTTCCTACGTTTTACTCTTTTTGACTAACATTCGGGCTAACAGACGGCTTAATGTTATAAAGCGTTTTGGTACACCGAGATGCCAAGAGTTATTTGAAGCTGAACTTCGCCTAATAAGGTATACGCAACAGTTTTATTTTTCTAATGAAATTTCTCTTTGCAGCGCTAAAAGACCAATCCCACTTCGCAGTAGTCTTTTGCGTCTGCAGCCCTTTCTGGATGGGACTTGTGTTCTACGTGTTGGAGGAAGAATAAAAAATGATGAAATCGCTCCAGATGTTAGGCATCCCATTATCTTGCCTAAGAATTGTCCGCTTGCTAAGTTAATAATCTGCGAAATACACAAGATCACTTTGCACGCTGGGCCCCGCATTATGCAAACTGTCTTGCAACGTCGTTATTGGGTTATCGGCGCTCGTAGCTTGATCCGTAATATATACCATAAGTGCGTGAAATGCACTTATTTCAACCGCAATCTTACCACACAAGTCATGGGTGATCTACCTGTCATTCGCACAACCTACGCCCGTTGTTTTACTCACACTGCTGTTGACTTCGCTGGACCTTACCTCTACAAATTCACCCAAGGAAGAGGAGCTAAGGCTACCAAAGGCTACATTTGTTCGTTCATTTGTATGTGCACTGGTGCGATGCATCTCGAATTTGTTGGTGACCTGTCAACACCAGCTTTCCTAAATGCGTTTAAAAGGTTCACAAGCCGTAGAGGATTTTGTAAGGTCATGGCATCAGATAACGGTACAAATTTCGTTGGAGCCGAGAAGGAGTTGCGCATTGCATTTCAACAGTGCATGGCTGATATTAAACTTCGCTCTTTCTTTGCGGACTCGAATATCGAATGGCGATTTAATCCACCGGCTGCACCCCATATGAGAGGTTACTGGGAGACCGGAGTCAAACGTGTTAAGTATCATTTAAAACGCGTATTAGGAGAAGTTCCACTATCATACGAAGAGTTCAACACACTTTTGACTGAAATAGAAGCTTGCGTAAACTCTCGCCCACTCTGTGACAACTCTGAAGCTGCTGGTGACTTAGAAGTTTTAACTCCCGGACGTTTCATAGTCGGTGAACCGCTTAAATCAATACCGGAACCTGAGGGTCAAGGGTTTCGTGGAAATCTTCGACAGCGATGGCAAGCAATTTCTGCCATGAGACAACATTTCTGGCGTCGTTGGAGAGAAGAGTACCTCGTGAGCTTACAACGTCGCACTAAATGGTTTCGTTCTTCACGCAACATTGAAGAAGGGGATGTGGTTGCTGTATTCAATGAGCCTAATCCTCCGACGAAGTGTACGATTGCACGAGTGATCAAATGCCATCATGGTACCGATGGACGCGTAAGAGTAGTTACGTTGAAAACACCGCATGGCGAATTGGTTCGCCCTATAGTCAAACTTTGCCTTTTGCCAACGAAAGGAGATTTATTTCATGAAGAAACTAATAACTTATCGTAAATGTTTTTCAAGGCTTTTCATTTTCTTTTTAATATTTTGTTTTGAACTTATTCAGATAGTTCAAGGGCGGCGGTATGTTGAGTTCAATTTAATATTAGTTAAAATACTTTAATGTTTTTCAACTTTTGTTATTTGTTATAATTTTCTGTGAATTAAGTAGGTTTTGTTTGTAAAGAAATGTGTATAAATACGGAACATTTTGTAAAATATAGAGAGAAAAAATTATAATTTTGAATCAGAAGCAACATATTTTAAATTGGGAATTTTTGCCGCAATATCATCGCTACAATAACCAACAGGAAGTTGTGTTCATCATTAGTGAGGTCCTTCGATCCGGATATTTCATCGCTTCAATCAACTTGGTCCTATCGCAACATTAAGATTTAAGGATTCTCCCTGCAACGAATTTATAGCCGCCTTCAAGATTCTTCCTGCAACATTATTGGTCCTTCCCGCAACATTATTGGTTCTTCCTGCAACATTATTGGTTCTTCCTGCAACATTATTGGTTCTTCCTGCAACATTATTGGTCCTTCCCGCAACATTATTGGTTCTTCCTGCAACATTATTGGTTCTTCCTGCAACATTATTGGTTCTTCCCGCAACAGATTTGTAGCCGCATACAGGATTCTCTCCGCAACAGGAACATTTCTCTCATATTCAGGATATATATTATTTAGAACATTAAGCGAAGCCAAAAGTTCAGTTGGAAAGGTTAAATATTTTAAAGAAAGTGTAGAATTTGTAGGTTATGTAATATCTGCTAACGGTATTAAGTCTTGCGAAAGTAGAGGCTATCGCAAACTTCGCACAACCTAAAACCTTAAGAGAATTTCGAGGTTTTTTTATTATGTCAGGCTACTATAGACGATTTATTAAAGACTATGACATCCATTTTACGAGGAGGGGGAGGAAAAATCTCCAAAAACAAATACGCAAATGTGAAAATTGTGTTAAGCAAAGAAGCCGTAGAGTCCTTCATGATAATTAAGAATTCACTTATTTCCGAAGACATTGTGCTCGCTTATCCAGATTATTTGAAGGATTTTGAATTGGTAGCAGATGCATCCAACTTTGCAATTGGAGCAGTCCTGTCGCAGACCTTCAGACCTATATCTTTCATATCGAGAACCCTTAACAAGGCAGAGGAACATTACGCTGCCAACGAAAAGGAAATGCTGACCATCATCAGCTTTGACCTCATTGAGAAATTATTTGTTTGGCTCAGCTAGAGTCAAAATCTTTACAGACCACCAGCCGCTCACGTATGCACTTAGCAACAAGAACACGAATAGCAAGATGAAAAGGAAATCAAGGGAATCAATTCTCGAAGAATATAATTATGAGCTACACTACAAAGGAGGGGAAATGCTTGTGGTAGCGGACACATTATCTAGAATACCTCCGCAAGAATCGCCCATGCATACATTGTCAATAGCGACAAACTCAGATGAAAGTTCGTCACATGGACTAATACATAGTTTAGAAGCCCCCATAAATGCATTCAAGAACCAATTGTTCCTAATAACTAATTTAACTTCATCTTACATATAACAATATTGCATATAATAACCGAATCATTTTACTCCGAAAAAAATTAATAGAGATTCTACGAAAATATCTCAACCCGTCTGTTATAAACTGTATAAAAACGGATGAACATGTAATAAGAAAAATTCAGCAAGTGTACCCTTTGCATTTTAACAAATATAAAATTAGATTCACGCAGGTGGAAGTCGAAGACATTACCGACAACCAAAACCAAAAAGATATAATAGTAAGATTTCATAACAGAGCACATAGAAACGCTAAAGAAAATAAAACGCAAATGTTACAAAAATATTAATATATTTCCCAGCCGAACAAAATTAAAAAAATTATTAAAAATTGGAAGACATGTAAACTGAACAAGTGCGATCGACATCCGCCAAAAATGAAAATATAGGCAACACCCATTCCTAACTATCCTGGTTAGTTAGTTCACTTGGATATACTATTAATGGGGAAAACACTAATTTTGATAGCTTTGGATAAGTTTTCAAAATATGCAATGGCAAAATTATTCAATTCACGAGCTGCGGAAGATATAAAGCAACCTCAAAGAGATATCCTCTTTTCAATGGGACCAGAATCAATAGTGTTTGACAATGTGAAATCCTCCAATTTCGATTCCATTAACTTTATGATAAAGAATGAGTTAGGAATTTCAATTTTTAGAGCTCCCCTATATACTAGTTGCTCGAATGGTCAGGTAGAGCGATTCCACTCTACATTACAAGAAATTATGCGTTGTCTTAAGTTGAACAAACTCATCGCACATTTCAAGAATTACTAGACAGATCGGTAAAGGAATACAGTTATTCCATTCATTCAGTTACAGTGAGAAAACCCCTGGAAATATTCTTTGGTAGATTACGACAAAGTACTCCATTTCATTAACATGACCACCATTCTTTTAATATCTGAAAATATAACATCTTTGAAGGCCACAACATATGAGGAAAAACGACTTTTAGACTAAATTAATAAAAACCTTATACTATTAAAAGCAAAAATAAGCAGCCTGCACATACATTCGAAACAAAAGCGAGGACTGATCAATGTTCTAGGAAAAGGACTAAAGTTTATAGCGCGATCCATGGACAGTGACGACGAGAATGAAATATACGACGCAATAACAAACATACGAGACAACGAACGTAACACTAACACAACACTGAATGAATTAAACCACATAAACGCAGGTATGACAGAGGAAATCAGAAATATTACAACCCATATCAATAGACAACAGGCACGCATTAGTGGATGCATAAATAAAAGACGAATCACTGAACAAGTTAAGAACTTTAGAGGTCGAAGTAGAATTTATTGAACAGTCATACAGAATTGACAATGACATATATCTCCTTCGAAACCACATCGACGCCATTGGACAGATAGTTTTTTTCTGTAAAGTAGGCATTATTCCTTCCGATATACTTACGGAAAAAGAAATTAATGTAATTAGTGACTATGACAATTACAGCAGAATGAAAACTGCGGTCATGGTCGCAGATAATAATATCAACCAAGTATTGCTGATACCTCAATTCTCCAGAAAGAAATTATCCAGAATACGATTTGTCCCTAACCCAAACGCCGCTACTTGTATTTAACAATTTTTAACAATTTCGAGGAAAATTTTACTCAAGATTGTAATGAAATACAAGTAAAACATACAGGAACATTCCTTATAAAATTGTTACTACACTGAATATAATATTATTAATACTACTAATATTAATATAAAAATCCATGATACTTTTATTATACCAAATCTTATATCAAATATTATAGAAAAGAATAATATCAATTCATTTCATTCATATCATTTTTCAAAAGAAAATTTTAATTTTATTTGTTTGATAGATATTTTGTATGGATATAGAAAATGAGTTAACATTGACATAACATAATGTAACATAACATAACACAACACAACACAACACAACACAACACAACACAACACAACACAACACAACACAACACAACATAACACAACACAACACAACACAACACAACACAACACAACACAACACAACACAACACAACACAACACAACACAACACAACACAACACAACACAACACAACACAACACAACACAACACAACACAACACAACACAACACAACACAACACAACACAACACAACACAACACAACACAACACAACACAACACAACACAACACAACACAACACAACACAACACAACACAACACAACACAACACAACACAACACAACACAACACAACACAACACAACACAACACAACACAACACAACACAACACAACACAACACAACACAACACAACACAACACAACACAACACAACACAACACAACACAACACAACACAACACAACACAACACAACACAACACAACACAACACAACACAACACAACACAACACAACACAACACAACACAACACAACACAACACAACACAACACAACACAACACAACACAACACAACACAACACAACACAACACAACACAACACAACACAACACAACACAACACAACACAACACAACACAACACAACACAACACAACACAACACAACACAACACAACACAACACAACACAACACAACACAACACAACACAACACAACACAACACAACACAACACAACACAACACAACACAACACAACACAACACAACATAACATAACATAACATAACATAACATAACATAACATAACATAACATAACATAACATAACATAACATAACATAACATAACATAACATAACATAACATAACATAACATAACATAACATAACATAACATAACATAACATAACATAAGATAGAGAACTCTTCTGATCGTGGTTGAAGTAAGACGTGTATTTTTAAGCTCCCGTAAAGTGCGTGTATTTCACAGTATAAAACACTCCTTAAAACATACAAAGTGCTAATAGTGGCGTGTGAACATATGTGCTTTAAAGCGTGAGCTTGATAATTTCAATAAGATCTCCAGAAAGAGCTATTCAAATTTTAAAAACTCAAAAGTGCTCGCATAAAAGTGAATACCAATAACGCCTAAACTTTTAATAAGGAATCAGCTGTCTGCTGTTTGCAGATTCAAGTGTTCTCAAAAACCATTTGTTTTCGTTAAATGATATTGGCGCCAAATTCTAAACTTTAAGCTTAAAGCTGTACATCGTTAACGAATAGAGTGATTAAAGACAAGGTTAAGCTTTAAGCTTTAAGCTCTTTATGCTTAAAGAACTTTCAATACGAAAGCTTTCCTTGCACTGAAAAAGCTTGGGACTGGAAGAGCTTTTATTGTCCTCTGAAAGCTGACATCCAAGTAAAAATTATACCCAGCAATACAATAATGATCCTCTATGCAATATGATGTCAACAATACAAATCATAGACACAATAGATAGTATCTCAAAAGAAATAAAAAAGCAGCTTAAGGAATCAGGAAACATCAAACGCGAAACCAAAAATACTATTGTTCACGAAATCTCTCGTTTAGAAGCACTTATACCATCAATCGAAAAACTACAACCAAGTGATGGTTCGACGCCACCATTATCTGACGCAAACTCGAGCATACGCACCATTCTTCGCGAGGAATTATCCGAATTCACCAAGCTACTGCGGCCAAATAATGTATCAGAAGTTCCAACAATAAGTTATGCAGCTGCTGTAAAAACAAAAATTATGGCCAACAAAAACGTCACTGCAAAGCCTGCAATAATCATAGGTGCAAAAGACGGCACCACCTGTAGGCACACTGATATTCGCAATTCTTTCCGAAAAGGCGTCACATTTAAAGACACAACATATGCACCAGCGAAAATTGTACCTGTCTCAAATAACAAAGTGCGTGTAGAATGCGACACAATTGAGCAACGTGACGTTACAATGCGAAAACTTTCAGAAGTTACAGATCTCAAAGCGGAGAATGCAAGAAATAAGCGTCCTTTAGTCATTCTGAAAGGAATATCAAATGAAATTCCAGTAAGTGATCTGGTAAACATCATAATAAATCAAAATGCTAGTATCAGTGCGGAAATTAAACACGATGATGATATCATATATCGATTTGGACGCAAGAACCGCCGAAATCCAGAGACACTTTATAATGCAGTCCTAGAGGTATCAGGAAATGTTCGAAATGCAATGATTACACTCGAGCGCATCAATATCGATTTTCAACGAGTAAATGTATCTGACTTCAGTGCCTTCATACAGTGCTTCAAATGCTTGCAATTTGGCCATACCAAAACTAAATGCACTGATACAATAACTCCTTGTTCCCACTGTGCAAGCAAAAATCACCAGTATGCTGATTGCCCAGAAAAGAATGATGCATCTAAACTCAAATGCTTCAATTGTGCTTTGCGAAACGAAAAAACCAACGTCAAGGTAGATGAAAAGCATTCTGCGGTTAGCGCTAAACATTGCCCCCAAATCAAATCCATGCAGCAGCGAATCAACTCACGTATTGAGTATGGTTGTTAAGCCACTCAGCATCATACAACTTAATGCGAATCGTTGCTATGAAGCACACAATGAGCTAATACAATATATTGCTTCACATGATATAGACATTGTACTCTTATCTGAACCATACACCGGTACTAGAACTGTTAGCACACTAAGTGGATTCTCAACGTTCCAATTCCCGATGGTGAATCGAACAACTAAGGCGTGCATTTTAATAAAAAATACTATTGGTGCTGCACTCGGTATTTTACAATACTCAACTCCAAATCTCAGCGTCATTAAGCTGCCCTTAGCACAACGATCGTTATATATCGCATGCGCTTATGTCGAACCAAGCGATGATAAATTTGATACTCTCGACGCTGTTAATAAATTTCTTAGCAGCACGAGGCCAGCACTACAGCTCATAGGTGGAGACTTCAATGGTTGGCACTCATCATGGGGCTCAAACAGAACAAATGATCGTGGGTTAGCAGTTGCAAATATTATAGCTGCCAACGATATGGAAGTAAGCAATCAGGGTAAGGTTGCCACATTCAACGTGATACGGTATGGCGCACATGCTTGTTCAATCATAGATATAACGATTGCTTCAGGAAATCTCGCACACCATATCACAAATTGGTCAGTGAATGTTGAGGCCATCCAAAATTCAGATCACAGCGCAATAACTTTTAAAATCGAAAACAGCTCCAGCGTTACTGCTGCAAAAAGTACATCAACCTATCTATACAACAATAAGACAGCCAACTGGAAGAAGTTCGAAGAAGTTTTAGATGAGCAGCTCAACATAAAAGATATTTTAAATGTAGACCTTGCCAATTGTACCGCATATGATCTGGACAATACTGTGGAATCTCTTACTGGAATTATCAAGAAGGCGTGCTCAATATCTATGAAAATTCGAGGACGTGGCAAAGCAGCAAATCCATGGTGGAATAATGAACTCGAGGATCTTAAGAAAAAGTGCATCCAACTTCATCATAAGCTAAACAACTCAAAAAATACTCAAATTTCGACAGCAGTTGCTATGCAACATTCCAATGCTAAACGCACATATGCCGCTGCACTAAAGAAGGCATCAACTGAGCACTTCCGAGAATTCTGCGCACAACAAGGCAAAGAAAATGTCTGGTCACTGACAAATCGATTAATTAAGGATGCACCATTACATCGACCTCCAATGACGCTTCAATATAGCGGACTATACTCTGACACCAGCGCCGGCACAGCTGAAGCTCTCCTGCAACATTTCTTTCCTGACGACACCGTTGACTCTACGCGTGAACACCTCCACCGTCGCAATAGAAACAAACATTACCTTAACACACCCAAGGATGAACCATTCACTGAAGAAGAAGTACTCGAAGCGTTAGTAACCATGAATCCAAATAGAGCCCCAGGTTTAGATAACCTAACCTCAGACATATGCTTGGCTTTTACAAAGAAATATTCCAAATTTCTCACAGCTCTCTATAATGCATGCCTCCGTGTGGGTTACTTTCCAAAAATTTGGAAAAAGGCTTACATTAAAATTTTACCAAAGCCAAACAAAGTTGAAACTAATGAGCTAGGATCTTACCGCCCCATAGGACTCCTTCCTGTGTTCGGAAAGCTGTTAGAGAAACTCTTTACCAAACGCCTTATATATCATGCTGAATCGAATCAACTATGGTCTCCAAAACAATATGGTTTCAAAGAGCAGACCTCAACTTTGGATGCTTTGCGTAACGCAATTGAAACTATTGAGAAGGAGAAGCGTAAAAAGCGGCACGTAATTTGTGTGTCTCTAGACATTAAAGGTGCGTTTGATCACGCTTGGTGGCCGGCGCTCTTAAATCAGCTAGAACGAATGCAAACTCCATCTAATATTTACAGGCTTATTATAAGCTATCTTACAGATCGCAGCGCTTCACTAACCTACGCCGACGCCACTGCAACAAAAGCAACAACTAGAGGCTGTATCCAAGGGTCTGTATGTGGTCCAATTTTTTGGAACATTATCATAGATGAGCTTCTTTCTATGCCGCTGCCTGAAGGGTGTGAAATTCAGGCCTTTGCAGATGACATCCTCTTAATAGTCAGCGCCAAAACTGTAAAAGAACTGCAACTTTACGCTAATGATGCTTTGCGCCTAATATAATATATAATTGGGGAAAGAATGTGAAGTTGACTTTTAGCGACACCAAGACATATGCTATGGCATTTAAAAGTAATGCTAAACAAGCTGAACTATTTTTAAATGGCAATCGACTAATCTTCGTCAAAGAAATTAAGTACCTGGGTGTAGTAATAGATGATCGACTTAGATTCACCAACCACGCTAAGTACGTTGTCGATAAAGCTCAGCGAGTATATAAAAACTTATGCCGATATGTTAGACCCACATGGGGTGTACACGCAGACAACGTTATCACAATCTATAAGCATGTTGTGGAGCCAACTATAACTTACGCTGCAAGTATATGGGGCAAAGCTATACAGTTTAATTATATTCGCCGTCTTCTTCGCTCGTTCCAAAGAACTTTCGCTATACGAGCAATCAGAGGCTTTCACACAGTTTCGGCTAATTCGGCTCTGGCGCTTGCAGGATTCACACCGCTGCATCTGAAGATAAAAGAAACTATGCAAATCGAAAGTGTCAAATTATCCGGAGTATATGATGAAACACTAAACGTCATGCTTGAACAACGCACTACACCAAAAAATCAACTACATCCTTCCGAGCGTCAATCTATACGTTTTGAAAGTATAGCATCACAACAGGAAGCTGACAATACTATGGATGCAAATGCGACCCACATCTATACCGATGGAAGCAAGTTAGAAACAGGCGCTTGTGGATCAGCTTTTGTCGTTCATAAACAAGATGACGACTGGACGTCACGTAAATTTAAATTACACATGCACTGTCTTCCAGGCTGAAGCTCTAGCAATTGACACTGCACTGAAATGGGCTCAGAATGAATTGAAAACTGAAAAGCTAGTCATATATAGCGACTGTCGCTCTTGTTTAGAAGCTATCCAAAATCGGAGCAACCCCAATCCTTTAATTGCATCAATTCATCAGCACCTGTACCTTCTTCGCCAGCGACACAGAATTGACTTTTACTGGGTCAAATCGCACATCGGTATTGAAGGAAACGAGCGTGCAGATGAACAGGCAAAAGAAGCAGCAAATCAAGGAGTCGATCCAGTATATACTGCATTTCCCTTAAGCTATGCTATACGGCAAATACGTTCTCAAATATTCGAGTCATGGCAGCAGGAGTATGCCGACGATACCACTGGCTCCATTACAAAGATTTTCTTTCCAATTCTTGAAGATGCGCAACTATACCGACAACTCTTTGGGATATCATTTGAATTGACACAGCTCTTTACTGGCCATGGTTTCAACAAGGCATACTTAAAGCGATTCAAAATCATTGACGAAGACTGGTGCCCGTGTGACCAACTCACTGTGCAAAGTATGCATCATCTTTTGCACGACTGCCCACGCTTTCACAGTGCACGACAGAGACACGAAACATTCTGTGCACAATATGATATTCCAGCATTCAACATAAAACAAATTTCAAAATATCCTAGTTTGATAACATCATTTAATGAATTTGTCAAAAAAATAATTGATAATTTAAAAAACTTCAATGCTTCAAACATTCCTATCTAATGTCTTAATCATAATAGTAATATAGTAGAATAACCATCTAACTGCTTGTATCCAATCGCAGGCATTTTATTTCAGTTAGTTTTGTTAAACTATAAAATATTTATGTAATTGAAATACTTGTAATCTATCTGAATGTTATACTGCACATATGTATGAAAATATTTGCTCTAGAAAACAAACTAATTGAAATAATAAATTACTCGAAACGCAGTAAGCGCGTAGAGCCCAAGGAAAAAAACATAACATAACATAACATAACATAACATAACATAACATAACATAACATAACATAACATAACATAACATAACATAACATAACATAACATAACATAACATAACATAACATAACATAACATAACATAACATAACATAACATAACATAACATAACATAACATAACATAACATAACATAACATAACATAACATAACATAACATAACATAACATAACATAACATAACATAACATAACACAACATAACATAACATAACATAACATAACATGACATGACATGACATAACATAACATAACATAACATAACATAACATAACATAACATAACATAACATAACATAACATAACATAACATAACATAACATAACATAACATAACATAACATAACATAACATAACATAACATAACATAACATAACATAACATAACATAACATAACATAACATAACATAACATAACATAACATAACATAACATAACATAACATAACATAACATAACATAACATAACATAACATAACATAACATAACATAACATAACATAACATAACATAACATAACATAACATAACATAACACAACATAACATAACATAACATAACATAACATAACATAACATAACATAACAAAACATAACATAACATAACATAACATAACATAACATAACATAACATAACATAACATAACATAACATAACATAACATAACATAACATAACATAACATAACATAACATAACATAACATAACATAACATAACATAACATAACATAACATATCACAAAGCATTCACCAACAGCTTTCATTTGATACCCATATTGTACATACACGTCCGAAGGTTACCCGGGTCCACGTTTTGACCTATATCTCGAGACCCTATCTACCAATAGGTATCCAAACTATACGGAAACCATCTTCAATACCTCCTTAACAATGTGTGTAAGTTTGGTTTAATTCGGTTCAAAGACACGGTGGGTCCACGTTTTGGCATATATTTCGAGACCCCCGTCATCAATAGGTATGAAAATTACCCCGTATTAAAGCACTTATCAACAGCTTTCATTTGATATCCATATTGTACAAACACATTCTAGGGTCCACGTTTTGGTCTCTATCTCGAGACCTTAGTCACGGAGCGGATGGAAATACTCTTAACTAAAGCATTCACCAGCAGCTTCCATTTGATACCCATATTGTACATACACATCCGAAAGTTACCCGGGTCCACGTTTTGACCTACATCTCGAGACCCTATCTACCAATAGGTATCTAAACTATACGGAAACCATCTTCAATACCTCTTAACAATGTGTGTAAGTTTGGTTTAATTCGGTGCAAAGACACGGTGGGTCCACGTTTTGGCATATATTTCGAGACCCTAGTCATCAATAGGTATGAAAATTACCCCGTATTAAAGCACTTATCAACAGCTTTCATTTGATATCCATATTGTACAAACACATTCTAGGCTCCACGTTTTGGTCTCTATCTCGAGACCCTAGTCGCGGAGCGGATGGAAATACTCTTAACTAAAGCATTCACCAGCAGCTTCCATTTGATACCCAAATTGCACATACACATCCGAAGGTTACCCGGGTCCACGTTTTGACCTACATCTCGAGACCCTATCTACCAATAGGTATCCAAACTATACGGAAACCATCTTCAATACCTCCTTAACAATGTGTGTAAGTTTGGTTTAATGCGGTGCAAAGACACGGTGGGTCCACGTTTTGGCATACATTTCCAGACCCTAGTCATCAATAGATATGAAAATTACCCCGTATTAAAGCACTTATCAACAGCTCTCATTTGATACCCATATTGTACATACACAACCAAAGGTTACCCGGGTCCACGTTTTGTTCTATATCTAGAGACCCCAGTCACGGAGCGGCATGAAAAATACTCTGTACTAAAGCATTCACCAACAGCTTCCATTTGATACCCATATTGTACATACACGTCCGAAGGTTACCCGGGTCCACGTTTTGACCTATATCTCGAGACCCTATCTACCAATAGGTATTCAAACTATACGGAAATCATCTTCAATACCTACTTAACAATGTGTGTAAGTTTGGTTTAATTCGGTTCAAAGACACGGCGGGTCCACGTTTTGGCATATATTTCGAGACCTTAGTCATCAATAGGTATGAAAATTACCCCCTATTAAAGCACTTATCAACAGCTTTCATTTGATATCCATATTGTACAAACACATTCTAGGGTCCACGTTTTGGTCTCTATCTCGAGACCCTAGTCACGGAGCGGATGGAAATACTCTTAACTAAAGCATTCACCAGCAGCTTCCATTTGATACCCATATTGTACATACATATCCGAAGGTTACCCGGGTCCACGTTTTGACCTATATCTCCAGACCCTATCTACCAATAGGTATTCAAACTATACGGAAATCATCTTCAATACCTACTTAACAATGTGTGTAAGTTTGGTTTAATTCGGTTCAAAGACACGGTTAGTCCACGTTTTGGCATATATTTCGAGACCCTAGTCATCAATAGGTATGAAAATTACCCCGTATTAAAGCACTTATCAACAGCTTTCATTTGATATCCATATTGTACAAACACATTCTAGGGTCCACGTTTTGGTCTCTATCTCGAGACCCTAGTCACGGAGCGGATGGAAATACTCTGAACTAAAGCATTCACCAACAGCTTCCATTTGATACCCATATTGTACATACACATCCGAAGGTTACCCGGGTCCACGTTTTGACCTATATCTCGAGACCCTATTTACCAATAGGTATCCAAACTATACGGAAACCATCTTCAATACCTACTTAACAATGTGTGTAAGTTTGGTGTAATTCGGTTCAAAGACACGTCGGGTCCACGTTTTGGCATATATTTCCAGACCCTAGTCATCAATAGGTATGAAAATTACCCCGTATTAAAGCACTTATCAACAGCTTTCATTTGATACCCATATTGTACATACACAACCAAAGGTTACCCGGGTCCACGTTTTGTTCTATATCTCGAGACCCCAGTCATGGAGCGGCATGAAAAATACTCTGTACTAAAGCATTCACCAACAGCTTCAATTTGGTATCCATATTGTACAAACACATTCTAGGGTCCACGTTTTGGTCTCTATCTCGAGACCCTAGTCACGGAGCGGCATGAAAAATACTCTGGACTAAAGCATTCACCAACAGCTTCCATTTTATACCCATATTGTACATACACATCCGGAGGTTACCCGGGTCCACGTTTTGACCTATATCTCGAGCCCTATTTCCAAAATAAAATATAATCCATGTTACTCGTGGATGATGTAGCTTTCGAATGGTAAAAGAATTTTTAAAATCGGTCCAGTAGTTTTGAGCCTATTCATTACAAACAAACAAAGTTTTCCTCTTTATAATATTAGTATAGACAACATTTCTTATAAGGTATATGGTAAATATTAAAATACATTTTTTCCTTAATATATAATAAAAAAATTAATAATTATAACATTAAAACAACAGGCATTATTAACAAACTTGGTTTTATTTTAAATTCTTCAAGTGAATCAAATTAATAATAATCAACAAGAAGGCATATGCAAATACAAATACGTGAATTTATATATGTACATATGCGCATATACATACATATATAAGCTCACTTAAGTAGGAGAGAGCAAGATGTCGAACGTTGCCGTTCGTTTGCTTTGTTTGCTTTGTCGTTCGTTCCGCGCTTTCGCTTGCAGTTCATGCAATGCAATGAGCAAGGTAACGACAAATGAGCAAGGTAACACTAAATAGCAAGGTAACACTAATGAGCAAGGTAACACTAAATAGCAAGGTAACACTAATAAGCAAGGTAACACTAAAGAGCAAGGTAACACTAATGAGCAAGGTAACACTAAATAGCAAGGTAACACTAATGAGCAAGTTAACACTAAAGAGCAAGGTAACACTAATAAGCAAGGTAACACTAAATAGCAAGGTAACACTAATGAGCAAGGTAACACTTAAGAGCAAGGTAACTACATATGAGCAAGGTAACACTAAAGAGCAAGGTAACACTAATGAGCAAGGTAACTACATATGAGCAAGGTAACACTAAAGAGCAAGGTAACACTAATGAGCAAGGTAACGACACATTTTTTCGTGCGTGCAGCCTGTTAAATCGAATTATAAGACGTTATCACGTCAAAAAAGAGGTGTGTGTGTCAGCTCCGACACGCGACTGGAGTTTACTCCTTAAGAACGATTACCGTGATATGGCAAATAAACAAGGGGTAACTGTCAAATGTGTAGGCGACGTTAGCCTAATTCTGAATGTAAGAAAGAGACAAATTTTAACTAATGTTCGAAACGTAGAGTATGTTCCTAGCCATGATTCAATGATAAAAGGTTTACTCAGTAAGCAGCTTTCTCGTTCTCTCCCCTAGCAAGACACTGGGTTGCTAGCTCTAGAAATTTTTAGTAAAAGTGGAGGAAAAGTAAAATTTGTAGAAAAAAACATTTCATTTTCAAAATGGTCTGCTTACGAGCAACAAATCACTCAATCGATGAGTGGAGAATTCACAAAGCTTTATTTCTTGCGATGTGTTGATTTAGAAGGAATTCATGTTATGCAAAGAGCTAGCATTTCCCAAAGAGTTACGACAGGGAGAATAATTGGATAGTCCCGGCGCCGGTGATAACATTGCATACCTCATTATAAAAAAGTTGGGATTGACGGAACTTGTTTGCAATAAGCGCACATTCCCATGGATGGATGGAGTGTCCAGAGGAGGCTTAGCAAATCACAGCACCAGCATGAAAAAGCTTCTCATAAAAAGAACTGTAGGTCCTACCATATGTGGAACAACATCAAGACCCGTGCTACGAAAAGTAGGAAGATCTCGGCCAAACACCTAACAAAATTATACGTGCCAATTATTTATTTATCTTTAACAAAATAGTTTCATAATTGCGAAACTTCGCAACTTCGCGATCGGTTTTAAATTTAAAAACTAATTCACAAAATAAAATCTGGGATTAAGTGAAATAATTTATTGTTTTTATATTAGATAGGCAATAGGCAATTTCTGCTAATAACTTCTATTTGTACCATTATTTACATTCAAATATTAATTAAAATTTAGTTTTGAAGCCGTTCGCAGTTTGTTTCCATTTGAGTAAGAAAATACTTTTTGCTACCATTTTTACCAAAAAGAATTTAATATTTTCCACTTTATTCACCTTCTTAAATACAACCTTTTGTAAGGGAGTGTCAAAAATTGAATGTCACTAGTGAGCAAACCTTTAATACAGTGGTCGCCAACCCGTCGATCGCGAGCTACCGGTAGCTCGCAAAGGCAATTCTGGTAGCTCGCGCTGCTCACGTTGCAAAAAATCCAAAAGTCTGAAAATCATAACAGTATTAGCAAATTTCAGAAATTTTCATAATAAATAGATAAACAGCGGCAACACTGCGGTAAGCGATTTCGCGCCGACAAACACGACGCGAAGTCGCGTCTCCGTTCTAGGATCGGCTGGAACCGATTAGCGTGTTCGAGAATTTTTTGGCTTTATATATACTCAATTCACGTCGACATTGCGCTCAGTTTAATACTGAACGGCATTATCAACGTTCTGCGTGCAGCGGTTGGGTTAGAGTTTGAAACATTATGGCAAGCAGTAGTAAGAAGGCGAAGGCATACCATTTCCATTCGGAATGGGAAGAACAATACTTCTTCACAGAAGTTAAAGGCAAAAGTGTTTGTTTGTTATGTAATACATCTGTGTCAGTTCCTAAAAAAGGAAATGTTGAGAGGCATCATAGAACTGTACATTCGAATTTTGAGAAGGCATTCCCTTAAATCCTGCCACCAGAAAAGAAAAACTGAAACATTTAAAAATCCAGTTAATTGGACAACAGTCAATATTTTTGAAAACAAGCGGCAAAAATAAGGCTCCAACTGAAGCATCTTATCGTGTTTCCCAGATAATTGCACAAAAGAAAAACCCTTATGAAGACGGGGAAATCATAAAATAAGCATTTTTGGAAGCTGCAGATTCTTTATTCGCCAACTTTAGAAATAAAGACGAAATAGTGTCTGCTATAAAATCTATGCAACTTTCTGCTAATACAGTGATGAGGCGAGTAGAAGTAATGAGCAATTATATTTTTTTACAGTTAAGAAGTGACTTAGATAACTGTATTTATTTTTCACTGCAACTGGATGAATCAACAGATGTAGTTGACACCTCACAGATGACCATATTTGTCAGGATGGCTTTTAGTGATTTTACAATTAAAGAAGATCTTTTGTTGTTTATTCCACTCAAAGGACATACTACTGAGCTAGAGCTGTTTTCTCATTTAAAAAATCTCATCTCTTCTGAGAAAATTCCAATATCAAAAATGGTAGGCCTGACAACTGACGGTGCTCCAGCTATGGTGGGTTGTGACAAGGGGCTCGTAGCGCTATGTCATAAGGATGAAAGTTTTCCACAATTTCTTAGTTACCACTGTATTATACATCAGCAAGCATTATGTGGAAATTTTCTAAATTTGAACAACGTTATGAAACTGGTGGTGAAAATTGTGAAGAAGATTAGAGCTCAAGCGTTACAAAGAAGATTATTTAAAACCTTGGCTGATGAAATTGACGGAGAGCTACTTCTTCACTCTGAAGTGCGATGGTTAAGCGGAGGACGAGTGCTCAAACGTTTCGATGATGTCCTGCCTGCTATACTCCAATTTTTCAAAGAACGCGATGAACCGATTAATGAACTGGAAAATTCGACTTGGCTCAGAGATTTTGGTTTTCTTGTGGACATTACAGAGAAATTAAATGAGCTTAACTTGCAGCTTCAAGGCAGGGATAAAGAATTAGCGGAAATGATTTCTGATATAAATGCATTTATTACAAAACTTGAATTTTGGGAACAAAACCTAAAAAACCGCGATACTAAGCATTTTCCTGTTCTTTCCGAAAAGATATCCAAAAATCTATTAGAGCCCTATGACAGTAAATATCATATGGAAATAGTTTCTAACTTGGAGGACAACTTCAAAAATCCTTTAAAGATTTCAGCAAAATTGCTTTAGTGACGCAATTTGTTGTTTCACCCTTCATGGACATTGATATACAACAGTTTGCAACTTGTGTTATGAAACACTTTGGCGAAGACATTGCTGTGACAGAAATGGAACTGATTGCTTTTCAAAGTGACTTGACTTTAAAATCTTTAGGTTCAAATACAAAATGTATATGGACTTTAGTAAGTAAAGATAAGTATTCAGTTTTATGTCGTGTTGCGTTGAAAGTGAAAGCGTTATTCAGTTCAACTTATTTGTGTGAATCTTCTTTTTCCAATATGAAATTTATTAAAAATAAATACTGCAATCGGCTTACAGATATACATTTGGATACCTGTATTCGAATGACTGTATCAAATTATGCTGCAAATATTAAAAAAAATATCGATGAGTCAGAATGTCAACCTTCTCATTTAATATGCTCTTTTTATCTGCCCATATTTTATTTATATAATAATGTACTATTACTGTTTTGTTGTTTTTTTAAGTCGCTTGTGATTTGCCATAATGACTGCAAAAAATTTTGTTATGATTGATAGGTGTGAACATGGATGTAGTTATGCCTAAGTATAAGCAGAGAATGTTAATGCAATGAGAAGGAGCAAATGTTACTGTGAGCTTTTTTTAGTACAATTGAGATTTGAAAGATTTGAAGTAAGGTAATTTAGCACACCGAGTTTATAGACACCTCACTGACTTTTGCCCACACAAAAATTAGAAACACCACACATCTTTCACCTCAACACACAACACATTTCTTACCTCGACATTAAACCAATTAAATTTTTACTATTTTCGTATTTTTGAAATAATAAGCGAATACGTAAAATTTATTACATAATTTTTTTTTTCAATTACATTAAAAAAAAAAAAATTTATAATTAAAAAAAATTGAACTCGAGTCTAACATGTGGCGAGGAAAAATAGGCGGTGCGTTTATTTCTTCGACTGCTTATTTTTTTACCATTTTGTTACTTTTGAAATGATAAGCGGATACATAAAATTTATTACAAATTTTTTTACGATTACATTAAAAAAAAAATTTAAAAACGAAAAAAAAAAAAATTTGCACCGAGAATTGATGGCGAGTCACGTGGGGAGGATAAATACGCAGAGCGTTTATTTCTGCGCCTGCGTTGTGAACAAAAGGTTTTGTGCATGCGAATTATGTTTTTCCTTACTGGAATAACATTTTTTTAAAAAAGACGTGCTTCAGTTGAAGACGGAGTAAAAACTAAACTTTATTCTATAAATTCCCTTATTTATATCTTTACAATTTGTTTACTTAAATCTATGTGTTTCACAATGATGGTTTGGCATTGCATCAGCCTGGTCAAAGAAGATATCAATTTCATTTTCAATTAATTTTTATTACGCAGCAGCATAATGCTGAGCTGGCGGATTTGTAAGATGCAAAATATGTTTTCTCAATTGTGTTTACATTTAGCATTGTAATGGGGTAAGTGGTCTGCCGTTAACTCCCCCTTCTCTAAAATGAATCGCCCTCGATTCAACGATTTCTTTTGATAGAATATTTATTTTATTTTGCAACTCAAAATATAATTTTTCTTGATTTCTTTGGAACTTTTCTTGCTTTTTAATTTGTATAAACAATATCAATTTATGAACTGTATATGCTATTATTGCCAGTGACATGAAGGTCAATAATGACATTGATTTGGGATTTTCAATATACGAATTTCCAATTTTTTCTAAGAAATTTATGTTAGTGAACTTTAAAGTGTCGTCATTTGAGTTTACAAATTCAAGTATTTCATAATTTTTAAAATGATTTTGTTTTATAAATTTTACAATTTTTCCTGTGGGGTTTTCATATGTTTTGTTATCTATATTCACACTTGTATTAAAAGTTATTAAATATGTACCATTTATTACAATTTTATTAACTGTATGTTTCCCTGAAACTAATATAGCCCCATCTCTTATTTTATCTATTTGTTTATTATTTTCTTTGATTTTAGTGCAATTAGCTGGCTTTTTATTTAACAAATTTATAAAACATGTATTTTGTAATTTTTGCTTACAAAAAATATTACTTATTTCAATTTTACATTCTTCAATAGATATAAATGTGTTATTACATAATGCTACTTCATTCTCAATTATTAATTTCCCATCATTTTGTGATATTGGTCTGGTTTCAAATAACGTACAAATATTATTTATTTTGGGATATTTAATATACAATATAATTAGATCTGATTTTTGTATGATTTTAAATGTTGAAACGTCTAATAAGTCTGCCAAGGTTACTGCTTGTAATTCGTTCTGAATTATTTCTCTTGTTTCATCTGTATGAAGTATATGTGAGTTTAATATTCCTCCTTTTGCTAATGTAATAGTTTGCAAAATATTTTGTAATTCATATATTATCATTTTAATTCTCTGTTTACGTATTATTCTTTCATGCGAAATTCCTGTGGTACTGTTTACTAAATTCGTTAAACGTCGTATTTCATTAAATATTTCAGAATTTGTCGTTAGTTGTTTATTGCTATTTTCAATTAAATCATTAATTTTATTTGAAATAAAAATGTAGTCGTCATGGTCAGGTGTGCCTGCTATCCACTTCCATACTGTACCTATTTCATTAATTCCTCTCTTTGTTCTAGTTTTTTCCAATTGAATTAAAGAAGATTCTATAATTTGGAGTTCTGATTCTATTTCTAGAAAGTCCGATGTAGAATAAGAATGTTTTTCTTTTTCTTGTAAAAAATATAATTTTTCTTCATTATATAAAGTTGCATAATAGGTTAAATTTGTAACATGGAAAATGCTTCCAAACGATTCGTATAGCAATGCTTGTTCATTCTGTATTAAAATATATTCGTCGTTTGAGTAATTGATTATGTCCGCCTGGATGAGAGTAATAAAAGGTATGAAAAAATACCCCAAGTACATTTCCTATAAAATAATATAAAAAAATTTTAACTTTTAATGTTATCCTTATGTATTATTCTGTTTCTGTTATTAATTACTACCTTATTTGCTAAGTTCTCTTTTACTTGTTGTCTCTTATATCTGGGCTTTAACTTATTTCTTTCACCTACAATTTTTTCATATATTACCTGACCAGAGTGGTATTCCTTATTTAATTTAGTTTTGTTATGAATCGCAAGCATTTTCTTTTGCGCCTGCTCAAGAGTATCATGTAATTTTTCATGATCTATTTTATTATGAAAAATATCTGTTGGTCGGAATTTTGTAACGGAATGTATTGTAATATTATATTGTTGTGCAGCTCTTAGAACTGTTTCTAAATCACTTACTATGTTGTATTACTCTTTTATACATCTAGCTATCTCTATTATCGTAGAATGAACTCTTTCAATTTGTCCATTAGTAATACTATGCCTTGGATTGCAAAAATATATTTCAATATTTAATCTCTGCATTAACGATTTGAATTGAGGTGTTGTAAAACTTGGCTCATTATCTAACGTTATTCGTTTCACATCTGGGAAAGTTTGAAGAATTTCTAAAACCTTTTCCTCAATATTAGATTTGTCTTCTATATTTTTTAATATTAAACATTTTGAATAAGCATCAATACATGTGATAAACTTCAACCACTGAGCATAAAAAATATCTATGTGAAGCTGCTCTCCCTCTTTTTCTGGAATTGGAGCCTCTTTTATTGGAATTTTTTTCGGATGTCGATCATATTTGTTCCTATTGCACGTTATGCAATTGCGTACATATTCCTTCATTTCTGGCCAATAGTATAGTTTTCCTATTTGTTTTATATTTTCATTGTAATTTCGATGCGCTCTGTTATGGGTTTGTTCAATTATACCTGCTTGATCTTCCCTATTGGGAATGTCCATAGGAAATAGCTTAGTATATACAAATTTATTTTGAAATGTTTCTTTTAGAGGTCGCTGTATCTCATACAAATCCTCTACTGTGCAGTGTATTGCTGTTACCAATTTAGGTTTTATGTATTCTTTTAAAATAGTAAGTAGATTCTCAACTGTATCATATTCAATCAAATGTCTTTTTCTTCCAAAAATTTCTATCATTTCATGTATAGTGAACCTATTTTTACATAATATAATATAATTTGTTGTTTAAATTGATTTACAGGCTTGTATGTTTCCTGTATTTGATCATTTTCGCTACTTTCCGCTGAATGTTCTGATTCACTTGACAAATTGTTTATTTCAAGGCGTGATAATGCATCAGCCACAACATTCGTTTTGCCTGGCCTATATACAAATTTTGGAGAAAACTCCTCAATTAAAGCATGCCATCTTTTCATTTTAGAATTCGGGTTGCGCGTAGATAATGCAAATGTTAACGGTTGATGATCCGTGTGAATTTCAAGATTAGTTACTCCATAAAGATAATTACGAAGATTCTTCAGTGCCCATACAATCGCAAACAACTCTTTTTCATTTGTAGCATAATTTCTTTCTGTCTTATTAAGAGTTTTGGAAACAAAAGTAATGGGTTTATTTTCTTGAGAAAGGACTGCGCCTATTGCAACATTCGATGCGTCAGTAGTTAACACAAACTTTTTTGAATAATCTGGTTGCGTCAATTCCATTGCTGATGCTAACCTTTTCTTTAGCTTTTTAAAAGAAGATATCCCTGCTTCATCAATTTTCACTAATACCTTTTTTGACATATTTTTAGAGACTCTGCCATTTTCTGCGGATAAGTATTTTGTCAATGGCTTTGCAATCGTTGCATAATCTTTAATGAATTTCCGGTAATAACCGGTAACACCTAAAAACCCCCTTAATTCCCGTAAACTTTTGGGTAGCGGGTAATTAAGCATTAATTCAATTTTATTTGGATCTGTTTTAATTGTATTTTGAGCTATAATGTAACGCAAAAATTCTATTTCAGTTCTGAAAAATTTAGATTTTTCAAGAGAAATTTTCATAATATTTCAATTATCATTTGCAAATCCTTCATATGTTGCTCTAAACTTCCTGAAAAAATTATTATATCATCCATATATACATGACATGTTTTTCCTATTTGATCACGCAATATATTGTCCATTGCTCTTTGAAATATTCTGGGAGCATTTTTTAGACCGAAAGGCATTCTTAAAAATTCATATTTTCCGTTATTAATGGAAAAAGCTGTTTTTTCTATGTCATTTTCCGACATTAAAATCTGGTGAAAACCTGACTCCAAATCAATGCTTGAAAAGTATCTTGATTTCCCTAAATTTGAAAAAATTATATTCGTATCCGGGATGGGATAGCGATCGGGAATAGTATGAGCATTCAATTTTTTGTAATCTATCACCATTCTAAATTTTGGTGAACCGTCGTCGTTAGTACCTTTTTTTGATACCACCCAAATGGGTGAATTATAAGGACTTTTACTAGGCCTTACAATATTTTCATTCAATAATCTTCCAATTTCTTTATTTACGAAAGAATTCACAGACAGAGGATATGGGTACTGTTTACTCCATATCGGCTTTTCATTTTCTGTTCGTATTTCCGCTCTTACATCTGTTTTAAACGGAAAACTTGTATCAATATTTGCGTGTTTTTCCACTATTCTCTGCTTTATTAAAATTCTAAATTCCTCAAGGTTTTTACCCTGATTTCTCCTTTCTGGAGTTTTATAAGCTCTTACTAAGTGAGAGTCTTCACTGTTTTCATCAAAACTTTCATTGACTGCCTGATCTGAACCTTTTTCAGTTTTCATGGAATAGTTATCCCTTATATTACCTGAATATTCATCAGCTATTGCTTTAGGATCTTCAGGTGCCAAAGACAAACATTTATATGGCATACTTTTACCGGTAAATCCCTCGGTATATGCTGTAGAAATTTTCTGATCCACAGTGTTTATTTTATAATTAATTTTTTTATTATTTTTTCTTTTCTTATTGCCGGTATTTTCTTCGGCGGGCGCCTTAGGATCCTTTTGTCCCAAGGGGTTAAAATTTTCTTTTTTCTCATTTTTATTTTCATACTTTTCTTTTTTGTTGCAGGTACTATCATCTGCTGGCGCCTTAGGACCTTTTTGTCCCAAGGGGTTAACATTTTCTTTTTTCTCTGAGTTTACTCTTTCTTTATGGATGTTAATATTCATACTTTCATCCACCTTTTCGTTCTCATATTTTGTTTTGTAAATTATTTTGTTGCTACGTATATCGATACGTGCTTCTATTTTCTTTAAAAAATTATATCCTAAAAGGATGTCCGAATCCAAATTATCTATTTCATAGAATACTTGTCGAACTCCGAATAAATTTATTATATGGTAATATTTTATAATAGAATAACCATTTACAGTTCTCACTCTTTTATAAATGGCTAATTCATTTCTATTTTGATATACTCCCTGCTTAATATAACAAGAAGTTGCTCCGGTATCTACCAGTGCTTTCAATCCTTTATTGAGTTTTTTATCATAAACTATGATGTAGGGGAGGTCGTTCCCCTTTTCCCTAAAAAATGTTCTTCATTTAAATTGTTTATTTTAGGAGTTTTTCCTTGCGGTCGAAAGCTATTATTACTTTCTCTTCGTCTCTTGAAGCCTTGCATATGTTGGTTCTGAGGCCCTGAACTTTGTTGAGTAGTATTTAACCCATTGCCTGAACTACTTGTCTGGGGTTTGTTATTCTGATTAAAATATCTGCCACCTTGTTGACCAAAAGGGTTGTAATTCTTATTGTATGACCTGGAGACAGATGGATCTACGTCCATTGGTTCTGGTTTTGGTACGTTATTCCTTGTTGGGAACCTCAAATTATTATTGGGATAATTTGTTGTCCTAGCTCTGCTTCTTTCATTTGCAAAATTTTTAGCAAATAATGCCCTTTGGTTGTTTGATTCTAGTTCCTAATATTATGTCTCTTAAAGGTGCATTGAGACCAGTTACAAATATTCTTAAGGCATGATCCCTATTCTTTTTATTAAGTTCTTTGGCTATATCGGATGAGCTACTATGAGTCATTATTGTTTTATTTATGAGTAAGGTCAATTTTCTATTGACCAAATTATAATACTCAACAACTGTCATTGATCCCTGGCGTAAGACACTCAGTTCCTGTTCTATAATGTGTATCGGCCGTTTGTCTGAATAAGCAAAATCTAATTGCGCAATTATTACATCAAAATTCAACACCGTACCATGATTGGTGAGCGTGTCATTCGCATCTTGTGTGATCTTGTTTCGCAAAATAGTAAGGGCTGCAAAGTATCTTCTACTTTTCCTTATATACAGGCTCATAGCATTATGTGCTGCCTCCCTCCAACTAACGTAAGAATTTAATTTCCCTGAAAAATCTGGAAGGGATTTTACAACATCAAGAGATTCTTGGCACTGTATATTTTCGTCAATAGACTCAGTCACATAATCCGTCACCCTACGAGTATCTATCTCAACTTGAGATCGTAATCGTTCAACTTCCTGCCTTAAATTTATTGTGCTCTCCGCAATCAATCTTGTAATTAAATCAACTGTTAAGTCAGCCATTTTTATATCTTATTCTTTTGTTCACTTTTCTTAAAATTTTTCTTAAATAATATAGGGCACTTTTCAATTTTATGATCCCCACTACATTAAATCAACTGTTAAATCAGCCATTCCTATATTTTATTATTTTGAATACTTTTTATTCTTTTGTTCACTTTTCTTAAAATTTTTCTTAAATAATATAGGGCACTTTTCAATTTTATGATCCCCACTACAATACTCACAATATAATAATTTTGAATATTTTATTTCACTGGGAGTATTCCCCATTTACTTATTATATGTATATGGTATAACTTACATATATCATTTTTTATCTTCGGTGCATTTGTGTCTCCTCTTCTGCGAAGAACGTGCTGCGCCAGGAAAATGCTCGCTACAAGGAGCGCTGCCAAATCGGGCAAAAATGTCTTGTCGTTTCTATCACGGGGAGTTGCTGCAAAAGCTGCAAGCCAAGCCGCTGCTGGTGTTAATGGCAAAATTGTTGCTGTTATTGTTCTTTGCTATTGAGTCGCTGTTGGTAACTTCGCTGAAGCTGCTTAGTTGAACCGGAGCTCGATGCCTGCACTGCGATCACTTTTAAACGCTCTGTAAGTGGAGAACAAGGCCCTTTACGTTGGGCGCCAATTATGTTTTTCCTTACTGGAATAACATTTTTTTAAAAAAGACGTGCTTCAGTTGAAGACGGAGTAAAAACTAAACTTTATTCTATAAATTCCCTTATTTATATCTTTACAATTTGTTTACTTAAATCTATGTGTTTCACAATGATGGTTTGGCATTGCATCAGCCTGGTCAAAGAAGATATCAATTTCATTTTCAATTAATTTTTATTACGCAGCAGCATAATGCTGAGCTGGCGGATTTGTAAGATGCAAAATATGTTTTCTCAATTGTGTTTACATTTAGCATTGTAATGGGGTAAGTGGTCTGCCGTTAACTTGCGCGCGACGCGAATAAATTTTAATAAAGTTCTGAAAGTAATTCATGAAGTTTTTCATTACATACATATGTACATAAATGAACGTATACTTTATATGTAAATAAATGATGGTATATGATAATATACATAAGTACATAATATGTATGTACATGTCAATAGGAGGTATTTGCATTCAGAAAAAAAGAACGGTTTAAGATAAATCAACACTTATTTTATATTTTATGTCAATTTATAGTTTATGTATTCGACAGCATTTACATACATAAGTATGTATGTACATTTGTATATGAAAAACAATAATGCACATGCGCAAGAACATCATATCACATATGCAAGTATGCCCAAATAACCTTGACTTATGTATGTACACATGTCATAGCACATCACATTCTTACAAGAAATCAAATACACATACGCACTAGTGAACGAGTTTCTTCCTAACAAGTGCAAAAACAATTCTGCTCTATGTATGTATATTAGGGTGTCCCAGGCTACAAGGGGGAATTTTTTTTCGGAATTTCAATACGCATACCGTTTATTTTTTTTCCATTTGACTCTAAAAACTTAAATATAAAATATTATTGAGATCGGATGCCATTAACCCGTGCCGACTTGATGTCAAACTTTAAGATTAAAAGTTAGTATGAAAGCTATAGGCTCACAATAGAAAAAAGTTTAATTGAATTTTTAGATTGAGTAAATAAGTAAAAATAAAACACATATTTCGTATTTATTTTCTTTTTATTATAAAAAGGACATCAATCATCGAATTTTCTTTTCAAAGTTTCCTTTTTATAGTCGGGATATACCTGTCTGTGTTCTTGTACGCAACGTAATAAAAATAGTTTTTGCTCCTCTTGAATAGTGACCAAACCATCTAAGTCTTGCATTAACTTAATCGCTCTTTCTGCCGTATCATTAACTGCTTTCGGTCCTAGCAGCTTCCTTTTAGCCTGCAGAAACGAATCATCATTTGACCACGAAGAGGGGCACTTGTTCAGAAAACTGTCGTCAATCTGGGGTCGATTAAACAGGAACTTGCTTTCGACAGAGACGAAGTCATCAATGTTTTTCTCTGAAATTAAAACAGATAGATCAGTTATCAAATATACCTATTAGCAAACTTAGTAAAAGAACAAAATCAAAGCTTAATTAACGTACCAAAAAGTGGGCCACAGAGTTCTTCTTTGCATGCAATGTAACGTTTATTGTGGACTGTTGGGTTTTCTCTAGTTAAGTTAGAAATCACTTTTACTTTAGTTTCTAGATCGACATCATCATCAAATAAAGCCAGAATAGATACTTTATCTATCAAATACCACAAATGCTGGCAAAACTTCCGCAAAGCTGCTTTTGAAATGCTTTTATCTATCGTTTCTTAATTGCACCTGGACGCCGAATCTTAAATTCCTTCGCTGAATCTCCGCCATCAAATATAATTGAAAGCTCAATTAACAGTTACCGCGCCCGGGACCTTGTTTTGAAAATCAATTTTTATAGATTCAGCCCGTTCTTTTCGCATTTCCGTACGAACTCTATGGATGGAGGACTTGCTTATACGGAATCCATCCGTATTGAGCCCCAGAGCCTCAATAGTAGCTTCAATTATAAAGACAGAATCCCTCACACTTAACTGACATCTGTCTAATGCGCCAAATAACTTGGGAGTTATAGAAGTTTTATCGGGCTGAGAGGAGGCTTCTCCTGTGCTGGGCCTATTTTCTTCTAAATCTAGATGACTTTTCTAGTGGTGGTTCGCAAGATGATGTTGATGGTGCTAAGGTGAAAAATATTTAGCACGTCGCTTTTCCTCCTCGATGATTCGAAGGCGCGTCCTTTCCTCTTTGTTTGTTACTTTTTTGTGCACTCCGGCTAAGTGACCGGGCCCACCTGGTTCTCTTTGGAGCTGCAAGAAGATCTTATCTTCGTTTATTTTAATAAATTGAAGAGTATCGGTATGTGCGATGTCAAACAAATTGTTTAAGTTTGAAGCAAACTCCTGCCGACGCTATTCAAACACTTCTTGAGTTTTTTTTTGCAATTCTCTCCAAACTTGGTATCAGTTAACTAGTTTCTTAACACAGTTAGGAATTGACCTGGTCGGCACGTAGCCTTTTCTCAATAAATAATACACTCACGAATTGTGAGATTTGCACTTTCATTGACACTTAAGTTCACTTCACGAATATTATAGAACAAAACTGCCAGTACTTGCCCGTTAGAGAGAAGTTTAGAACCGGTGATTTGATGTTTTACATCCCCTATTAAAAATATCTCATTTTTGGAGCTTCGTAACTCCACTAACATGTTGACTACACGAAAAAAAACCCGATTACTAATAAAACAAAAAAGTAATTACACGCAATCAATCCGACAGTTCACGCCGCCGTACTGTACAAGTACCGACAGGTTTCGGCGCAACTCGGCACGGGTTGCCGTGATCCTAAATAGACGAAACTTTATTTTTAGATGTTTTGAGACCATTCAAACAAAATAAGAGGGTATGCGTTAAAAAAAAAACACTTTAATTTTTTTGGGACACTCTAATGTATTATATATATACCCACTTTATGTCCTAGCATATATACATACATACATATATACCTACCTGCCTTCTAAACTTCCTACAAAATAATTGTATTCATATGTTACTACATCCATGCACGTTCATACATTCATGCATATATACACGAAGATACATATGTATGGAGGTCGCGCTCCCCAGGGATCGGGCGACTAAGCTGGGCTCTAAGCTACCGTGGGGGTCGGCAGGTTGCGGATAGCCGGACGGCCTGTAGTAGCAGGTTAGTTGCGAATAAGTTCTAACAAATAAGCAGCCCCCGACAATGAGCGGCAGAAACTGAGGAAGCGGTTTAAAAGCTAGCTAATCCGAAGAGGGTTCTGTGACAAAGGCGAAACGACACCGCCTTTAATTAAATAAGTGTCCCCTCACCATGCAAAGGCATGGTGAAAATACAAAAATCCAGAAGCGACTGACTCATATTGGGCGGCTCCCTGGTCAGCGTCTGTCCCCCATGTTAGGGGCGGCTGCTAATTTAATAGGATCTATATTAAGACCGAGCCCAGTAAGGTCCTAATTACGATATACTGGAAAATGTTTGGAACATACTGCCACGAGCTGACGGCTGCACTATTCTGTTTCTTTAGTAAGCAGAGTGAAATCTAGCTGAAATGGCATTCAGGTTAATGGTGCAGCCGCCCCCACCCCGTTAAAACTATGGCAAATCTCTAAGAACGCTCCATATCCCGTCGCCATTAAGTGTCGGCGTAGGTCTAGATGTAACATTCCTAGTTAGCACTGATTCGGCTCTGAACTTAGGCTCTCATAAGGAGCCTTCGTCAACCCTCGCATGGCCTCCCTGCTTGCAAAGACAACCATGGAATCATGAGTAAGTGACTACGCACCGGGATAGGGATAACGGCTTACGAGTTGGGGTCCAACAACCATGAATTTAAGCAACCAAAATTTGAATATAAATATCTTGGAAGAAACTAAAATAGCAGCAATCAATCCATCATTGGATTTGCCAAAGGAGACTGCAGACGGCAGTAACAGCAGTGGGGAGCTGGTAAAAAACACCTTTCAAAGGAGCTCGAGATTGGCTCATTCGCCTCCGTTGATTGGAAGAACCTGATCTGCGTCACCATGCATGCAGTATAGCAGTGTCGCAAAGGAGGCCACAACAGAAGAGCTCAACCGCAGCATCAGTGCCAAAATTAAAGAGCTAACGGAGATGATGGAACTCCCAAAGCGTAATATTAACCAGCCAATGAGTGATCTGGTTTCGAGCATCTCTGAGCTCCATAAGAAGTTAGAAAGGTCGATTCTGACTTCTAGAATAAGGATGCTAAAAGGGTCAAAAAGTGTGGTTCTCGAAGGAAAAAATGAATGCACGCAAACATCGCCTCTAAAGCGCGTCACGGATGGTACGCCAAAGAGATACATAGACTCAATCGCTGCACGGAAAAGCCCGGCAAAAAAGAGCAAAAGTGACCGCGAGGGAACACTGAAGGCAACGCCGGTATTAACAAAAGAGCAAACCATCTCCGAAGGATGGAACACGGTGATAAATAAGAAAAACCGTAAAGGAAACAACAATAAAAGTCCAAAAATAGACGGGAAACAAAGAGACGAAGCAAACACGAGGGGAAATCACAGGCGACAGAGACCGCCCCGTAAAGACGCGATCGTTGTGAAAAGCGTTGGCAATGTCTCATACGCTGACATCGTGAAACGTGTGAAAACAGAGCCATGTTTACAGGAGCTTAACTCGAAAGTATATGGTGTCAAGAAAACTGCAAATGGGGACTTGCTACTGGTGCTTGAGCGATCATCTGATCCAAACACTCAGAAGATCAACGAAGCAGTTAAAGCTGCCTTAGGAGATGTAGTTGAAGTAAGGACACTAACTGAACTACGCCAAATCGAAATTCGTGATCTCAACGAAATCACGACGAAAGACGAAGTCCATGAAGCTATAACTAGCCAATTCAGGGAACTAAATGTGCCTTTGTCTGCAGTTGCTAACTTGCGAAAAGCTTATGGTGGGACGCAAACGGCGACCCTTAAAGTTACAACAGAGATCGCCACTAAGCTCACAGCAGCAGGCAAAATACGGGTTGGCCTAGTTATCTGCCGTATTAGAGAAAAACTTGACCCGAAAAGGTGCTTCAAGTGCATGGAGTACGGGCATGTCGCAGCGAGATGCAAAAGCACGGACGACTTCACCAAGTCCTGCTTTAAATGCGGCAGTAAAGATCACCAGGCGAAGAGTTGTACCCAAACAGCAAGTTGCTTAATTTGCAAAAAGAAACAAATAAGCGACACCGCACACGCGATGACTAGCAACAAGTGCCCTTTATATCAAAGAGCACTCAAAGAAATGCGTCATAAATGAAGTTTCTCCAACTGAATTTAAACCACTGCGAGAAGGCTCAAAGCCTGCTCGAACAATCTGTACGAGAGCACAAAATAGATATTGCAGTACTCAGCGAACCCTATAAATACGGAAATGGGAATGATTGGGTATCCGACACAACAGGCAAATCGGCTATATGGAATTGTGGAATGATTAGGTCACGAATGACGAATATAAACGCAACACGTGGCTATGTACGAGCCCGTGTTGGTAAACTGTTTGTCTACAGCTGCTATCTTCCACCTAGCTTAAAGGGGAAGTCTACTGTGAATTTTTCAAAAAATCGATTTTTTTTATTAGCTTAAAAAATACTTTGAACCCTCTTAAATAAGGTACAATATGTGTTACAGCTAGCTAAATTTTTCTTCGTTGAAATTTCGACCTTTCCCCGAAGCGCTCCAAAGCGCGTACCTGCTAATACTGAAACTTTAAACGCATTTTTCTCGAAACTAAGTTTTTGTATACGGTGTACACGATATCTCGAGTTCTGATAAATGAATCAGCTTAAAAATTTAATTATATATTCTCTGTAATAGTGTCTCTCGTCTGACATAGGATTTTTTTGATATCGTTATTTGTTAAATTGTTATAAACAATAGTAACATCAATTTTAGGCAAAAAAAATTTCAAGAATTTTTTTTCAACGCCAAAATTTTTTATCGACATAATCCTACGTCAGACGAGAGTCAATACTATGTATATGATAACAATATTTTGTTTTTTTGTTTTAGATCACCGAAACGTAAGATTTCATGTACACCGTTTAGGCACCTAAGAAAAGCGGACCTGCGCTTGCAGAAGTGCCACAGCGGCCATTTTGAATATTTTGACTTAAAATTTTTTTTTCAAAAACTTAAATATATAATAAAGATAAGAGTTTAAATAGATATTATGTACGAGCAATATTTTGTTAGAAATAAAATCCGGAAAATAAGCCTGTTTTTTCCCTTGTCACAGGAGACTTCCCCCTTAACCCTAGCGGAAGCCATACACGCACTGGAAGAACTTGCACATGACATTAAAGACCATAGTCCGGTCATTGTATATTAGCTGGCGACTTTAACGCTTGGGCAGTGAACTGGGGATGCCCTCGAACCACCCCTAGAGGTAAAGCCCTTTTAGAAGCGTTCGCTATGCTTGACATAGCGCTTATGAATACCGAGAACCAGCAAACATTCCAAAGAGCAGGGAAAGGGTCAATAATCGACCTGACATTTGTTAGCTCTAGTGTCGTGAGTAGCACGAGATGGTCCCTTAGCCAGTATTACACTGGTAGTGATCACTTTGCAATACTTTGCGATATAGGCAAACATAATAGGCCGAAGTCATCTAACTCGCACGAGGTCAGATACCGGGTTGGAACTTTGGACCCGGAAGTGTTCGAGATAATGATGGCAAATTTTACACCTACTGGAAATGCGGCTGAAAAAACTAACCAAGTCATGAGGCAACTTACTAAAGCATGTGATGCAGCTATGAGTAAAACAAGGCCTAATAAAAACCACAGAGAGCCCGTTTACTGGTGGACGGAAGAAATCTCTGCAGCACGCGAAGAATGCAATAAAGCAAGAAGAACTTACCAGCGGTCAAGAGGTACGACCAGCTTTGAAAGGAACAGACTCCTATTTAAACAAAAAAGGAAAACGCTAAAAAATGCAATTAAGAGCAGCAAACGCCAGTGCTTCCAAAAACTATGCGAGGATGCTGACAGCAATCCATGGGGATTTGCATACCAGCTAGTGATGAAAAAAACAAAAGCCTTCAAACCGCTGCCCACGACGTGCCCGGTTATCCTACGCAACGTGGTCAAAACATTGTTCCCCCAACAGCAAGGCATCGCAGCCAACACTGCCAGCTGTATGGAAGACGATGGAAATCGATGCCTGGCCAACGCTGACGAAATTTTGCACATTTACAAACAGATCAAAGGCAATAAGGCACCCGGGCCCGATGCGATCCCGAACGAAGCCCTTAAGTTGGCAATCCAAAAGCATACAGAAATCTTTGTGGACGTTTACAACTCTTGCTTAGAAGAATGCACATTCCCGAAAGAGTGGAAACTGCAAAAGCTAGTGCTAATACCAAAAGGGTCTAAGCCGGCGGAAGATCCCTCAGGATACCGGCCACTATGCTTACTGGACACGGCAGGGAAAATACTAGAGAGGCTTATTGTAAATCGCCTGGAATCTTCCATCGATAGGGCCGGAGGGTTATCGCCGCACCAATATGGCTTCCGTAAAACACGCTCTACCACAGATGCTGTTATAGCGGTTAAGCGCATTGCTCACAAAGCGATTGAAGGCTCTCGCTGGCTCTACGGAGATAAAGAGTATTGCCTAGTCATAACGTTAGATGTAAAAAATGCATTTAATACAGCAAACTGGGGCAAAATCCTAAATGCGCTGGAGAATTTCCGAGTCCCAGCCTACATTCGGAAAATTGTTGCAAGCTACTTCACTAACAGAGTGCTGCAATACAAAACAGACGAAGGTATGAAAAGGTACAGAGTAACCGGAGGAGTACCACAGGGGTCAGTGTTGGGCCCACTCCTCTGGAATTTAATGTACGATGGAGTTTTGCGTCTCCAACTACCTCCAGGATCCCAAATCATAGGGTTTGCTGATGATATTGCAATCGTAGTCGTTGCTAAATTCCTAAACCAGGCCGAAGCGATCTGCAACCAAGCGGTCGACATCACAAAAGATTGGCTGCGCATTAGTGGTTTAAGCCTTGCAAACCAGTTCTCATCAGTAGCAGGAAAATAGTTGAAACAGCAAATCTCAAAGTAGGTGACCACGCACTAGAATCTAAGCTGTACATCAAATATCTCGGGGTAATGATTGACCATAGGCTAAGCTTTAAACAGCATCTAACATACGCCAGCGATAAAGCAGCGAAGGCTGTAACCGCATTGACACGTATTATGATGAATACGAGAGGACCTAGGCAGGCTTCTAGGAAGTTGCTTAGCAGTGTGGTATCATCTATCTTGCTATATGCGGTACCAGCCTGGGTCGAAGCAACTAACTGCAGCACATACATGAAAGGCATTAAATCGGTATACCGGTTATGTGCCCTCAGGGTGTGCTGTGCATTCCGCACAGTATCGGAAGATGCTGTATTAGTCCTCGCGGGTATGGTACCAGTTAAGCTGACTGCACTAGAATTCGCCGAAATAAAAAAACATCGAGCGGATCCAGCGCAGCTGACTAACCGAAGGACTGAACGGGAGCGAAGCATCCGTACTTGGCAGGAGGAATGGAGGAACTCCATGAACGGACGATGGACATATCGATTGATCCCGAATATCGCAAGATGGATAAATCGAAAGCATGGTCAGATAGATTTCTACCTGACCCAAGTACTTAGTGGGCATGGATGCTTTAAGGCTTATCTGCATAGATTTAAGCATGAAGATGACCCGTACTGCACCTTTTGCGACAGTCTAGTTGAAGATGCAGAACATGTTTTCTTTGTCTGCCCTCGTTTCGAGCTAGAAAGAGTAGAATTGCGTGATAGGGTGGGGAAGCCAATAATGGTTAGCAACCTAGTAGACATCATGCTTGACTCAGAAGAACATTGGTCCGCTGTCAGTAACATGGCAAGGATAGTAATTACCAAGCTGCGTAGCAATGAACAACAGCGCAGATTGTTAGGTAGAGGCAATAGGCCACACACCCTCCCGTGAAGTAGTACCTAGTAATACTTAACGGTATTAGGAATTACCAAATTGCGTCACGCTGAACAGCAGCATAGATTTTCAAGTAGAGGCAATAGGCCGCTCCCCTCCCAGAATTAATACTTAACGATAAGTAAATACCAAACTGCGACGTGCTGAACATCAGCGCAGATTTTCATGAAGAGGCAATAGGCCGCTCCCCCTCCCGTGAAGTATTAACTAACGGTCGTCCCGCGGGAGGGAAACGGAGCTGGGGTGGGGTTTTTAGTGGGTGAGTCGAAAGACAAGTCTCACCCTTTTCGGCTTTCAATGCTTTTTGCCACCTCCAAAAAAAAAAAAAAGCATATATGCGCGAGTACAGCGCTCCCTTCTTGCTTCCGTGTACTTTTGTCTTTCACCAGTCGATATTCCTAATATTATACTTACAAAAACACAATACTTTGATAGACGCAAGAGCAACAGCAAGCGCAACGCGATGGCCGTTTTGCCACCACACATTCTTAAATGTTCTAGAACACAACAAAAACACATACCTCACATGCGCATGTCGCCCAAAACTAAAATCTAAGCCTAGCGACTACAAAAATAAAATACATTCGTAGACGCAGTCGCAGCGACGGCGCTGAACAATTTAGAACAAAAACAAAAAGTTCATTCATAAGTTAGAGCTCATATTTCAATTTCATTCATAAAACGAGCCGCCCATATGCCAATTTTCGCGACCATTCGAAAATAGTCAATATTGGAATATTTCGCGTGGAATTATTTGCCAATATTTGATAAATCTTAAATTTTTGTCATGTGGAGTGGCCGCGGCTCCGTATGTATGTATGCACCCTTATATGTATGTAAATATGTCTTCTAACTGTGCGACAGTCGCGAGTTAATGCGACTTCCAGCGAATCACACATTGCTGTCCGCAAAGCCGCATATATGTACCTTATGATCAGAAAGTACCGGGAATGTTTAAATTAAACAAAACAGAGTTAAATGTAAGGCAAATTTATATTATCTACTTCAAAATATGACCCGTCTGAAGCAACACACATGTGCCAACGTTTAACCCAGTCCTCCAAACACCCCCGGCAGGCCGATTTGTATTCTCTTTGATCAGTGCGATGGCGCGTTATCATCATGCAAAATCTGAGAATTGTTTGCTCACATTTCCGGCGGTTTGCAACACACAGCATCTCTCTAAGGTTTCAAAACGGATAAATCATATTCTCTATTGACTGTCTGGCCCGATGGAAGGTACTCATGGTGGACTATGCCTTGGCAATCGAAGGAAACAGTTAACATCACCTTCCCGGTTCTTTTTGCTCATAGGGTATACATATCCCATCTTTTCACTGACGGACAATAAGACGGTCGCAGTTGTTGTTTTTTATATGCATACATTTTGCGTTCGTTGAAGGTTTGTATATATTTGTATACATATGCGTGTATGTGCGTTTGGCTTTCTGGATGCATCCATGGATATAAGAATATTTTCTCATCAATATGTGTGTGTAAGTAGTTCAGATTTGACTGAAGAGAATAAATATAGGAATGCATAGCCTTAAGGGCTGTTTTACATATAAATTGATTCAAAAGAAGTATGAATAATGTTATATAGAAAATAAATTTCTAAATAACAGGTATTAGAAAAACCTGAATACACTATTTTAAATCAATTCTAATTAAACCAAATACAAAAAACTAAATAAAAATATCGAACAAAGAAAAGTGTGTACAGGACTTGAACCTGAGTCAAACATGAGACGATGTACTGCATACAAGACACGTATTTCACGATTGCGCTAAACTACAATCGCTAATGAACTAGTGAACTAGCTAGTGAACTAAATCACTCATTTATTCGATTCGCAGTTTTATATGCACATATTCTGCGTTAGTTGAAAGTTTGTATGCGTAATTATATGCATATGTGTGTGCGTATGCGCGTTTGGCTTTCTGGACGGATATTAGAATGATATTTTCTCATCAATATAATTTGGATTTGATGAAAGAGATTAAAGACATATGTACGTACATATTTTCTGTTTTGATTGATTTATATAAAAATCAGGTCATATCCAGTATGAACTATTTTAAACCGAAAAGAAATTTCCATTTATGAAATACAAAAAAAACAGTATTTTAAAGAAATTTTAATTAAAATAAACTCAAAAATTTTACTAAACTTTCCTGGTTTGAAATGTAAAAAAAATTTGCAAGAAAAAAAAATATGACTTCAGAACTTGAACCTGAATTAAATACGTGCCAAAAAACAAAACGAATAATTCCGCCGACTTTAGCTTCTGCACCACAAATTAATTGCCGCGCGGCCTTCTTAATCCCAAATTTATTCGCTTCGATTTCCTTAGTAGTGTGCCGAAAAATCTTATGAACTTGCTCAGTAGTTTGGTAAACGCAGAAAAAATCTGAATTCCTGTCCTAGCGTGGTAAGTAAATATAGAAACCCTCCACTCGCGTCACTCGCGTGGTAAATATCTGCAATTCCCACCTCGTGAGGAAAGTTGAATTTGAAATTACCTTAGTTTGAATCTACAAATTAGAACTCGAAAAAAGCTCATTTTGCATTTTGTTGCAAACCGCCGGAAATGTGAGCAAACAATTCTCAGATTTTGCATGATGATAACGCGCCATCGCACTGATCAAAGAGAATACAAATCGGCCTGCCGGGGGTGTTTGGAGGACTGGGTTAAACGTTGGCACATGTGTGTTGCTTCAGACGGGTCATATTTTGAAGTAGATAATATAAATTTGCCTTACATTTAACTCTGTTTTGTTTAATTTAAACATTCCCGGTACTTTCTGATCATAAGGTACATATATGCGGCTTTGCGGACAGCAATGTGTGATTCGCTGGAAGTCGCATTAACTCGCGACTGTCGCACAGTTAGAAGACATATTTACATACATATAAGGGTGCATACATACATACGGAGCCGAGGCCACTCCACATGCCAAAAATTTAAGATTTATCAAATATTGGCAAATAATTCCACGCGAAATATTCCAATATTGACTATTTTCGAATGGTCGCGAAAATTGGCATATGGGCGGCTCGTTTTATGAATGAAATTGAAATATGAGCTCTAACTTATGAATGAACTTTTTGTTTTTGTTCTAAATTGTTCAGCGCCGTCGCTGCGACTGCGTCTACGAATGTATTTTATTTTTGTAGTCGCTAGGCTTAGATTTTAGCTTCGGGCGACATGCGCATGTGAGGTATGTGTTTTTGTTGTGTTCTAGAACATTTTAGAATGTGTGGTGGCAAAGAGGCCATCGCGTTGCGCTTGCTGTTGCATTTGCGTCTATCGAAGTATTGTGTTTTTGTAAGTACAATATTAGGAATATCGACTGGTGAAAGACAAAAGTACACGGAAGCAAGAAGGGAGCGCTGTGCTCGCGCATATATGCATGAATGTATGAACGTGCATGGATGTAGTAACATATGAATACAATTATTTTGTAGGAAGTTTAGAAGGCAAGTAGGTATACTCGTATATGTATGTATATATGCTAGGACATAAAGTGGGTATATATACATACATAGAGCAGAATTGTTTTTGCACTTGTTAGGAAGAAACTCGTTCACTAGTGCGTATGTGTATTTGATTTCTTGTAAGAATGTGATGTGCTGTTACATGTGTACATACATAAGTCAAGGTTATTTGGGCATACTTGCATATGTGATATGATGTTCTTGCGCTTGTGCATTATTGTTTTTCATATACAAAGTACATACATACTTATGTATGTAAATGCTGTCGAACACATAAACTATAAATTGACATACAATATAAAATAAGTGTTGATTTATCTTAAAGCGTTCTTTTTTTCTGAATGGAAATACCCCTATTGACATGTACATACGCATTATGTACTTATGTATACTATCATATACCATCATTTATTTACATATAAAGTATACGTTCATTTATGTACATATGTGTGTAATGAAAAACTTCATGAATTACCTTCAGAACTTTATTAAAATTTATAGGCGTCGCGCGCATGCACAAAACCTTTTGTTCACAACGCAGGCGCAGAAATAAACGCTCTGCGTATTTATCCTCCCCACGTGACTCGCCATGAATTCTCGGTGCAAATTTTTTTTTTTTTTTCGTTTTTAAATTTTTTTTTTTAATGTAATCGTAAAAAAAATTGTAATAAATTTTATGTATCCGCTTATCATTTCAAAAGTAACAAAATGGTAAAAAAATAAGCAGTCGAAGAAATAAACGCACCGCCTATTTTTCCTCGCCACATGTTAGACTCGGGTTCAATTCCCGGCGCAAACTTTTTTTTATAATTTTTTTTTTTTTAAATCGTTTTTTGTTAATGTAATTGAAAAAAAAGTATGTAATAAATTTTACGTATTCGCTTATTATTTCAAAAATACGAAAATAGTAAAAATTTAATTGGTTTAATGTCGAGGTGAGAAATGTGTTGTGTTTTGAGGTGAAAGATGTGTGGTGTTTCTAATTTTTGTGTGAGCAAAAGTCAGTGAGGTGTCTATAAACTCGGTGTGCTAAATTCCCTTACTTCAAATCTTTCAAATCTCAATTGTACTAAAAAAAGCTCACAGTAACCTTTGCACCTTCTCATTGTAATATATTAACATTCTCTGCTATAAGTCATAAGTTTATTATATACTAGCAAACCCGGCCCCCTTCGCTGGGCACACTAAAATAGAATAGATATGGTTTAGAACAGAAAATATATGGTTTTCATATTATTTATTTCTTTATTCTTTATTCAAGCGCTTTGGCATAAACAATATTTTTTGTTTTTCTATTTGTTTTTGAGTAAATATAAAATATAAATTGAAAATCAGGAAAAAAGGAGATTGTTTTTAAGTTTCAAATCAACGCATGTGAATAAACAATCGTCTTTTTTCCTGATCATCCATGAATTTTTCGTTTCAATTTATATGTTCTATTAAGCATTGGAGCTTTTTTAACCATTATCCATTTATATTTTTCAAAAAAAAAAAACGAAAAAAATTGTTTTTTCCACGAACACATAAGTTCATTCGGATTTCACATTAAATTCTCAAATTTCGTAAGTAATTATTCACTGTTCCAAAATCCACTCTAGAAAAATTCACAAACAATTTTTACATGTTGCACTTACGTTTTTTCCTTATGGCATCCAAATCAGAAAGAAATATTGACACATTGTAACTCACACTGTCAATTTGACAGTTCAGTTCCGCCCCAAGCGTTAAAAAAGTAAGCGACATTATGGCTGGTTCAAAAGAACGCTGTACCCGTTGCCAGTGCTCCGAATTACAACCAAACTTTACGAAACCCATTTTCAATACTTACTTAACAATGTGCATAAGTTTGGTTTAATGCAGTGCAAAGACACGGCGGGTCCACGTTTTGGCATATATTTCGAGACCCTAGTCATCAATAGGTATGAAAATTACCCCGTATTAAAGCACTTATCAACAGCTTTCACTTGATACCCATATTGTACATACACATCCGAAGGTTACCCGGGTCCACGTTTTGACCTATATCTCGAGACCCCAGTCACGTAGCGGCATGAAAAATACTCTGTACTATGGCATTCACCAACAGCTTCAATTTGATATCCATATTGTACAAACATATTCTAGGCTCCACGTTTTGGTCTCTATCTCGAGACCCTAGTCACGGAGCGGCATGAAAAATACTCTTAACTAAAGCATTCACCAGCAGCTTCCATTTGATACCCATATTGTACATACACATCCGAAAGTTACCCGGGTCCACGTTTTGACCTACATCTCGAGACCCTATCTACCAATAGGTATCCAAACTATACGGAAACCATCCTCAATACCTCCTTAACAATGTGTGTAAGTTTGGTTTAATTCGGTTCAAAGACACGGTGGGTCCACGTTTTGGCATATATTTCGAGACCCTAGTCATCAATAGGTATGAAAATTACCCCGTATTAAAGCATTTATCAACAGCTTTCATTTGATATCCATATTGTACAAACACATTCTAGGGTCCACGTTTTGGTCTCTATCTCGAGACCCTAGTCACGGAGCGGATGGAAATACTCTGAACTAAAGCATTCAGCAACAGCTTCCATTTGATACCCATATTGTACATACATATCCGAAGGTTACCCGGGTCCACGTCTTGACCTACATCTCGAGACCCTATCTACCAATAGGTATCCAAACTATACGGAAACCATCTTCAATACCTCCTTAACAATGTGTGTAAGTTTGGTTTAATTCGGTTCAAAGACACGGTGGGTCCACGTTTTGGCATATATTTCGAGACCCTAGTCATCAATAGGTATGAAAATTACCCCGTATTAAAGCACTTATCAACAGCTTTCATTTGATATCCATATTGTACAAACACATTCTAGGGTCCACGTTTTGGTCTCTATCTCGAGACCCTAGTCACGGAGCGGCATGAAAAATACTCTTAACTAAAGCATTCACCAGCAGCTTCCATTTGATACCCATATTGTACATACACATCCGAAAGTTACCCGGGTTCACGTTTTGACCTACATCTCGAGACCCTATCTACCAATAGGTATCCAAACTATACGGAAACCATCTTCAATACCTCCTTAACAATGTGTGTAAGTTTGGTTTAATTCGGTGCAAAGACACGGCGGGTCCACGTTTTGGCATATATTTCCAGACCCTAGTCATCAATAGGTATGAAAATTACCCCGTATTAAAGCACTTATCAACAGCTTTCATTTGATACCCATATTGTACATACACGTCCGAAGGTTACCCGGGTCCACGTTTTGACCTATATCTCGAGATCCTATCCACCAATAGGTATTCAAACCATACGGAAACCATCTTCAATACCTCCTTAACAATGTGTAAGTGTGGTTTAATTCGGTTCAAAGACACGGCGGGTCCACGTTTTGGCATATATTTCGAGACCTTAGTCATCAATAGGTATGAAAATTACCCCGTATTAAAGCACTTATCAACAGCTTTCATTTGATATCCATATTGTACAAACACATTCTAGGGTCCACGTTTTGGTCTCTATCTCGAGACCCTACTCACGGAGCGGATGGAAATACTCTGAACTAAAGCATTCACCAACAGCTTCCATTTGATACCCATATTGTACATACACATCCGAAGGTTACCCGGGCCCACGTCTTGACCTATATCTCGAGACCCTATCTACCAATAGGTATCCAAACTATACGGAAACCATCTTCAATACCTCCTTAACAATGTGTGTAGGTTTGGTTTAATTCGGTGCAGACGCGGCCGGTTAGCGAACGCACAGAAAGTTGACTTTATTTTATATATAAGATTTTTTTCAGTTTGTGTCCGAAAAATCCAAATATCTTACGGAACCCTATATTTTTCCAAAATAAAATGTAATCCGTGTTACTCTTGGATAATGTAGTTTTCGAATAGTGAAAGAATTTCTAAAATCGGTCCAGTAGTTTTTGAGCCTATTCGTTACAAACAAACAAACAAACAAACAAAGTTTTCCTCTTTATAATATTAGTATAGATAGTATACATAGATAGAACGTATATTAGTAAAATAAATACATGTATTGTATGTCGAATATAACTGAAACAAGTTCAGAATTCAACTGTTGGAGTTAATTACAACGGCGCAAACGATGAAACGTGTATTGTATACTGTGAGGGTAAACAGACTAGGACAACTAATAAATCTACTGGAACACGAGCACATAATTTATTGGGCATAGTGCACTCCGACGTTCTTGGTCCGATTAGCACCAAGTCGTTCAGCGGTGCAAGATTTTTATTGGTTTTAGTTGATGAGTTTCCTCCAAAGGTTTTTGCTACACCAATCGTGCGCAAATTCGATGTATTTGAGAAATTTATTCAATTCAAGAGCAAAGTCGAAACACAGTGTGGCCGTAAAATTAAGGTGCTAAGAACATATAATGGTACTGAATATTGCAATGAGCAATTTGTAAAGTTTTTGAGCGATTGTGGTATTGTTTATCAAAAGACCTCTCCATACACTCCCGATCAAAATGGTGTGGCTGAGCGGATGAACCGTACATTAATTGAGCGTGTCAGATGCATGTTGATAGATTCTGGCCTGGAAAACAAATTCTGGTCAGAAGCTCGAATACCATGTAGAGGCAATTGTCGAAGTCCGGAAGAAATATGGTCCGGTGTAAAACCGAAATTAAATCATTTACGCATACTTGGTTGTTCGGCGATGGTTCATATACCGAAACAGAAACGTTTAAAGCTTGATGCAAGGTCAGATGAGTGTACCTATATATATAGGGTATTGCACTGTTTCTAAAGCATACCGATTATACCGGAAATCTGATTACAAGTCGAAATGTTAAGTTTTTAGAAAATACAAGCAAAGCTACAGAGCGTACTGCAAGTAAGCTAAAAAAGAATTTGTTGATAGATTCTGGCCTGGAAAACAAATTCTGGGCAGAAGCTCGAATACCATGTAGAGGCAATTGTCGAAGTCCGGAAGAAATATGGTCCGGTGTAAAACCGAAATTAAATCATTTACGCATATTTGGTTGTTCGGCGATGGTTCATATACCGAAACAGAAACGTTTAAAGCTTGATGCAAGGTCAGATGAGTGTACCTAATATATATATATAGGGTATTGCACTGTTTCTAAAGCATACCGATTATACCGAAAATCTGAGTAATACTGAAGCGTGTGCTTGGAAAGGAGATCGATTCATAATATCAATTAATCGATCTAATAACACTTGGGTGCTTGCGAAATTGCCTTCGGGTAAAAGAACAATAAATTCAAAATGGGTTTTTAAAGTTATATATAATTCTGATGGTGCCTTTGCTCGTTACAAAGCGAGGCTAGTTGTAAAGGGCTGTTCGCAGAAACAGGGCGTGATTCATTCGGAAACCTTTTCACCTATGGTGAGATACAGTTCAATACGATTTTTGTTCGCAATGGCGGTGAAGCGTGACTTATCAGTTCATCAATTGGATGCATTAAATGGTGAGCTTCAAGAGGAAGAGTATATGAAGCAGTCGGAAGATTACGATGATGGGTCAGGCAGAGTTTGTCGATTGATAAAGTCTCTGTACGGTTTGAAGCAAGCAAGTAAAGTTTGGAACGATAAACTGAACACGGTGCTTATCTCCTTGAAGCTTATTGGAAATGATGTTGATCAATGCATTTACTATTGCGTGAACGATTGCAGCGTGGTGTACGTGGCGATTTATGTTGACGACTTCTTGGAGTTCTCCAACGACAAAAAGGCTACGCAGCGTATAAAAAACGAGTTGTCTTTTAGATTTAAAATGAAAGACATAGGTTTTGCTTTAAAGGTACTCGGCATGTCAGTACAGCGCGAATATATTTTCAGCATTTTGAAGCGTTTTGGAATGGACGATTGTAACGCTGTTTCAACGCCAGTTGACGCAAAGAAAGAAATGGAACACGTTCCATATGTGGAAGCAATTGGTTGTCCTCTGTATGCAGCGCCAAATTCTCTCTTCCGATATCAGTTTTGGAGTCAATTTGCTTAGTCGTTTTTCAAAAAATCCTGGCAATGCTCTTTGGACTGCAGTGAAGCGTGTGATGCGGTATTTGAAAGGCACTATTGACAAAGGCATCATTTATCAGAAATCAGCTGAAGGTCTTACAAGGTTTTGCGATGCTGACTGGCAGGAGATGTCAACGAAAGACGATCAACGTCTGGTTACATGTTTGTTATGCAGGGTGGAGCAATTTCTTGGTCTACGCACAGATAGCGAACGGTTGCATTGTCATCGACTGAAGCAGAGTTAATGTCGGTAGTGGGTGTGACGCAAGAAGTCATTTGGTTGAATCGGCTGGTATCGGAGTTGATTCGTGATATTAAAGTTACAACAGTATTATATTATGACAATAAGAGCGCAATCCACATTGTTCGCAGCAACAATTTTTCACCCCGAAATAAACACGTGGACATAAAGCTTAAGTTTATACAAGAGAAGCTTAAGAATAAATCTCTTAAGCTGGAGTTCATACCTACAAGCGACATGTTAGCAGATGGTTTAACGAAAGCAGTGTCTGCAGTTAAGAATGAATCCATTAATACCAAGATAGGTTTACAGTAAGCCTATGTAATTAATAATAGAATTGTGAACCTGAAGTCATCTTTATAAACTTAAAACTAAATATTTTTTTTGCTATTTTTCCTGATGTTCCATTAAAGGGGAGTATAGTTAAATAATATAAATCTGGCAACTCTCGCTTTTACTTTTCTTCTTTCCATTATTACATTGTATATATGCCATTTCTTTTACTTAACAAAAGTAGTCGTCATCTTACGTTGTAACGCGTGTCTTTTTATCTCTGCTCAACACTTCTACTCCTGCAAATCTATGTTTGGTAAAATATGGGGACTCAAGCCACAAGTCGTGCTGTGGATGTACAACGCAGTGGTTCTGCCAATTTTAATGTATGGATGCCTAGTTTGGTGGGAATTTTTCAGAAGGGCTATAATAACACTAAACTGTGGAGGGTGCAAAAGACTTCCTACATTGGCAACACCGGAGCATGTAAAACTTACCCTGCCTTGAATGTCGTTCTGCACTTACTTTCCATCGACAAAATACTTAGGGAACGCGGGAGCGAGGGAGCGAGGGAGATATTAATATTTTCTCCCATAGTCAAGCAGCGATCAAAGAACGAAATTAGTAAACGCGTGTAAGGAGGATATCAAATATCTTGGGTGTGCAGGTAACATTTCTCTGACCTGCTTTCCAGAACATAGGAACATAGAAGGAAATGAAATTGCTGATGAGCTTGCCAGCAAGGGGACTGAATTGGCCTCAGAGACCTCCCGGTCATCGGCATCCCCCTGACAGTTGTTAAAGCGGAATTGCACAAATTATTTCCCAGGAAAACGCAGAAAAGATGGAGCTCCATTTCTTGATGTGCTATTTCGAAAACACTTTGGCTTCAGTACAATATGCGGAAGACTAAGAATGCCCCTTGTACTCTTCGCCATTCAATTTCGAAATTCGTAGCTGTGTTTAGCGGTCACTGGACGATCGGCACACACGCGTAAAAGTTAGGGTTACCATTTAGCCCCCATTGCAGAAGCTGTGGGGACCTTTGAGAGAGGGAGACTGTAGAGCATTTTCTCTGTAAATGTCTGGGTTTGGCAGCTAAACGACTAAGGTCACTGGCCGCTCCTTTCTTCGACAGAGTAGGGCAGTGCGCCAACCTAAATCCCTCCAATCTTCCCCATTATATCAACAGCCCTGGTTAGCTGTAGATATCTGTCTATTTGAGGTCTCACAATGGTATAAAAACGGCACTTTAGTGCTACTTCGAGAGTGCCAGACTACCTACCTATACCCTCATATTCATCACAAAATCCAAAAATCAGTGATTCTTGAAACGAGAAATATAGAAAGAAAATTCTTAAATCTTTAACAAAATATGATAAGTAATAATTAAAAAAAGAAGTGAGATATCGAAAAAATACACTACACACAAACAGAAAGTGTGATTCCCACATTTTGACTATAAATAATAAAGTCATAAAATATGATACAAAAGCCAAATATTTAGGCATAAAAATTGATGCAAAACTGACCTGGAATTTAGCATATAGGTACTTCAAAAGAGAAATGAAGTTAAAAACAGATTCAGGGAACTCTACTGGCTACTATGAAGCGACTCGCGAATTTCACTTGGCAATAAATTGTGAATCTCCTAAACTCTTATAACTCCAATCTGGAAATATGGCACCGAACTATGCAGACCAACAAACAAATCAAACCTTATAATAATGCAACGACTACAATAAAAAATTCTAAGGACTATAACAGACGTAGGCTGGTACATAGCCAACGACGACATACACTGGGAGCTCAAAATTAAATTTATGGAAGACGCCATTCGAGAATGCAGCACAAATCATTTTCATAGACTACTAACACACACAAACGAAGAAATGCTGAAAACTCCACATTCAGAACTGCAAAAACGAAGACTAAAAAGAATAACTCCGACAGTCCTAGCAGATATTTCATCATTAAAATAGATAAATAAACTGTTCTACGTTTTATGTCATACAATTCTTATGTGTATCCGTCCTATGTCATAAAATTTTTATATGCATTATCCCTCCTTTGTTGTAAAAAGAAATGTACTTTAAATAATGATTTAATGTTTCGCTTATATTTCCATAATTGTTATAAAAATTACTAAGTGAGTTAGGGAATGATTTCATTTACAAATCTTATATATAAAAATGGATACGTTTTTTTTGTGTTCGTTAGTCGCCGATTCACGCCTAAACGCATTCACCGATTTCAATCAAACTTTCACAGATCATTGGTATTGGTCCATAGATGGTTTATGTGAAGTTTTAAAGAAATCGGTAAAAGTATGCGTGCGTTGTGTAAGTGTGAAAAATGCAATATTTGCGTGTTTCCCTTATACGGACATTAGGTATACGGAATGAGAATACACGCGAATGAATAGAATATACACAGACATGAATAACATTGCTTCGATGTCGAGTGACGTATGGGACTGTATTATTCGTAACGCAATAGTTGTCCTCTCTTTTGTTTCCCTTTTATGCATGCGTGACACGGCATCAAAGCACATTGCTTTTTTTTAAACTGGAAAAATATTTTGAGCTTCATTTGAACGTTTTATGATTTAGATAAAATAAAAATTCGTTAAATATATTTGATTCCATTAATAACCATAAGACTGTATTTTCGAAGTTCAAAGCCGACGAGCAAAATGTAAAAAATAAATCCTCCTGTATGTATATATACTCGAAAAAGTTATGCTAACACTTTTTTCATGCATTTAGGTAGTCAATTTTATATGGTTTATACGTTTACGAGATAAAGGTATAGCGCTGAAGACAAATGCTCAGGATATAGTACAAAAATGCATATTTCACATAGTAATATTATCATTGTTAAAAGAGAACAAGTTTGTATTAGGTAATAATTAAATAATGCAACCTTATGTTCTGCTTTGACGAGTGGAAAAACCAAAATAAATAATTATATAATATTTGTATGTGTGTTTAAAAGAGTTGGATTATTTTGTGAGTGTAAGCGGTTTCAAAGCCAAAGAATAGTTGCAACATTAAAAAATTGCTGAAACACATTTTCATTTAACAACTAAAATAACAAATATGAGCAAAATATGTACTTTCTTCAATTTTCTTCTGTTGCCAACTTTCTGAAAAACGTGAATTCACCGCGATACGATACAGAAACAAAAAGACAGCGACAGCGCGCAGAGGGTTTTGAGCAATAATATAAATTTGTATCAAACAACGCATTAAATAGTCATTTTAGTATACTTTTGGTGTTTACTTATTCAACTAAATGCATGTATTAGTTTTTCTTTAAGAAATTAATCTAAAATTTCCAACTTTTTTTTATGATTTCTAAAGATTACTTTATTTTTGCCCAAGAGCAACCTTGCGTTCAGAAAATTGTGTTGTACCTAAAACTTCACCACTATAAACTTGGTCCTTATAAAGGACTTTCACCACAGTTTGTTTACTGGATATACTGAGGTCAAAATAATCAGCTGTATCAAAACCATTTGATGAGTGGTCAACAATTTTAAAGTGCGTTTTTCATTGTTGTTTTTTTTTTTTGGGAAAAATGTAATATATAAAAATAAAATATATTGTGCGTAAAATTTTAATAATCAGTGAAAATAAAAAAACGGGGGTTTCGTTGTTGTTGTTAGCGATTGTAATGCACATTGTGAGTTTTTCATGTTTTTTTGATTAAATTCAAATGCGAATAAATGATATCGGTCGTCGGTCGCGTAGAACGCAAAATAGATCAAATGAAAGGCAAAATCAATCACAAGAAGAGCGAGAAATTCAAAACCAAAATCAAAGGGAACGTATAGCCAGATCACGTTCAGGCCATTCACTTGAAGATTATACAACGTAATGAGCAAGATAGATTAAAATAAACACAATAAACAAAGCACAAGGACAATCGCTGGAATTATGCGGAATTGACTTAGAATATCCATGCTTCTCCCACGGACAATTATATGTATCATGTTCACGTGTAGGAAAACCATCAGTTCTGTTTATCTATACCACAACTCAGGGCAAAAACAAAAATGTAGTTTACGAAAAGGCTTTGCGTTAGTTTAAGTTAAAAATTAACATTAATTTTATATTCTAAAAAAAGAATAAATACACATAGAGTGAATTTAAATCGAGTGTTCATTATTCATTCTTAATTTTGATATGCCTAGCGAAGCAGGCAGAGGGTCCGCTAGTAATTAATAAAAATAGTGAAGTAAATTCTAAGTATAATATAATCATGCAGTGCTGAACAAATCCTAACATAATCAAATCATAGTAACAAATGATAAGCATATGTATTTTAAGAATAACAGAAGATAAACATATGTTAAGAATAACAAAAGATAAACATTTTTTTCCTAAACAGCAAGCAAATAAACTAATATACAAGTCGTGTTCCTAAAACAGTTAGATAAGATATAAGTATAAATACGACTTTTAAATATGTTGGCAGTCAGTCCAGTATTAATATAGTGTTAAGAACTACCCTAAAATTAAATTCATAAAAATAAATTTTAACTGGCGATCCGGCCAGGAGTATCAAATACATTGATGCTCTAGTGAGCGGACCAAAAAATAGTCATCCTTGTCGCGGCAAGGACATACATGCATAATCCTTCATAATAAAGGACAAAATCTTATGTAAAAAAATAAAGTCTGTACGCAAAAGAAGTGAACAAAGAAATAAAAAGTTTAGTGATAGAAAAACTATTCGTGTTTCTTCCATTAAAAAATCAAAAACAGTAATCTATTTTGATAAAAAGGAACAGATGAGAAAATCTTTGAAGAAACGTAATAAACTTCATATATGTATATATATATAATTGGCGCGTATACCCTTTTTGGGTGTTTCGCCGAGCTCCTCCTCCTATTTGTGGTGAGCGTCTTGATGTTTTTCCACAAATGCAGGGACCTACAGTTTTAACCCGACTCCGGACGGCAGATAATTTTATGAGGATCTTTTTGATGGCAGAAATACACTCGGAGGTTTGCCATTGCTTGCGGAGGGGCGACCGCTATTAGAAAAATGTTTTTCTTAATTTTGGTGTTTCACCGAGATTCGAACCTGCGTTCTCCCTGTGATTTCCGAATGGTAGTCACGCACCAACCCATTTGGCTACGGTGGCCGCCTTACACAAAGAAATTTGGTCACCATTGACGTTATGAAGCAAATCGACCTGAATACCATGATTCAGCAGATGGCCAATTTGCAAGTAATGCTCCACGGTATCCAAGCAGAAAACACAATATTAAGAGCCCGGATAGATCAGATCCTAGTTAACTCAGCAATGATTCCACAAGCAGAAGAACGATTGCAACCAGTCCATATAACTTATACCAATTCAACTGATATCAGCCTGGACGGTTTTAAAGCATCACCGGTATTTGACGGCTACATTTCCAAATACCGCGTATGGAGGGAAGGTGTCTCTAGACTTATGGATGGAATTATTAATCATAGGAATTCCGGCGGCCGCCGTAGCCGAATGGGTTGGTGCGTGATTACCATTCGGAATTCACAGAGAGGTCGTTGGTTCGAATCTCGATAGAAGCAAAATTAATAAAAACATTTTTCTAATAGCGGTCGCCCCTCGGCCGGCAATGGCAAATCTCCGAGTGTATTTCTGCCATGAAAAAGCTCCTCATAAAAATATCTGCCGTTCGGAGTCGGCTTGAAACTGTAGGTCCCTCCATTTGCGGAACAACATCAAGACGCACACCACAAATAGGAGGAGGAGCTCGGCCAAACACCTAACAGAAGTGTACGCGCCAATTATTTATTTATTTATTTAATTCCAACAGATACGTAGAAGCTCTATCAATTATAAAAACTAAAATACAAAGTGCTGCAGCTGACGTGTTGACCAACCATAACACAATATTTAATTTTGATGCAATCAGGAATAGATTGGACTATACCTATCCTGATCAACGACGTTTATATGTGTTGCAGGATGAGATGAAGAGACTCACACAAGGTAAACACAATTTAAATGAATTCCATGACAACGTGAATAGAGCCCTGACGCTAATCACGTCAAAAATATTTACGTCTGGTCATAGCCAAGAAGTGACCAAAGTAATGACTGATGAGGCAACACAAGAAGCAGTAAGAGTGTTTAAGGATGGAATAAATAACTCATATATTCGTTCCACCCTATACGGAAATCCTATAAGGGATTTAGAGCATGCATTTGCAGTAGCCCGTACCATAGAGCACGATGACGAACATCGAAAGTTACGTCTAGGCTATGCACAACAGAAAATTCATCCAACCAACAATAAACACTACTATGAGAAACAACATTACCAGAGACGTCCCATGTAACAACAGAAATACAACTACGAGTATAACCAGCCGCAATCACAATTACTAAAACCAGAACCCAGGGACACAACGTCTGGAAACACAACATTCAGGCAACCAACTCAGCATCAAAACAACTACTACGACATGAATAGAAACAATAAAAATTGGAAAAGACAACGAGGTAACAGTGGCCAGTTCACCAATCAATACCAACAACCAAAACTTAACATCCGAAGAAGACAACTCTAGCACAACGGGTTGCCTAGTATAGTAATGAATGATGGGAAAGTAAATTATAATGTTTTAATAGATACAGGTGCAACCCATAACTTTAAAATTTAATATAACCAAAAAAAAAAAAAACATTACATGTGATATAAATGTATGGTAATTCTAGAATTAATTCAGTTTATGAATGAAGATTTCGATTTTTTTCAGGTAGGTGAGATAAATGGATTTGATTTGATACTAGGATAGAACGGAATAAAGAAATTGAACGCGGTTATAAATTTGAACAAGATGACATTGGAGGGGTTAAGAAAGTCGAAAATTAGTGAAAATATTATGCAAATTACACTATAGGGATAGACACGTATAGAGTAGAAATCGATAGATTAATGAACGACAATAATGTCATAGGACCGTTACCCTTCACTAGCTTACGGACAGATACAAAGGATCCTATATGGACCAAACAATATACAAGTAATATAAATGGCCTAGAATTCGTAAATAAGGAAATTGACAAATTATTGAAAGAGGGAATAGTACAAAAAAGTTACAGCCCATATAATTCACACATGTTAACCGTACATAAGAAAGGTATAGATGAGGGCGGAAAACCTAAAAGACGTATGGTTATAGATTTTAGGAAATAAAAGGAACATACGATCACAGACAGATACGTAATACCAGGCATAAATATTACACTGCAAAACTTAGGGAAAGCCAATTTTTTCACTACACTTGATTTGGAGTCCGGCTTTCATCAAATTAAGATAAAAGAAAGTGACAAAGAGAAAACAGGGTTTTGTGTGAATGGAGGTAAATATGAGTTTATTCAAATGCCTTTCGAATTGAAGAACGCCCCTTCTATTTACCAAAGATGTGTGGATGACTTCCTGCGCGACTTCATAGGTAAATTCACATATATTTACATTGACGATGTAATCATTTACTCCTCATCCTATGAAGAGCTTATGAAACACATCCGAACTATTTTTAACGCATTCAATAATGCCTCTTTAAAAGTGTGGAATGAAAAGTCAAAACTTTTCATTGAAGAGGTAGAATACTTAAGTCATATTGTAAAGCACAATAGAATTTCAACTGCTCCGAATAAAATAAAAACGATAGAAAATTACCCAATACCAAAAACCCTCAAAGACCTTAGAGCAGGGCTCTTCAAACTTTGAAGCCTTAGAGCTAGGTGTCTCGCAACTTTGAAACCCTAGGGCCATAATAATTTTTTCGGAATGTTCCAACGGCCAAAACAATTTTAATTTTTCTGCACACCTAAGCACACAGGCATCTAGTGGCAAGTAGTGCTACTATGTACAGAGAACGTGCCGGAGAGAAATGAGAGGGAGAGAGTGACACGCAAGTGTGAAAAAATGTAGTTTACATTAGTTTACATTTGCTTGCGTACAGAACAGATTTGTTCATTTGATATGTCCATATGATTTGTATGCATGTTTACAGATTTGTTCTTTTTGGTCTTTTTATGAAAATTGCGCGTAATTGTATGTATGCATGTTTATATACATATATTAGCATAGGACATACAGCTATGGTCAAACGTTTAGCGCACTTAAAAAGAGTTCAATATAATGCTCGATTAAATGATATGAAACCAAAATAAATCCAGTTTTTTTAACTAAATATATTTAACACTTTATTATAAGACAAAATAACTTAAAGTAGACAGTTTTCCCTAGAAAAAATATGATAAAATAGAAGTAATTCTTATTTGGTCATAGTGGGATTTGGACAAAGACTTAGCGCAGTTTTGATTTCTGTAAAAAATATGAAATGTTTGTAAGAAATGAGAAAAGATTGTTGACTATTATTATTTACCATATCAATATTTGGTAGAATAGCCGTTATTCTGTATAACTCCTTCACACCTGCGTGGTAAACTCTCTATTAACTTTTGCCACCTGTCCAAAGGAATAGAGTTCCATGCTTCCTGTACACCTTCCCAAAGTTCACCGATATTTTTAAATTTTTTTTGTCCAACCATCGTCTTCACATCATTCCACAAGTTTTCGATTGGATTTAAATCCGGACTTTGTGCTGGCCAATCGAGCTGGGTAATATTTTCCTGCGAAAGCCAGTTTTTGACCAGTCCCGCAGTATGTTTGGGATCGTTGTCGTGCGTAAATATTAAATTTTTGCATGTTTGACTATTGCCATCTCATAAAGTCCATCCGTAATGTATTTATGAAATATGATATTCCAACCGCCCATGGCACTGCAAGCTTTAAGGTCATTAGGAAGTTATTTGATATTGATCAAAAGAATTCCAATTTTAAAATTTGCCCAAAATTGAGGGAGGCTCATATTTACCCAAGCATTTTCGAAAAAATTAGAGTTTCACGCGCAACAAAAGTATTGAGCAATTCGGTAGCGTCAGGTATTTACATGATGTGTAGTCAAAATTTATTTGGTAATGACGAAATCTTGATAAATTTTGCCAAGCCCACGCAGATATTTGTTAAAGAAATGAATGATCTTTTTGATGAACTCGATGCAAAGCATTTCCAGTCAACAAATCCATTAAGGTCTCCTCTGAAGCGGGATGATAGGGGCAAAGTTGAAAGACTATTAAGTTACTTTAAGTTATTACTAAAGAACTCGAACTTTAGTCCATTGTCTACAATATGCGTGCATATTCTACCATTAAATGTATCCAAGGCTTTCGTACTACAATAAAATCGATGCTGGAATTGTGCGAGGAACTTTTTCAACAGCATTAAAATTTAAAATTTATTTTCCTTGGAAAGTTAAACCAAGATTGTCTAGAAAATTTCTTTTATCGGGTCCGAGCTAGTCAGGGTATTAATACTCATTCCACAGCACACGAAGTGCAGTACATAGTAGCGCGATTGATATCTGATATGACTTAATCGATGTCAATATCGAAGTCGTGTGAGAAATTGTTATAATATAAGAACAATTTCGTAATTCGTGCTTTCACAATTTTATATATTTTTTTTCATTTCAGGAAATGTATTGTACAATAAATACCTATTTATAGTATTGTAAAATATATATACTATATATGAGTAGTTAACTTACTTGTTGGTAAAATTAAAAAATAGAGATTAAAAAAACTAGTGTTTCAATTTTCTTAAGGATAATAATATTTATTTGGTAAGAAGAACTTAAATGAACATATACCAATAATTTAATTCGACAGGATTTCCTTACAAAATCAATATACATATTCGTTCGTAAATCAAATGAATATCTGCATATGAAAAATCGTTCATATGGACGTGCAAAAGCAAACACGCATACACATAAATACATGCATACAAACTTCCATAGACATACATACATATGACGCTGCGAGCACTTGCGACAGAAAAAATATTTCGATTTGCTATTGTTGTCGAGAATTTAGAACACATATTTACATACATATATTGATGCATACATATGTACGGAGCCGCGGCCACTCGACTTGACAAAAATTCAAGATTTACCAAATATTGGCAAATAATTCTACGCGAAATATTCCAATATTGACTATTTTCGAAAGGTCGAGAAAATTGGCATATGGGCGGCTCGTTTTATGAATGAAAGTACTTTGTTCGTAGAAATATGAGCTCGAACTTATCAATGAATTTGTTTTTTTGTGCTTTTTAATATTTGAAACTGTTCAGCGCCGTCGCGGGTAAATAATCATGGCGGCAACAGCTACGCCTAGGAATGCATTTTGTTCTTGTAGTCGCTAGGCTTAGAATTTTAGTTTTGGCAGCATACACATGTAGAGGCATAAAGTAAGTATGTGCGGTTATATGTATATACGAATATTCATTGTTTTGCTTAGAATAGAAACTTTTACGTAAATATGTACATTGTCCCAACATATGTATTCATATGTATGTGCATACATACATACATATGTATATGTACGCGAATAAGGTTTAGATGAGTTTTTTTGCATATGTTTGCCTATTTGCTTTTGAATTTTTTATATGTAGATACATATGTATGAGCTGTGTTTTGAGGCAGGTCAAGATTTTTTTCTGCCCACATGAATATGGATGGTAGATGTTATATCTATGTATTTAGTATATGAATATAAATACATATGGATATAAAAATTTAAAAAGGGCACATATTGTTGAATAATAACCGTTGATGCAAATGAATGGTTTACAAAGCCAATTTTTTATGTGGATATTTTGAAATTATTTTGATAATGCACTTAATATCTATACAATTTAGTTAATTAGATATTTAAAATTTCACATTCATGCATGCATATACATACATACATAGAATTAATTTATTCATCTCACAAGAAATAATCTATTTGCGCATGCGAAATGCCTACGGGAAAAAAGCATGAAAGAGAAATGTGAATTTTGCACATACATATGTATGTGTATTAGAAATATGTTTGCATACGTTTGTCTATTTGCTTTGAATTCTGTATATGGAGATGTGTATGAGAGGTGTATGAGCTGGGTTTTGAGGCAAGTCAAGATTTTTTTCTGCCCACATGAATATGGATGGTATATGTTATATATAATATATTCAACGCTTTGTAGTAAATGAATATACATACATATGTATATAATAATTTAAAAAGTACAACATATTGCTGAATAATAAACCTTGATGTAAATGAATGGTTTACAAAGTTATTTTTTGTGTTATGATATTTGAATAATTTTGATAACAGACCTAAATTCAATACAATTTAGTCAATTAGATACTTAAAATTTCATATTCATGCATGCATATACTTAGAATTATAATATTATTATTTATTAGAGCAATATGAAATATAACACTAATTGATAGAGCACACTAGCTACTTAGGCCTACGGTGCTATTGCGCTACTTAGAATTAAAATATTCATCTCACAAGAAATAATCCATTTGCGCATGCAAAATGCCGACGGCAAATAAGCATGAAAGAAAAATGTTATTTTCTTTTCCCTAACACCAAATCATGGCATTTTACATTTCAATGCAAACGCTATATTTATTTCTGTTAACTCCGCTCCGCTATGTTTACTCTCTTCTGTTAACTTCCTACCCTCGTTTTGATGTGTTTTAACCTGTCCATTCGTTCCTGAGCCTTCTCTATGAATTTACGTTCTCTGCTATGTACTACACTACGTCATATCTATTTCAGCTATTCACAACAGGGTGCATATATAGGAAATTTTGTATTGTTTTTTTTTTCTTCTGAAGACAACAGAAATAGATTTTTGAATGGAGGATGTCAAGAAATTTAACAACGAAGTTCTGAAGCAATTTTAGGCAAAATATTTCTATTTTTCTTGATTTTCTGCCATCCAAAATCCGACAATGGGACACGGGTTACAGGGGGTAGGCATAAGGGAATTGTCAGTCTGTTAGTTGGTCTGACAGACAAGTAGACAGGCGAGACGTCGCACGAAATTTACTGCACCAGGCACACTTAAAAATTAGCAAGCATTCTCTTCTTGTAAAAATTTGCCAACTATCGCGCCAAGTGGCAAAGATTGAATTGTGCCAATTACTCTTATATATATTAATATTTTCTAAAATTCCTATATTGTAGTTGTTGGTACACGAATTTGTCGCGAAAACATGCGAATGTGTCTGTTTTCGTGACAAGTGCATGTGACAACAAAAACAGAGAAATCCATAAGAAAACACATACACTCGCATCTTTCCATTCCGTCGATTTTGCAGTCGAAACTTTAAGTACTTTGAACAATAATTTCGATAGTCGTTTTTCAGACTTTATTGCCATTGGCTTCGGAAATCCAAATAGAAATTATTGATTTACAGTGCAGTGATATGTTTAAGAACAAATACCAAAATTCATCTTTGTTGGAATTTTATAAGAGTCTTCCACAGGCACAGTTTGATAATTTGCATAAGTTTGCTCGTGGATTGTTTTCTGTGTTTGGTACTACGTACTTGTGTGAAAAAACGTTTTCCAAGATGAAATACACAAAGAATATTTACAGATCTAAATAAACCGATCAGCATCTTAAATCTCTTTTAATAATTGCTACAAGTAAAATTAATCCAAAACAAACAATGGTCGGTGGAAAATCACAACTACAAAAATCTCATCAGTATTTTTTCTTTTATTACTGGGACAAATTTCAATTAATTATTTTCTAGTTATTAATATGCTTAGGTATTTCATATTTCTGTCGTTAAGTTTGACCAGACAATGTTAATGGAATGAGAAAGTGCAAATGTTACTGTTAACTTTTTTTAGTACAATTGAGATTTGAAAGATTTGTAGTAAGGGATTTTAGACCATCGACTTTATAGACACCTCACTGAGTTTTGCCCACACATCTTTCACCTCAACACACAACACATTTCTCACCTCGACATGAAACCAATTAAATTTTTACTATTTTCGTATTTTTGAATAATACGCAAATACGTAAAATTTATTACACAAAATTTTTTTTTCAATTACATTAAAAAAAAAACTAATTAAAAAAAAATTTATAAAAAAAAAAGTTGGCGCCGGGAATTGATATCGAGTCAAATATGTGGCGAGGAAAAATAGGCGGTGCTTTTATTTCTTCGACTGCTTATTTTTTACCATTTTGTTACTTTTGAAATGATAAGCGGATACATAAAATTTATAAATTTATTACAAATCTTTTTACGATTACATTAAAAAAAAAAATTTAAAAAGAAAAAAAAAAAACAATTGGCGCCGAGAATTGATGCCGAGTCACATGGGGAGGATAAATACGCAGTCAAAACGGATAAATAATATTCTTTATTGAGTGTCTGGCCCGATGGAAGGTACTCATGGTGGACTATGCCTTGGCAATCGAAGAAAACAGTCAACATCACCTTCCCGGTACTTTTTGATCGTAGGGTTTATATATCCCAACTTTTCAGTGACGGACAAGAAGGCGGTCGCAGTTGTTGTTTTTTATATGCATACATTTTGCGTTCGTTGAAGGTTTGTATATACATATAATATTTATATACATATGCGTGTATGCGCGAGTTTTACAATTTTCTCAAGCAGGAGAATTTAAAAAAAAAGGATAACTTTTGCTTTGAAGGGCTTCTCAACAACTGATTTATTACTTGTTCAATCATTACATTCAGGCTTAAACTAATGTATGTACATATGTAATTGCTTATTTGGTAATGTCTTGTTCAGCATTTCCTTTCTTATATTTTGTTAAGTAAGTTAAATTGTTGCAAAACAGGAAATGTGTTTCAAATTACTTTTATTTATTGTTTATTATTTTAGTTACAAATTCATCAATTTCGTCTGTCTTAAAATATGAGCTTGTCTTTGGAATTGAATATGTAACTCGCGTTTGGCTTTCTGGATGCATCCATGGATATTAGAATATTTTCTCATCAATATGTGTATGTAAGTAGTTCAGATTTGACTGAAGAGATTAAATATAGGAATTAGGAGTGGGATTATTTTCGAATAATATTCGAACAAACATTATTCGAATAAAACGAATAATACTATTCGTTTCAAATAATTCGGATAGTTCATTAGTGGAATACCTTACTATTCGAATACCTCACTATTCGAATACCTTACTATTCGAATACCTTACTATTCGAATACCTTACTATTCGAATACCTCACTATATATTTCGCGATATTTTAACGCCAGATAAATTTGCATACGCTTATATTGTAAATACGTCCTCGCACTAGTGGCACATATTGAACACATTGAAACGATAGTCAACACTCTGCACAAAGCAAATATGTAATTTCAAGCAAAAAATCTCACTTCATTAAAAAATAAATAGAATATTTACGTCATGTAATTAAACATAATGGAATCACTGTGGATCCTACGAAAATACAAGTAATTAGAAATTATCCTAAACCAACTACTTTAACCCTAGTAAGATAACGCACGTTGAAATGACGTACTCATTTTTTCTCTTACGCTCTCAATCTCTTGTTTGTTGTCGGAGAAACTTCACACGCTCAGTTTGCTCAGTTAGTAACTGCAGTTGTTTGGCGGTGGTTGTTTTTACGAGGTAAGTTTATTTTTTTCTGAGTTATAATCATAACATACGTCGAAATTGCTTATACAATTTATTAGCACTTTTTGGGTTTCGTTTCACTATCTTAGCGTTCTATTTTTGTTTTTGTTTAGTTTTGATTTGTTGAAAATATGTCATCTACATGTAGATTAGATGACTCACAAATAAGTAGTCTATTAGAGCAGTTATGTGATGACTCAATTTGATCTAATAATGAAAACAGAAAATGCCTTACTGGAGGATGATATACAAAGGGATGAAGAAGATGATCTCGTTGATATTCAGGAGCAAGACGAGAATGTGTCACCATCACAAACTTCAAATACTACTCTTTCCGATTCACGCATTATAACAGTATCCATACCAACCTTTAGAAGTAAAAGTGGGTATTGCTGGAGTACATCAAAAGGAAATACAGGGTGGCTGATGAAAGCCGCTACCAAAAAAAAATTGAATAACTTTTTTTCTTTTTAAGTTATCTGTTCCATTTTTGTTTTAATTTGCAGATTGATCTTTAAAATTTATTAAAATGGATAACTGGGATACGCAAACAAGAATTTGGATAGTCCGCCGCTATCACGCACTGGAGTCCGTAGTTTTGGTACAGAGAGAGTACAGGCGGATGTTTGGCGGCGATCCCACGAGCAGATGGACCATAATGAGACTGGTGAATAATTTTGCTGAGCAAGGAACAGTCGCAAGAAGGCATTATCATCGAAACCCACCAGTTCGGACGGAGGAAACGATCGCTGCTGTAGCTGCAGCTATACAAAGCAATCCAAGGGTTTCAACAAGAAGCTTATCTGCTCAACTTGGTGTCAGCCGACAGTCTTTGCAAACAATAATGCACAAAGATTTAGACTTATTTCCCTACAAAATTCAAATGGTTAACAAACTGAATGCAGCAGACTTGCCGATTCGCTTGGAATTTTGCCTGAAGATCCTGCAAATGGTGGAAGAAGACCAAAACATGTTAAACTGCCTTTTCATGTCTGATGAGGCCCATTTCGATTTAAACGGCAATGTGAACAAACAAAATTGTCGAATATGGAGTACTTCTAACCCACAAATACTCCACGAGACGGAATTGCATCCTTTTCGCGTGACAGTGTGGTGTGCGGTTTCTTCACGCTGTATTGTCGGGCCTTATTTTTTTGAAGAAAATGGTCGCACCGTTACGATTACTGGAGACCGTTATTTGAAAATGCTGAAAGAATTTTTCTATCCAGAACTACGCCGAAAGAGAATTCCTTTCAACTCTATGTGGTTTCAACAAGATGGGGCAACGTCTCACATAGCCCAGACTGTTATGACAGAGTTGCGACGAAAATTTCCCAATAAACTGATTTCAAGAAACTCCGAATTTCGTTGGCCCCCCAGGTCGCCTGACCTTACTGCACCTGACTTTTTCTTGTGGGGTTTATGTAAACAAGAAGTTTATAAAACAAAGCCAACAAATTTGGATGAACTAAAACAATCCATTCGGGCAACAATTGCGCTATTCCTGTCGCAACTCTCAAAGCAGCAATGAACAACTTTTTACTAAGATGCCGCACTTGTGTCAACGAGCATGGGGGGCATTTAAATTCAATTATTTTTAAAACTAGTTAAGCTACATTTAATAAAATTTAATCACCTTCAACTAGAAAAAAAAAATAAATGAATTCCATACACTAAAAAAAAAGTTATTTGAGTTTCTTAATGTAGCAAAATTCATCAGCCACCCTGTAGTGTTTCCCGATTTGCGTTGACAAACATAGTTAGAACCGCAAGAGGACCTACTTGACAATGCAAACCGTTTTATGATCCACAGGAATGCTTCAACGTATTTTTTACAGACGAAATAATTACAGAAGTGGTTCAATGGACTAACCCTGAAATCTCTATAAATCGTCGTGAGGATATGACAGCTGCAACATTTAGAGAAACAACTGCCATTGAAATTCGTGCTTTAATTGGAGTTCTTACACTAACTGCAGTTTTAAAAGACAATCACCTCACAACTGAAGAAGTGTTTAATATGACGTACTGTGGAACACGGTATGCAGCAGCATTAAGTCGAGATAGATTCGACTATCTCATTAGTCATCTAAGATTTGATGACAAGGTATTGCGCCAATCACTTCGACCAAACGACGCATTTACTCCTGTTAGAAATATATGGAATATTTTTATAAAACAGTGCCAATCCAGCTACATTCCTGGCTCACATACAACTATTGACGAGCAGCTTTTGGGATTTCGTGGGCGCTGCCCCTTTAAAATGTTCATTCCGAATAAACCAAGAAAGTATGGAATCAAAATACCTATGATATGCGACAGCACTACGAAATACATGTTTAATGCGATACCTTATCTTGGAAAAACAACGAAACTTCCGATCCCCCTTTGGGGAGTCCTATGTAAAAGAGCTTTCACGACCAATTCATGGTACATGCAGAAATATATCATGTGATAATTGGTTCACGTCGATCCCCTTGGCGAAGAGTTTACTGAAAGAGCCATACAAATTAACTCTTGTCGGCACCATAAGATCAAACAAACGTGAAATACCCGAAGATATGAAAAATTCACGAATACGACCTGTTGGAACTTCGAATTTTTGCTATGACGGCCCATTAACACTCCTTTCATATAAATCTAAGCCATCAAAAATTGTTTATTTACTGTCATCTAATAATGAGAAAGGTACTATTGATGATGCAACAGGAAAGCGGAATATAATATTGTATTATAACCAAAATAAACATTCATACATTTGATGAAATGTGTTCCGTGATGTCGTGTTCGCGAAAAACTAATAGATGGCCGATGGCAGTTTTTTATGGCATGTTATATATAGCATTCATTAATTCGTATATCATATATTGCCATAACATAATGAGTATCAATAAAAAGCCATTGACCCGAAAAGATTATATGAAGGCACTTTCCTCATCGTTAACAACACCATGGATGAAAAAACGACTTGAAATTCCTTCACTGTCAAAAACTTTGCGCAGCAGCATTCAAGTTGCCATACAAAACTCAACCGTCAGCGCTGGAAGAAGCAGTGGTGCATTGTTGTGCAAATGAAGTTAAAAAATTTCCATTCATTTAGATTTAAGAAATCAATTTGTGTCCTTATGTGAAGACTGCCTAATTTTTGTTACGTTTTGTAAGAAAAAATGAAATTTATTATTTATTTTACGTTATGTATTATTTATGTTTTTGTTTACTTTATTCGACTGAAAATAAATGAAATAAATGATCTCAATTAAAAACTTAGTAATTTTTATTTTTATTCCACTCTTAATTGACACAAAAAGATGATGCGTCACTCAGACGTATTCTTATCTTTTTAGGGGTAGAAAATAGCGTTATCTTACTAGGGTTAAAAGAGCTTAGATCCTTCTTGGGATTAGCCAGTTTTAACAGGAAATTTATAAAATATTTCGCTGGAGTTGTTAAACCTTTAACAACATTTTTGAGAGGCGAAAATGAAGTCTTATCAAAAAATCAGAGCGGAAAAATGTATATAAAACTAGACCAACCTGCTCCAGAAACGATGAATAAAATCAAGGACGAACTCGAAGCTCAAGTACAGTTATTCCAACCCGAACTCAGCCTTTTGATTTATTTCAGAAACTCTAAACGAGACTGAACAAAATTATTCAACAAATTAGAAAGAACTTTTCCCCATAAAGCTTATCCGCTCGACGATGCCATTATATAAATATATATATAATATATGTACATATATATATATATATAATTGGCGCGTACACCCTTTTTGGGTGTTTGGCCGAGCTCCTCCTCCTATTTGTGGTGTGCGTCTTGATGTTGTTCCACAAATGGAGGGACCTACAGTTTCAAGCCGACTCCGAACGGCAGATATTTTTATGAGGAGCTTTTTCATGGCAGAAACACACTCGGAGGTATATATATATATATACACAGGGTCCGGCACTCGAAATGTAACCAACTTCAGACCGCTCGCGCAGCTGACTCACGGACATCAGCTATCTGTTAGTTGGTTTTATGACAATCCAGATAATGAACGCGAAAAAAGAAAATCAGTAATGGATTTCAAACGTAATAGTGTGGTTGAATTATATTTGGCTTGAAAATCACAACCAGGGATTGTTCGTGAGCCCGAGCATTTTAAAGTAAATAAAGTTTTTGTTTATCCCACCGTTACACGAAACATCATGGGGGTGGTCATCAAACGACTGCAACTTCACGTGAAATGCTTCAAAGGTGAAAAGGCCACTGGAGCAAAATCCAGGCGAACTGCCAATCAAATGGCGAAAGAACTTAAAATATCTAAGCGTAGCATCCACCGCATACTGAAAAATTATCTGAAAGTCAAGCCTCACAAGATCCAAAAGGCGTATGAACTCACTCCAAAGGAGCAAAAAGTCAGGCTTGAGAGAGCGAAGGAGTTGTTTCGCTTAGCCGAAAGCAGTCAATTGTGTATTGCTTGCAAGTCACATTCGGACAGCTTGCGACTCATTTCTAGACCGTCTCAAGGCCATAGGCAAGGCAAAAGGTGGTCATATAGAGCAAAAGTAATTTTTGTTTTTATAGTCCCCATTTATTTTATACATCTGTTCATTGACATTAAGTATGTTGTTTAAAGATTTCATCAGGGTTTATATACATCGCTTAATGGCCAGTGTCAAAAGCGATGGTCAAAATTTGAAGAATCTTAAGGTGCTGTCGTTGGATTTTTTCTATATGAGTTTTTTAGGCGTTCCCCACACCTGTAGTCCATATAGCCAGATTGGTTTAGTCGTAGTTTTGTACAATAACAGCTTGTTCTGTATAGTGAGTCTGGATTTAGAGCTGACTAACCAATGAAGTTGTCGGAGTTTTTCTTTTATTTGTTTGACCTTTTGCTTAATGTGGTGATTCCAATTTAGTGTGGAGTCCAAGTGAATTCCCAGGTATTAAGTAGTTGAGTGTAATTGTTTTGTCATTTATTTTAATTGGGACTGCAGTAAATTTTGTTTTGTTAGTAAATACAACCTGTACGGTTTTGTCTTCATTTATTCTTAGGCCCAAGTTATCAAACCATTCCTTAACTGCGTTTCTGTATCGCTGCAGTTTTTCAGTAGCGATAATTAAGCTTTTGTCTGATGCTAATAGTATTATATCGTCTGCGAACGTAGCAATTAAAAAATTAGTTTCGTCAGAAGGTGGTATGTCTGCGGTGAATAAAACATATAGTAGAGGTCCAAGAACGCTTCCTTGCGGAACTCCAGCAGTTAATTGATGAACATCTGAACATTGATTGTCATGTTTAATATAGACGCTTCGGTCGGTTAGATAGCTTTTTATGATGAGATAGTAGTCAAAAGGTAGCATTCTTTTTATTTTGTGGAGTAAGCCTTTGTGCCACACTTTGTCACTTAGCTACGTCCAAAAATACTGCGGCACAATATCAATTGTTTTCAAGGTCTGATTGAATTTTATTTGTAATTCTATGGCACTGTTGAATAGTCGAATGTTTTTTTCTAAATCCAAATTGATGATCCGGTATTATACGTTTTTGGTCTAGAAATTGGCTTATTCGATCATGCAGTAATTTTTCAGCAATTTTAGATATTGTCGGTAATAAGCTTATTGGTCTATATCAGTGGTCGCCAACCTTTTCAATGTGTTGAGCTACTTTCAAGATTTTGAAATAAACAGCGAGCTACTTGCATAAGCCAACATAAATTAAATAATACACAGTTATATTCGACATACAATACATGTATTTATTTTACCAATATACGTTCTATATATAATAAACTTATGACTTATAGTGCTTATACTTAGGTATAACTACATCCATGTTCACACCTATCAATCGTAACAAAATTTTTTGCAGTCATAAAGGCAAACCACAAGCGACTTAAAAAAACAACAAAACAATAATTGTACATTATTATATAAATAAAATATGGGCAGATAAAAGGAGCATATTTAATGAGAAGGTTGACTTTCTGACTCATCGATATTTTTTTTAATATTTGCAGTATAATTCGATACAGTCATTCGAATACAGTTATCCAAATGTATATCTGTAAGCCGATTGCAGTATTTATTTTTAATAAATTTCATATTGGAAAAAGAAGATTCACACAAATAAGTTGAACTGAATAACGCTTTCACTTTCAACGCAACACGACATAAAACTGAATACTTATCTTTACTTACTAAAGTCCATATACATTTTGTATTTGAACCTAAAGATTTTAAAGTCAAGTCACTTTGAAAAGCAATCAGTTCCATTTCTGTCACAGCAATGTCTTCGCCAAAGTGTTTCATAACACAAGTTGCAAACTGTTGTATATCAATGTCCATGAAGGGTGAAACAACAAATTGCGTCACTAAAGCAATTTTGCTGAAATCTTTGAAACGATTTTTGAAGTTTTCCTCCAAGTTAGAAACTATTTCCATATGATATTTACTGTCATAGGGCTCTAATATATTAGATTTTTGGATATCTTTTCGGAAAGAATAGGAAAATGCTTAGTATCGCGGTTTTTTAGGTTTTGTTCCCAAAATTCAAGTTTTGTAATAAATGCATTTATATCAGAAATCATTTCCGCTAATTCTTTATCCCTGCCTTGAAGCTGCAAGTTAAGCTCATTTAATTTCTCTGTAATGTCCACAAGAAAACCCAAATCTCTGAGCCAAATCGAATTTTCCAGTTCATTAATCGGTTCATCGCGTTCTTTGAAAAATTGGAGTATAGCAGGCAGGACATCATTGAAACGTTTGAGCACTCGTCCTCCGCTTAACCATCGCACTTCAGAGTGAAGAAGTAGCTCTCCGTCAATTTCATCAGCCAAGGTTTTAAATAATCTTCTTTGTAACGCTTGAGCTCTAATCTTCTTTACAATTTTCACCACCAGTTTCATAACGTTGTTCAAGTTTAGAAAATTTCCACATAATGCTTGCTGATGTATAATACAGTGGTAACTAAGAAATTGTGCAAAACTTTCATCCTTGAGACATAGCGCCACGAGCCCCTTATCACAACCCACCATAGCTGGAGCACCGTCAGTTGTCAGGCCTACCATTTTTGATATTGGAATTTTCTCAGAAGAGATGAGCTTCTTTAAATGAGAAAACAGCTCTAGCCCACTAGTATGTCCTTTGAGTGGAATAAACTTCAAAAGATCTTCTTTAATTGTAAAATCAAGCCAGCTTCCAAAAATGCTTATTTTATGATTTCCCCGTCTTCATAAGGTTTTTTCTTTTGTGCAATTATCTGGGATTGTTTTCAAAAATGTGCAATTATCTGCGATTGTTTTCAAAAATATTGACTGTTGTCCAATTAACTGGATTTTTAAATGTTTCAGCTTTTCTTTTCTGGTGGCAGGATTTAAGGGAATGCCTTCTCAAAATTCGAATGTACAGTTCTATGATGCCTCTCAACATTTCCTTTTTTAGGAACTGACACAGATGTATTACATAACAAACAAACACTTTTGCCTTTATCTTCTGTGAAGAAGTATTGTTCTTCCCATTCCGAATGGAAATGGTATGTCTTCGCCTTCTTACTACTGCTTGCCATAATGTTTCGAACTCTAACCCAACCGCTGCACGCAGAACGTTGATAATGCCGTTCAATATTAAACTGAGCGCAATATCGACGTGCATTGCGTATATATAAAGCCAAAAAATTCTCGAAGACGCTAATCGGTTCCAGCCGATCCTAGAACGGAGACGCGACTTCGCGTCATGTTTGTCGGCGCGAATCGCTTACCGCAGGGTTGCCGCTGTTTATCTATTTATTATGAAAATTTCTGAAATTTGCTAATACTGTTATGATTTTCAGAGTTTTGGATTTTTTGCAACGTGAACAGCGTGAGCTACCAGAATTGCCTTTGCGAGCTACCGGTAGCTCGCGATCGACGGGTTGGCGACCACTGGTCTATATGATGACACGATAGTTGGATCTTTATCCGGTTTTGGCAATGCAATAATCTCTGCCACTTTCCATGTTTTCGGAAAATATTGTATGCGAAGCATTGCATTAAAAACGTTTCGCAAGTATGTATATATGTATATGCCTTGGTTGGTAGCTCCGCTAGTGCTTTTCCTGTTATCATGTGCTTTTTTATGTTTTATTCCTTTTTTGATGCAAGCTATTATTTCGTGTGTATTCGTCCTTTTTAGTTTTGTAAAATCATAGTGGAAGTTGTTTTTCTTTTCTTCGTCATTTGATAGAACTTTTTCGAAGTAATTTGCCAATGTTTTCGCTTTTTCATCTTTTGTAACAGCCGATGAATTGTTATCTTTTTTTAATGGTGGTTCATGTGTTATTTGAGTCTCTAATTTTTTAGTGCATACATTTCAATAAAGAGAAGTTTGTATCTTGATAGGGAGTCAGATTCTTCAACTAGTTTTCGATTCCTTTGTTATTTCTCTTATATAAGGTATCCTTTAGAATTTTTGTAGCTAAATTCAGTTTTCTTTTGTCGTCAGGTGATCTTGTTTTTTGCCATCTTTTTCTTAACTTTATTTTTTCCATAATTTGCTTCTTAATAGTAATGTCAGTTGTTGGTGTATTTGTTCTATTTGCTTGCTTTGGTGCCGATCTGATCCTTGCTTCTAGTACTACGTCGTTGAAATGGATAATGGCATGTTCAATGTCAAGTTGCGCTTTTAATATCACATTTGATATAAGTTGGTCGTCAATATAGTGGCGGAGTTTTTTTCAGTTGGTTCTGTCATTAAGTATGCGAAAAGATGTATCTATAGATTTAATATAACTTACATATTCAAGTAATATCGGCGAGTGGTCCCAAAAAGGTTCATAGCCTCTTTTTGTTGGTGAGTCTTGGGGCCCCAATCAATATGTTTTGCATTCAGACCTCCAGCTTCAATAAATCTATTGTTAAGCGTCTTTATGTATTTGTCATATTGATCCGAGTTTATTATGTGTGTAGGTGGACAATAAATGAAGGAGATAGATACTGGTCCACTTTGTGGCCTTTTTCGGTTAGTTCTTTTTTGATTTCTTCTTGGTCTGTAGAGTGGTGCATATTTCGTAGGACTACTTTAAATCCTCTTTCACCTTTTGGCATAAATCTATACAGTTTCGTACCTTTTTCTTTTGGCATGTGGTGTAATCTCTTATATATTTCTAAATTTTCTGCTTGAACGCGAACTTCGTTATTTGCTAAAATTTTTATAGTGATGTTGTTATTTCCTATTTCATTGAAGGCACTCTTTAATGTTTTTATTCATTCTACACCTTGAACATATATTGGCGGTGGCTTATTAATTTTTTCTTTTTCTTCTTTATTTGCATTTTGTGACAGTGAATCTTTAATTTGCCCACTGTTTGCAGTTTGAGCAAATTCTTCTTCATCATCCATATCTAATGCTTCAAATTTGTTAGCAGAAAAAGTTCCACTCAGCCATTAATTTGGCAGCTTACTTTGATTGAGGGTAGATGTTGCTTTTATTTTTTTGTTACTAGCAGTTAATGTTGAGACCTTTGTGGGTGAGTTTCGTGCTCTTTTAATCACAGGTTGTTTTTTTGCTGATTCAGCTGATTGCGTAGACGCTGACAAATGGATCGCTAGCAGTAGTTCTGTTGATGCAGTTGTTGTTGTTGTAGCTTTTGAAGAGCCGGCTGAACAAGTTGTTGTAGATGTATTTGTAGTGGTAGTTGTAGGCATACCAGTTGTGCTCACGCATGATGCTCTCTGCGCTCCATGGCGATAATGTATGTAGAGCGCATATTGTTGTTGCAGCTTATGGGAGCTGACTGTGTTGACCCGTTTGCTTTTGATCTGCTTTGTGCTAAATTCGTGCGCGGCATTGACACGAGTTTTCGGTATGTAGCGGAATTTTATGCAGAGTAAGAACTTTCGTCTAACTTTTGGATGATGTTCTCTGCCAAGGGGGAGAACGTAACATACTCATATTTCTTTTTTATTTATTTTACAAGCTACTTTGCTTGGTTTGAGTGTTTCTTTTTTTTTAATTTAAATATTTGTTGGCTTATCGAGTTTCACTTGATAAAGCACTTTGCACTTTCTATGCAGTTTGCTATGAGTGCTATCTCTTGTTAGCAATACTGCACTTTGAGTTTGTTAAGAAAACTTTTATTAACACGGATCGACAGTAAAACACGCCCGATACGCATAGTATAAAAACATAACATTTTTTATTATTTTCAAACATTTCTTACTTTAAGTTAAATAAAAATAATTTGACCTTTGACCTTTTAATAGGTTACGCTTCGAGTTCCGGACCCTCTATATATATATAATTGGGCGAACGCCCTTTTTGGGTATTTGGCCGAGCTCCTCCTCAGATTCGTGTGCGTCTTAATGTTGTCCCATAAATGGAACGACGATGCTTAATTAATTTTAACCGAGAATTATAGGAAGGAACAGGAGCCTCAAATTGCAGTGAACGTAATGCCTACATAAGAAATATTTTTTAAACGCGCTCAATTCTATTTATCGAAAGTTGGTCGTAAGGTCTCCAAATGATAACAGCGTACGCTAAGTAAGAACAAACAAGAGCCGTAAACATCGCGACGAATGGAGCCTAAAACCTAGTTTTGAAAGAATAAAATAAGTGTGATTACTGAAGGAAAATTTCGTATCGAATAACATTCCAAGATGACATGGTGTAGGATGTGTTAAAAATAGACTAATTCCTCGAAAATGTTAAATGAAAACGTTTTTTAATATTCAAAAATCACGCCTGCGATTTCATGCACCATCGATGAAGACTGCTGCAAGTCGAGTTGAAGCTGCACCATGGAGTCCCCAACGGATGAGAAATTTTTTAAATTAAATAAAAAGTTTTAATTCGAAAAGGAAAAACATTTGCTTATGCCATTGATAAAAATTACAAAAAGGAATGGCCCTTGGATGTTCCCTTAGGTACACCTAAAATAGCAACAAAGTGGTTCGATAATACTCCATAAATTTGTACCACGCACCGTCTGTCCATCAAATATGACTTAAGCCATTGGAGAAAGGTTAAAATACAATGCATTCAATGAATTTAGAGATGTTTAATAGGATGGAAATCCGTTTGATGATTATTAATCGCATTCATTTAAAAAAGTGCCCGTGGATAAAGATTTGTAAAAAACTCAAGAAGAATTACTTCCGCTGGACAATTATTGAGCAAATAGTTGAAAGATCATCAGCATCTGTATGTGACGCAGGTTTGAGGGGAAGCATACCCTTGAAAATGTCATAAGATGACATGTGCGAATTGCTAAAATTTCGAAACGAAGATTTTTTGGCCGAAAGCTAGGGCTCAAGGCTCTTCAGCCGAGACATAATTTTCAATAAAGAAGTCTGCAAATAAGTTGGCTGATTCGGTAGGTGTAAAATATTTTTAAATTAGGATCCAACATCACCGAAGCAGGTATACTCGAGCTAGAACTTATAACTATTGACTTCAGATTAGCTTTGATGTTCGGTTCAGTGCTAAGAATATAGTTTTTGAAAAGTTGATTAGATTTATTTTGAAAATCTTGTATTTTAAAAATTCAGGCAGCTATTTTTAAGATTTTTAAATTTATTTATTATGCCCAGATGACTTATAACCCCGCTTCTTTTTCAAAGGAATGTTATTAAAGCAAAATTCATGCATATTCATTTGAAATCAGAAAATCAACTGTGAATGCCCGAGTTAGACAATAATTCATCCCATTTATATTATAAAAGCTAATTATTTAAGCTCAGATAATCACAAACACATTATACAAAAATAATAGACTTACTAGAACAAAAAAAAAAAAAAAAATTTTATGCATTTAGACCAAAAGAGCAACAAGGGTTTAGAGTATTTTTACGACAGATGCATCACTCGACTCCTATCGAAGACATAATAGGACTATGTTTAAGTTCGTGCGGTTTTTTTCGAAATTTGAAACTTTATTGACGTAAAATGGTTACAAATTTAATATTCAAAGTATTGTCCATCGCTTACTACTACTTTTTCCCATCTTTCTGGCAATTCACGGATTCCCTTTGTGAAAAATTCGGTCGGTTTTGCCGCAATCCACGAATCGATCCATTTTTTGACTTCTTCGTAATTACTGAAGTGCTGGTCAGCCAGGCCATGTTGCATCGATCGGAAGAGATAGTAATCGGATGGCGCAAGGTCTAGACTATACGGCGGGTGGGGTAGGACATCCCATTTGAGCGTTTCTAAGTATGTTTTGACCACTTGTGCAACATGTGGCCGAGCATTGTCATGTTGCAAAATAACTTTGTCGTGTCTATCGGCGTATTGCGGCCGTTTTTCTTGCAGTGCTCGGCTCAAACGCATCAATTGTCGTCGGTAGACATCCCCCGTAATCGTTTCATTCGGTTTCAGTAGCTCATAATACACAACACCCAGCTGGTCCCACCAGATACACAGCATAACCTTCAGGCCATGAATATTCTGCGCCGACGTCGATGTTGAAGCATGGACAGGGTATCCATACGTTGCCCGACGTTTTGGATTGTCGTAATGGACCCACTTTTCATCGCCAGTCACAATTCGATGCAAAAAACCCTTTCTTTTGTGCTGTTGAAGCAGTTGTTCGCATGCCATAAAACGGCGTTCAACGTCTCTTGGCTTCAATTCATACGGCACCCAATGGCCTACCTTTCGGATCATTCCCATGGCTTTTAAACGTTTGGAAATGGTTGATTGATCAACTCCCAAAGTTTTTGCAACCTCTTCTTGCGTTTGAGCCGGATCTTGATCGAGCAATTCCTCCAATTCGGTATCCATGAACTTTGGCGGCGCACCCTCGCATTCTTCGTCTTCCAAGCCAAAATCACCACTTTTAAAGCGTGCAAACCACTTCTGGCACGTTCGCTCAGCTAGAGCATGCTCACCATAAACTTCCACCAAGATACGATGACTTTCGGCTGCTTTTTTCTTCATATTAAAATAATGAAGAAGAATTCCCCGCAAAAACACATTATTTGGCACGAAATTCGACATTTTCAAGTGTGGTAAAAATATTGTTGTTTACGCTTCAAATAAAAAACTTATACTGACGTTTGTGCCTTACGACAGTAGCTCTCCAATGAATGTTTGGAAATGTGGATCGATGGAATAATAATCAAGTTACGCCATCTGTTGTAAAACCGCACGAACTTATTCATAGTCCTATTAAAAAATTCACTTTTTGAAGTAGGTCATGAAACAACTAATATTCACAACATACAAATTAAAAACGCTTCAGGAAAAAAACAACCTCTGCCAATATTTTCAATTGAACTTAAATTAAACGAAAACAATAAAGACAGTTAGACAATTAGTTTTGAGCCACCGCGTCAAAAAAGAACAGTTGTGCAAACTGTCAGAGATACGGCATACAAAAAACTACTGTATGGTAGAACCAGTCTGCGTAAAATGTGCTGGCAAACACAAGACACATATGTGCAAAATTAAGAACAAAGTGGAAACAGACGAAATTAAATGTGCTCATTGTGGCAAAAACCATACAGCTAATTATAGAGGCTGCGAAATCTACAAAAAACCCCAAATACAAAGATATCCGACACTACGCAAAAAAGAAGTTCACGCTGCACAAGAACAATAATGAACATCTCCAGAAAAACCTTGGCACAAATACAAATCAAAGCCTTATACCAGGCGTTTCTTATGCACAAGCAACGTCAACGAAAACATTAACAAATGAATTGAACAACCCTAATTCTACCACATCAAGTAACGATGATTTAACTGAACTTAAAACTGTGATGAAACAATTGATAACACAAATGACCACCATGATGAGATTGTAACCATACAGGTATCGAAGCTAGATGGGCGCACTAAGTAAAATAAAAATTGCAATTTAGAACCCAAACGGACTCACGCGCCGCGAATTAGAGCTCAAAGCTTTTATTCTGGATAAAGAAATTGATATTATGCTAATATCCGAGACTCATGCAACTCACAAATTTTTTTTAAATATACCTAATTACAACATACACTACACAAATCACCCAGATAACAAGGCTCACGGAGGAACTGCAATAATCATGAAAAAAACAATTAAATACCACGAACTTGATGGTTATAGAAAAAATAACATTCAAGCAACGACAATTTCAATAAATAGCTCATATGGACCAATAACCATATCAGCAGTATACTGTCCGCCAAAATTCAATAACACAAAAGATCAATATCTGAACCATTTAAACGGACTAGGAAGTCGATATATCGCTGGAGGTGACAACAATGCGAAAAATTCTATTTCACGGCTAACAACTTCTAAAACCCGAAAATTATTAGATGCTATACGAGAAAACAATGGACATTTCATAAGCACTTAGTGAAAGCAGTTCTGATAGGGAGCATGCATCAGCTCATCTGCAAAATATGGCTAGCAGAAAGCATGCCCGACTATTGGAATCTCAGTGTTCTTTGTCCTGTACTTTAGAAGGGAGACTCGACGATCTGCACCAACTAGCGTCCTATGTGGAAGACTTAAGCCGTTTGCCAACACACTGATTGGGCCTTGTCAGTGCGGCCTCAGACGTAGTAAGTCCACCATCGACCAGATCTTCACATTACGCCAAATCCTGGAAAAGACCCATGAAAAGCAAGTCGACACCCATAAAGCTGCGTTCGATAGTCCGATAAGGGATTGTCTGTTCGCCACCATGTCTGAGTTCGGTATACCAGCGAAGCTCACACGGCTTTGCAGAATGACGTTGAGCAACACAACCAGCTCCGCCAAGGTAAGAAATAGCCTCTCCGAGCCATTCAATAACGTTCGAGGTTTCAGACAAGGCGATCCACTGTCATGCAACCTCTTCAACTTCGTGATGGAAGGGGTGCTCCGAAAAGCAGGTGTTCACCGTAATGGCACTATTTTCTACAAATGTGTCCAGCTCCTTGCGTACGCCGATGACATTGACATTATCGGCCGCTGTAAGCGAGATGTCACCGCAGAGTTTTCTGCTATCGAAAAGGAATCATCACAAGTGGGTCTGGCGGTGAATGAGGGTAAAACGAAGTATATGCTGTCTACAACGCGGAGCACACGGCTTGTAGGAACGCACGTCATTGCGGAAAACTAAAACAAACTTCGAAGTTGTGCCCGAATTTATTTATCTTGGCTCCGCCGTTAACAGCAACAACGATATCAGCCTGGAGATCAAAAGGAGAGTCACTCTTGCTAATAGGTGTTACTATGGGCTAAGTAAGCAATTGAGTAGTAGAGCCCTCTCGCGCATGAACAAACTGACACTTTACAAGACGCTCATCATACCTGTGTTGCTTTATGGTGCAGAGGCATGGGTAGTGTCACAAAGCGATGCAGCCGCTCTTGGGGTCTTCGAGAGAAAAGTTCTTCGTAAGATCTTCGGTCCTGTGCGCGTTGGCGAAGACTACCGTTCAAGAATAAGCTGTATGAGCTCTACGCCGACATTGACGTAGTTCCACGCATCGCCATCCAACGCCTGCGTTGGCTAGGGCATGTAGTGCGTATGGATGAAGAAGCTCCAGCAAAGAAGGTGTTCGAGGGCGAAGTCCATGGGAGCCGACGCAGAGGAAGACCATTGCTCCGGTGGAAAGACCAGGTGGTGGAGACCCTATGCTCGCTTGGTTTAAAGAATTGGAGAAGGCGCGCGCGGAGCAGAGGCGCCTGGAAAGAGCTAGTGAGGTCGTCCGTAACTCGGTAACGGGTTGTTATGGGCACCTAAGTAAGTAAGTGAGCATAGCTGTCTACCTAGATATTGCAAAAGCTTTTGACAGGGTGTGGCATAAGGGACTACTGTATAAGCTAAGCAAAATACTACCACGAAATCACTTCCCCATTCTCAAAAGTTACCTGGAAAACCAACATTTTTGTATAAAGTTCGGTTTTAACGGCATCAGATAAAATAGATAAAGAGCTACTGACATTTTTCATTAAACAATAAATGACACTGTATCATGGCTCGATAATTGGGGAATAGAAGTCAACAAAGATAAAACGGTAAAAGTAACGTATACAAATAGAAAGCCTAAGAAACACAAACTAACACTAAAAGACAATGAAATAAAAATTCTTCCTAGTGCAAAGTACCTTGGCAGAACTATAGATGAAAAACTAAATTGGGAACGACGTATAGAAAACAAGCGAAATGAAATCAAAAACAAGTTCAGACAACTATACTGGCTGTTGGCTAAAAATTCAAAACCAAGCCTTAACAATAAAGTAGTTGGAAATATGGGATAGAAATCTGGAGCACAGCAAAAAAATCCAATATCAAAATAGTTCAAAGGACCACAATCTAATTAACAATACCTATAATAGATGAAATGATCGCCCTCGGCTCCCTCAGTCTCATTGGCTACGCGGTAACTAACTGCACAAAAAGAAGGTTAGGTTAGGTTATGGTGGTAGTCGGTCTGCACGACCAACTCTTAGACCTTACAGGTCCGTTGTGATACCACTGTGCTACACGGGAACCTCGTTTATCTTCCTTCGTGGAACCATTTCGTGGCTCTTATGAAGCGTAGTATTGATGCCAACCCCACGCCAGACAGTTCTGTAAGAGAATTAAAAAAGTATTTACCTAGACAACCTGCTCTGATTTTAGCTAGGGCTGGACAATTGCAGAGGAAGTGCTCAACTGTTTCTTCCTCTTCCTCTTCCTCTGCAACTTCTGCAATATTCATGGGAGAAGACTCCTAGCCTCGAGGAATGCCTGCCAAATAGCCAGTGACCGGTTAAGCAAGCCACGACCTTCGAGATATTGTCTCTTGAGAGACTGAGCAATTCCTTTGTTCTTTTCTTGTTTATTTGCGGCCATAGTAGCCTAGCTGTTAGACACGTATCTTCATTTCTCCATGACCTATTGGCCTCTTGGATAAAGTGGTTTTTTATTATTAGTTTACTCGTGGCCATGGGTATTCCAATGGTACTTTTATCACTCAGCAGTTGGAGAGCGGTACCCTTTCTGGCTAGCTCATCTGCTTTACAGTTTCCCTCAATATCTCTATGTCCCGGAACCCAAATAAGGCTGACCTTGAATACGTCACTAATATCATTTAGAGCTGCCCGGCATTCCTGTGCAACCTTCGATCTTAGTAATGCCGCATTCATTGATTTGATGGCCGCCTGGCTATCCGAGAATATATTTATAGTCGCTTTTGTTAGGGCGTGCGTATTTAGGTAAGTAGCCACTTCTTTTATAGCTAATACCTCTGCCTGATAGACGCTGCAGTAGTCTGGTAGTCGAACGGATAGTTCCAGTCCTAATTCGTTCGAGAAAACTCCGTAGCCAACCTTATCGTCTAGCTTGGAGCCGTCAAAAAGAATATCGTGCTCAGTTTTTGCCGCCGCTGGTTGCTGTCTTCTTCTGGGTTGCCATCGGTGTTTGCTTACATTCGGCCTATCCTGACTTACTGGTGCGACCCCGCTCAGGTTCTGTAGATTCTCTTTTAGTCTCATCTTCGTATGTTTCGATACCGTCGCATGGTGGAGGAGGTTACCACAATTTTAGCTTATCGGATGCGTACACCGATGAATAATGAACCTGGCAAATCTTCAACCACATACCGATCATTTCCAAGAGATGCTGTAATTATGAATGGTCCCTTGTAATGTGGCTCTAATTTTCGTGAATGTCCGGTACTCGTTGGTTCATTGTTCACGAGCACCAAATCGTCTACATTGTATACTGTTGGGTTTATTGTGCTGATTGTCATATTTGAGTTTGGCTTTTTGTCTAGCCTCGTTGATTTTAACTGCTGCACTACGTCGGACCTCTTCCAAATCAGTATTGTTAACTGCACATTGTTCGTCTTGTATAGCTTATAATATTTTGTTTTGTAGGACATCTCGGGGGGAGTAACCCAACAGTAGTTCTTGGGGTGTCTTGGTAGTAGTTTTGTTTTTCATTGAGTTTATTGTCCACTGTATTTCTCGTAGCCTTTCGTCCCAACATCTATATTCGGTTGAGGTTGGCAACAGCATTGACAAATTGTTCTGTTTGCTCGATCTGCGTGTCAGTTTGCTCTAGGAGTACGCACAGCATTCTTGATGTGTTTTATACAGTTGTCGTTGCAATATTTCGTGAACTTTTTCGAAATTAAAGCAGTGGCATACTGGCATACCGACGTAATTACTAACTTCGTTTATTATATCTAATACAGGTTTGGTTTTGGTACTTTTTCCCGCTCGTATGACTGTGAATTTTGTAAATGCATCACCTTAGACCAGCAGATGCTCGTTTCTCTGTTTACTTTTAAGGAATGAACCTAAATGATCTAAGTGCACTGTCTTAAACGGAATTGGTTCTACATATATTGTCGAAATGGTATTCCCCTTCTCTACGCACGACTTGTTGTATGATTTTACATAATTTCTCATCCTCGGAAACCATAAATAACTCAGTAGTCGCTGTATAGTTTTGTCAACACCTATGTAAGTGAACTGCATTGTTATGACAATCAAACAGAACTTTCGATCGTAGTGTCTTTGGTACAACCCACAACTTCGCACCTTCATATTTCTTGTACAATCGACCACGCTCAAGTATATATTCATCTAACGTTTTAGTATCTTTCGACTTCACTTTATCGACTATTTGCTTGATATCAACATCCTGTATCTGCATACTAAATAACCAGTCCTGCTCGTCTATAGCTGTTTTCAAGACACAAAAGGACGCTTCGTCCCCCTCACGCGATGCTTCTACTGGGGAGCTACTCAACGCGTCGACATGTTCCATCCGCTTACCGGAACGATGCTCTATTTTTATCTCGTACTCTTGCACTTTGAACCACCAGCGCGCTATGTGCGGGATAAGCTCTTTCTTGGCCATTGCTGTTTTGATTGCATTGCAGTCGGTTATTACAGTAACCTCTTCTCCGTAGACGTAATATTTAGGACGCTCTAGTGTTTCCACTACTGCAAGAGTTTCAACTCGTAACTATGATACCTTTTCTCATTTTCGCTCGTGGATCGACTAAAATATACTACTGGCTTCCAATAATCTTCTTCAAGTTGCAATAACACGCCAGCTAATCCAATGGAACTCGCATCGGTATAGATCTCATGCTTGGCTTCAATTCTATATGACGTCATCACCGGTTTGGACACCAGTGCCAACTTCAGCTCATCAAAAGCCCTTTGCTGTTCTTCGCCCCATCGAAAATTTTGTTCCTTACAATTGGACTCACTTATTCAGATGGTTCTGTTATATCGTTAACTAATAACTCTTTAATCATCTTATTTTTAACACGCAAGGCTCTGTTTCAATTCCGAATTTATTAGCACATGATTTCCGTATCATGCTGCATTCACTTCCTGTGTCCACAAATACTTTTATTGCTTGGTTTTTAACACATACTAGTTTAATACAAAATTCCTCATCGAACTCGACTTTACGGTTTGTCATTTCGTAGTGGCTTAGAACACTTCGTCGCTATATGAGCTTCTTCAAAACAATTATAACACTTTATCTTACTTTTATTCTCAGCGCTACCTTTATTACCGCCATTTTTTGCGTTTCTATTTTTGTTTTGTTCAAACTTCAGTAGTGACATTACTAGGAGAGAGACCTGATTTTGCAGAATTATTACACTATATTATCTTGCATAAATTAAAATCACCTAACACGTAAAGATGATCATCATTTAAACTATCTACAACTAGAGCAGTAATATTGTCCACATGCGCCCTATATAACTCCAAACAGCCATATACAGCCTTTGACGCAAATAAAAAGTTGATCAAGCAACGGGCCATCATTTTTGAGCGTAATTGGAAACGCCCGATACCTTCTTTTGACGGCAATTAGAAAGCCGCTTCCTCTTAAGCAACCAGTTTTAGCTGCATCACGGTCTTTAGGAAAAAAGTCGAACAGATTTAAGACAAAGAGTTCACTATCATAAAAATTCCAGGTGAACCATGTCTCAAGAATAACAATAATGTCATAAATCTCATCCGTACAACACTGACGCGCTATATACGATTTAGTCCTTAAGCACGAAATGCTATGGTAATAGAACTTTATCCCCCCGCGGGTTAGGGGTTAGAATTTGCTCGAGGTAACGGATGCCTGTCATAAGAGGCGACTAAAAACCATACGTCAGCCTGTTATTTCTGTGTTAACTCAACGGTAATAGGCTAAGCGAAACAGAAACGGCTTGGTGACTATGGAAACACTGTCGTCATTGGAGCGTTCAACCACCTAACAGTGGAGCCCAACCAAAACAAAGCTCTGTCGACCGAGTATAACCTTGTCAGCACTTTAGGATAAGGTGCTGAGGTACCCGTGCCGAGAACTGCATGACTTGTAGTGCCTAAATAACCAGTCGTTCACGGTCCCCTGCGATGCCCAGGCAAGGCCTGTTGTAGCAAATGCCTTACCGCGGTATGCCGGCTCTGCCGCGGCGGACCATTTGCTTCCGTGCACACTCGTGGGACCAAAGTTTAGATAAATGGAAAACAAAACAAAAAACATTACAAGAAACTTTACGCAAACTTCTAAAACTGAGAGTGTGCTGGGCAAACGCAATCCTCTTCTCTGGCGACCTCAGGTAGGGATGCCAAAAAGAAAAAATCCTGCTCAAAGCGCGCTACCTGAGAGCCAAATTCCTTCAGATAGCTAAGAATGAATTGGCAGGTAGCCAAATTATCGCGATGCAGGGGACAAGACGGCGCTACAACAAGTGCGGTGGTTGCGACTACGAGGGTTGCTTATAGCGAGGTGGCCAGGATCACCTGAGAGTTTCCCTCGTAGACACAACATCCAATATTGATAGCGAGGCTGGCCAATTAGGGTGCCATTGAGGGACGGCTGTCAGAAATGGTCGCGAATACCTCATGGCAAACCAAGGACAGGTACCTCTTTTCGACTCGGGAGATATTTGTCGCGGCTGTAGGGTGATCATGTGTGCTGATGAATTCTCTAGGGGCTTTCTGAAGAAGTGCGTTGCTGAAGTCAGCGATGCCTGGGGAGGGCTCTCACTGAAGCTCATACTAGCTTCGGAGACCTCAAGAAGATCCAGGGCCCGCGTTTGGCTACCGAAAGTGAATCTGGAGGTTCCGAAGGTCCTCCACGGCCTCAAGCTTCAAAACCTTGAGGTCCCTATGGACAACTGGTCTATGATCGAGTTGGAGGACCTTAATAACAGCTCCACCGCACTGCTGCTTATTTCTGTAAAGTCCCTGAAGGTACTCGAGGAAAAGAAGTATAAACTACGTTTTGGCCTCAAGATGGCCAAACTTAAGATCTTCTCCACGTTTGGAGCTTCGGATGGTGACCTGATATATATATATATATATATCCCTCTCCTAGCGTCTTAATGTTGTTCCACAAATGGAGGGACCTACAGTTTCAAGTCGACTCCGAACGGCAGATATTTTTATGAGGAGCTTTTTCATAGCAGAAATATACTCGAAGGTTTGCCATCGCCTGCCGAGGGACGACCGCTATTAGAAAAATGTTTTTCTTAATTTGGTGTTTCACCGAGATTCGAACCTACGTTCTCTCTGTGAATTCCGAATGGTAGTCACGCACCAACCCATTCGGCTACGGCGGCCGCCTGATCGGTATATGGGAAGTACCTAATCCGCTAGATGCACTACGGCCATCTGCGAGGGACGCGGTACCCGAAGCCAAGAGCTTCATGAAATCCTCCTCAGCTCGCCAGGCGTGACAGTGGTGCGTGCAGAAGCATTTAGTGGCCACTATTACTATTTGATTTCTGCATACATGTCCCACGAAAATGCAGCACCTTCTGGTGAAGTGAGGCGTTTGGTGGACACACCTTGATTAAAAAAGAGGCCATCCTAATCGGCTGCGATGCCAATGCGGGACATACCATTTGGGGAAGCAGCGAGATAAATGATCGAGGGGAGTCTCTTTTTGATTTCATTATTAGTCGCAATCTCCTTATTTGGACCAAGGGTAACACCCCCGTTTGTATTTCCAGACTTGTATCTCATGACTAGTTCACCTGCCATTAGGGTTGATAATTGGAAGGTTTCTTAGAGAAATTCCTTTTTGGATGACAGGGTGATCCTTTTCGAAATAAATTTCGCACGGGAAACCATATCTCCCCACAGGAACCCTAAAAGAACCGACTGGTCTCTGTTCAATAGGGTTTTCAATAATAAATTGAACAGGCGAACTTTTTCCTACTCATCCACTGATCATCTGGACAAGCAGGTGGAACACTTGCAGCGATCCTATCAGACGGCTTTCAAAAGGGCTTGTCCAGTATCTTTTAGTAAGAAAGACTTTGCTCCTTGGTGGAGAAAGACGCTGACCGACTTGAAAAAGAAGGTTATGAGGGTTTTTAACGAATGCTACCAAACTAAAAACTTCGAAAATTGCCGTGTAATTTTGAATGAATGCAAAATGCCGTTAAATATGCGAAACGCAACGCCTGGAAGGAGAACTGCAAATCCATTGAATCCGTGAAAGATTCTGCCAGGTTAAGCAAGATCCTTTCGAGAGACCACTCCTGCAGAACTCTTTTAAAAAGGGAGGATGGGGATTGGGGCAACTCGATGTTTCCCTGGAATCTATCCTATCAGTTGAAAGAATCACGTGGGCAATAAATAATTTCCCACCTTAAAGCTTTTAATTCTGACGATATCTTGCCTGTGATGCTTCAGAAAACAAGTACCTCGGTGGATCGTGTTGTCCAAGAACTCTACTTGGCGTGTATCGCTCTTAATCACGTCTCCGGTAACTGAAAAAAACGAGGGTTGCTTTCATACCTAAGGCATGAAGAAAGGGTCACGACTCAGCCAAGGACTTTAGGCCTATAAGTCTTACCTCATTTATTCTAAGGGTTTTGAAAGATTGATTACTTATCATATCCGAGAGCACATCGAACTCAAATTATCTCCAATGCAAAATGCCTACCTGAAAGGGAAATCCACGGAATCAGCCTTACACAATGTTGTAGGGACTGTGGAAATATCCCTATAAGGCAAGAAATTCCCTTTGGCGGCCTTCATAGATATAGAAGGAACTTTTAATAATATCAGGGCGGAGCCAATAGTCACTGCGTTAGATAGACTAGAGGTGGAAAGACTTATCTCTCTCCAGATCTCGTCCCTGCTTGGCTGCAGGGAAGTTAATGCGGTCACAAGAGCGGCTAAAGTCACTAGATTTGTTCACAGGGGGACGCTGCAGGGTGGTGTCCTTTCATACTTACTTTGGCTAGTTGCTATTGATGCTTAATAGGGGTGGGGTTAAGGTAGTGGCATACGCCGATGACTTGGTCCTTGGCCACGTGCGGCCTCAGAGTCAACTCTGACAAGGCGGAGCTGGTGCTATTTACCGGAAAATATTAACCTCCACCCTTTCGACTTCCTAAATTAAACAACCACGTTCTCCCGCTCTCATCGGAAGTTTGGTATCTTAGAGTGATACTCCAAGCTCAATTGGAATCTACACATTGAAAGTCGGGTAAAGAAGGAAAGTAAAGCCTTCGACTCCTGCAAATCTATGTTTGGTAAAAACGGGGACTCAAGTCACAGGTCGTGCTGTGGATGTACAACGCAATGGTTCTGCCAATTTTAACGTATGGGTGCCTAGTTTGATGGGAAGCTTTTCGGAAGGGATATAATAACACTAAACTGTGGAGGGTGCAAAAGACTTCCTACATTGGCAACACCAGAGCATGTAAAACTTACCCCAGTGCTGCCCTGAATGTCGTTCTGCACTTACTTTCCATCGACTTTTCGGTTATTTCCATCGCAGCTCAAAGTACAATCAGGTTAAAGGAGATTGAAATCTGGAAGATATCTCTCAAGGGACATGGTAGCATTTTCGGTCAGTTAACACCGAATATCTCCGAACTTAGAACAGATCTCTCTATCCGCAAACTAGAGTTTGAGAGTCGTGTTAAGGCAATCTTTCCAAATAGGCAGGATTAGATCGAGGGGAAAATCTGCACCAAAGCTTGTACCTCTGTCTTCACTGACGTTTCCAAGATGGAATCGGGACTCGGAGCGGGGGTTTTCTCTGAATCATTCAATTTCTCTATCTCCTTTAAACTGCCGAATACTGCAGAAAGGATGGAGCTCCATTTCTTCATGTGCTATTTCGAAAACACTTTGGCTTCAGTACAATATGCGGAAGACTCAGAAACACCCTTGAACTATTCGCCATTCAATTTCGAAACTCATAGCTTTTTCCGCCTTTTGTATTTATCAATATTTGCAGATGAAATGCCTAGTTTGATGTTGACTCCTTTATGGTTGTTTTTGTCCACTGGGTTGTCTACTGGATTGTCTTTCTTTATCAGCGGAAAGTATAAAAGAGAGCTCTTATCAACATTTGCATGCTCTTCTACTCAGCATTTAATATTATCTGCAACAACAGTCGGAGCAACCGAGAATAGATGATCTTGTTTTATTGCGAATGGCAATACTTAAATCGGTGTTATCACTTGAAGAAACAGTAACCATTCTTTTCTTCCCCTTTTCATTTCTCACCTCAGTCCAAGCAGAATCATGATGAAAATAATTGAGAAGGTGAGACCAATAACAGGCCATTATCCGGTTCTCAGCGAATTTGACACAATCAGTTGATGTTCTGACGTAGACCGGTTATGAATGGGTTTGTTTATGAAAAAACTAAGCATGTAACAGGTGGCGCTAAAGTAATCCTTCTATCAGAAAATGCTATAAATTTTGCGATTGGCCCCTAATGTCAGTTCTGTTTTGACATTTGTGTAGTAAACACATGCGAAATACACGTTAATAAACAATGTTACGCTACACTGCTCCAGAACGCGGAATATTGCTGACTATTTTTTTGACCAATAATCGGTCGGTGACTTTGGCACAACGTGAATTTCGTCGCAGATTTCCTCGCCGTCCAACGCCTACTGGTGAAACACTGCGACGTTTAGCCGCTCGCCTCGAAGAGACTGGCACAACACGAGATGCTGCCAGGCGTGGCAGACCCCGGAGTAGCCGTTCTGCAGAGAATGTTGCTGCTGTAGCCGAGAATGTAATGCAAGCGCCGTCGACATCGACCAGACGACGCACACTGGGGATTTAGCGGAAGAAAGTCAAATTTGCAACACACCACCTACGTAATGTTTAATGGTATTTCTAAATTCCAGAATAGAACCAACAATAAAATCAAAAAGAATTACTAAACTCCGACTTACAGTTTTTTTTTTAAAGATATGTCAAAAGTATAATTTTTTTTATAGTATTGAACTGACTAAGAAAAAACTTCAAAGCCCAAGGTGGTTTTTTTCCCTTTTGCTTGAGCCGACTTTCAATTTTTTATTTTTCATTTAGGGTACGATATTTTTATATATTTTAGCCGGAAGAACAAAGGCTGTGAAGCATTTGATTATCTAATAGGACTATGAATAAGTTCGTGCGGTTTTACAACAGATGGCGTAACTTGATTATTATTCCATCGATCCACATTTCCAAACATTCATTGGAGAGCTACTGTCGTAAGGCACAAACGTCAGTATAAGTTTTTTATTTGAAGCGTAAACAACAATATTTTTACCACACTTGAAAATGTCGAATTTCGTGCCAAATAATGTGTTTTTGCGGGGAATTCTTCTTCATTATTTTAATATGAAGAAAAAAGCAGCCGAAAGTCATCGTATCTTGGTGGAAGTTTATGGTGAGCATGCTCTAGCTGAGCGAACGTGCCAGAAGTGGTTTGCACGCTTTAAAAGTGGTGATTTTGGCTTGGAAGACGAAGAACGCGAGGGTGCGCCGCCAAAGTTCATGGATACCGAATTGGACGAATTGCTCGATCAAGATCCGGCTCAAACGCAAGTAGAGGTTGCAAAAACTTTGGGAGTTGATCAATCAACCATTTCCAAACGTTTAACCCTTAACTGGTATCGTAAATTTGACTAACGAAACTAGTATCGTGGGGGCCGCGCGGCCCCCTATTAAAATTAGATTCTAGGATACAAATGTCTACATTTTTTTTCAAGAATTATTTTGACAGGACAAATAACAAGCTTGTTTTATGAAATTAATAAGTTTTTATTCATATACTTCTTTTAACTTATTTACTACAAGAGATCACAAAATTTGGACAATTTTTTGGTATTTTTTTCTTACCACTATAAAAATAAAAAAAAAACTATTATTTCGAAAGTCTTTAGCTAACATATGTATGTTTTCTTATTTCTTATACAGGGTAGGCCATTTAAAGCGGGCCCATCTGGCAACCCTATAACTTTTGACAGTAACGTCAGATCGACTAATGACATAGCGCGTTGGAAGCGTCAGTCCAAGACAATTTTTACCATGGAGCAGTACACTCCAAAAGAACGCGCTGAAATAATTCAGCTTTACATCCAAAATAACTTCTCAATTGTGAAAACTCAACGTGCGTTTAAAAAAAAAAATAAAGTTAAAAGTGCGCCATCCAAAAGCACTTTACAGCGTTTATACGCAAAATTTATTAACCACGGTAGTCTCAGCAATACCAGCCACGCATCCAGACAACGTACACGACGTTCTGCTGAAAATATCGAGGCTGTACGAGCCAGTGTTGAGGAGGCTCCGCGAACATCGAGTTATCGTCGTTCTCAGGAATTAGGCATCGCCAGGACAACACTCAGGCGCATAATTCGCATCGATTTGAAAATGTTTCCGTACAAAATTCAAATGGCACAAAAATTAAACCCGATTTTTTGAAGCCATTGTTCCCTGGAAGGTTGATTTCGAAAAATGGTGATTTTCCGTGGCCACCGAGATCACCAGATTTGACGCCACCGGACTTTTATTTGTGGGGTTATCTGAAATCCAAGGTATACATCAACAAGCCAAGGACTCTAACTCAACTTAAAAACAATATCCGACGCGAAATCGCCGCCATACCGGCCGAAATATTGGCCAAAACGATGGAAAACGCCGAAAAAAGGACACATTTGGCCATCAAGGCCAGAGGCAAACATTTGAAGGATATCATTTTCAAAAACTAGCTGGAACAAATATCCTTGAATCAAAATAAATGATTTTTCATATCAACACAAAAAAAAATGTTTTTTTCAACGTTTTTTTTCAGAAACAAATGGGCCCGCTTTAAATGGCCTACCCTGTAAAATCAACTTTGAAAAAATAAACTAAAACATAAGTATTTCAACGTATAGTGGGGGAATAGTGGGGTCCGCACGGCTCCCGCAACGTACGTAGCTCCGCTCTGGTAAAAGCTTCAGCGCCGAACGTCCGACACCCGCCGCGTGTCGCGACGTAATGAGATTACTCGAAATGGCAGCCGCGTACTATGCGTAGTTTTTAAGAAATTCAAAAAAATAAAACGCGTGGGGTCTGCGCGGCCCCCACGATACCAGTTAAGGGTTAAAAGCCATGGGAATGATCCGAAAGGTAGGCCATTGGGTGCCGTATGAATTGAAGCCAAGAGACGTTGAACGCCGTTTTATGGCATGCGAACAACTGCTTCAACGGCACAAAAGAAAGGGTTTTTTGCATCGAATTGTGACTGGCGATGAAAAGTGGGTCCATTACGACAATCCAAAACGTCGGGCAATGTATGGATACCCTGGCCATGCTTCAACATCGACGTCGGCGCAGAATATTCATGGCCTGAAGGTTATGCTGTGTATCTGGTGGGACCAGCTGGGTGTTGTGTATTATGAGCTACTGAAACCGAATGAAACGATTACGGGGGATGTCTACCGACGACAATTGATGCGTTTGAGCCGAGCACTGCGAGAAAAACGGCCTCAATACGCCGATAGACACGACAAAGTTATTTTGCAACATGACAATGCTCGGCCACATGTTGCACAAGTGGTCAAAACATACTTAGAAACGCTCAAATGGGATGTCCTACCCCACCCGCCGTATAGTCCAGACCTTGCGCCATCCGATTACTATCTCTTCCGATCGATGCAACATGGCCTGGCTGACCAGCACTTCCGTAATTACGATGAAGTCAAAAAATGGATCGATTCGTGGATTGCGGCAAAACCGACCGAATTTTTCACAAAGGGAATCCGTGAATTGCCAGAAAGATGGGAAAAAGTAGTAGTAAGCGATGGACAATACTTTGAATATTAAATTTGTAACCATTTTACGTCAATAAAGTTTCAAATTTCGAAAAAAAAACCGCACGAACTTATTCATAGTCCAATTTTACGAAAAAAAAATCATATTCCTTCATATTCTTGGATCTGCAAGTTGAGCTACATTTACCTACGGTCAGAAACTAGTATCAACGTGTTGCTTAATAGGGTCTCTTTCAATTTTAATCAATTGCAGGTGCCACCAGGCGCCACTGATTATTTTTGGCAATGATAATAACTAAACGCTTTCTAGTGTGTGCATAATGATAACGAAACACTTTTAATTTGGTTTTGACATTTTTAGGGTAATTCAGAATTATGAACTTACACGTATCCTGTGCGTAAATATTTGCTGGCTTATATTAATAAAAAAATAAAAATAAAAAAAATTAAAATTTATGAATTTTAAAAAACATTGTTTTTAAACATTTTTTTTTAAATAGTTTTTAAACATGTTCTTTTCATACACAATATATATACAACTTCGTTAGTAGTAAAAATGTAAATATTTTTTGGGATGTATACTTTTTTCCGCATCTTTGTACAAAAATCCCCAGTGTGCGACGTGCCACGCAAATGGGTATCATTCGACGGTCTTTACAGAGAATTTTGGTACAAGATTTGAAGATGCTGCCGTACAAAGTCCAGACGGTGCATGAACTGTTAGCTGCTGACCGCCAATCGCGTCTAACATACGCTCAAGCCATCCTTAATCACCACCAAGACGTCCCCTTAGTATAACAATAGCCTATGTGCTTTTTTTGAATTTTTGGATTCTCCATCGTCGATTTTATATGTGGTCAAAATTTTGTCAAATTCTAGTTCCACAAAGTGGGTCAAAACGTCAGTCAAAAAATAATACATATTTACAGACATAACGAGATTTGAGTGAGAGCTACTTTCGACAAAAAGTTTGAAATTCATTTTCTCAAAACTTAAAAAAATTTATAGGCTATTTTAATACTAAGGGGACGAAGAGAAAGATGATTTTTCATCAAAAATAATCATGAGTGATGAGACCCATTTCCATCTTAGCGGGTACGTAAATAAGCAAAATTTACGCTTCTGGGGCACTGAAAATCCGCGTGTAATCCACGAAGAGCCATTACACCCGCTCAAAGTCACTGTATTGTGTGCTGTTTTCGCTGGAGGAGTCATCGGACCTTTTTTCTTCGAAGACGTCGCGGGCCAAACGGTTACTGTGAATGGTGAGCGCTACAGAGCAATGATTAACGAGTTCTTTTTGCCGCAACTTGATGAATTGGTATTGGAAAACATGTGGTTCCAACAGGACGGTGCAACGGCACACACTGCACGTGCCACAATCGATATGCTGAAGGATGCATTTCCCGGGCGCCTAATCTTCCGTTTTGGCAATTTGCACTGGCCAGCAAGAGCGCCTGATTTGTCCGCTCCAGACTTCTTTTTGTGGGGCTTTTTGAAGACGCGGGTTTATGTCAACAAGCCTCAGACTCTTGCAGCTCTTAAAGACAATATCCGTCAAGAATGTGAGGACCTATCGCCGGAAGTTTTGGCCAAAGAGATGGAAAATGCCATAAAAAGGGCTCAAATGACAATCAACTGTGGCGGCGGCCATTTACATGACATCATATTCTCGACTTGATGTAAAAAAAATTAAAAGACCAAATAAAAATAATGCACAAGAAGAATCAAAGTTTTTAATTTTTTTTTTAATTACAGCCAAAAAACATCCCAAGGTTACTTTTGCGCCACCTTGTATTAGTGATTTACGAAAAATATTAACACAATGTTACTTCATTGCCGTCTGAACAACGACTGATTGGGCGAGTGTGTGAATATGTGTGAAACTATCGTGCAGATTTCGCCTGGCGATTAGATTGTGTTAGTGATATGCGAAAAAAAAATCCACGCAAAGTTCGCTCACGATGTTTTATTGCTATCTGAACAACAACTAATTGGACGAATGTGTGAATACGTGAGAAATGATCCTGCATAATTCGGCTATGGGTATGTGCCAGCCGATGTTGCCCTCACAATTTTCTTTTTCACCACAATTGTTCAAGAATGATACAGGGAACGTTAATGTATAGAGAAGTCTCACGAGCTACGAATAGTAAAGGGTGTTTTTTTAGAGGTTAGGTTTTCAAGTTGGCACTACTTTTTTCGTAGATTGCGTTTTTGACCGCTGTCACTTGATTTATGCTCAGTTTGGTTTGCCATTTCATAATGAATAGACTTACACCTGAACAACGTTTGCAAATCGTGCAAATTTATTACGAAAATAATGGTTCGGTTCGCGCGACGCATCGAAGAAAATTTTGTTCAGCGATGAAGCTCACTTTTGGTTGAATGGGTATGTCAATAAGCAAAATTGTCGCATTTGGAGTGAACATAATCCCCAAGCCATTGCTGAGACGCCGTTACATCCTCAAAGAGTCACTGTTTGGTGTGCTCTATGGGCAGAGGGAATCATTGGTCCATATTTCTTTAAAAATGAAGCCGGCCATAATGTTACAGTCAATGGAGAGCGCTATAGAGCCATGATTAATGACTTTTTCGTGCCTGAATTGGACGATATTGATGTGGACGACCTTTGGTTCCAACAAGACGGCGCTACATGACATACAGCCAACGCAACAATCGATTTATTGAAGGAAACTTTTGGTGAGCGCATTATCTCGCGCCGTGGACCTGTGGCGTGGCCTCCAAGATCGTGCGATATAACACCGCTGGACTATTTCTTGTGGGGCTATGTGAAGTCGCTTGTCTACGTAGATAAGCCCGAGACGATTGACGTCTTGGAAGAGAATATTCGGCGCGTTATTGCTGACATACGGTCCCAATTGCTGCAAAAAGTGGTCGAAAATTGGGCCTCTCGGCTGGAATTTATTCGAGCCAGCCGCGGCGGCCACTTGCCCGAAATCATTTTTAAAACATAATGGCAAACCCTTATCTTTATAATAAAGCTAAATTCTTGGCTATAACATTAAATTATATACGTTTTATTTCATCTTGAAAACCTAACCTCTAAAAAAAACACCCTTTATAAATTGTCAAAAATTATGTCTAACCGCCATGGTGTGGTGAAACTTTTAACAGAGCTGATTATAGTGAATTCTCTCTTTATTATATTGGCTCTGCACAGTTTTTGGCTTCTGTAGGAAATAAAATTGGCGAATAGCCGACGACATTTTGCAAAGAATTTGCTTGTGCATTTTTATGTTCTCTTGATAAACGAAATATTTTGAATTTTATTACTTGAATTTATTTATTACTAGTATAATAATACAGAGAAAGAGACTGTGGAACACTTTCTCTGCAGATGTCCGGCTTTGACGGCTAAGCGCTTGAGATTCCTCAGCGTCCCCTTTGGGGATGACTTGATGAAATTCTCCAGCCTAGATGCCTTTTCTCTCCTCCGCTACATCAACAGCACTGGATGGCTGTAGACGGGCTTATCTCCTCCCTTAATCCTTTCACAGGTAGTGGTCCACTCTATGGTATCAAAACGGCACGTAAGTGCTACTTGTAGCGTACCGGGGGTACTCTTGCCATCTTACCTACCTACCTACCTAGTATAATAATACATTATAATTTACAATAAACTGTAAGTCCTACAGAGACTATTAAAAGTATGTTCGTAGGCTAGTAGCATTTATAATAACAATCTTACAAACTAAATATGACATTTAACAAAATAGGTTTTATATGTAACATACATTTAACTTAATGTTACAACACACTTACTTATATTTAGCGGTTCTATGAAGAACATAAAATCAAATTTTTTATTTTTATTTTAAATACTTAATTAATTTTTAAAGTGTCAATCGTTACAATGAAATAACGCGATATTAACAAATATCATAGGTTTAAATTAGTTTTTGTTAACCAGATTTTTATATATTTTTTATTTTTGTCGTTAATTACATCATAGGCTTTTAGCCTCTTTGGAAGCTGATTAAATATTTTAATGCTATAGTTTATGTAACATTTTGAACCAATACTTAATTTACATTTTATATGCTCAATTTGCCTATTTCTAGTATTTATTATCCTTGATAGAAAATAATTCTTTAAGTTATTGTAATTTTGTATTAAAGCTGTAAAGTAGAACAACTTTTTTATCGAAGGAATGTTGCTAATCTTTGAGGAATTATCTGTTATTGAATTTTGTTTACTCTTAAATATTATTTTTAATATTTTATTTTGTACTAATTCAATCCTATTTAGTTCAAGTTTGTACGCACCTCCCCAAGCTACGATACCGTAAGAGGTGACTGACTCAAATAAGGCATAATAAATAGCTAATAATTGTTCTTTGTTTAATATATATTTTAATTTGGCAAAGACAAAGATTAAATATATATTTCGCTTTATTAAATAATTAATTTGAAACTCCCATTTTAACTTATAGTCAATTAAAATGCCAAGATATTTAGTGCTTTCAACCCGTGTTATTGGAATACAGTTACATTTACTGATAGAATCATGATTATGCATAAATATATTAATATTTCCAGGTACATAATCTTTATAAACTCCAAAAGTTAGAAATACCGTTTTATTAATATTCACAGATAACTTGTTTTGACACATCCATGTAAATATTTTATTTGCATTTAATTCAGCATCTTCCCAAGTATCGCCACTTATAAGAATAGTTGTATCGTCAGCATACGATATTATATTGTGAGGGTTTTTTTGGCTAAATTGTACTGCACTATATATTTCATTTATGTATATCAAAAATAATAAAGGTCCTAATACCGTCCCCTGAGGGACTCCAATCTCCACAATCGTTTTACTACTAACAGTACCATCTACCTTTACACATTGTGTTCTGCCAGTAAGATAATTTTTTAAGATTCAAGGCGATTCCACGGATACCAATACCGCTTAATTTTTGTATTAGAATTTTGTGGTCAACCGTGTTAAAAGCTTGTGCTAAATCTAAAAATATTGCAATATTTTTTTTACTATTATCAAGATTTTTATAAAGGGTTTTTCAATTGGCGCGGGTCGATTTTGGCGCCCTGTGGCAGCCATTTTGTTTTGGTGACATCTGTCAAATCTTTTGTTTATTATTCAGTTGTTAATGCCAAATCATTATGGCAAGTTACACGATTGAACAGCACGTTCAAATGATAAAACTTTATTATCAAAATGAGTGTTCATTAACGCAAACGTTTTTCAATTGGCGCGGGTCGATTTTGGCGCCCTGTGGCAGTCATTTTGTTTTGGTGACATCTGTCAAATCTTTTGTATATTATTCAGTTGTTTCGGCCAAATCATCATAGCAAGTTACACGATTGAACAGCACGTTCAAATGATAAAACTTTATTATCAAAATGAGTGTTCATTAACGCAAACGCTGAGCGCATTGCGCCCATTTTTCGGTAGACGTGGTGGCCCTTCCAATTTCTTATGGCCCATATTAACCATATGGACCTAGACGATATGTGGTTCCAGCAGGACGGCGCTACGTTCCACACAGCAAACGCCATTTTATTCCATTTCAACATCTACCCGCCCTTGTTGAAAAACCCTATATATATAAGGTTGTCAAAAAAGTCTTGCGGTACTTTTATTGAATTTTCAATTGTTCATAAAATTGGTAATAATAATGCGATTTAAGTCAAATATGCGCCGATTTGTTCGATGACGAGTTCCCAACGAGATGCCAACTTCATAATGCCCCTCTTATAGAAGCTCGCTTCCCTATTGTCAAAAAACTCGGAGAGCCAATTTTCACAGGACTCTCTTGTGGACAACTTCCGACTACCAAACTCGTTCGCCATGGACAGAAATAGGTGGTAATCACTTGGTGCGAGATCCGGACTATACGGTGGATGCAAAAGAACCTCCCATCCGAGCTCCCGGAGCTTCTGGCGCGTCACCAAAGATGTGTGTGGCCTGGCGTTGTCCTGATGGAAGACAATTCGGCCTCTGTTGATCAAAGATGGCCTCTTCTGCATGAGTGCTGCATTCAAGCGCTCCAGTTGTTGGCAGTACAGGTCCGAATTGAGCGTTTGGCCATAGGGGAGTAGCTCATAGTGGATGATTCCCTGCCAATCCCACCAAACACACAGAAGAACCTTCCTGGCCGTCAATCCAGGCTTGGCCACCGTCTGGGCAGCTTCACCGCTTTTCGACCACGACCGTTTGCGCTTCACGTTGTCGTAAGTGACCCACTTTTCATCGCCAGTCACCATCCGCTTCAAAAACGGGTCAATTTTGTTGCGATTCAGAAGCCATTCGCATGCATCCATACGGCCAAAAATGTTTTTTTGCGTCAAGTCGTGTGGCATCCATACATCGAGCTTCTTTTTCAATCCAAGCTTCTTCAAATGGTTTATAACGGTTTGATGACTCATGCCCAGCTCTTGGCCGATGCTACGGCTGCTACTATGCCGGTCTCTTTCGATCAATTCAGCGATTTTATTGCAATTTTCGACAACAGGCCTTCGGGACCGTGACGCATCTTCGATCACCTCTTCACCAGAACGAAAACGTTGAAACCATCGTTGTGCGGTGGAAATGGAAACTGTATCGGGTCCATAAACTGCACAAATTTTATTGGCAGCATGAGACGCATTTTTGCCTTTATCGTAGTAGTACTGTAAAATATGCCGTATTTTCTCTTTATTTTGCTCCATGTTTGCGACGCTATAACTCACGAACGACTAAAAGCAAACAACAATTAATCAAACACGTGTTAGCACGTAAAAAGAGCTTTCCAAAAAACTCTAGCGTGAACCGATGCGACGAATACAACTAGAACTACGCGCTTGCAAAGACAAGCTTGCGGAAATACCGCAAAACTTTTTTGACAACCTTTATATTCAGCAAAATGAGCTAATGCATCTTGGGTTGATTTTCCTTGGCGAAAGCCATATTGATTTTTATTTAACACGTTATATTTGTTAAGAAAGGAAAGTAATCTTTTGTGCACTACTTTTTCAAATATTTTTGATACATTAGAAATTAATGATATAATATCTAAGCATATATTGATAATGTTAGCTAGAGGTTTTATAATGAAATTACTTAATTTTTTTAATACGCTTGTTGGAATTTCATCTATTCCGGCTGCTGTATCATTTTTTAATAATTTAATTATTTTTTTTATTTCATCTGGATGAGTAGAAAATAAAAATATTGAATTTTTAATCCAGACCCTTTTTTTACCCATTCTTCACCTGTATATTTGATTTTATTTGCCATTTCTGTGCCTACATTACTAAAGTAAGTATTAAACTTATCAGCTCTATCTTTTTTTTCTGTTACTTTTTCGTTTCTTATAAGTAAGTAATCAATTGACCTTTTTTTATTTTTCTTTTTATTAGAGTTTATTTTATTATTTATATAGTTCAAAAATTGCTTATTAGATTTTAGATTTTTTAAGCAATTTCTTTCATAATTATCTTTTGCAATTTTTAATAGCTTATTTAATAATTTATTATAATTTACGTATAATGTATGACTTTTTTCATCATTAGGGTTTTTTCTAGAAAAGATTGTAGAGCATTTCTTTTGTATTGTATGAAATAACTAGACCTTGCGTTATCCATTTACTTCTTTTAATGTTATTATTAGTATTATTTTTATTTTTTTTTAACTTTGGTTGCCCTGTGCATGATATATTGCATATTTTCAATAAATAGATTAGTCATTTCATTTGCATCATTCATTTAATCAAATAGATTCCAATCAATTTTTTTAGCTATTTTATAGAGTTTTTCATAATTTAAAACGTTTGTGATTACTTTATTAACAGAGATAATTTTTATTTTTAAGCCAATAATAAGAAAAGGGGAATAATGATCTCCAATATTGTTTTTATATATGATGGTTGAAATATCATTTACTTTACTACTGATTTTACCGAAAATATAATTTATGCAAGTGCCCCCGTTCTTGTTTGCTCTTGTTATACCGTTAATATGTGGCTTAAATTCATAGGCGTAAATAGAATTTATATATAAATCGAAGGGTTCTAAATTGTCTTTATTGCTTAGTAATAAATTTTTATGGCTAATATCAATATTTATGTCCCCAATAATAAAATGATTTTTTCATTTTTTATTTTTTAAAAGATAGTTATCTAGATCATTTACTATTACAGTAGATTCTTCTATAATTTCTTGAATGTATATAACAACCCCATCTGCTGGACTGGTTTCACCGCTACTATATATAATACATTTTATATCCATCAATTTCATATTTACATCCACGTTTCACTACCACGTGGTTTAAATGTCAATTGTTCAAGGAAAACACATAATTTCTCATATTTACTATTTAGGCTTTGTATATTTAAATGCAACAGTAGAAAATCTTCATTTTTAGTGCATTCTAACAGCTTTTCGAAATTATTAATTTCAAACTCATTGCAATACATTTTTATTTATTTAAAGGGTTATAAGGATAATTAGTTTTATCAATAACTTTTTTCCTTAATCTTATGTATGATTCGCATGCAGGATGATGTTCGGGGTGACACTTTAAATATATATCAGGTGGATCTTTCCCACTATCCACAGTATTCGCCATCTTCGCTCTTAAATTATTATCAATTACAATAATATTTTCAAACAAACTTAAATGAGCAATCAAAGGTACATATTGGGTGGGCCATAGAGCGTTTCCTTTCCGAACCACCTATTTCTTTGAGAATGGTAACACAAATGACATGTCAAATGTGTTCATAATTTACTTAAGAGTTTGACATTTACGAAATGGAACGCTATACGCTTGAACAAAATTGGGAAATATTGAAAACCTATTTCCAAAGTGGTGAGTCTCCTTCTTCTTCCGCGGTTACAGTAAATGGCGAGCGTTACCGTGACATGCTCAACGAGGTTTGGTTTCCAAGAATTGAAGAGGATGACATGGACGACATTTGGTTTCAACAGGACGGTGCAACTTGTCACACTGCCAAAGTTACACTCGAAATTTTGGCTCCCGTTTTTGAAAACCGAATAATCAGCCGAAATTCCGATATCAATTCGCCGCCTCGGAGCTGTGATTTAAGCCCGTTGGACTATTTTTTGTGAGGACCCGTTAAAGACAAATGCTATGCAAACCATCCAGAGACGATTGATGCTTTCAAACACGAAATCGAAGTCGCCATTCATGAAATTGGAGCCCAAACAATCGAAAATGTGCTTAAAAATTAGGTTGATCGAATGGCCTACTGTAAAGCCAGTCGTGGTAGTCATTTGAACGATATTATTTTTCAGTCATAAATGACAATGTTCAATCTTTAAAATAAAAAAAGTTCAAAAAATATGGCTTAGTTTTTTTTTATAGCCGATTCAAAAAGCAAATTTTACATGGCCCACCCTATACATATGTATACATGAATTATAAGCGCCAACATTTAAAACCAAAATGACTTCAATGTTGCTTACTTTAATTTAAAAAGAATAATTTGAATAACATTGTTGAACGATCTCACATTTTGGTGCCTGCGTTTTATATTAGTAAATTTAAACTTTATACAAATTTGATGAAAATTGTTGCTAATTTTTTGTGTTGAAACTATTTTTAGACGATAATGCATAGAGCGTATAAGTATTTTGGAATATTGATACATAATATGTAGATATTATATGTATACATATGTAAATATATATGTACATATATTATGTAGGTTATGTTAGGTTGAAGCGGTTGTCCTGTGGGACACACTCAGGCTAATAGCCTATTGTGATGCCGCGTGGGAAGCTTGTCCCTATCTCTCCTAAAACCCTATCTCTCCAAAAATTTTTAAATATCTCTGATTCCTGTAGAACTGAGATCTTCAAACTCATTAAAAAATTGTTTCCCAGAATAGTAAACCTGCGTCTGGATAGAGCAGGGCAGTGGCACAGTAGGTTCGAGATTGTCTCTTCCTCGTCCTCATCTAGACAACTTCTACAGAAGGTATGTGTTTGCACACCCATTATTTGGGCGTGTCTACCTATTAGGCAGTGCCCCGTTATGACTGAGATCATTGTGCTAAGACTGTGTTTATTTTAGCTTAGCAGAGATTGTGCGCGTTTAGCATTTAGAGTCGGCCACAGTTGACGGGCTGTTTTGCAGGTGGCTTCATTACGCCATCTTTCGTTTGCTTTCTTTACAATTTCTTCAAGGATGAGTAGCTTACATGTTTGTAAGGGTATCCCTATGCCATTGTCTATGTACTCATCGGTCAACTTGGTGCCGAGTCTTGCTAGTTCATCGGCTCTATAGTTACCCCCAATGTCGCGATGGCCAGGAACCTATGTTATCCCTAGGGGAATTGTCTCAGCCATCTCGTTAAGAGATGTGCGGCATTTCTTGGCTACCTTGGAGATTTTCGACTGTTTTGTGAGGGATTTTATCGCCGCTTGGCTATCAGTGCAAATGTAGATATCATATCCGGATATCGGATCACACTGTAACATAGTCGCGGCTTTTATTATTGCCATCAGTTCAGACTGAAAGACACTACAGTAGTTGGGGAGCCGAAAAGGGAAGCAGATCCCCAGATGTTCGGAATATACACCTCCGCCCACCCTGCTCTCGAGCTTTGAGCCATCTGTGTATACATGGATGGACTCGCCCTGTCTCACATCGTCCCGTTCCCACTCTTCCCTTGAGGGTAGAAGAGTCGTAAATGATGTCATGGCAAGTATAGGAGGGAGTGCATAGTCCACCAGTCCGGGAAGCCCCAAAGTGCCAGCCAGGATTTTACCGTGACCATAATCCGTGTTTGACCACTTATTTATAGTGTTCAGTCTTATTGCCGCACCGCGTGTGTTATATATTGCCCGCAGATCTATCGGAAGGAGGTTTAATGTCGCATATGATGCTTTCGGTGGTGTGGTTGACATGGCGCCGGTTATCAGAACAGATGCTAGTCTTTGAACCTTGTCAATTTTTTTTGATGTTCACACCCTTCTGAAGGGCATCCCACCATATTACAATACCACAGTAGAGAATTGGCCTAACCACTGCTGTGTAGAGTCAGTGTATGATTCTGTGTTACAATCCCCATTTCTTCCCAATAAGCCTTCCGCAGGAGGTCATTGCGGTCATAACTTTACGTGCTCTGTCTGCGACTGTGAGCCCCCAATTTTGCTTCCTATCTAGTACAAGTCTTAGATATTTTGCCCTTTCTGTTACTCTAAGTGGTTTCCCTCCTAGGAATATTTGTTGAAGAGCAGGTGTTTTGTGTTTCCTACTGAAAAGTATCAGATCCGTTTTTTCCGGATTTACTTCTCGTCCCCGACTTTTACACCAAAGTGCTAATCTGTTGAGAGATCTTTGTTTGAGATCACATAATGTTGAAAGGTGTTTCCCCGAGATTGCTATTACAATATCATCGGCATATGATATTCTTTTATTTTATTTGGATTATTGACAGTTAAGTTCCACAGAAGTGGAGATATTACCCTACCTTGGGGTGTACTCCTGATCGGAAATTTTTTAATAAATGTGTCCCCCAAACTTGCGCTTATCGTTCGCCCAGTTAGCATTCGTTCTATAAACGAGACTATTGTATTGCTTACTCCCATTTCCGTTTGCGAAGTGGTAATTGCTACCGGATATATATTATTGAAGGCCCCCACGATGTCTAGAAAGGCAGCGAGGGTATATTTGTATTGTTGGTTGTAGTGAAGTGATTTGTTGTACTTGGTTGTAGTGAAGTGATTTCTCGATTGTGTGAACTAGATCATGGAGCGCTATTTCCACTGATTTGCCTTTGCTGTATGCAAGTTGGGAAGGTGATAGTTTGTATGTACATATATATGCACTGCAGCAACCATGACCTATCTCATGACGCATCGCCTTATCATATCTACATGCCCTAATTAGGGAGTAAATACTCGAATGATCGAATTCCTGGCTAACATATGCTACAACAATTCTATTTTGCATATGCGTATGCATATTTGTATGTGCTCATGCACATTTGATGTCCTAGCCTATGTACATACGTACATATTTTTATTCGGAGCTCCCAGCAAATAGCATTAGTTGAAACTGTTCAGCGCGGCTGCGACTATTTCAGACTGTTCAGCACCGTGGTCACTACGGCTGCGCCTATTAATGCATTTTGTTCTTGGAGTCACTAGGCATAGAATTTTAGCTTTGGACGACATACGTATTTACAGGAATAAAGTGAGTGGCCTGTGTGAGCGGTTGTATGTACATGTATATGTGTATATAAATAATCATTGTTTTGAAGTTCAGAATAAAAATATGTACGTACATAGGCTGGGGCATCAAGTGTGCATACGTACCTATATACAAATATGTACATGCATATGCAAAAGAAAATTGGTTTGGCATATGTTAGCCAGGAGTTCGATCATTCGGGTATTTACTCCCTATTATGGCATGTAAATATGATAAGGCGATGCGTCGTGAGATAGGACATGGTTGCTGCAGTGCGTATGCACATATGTATGTAACACTATAAGAATTGAAGATGCAATTGAACTTTTCCACAAACATAACTAACATAATATATGTATATATTGATATACATTGATATCAATATACTAAAACACTTGTGTGCTCTATGAACTCTCGTCTAAAATTAATTTCGACTAGGAAAATTAATAAAAATTTTAATCAAATTTGTATGAAATGTGAAGTCACACAACAAAATATAAGGTCGTTTTATAATGTACTAGCGTACCCTCGCCCGCTTCGCTAGACGATAAATTCAATGATTTGCTGAAAGAGAATAAAATTAATACGAAACAAAGCAAATTCTTTGATACAATTTCATTCGAACTTTATTGTAACACTTTTTGGTAGACAAAGTTTTTGGGTTTTTCATCTTTCGCGTGAATAATGACGATGGTTTGCCAACTCGTGAGCAAGCTACATACAATTGTCCATGAGAAAAAATTGGGTATTCTAAATTAATACCGCACATTTGTAGAGACTGTCCTTGCGCCTTATTAATTCTCATAGCGAAGGCAAGGCGAATAGGGAACTGCAAACGTTTGAAATCGAATGGTAAATCCGCCGGAATCAGTGGAATTCAGGGTATCAAAATGTCTTCTCCTTTGTACTTCCCTTTCAAAATTGTTGCTTCGATAACGTTACCCATTAGCTTCTTCACAGCGAGTCTGGTACCGTTGCAAAGTCGGGGCACATTACTATTGCGCAGCATAATAATCGGTGCTCCAATTTTTAATCGTAAATTATGAGGTGGTAAGCCTGGCAAATCGAGTGAGTTTAAGAATTCAGTTGGATAATTTACGACCTCATCTTGATCAGTAATAGTGTCCATTGACTTAAACGCAACTATGTCACCAGGTATTTGATCTAAAATAGCTGAATTTATATCATTGACGTCCTTTTTTTCCCAGCTGAAATTGCTCTTTCGCTGAGTCAATCATGGTTTTTGTAATGTTGAATTATGTTTGGAAATACACTCTGTATCAATGCCTCTTTAGACTGTGCAAAAGTGCAGAAATTGTTAGGCAATGTTATCATTCCTGTTGTTTTTGAAAAAAGGTTTATTTTTTTTGGTTAAAAAGTGTTTTTTGAAGTTTTGAAAAACACTTCGCTCTAACAAATTTCTTCTCAGTTAATTGCTGAAAATTAAATATTTTGAAAAAACTATTTTTTTTTAATTTAACGTTTTTGAGAAAATTTTGTTCTTGAAAAAATTTCATACTTTTGTAAAAGTTTAAACTGATTTGTTAAAAATGATTTTTTTCCGCTTTGAAAAACACCCCCTCGAAAAAATGTATTCTCTATTAATAGAATATGAAATGCTTTAAAACACCATTTTTTTTTTAATTTTGTTTGGTTTTCAGAAAATTTTGTTTTGAAAAAATTTCATGCCCTTGAAAAAGTTTTATTTTATTTTATTTGTTTAAAATTTTTGAAATTTTTTTTTTTGTAATTTTAGAAAAACACCTCTTCGAAGAAATTTCTTATATAATATCTTTTTGAGGAAAATTTGGTTTTGAAAAAATTTCATGCTTTCGAAATTTTTTTATTTTACTTTATTTCTTCAAAATTTTTGAAAACAATTTTTTTTATAATTTTCGAAAAACACCCCTTTGAAAAAATGTTTTCTATGTATCATAGTGGTATTCCATTAACTTTTAGGATTATAGTCAAATACTTACAAATATCTACGCTTTCACAAATAGCAACAATAAACAAATTTCCTCAAAACCAAAAAATTTACTTTTTTTCTAAAAAAATTCTAAACAAACAACGTAATAAATTTAGAATTTTTTGTTCACGAAAAAACAGTATTGTTTTTATTGTATTAACTGAAAACCAAAATGTTGCAAAAAATCAAAACAAAACTAAATTATTTTTTTGTGTTCATTTGGTCCATATGTTCCATAAAAAGTTGATATGGTAAATAATATGCAGGGTCTGATACACGCAAATTTCCATTGACCATTATAGTGACAAAATTATCGATCACCAATTCGAACAGGATTTCAAAATCAGAGTTGGAATGAGTTGTTGTGTGGTGTACTTCTGAAAAAATGAGAAATAAACAAAATAAATCTAAAAATTCGAATTCTAACATTGCTCAATTGAATTGAAACATTATTTTCATAAATACTTAGGACCTTAACTAATGCACCTTGGTACATACCTAACGCAGATATTCATCGCGACCTTGACATCGATACTATTGATGAAACAATACAAAGCGCTAGCAGAAGGCACATAAATAGACTATTAACGCATACAAATCCTATGATGAGAAGACTACCAAATAAAGAAAAATCTACCCAAAGTCGGCTTAACCGTCAAACACCAACAGATCTTGCAAAATCCTTGTAATCAATTGTCAACTAATCGTATATATCATTGTTTGTTAACCACTTGTTTTTAAATAATATGTATATATTTCTTCTAAATGAGCTTGGGGGCATTGGCCCTTCAATATCACTCTCATTCCATCTTTTTGTAAATCAAATTACTTATTGTCTAACGACAGGTGTAATATTTTATGGAAGAAATAAAAAAAAAAAGAAAAATTTTCATTGGAATCATTTGAAATTTCTGTATACAATAACGAAAAATTCAAAAAAAGTTGTACACATAAAATGAATGTCGATTCGAAACTTGCTTTAATCTAAGAATCGAGCAAGTTTTGTTTTGGACAATATTTTGATTTTTTCTTTTTTTTATATGAAGAAAATATTTAAAAGAAATTTTTTTTTGCTAAAAACCTTCCCCTAGTGGATCCCTATAATATGAAAAAAGAACGAATAAAATTGGCCTCGTATCGGCCCAAAAAAATGCGTACAAACGAACATCATATCATTTTTATATATATAGAAGATTTTGTTTAAATTCTTCTTTATAAATTAAATAAGCAAATATTAAAGTTACTTTGATTTTAAATGTTGGTGCTTATAATTCAAATATACATATGTATCTTTGATTGTATATTTAAGTTTGTTTGAAAATATAAATTGAATAAAATTACGTTTAACAAGGGAACATAAAAATGCACAAGCAAATTCTTTGCAAAATGCCGTCGGCTATTCCCCAATTTTATTTCCTACAGAAGCCAAAAACTGTGCAGAGCCAATATAATAAAGAGAGAATTCACTATAATCAGCTCTGTTAAAAGTTTCACCACACCACGGCGGCGGTTAGACTTAATTTTTGACAATTTATACTATTCGTAGCTCGTGAGACTTCTCTATACATTAACGTTCCCTGTATTATTCTTGAACAATTGTGGTGAAAAATTGTGTGTCATTTCACACGTATTCATACATTCGTCCAATTAGTTGTTGTTCAGATAGCAATAAAACATCGTGAGCAGAGATTGCGTTGATTTTTTTTTTTTCGTATATCACTAACACAATCTTATCACCAGGCGAAATCTGCACGATAATCTCACACATATTCACACATTCGCCCAATCAGTGTTTGTTCAGACTGCAACGAAGTGACCATAGATAACTAGATGGGAAACTCTTTTTCTCGTAAGAGCGCTGAAAAATGTGCATTTTTTATAACATTCGCCAATATTGCCCTACCGGTAGAAACATAAATTGGGTATTTTTTAAACAAAAGTTTGGAATTTTTAGTTTCCACACCACCATTGAGGTTAGTATTTAGTGTGCGGTTGCCCAGTAGCCTTATATCACTCATATACACCTACATATAAAAAAAATACGCACAATCCGTATGAAATATGTACATAAATAAGCCAAAAATTTAAAAATTGATACGTAAATGAAATTATTTGAAACTGATATACAAAAGTAATTTAATAAAAATAAAGTAATAAACACGTAAAACGTTACTTATAAATAAATGCATAACATATTGCGATATTTTAATATAACAAAAAAGTTACTTTTAATCTTTGTAAAATATTTCGAACTCAAATTAAATTCCCTTACCTAGAATCACAGAATATTTACGTATATACAAATTTACAGACATAAACCAACATACAGATTTCAATAAAAGTACATGTATGTACGAGTAAATAAATCATATGCATATGTACATAAGACAAATTAAAGTAGAAGTTGAAAAGGATATAAGAGGCTTTGAACTATTCTAAAACTCCCTTCAATTTAAATTATAACGTTCAATTGAATTAATTTTAAGACAAATAATTATAAACGTTTCAATCGCGTAATTTCTCCATTAAGTAAAAACGAACTGCTTTCGTTGGTTATTTTTGGCGCGTTTTCGCTGACAGCCCGCCATTTCGCCTATCAGCTGTTCAAAATCCCATAATGTGTGAATGCTGCCAAGTTTTGAAACGTCCTCATGGGCGCGCTCTCTCTCAAAATGAGGGAATTTCTCATCTTATTATCTATAGAAGTGACATTGTGTTAATATTTTTCGTATATTACTAAATACAATCTTATCGTCAGCCGAATTCTGTAGAATCATTTCACATGCATTCACACACTATACCTATCAGTCGTTGTTCAGATCATATTATAGATGACTGGATACAAGAATGATAGAAGTAATATTGCACCCATCAGAGAGTGCGTGACGTCACGTTTGCCAAGTTGTGAGGTGCTGCTAACCATTCAATATAATAATAATTGGCGCTTACACCCTTTTTGGGTTTCGGGCCGAGCTCCTCCTCCTATTTGTGGCGTGCGTCTTGGTGTTGTTCTACAAATGGAGGGACCTACAGTTTCAAGCCGACTCCGAACGGCTGATATTTTTTATGAGGAGCTTTTTCAAGGCAGGAATACACTCGGAGGGCGGCCGCTATAAAAAAAATGGTTTTCTTATTTTTGGTGTTTCACCAAGATTCGAACCTACGTTCTCTATGTGAATTCCGACAGGTAGTCACACACCGACCCATTCGGCTATGGTGGCCGCCATTTGCTCTTCACAATAAATTTAGTCCTTTTTTTTACCGAAAATGCGAACATTTTTAAGTTTGGTGTTTGTTTCTTTTTGTTTTTAACCTAAAGGTACCGAAACTGTTAGTTAAAAAAAAAAATGTATTATTAAACAAAATAATGTTAAAAAGGGCCACTCTGAGAAGATTTCAGTGCTAATGCAAATTTGTTGATTCTTATAAACTTTGATATTTTGAAAGTGCAAATTTAATTTTTTACTCCTTTTACGTTAATGCAAGAATATTAAATGTTCTTCTCTTACCTCTTCTTAACATTGAAAACCTCTTTACACATTTTGAAAAGCGTTTCAATTTACTGAATGCGAATTAAAACCATAGAGGTGTAATCGTTTTGTCCGGTTCTTAATCCTTAGTGGGACATAGAGCATCAAGAGGTGTATAGTATTCATAGTAAAAATAAGCAAAAAAATACCAGAAAATACTGAAAAAACCATAACGACATTTTAACGAAAAGAGTATCTTATTTTGTTACATAACCGGAAATATAGCAAATAAGTCGTTCCCTTAACAAAATTTAATTGTACATATCCATAACACATTTATTAAAAACAACGCACATTCTCTTGTCACGCATACAAAGTTCTTTAAGTAATTCAATAAAAATTTGGGATTTTATTTTCTTTAAATCGGCATTTTAGTGCGTTTTTACATCAAAAGCTAGACAACACTGCAATAGTGCAAGAGAGATTTGACTGCTGAAAACAGAAGAACACCAATATATATATTACAAAATTATAAACATTTCTTTTAATTAGAACAGGCTAGAAAAATGTCATGAAGAAAGAGCGAAAACTCCGAGACTAAATAACAAAAAAAAAAATGCTAAATCAAGTTACGAAAATGGTAATCTGGCCATACTGGTGCTAAGACCGCGTAACTCATTGTCGAATTCGCTGAGAGTAAAGTAACGGTACTCTTTCTCGTAAGAGCGCTAAAATATGTGCATGTAATCAGTGTTGCCACTCAATACATTTTCTTCGTAGCAAAATATGTATCCAATCTGGCTGTAATGTAGCCAAAAAAAAAACCGGCAATAATAATTGATTATAGCTACGTATTTGGTAGAATTTACTTTTTTTATCAAAAATTTAAATCATTAAATAAAATAGCTCTATATATATTTTTTTTCATTGTTTTTATTATAAATTTATTACCAATATTCAAATAAAAGCATTTAAAATAATTTTTAAACATAAAAGAAAAAACAATTATTGTTTTAAACAATAAAAAAAAAACAAATGTTGTTTTAAACAATACAAAAGTACTTAAAGAATGTTTTTAACAGAAAAAATAATTCAGGTTTTTATAAAATATTTCACAACCAAATTAAAATTTCAGTCCATTTTTAAAGAAAAGTCTTTTTTAGCCGACCATACACAATTTTTTTTAATTAGTTCTTTACAAGTCAAAATGTGATGTATGGTTTTGTTTCCAATTTATTTCTTGTATTCGTTTTTATTAATTTTAATGATGAAAATTTTCTTTCTGCGACTGCAGAACTATGAGGCAAGGATAATAAGGTAAATATAAAACTAGTAAGGTCTGGGAACATTAGCTCACCCAGTCCATTTTTTATGTTAGATACTTTTTGCCAAAAGGAATCAATATCGATATCACTTTTTAAATTGTGATCACTTAATTTTAATAAAGTCCATTGGCTAACAATTTTATCACAGTCAGTATTACATAAGTATTCAAATTGCAAAATTAAATCTAAAATAGAATTGTCATTGTTTGATAGAAACTCGATAGGGGTTATTATTTTTAAAATTTCCAAGTCCTTTCTCATGAAATCAAATCTTAATTTGATTTGATCTAAAAGTTCAATGTAAAATTTTAAAATTTCTCCTTTTATGTCACTTACTTCTTCTAGTGTTGCTTTTGTTTTTAGTAGAAAAAATTCTGCTTTTGTACCAATGAAAATTTTTGATGTTTGATTATAATTATAAATGTTTTTGTAGTCAATATCGACGTGCAATTGTATGTCCTTTTTAATAAAATTGCTCAAAATTAAAAGGTAATGTGATTTAATATTTGAGTAAAGATATGGCAAACGACTTTGTTCCGACTGAAACTCTTTATTCAAATTGTTTATTAGAGGCAACACGTACGAAAGAAATAAGAAATAAACTTTTATTTCGTTGTTCATTTTTTCAGCCAATTGAACAGATCGAACTGCATTTACTTCTAATTTACAATTAATAAAAAAAAGTTTTAAGGCGTCCCATTGTTCAATTAAACGGGAGACAACTCCCTCTAAGGACAACCATCTAGTGTAAGATATAGCTAAAATTTTATGTGGTTTTACAGAGCAATAGTCCTGAAACTCTGCAAAATCGTGCACTCGCTTAGGGCTGTGCGAAAAAAAACTATATATATTTCGGCATAACCAAACAACGTCTCCGGGTAGTTTTTTACAGGCATAACTTACGCACAAGTGCAAAGAATGGCAAGTGCACTTCAAATAAAAAATATTTGTTTCTGCCTCCAACAAAGTCTTTACACCTGATAAATGGCCAGCCATTACATTGGCACCATCCGTAGCCAAACCAATGATGTTTTTAAGCGGAATATTGTTGTTATGAAAGAAATTTTTTAAAACTTCAAACACTGATGATGCATCACATTTTGGTAGTTCTATGAGTGCTAGGAAGCGATCGAGTACGATAAAGCTTGCGACATATCTCACAACTAGCACTAAGCACTTTTTCGTTGAAACATCTGTGGTTTCGTCGATGATGATCGAAAACTTACATGATTTTAACTTCGAAATGAGGTCCTTAGTTGTTGCATTTGAAATGTCCTCTGTTATTTTCGTCGCTTTCGTTCTGGCGCATTTTAAACGTTTTGCCACTTCTGAATCCGGGCAACATTCAGTTAAAAGATCAGGAAAGACATCCATTAGTAGGAAAGGTAAGTTATGTGCTATTAAAAACATAACAATCGTGAGTTCTGCGTTTTTCACCATTTTGCTCATCTGTTCTGTCTTCGCATCTAAAAATGAGTCCATCGATATTTGGCTTCTTCTGGATTCCATGTTTTGCAAATGCGTAGAACAATTTGCGTGTCTATTCAGGTGTGACAAAATATTGACAGCACTTTTATTGCACGCTTTGCAAAAAGCCGTACCGCTTTTGTTTTCCAGCCATGGAAATTTTTTCAGCCACTCTACTCTGAACTTCCTGTTCCTTTTCAATGTTTCTGTTTCACTGCACCAAAATAATAAAATATCAAACACATTTCTGACATTGGCAAAAGCAAAAGTACTTACTTCTCATAAATATTTTCTTCCACTTCAATTTCTTCCTCTACTTCAATTTCTTCCTCCACTTCAATTTCTTCCTCCACGGCTGCTCTCGGTTTCTTAACCACGAATCTAAAATGAAATTATATAAGCCTGTTGATTTAATATTACAATTATATAAACTTACTTATCCATTTCACTTTAAAATCGGTTACCACGCACTTCCAGCTTCACATAACTTCTAATTTTGACATTTGCATGGCATAACTGCGCGCGAACAATGTCAAGTAAGGGAAATTGCGCAAGAGTGATAGGTATACATATACAAAGTGTCAATTGGTTTATATATGCACTAAAGGTATGAACACAATCTTATTTCTATGATTTTATATATCATATGAAGTGTTAGTTTTCTAATTTTTTTTTATTGAAAAAAATTGAAACTATAAAAATGTAGCCATTTAAGAAGCATTGTAGCTTTCAATTTTAAATGTAGCAAATTGGCTACAATTGTAGCCAAACGGCAACGCTGCATGTAATGCAGTGCTGCCCAAAATGAAAAATGTGAGTGTATAAGTGAGAACGAGAGAATGGGAGCAGCCCAGTGGGAAATTTAAACCAAAATAAATAAATATTGGATTGGAGTAGAAAATTTTTGTGGAAGGAATCGAAATGCTTTTTGATATTACATCTATAGCTTTCTTTGAACGACTTGTAACATAAAAGGCATTGCAAGTCGCCAAAGGCATTTTCTAGCATAAAAAAGTTCTCACAGGGCATTGTATTGCATACACTAAGCGTCGCGGACAAACTCGGTGTTTATTCGTTGCTGGTTTGCTAACGACTGAACGATGGAGAGTAAGAATACGTGTGATCAATTGATGTATGGGATGGACAGCACTGATGTAATGCCACACAGGAAGAAAGATTGAATGGGTATGTTTTTAAACAAAAATTGGGCATTTCCAGTTTCCACACCATCAAGGTTGGTATTTAGTGCGCAGTTGTCCCGTAGGCTTTTATTACCCGTATAGACCTACATATACATAATAAAAAGAAGTATAGTCAGTATAAAATACCTAAATAAGCAAAAAATTGTAGATTTAATATTTAAACGAAATAATTCAAAACTCAAATACAAAAGTAATAAATTAATAATAAAGTAATGAACACGAAAAACGTAAGTATAAATAAATACTTAAAATACTGCGATTTTTTAATAAAACATAAAAAGTGGGAAAAAAATAAAGTGCTGAAACGACGAATAGAATAAGTTAAAGCAGATAACTAATATAAAATACCTCAAACTCAATTCCCTAACCTACGCTTTTCAACAATATTACAAAAATGTTAAACGTATTCATATATATAAGGTGAAGTCCAAAATAAACAAGACTAAGGTAAAATACAATAGAAATGACAGGAGCTTCGTTCTGACAACTTCGCGTTTATTTATTCAAAATAGTCTCCTCTGGATACACAGTTCTGCGCGATCTAAAAACTTTTCGAAAGAGTGTTTCAGGTCATCAACCGGAATGTCCTTCAGGATGTCGATACAATCCCTTTGGATAGCGTCTGCGGACGCAAAACATTTTCCTTTCATGGCCAAATGCAATTTTCCGAATAGGTAGAAGTCGCAGGGAGCGATATCAGGCGAATACGGTAAATGATTTATGGTTAAAATGCGATTTCTAGCCAAAAATCAGTCATAAGAGCGGATCGATGAGATGATGCATTATCATGCAATAAGCTCCAGCTTCCTCCTTCGTGGTATTCAGGGCGAATTAGAAGAATGCGATGCAACAAACGTTTCAAAACTCCAAGATAGAAAATTGCATTGACGGTTTGCTCCGTTGGCACGAACTCCTTGTGGGCAACTTCCTTGGAATCGTATTAAGAAATGAGCATCGACTTGATTTTTGACTTCTCCAAACGCCATTTTTTGGGTTTTGGCTCATCTGCGGTTTTCCATTCGGCATTTTGACGCTTAGTTTCAGGTTCATGTTGGAAACATCAAGCTTTATCAGCAGTTACAATGTTGTAAAGGAAGTTACCGTCTTTTCTCGCCTATTCAATGAGGCCTTTCGAATGTTGAGTTCTGACCAATTTTTGGTCCTCAGTTAACTTATGGCGAATGCGTTTACAGACCTTACGTAAACCCAAATGATCAGTTAAAATGCGATAAATCGATGTTTTGGAGATATTCAACTCGGATTCCATTAATTTCAACGATGATTTCGGTTCACTTTTGATAAATTTAGGTGCAATTTCCATCGAGTTTTTGGTGATTACTGATTTTCGGCGGCCCGTATGTTCATTGTCATTTATGCCCTCACAACCATATCAAAAACTCATGAGCTCTGGCACCAGATAGCCCATCATCGCGGTAAACGTTTTATCGATTTTAAAACAAAATTTGATAATAGCTCCTTGTTCGTAACTCCTTTTGTACCGAAATTTATCCATTTCGCAAAATCGAACTGGCAGCCCGTCATTTCGCGTATCAGCTGATCATCCCATAATGAGTGAATGCGGCCAAGTTTTGAAACGAGCTCATGGGCGCGCTCTCGCTCAAAATGAAAGAGTTTCGCATCTTATTATCTATGGTTCAGCCCTTGAGAAGTTGCCTGATCTCTCATCGGGCGCGTCCCAAGTGGTGGATAGGGAAGCCCTGGCATCATACGAGTGGCCTTCCTTGATGAATTAGGTTCAACCCTCGGGGGATGACTAAAAGTTCATATAGAATAAGGGCGTCATCCGCGAACCAAACTCTCTAGGGAGAGGTCCCGAATTAAAATCATCATCAGTAATGGACAACAGATGGATTAATACTCCAGGTGGAACCCACAAAAGTGGCAATCCACCCGCTTCGGGTGCCGGGCATGTATTCTGGAGGTCCCAACCATTACCAAAGTCGCCCAGTTGCATGAGTGAGAGCGCATCCTGGAGGAGCCGAGTGTTGCTATTGCAATCACCTCTTCTTCAGAGACTGAAAGCCGTTTCTTAGCTTCGGAGAGCCTGCATTATGAAGTCACTGTGGTGGCGGCACGACCTCCCAAAGAAGCCATGAAATCGAAGAGCGTAGCAAGGAGGGAGAGGAGAAAGCGGCTGGCAAGCCTCATATGGTAGAAATCCTCATGTGACTCTGCCAGTCCTTCTACGTCAGTGCCTTCCAAAAGACCTCGGAGGCGAAAGTGACATCCACAGAAGCTACTGAGTCCTCGGTGAGCACGGGCGCTCCTAAACTGTCTCGCTCTCAAGGTAAGCGGAGAAGGACAGTGGCTGAAAGCAGTACACCTCCCTGCCCTGCAGCTGCCTTTAATGGCCGAGCTACGGTACCCCATGGTACGAGCGTAGTCTTAGCGTCAGCAGATGTGTCGAGAAAAGGTTCTGTTAAGCCAAACCCTACCCAGAACTCGTTCTACCTAATCTAAAAGGAGTCACAATCCTGCTGTCCAAAGAAATGATATGTCTTGGAGTAATCCTCGATACTAAACTCCTTTGGAAGTCACACGTTGAAACAAAGACATGCAAAGCACTGCCAGCGTTCTGGCAGTGCAAGGGTGTTTTTGGGAAAACGTGGGATATTTCTCCTAGCAAAGCTCCTATGGGTCTACAGGGCCACGACAAGACCTATTATCACCTACGTATCAATGGTCTGGAAGAGTGGACTCTCTCTCGTGGGAGTCGGGGTGTAGGGGAGATCGCCTTCGGGTGGTGCACTCTGGATAGCGCCAGTTGATCTGCGGCCTTAACGGCCTTTCTGACAACCTGAACGGTGACGACCCCTGCATTTGTCTTTGCACTAATCCTACTTTTTTACGGTTTGGAATCTTTTTGACCCCTGTGCTGGTGGTGGTGCAGTTCTAAACAAGGTTGAGCAATGAAGACATTGTGGCTGTGAGCTGAGAGGGTCATACCGGAAACCTGTGGCTGATGTCGGCCTATATGGCGCATGAGGAACAGGTGAAGCCACCTCCGATGATGCTGAAGGAAGCCCTGGCTGAAGCGAGGCGCAGGAAAACCGGTGTTATTGTAGGGACGAATGCAAACTCCCATCGTACGTGTTGGGGAAGTTCCAACATATATGCAAGAGGTGAGTCACTTTTTGATTTTATTTTAAACGAAGATTTGTTTATTTGCAACAGGGGTAAGGACCCCACTTTCATTACTGCAACTAAGGGAGAGGTGCTGCATCTTACTCTGGCCTCTTCCTCATTGTTACACCGAATTTCCGATTGGAGGGTGCTTAACACCCACTCCCTCTCGGATCACAGGTATATTCCCCTTTTCCTCACTGAAACCCGTCCAAAAAGACCCTCCTACAGGATTCTGAGAAGAACGGACTGGGATACATACCGCAGGAATCTGCTGAACCTTCTCCCCGAAGCACCAAGGGAAAATTTAGATCTCTCGGAGGGAGCGATCGACGACCTGGTGGAGATCTTCACTTCAGCTTGTAGTAAGGCTCTGGAAAGCTCCGGTCCACTTAGAATGCTCCCTAAGAAGGAGAAACCACCTTGGTGGACAGCTGAGCTTTCTGAGCTTAGGGCTTCGTGCAGACGCCTCTTTAATAGGGCTAAAAGAATTAAGCCTCCCTCAGGATGGGAACGGTATAAAGTAGGGCTAGGAATCTATAAGTCCGAAATTAATAAGGCCAAGAGGGACTCTTGGAGAAACTTCTGTGGAAGCGTGGAGGGCTGCCATGAGAATTCAAGATATAGGCGAATACTCACGAGGAGCTCGGCTCCCTTGGGATACCTGTGGGATGAATCGGGACGTTGGGCGATGAGTGGCGAGCGGCGAGGAATCACTTAAAATGCTTCTAGACGCTCATTTTCCGACGAATCCCGTATCTAGCAGCACCAGCTTGGGAAGTATACCAGTCTTTCTTCAGGCTGGCTGGGGCTGCGGAGGTGTCATGCCGCTAGCTGGGCCCTATATATGTGAGCTGCATAGCCAGGGGCTATATACCGGCATCTTAGAGTGTGTTCATACTCAAGGCTGGAAAGAGCTCACATGACTCGCCTAAGAATTTTAGGTGAATCAGCCTCTCAAGGGTTTTCAGCAAGAAAGATGAGAGACACATAAGAAGCGCAGGCAATCACTAAGTCTCTGAGTAGGCTTGGGGTTCGAGCCGACCTTTCCAGGTTTATTTACAGAATGCTTAGCGACAGAACGGTCATGACAGAGTGGGGCGGCGTCTCTCACCGGCGGCAGGTGAGCAGGGGCACGCCGCAAGTCGGTGTTCTCTCACCATTTCTCTGGATCTTTGTTATCAATGACTTGCTGGAGGAGCTGGTGAGGAGGGGCTGTAGGGTGATTGCCTACGCGAATGATGTGGCATTAATTGTTAGAGGAAAGTTTATAGATACCCTGTACGATTTAATGCAAGGGTATCTGAACGTAGTTGTTCGATGGGCAGTGGACTGCTGCTTATCGGTTAACCCCCTTAAGACGGAACTCGTCCTTTTCACCAGGATATATAAAATACCCAGAGCTCAACTCCCCTCGATGAGGGGCGCCCTGTTGGGGCTTTCTGACAAGGTGAAGTACCTAGGTCTAATCCTTGACAGTAAGCTAACGTGGAAGTTCAACATTGAGGAGTGAGTAAGGAAGGTAACAATCCCCTTGTATGGATCCAAGGGCGCAATTGACAAAAGATGGGGCCTCGCGCCTAGAGTTGTATTCTGGCTCTATAATTGACAATCTGGTAATCTTGTTACATGGAGTCGTTGTCTGGTGGAACTCACTGGAGAGGACGACATCAGTTAAAAAGCTAGAGGGAGTTCAAAGGTCTGCACTCATTGGAATTAGTGGGGCGCTTCGAACTACTCCTACCCTGGCACTTAATGTAATGCTAAATTTGGTACCTATAGATATGGTAGGCAGAATTGCCGCTGCACGTAGCGCAATCAGACAGAGGGGTTTGAGCTATAAGCTCAATCTCACATATGGGCATTCAAGCATCCTCAGAAACTTTTAGCTTATCCCCTCGTCGACGGATCAGTGCGTGCCTTCGCTTAGTCCAAGCGGAACTTTCTCCACCCATATGCCATCAAGGAAGGAGTGGACCGGGGGCTACACTTGGGGACTGGGCTGGTTAACCTGTTCTCGGATGGCTCAAAGTTCGACGGTAGGGTTGGCGGAAGAGTATTCTATAAAGAGCTCCCCATCAAACTCAAATTCAGGTTACCGGATCACTGCTGTGTGTTCTAAGGTGGCCGCAATTAAAGAAGCAGCTGACTGGGTACTTACTTGCGTAATAACTGTTAAGAAGGTAAATATTTACTCCGATAGCCAAACTGCAATTACGGCCCTAGGCTCTATGATTGTGCATTCGAAATTGGTCAGGGAATGCTTGGTCTCTCTCTCGATTGCATCAGAATTCTTCGGTATAAAGATAATTTGGGTACCTAGTCACAGTGACATTGGGGGACCTGTGAGGCGGTGTGCCCGCGAAAGGAGAGAATCAGGATCCCCTGACAACCTTGCGCTCTAGTCCTGGAAGGATGTGCTTTGCACCAACTTAGCGAGCGTTGGGCAAATACACGAACGTGTGGGGTCGTTAAGTCCTTCTGGCCACGTTTGGATAGGAGGCGTTCGAGGGATATTCTGAGGATGACAAAATCTCATCTCTCAAATTTTGTGGGCATCCTCGCGGGGCACTGTCCGCGGGGTATACATGCCGTGAGGCTCGGAAGAACTTTGTGTCCTTTTTGCGTCAGCTGCATGAATGATGAGGTGGAATCATCTCAGCACCTGCTCCTTAACTGGCCAGCTCAAGCGGGACTAAGATTCATCTTGGTTCTCATTTATTTTCTGCGCCTGCTGATATAGCAGGTCTTGATATCAAACATCTGATGAACTTCACTCAACCCTCTCCACCGCTTTCCCTTTCGTCCAATCGTCCTTTTCCTTCACTTCTTTTTTCCCTCCTGCAATGGTATCATAAAGGATGAACCGAAGTTCTTTCGTCCAAGTAGGCCCACTCTCTGGTCAACCATTACTACCTAACCTAACCTAACCTCGTGAGAGTCAGGAGGACTTTATCGAGACTACAACGCCCTGTGACCATCTGTTGCACCGGATTTTTACCGACTACTTCAGGCCCGGCATTAGATGCTCTGGTTAGTCTACCACCACTTGATGTTTTCATCCAAGAGAGAGATTAATTAATATAACTGCCGGAAACAAATGAGAGGGCGAGAGTGACACGTAAGTGTGAAAAAATATAATTTACATTAGCTTACGTTTGCCTGCGTACATAATAGATTTGTTCATTTGATATGTCCATATGATTGTATGCATTTTCTTTTTGGTTTTTTATGAAAATTGCACCACATATTGGATAAATGTGTGATTGTATGATATGTATGCATGCTTATGTATTATCATATCATGTAAGTATAAATCCTGATGATTAAAATTCTTTTAAGCAAATCAAATTCCTTCATAGAGAAATGATTCATTACGAGGCACTCAGGAAGATGGCATACGGCTGAACTCACTTGGCACAGCAAAAAGATTACTATTCGCAAAAAATGCTCAAGGAATCCAGCGCACATTCATAGGTACGCACATTTTTAGGTCTTTGCCATGAAGCAGTACATTATTATTCGATATGTGAATTTTAATGTTCAAGAAGAAGAGTATGTAATACATTTTAGAAATAAAAAGTGCATATTGATTGAAAGATTTTAGTTTAAAAATTTGAGGCCTTGGTCTCTGTTGTTATAAACAATTCTGTAGGTGAACACAGCTGAAAGAAATTTTAGTGATTTCTTTAATATTCAATGTTCGGCACATTCGGCTTCATCCAAAGGCTGTATGTATGTACAGTAATCTCCAAATAAGTCGCCCTCTGGTTTCAGACTAAGTTTCTAACTTTGCAGCTATACATGATACATAAATTTGTGCGCACTTTTTATCAATTGGAGAACTATAGTATATACCTAAAGTAACATACTAATTAATTTTTTACCTACTATCAGAGAACATAAAATAATTGTTTCAAAATTTTCTCTAGTATTGAAATGTCCGGGACAGAACTTTTTATTAAACTACTTGCTGCTGTTTTCAGTATCTTACTTTAAGCTCGTGCGCGCACTTGACGAACAGCAGCTGTGGCAGTCGAGCACACATACATATATTGATGCATACATATATTGATGCATACATACATATGTATGTACGGCGCCGCGACCATTCGACATGACAGAAATTCACGATTCACCAAATATTGGCAAATATTTCTATAAGAAATATTTTAGTATTGTCTATTTTCGAATGGCCGTCTGTGATTTCTTTAATCTCGCAGCCGCATATGGGCGGCTCGTTTCATGAATGAAAGTACTTTGCTTGTAGAAATATGAGATCAAAGTCGCGACCAAAATAATAATGGCCGCTACGGCTGCACTTATGAATGTAATTTGTTCTTGTAGTCGCTAGGCCTATAATTTTATCTTTGGAAACATGAATTAGCATATGTTAAGCAGGATTTCGATCATTCGGGTATTTACTCTCTAATTATTGCATGTTGAAATGAAAAATATTTAAGTTAATTTTTTTGTGGATATTTTGTAATATTTTTTAATAATACACTTAATATTAATACAATTTAGCTAATCACATACTTAAAATTTTATATTCATGCATGCAAACTTATATACTTAGAATTAATTTTTTAACCTCACAAGAAATGATCCATTTAAAAAAAAAAAAAAAAATAATAATTGGCGCGTACACTTCTGTTAGGTGTTTGGCCGAGCTCCTCCTCCTATTTGTGGTGTGCGTCTTGATGTTGTTCCACAAATGGAGGGACCTACAGTTTCAAGCCGACTCCGAACGGCAGATATTTTTATGAGGAGCTTTTTCATGGCAGAAGTACACTCGGAGGTTTGCCGTTGCCTGCCGAGGGGCGACCGCTATTAGAAAAATGTTTTTATTAATTTTGCTTTCACCGAGATTCGAACCAACGACCTCTCTGTGAATTCCGAATGGTAATCACGCACCAACCCATTCGGCTACGGCGGCCGCCTCCATTTGCTCATGCAAAATGCCGACGGTGAATAAGCATGAAAGGCAAATGTACAAGCCTGCTGTTATTTTATTTTGCCTAACACCAAATCATGGCACTTTGCATTTCAATGCAAACGCTATATTTAACCAGAGAATGTTAATGAGATGAGAAGGCGCAAATCTTAAATGAGCTTTTTTCGAGTACTAATTTGTACATTCATAGTAAGGGATTTTTAAATTCAACTTACACTAGTAAAGGCTTTAGATGTTTACCACGCTAGTAGAGGATTTCGGCGGCCGCCGTGGCCGAATGAGTTGGTGCGTGACTACCATTCTTAATTCTAAGAGAGAACATCGGTTCGAATCTCGGTGAAAGATGAAAAATTAAGAAACAATTCTAATAGCGGTCGCCCCTCGGCAGGCAATGGCAAACCTCCGAATGTATTTCTACCGTCGAAAAAACTCCTCATAAAAATATCTGCCGTTCGGATTCAACACGCAAATAAGGGATTCGTCATGTTTAAGGCTCGCAGCGAAGCGATAACCGCTTACGCGATTATGGCCGAGTTTAACAAGGCGCCAGTCGTTTCTTTCCCGTGCTAACCGGCGCCACTTCGGCACACCAAGTGAAGCCAAGTCCTTCGCCACCTGATCTCTCCAACGCAGAGGAGGCCTTCCTTTTCCTCTACTTTCCCCAGCTGGTACCGCATCGAATACTTTCAGAGCCGGAGCGTTTGTATCCATTCGTAGGACATGACCCAGCCAACGTAGCCACTGGATCTTTATTCGCTGCGCTATGTCTATGTCGTCGTAAAGCTCATACAGCTCATCGTTCCATCGCCTGCGATATTCGCCGTTGCCTACGTGCAAAGGTCCAAAAATCTTACGCCGAATCTTTCTCTCGAACACTCCAAGCGTCGCTTCATCGGATGTTGTCATCGTCCAAGCTTCTTCTACCCCTTGGTTCGGGCTGCTTTTTGAACGATGACCAAGCTCTGCCCTGGGTCGGAACAAGGTGTTATACGACCCGTGCCGAGGTTCAGCCTGGCTGGGGACCCAGTCCAAAAATAGCCCAGTCTTGGACGGAGTGCTCCGGATACCTGGCGACCTCCGGTTCTATCTAGCCTTACCTGTGCACACGGACCTCTGCACAGGCGGACCTCCCTTGTCCGACACTCGTGGGGCCAAAATGAACATGACAAATAAGAAAAACATTTTTTACAAGGAGGTCGGTCCTCCCAAAAAACCAACAAAAGTGGCTTCGACTACTGCTACAGCTGAGAGCAAGGCAGTGGTCAGACCGCCGCTATTAGGAGCTAGAGGGGGTCTAAGCGAAAGGGCTGATCCCAGCACGAGTACTGCAGGAGGCAGCGGGGGGCGAGAAGGCTTGGGTAAACCGGTCTCAAATCAGTCAATGGCAGAAGCTGCAAGGGCAACGCTGCGTAGGACAAATAACCCCCATCCCACCTCAACCTCTTATAGAGGACGGGGGTCGGCACCTGCTATTGGATTAACCGGCAGGTTGCCATAGAAGGGCCTAGTACCACTAGGCAGTTCATAAGCGCAGAACGGGGGGGGGCGGCTAAACATGTCCGTCCCTCCAAAGAAAATTACTATGAAAAGAAGGCGGCCAGCAGGGTCTTATTTAGACTAGGAGAGGTAGCAAAAGACCAGCTAACCGAAGACCAGGCTAAATCGCTAGAGTGGGCAAAGGGAGTAATATCCGACTTGGGAAAACCGGCGGGTGCTACTCCCAAAAGACAACGGTCTGCAGAGCAGACAATGGAAAGGGTAGGTGGCCAAAAACATCCAACCTTTAGTGAGGTGGTAAAAGGCGGCGGTGAGATACTGGCCGTCATCGACAAAGGAGAGGAGGAAGGAGTGATTCCTAAGGAAAAATGGAGGTGGATTGAGGAGGCTATCGCCGAAGTGTACCTCCAGGTCCTACAGGAACACCCCGGACCTCCTCCCCTTTGTCATGACGCAGGCTGGTATCAAGGTAGAGCTAAACTCATCGCCTGCGAAGACACTAGGTCAGCCACGTTCTACAGGTTGGCCGTAAGCAAGATAGGAGAGGTTTGGCCGGGTGCCAAACTCGATGCGGTCAGCAAGGATGAAATTCCAAGCAGGCCTCGAGCTCGAGTTTGGATTCCGGCCAAGCCGGCAGAGCCAAACAAAATTGAGGAAATTTTCAAGTCCTGCAACAGAGACCTGCCAACACATAATTGGAAGGTAGGTAGAATAGAGGAGCCAGTAGAAGGTAGGCGACAGGTGATGCTCATCCTCAATGGAGAATCGCTCGGCCTACTGGCGCAGAAAAACAATGTCGTAAGGTTCGGGTTCGTTGACGCAACCATTCGAATCTATCGCAGCGACGAGCCAGCTTTGAACTCAGATGAGGAGAGTGACAAAGCCAGCTTGCGGAGCGATACTGCAGAAGGGTTGGCCAACAGCCAATGCTCAACCGACTCGGAGAGGCTGACCGGTGTGGGGCCGCTTTTTAACGAAGATGATCTCCTCGTTGACATTGAGGGGGGCGAAATCTCGGAGGAGGACGTCGAGGTCACGATGGTGGAGATGAAACGGACAGATTCACATGAAGCTGATCCAAATTAATCCCCACCACTCCAAACTTGCGTCCGCGCATCTTTCCGTCCGCTTGGCTGCCGGTGGACTTGACATAGCCCTCATTCAAGAGCCGTGGATATACGGCAATAAAATCTGCGGCCTCGGAGTGAAGGGATTTAAACTGATTGCCGTACAACACAGAGGTAAGATCCGTAGCTGCATCCTCGCTAAAAAAATATATATAAATATCTTCTTGCTCCCACAGCTTAGTAGCGGCGACATGGTGGCGGCAAGCATCGAGCTCGGGAAAACCGGTTTTTGGCTAGCCTCCGCCTATATGGCCTATGACAGAGATGCTCCGCCGGACGAAGTCTGTACTCTGGTGCAAGAGGCAGCCCGGAAGAACAAACATTTGGTTGTCTCCTGCGACGCAAATGCTCACAACATCCTATGGGGGAGCTGCGACACTAACTCTAGAGGTGAGTCACTACTGGACTTTATCTTAGAAAATAAAATTAGTGTTTTGAAATTAGGCTCAGAGCCGACTTTTGTTACTATGAACAGAGAGGAAGTTTTGGACATCACCCTGGCTTCCGACATGTTCTCTAATAACATTAAAAGATAGCGAGTTTCAAACGAAAATTCGTTCTCAGACCATCGGTATATTGAATTCGAAATCGACACTAGGTCTCCCCAAGTTAGTCAGTTCAGGAATATACGGAAAACTGACTGGGGAGTTTACAATAAAAAATTAAGAGCTCTACTGCCAAAGAAAGCCCCCAAAAACCCCACTACTTGTGGGGAGTTGGATAAACTGATTAATCAGGTAACTAAAGCGATGAATAGCTCGTTAGCAGCCAGCTGTCCGGTTGTCCGACCCAGAAGGAAGTCTAAACCACCTTGGTGGTCCAAGTAGCTAACCTCGCTACGAGAATCCCATAGAACACTATTTAATCTGGCCAAGGCCACGAGAAGGTCAGAGGGCTGGCAAGCCTATAAGGCTGAATTGAAAAACTACAAAAAATCAGTTAGAACTGCGCAGCGTGAATCTTGGCAAAATTATTGCAAAGAAATTGAAGAGACTTCAGAAGCGGCCAGTTTAAGAAAAATTCTCTCAAAGACGCCATGCAATCATGCTACCTAGAAGGTCAAGGGAATACATGGACTACGTCAAGTGAGGAATCGTTAGGTCTTCTCCTAGACACACACTTTCCAGGAAACAAGCCGGTGGAACAAAACCATTCCGCCAATAATGAAAGGCAATCCGACCTAGGAAATCTCTTAGTTACACACTCAAAAATCGAATGGGATATTAACACTTTTGGTCCTTATAAATCGCCAGGAATGGACGGTATCTACCCCGCTGAACTGCAGCAATCACGGGGCATTGTACTACCGTTTATCAAAATTATCCTTAGAAGTTGTCTTAACATGGGCTACATTCCGCTAGGATGGAGGGAGCCAAAAGTCTCCTTTATACCCAAGGCAGGCAGGTCCTCACACACTAACCCTAAAGACTTCAGACCCATTAGCCTAACGTCTTTTCTTCTCAAGATCCTGGAAAGAATAATAGATGAATACATACGGGGTGTCGTGCCTTTAAATAGGCTCTCTTCGGCGCAACATGCCTATACTAAAGGGAAGTCCACAGAAACCGCCTTACACTCACTCGTCGGGTTGGTGGAAAAAGCTTATCAGACAAAGAGTTTGCATTGGTTGCTTTCGTAGACATAGAAGGCGCCTTCAACAATATAAATGCAAACGCTATAGTAGATTCATTAGAAGATTTTGGAGTTGAACCACATGTCGTAGCCCTGATAGAAGATATACTCATCAAAAAAAAGGTAACGGCTAAATTAGGAAGCACTACTCTAAGCAGACAGGTCTGCAGAGGCACACCGCAAGGTGGAGTCCTCTCCCCTCTTCTTTGGATTTTGGCAGTAAACTCCCTGTTGCTGACCCTGGAAAGAGGGGGTTGCCACGTCACAGCTTACGCAGATGACGTAGCAATCGCCGTTAAAGGCAAATATCCCAACACCCTTATGGATATTCTGCGCTCTAACATGGGCACGCTTAGAAGCTGGACTGAGAGCAGGGGACTCGATATAAACCCCTCAAAAACTCAAATAATTCTCTTTACAAAGAAACATAGGCTCCCTATAATCTCCCCGCTAATTTTTAAGGGTGTGGAGATTCCTTTGAAAGAGAATGTCAAGTACCCAGGACTCATATTAGACAGGAAACTGACGTGGAAATCTAATATTGAGGAGAGAGTAAAGAAGGCCAACGTTGCATTATACACTTGCAAAAAAGCGGTCGGTATCAAATGGGGACTAACATCCCGTATTACGCACTGGCTCTATACTTCGGTAATTAGGCCAATCTTAATGTACGGAATACTTGTATGGTGGCCATCTGCTCAAAAGGCGACTTACGCTAAAATCATGAGTAAGGTCCAAAGAACAGCTTTTTTATGCATCTCTGGCGCTTTAAGGACTACTCCAAACAAAGCGCTGGAAGTGCTAATCAACTTACCTGCCCTAAATCTGGTAGGAAAATACGTGGCCGCCGCCTCGGCGCTCAGACTAAAAAGTATGGCGCTATGGAAAGACCGGTGCTTTGCCACGCTTCCATTTTGCACTCTCTGAATAGTCATAAACAAGAAATAGACTACTCTATCCCTAGACTCACCTTTGAAAGGCTCTTCAAGACGAGTATACCGTCAAGAAGGGAGTGGCATACAACAAGGCCATGGAGAAGGGGAGAATTAAACTTTTATACAGATGGCTCCAAGCAAGACGATAAGATTGGCTACGGAGTTTTCTCGAAGGAATTAGGACTGGAACTATCCGTTCGACTACCAGACTACTGCAGCGTCTATCAGGCAGAGGTACTAGCTATAAAGAAGTGGCTACATACCTAAATACGCACGCCGTAACAAAAACGATTATAAATATCTTCTCGGATAGCCAGTCGGCCATCAAATCAATGAATGCGGCTTTACTAAGATCGAAGGTTGCACAGGAATGCCGGGCAGCTCTAAATGATATTAGTGACGTATTCAAGGTCAGCCTTATTTGGGTTCCGGGACATAGAGATATTGAGGGAAACTGTAAAGCAGATGAGCTAGCCAGAAAGGGTACCGCTCTCCAACTGCTGAGTGATAAAAGTACCATTGGAATACCCATGGCCACGAGTAAACTAATAATAAAAAACCACTTTATCCAAGAGGCCAATAGGTCATGGAGAAATGAAGATACGTGTCTAACAGCTAGGCTACTATGGCCGCAAATAAACAAGAAAAGAACAAAGGAATTGCTTAGCCTCTCAAGAGACAATACCTCGAAAGTCGTGGCTTGTTTAACCGGTCACTGGCTATTTGGCAGGCATTCCTCGAGACTAGGAGTTTTCTCCCATGAATATTGCAGAAGTTGCAGAGATGAGGAAGAGGAAGAAACAGTTGAGCACTTCCTTTGCAATTGTCCAGCCCTAGCTAAAATCAGAGCAGGTTGTCTAGGTAAATACGTCTTTAATTCTCTTACAGAACTGTCTGGCGTGGGGTTGGCATCAATACTACGCTTCATAAGAGCCACGAAATGGTTCCACGAAGGAAGATAAATGAGGTTCCCGTGTAGCACAGTGGTATCACAACGGACCTGTAAGGTCTAAGTGAGTTGGTCGTGCAGACCGACTACCACCATAACCTAACCTAACCTAACCTATTTTTGTTGGTAGTGTTGTTGGCTGACGAGTTGGGCTTATCTCTTTGTAGTAATGAGTATATTCAGACCATTGGGTAATTTCATATCTTAGGCAGTTTTTGTAAGTTAGTTTTTTAATGTCCTTTTTGTTGATGATATTGATGAGTATAACAGGGGATTTAAATTTGGATGCAGAGTCGGCAAGTGTATTGAATTATACCGATGTAGACTGGTATCCATAATAGCTTGATGTTTTCGGTGTATTCAATAAGAATGTCTCTTATCTGTGATATTGTTAGATCGCCAAATTTAGCATTTAAGATTGCTTGGATTCCTCCTAAGGAATCACTGCATATAAGGTATCGATGCTTTATTTTGCGGCATATCGGCAGGCAAAGAGGATTGCTGTTGCTTCTGCTGAAAAGACTGACGAGTGCCATGCTAGTACTGCAGAGAGAATTGTTGAGGTATCGTCCACTATCCTACTCCCAATGTTACTGTTTTTGGATCCGCCTGTATATGTTTACACGTGACTTGCGTATATTTAGAAAGGATTGTAAATATACTGATATAGGTGTAGTTTCTTTTTTGTATTTCGTTAGGTCGAGTATGATAGAGTTTTTTTCCAGAGTCCAAGGAGGTGCGCGAAGTGGAAGTGTTGGGAATTCTACAAGTTTCTGCAGGGTAGAAGTTCTCCTCGTATTACGCTTTCTTTTTAATATTTTTTTCAAAACAGCTTGATGTATTGATGTAAACTATCCGACCTTTTAGTGTTGGGAGTCCAGCTTCTGTTAATGTATTTATGATAGGGGTGGTACGAAATGCTCCAATGGCCAGTCTTCCTGCTGTATGGTAGATTGAAGTTAATTTTGATAATTTTCTTTGGAAGGCCATCATCTATTTTAGCTCATATTGTCGCTTTTATAATTCGCACAAGTGTGTTGGAATTTCTCTCCAATTTTATATAACATTCAATCTGCTTTGAAGTGAGTTGTGCAGTTATGTGATCATTCCAGGTGTAATTATTATTAATCACTAAGCCTAATGTTTTAAGACAATTTACATTAGTACAATAATATTGTAATTATTAGTGATTTATTTTTATTATTAGATTTATTTATTATTAGATTTATTAGTAGATATAATTGTTCCGCTGGCATTACACCAATTAGAAATTTTTTGGAGTAAAGCATTTGTTTGGAATAAGAAATTATCGATATTCCGAACAGCAGTAAACACGTAAAGGTCATCCGCGTAAATAACGTGGTTGAAAAACTTCAGTTCTTTTATAAGACAGCTTAGTCGGTCGAATGCTATGAGAAATAGTGTTACAGAAAGGGGTGACCCCTGGGGGATGCTATTTTCGTTCGGCCACTGCTCAGATATTTTATTGCCGACTTTCACACAAATTTTTCCATTTTGTAAGTAGTGGCGTATATAGTTAATAATTTTTTGGCCGACTGTCCAGTTTATTAGCTGTTCTATTATCGTATGTAAGCCAACCCGATCGAAGGCCTTTTCTATATCTAACGAGAGTATTGAAAAATGATTTTTGCAGGAGATGGAGTTAGATATCTGTTAGTAAAGAATGTACTGTGCCACATCCTGGTTTGAAGGCGGTTTGATGGTTTGAAAATAGTTTTTTTTTGTTGCAAATCCACATTAGTCTTCGTGCTATCAGTTTCTCCAAGACTTTTGATAAACAAGGTTTTAAATGATATAGGGCGGTATTACTCAATGGTATTTTTAGGCTTATTAAGCTTGGGGATCGGAATAATTAAACTGGGTTTCCATTGTTGAGGGATTCTGCTCGTTGAGAAAATTATATTGTAAAAGCTGCATAGTTTAGATTTTTCTATAGGCGGTAAGATTTTGATGAGAGGATAAGAGATGTTATCTAAGCCTGGGGGTTTGCCTTTAAGGGTCGAAATGCAAGCATTGAGTTTCAGTGGAGACAAAGGGGCTTCTAATTGCATTGCTATTTTATCAGCTACATAGCCAGTGTTGACGGGATTTGGAATAAACACTTTTTTTGTAGACAAATTCGTTGGATAAAGTTCGGTTTTTAGAAAGTTTCGACCATGTTTTGACGAAGAAACGTCCGATTTCTTCATCAGAGGATGCGGAAGAGTTTTCGGATGTTTGTATGACATGTATTCTGTTCGAAGGGAAGTTACCGTGTAAGTTATTAACCTTCTTCCAAAGAGTACTTATTGGGGTTTGGGGGTTTATATTTCTGCTAAACTCTACGAATCGTTCCCTTTTCGAAATTTTTGCTTCTCTTTTGAATTTGGCATTTGCCTTTTTGTATTCTCAAATATTTTTTTTTTGTGGGGTTGGGCTTTGCAGTTTTCGAGAGATAAACTTTTTCGCGTCTGAGAGAGGATACATTTTCATTCCACCAGTAAATAACCCGACTGTGATGGTTTGCTGTACGAATATTGGTGCGTTCGCGCAAAGTTTAATTTTCGTTGTTAGGATAGCTGTTGATTGGTTGCTGTTGTTTCTATTTAGTGTAAGATTATCAAAGTGATAATCTATGAGGGTCTGGTAGGAGGACCAATCTGCTAGCTCTAAGTTGTAGCGTTTGGCATTATCTGTGTGTGGCAGAGTGTTGTGATTAAATAAGCTCATTGATATTGGGTAGTGGTCGCTGCCGTAAGACTCATCAAAGATTTTCCATGCAGCATCGATGTTGAGGGGTGGATTGCAGATGCTAAGGTCTATTTGAGTGTGTGTGGATCTTGTTGAAAAATGTGTTGGGGATTTGTCCTTAAGTAATATCAAATTACTGTTTTGAATGAAGTTAGTGATTATTTTGCCTAAAGTTCGGTGAGCCCCAAAGCGGACTCCAGGCGCTTAAATCGCCCAAAAGCAGGAATGGAGTATTTAAGTTTGAAAAGAGATGCTGTAAATTAATTTCTGTAAGACTATCTGCAGGGGATATGTAAGTACTAATTACTGTGAAATGGATATAAGATTAAATTTTAACTGAGATCGATAAAATGTTGGTGTTCGTGTGTATTACAGTGTGTTTTAATGTGTTATGTATTAACAGAGCAACTCCTCTTTTTGCTACAGAGTTTGGTTCTATATAGTTTTTTTATGTAGATAGAGAAATTTTTCGGTATTCTGTTTGATGGTGGGTTTGAGTGAAGATGGGTTTCTTGCAGAGCGATTATGTCGTATTTCTTTTCTTTTATGAGAACAGTGAGCTCATTATAATTATTAAGATAACCATTAAGATTCCATTGCAGAATCTTAAGTACCATGATAAGCAAACTGAGTGAAGTTTAGAATCTCTACTAGTGAAGAACTGGTGTTCCGTAGTAAAAGTTTGTTTTTATTGTTTCATGTCGGTAGGTGAATTAGAGCCATAGAGATTGGAAGTTAGAGAGGAATATGAGTAATTGTTGGGAAGCGTTATGTTATCAGTATTGTGTTGTTGTGACGTGCTATTCATTATTTGAGGCAATAACATTGGGAATAGTGAGATTGTTGCTGTCTGATATAGAGAGGTGCATAGAGTTGTTATTTATTGTTGAGTTTATTGCTTGTTGGCTTGTGGATTAATTAAGCATATGGTTTCGAGTAGTTAAATGGTTTTCTATAATACATATTTGTGTACTTTGAGTTTTTGGAAAGAGAAATAGTATTGTTGGATAATGGAGAGTGATTTGATGAGTTATCTTGGTTAACTTTATTCTGTGTTTTTTTTTTACTTATTTAATTAATTAATAGTCTAAAAAATACAGTATTTCTTACAGACTAGGAAAACAGATTCATGCTGAATAAATTAATCAAAGTAAAATTAAACTTATAATTAACTAGTTTCAATTGTAATGAGTGAAAGAAAATGATAACATTTCTTATAATTTACAGAGGAAGATTATTAGATAACACTAAGAATTTAGTTCAACAATTCATTTAGAACCAATTTGAAGTGATTCTTTGTGGAAGAAAAATCCAGGCCAGTATGATCTGAAAGCGAATTAAAATTACCCAGTGTTCTAGAAATCGGAGCATTGGAAGCATAATTAGTTCTTACCATCCCTAACCAGAAAAAATCATTATTCCGAAAACCTTGCTGAGGAATATTGAAATTGACTTTCTCGAGTAGCAATGGGGAGTCTATAACCCTATTTATCAAATCGAAAAGGAAAGTCATGGAGAGAATAGTCCTTCTAATGATATTAATGAATAAATAAATATGTTGTGAAAAAAAAACACGAAATTCGCGATAAAAATAATTCCAAAATAAACGATAAACTTTGAAAACTTATATAAAATCCCTTCAGATAACACCCTGGATTTATTCGATTATAAATTTAACGACCACCTACGCACAATCTATCTATCCACATTCATGACTTAACTACCAAAAATGGAAACATAGCGTCAAAATAAGGAACAAAAATTTATTTATGGATAGAACAAAATCATCCACATTATCAACGATACTGCCTACATGGACACATTAAACTTAAAAAAAGCCCTGAAAACCCTACTAGGGAAAGGTCTTAAGTTTATTGCAGATACTATGGACAATGTCACTGAATACAGATACTACAATTTACCATGCGGAGCTTTTCGCCATAAAGGAAACAGTGGAAATCGTATCCTAAAGGGGGTTTGAAAACGTAAAAATTAGAAAATTCAGTCCTTAAAGCATTGAATAGCTTTACGTTTAATTCAAAAGTGCGTATAGTGTGTAACAATGCACTCAACAAAGTGGCGACTCTTACTCAGGTCTCACCGATTTGGGTACCAGGACATGAGGCACACGAAGGAAACGAGAGGGCCAAAAACGGGGGCGGCCATTTATTGGGCCAACCCCATATTTCGGCTTTAACAAAAACAACCTAAAACAGCAAACCAAAAAGTGTATCCAAATAAAAGCCGAGGAATACTTGAACGGCACAAACGGCCTTAGTCACTCCAAAAAATTCCTGAACTTTAATAACATCAGAGCATTAGATAAAACGGGCCTCAGATTCCTCGGTGGAGCACTTCAAGGACTATATAGCACTAGAGTATGTCGGTTCTGCTGTGATGAAGAGGAGTCCATGGAACACTTAATCACCAATTGTGAAGCATTAGGACACAGGAGATACAGGGCTCGTACCTACCAAAGAATGAATTCTTACAACTGGTTCGATTCCAAGCAATGGACTATGAATAAGTTCGTGCGGGTTTTTTTCGAAATTTGAAACTTTATTGACGTAAAATGGTTACAAATTTAATATTCAAAGTATTGTCCATCGCTTACTACTACTTTTTCCCATCTTTCTGGCAATTCACGGATTCCCTTTGTGAAAAATTCGGTCGGTTTTGCCGCAATCCACGAATCGATCCATTTTTTGACTTCATCGTAATTACGGAAGTGCTGGTCAGCCAGGCCATGTTGCATCGATCGGAAGAGATAGTAATCGGATGGCGCAAGGTCTGGACTATACGGCGGGTGGGGTAGGACATCCCATTTGAGCGTTTCTAAGTATGTTTTGACCACTTGTGCAACATGTGGCCGAGCATTGTCATGTTGCAAAATAACTTTGTCGTGTCTATCGGCGTATTGCGGCCGTTTTTCTCGCAGTGCTCGGCTCAAACGCATCAATTGTCGTCGGTAGACATCCCCCGTAATCGTTTCATTCGGTTTCAGTAGCTCATAATACACAACACCCAGCTGGTCCCACCAGATACACAGCATAACCTTCAGGCCATGAATATTCTGCGCCGACGTAGATGTTGAAGCATGGCCAGGGTATCCATACGTTGCCCGACGTTTTGGATTGTCGTAATGGACCCACTTTTCATCGCCAGTCACAATTCGATGCAAAAAACCCTTTCTTTTGTGCCGTTGAAGCAGTTGTTCGCATGCCATAAAACGGCGTTCAACGTCTCTTGGCTTCAATTCATACGGCACCCAATGGCCTACCTTTCGGATCATTCCCATGGCTTTTAAACGTTTGGAAATGGTTGATTGATCAACTCCCAAAGTTTTTGCAACCTCTTCTTGCGTTTGAGCCGGATCTTGATCGAGCAATTCCTCCAATTCGGTATCCATGAACTTTGGCGGCGCACCCTCGCGTTCTTCGTCTTCCAAGCCAAAATCACCACTTTTAAAGCGTGCAAACCACTTCTGGCACGTTCGCTCAGCTAGAGCATGCTCACCATAAACTTCCACCAAGATACGATGACTTTCGGCTGCTTTTTCTTCATATTAAAATAATGAAGAAGAATTCCCCGCAAAAACACATTATTTGGCACGAAATTCGACATTTTCAAGTGTGGTAAAAATATTGTTGTTTACGCTTCAAATAAAAAACTTATACTGACGTTTGTGCCTTACGACAGTAGCTCTCCAATGAATGTTTGGAAATGTGGATCGATGGAATAATAATCAAGTTACGCCATCTGTTGTAAAACCGCACGAACTTATTCATAGTCCTATTAAATAATTAAAATTAAGTACTTATGGTCGCACAATAGATCGATTGAGGAGCTGCTGATGTGGTATGTTCAACACTCGTGTGATGACTCAAAGTTGGCACAGAATAAGGGTACCATCCGCGATCCAAACTGGCTAGAGAGGAATCTCGAATTAAAACCCTCATCGCTAATAGACAACAGTAAGACTAATACTCTCGGTGAAACCCACAAAAGTGGAAATCCACCCGCTTCGGCGGCAGGAGTATGAATTCTGGAGACCCCAATCAGCTGAATGATCGAGAGCGAATCCTGGAGGGTACGGAGGCTGCTATAGCAATCTCCTCTTCTTCAGAGTCTGACAAACGATTCCCAGTTTGGGAGGACCTGAGTTATGAGCCTCTTCGGTAGCGGCACGACCTCACAAAGAAGTCGAGAAATCGAAGAGCGTGGCAAGGAGGGAGAGAAGAAAGCAGCGCAAGGCTCATGCGGGAGAAATCCTCATGGGACTCAGCCGGCCCTCATGCGTCTGTGTCTTCCAAAAGACCTCGGTCGGCGAAAGTGAAACCCACGGAAGTTACCGAGTCCTCGGTGGGCACGGGTGCTCCAAAACTTTCTGGCTCTCGAGATAAGCGGAGAAGGGCGGTGGATGAAAGAAGTACACCTCCCTGCCCTGCAGCTGCCGCTAATGGCCGAGCCACGACCCTCAAGGTACGAGCGCGGTCAATGTGACGAGAAAAGGTCCTGCTGAGCCACGTCCCTATCGGAGCCTCGACAAAAAGTCCAGCACAGCTGTTTGCCCGACGAAATTTTCGTCAGTGGAAGATGTTGAGCTGGACCTTCACCCAAGCAAATCTAAGGGTGCGGCCAAGCCATCCTTTAGCCAGAAGGCTACTGGCCCACGACCTGGGGATGTGATTGGAAAACCGGGGCCTGACCATCAGCTGACGGATGCAGAAATCAAATACTGCAAAAGTTGACTGATGCGCCATAAGGGTGATGTGCGCGTCTCTGGCCAACTTCGAGCTGCTCATCATGGCTGTCAATAACGTGCCCCTATGGGGATCACTTGCTTCGCAGTCTACAGGGAAAAGAGTGTACCCCTCAGGAAGGCTATCTGCTGGATTCCGAATCCAGACCTGTCTACGGCGCATGTCCTATCCTGTTCACGTGCTCAGAATCCGGGCATCAGCACGAGGCTTTGGCGAGTTCTTTTACACACCAAGAGTAGCAACGGAAAGGAATGGGCTTCTCTTATGGTGGGAGTATCTGGGGCCACTGTTGATATCATATGCTCACGGTACGGGAACCGTGTGAGCCTCTTCTTTGGGAAGGTCAGTTTTCCCGTCTTTCCCAAATGATTGGCTCGGACAGTTCCTGTAACTACCGTCTTTTGACGGTGATACAGATGAACCTCCAGCATTCCAAAGACGCTACCGCACTACTAAGTAGAAAGCTTATTCAGCTGCACATATTACCCCACATAACAACAGAGCAAGAGTCCTGGGTCTTTAGGGGCCCGCTCTGTGGCTTAAGCACGTTGAAATGGGCCATGTTATTATATTACGGGAGTTCGAGTAGACCTAGGACCGGTCTTAAAGTATCATCCTATCTCACTGTGATGGGTCTTGAGCGATTCTGTTGCCAAGACCTGGTAGCGGCTGAGGTGTGTTAAAGAGGTAGACACGGATGGTCGAAGTTTGTGATTGGATCTGCTTATTTTCCTTACGATGCTCTGGAAGGGCCACCACCTGGGAAGGCCACCAGCCTCGTGAGGTTCTGTGAGCGGAGCAATCTTGACCTTGTTCTCTGTTACGATGCCAATGCCCAGCATACAATCTGGGACAGCAGCAAGTGCAATGGACGGGGCTCTCGGATATTCGAGTTTATCGCGTTCTCTTTTTAAAACATACACAACAAGAGCACACAGCCTACGTTTGTAACTGCTAGAAGGCAGGAGGTGATTGGGCGGTCAGTCAAAAACTGGAGAGTCCTTGCCGAAGATTCGTGCTCAGATCACAGGAACTTTGAGTTTCAGTGAACGGACTTCCGTTCCTTGGTGGAATGGAGAGCTCCAAATGAGGGTTGCCTTCATCCCAAGGGTTGGTAGAAACGACTACATGGTGAAAATTCTCGAACGGCTAGATGAGTTGCGCATGCGTCAGAAGTCGCTGAAAGCTCACCCTCTGTCTCCATTTCCCCAGAAAAAATCCTGCGAGTCAGCACTGCAAAGACTTGTTGCTAGAAAGAACTACGCTATGGGCACCTTTTCAGACATAGAAGGGGCGCTTGATAATGCCACTTTTGACAGTATGTGTAGCTCTGATAGTAGGCACGGCGTAGACCGGGTGCTAGAGAATTGGTTTTTTTCGATGATGGTCCAAAGAATCGTCTCGGTACGAGAAGAGGAAGATCTGCTGGTGTCACCCGGATTAACAGAGGTTGCTCCCAAGGTGGTGAGCTGTCTCCATTGCACTGGTACATGGTGATCGATCCTCTGTTCACCACCTTAAACGATTCGGGAGTCTACGTACAAGCATATGCGGCTGATGTTGCCTATTTGGTAACCGCCCTTTCGCTTACGAGCATCTGCAGGAAAGTCCAGAAAACTCTGGATATGATTGACACTTGGTGCTGGGCGAATGGGCTGTCGGCAAATTCCACCAAGACTGGTATTGTCCTCTCCACCAGAAGGAGGAAGCTTGAAGGTCTCGTTCTGCCTAAGCAAAAAGGGGTCATAATCCAGCTGTCCATGGAAAATAAATATCTTGGAGGAATCCCCGATAGTAAGCTCCTCTAGCAAACATACGTTTAAACAAAGACATCCAAAGCATTTACAGCCTTCTGGCAGTGCAAAGGTGTCTTTGGGAAAACGTGGGGTCTTTATCCTAGCAAGGTTCTATGGATCTACACGGCTATGAGAAGACCTATTATCACCTATGCATCAGTGGTCTGGATGAGTAGACTCTCTTTCGTAAGAGTCAGGAGGCCATCTGTTGCGTCGGAGCTTTTCCGACTACTTCACGCCCGGCATTAAATGCTCTGATTAGTCTACCACCACTTAATGTTGTCGTCCAAGGAGAGCCCTTGAAGGCCATCTGCAGGCTGAAACACAATGGGAACTGCTACGGCCCCTGTCCGGCATTGGGCAACAGAGAAGGTATGGACTTCGATCCTGCGATTCTCTCCATGCCCCTTGACTCCATGCCATCAAGAGTCGTACTTGAAAAGAGATAGAGTGTAGTGCTGGCAGAAGCTCAACTGTGGTCAAATTCAGAAAATGAGCCTGACAAAATTGTTCTCGCATTTTCGCGTATGGCTCCATGACCAAGCACGGTTCCGGCTCTGCGGTCTACGTTGAATCCAGCGGTACAAAAGTACACTTCGCTCTTGGAATGCATGCATATGTGTATCAAGCGGAGGAGTATGCTGTTCAAGAAGCGATGGACTATATTGTGGGAAATAATAGAGCGTACAACCATTACCATTACCATAGACAATGGCGACGAACTTCAAATGACCGTCTCACTGAAATCATTACATAAAATCGAAGAAATTAACCACCTCACCTTCAGCAACCACTTCAAGTGCTCCCAAATATGAAATATTACTGACCATATAAGCCAAAAGCAAATTTCCTATTAGAATTATTTAAATAAATTTAAAGAATTTATGCTTAATAAAATAGCGACAATAGGGGGCGAAATAACATTTACAGAACAAACTTACCAAATAAACAAGGACATTTCACTTTTACCAATACCACCATATCGATGAAATTGGGCAAATAATGTTTTCTAGCAAACTAGGAATATATACAGAGCATGACAGATGATTTTGACAAATACACAAATATTAAAATAGCCGCCGCCTTACACGATGATAAAATCGTAATAATTCTTCAAATTCTTTAATACTGAAAGGAACTTCTATCCAAAATGATATTTTAGTAGATTCCCAACGTAAGCAAAAAATCAATTATATTAATACCTACGAAATACTAATAGATTTCAAAACAAATATTTTTGATGTAAACGAGAAGAAGAAGAAAAAATTGAATTCAAATTTCTAATGAATGCATTTCTAGTATATTAAACTACGTGGAAGCATACTGCGATATGCAAACATTAGATGAATCAATCGTAATCGAAATTCTACCTGGTACATATAAGAGCATATACAGGGTGGGCCAAATAAGACCTACTAATATTAAGCACAAACAACTTTTTTATTTTTTGACATATTTATTCTTCTCTTTTTGTATTATAGGTTATAATTGAATTGTTCGAAATTTATTATGGATCCCTACAATACAACACAACGTGTTAAAATTATCTAACTTTTCTATTCTTGTCAACGATCAATTGTTTTAACGCAGCGTAAATATCGGCAACATTTTTTGATGTCAGATGAAGTGCATTTCCATTTAAATGGTTATGTCAACAAACAAAACTGTAGATGGTGGGGCTCTGAAAATCCAAGGGCAACACATCAACATCAGTTGCATCCATCTAAATGTACTGATTAGTGCGTGGTATGGCCACTAGAGTTATCGGTCCATATTTCTTTGAAAATGAGAATGAAACGCCGGAATCGATTTCAGGAGCTTCTTACAGACCTGGGGTGAAAGGCAGATCGCCGCCGCGTTGTACACCCTGGATAGCGCCAAATGATCTGCGGCCTGTACGGCCTTTTGGACTAATCCTACTTTTTTCTACGATTTGGAATCTTTCTGAGTGGTGGTTGCGGCATTCTGCCACCTGAGAGTGTTAGGGTGATACTTAACAGAAATGGCTGGTGGGCAAATGCTGCGACCGCCTTCGTCCCGGTAAAACCTTGGCAGGCCTCGGAGTATATTCCAAACCCGACGCCATTGGGCTGGCGGTGTAGGTGCGGTTGAGATGACTCCCGTCTTTTCGTCCGGTCTGGCTCTGAACGCATGCCTCATGAGGTCACACGTCAACCCTCGTATGGCCTCCCTGCTGCGGCATAGACAACCATGGGACCCCTAAGGGACGACTACAGTTTACGGGCTTTGGATAGCGGCTTCGAGTGGGGACCCACTTAAAAAAAAAATGAATACCAATACCAATACAACAAGCACAACACCAAAAAAATCAGGTGGTAGCGGGAACTCGGAGCCAAGTCCTAAAACCATCTCCCGTAGGATAAGAGGGGCGTAATCGCCTCTTCGCAAATTCTCGCGGGGTACAACCCCGAAGGCCGAAGCTCTTAGTGGCAGCAAATTGTCGGAATCGACTAATAGGGCAGAACACAAGGGGGACCCTGAGGGGAGGTCGGAACCGACTTCCAGCAAGAACGTGGGGGTCACAAGCGGGAGCCTGCTTATTGTAGGTAGGGGACTGCAGGCGGAACCGTCTGCGTTTCCTAATTTAACGGCTCTGGATGGAGTGGCCAGTACCAGTAACGGGTCCTCCCTCAATTTTCCGGGAGCTTCCGGGTTGCCAATTCGGGGACCCCCTGTTAAACTTAAACGGCAGGCAGGGCAAAGCAAGCGGTCCTTCTCCGACCTTCGTCTTGCTACAAAATCCTGGAGCGCTACGGCAACGAAAATGTTTCTCAGCTATCTGGCCTTAGTGGGAGAGGTGTGGAAGGGAGCTAAGCTGAAGGCGGTGGTAGGGACCCTACTTTCATTACTGCAACCAGGAAAGAGGTGCTGCATCTTACTCTGGCCTCTTCCTCATTGTTACACCGAATTTCCGATTGGAGGGTGCTTAACACCCACTCCTTCTCGGATTACTGGTATATTAAATTTTCTCTCACTGAAACCCGTCCAAAAAGGCCCTCCTAGGGAAACTGAGGAGAACGGACTGGGATTTATACTAGGAATCTGCTGAACCTTCTCCCCGAAGCACCAAGGGAAAATTTAGATCTCTCGGAGGGAGCGACTGATAATCTGATGGAGATCTTCACTTCAGCTTGTAATAAGGCTTTCAAAAGCTCCTGTTTACTTAGAACACTCCCTAAGGAGGAGAAACCGCCTTGGAGGGCAGCTGAGCTTTCTGAGCTTAGGGCTTCGTGCAGACGCCTCTTTAATAGGGCTGAAAGAATTAAGTCTCCCCCTCAGGATGGGAACTGTATAAAGCAGGGCTAGGAATCTATAAGTCCGAAATTATGAAGCCCAAGAGGGACTCTGTCATGAGTCTTCAAGATTTAGACGAATACTCACGAGGAGCTGGACTCCCTTGGGATACCTAATGGGTGAATCGGGACGTTGGGCGATGAGCGGCGAGGAATCACTAAAACTGCTTCTCGACGCTCATTTTCCGACCAATACGGTATCCAACAGCACCAGCTTGGGAATTACACCAATCTTTCTTCAGAACCGGGGCTGCCTGCTGGATGAGCACCGCTTGGTTTGGGCCATTGGCTCCTTCGGGCCCTTCAAGTCACCTGCTCCTGATGGCATCATACCTGCCCAACTGCAGAAATCTGCGGAGGTGTCATGCCGCTGGCTGAGCCCCATCTATGCGAGCTGCATAGCCAGGGCCTATATACCGGGATCTTGGAGGGCTGTGAGGGTTGTTTTCATACCCAAGGCTGGCAAGAGCTCACATGTTCTACACATAAGAAGCGAAATTCCTCGGGTTCGTTTGTCGCGCACCCAACATCCTTACTGTAAAGGCAGATCAGTGGAATCTGCCCCGAACACAATTGTTAAGGATATTGAGGAATCCCTGTATCAGAAAGAACTCGCAGTTGGCGCCTCCCTCGATATTGAGGGGGCTTTTAATAACGTTCTCCCGGAGGCAATCACTAAATCTGTGGGCAGGCTGAGGGTTTGAACCGACCTTTCCAGGTTCATCTACAGAATGCATAGCGACAGGATGGTCGTGGCAGAGCGGTGTTCTCTCACCATTTCATTTGATCATTATTATCAGTGACTTGCTGGAGGAGCTGGTGAGTAGGGGCTGTAGGGTGATTGCCTACGCGGATGATGTGGCATTAATTGTTAGAGGAAAGTTTATAGATACCCTGTACGATTTAATGCAGGGATATCTGAACGTAGTTGTTCGATGGGCAGCAGACTGCGGCTTATAGGTGAATCCTCTCAGGACGGAGCTAGTCCTTTTCACGAGGAAATATAAAATACCCAGAGCTCAACTCCCCTCGATGGTTGGCGCTCTGTTGGTGCTTTCTGACAAGGTGAAGTACCTAGATCTAATCCTTGACAGTAAGCTAACGTAAAAACCCAACATTGAGGAGAGAGTAAGGAGGGCAACAATCCCCTTGTATGGATGCAAGGGCGCAATTGAAAAAAGATGGGGCCTCTCGCCTGGAGTTGTATTTTGGCTCTATAATACCATAATAAAGCCAATCCTGTTATATGGAGTCGTTGTCTGGTGGAACTCACTGGAGAAGACGACATCAGTTAAAAAGCTAGAAAGAGTTCAGAGGCCTGCACTCATTGGAATCAGTGGGCCGCTTCGAACTATTCCTACCCTGGCGCTTAATGTTATGTTAAATGTGGTACCTATAGACATTGCAGGCAGAATTGCCGCTGCACGTACCGCAATCAGACTGAGGGGCTCGGGCTATAAGCTCAATCTCACATATGGACACTCAAGCATCCTCAGAAACTTTGAGTTCATCCCCTCGTCGATGGATCAGTGTGTGCCTTCGCTTAGTATAAGCGGAACTTTCTCCACCCACATTCCACCAAGGGAAGAGTGGACCGAGGGCAACCCTTGGAGACAGGGCCTGGTTAACGTGTTCACGGATGGCTCAAAGTTGGACGGTAGGGTTGGAGGAGGAGTATTCTGCAAAGAGCTCCCCATCAAACTCAAATTCAGGCTACCGGATCACTGCAGTTTGTTCCAAGCAGAGGTGGCCGGAATCAACGAAGCAGCTGACTGGCTACTTATTTGCGTAATACCTGTTAAGAAGGTAAATATTTACTCCGATAGCCAAGCGGCAATTAGGACCCTAGGCTCTATGATTGTGCATTCGAAATTGGTCAAAGAATGCCTGGTCTCTCTCTCGATTGCATTAGAATTCTTCGATATAAAGATAATTTGGGTACCTAGTCACACTGACATTGCTGGAAACTGAGAAGCTGACGAGCTGGCTAGACAAAGGATCTGTGAGGTAGTGTGCCCGCGAAAGGAGAGGATCGGGATCACCTTGAAAACCTGCGCTCTACTCCTGGAAGGATGGGCTTTGCACCAACTCAGCGAGCGCTGGGCAAATACACGAACGTGTAAGGTCGCGAAGTCCTTCTGGCCACGTTTGGATAGGAGGCGCTCGAGGGATATTCTGAGGATGACAAAATCTCATCTCTCAAATTTTGTGGGCATCCTCACGGGGCACTGTCCGCGGGGTATACATGCCGTGAGACTCGGAATCATTTTGAGTCCTTTTTGCGTCAGCTGTATGGATGATGAGGTGGAATCATCTCAGCACCTGCTCCTCAGCTGCCCAGTTCTCGTGGGACTAAGATTCAAGCATATTGGTTCTCACTTTGTTTCTGCGCCTGCTGATATAGCAGTTATTGAAAACAAAAATCTGATGAAATTCTTCAGCAACATAAAGAGGTTAACACAACCGTAGACTGGTCACCGTTCGTAGTCCACATACACTCAACCTTCCCCATCCCTTTCCCTTTCGTCCACTTTTTTCCTTCACCTCTTCTCCCCCTCTTGCAATGGTATCACAAAGGATGAACCAAACTTCTTCGTCCAAGTGGGTCCACTCTCTGAGCAACCATCACTACCTAACCTAACCTACAGAACATTGATTGAAAATTTTTGACGGCCAAAGGCGGAGCAGAATCTTAGTTTGTGGTTTCAACAAGATGGAGCAACTGCGCATACTGCTAGGCAAACTATGGACCTGCTGCGTAGTGGTAGTAGGTCTTATTCGGCCCACCCTGTATAATTGGCGCTTACACACTTTTTGGGTGTTTAGGCGAGCTCTTTCTCCTATTTGTGGTGTGCGTCTCTGTGTGGTTTCATAAATGGGGGAACCTGCAGTATTAAGCCGACCCCAAACTGCAGATATTTTTTTATGAAGAGCTTTTCATGGCAGAAATACACTCGGAGATTTGTCACTGCCTTCCGAGCGCCGACTGATATTAGAAACAACTTTTTCTTCATTTTGGTGTTTCACGGAGATTCGAACCTACGTTTTCCCGAATTCCAAGCCATTCGGCTACGGGCGTCGCTCTAGTATACTAATATTTAAAAATTTATATTTCAAAGTCGAGCATATTTGTAACAAAATCAACATTAAAATAAACGAAAACTTTTTAGTAAAATTTAAAAATTGTGAAAGTAATGCAAGCAACAAAGCCTCTAGTAATGTCAAAGTAAAATTTTACTATCAATTCATTCTACCTAACGTTATAACAAAAGTCAAAGAAAATTTGAATACAACTTTCGAATACAATTTCCAATCAGTGACTAAACTAATCGCTTTGTTACCCAAGTGAGCAAAAATAAATCTGAAAGCTAGAATTTTTCTATACCGGCAAATAAAAACAACAAAACTTGCTGGACTAGTTCAACACACATTGTAACCAATAAGAACTTTAAGTGCATACTCACTGCACCAAACGTTGAAAAACAAATAAGACCGAAAGAGGAATTATCAAAAGAAAAACAAAAACCACTAGTGCAGTGTCAATCAACAATAGAGCCTGGCTGTGCTAAGCTCTACCAATACGAATAAACCACCTTTTATAGAAACAGCTTCAAATCAACCTCTTTTAGAATGGGATAAAACTATAAAAGGTCCACAATAGAGATGTTTTAATAGAAACAAAAAACCATATCCAAGCAAACAAATTACTTACTCTAACCGCCTTAACTAACGATATAAAAATAAAAATCACTGAAAGCAAAACTTTAAACTATACGAAAGGGGTTATATACTGCAATGGGTTACGCGGCATACCTGAAAACAAAATTCTAGAGGAAATAAATATCCAAAATGTGTATCAAGTGGAAAAAATACTTAAAAATAGTGAAGAAAACTGAATCATTACAGGTCTAGTAATCTTGACATTTGCCGCGACTTAACTACCTCTTGATATTCGCATTGGTTATGAAAAAATTACTATACGCCCGCATATACCCCGACCTCTCGGATGCAACAATTGTTTTAATTATGGACACACCTCTAAATACTGCAATCACAATAAAATCTGCCCCTTCTGTACTAAAGGCTCTCATTTAAATAAAGATTTAGGCGAACAATGTCTTAACCCAAAAACGTGTACAAATTGTTTAAAATCCAATTTAAGCCCAACTAACCCTGCTGCTATCGATAAGAAGTGTCCAATTTTTTTTAAACAACAGCATATAAAGTTGACAACAAAACTGCGTACACAATCTATCAAGAGCATCATACACATGCTCAGGCATCTTACGCCTCAGTCGCTGCCCCCCAACCTTTGGTGACAGAACACAAGCAAAATCAGCCACTCCCAACCGCATCATTACAACATAACCAGTACAACAACAATACGTACACACTGGAACGAATCATTAGCACATATAGAGACGTCATGATGGATATTGAAGGTGATATAAACCCACCTGCATCTTTATTGAAAGTAGCCCCTAAAGCCGCTACAAATAGTAACACTAAAATCTTCCCTAGGAACACATCACGTAGAATCATTACACAATTAAAAAACAAAAACAAAGCAAGTACCAAAACCAATTCTCCAAAACCAAAGAAAGCAACTTTAAGTGAAGAAGAGGACAGCGACGCGCTCATGAGCGACATATAAATTTAAGACCTATCAATATACTATACATACATATATATCTAACTTACATTTTTAATCTTACGTACATATATCATATCGTATATCATCACCCTATTTATAGCTTACTTATACTACATATAACTGTTTAACTCAAAATCCAGATTTTGTTGCTCATATTCATATACCTAAATTCCTATTCTTTAACTATGACTCTTAAAGTACTACAATGGGATATCAGAGGCTACACTAATAATTATAATGAGCTTCTATTGCTAATAAAGAAACATAATATCAAAGTGATACCATTACAAGAAACACACATTCAACTTAACTCACCTATTCCCATACCAATAAACTTCTCCGTACACCACCTCAATGCCTCCAACTCTTGCGGTGGAGTGGCAATTCTCCTACAAAAATCAATTGAGCACCAGTCCATATCAATGAATAACGTTTTTGATGCTATTGCAGTTAAAATCTTCTCACAAAATCAATTTACACTAGTCTTTACATATATTCCACCGAATAAAAATTTTAACCTAACCAACCTACAAAGCGTTCTTGAAATCCTACCAAATTCGTTATGGGCGATGTGAATACTAGGCACCCCGACTGGGGATCTACCCTCACAAATCGTAGAGGCAGAACTCTAGCAAATTTCATCTCTCAATCCAGCTTTATTATTCTAAACAATAACACCCCAACTCATTTCAGCCACACATATAGACATCTCAATCTGCTCACCAAATATCGCAAATATGTGGGAGTGACCACTTTCCCTTATAGTCTCCCTCTTCCACAACCACCAACCTAGTTTCCATACACAAAAACATTGATTTATAACAAAAAAAGCAAATTGGGAATCATATAGATTAAATGCTCTGAATAACTGCAGTAGCCGTTCTGTAGCACATAATATAAACAAAGAAGCTGCGAATATAAACAAAATTACATGCATCAAATTACACATGCATCTATTCCCAAATCTGACCTAAACAGATTCAAGCATAATGTTCCATGGTGGATTTTAATATTACAGGAATTGCGTGATAGTTTTTCTTGCTGGTGCATTTTGAAGCGAAACATTAATCAAGGTACTATAATGTGATATAAAAAAGCTAACGCCATCTTTAAAGTTATCAAAAAGAATATCAATGAAAAAATTTAAATCCTACCTTCCAACAGAAAATATATGGTCTAATATAAGACGTTTTTGAGGATTCAAAATAAGCCATGAAATCCACTGCTTAAATATCCCCAACCCACAGTACCCCAACCTTACAGACCGAAAGGAGATAGCAGATACTTTTTGTTCCCACTGGTCCAACTATTCCACTGATATCAATTTTCCAGTTTTATTCCAAGAGAGTAAGCACGCATCCCTCAACAGGCACTTCCCATCAACCACTGACAATAAAGCTTTAGAAATTGAAAAAGACATAAACCTCCTTTAATTGAAATCTGTTTTACTTAAACTTAAAGGTATAACGCCCGGGCTAGACTACAAAACAAGTATACTAATCCCTATATTAAAACCTTCATCTAATAAAACCGAAATAAACTCATACCCTCCAGTTTCTTTAAACGCATGCTGCTCCAAAGTCCGCGATAAAATTATAGCCAATATGTTATGGTGGTTTGTTAGTAATAACAAACTCTTTCATGATAACCAGGTTGGCTTCAAGCCAGGTAAGTAAGTAACTGATGCTTTACTATATGTAGACCATCAAGTTGCGGCCGCCCTATCTGCAAGAAAACACATATCTATTATATTTCTCGATTTCGCTAAGGCATATGACAAAATCGGTATCCACTCTATACTAGATCAATTGATAGAATGGAAAGCCGGACCACATATATGTAAATATATAAAGAAAATTATGACTCATAGAAAAAATTGTGGTCGAAGTAAACAATGCCTTTTCCGATACACTTACACTACATAACGGTATACCGCAAGAATTGCCTCTTTCAGTGCTTCTCTTTTAATAGCGTACAATTAGTCCAGTCAAAAGAGACAAAAAAAATAGCCAACTAAGTAATTTTAGGAGTATGCGAGTTTATGGTTTTATTATGTAAAACCCATCACTGTGAACGTAAATTTGAGTTTTCGGGGTCGGGGGTTGTGTCCCGCGGCCGCCATCTTGGAAATAAGGGTGCAACTGGTTTTTTGCGTTTATCTCGTGAATTCCGAAAGTTACGAACATTTTGTAAAATACTTTTTTGTAGACAATAATATTATCTACAACTTTCATTCAAAACTTTTTATTGTAATGGACTATGAATAAGTTCGTGCGGTTTTTTTTCGAAATTTGAAACTTTATTGACGTAAAATGGTTACAAATTTAATATTCAAAGTATTGTCCATCGCTTACTACTACTTTTTCCCATCTTTCTGGCAATTCACGGATTCCCTTTGTGAAAAATTCGGTCGGTTTTGCCGCAATCCACGAATCGATCCATTTTTTTGACTTCATCGTAATTACGGAAGTGCTGGTCAGCCAGGCCATGTTGCATCGATCGGAAGAGATAGTAATCGGATGGCGCAAGGTCTGGACTATACGGCGGGTGGGGTAGGACATCCCATTTGAGCGTTTCTAAGTATGTTTTGACCACTTGTGCAACATGTGGCCGAGCATTGTCATGTTGCAAAATAACTTTGTCGTGTCTATCGGCGTATTGCGGCCGTTTTTCTCGCAGTGCTCGGCTCAAACGCATCAATTGTCGTCGGTAGACATCCCCCGTAATCGTTTCATTCGGTTTCAGTAGCTCATAATACACAACACCCAGCTGGTCCCACCAGATACACAGCATAACCTTCAGGCCATGAATATTCTGCGCCGACGTCGATGTTGAAGCATGGCCAGGGTATCCATACGTTGCCCGACGTTTTGGATTGTCGTAATGGACCCACTTTTCATCGCCAGTCACAATTCGATGCAAAAAAACCCTTTCTTTTGTGCCGTTGAAGCAGTTGTTCGCATGCCATAAAACGGCGTTCAACGTCTCTTGGCTTCAATTCATACGGCACCCAATGGCCTACCTTTCGGATCATTCCCATGGCTTTTAAACGTTTGGAAATGGTTGATTGATCAACTCCCAAAGTTTTTGCAACCTCTTCTTGCGTTTGAGCCGGATCTTGATCGAGCAATTCCTCCAATTCGGTATCCATGAACTTTGGCGGCGCACCCTCGCGTTCTTCGTCTTCCAAGCCAAAATCACCACTTTTAAAGCGTGCAAACCACTTCTGGCACGTTCGCTCAGCTAGAGCATGCTCACCATAAACTTCCACCAAGATACGATGACTTTCGGCTGCTTTTTTCTTCATATTAAAATAATGAAGAAGAATTCCCCGCAAAAACACATTATTTGGCACGAAATTCGACATTTTCAAGTGTGGTAAAAATATTGTTGTTTACGCTTCAAATAAAAAACTTATACTGACGTTTGTGCCTTACGACAGTAGCTCTCCAATGAATGTTTGGAAATGTGGATCGATGGAATAATAATCAAGTTACGCCATCTGTTGTAAAACCGCACGAACTTATTCATAGTCCTATTAAAATTAATAATAAAAAAGTTATAAACAAAATTACGCGAAAAATTAAGGGATGAATTGTTTTAAAGCGTAATAACTTCTTTTTTATAGATTTTATGGAAAATATACTTAAGAGCTTTTTTATAGAGCATTCTTTTGTGAACATTTTTGTCTATACGTTTTTTCCGCTATCTTTATTTAGTCGTATGATTTGGAGCTGCTAAGCGGAGCAACCAATACATTAGCGAAGCGCGTACATGATTACACAGGCCGACAAAATTTAACCAACATTCAGACCCAGAAACCAGACTATATATTTCCGAAGGTTTATGATGCGCTGAATCCAAATCTGGCCTCGGAATTGCTCTATCTGCTCTGGTTTTGGAGATATCCTAATCTAAAAGTGCAAAAAACACCATTTTTGCCCATATTTGAGGTTATGTAGCCTTGCAGATGTTTTCTTTCACCAAAGTTAAAGGATGGCATCTTTAAATACAAGCCTTCTTTTTTCAAATGGCGTTTTGTTTGCTCAAATATCATTTTTTTCGCAGAGATATCGCATTTTGAAATTTTCATGTTTCTAAATTTTCCTACACCTGAAAATCGATTAAGATAACATAGACATGATATAGTCGATCACTAATTTTCTTGGGTTTGAGGGCCTGAAATATATGGATTAATAGTATGTAAATTTGGAGTTTGTGGGTAAGCCTGCTTGCGGTTAAGTGGGTTAGCCTGCTCGCGGTATGATAGGGGTGGTTTCTAGGGGTTAGGGCTGTGTGTGACTCGGTACCCAAAGGTTAGATAGTGTAGGGGTGTGGTGAGTCAGCACACTTATGATGTGAGACAAAATTTTAAGAAAAATAAGACTCAATTCAAGAAAATTAGTAATCGACTATATCATGTCTATGTTATCTTAATCGATTTTCAGGTGTAGGAAAATTTAGAAACATGAAAATTTCAAAATGCGATATCTCTGCGAAAAAAAAATGATATTTGAGCAAACAAAACGCCATTTGAAACAAGAAGGCTTGTATTTAAAGATGCCATCCTTTAACTTTGGTGAAAGAAAACATCTGCAAGGCTACATAACCTCAAATATGGGCAAAAATGGAGTTTTTTGCACTTTTAGATTAGGATATCTCAAAAACCAGAGCAGATAGAGCAATTCCGAGGCCAGATTTGGATTCAGCGCATCATAAACCTTCGGAAATATATAGTCTGGTTTCTGGGTCTGAATGTTGGTTAAATTTTATCGGCCTGTGTAATCATGTACGCGCTTCGCTAATGTATTGGTTGCTCCGCTTAGCAGCTCAAAATCATACGACTAAATAAAGATAGCGGAAAAAACGTATAGACAAAAATGTTCACAAAAGAATGCTCTATAAAAAAGCTCTGGAGTATATTTTCCATAAAATCTATAAAAAAGAAGTTATTACGCTTTAAAACAATTCATCCCTTAATTTTTCGCGTAATTTTGTTTATAACTTTTTTATTATTAATTTTACAATAAAAAGTTTTGAATGAAAGTTGTAGATAATATTATTGTCTACAAAAAAGTATGTTACAAAATGTTCGTAACTTTCGGAATTCACGAGATAAACGCAAAAAACCAGTTGCACCCTTATTTCCAAGATGACGGCCGCGGGACACAACCCCCGACCCCGAAAACTCAAACTTAAGTTCACAGTGATGGGCTTTACATAATAAAACCATAAACTAGCATACTCCTAAAATTACTAAGTTAAATCTTCTTTTGACTGGACTAAATAATTATGCACAATATCCCTTCACAAAGAAATTTCCTTTTGCGCTTACGCCGATATTAGGACTGGCTTAAACTCCCTATTTGAAGACAAAATTGGTGTAACTACTCCGGTATATCACTCTCATTATACAAATGCAAACATTTACATATCTGCGGTAAAAAAGAATGCATGTTCTCCATCCATTGCAACACCATCCAAATAATAAATGTAGCAAATTTAAGATTATTAGGAGTAATATTCGACAAAAGATACAATTAGAATGCACATATAACTCTTCTACAAAAAGTCCTACCACAACGACTAAATATATAGTATGTAATTAAGTGCCTATCTAGCTGGAAATTTAGTTGCAATTCGGCAGCTCTCATAGAAATCTCAAACGCTATATTAATATCTAAAATAGACTTTGATCTGTACCTTTACGATTATGCAGCCAAGCACGCCATAAACAAAATTAAAACTATTATCAACGCATCCATGAGGGCTGCACTAAGAGCATTTAGAACTACCCCGTCAACAATATACGTTTTCGAAGCTGATATACCCCCACTAGAAGCTAAAAGAGACTTTCTTTTAAATAAACTGGTCAAAATTCTCATACACAGTTATAATAAACCGCTTTTCAAAATTGTTCAAACATATAAAAGAAAGAAACTACCTAAAAGAATCCCTTCAGCAGTTAGCAAAATTATTCTGAACAGTAAAAAATTCCATATTCCATTTCTTCCCCTTAAACCTATACCAGGACTCAAACCTCAATGGTTGTATAGAAATATCATACTTCGCTCAATACTGAACTTCGTAAATACCAAAAAACTGATACACCCATTATAATATACCATCAAAGGTTTGCCTATATAAAAAAAAATCTCAGTATCCATACTTTTCTATTCTCAGACGGTTCACAAGTCAACAACATTACCGGAGTGGGCGTTAGCACTGAGACTGAAAACGTTCATATATCCAATTTACCAACATATAGCTCGGTCTACACGGCGGAATTAATCGCCATTAAATCTGCTATCGATCTCCTTAAAAATAAATAAAAAAATTAAACCAGTCTAACGGTTAGACGGGATAGAAGTGAAACCTTCCGTAAAACAAACTGAGAGAGAATGAGACGAAAGCAGCATTAGGGGCGGGATAATTATAGGTTCATTATAATATTGCTATAAAGTTCATATTTTATTTTCTTCATTTTATTATTATTCATCCTCAATGTTTTCAATTTCAACAAATGATACGAGTGGCTTATGATAGCTAAAATATGATACAAATGCTTTGGTTTCGATGTTGTCAAAAAAAAATACCCAAACGGACCGAAGAAACAGACTTACAAATTTCTTCCATTTTCGTCTACTTGTATTCATATAAAAATTGATGTCTCTTCCCACCAAAGCTAAATGTATTAGTACATTTCTTCTTGTATCTATTCAAGGCCGAAATCCCGGCGGTACTGCAATACCGGGCCAACCCGTGGCAGAGGTGGAGCAAGCCCCTAAAACACTCCGCCCATTCCCAAAAATCAGTTTAACATTTGTTGTCCTCCGACGGAGGATCTATCAGATGTTAAGCTGATAAGAACAGATACCACACTACCTAGTCAATCGATTTTCTAATAAACCTTTTGAGAATTACACGCTCACAAAAATTAATGTACGAAATATTTATACCGATTCACTTAAACTGACTTTCAGCATCTAAACCAAAAACTATTATGAGCGTCGTAACGCGTATAATACACACAGATACCACACTTTGATCTTAGGCATAAGGCCGAGAACCGATAACCATACACAACCAACAAACTACCTAGTCAATAGATTTTCTAATAAACCTTTTGAGAATTACACGCTCACAAAAATTAATGTACGAAATATTTATACCGATTCACTTAAACTGACTTTCAGTATCTAAACCAAAAATAGAAAAGCAAAAAACTGTTTTCAATAAATAATCAGAAATGTCCTACAATGCAAATTTCAAAAAAAAAAAAAAAAATTCCATTTTCGTCTACATGCATTCATATAAAAATTTATGTCTCTTCCCACCAAAGCTAAATGTATTAGTATATTTCTTCTTGTATTTATTCAAGGCCGAAATCCCGGCGGTACTGCAATACCGGGCCAACCCGTGGCAGAGGTGGAGCAAGCCCCTAAAACACTCCGCCCATTCCCAAAAATCAGTTTAACATTTGTTGTCCTCCGACGGAGGATCTATCAGATGTTAAGCTGATAAGAACAGATACCACACTACCTAGTCAATCGATTTTTTAATAAACCTTTTGAGAATTACACGCTCACAAAAATTAATGTACGAAATATTTATACCGATTCACTTAAACTGACTTTCAGCATCTAAACCAAAAACTATTATGAGCGTCGTAACGCGTATAATACACACAGATACCACACTTTGATCTTAGGCATAAGGCCGAGAACCGATAACCATACACAACCAACAAACTACCTAGTCAATAGATTTTCTAATAAACCTTTTGAGAATTACACGCTCACAAAAATTAATGTACGAAATATTTATACCGATTCACTTAAACTGACTTTCAGTATCTAAACCAAAAATAGAAAAGCAAAAAACTGTTTTCAATAAATAATCAGAAATGTCCTACAATGCAAATTTCAAAAAAAAAAAAAAAAATTCCCTTTTCGTCTACATGCATTCATATAAAAATTTATGTCTCTTCCCACCAAAGCTAAATGTATTAGTATATTTCTTCTTGTATTTATTCAAGGCCGAAATCCCGGCGGTACTGCAATACCGGGCCAACCCGTGGCAGAGGTGGAGCAAGCCCCTAAAACACTCCGCCCATTTCCAAAAATTAGTTTAACATTTGTTGTCTTCCGAAGGAGGATCTATCAGATGTTAAGATGATAAGAACTGATACCACACTACCTAGTCAATAGATTTTCTAATAAACCTTTTGAGAATTACACGCTCACAAAAATTATTTATATCAACATACAATATAACGCTTCGTAACTAAATAACTTTTAGGCCAGCGACGACAGCATGGCGCGGTAGCCGAGCGACTAGCAATGTGAGCTTCCGATCCAAAATCCTTGGTTCGAATCACAAGAAAAAATAAAAGTTATTTTTATTTAGTTCGTCGCTACGTTTATATCAACATATAATATAACGCTTCGTAGCCAAGAGGGTCGCTTTTTCGTTTCACTCCCAACGATTCTAAAAACCTGGAAAATGAATGTATTTTAACCGGATAACTCAGTTTCTCTTCATAATTGGTCAGGGAATAACAACCAATTATGAAATAATTAATTTTTTTGTATTAACTATTTTTTATAGAACCCCAAAAAGCCCCCATAAAACGAAAATCTAAGAAAAAATCGGAAAACAATATTTTATATTACTTTTATGATATTTTTTTTACGAAACTTTGTACACATGTTTTTGGAGGTGATAGAAGTAACATAGGGTACCATCAGCGAGGTGGATAGGGTTTGAGATATAGGTCAAAACGTGGACCCAGGTAACCTTCGGATGTGTATGTACAATATGGATATCAAATGGAAGCTGTTGGTGAATGCTTTAGTTCAGAGTATTCCTCATGCCGCTCCGTGACTAGGGTCTCGAGATAAAGACCAAAACGTGGACCCTAGAATGTGTTTGTACAATATGGATATCAAATTGAAGCTGTTGGTGAATGCTTTAGTACAGAGTATTTTTCATGCCGCTCCGTGACTGGGGTCTCGAGATATAGGTTGTTATTCCCTGACCAATTATGAAGAGAAACTGAGTTATCCGGTTAAAATATATTCATTTTCCAGGTTTTTACATGAAATCTACGAAAAAGTATTTTTTTCCCATGCAAAATACATGGGATATTTCAAAGCCCCGGCGGCACCATTAAATATGGTCTGATTAAAAAAAAAAAAAATACGGGTCTTTTTATTTTTCATTCTTTACTATTTTGGGGGGCGGCAGCATACAAATTTTTTTTGGACCACCCTAGTATGTATGTATATTTGTATATGAAAACAATAATGCACTAGTGCAACAGCATCTTCATTTCATATGTACACACGTATCTACATATGCATGTATGCCCAAATAACCTTGACTTATGTATTTACACATGTCTCAGCACATCACAAAAAGTCAAATATAAATACGTAGTAGTGAAAAGCTTGTATGAAATTGGCATTCCGCCGTATCTTCTCAGGATATTAAGGAGTTACTTCTCTGATAGAGAACTGATGTATTAGAGCAGTGCTGGAACAAAAAATGTACAAAGTTACTGCTAACATAGGTGGTCCTAAGTCAACTAGGAGAAAATTGCTGGCAAATGTGGCCCCTTCAGTCACCCTGTATGCAGCCCCAGTTTGGGCAAATACGGCGAAACTGAAGGATAACAAAAGGAAGCTATTGTCTGTATATAGGCTAAGTGCCCTAAGGGCATGTTGCGGCTACAGAACAATATCGGATGACGTGGCGTTTGTCATAGCTGGTATGATACCAGCGGACATTCTCGCGAGTGAAATGAAGCGAGTCTATGACAGATGTGCAGCGGATGCCGAAATAAATAAAAGAGCGATGAGAAAAGAAGAGCGGCTTGCGTCACTAACAAGGTGGCAAGACCGATGGAATACCTCCAGTAAAGGGCGACGGACTTATAAACTGATTCCCGATTTGCGACCATGGCTAAATCGGAGTCTTGGAGATACAACCTACCATGTGAAACAGTTCCTTTCTGGACATGGAAGTTTTAGGAAATACCTGCATTGGCTCGGGCATGATGACAGCCCCTACTGCCCTGTGTGCATCAATGTAGAAGAAGACGTGGAACATGCCAGTTTCCACTGCCCACGTTTTATAACAGGAAGAATAATTCCAAGTGCAACTGAGGTAGTCGGCTTCATGTTACAATCGGAAGAAAAGTGGGAGGAGGTAGCTGCATTCGCTACTAGAATTCAAAAAAAGCTCAGATACATTGAGCAAATGAGACGCATTAGCCGATAGACATTGACGAAGCTATATAGCTAACCAGCCCTGCGAAGTAATACGTTGAAGCAGTTCCGCAGGGAGAGTGGTGGAGGAGACGGAATTCAAGGGTTTAGTACGTAGGTGTACTGTTTTGCAAGTCCAGACAGTATGAAAATTACTGACTGCGCGTGGTGCCGAATGAGGTGTACCCTAAGCAAGCAGTATGAATCGTGCATGCCCTCTAAGTTGACGGTATCTATGAAAGATTCCCCCTTCGTTAACAAAAAAAAAAATACGTACTAATGAACAAATTTCTTCCAAGTGCTGCTCTAAAGTATATGCAGGTGTGTATGTATATATACCTACTTTATGCCTTAGCATACATATGCACATAAATACCTACTTGCCCTCTCAACTTCCTAATAAATATTTGTATTCATATGTAAGTATTTACATCCATGCACGTTCAAACATACATGTATATAAGTTTTCATATTATAATTAATTTGATGTTTTTAAAAAATAGTTAGAGCTTTTAGCTCTTCTTTATTTCACTTCAAACTTCAGACTGACTATACTTTTTCAATACTTTCTTATTACACCTTATTTGCCTAATTAAACTTATTACTAAGTATGATAAATGCTATGTTTGCATTCCCATTAGTAGGTATATAGGTATGTATGTACATAAATGGTTTGTTTGCATTCCCATTGGTAAGTACGATACGAATAGGTTTGCATTTCTGTTGGTAAATACGATACGAATGCCTTTGCATTTCCGGCACGCTTTATTATTTTATGCTGACCTAATGTCTGTTTACAATTTTGTTAGTACCGAGTTCACTCGAATTCTTGGGAAAGTAATAAATTGAATTTACTGGTGTTAACTCCTCCGCCTTTAAAAACGGGCGTCCTCGTTTGTCTACACATGGTGGGGGATTGATTGGTCCACCCGTGGAAGCGGTTCAGATTGCTCGTGATGCTTCAGAATTAGTTTTTGCAACGGAATGTTGTTTTCGATGTTAAGAATGTACTTGTCGGTTAATTTTGATTTCTTCTTTAGCTTTAGCCTGATAGCCAAAATTGCATTATGATTAGAATGGTACCAGATATTCCGAAATTTGCCAAAGATGCTGTTAGTCCTTTACTTTCGAGATTCTGAAGATTTTTTATGTTTTTCAAGTGAAGTTCCTTCAACATTTCAATGCTTAATATTTCTTCTTCCGCTGTTCTTATAGCGCTTGATTGTTATATCGCAGGAAGGGGCTTGCTGCCTGAATATGTTTGGTTATTGTAATTGTAGAATTGCGGTATTGTAAACAAAAGAGCCGGATAGATTGACATCTTCCTGGCCTATGTGAACTATTACTTTGTATTGATTGAGAAGTATGACATCGGCGAAAATTTCTTCGACTGTTGGAAAGTGCTGGTTGTTTATTAAAATGCAAGTAAGTGGAAGGCTTTTTAGTAAATGCGGAATACAGGAGGACAATATTTTTTTGTACAAATTTTAATTTCATTATGCTTTACACAATTATTTTTCATGCCGAAAACTTTATCTTTAAATACTAAAATTTTCCCAAAATTTAATTTAAATATATATATTTTTCCCTTTTTAAGTGTTTTAATTGATAGAGATTCACATAAACTTTCATCAGTTAATGGGATATCAATTAGATATAAAATCATTGAGTTATTTGAAGCAATTTTCACATTTGCAGATTCTTCAACATTACTAAAGGGAATTTAATCTTTTTCAAAAATTTCTTTTATTATTTTCATTTCAATATGGTTGGCGAAAATCCTCGTAGCTAGTTCCTCCCCATGGGCGCCGACTGGGCAATGGGCACCACTAGCTGCATTGCATGAGGTTAGGCTTAACCAGGTCTACCTGAGTGCAATGTGGATCGTTGATGTCTAGTTAGGATCGATGCATGAGCTCTCCTTCCTCTCCGCGGTGACTAACTCTATATGTTATAATATCCCAAGGTGTGGTCGGGGGGCTAATACAAAGATCATTGCTAATGACGTTCCTGGCAGCTAGGAATAAAACGCTATGGCTTTGAGATCCCTGAAAGAAAAACTCATATGGAGGTAGACGAGGAAAACACGCGGCTTAGGATATTACCCCAAACGTCGGTGGGAGAAGAGGCTGCTACCACCGACGGGCACAGTGAAGATTTAAGCTGGGTCGCCAGCGGCCACACCTCTACTCTAACGGGAGCAGTTGCTACTGCCAACACAAACACAAACACAAAAAACGAAATCGCTATGCAACATGTGGGTGCCATAGTTCAAGTAGACTCGGAATAGCCTGGAAATCTCAGCTAGCGTAAATACCGCAGAGAAGACGCTTTACATAGCTCTCCGGTAAAACTCGATGGTGCCATTTCTGACAGTACGAAAATACCTAGAGTAAAGCCAAGTAAGGAGGGGATGAAAGCTAAGTCGCGATACAAAGCAGCGGTCAAGATCTGCGACCGACTTGGTGGCATGGCCAATCTGACGCAAGCAGCAGCGGAAAGACTGGCATGGGCTAGGGAGGAAGTAGGAAAAGGCCGTGCATATTTTGCAACACCTGCTGGATATTCCGCATCGAACCCAAACTTCTCCAACAAGGTAGAGGAGCAAATGGCCTTAAAGAGGCAGCGATATACGGAAAGCGAAAGGAAGACAAAAAGAAGGTGCAAAGGCCGCTGTAAAGCTAATCGCAACGCACTCAACCAGATACCGTGAAAAACCATCCACATCTAAAGCAGCGGCGGCAGTCAGTGAGTTAGCCAAGAAGCACTTGACCGTGGCGCTTACTGATCGCAGTAACCCGTTAGGACGAATGACGCAGGAGCAATGGAAGGTAGTTGAGATGAGACTACTGGAGGCCTTGTTCGCCAAAATTGACGCTGATCCAAGCGCAACAATGCCTACATTTGATGGAACAGGTTGGATCAGCGGCGTCTAGATAATAAAGTGTAAAGACGATCCCACTCTCATATGGGTTAAGGAAGCGGCCTATGGGAAGGGCATCTCTTGAAATCGAGGATCGGAGTTGCACACCAACAATACCGAAAGCCAAGGTGCTGATACCGCGCACGGTCAATAGAGAGTAGGTCTTAAAACTCCTGCAACGACAAAATACGGATGTTCCTAGCAAGTGCTGATGGAGGCCAAAACTACATCATCCAAATTAATAAAACAGCGGAGGACATCTTATATGCAAGGTTTGGGAAAATGGCGTGGGGTATTGGTAGCGTGTATCTTCGCCTCAAAAAACGCAGCCCAACAGACATTAATGAAAACACGCTGGAAACTGGGGAGGTGGAGAAGGATCTCGGCATAGAAGACATCCTCGAAACCACCCTAATTCTACAAGAAGTGAAGGAGGGTGAGCTGGAGCAGGCATCCAACCCCTTGAAGGAGCCGAATCCTGATACTGAAGGTTCTTCAAATAAATCTTAAATAAATGTAAGGAAGCCTCAGTTGAGCTTCTTCAGAATCTAGAAGGGGCCAACTACGATATGGCTCTGGTCCAGGAACCATGGATTGGTTCGGAAAACCTGGTGTCTGGACTAGGCTCACCAAACTACAGTACTTACTTCCCGATCGCTACAAACAGGGTAAGAGCAGTGATACTCGTTAAGAAAAGTGTATGCTCCTACTTTAATTCTAATCTCTCCACAGATGACCTGACAGTTGTAACAATCCAGGACTGCAAGAATAAAGTTTTACTTTTCGGGTCCTGCTACATGTCACACGAAAGGGAGGCACCGCTGGACGAGCTTCAAAATTTGGTCAAGGAAGCCGAGGGCAAGAAGCTAGCGCTTTTCGTAGGGTCCGATGGAAACTCCCAACATACCATCTGGGAAAGCTCCGACATAAGCGATAGATTTATTTTATTTTACTAAGTAGCCTTGCAGTAGCAAACCATGGGGAGGAACCAACATATAGTGGGCCCACCTCGAAAAATGTTCTAGACTTAACCTTTACGAATAACCTTACGATGGTGGAAGATTGGAGAGTGTTATTAACGCCTTCCTTCTCCGACCACAGATACATACATTTCAGAACAACTTTCACGCCCAAGCTAAAGAGCAATACCTTCAGAAATCCTAGAAATACAAACTGGAATTTGTTTAGGAAATTGCTAAGCAAAAACCATTGAGACCTCGTAGGTTCAGCTCTTATGTTAAACTGGAAGAAGTATTAGAACGGTGACAAACGCGCAGACCTTGCAGATCGTGGAAAGACTTCAGTGGCAGTATAGAAATTACAAATGAAGCAGCTAGGATCAGGAAACTGTTATCGAAACATTCCACCACGCCCAATTTAATTCGCAAAACTAACGGAGACTGGACTGATAGTTCTGAAGAATCCCTACAAGATCTAGTCACCACGCATTTTCCAGGATGCATAGACTACTCAGATCACGATCCCTTGAGAGATAACGTAGCACACATCACGGAAGAGTTTATTACAATCCAAAAAAATAGAATGGGCGATGAGCGATCTTTTGGTAACATGGTTAAAAGCGATATACACAGAATGTCTGAGGCTAAACTATACACCTGTTATCTGGAGAGAAGCAAGGGTTGTATATATACCGAAAACTAGTATGAACAACCCGTAGGAAACAACCCAACTCTCAAAGGACTATAGGCCCATTAGTTTGACCTCATTTCTTCTGAAAACGCTTGAGAAAATCCTTGACGCACACATCAGAGAAAAGATGACAGACTTCATGTCTAAGGCACAAAACGCATATATTGTACTAAGGGCAGATCCACAGAGACTGCGTTACACTTACTAGTGTTAGTTATAGAGAAAGCTCTAGCTTACAAGGAATATGCTTTAGGAGTATTTCAAGAAATTAGTGGTGCATTCAACAATGTGTCGAGAGATGCCATTTTAAGGCGCTTAAACACAACGAATACAGAACCCGCTATTTATTCATGGATAAAGAACCTGTTAGGTTGTAGAATAATAAGGGCGGAATGGGACGAAGCTAAACTCACTAAAGTAGAATGCGAGGGTACGCCACAGGCGGTGTTCTATCGCTACTCGCTGTTAATGAGTTACTAAAGAAATTTGAAGGTACGGGATCGAAACTAGTAGCATATGCAGATGACATAGCCATATTAGTGACAGGCAAATAATACCTTAACAACGTGAGTGAGATAATGAATAATACACCCGGCGCAGTGCACCAATGGACAACACAGCCAGGCCTAGGGATAAATGCTGATAAAACGGATATGATACTTTTTACTAGAGTGTACAAGATCCCCTACTGGCAACCCCCGAAGCTAAACGACGTGGAATTAACTCTTAAAAACCACACAAAGTGCCTTGGAGTAATTCTGGATAGTAAACTATCATGGAAGCACAGTATATTAGGGAGAAAGAAAAAGGCCAGTAACGCACTATACGCATGCAAAACGATGCTGGGAGTTATATGGCGTCTATCTCCTGCTATAATGTATTGGTGCTACTTAGCTATAGTAAAGCCAATATTACTATACGGAGCACAACAGGTGTATTTAGAACTACTCCAACGGCAGCGCTTGAAAAAATACTCAACTTGTTACCGATTGATATTACGGCGGAATGCCTAGCAGCTAAATCCGCCGCAACAGGCGAATTTACCTGTAAAACATTCGGACATAGCTCAATAGGTATTAGTTTTAGGGTCCAAATGGACTATATGACTCCGAAATGCAGTTGGGTGAAGAAATTCCGGGATGGAAAAAAGGAATGAAACCTAACCCAAATACTCTTAATATATAATATTTACTAATGGCTCGAAAATGTTAGACGGAGTAGGGGAAGGGATCTACTGCGCAGAGCTAGGCATCAACAGCAATTTAAGCTTGCTGACCACTGCTGTATCTTTTAAGCAGAAGTCTTTGCTGTAGGTAAGGCTGCCGAAATAGCATTCGCAAGGAAATCAAGCAACTGCAAAATAAATATATACGTTGATAGCCAAGCTGCGATAAAAGCAATAAACTCATATGAAATTTCATCTAAAAATGTTCTAAGAAGCAGAGAAGCCATAGACAGATTAGACGCAGACAGACGGTTACATATCTATTGGGTACCCGGAAATAAGGGCATTGTAGGAAACGAAATTATAGATGAGATTGCCAAAAGCGCTGTTTATAGACAATTCGTACAAGAAAACGACATTTTTTTTTTTTGTCGGAACAACTAGCAAGTGCAGCACTCAGACATTAATTAAGTTCATTGTACTACACTTGGATTCCCTTTTAATTTTCTTTAAATCTACCCGATCTCCGAAGAAATTTGAGTAGATCTTGTGGTGCCAAGGAGCCAAGATGGTCGCTTCTTAACACATCAGTGCCAAAGACCTCAAACCTGATTCGGGCGAAGGCGGGACAGACACACAGGAAGTGGTCCGCCGTCTCATCCTCCTCTTCACAGGCTGGGCAGAGTACACTGTCTGAGATGCCCAACCTTTCCATGAGCTTCGCCCAGAAAAAGTGGCCCGTCATCAGTCCAACCAGCCGTCTGCACTCCCCTCTGCTTAATGACAGAAGGGTTTGCGACAGTCGATCGGACATGACAGGTAACATCAGTTTAGTCCATCTGCAGCCTCTCTCAGCCTGCCGAGCTCGCTTGTGGGTGGTAGTTACCCATTTGCTGACCGTGGCTGTGATGGACGCAGAAATGAGTGGCAAAATGGGCTCTGGGCGAAAGAAGAAAACGCCATACTGAAACCTTTAAATACGGAATACAAGAACATCGCTGCGGACATGCAAATACGGATAGATAGGAAGTGGAATAATCTAGCCACTTGCAAAACCACGAAAATCATGTGTACACAGAGTGCAGATAAAGACGTCAGATTCGTACTAGCTCTGTCTAGAAAAGAAAGCAGAACTATTGTAGGTATGCTGACAGGCCACAATTTGCTAGCGGCGCACGCATACAAGATAGGAGTTACAAACAATGATAGCTGCAGATTTTGCAATGAACTAGAAGGGAGGGAAACGCTAGAACACCTTCTATGTTCCTGCCCTGCATTAGCTAGAACCAGATTAAAATGCTTAGGAGCTTTACAATATGAGAAGTTAGAGTACCTCTCGGGTATAGAGCTCCAAAGTTTACTTATATTCGCAACAGACGCAGACTTATTACAAGATGTCTACTATAAAGAAACGTAAGGGTCTAGCTCCATCTGGTAACATTAAGGATCAATAGGTCTATGTGATGGCTTTCAGCCAGCCAGGTTTTTTATTAATTTCAATTTACTTACAGCAACATCATGTTGAATGCTATCATGATTTTTCAATAGTGCAACTATTTTGTTTGAAATCCCTGTAATATTATTAATTCTTCCATTCATTAACTTATTTATCATTACTTGTCTATCATTATTTTCAAGGACATTATTAATATTATTTTCTAATATTTTAAAGTCTTTATAGTCTAGACTTCCTGCCAGTCATTTCCAAGCAGATCCTAGGTCATTTAATGATCTTTTATTAACTTTTGATTTTCTAGGTTTTAATCTATTATATTTAGGAAATTTTGTATTTGTTTTACTTCGTTATTTAGGAAGGGGAGTAGGGAATCGGTAGCAATAATTTTATGTCTTATGCTATTGTTAAGATTGTCCAATATCCTTTGGTGTTCATTTATTGTCAATTGTATGAATAATTCTATAAGTTACGGACTGAATTTTGGTCTATCCTGTATTAAAAGTCGCTAATTTTGAGTTAGTATAGTCAAGTATCCTAAATTCGCCAGTGACTAGTGGCAGAAGTAATCTAAAAAGAAAAATATAAAATTTTGTGTGTCTTAATGTTGGTTTTGTGTACTGTTCGTCCTTTTTCAGTAATAACTATACTTGATTTTTCTTCTCTTACTATTCCCTTTTTATATCTAGCAGTGAGTTTTGAACCTAATCTTTTATTAATTCTTACGTAAATAACATCGCCTGGTGAATATGTTTTCATAGGAGTTATTTTTTTGTTATGCACTTCTAAATCTTTTTCCTGTTTTTTCTTAATTGCCTCTATGTTTTCTTTTCGTGAATTCTCATATTGCTCTGGGTTTGTAGAAACTCTTCTTCCGAAGAATGCTTTTATTGGTCGTTTTCCTATTGTAGAATGAATGGTGTAATTGTATTCATATACAGATCTATCTAAAAGTTCTGAAAAGAATCTATGCATTTTTTCAACTTTCAGACAACGCATAATTTCAGTAAAGGTTGAGTGAAATCATTCTACCTGTCCATTGACTGTACTTGTGTAAGGAGGTGCTTTATAAATTCGTATTTGTAACTGATCTTCAAGCACGAAAAATATCGAAACTGAATTCAAAGCTTTTTCATTATCTACTATTATAAATTTGGGTACGCCAAAGGCGAAAATTATCTGTCTTAATGAGTCTCTATTTCCTGTTTATCTTCTTCTGACAAATCTTCTTCTTAAGTTTGAGTAAAACGTATTTTAAATTTAGAAAAATTTAGTGGGTATATTTGTTGAATTTTTACGATGATTGGTTCCGATGTAAACTTGCCTTTTGTTACTAAAGGATTTAAGTATCGTTTGAAAATGGAAATTAGATTTTTGTCAGTGTAGTCATGCTGAATAAAAATATGTAATTATATGAAATGTGAGAAATGGAATCTTAAATTGATAACTATTTTCTTCGCCACTTAAGAGCCAAATATGATTCTTAAAACCGCTTATTGGTGCTTCTACTGCGGGAATAAGGTTATGTGCGGAACTGTCATTGCTATCTGTCAATGAATTATTGTGAGATATTTGTGGTAATCTTGAGAGTGCGTCAGCTACAACATTTGTTCTGCCTGGTTTATAGATTAACTCGTAGTTATATTCTTCTAGTCTAGCTTTCCATCTCTTCATTTTACTATGCTGTTATGGTTTCTATTGCTAGGGGCGAATGTGAGTAGTTGGTGATCAGTAAAAATCTTGATTTTTGCGGAGCCATAAAGATAGTTTCTTAAGGAATTTAGGGACCAGATTATCACTACCATTTCTCTTTCGTTCGCTGCGTAATGTTTTGCGGTCTTCGATAAAGTTCTAGAAATGCACGTTATTGGTTTGTCATTTTGTGACTTTCTCTTTAAATCGAGTACTGAAAATAATTTATTCTTTCCGAGTTCTGAAAGTACTCCATTTATTTCGGGGATTGGATATCTATCGGCTATTGTTACTGAATTTCGTTTCCTATACTCTATCACCATTCGGTATTTTTTCTCTCCTGACGCATCTAAGTTTTTTTGGTACTCCCCATACAGGTGAGTGGTATGGAGACCTAGATGGTCGAATAATACCGTCACGGAGATATTCCTCAATTTGCTTTTCTACCTGTTCTTTGGGGCACATTGGGTACGGTAGTTGGTAGTTCTAATTTCACCGGTCACTGTGGTAGTAAATGTCAACTTTTCGGCAGGTTCACTAAGGAGTGTCTAGTAATCAGCAGTCAGTCTTGTTAAAGTATCTTTTTGATATTTTGTTATATGGTCAGTACGTATGTCAATTTTGTTGATTGCCTGCATGATATGTTGTTTAATTGGAACTTTTACTGTGTTCTGAATTCTTATATATCTAGTCATGTTTTGTGTGAATTATGGCCGAAAGGGCTTTTAAACTGTCGTTTCTTAAAATTCCATGGAGAGATTTTAATGAAGGCAGAATAAAAAATTATATCTTTAGATCTGGTATTCCGAAAAGATTTACGTTTGTATAATGCGTTATTTTTACGTTACCACCGATAGAGTTCGCCAAGAATATATTGTCATTCGGAATTGGTTTGGGTACTATAGAATGTTGAATGTAATTTTTGTTAGAACCTGAGTCTTACACTCAAAATAAGGCAGTGAGGAGTTCGCTAGTCTAAAAAATGTATATCGGAAAGATCCTCAATAAAAGTTTCACTTTCTTGGTGGTCAAAATTATCTGTTTCATAATTATCGTTACATCCCTGATTTGGTTGGTCAGGATAACTGTAGTGTATTTCCTCAAATTGACCGTAGTTTTCTTCGTTAGGGTGAACTTCAGAATTTATACAGAAGCTCATTTGGAATTTGTTGGGCTTATCCCTAAAAAGGGACTCGGGGCTGGTCGATTTATGTAATTAAATCTTTGTGTTTGGATACTTGGTCAATATCCATTGGTTCAGGTTTTGGTAATGGTTTAGGTGCAAAAAGTCGAGGAGGAACTTGTTGCCATTTTTGGTTAAATATTTATGGCCGTGTATTGAAATTTTGTTGTCGTTGCCATTGTTGGTTAGGTGAGGGTTGATAATACCTATGTCTTTGCATTGGTTGATTCCAATGAATTAAATGTGGATAAAATATTTGAGGTTGAGAGTTCCTCCGTAGAGGTGGAGGTGGAGGCGTTGCACGATGAGTTTTACGGGAGTTATAGTGAGCAACGTTTGCTCTGAAAGTTTGATTTTCCAATTTTAAGCACAATTGGAGTGCCTCAGCAAGATTGGAAGGTTCCCGAATCCCTAGTAATCTAGGTAAGTCTCCGTTGAGACCTCCGTTGGGACCTCTTATCAATGTGGATACCAGCAAGGTGCGAGATTCTATTCCTGCATCCAAACATGTAATTACGCTAAGGATTAGGGAAAGATTGGTATAAACTTTTTGGTAAAATTCCTGTATGGACAGATTTCCTTGGATTAAAGATGACATTTGATACTCGAGAGTATCTAAATCTCATTTGTCACCGTGATGAGTGGTAAGGCAGCGGGAAATAGCGGCCCTGTTTAAGGGTGTATTGTATGACTCAAATACAATGCCCGCATGTCCTATAATTTTATTCCTGATAACGCTAATAACTCCTTTCCACACTTCTTTTCCAAGATCCAAATTTACCTGGACCACCGGAGAATTCGCGCAAGCGGCGCACACTGGGGATTTTGCGGAAAAAAGTCAAATTTGCAACATACCACCTACGCAATGCTTAATGGTATTTCTAAATTCCAGAATAGAACCAACAATAAAATCAAAAAGAATTACTAAACTCCGACTTACAGTTTTTTTTTTATAGATATGTCAAAAGTATAATTTTTTTATAGTATTGAACTGACCAAGAAAAAACTTCAAAGCCCAAGGTGGTTTTTTTCTTTTTGCTTGAGCCGACTTCCAATTTTTTATTTTTGACGTGATAACGTCTTATAATTCGATTTAACAGGCTGCACGCACGAAAAAATGTGTCGTTACCTTGCTCGTATGTAGTTACCTTGCTCATTAGTGTTACCTTGCTCATATTAGTGTTACCTTGCTCATTAGTGTTACCTTGCTCATATTAGTGTTACCTTGCTCTTTGCCGTTACCTTGCTCATATTAGTGTTACCTTCCTCATTAGTGTTACCTTGCTCATATTAGTGTTACCTTGCTCATTGCCGTTACATTGCTCATATTAGTGTTACCTTGCTCATTAGTGTTACCTTGCTCATATTAGTGTTACCTTGCTCATTGCCGTTACCTTGCTCATTGCATTGAATGAACTGCAAGCGAAAGGGCGGAACGAACGACAAAGCAAACAAAGCAAACGAACGGCAACGTTCGATATCTTGCTCTCTCCTACTTAAGTGAGCGTATATATGTATGTATGTATATGCGCAAATGTACATATATAAATTCACGTATTTGTATTTGCATATGCCTTCTTATTGATTACACAGGCCAACAACCAAAAAACTTTTTCGATAATTTTAACTAAGGTTTTAAGGTTTTTTTATGCTGAAAACGAATATGACCTTGAAAATGCTCCAGCACGTCAGGATTTTTGGCAATTTGAGGTTAAAAAGTCAAAAAATGCAGATTTTGGCCATTTTTGATAATTTGTTTTGGGATAGAAATTTTTTTTTTTCAATTTTCGACAAAAAGGTCGCATAGTACAACTCTTTAACTTTAAAACCCATTTTTTAAAATTATTGTACGATTTTTTAAAAAAAAGTTATGACATTTTGAAATTAACAGTTTCAGTTACGCCAATAGACGTTATACCCAACGTATACGTAACTGAAACTGTTAATTTCAAAATGTCATAACTTTTTTTTAAAAAATCGCACAATAATTTAAAAAAATGGGTTTTAAAGCTAAAGAGTTGTACTATGCAACCTTTTCGTCGAAAATTGAAAAGAAAAATTTTCTATCCCAAAAAAAATTATCAAAAATGGCCAAAATCTGCCTTTTTTGACTTTTTAACCTCAAATTGCCAAAAATCCTGACGTGCTGGAGCATTTTCAAGGTCATATTCGTTGTCAGCATAAAAAACCCTTCAAGAAACACCCATAGCCGTTTTAAAAGCTGTAACAAAGCGAGATTTTGTTGGCCTGTGTTATTATTAATTTGATTCACTTGAAGAATTTAAAATAAAACCAAGTTTGTTAATAATACCTGTTGTTTTAATGTTATAATTATTAATTTTTTTATTATATATGAAGGAAAAAATGTATGGTAATATTTACCATATAATATACCTTATAAAATATGTTGTCTATACTAATATTATAAAGAGGAAAACTTTGTTTGTTTGTAATGAATAGGCTCAAAACTACTGGACCGATTTTAAAAATTCTTTCACCATTCGAAAGCTACATCATCCACGAGTAACATGGATTATATTTTATTTTGGAAATAGGGCTCGAGATATAGGTCAAAACGTGGACCCGGGTAACCTTCGGATGTGTATGTACAGTATGGGTATCAAATGGAAGCTGTTGGTGAATGCTTTAGTTCAGAGTATTTCCATCCGTTCCGTGACTAGGGTCTCGAGATAGAGACCAAAACGTGGACCCTAGAATGTGTTTGTGCAATATGGATATCAAATTGAAGCTGTTGGTGAATGCTTTAGTAGAGAGTATTTTTCATGCCGCTCCGTGACTGGGGTCTCGAGATATAGGTCAAAACGTGGACCCTAGAATGTGTTTGTACAATATGGATATCAAATTGAAGCTGTTGGTGAATGCTTTATGTTATGTTATGTAATGTTATGTTATGTTATGTTATGTTATGTTATGTTATGTTATGTTATGTTATGTTATGTTATGTTATGTTACGTTATGTTATGTTATGTTATGTTATGTTATGTTATGTTATGTTATGTTATGTTATGTTATGTTATGTTATGTTATGTTATGTTATGTTATGTTATGTTATGTTATGTTATGTTATGTTATGTTATGTTATGTTATGTTATGTTATGTTATGTTATGTTATGTTATGTTATGTTATGTTATGTTATGTTATGTTATGTTATGTTATGTTATGTTATGTTATGTTATGTTATGTTATGTTATGTTATGTTATGTTATGTAATGTTATGTTATGTTATGTAATGTTATGTTATGTTATGTTATGTTGTGTTGTGTTGTGTTGTGTTGTGTTGTGTTGTGTTGTGTTGTGTTGTGTTGTGTTGTGTTGTGTTGTGTTGTGTTGTGTTGTGTTGTGTTGTGTTGTGTTGTGTTGTGTTGTGTTGTGTTGTGTTGTGTTGTGTTGTGTTGTGTTGTGTTGTGTTGTGTTGTGTTGTGTTGTGTTGTGTTGTGTTGTGTTGTGTTGTGTTGTGTTGTGTTGTGTTGTGTTGTGTTGTGTTGTGTTGTGTTGTGTTGTGTTGTGTTGTGTTGTGTTGTGTTGTGTTGTGTTGTGTTGTGCTGTGTTGTGTTGTGTTGTGTTGTGTTGTGTTGTGTTGTGTTGTGTTGTGTTGTGTTGTGTTGTGTTGTGTTGTGTTGTGTTGTGCTGTGTTGTGTTGTGTTGTGTTGTGCTGTGTTGTGTTGTGTTGTGTTGTGTTGTGTTGTGCTGTGTTGTGTTGTGTTGTGTTGTGTTGTGTTGTGTTGTGTTGTGTTGTGTTGTGTTGTGTTGTGTTGTGTTGTGTTGTGTTGTGTTGTGTTGTGTTGTGTTGTGTTGTGTTGTGTTGTGTTGTGTTGTGTTGTGTTGTGTTGTGTTGTGTTGTGTTGTGTTGTGTTGTGTTGTGTTGTGTTGTGTTGTGTTGTGTTGTGTTGTGTTGTGTTGTGTTGTGTTGTGTTGTGTTGTGTTGTGTTGTGTTGTGTTGTGTTGTGTTGTGTTGTGTTGTGTTGTGTTGTGTTGTGTTGTGTTGTGTTGTGTTGTGTTGTGTTGTGTTGTGTTGTGTTGTGTTGTGTTGTGTTGTGTTGTGTTGTGTTGTGTTGTGTTGTGTTGTGTTGTGTTGTGTTGTGTTGTGTTGTGTTGTGTTGTGTTGTGTTGTGTTGTGTTGTGTTGTGTTGTGTTGTGTTGTGTTGTGTTGTGTTATGTTATATTATGTTATGTTAATGTTAACTCATTCTCTATATCCATACAAAATATCTATCAAACAAATAAAATTAAAATTTTCTTTTGAAAAATGCAACCATTCAATCAGTATTTTCTTATGACGTTATCACGTTAAACTATCGTCAGTAAACCGACTTTACAGACAACCTCTTTTCATTTAGGGTACGATATTTTTATATATTTTAGCCGGAAGAACAAAGGCTGTAAAGCATTTGATTATCTATTTATAATTAATTTTACGAAAAAAAAAAAAATCATATTCCTTCATATTCTTGGATCTGCAAGTTGAGCTACATTTACCTACGGTCAGAAACTAGTATCAACGTGTTGCTTAATAACGTCTCTTTCAGTTTTAATCAATTGCAGGTGCCACCAGGCGCCACTGATTATTTTTTGGCAATGATAATAACTAAACGCTTTCTAGTGTGTGCATAATGATAACGAAACACTTTTAATTTTGTTTTGACATTTTGAGGGTAATTCAGAATTATGAGCTTACATGTATCCTGTGCGTAAATATTTGCTGGCTTATATTAATAAAAAATAAAAAAAAAAAAATTAAAATTTATGAATTTAAAAAAAAATTTTTTTTTTTTTAAGTAGTAACGGGAATGTTGTTGACTGTTTTCTTCGATTGCCAAGGCGTAGTGCACCATGAGTACCTTCCATCGGGCCAGACATTCAATAAAGAATATTATTTATCCGTTTCGAAGCGTCGCAAACGGCCGCAAATGTGGCCAAACCGTTTTGGATTTTGCGTGATAACAACGCTTTTTGTTTCCCAAGTTGAAGTTACCACTTCATGGATGGAAATTTCAGTCGATAGAGGAGATCAAAAAGAATGCGGCGAAGGAGCTGAAGGCCAAACTTTCGTCGGCCTATCAGGGGTGCATGGAGGGCTGGGGTAAACGTTGGCACACGTGTCTCGCTTGAAGGGGATAAAATAAATTTGCCTGAAATTTAACTCTGTTTTGTTTTATGTAAACATTCCCGGTACTTTCTGATGGTAGGGTATACGTATGTGATTTGCTGGAATTGTTCAAGAAATCTAACTCGCATTCAACTCGCGGCTGTCGAACATTTAGAAAACATATTTACATATGTACATACTAGCGGACCCTCACCCGCTTCGCTGGGTGAAAGAAAAATATAAATGAAAAGTGTTCTTTGTTTTTTTCTTGTTTCATCATTTAATTCATGCTCGGCCATTATTTTGTGACTTATTCTAATAACAATGTTTTATTTATTTTAGTGACTTACTCTAATGATTGTAAACTAACAACTTATTCTAAAGCCTTGTGATACACAAAATTTTTGGTTTTATTTTCATGCGGTGTATAAATATAAAGTAACGATGGTTTCCCTACTCGAGAACATCCTACATAGAGTTGCCCATGTCCAAAGCATGGATAAGTTAGGTCAAATCCATGTAATTCAAGTGTTTGACCTTGAGACTTATTGATTGTAATAGCAAAAGCAAGGCGAATGGGAAATTGAAGTCGCTTAAAATCAAAAGGCTGTTGAAATCATTGGAATGCGCGGTATCAAAACATCTTCACCTTTAAATTTGCCTTTCAAAATTGTTGCTTCAATTACATTGTTCATTGTCCGTTTCACTGCTAATCTTGTCCCATTGCATAGTTTCGGCTGATTGATATTTCGCAACATAATGATCACTGCGCCGACTTTCAATTGCAAACGATGTGGTGGCAAACCAGGCAAGTTAAGTGAATTCAAAAATTCAATTGGATAATTCACTACATCGTTGGGATTAGTGATTGAATCAATTGATTTATAGGTGACAACTTCACCTGGAATTTGAGTTAAAATACTGGCATTGATTTCATTGACATCAACATTTTTGGCAGCTAATATAGCTCTCTCGCTTAGCCAATCTTGATTTCGATAGTTTTGTGCAATATTTGGGAATACATTTTGCACTAATTGTACTCTTTATTCTGTTACGGTACAAAAATTAGTTGGAAGTGTGATCATGCCTGTATTCTTACCAATTGGCTTTCGTCCATTTCCGATTTGCAACAAATGTTCGGAAAATTCAGCAGCTGTTGGATCATTCTGTAACTGCACACGAAAATTAGTAGTTAATGTGAGTTTTTGAACATATCTCCACAGATTAGGAGATTTAGGGCACGCTCTCAATTCATCAGCTGCTGTTGATTTGGGAATAACAGGCAAAGTTTTTCGAAAATCACCGGCCAGTAGAATTAGTGCACCACCAAATATGTTTGTGTTATTTCGAAAATCTTTCAGTGTTCTATTTAAGGCTTTCAGTGATTTTTTATGAGCCATCGTACATTCATCCCATACAATAATTTTACATGTTTGTAAAACCTTTCCCATTCCAGAATTTTTAGAAATGTTGCAAGTTGGTTCTTCATTTTCTTCGAATGGTGGCCAAAATTAACGACAACAAAAACGTTTTTCCAGTCCCACCTGGTGCATCTAAGAAGAATATTCCTCCGCTTTCATTTGCGACATTGTCTATAATTGTGTCATATGCCTGCCTTTGTTCTGTGTTTAATTTTGGTAGGTTTGTTGTTACAAATGTGTTCAGATCATTTCGATCATATTCTTTTTCACATCTTAATTCTGCATTGTATGCATCATGCATCGGACGAGTTGGTGCGATCATACCTAACTCAGTCAGAGTTTTATTTGCAATCATCAGGCAAAAGTCTTCGATTTTAATTAATGCCTCATTATATAATTCATCTGTATAATTCAAATTTGGATTTGCAGTAATGCAACGTACTTGATGTAGGATATCTTTTGTCATGTATTCTTGGTAAGTACTCCACAATTCTTTTGGGTTTGCTGGGAAACATGTAGCAATAATAATGGCAAATAGTGTTCTTATTTGGTAAGGAGAACTTGTTGCACATGCATCCATAAGAGTTGCATCCCACTGATTATCATTTTCAAGCAAATTCAATTCTTTGCATGCTTGCTGATAAGTACAACAAAGATGACCATTAACTCGTTTCAAACTTTCGAATGATCTTGGGCCGGGAATATCAACTAAGAGTAAACGTAAATAGAAACATTCCACTTTCCTTGGATGCTCAGTGTAAAGTCGTCCAATTGCATCACCCAAATGAACACCTGGATATCCATCTACAGGTATTCCTCGTTGCCTTCGTACCCAGGACCTTGATGATGCATATAATATTCAGGAACATTTGAATAAAGCAATGTTCTTGCAAATGAATCTGTTTCACATAAGTTGAAAAATGCAGTTAGTGTTGTTGCTGGTGGTCGTTCGGCCATTTGTTGAGCAGTATTTTCAGTGAAATAAACACTTCGTTCATTTTTTAAATGGACTGACAAATGAATAACAGCTGGATGGCGATCATGAATCGGAAATGATATTATTCTCCAAACTGCTTCGTTGCTACTAATGTATCTTCCCATTTGGTAATTAGTAATTTCATCATTTCGATTTACAACTCCAAATACTGCCATGTCACTTCCTTTATTGATATATTTGCATATGTACCTATTTGATGGATTTTACGGAGTTACAATATTCAAAATTTATATGTGCGTTAAATGTTTTCGATAATAATTTGGAATACGGAACTATCCAACGGTTATCGATCTCTACATCTTGATTATTTATTTTCACTGTGACTGTTTTTCCATTATCTTCTGGTGATCTTCTACGGTACAATGGATATCCATCATTTCCAGTTATTGTTTCAGCAATTAATTCCCTTGGGTAGTTTTTTGAACATTTATCATCAACCATACATGGAGAATTTTGACTTAACCTACCACACGGTCCATGAATCAAGTTTTTGGTTACAGTAGTATGTAATTCTGGATCTTCATTTATATCTGGAATTTCAGCGCATATAATATGATCAATTTTATCTGTGGTTAGTTTTTGTTTTAACCAAATCAAAATATGCGCATGAGGCAAGCCTCTTTTTTGCCATTGCACAGAATACATGAAACATTGTACATCTACGTAAACTTTATGTTTTACAATGAAATCCATTAGAGACTGTAGCTTTCGTCTAAACACTCTTGCAGTAATGTCATGCCTATCAGTAGCTGATTGCCCAGTATATAAATGATTCTTAATATCATCATATTTCGGATTGCATGTGAAAGTTATGAATAAGTCTGGTCGACCATAATTTCTGACATAACACATTGCATCTTGGGCGTATTCATGCATATGCCTTGGACAGCCTGTATACGATGAAGGTAATATTACCATTTGACCAATGTTATTAACGTTGGTATCGTTGGTAATTGCATCTCGTAAATGTATGTATTCGTCACAACGTAATTTTCATTGGTTGAATCTAATGTAATTCAATCGTTCTGTTTCTATTTTCTCATACATGCCAACAATATACTGATGAAATAATTTACGACATTTTAAAATGTGATTCTCTTGATTTTCTCTTATCATGATTCTGTACGCATAATAATTCATTGCGCTTACAGTTTTATTTGTTTCTTGACCATTTGCTGGATTTATTTGTTTTATATCAATCGAATAACCATCTTCACCACGACAGAACATAAGAGGATATTGTAATGCATCATATTTTCGATGCGTTTCATTAACACGTTGCAGTGTATCATTTCTTCTTTGCAAAGCAATATCTTTTGGTTGAAATTCATCTCCAGATATAACAATTGCAACCTCGTTGCTTGAAGTTGGTTGATTGTATCTTTCACGATGTTCGCCGGCAGGCGTTTTATTTGCATCAATTTTAATTTTATGATTATCAGATAACAATCTTTCGATTGTTGTTTTAGAACTTTGCACCAACATTGTGTGTGTGTGATAAATCTTGTAACACTCTCATAATGCACACCGTGCTTCAAATTCATCATCGTTGACATTAATGAAAAAAATTTGCAAAAATTTTGACTCTTGATCGGGTAGTGGTAGTAATCAACCTATTAAGTGATATGCTTGCCCTTGAATCTGAAAAAAGCCATAATTTGTGTCCATAAAATCTAATGATTCATTAGATGTGTCAACGAATGTTGTTGAACGTTGAAGTGTATTACCTTGCATGAAGTTATCGGTTATAATTTTTCCAGCACCAAAAGATGTAATTTGAAAACATGAGTTATATGTGGAAATTTTTTCAAGAAAATGTTTGGAATCGGGTGATGTTCCCGATAATAATGTAGCTAATGGTTCGGTCGGATATTGTATGTCTGGTGAACGAACTTTTCCTGCAACGCAACACATGCCTGGTGTTTCAGTTTTGAATTTCAATGCTTGACAAAATCCGCAAATTTTATCCATACTTCCAATGACAACGTATTTGTGAGATGAATAATCAAGTTGTGGATTATATTGAAATGCTGCACCATTCAAATTTACAGAATTGATATTTATTGGCCGATTTTGAGAACGTGACCTAGTACGATCTCTTTGTTGACTTAATCTATCAGCATGATTTTCCTCACTTTCATTTTGTCTGTGATTTTGCACATTTTTATTGTGACGTGTATTACGTCCGATGTTAGCATGTCTTCTACCTCTTGGCATTTCTTTTACCGAATCAAAGTGGTCTTCTTTATGTCACTCTGAGCTCTTGATTGCTACTTTTCTTGTTTTTAAACTGGAATTCAAATTAAGATACTGTTAGCGCCATCTTTTAAAAATATAATTGAACTGTGAGCACGCGTTGAAATGAAAATTACACAGAACAAAAATGGGAAATAATCAGCAAAAATAATATATATTTTTGAAATTTTTCTCTTCTTTATGTCTTCTTTATGTCACTCTGAGCTCTTGATTGCTACTTTTCTTGTTTTTAAACTGGAATTCAAATTAAGATACTGTTAGCGCCATCTTTTAAAAATATAATTGAACTGTGAGCACGCGTTGAAATGAAAATTACACAGAACAAAAATGGGAAATAATCAGCAAAAATAATATATATTTTTGAAATTTTTCTTGAAAATATCTACGGAAAGTGTGAAAACAATCTCTTTTCTTAAATATCTTAAGTAAAAACTTCTAAAATATTAATTATTTTTGCCGATTTCTGGTGTGTGTATTTTTCACACCATTTATTCACTGTTTCACTTTTTATCAATCATTTGCAAAATTAATATATATGTATTTTGTAAATTTTTCGTGAAAATATCGTTGGAAAATGTGAAAACAATCTCTTGTCTTAAATATTTCTGACGCACTTTTTTGTATCTCTTTGGTTGATGCTTGGAAACTGCTTCACTTGAACACTTTACCAAATAAAACACGTTCTTGTTAGTTTTAACACTTTCTTTCACTATGCACTATTACTGATAACCTTTGGTAATCTTCTAAGAAAACGGCCTTGCTTAAGTACTTTTTTAGCGACGACCTGTTCAGGTTCGTTGAGCTAATGTTTTTGCTTCGGTTATCCCGAAGTGTGGGTGTAAAGAAGAAGTATTTAAGCAAAGTGTTAAGTTAGTCACAGCAGCATTGTGTTACGATTAATTATTGCAGGCGGTCAGCTACAGCTGTGCCTGCTAATTTGTATGTTTCTATTCTATGCGAATGCAGGCGTGCAGCCACTGCTGTATGAATATATGTATATGTATGTATGTTTGCATTCCATTGAAATGTATGTGCGTAAAATGTACGCCCCATGCAACCGTTTACAATAACAACCACACGCGTAAAAAGAACGCCGCCTCGTGTATACTGTGTGTTGACGAAGAAGTAAAAGAGATTTTAACCAAACACAGTTACAAACCTTCTCCACATGTGTCTCTTCAATGTGGCAAAGTTTGGTTAAAATCGGTTGAGCCATTCTCCATAAAGTTCATCACAACGCGAAAAACGGCTGAATTTTTATATATATAGATTGCAAATGAATATATTGTTCAGATCTTAATTTTGCTTGGTTGAAACGAATAAAATTAAGACGTTCTGTTTCTATTTTGGCATACATATCAACGATGTACTAATGATATAGTTTACGACATCTCAAGATATAATTTTGTTCTTGTGGACGAACCATCAATCGATAAGAATAAAAATTCATGGCACTAACTTTTTTTTGAAATGTCAACACACTGAAAATATTATTTACCTGTTCGGGGACCATTTTAACTGGTTGTAGTACATAAGAATGCAATCTCTTAACCTGAAGGCGAGCTCCCAGTTGGTCTATATCTGGAGTCCATAGTTACCCAGCGAAAAGTCCTCTTTTCATTAGCATTTATCAACAACTTACAATGGATACTCATGTGGTTCAAACACATCCTAGGGTTATCAAGGTCCACGTTTTGGTCTATATCTCGAGCCCCTAGTTACGGAGGGGCATTAAAAATACTCTATACTATAGCAATCATCAACAGCTCCCATTTGCTACCCATATTGTACAAACACATCCTTAAGTTATCAGGGTCCACATTTTGGCCGATATCTCGAGACCCTAGTCACTGAGCGGTATCAAAAATACTCTATACTATAGCAATCATCAGCAGCTTCCATTTGCTACCCATATTGTGCAAACACATCTTAGGGTTACCCGGGTCCACGTTTTGACCTATATCTCGAGACCCTAGTCACAGAACGGTATGAAAAATACTCTGTACTATAGCAATCATCAGCAGCTTCCATTTGCTACCCATATTGTACAAACACATCCTGGGGTTACTCGGGCCCACGTTTTGGTCTATTTCTCGAGACGCTGGAATCCGATTCTTAAAATTTCAAAACACAAACCTTCTCCACATGTGTCTCTTCAATGTGGCAAAGTTTGGTTAAAATCGGTTGAGCCATTCTCCGTAAAGTTCATCACAACGCGAAAAACAGCTGAATTTTTATATATATAGATGTGATTGAATATACCACGAGCTCCCAATTGGTCTATATCTGGAGTCCTTAGTTACCCAGCGAGAAGAAAAGTCTTCTTTTCAGTAGCATTTATCAACAACTTACAATGGATACTCATGTGATTCAAACACAACTTAGGGTTATCCAGGTCCACGTTTTGGTCTATATCTCGAGACCCTAGTGGGCATTTAAAATACTCTATGCTATAGCAATCATCAACAGCTCCCATTTGATACCCATGTTGTACGAACACATCCTTAAGTTATCGGGGTCCACATTTTGACCGATATCTCGAGACCCTAGTCACGGAGCGGCATCAAAAATACTCTATACTATAGCAATCATCAGCAGCTTCCATTTGCTACCCATATTGTACAAACACATCGTAGGGTTACCCGGGTCCACGTTTTGGCATATATCTCCAGACCCTAGTCACGGAACGGTAAGAAAACTACTCTATACTATAGACATCATCAACAGCTTCCGTCTGCTACCCATATTGTACAAATACATCCTATGGTTACCCGGGTCCACGTTTGGCCTATTTCTCGAGACCCTGGTATCCGATTCCGAAAATTTCAAAACACAAACCTCCTCCATATGTGTCTCTTCAATGTGGCAAAGTTTGGTTAAAATCGGTTGAGCCATTCTCCGTAAAGTTCATCACAACGCGAAAAACGGCTGAATTTTTATATATGTATATAGATAAGGGTGCATACTAGGCCGGGTCGATTTGTGGGGAAGCAAAAAAATCGCCCATTGCTCTGTGAAAATCATATTCTAGGGATCAAAATAAGAAACTTTGCAGTAGGAACCATACCTCTAAAACGAATTCTGATGTCCCCCAATTTGGGTCGAACTTTTAGTTTCTTTTGTGGGGAGGCAAAAAATCGCCTATTGCTCTGGGAATATCATATTCTAGGGATCAAAATAAGAAACTTTGCCGAAGGAACCATACCTCTAAAACGAATTCTGATGTCCCTCAATTTGGATTGGACTTTTTAGTTTCTTTTCTATAACTCACTTAAATTAATTTTTTCATTTACATATGTTCTGACTAAATAAATTTCTTAAGAGAAAAAATAGATATTATTATAAATAAATAATAAATATTATTATAAAGAAATAAAAATAAAGAAACGCTGATTTTTTCATGTAAAGGCCAAAAATGGTGATATTTTGAAATGATTGCATGGGGAACCCCACATGGAAATTCCTGGGGGTGTGCCACTGGCATGGGTGGCTCGGCCGTCCAAAGTTGTGGGGGTCGGTCATACATTTAAACTCGATTGGAGCACTCTAAATGGGTCAAAGTGGGATTTTTCAAAATTTGCCCCTACCCTAAAGTTCGACCCAAATTGGGGGACATCAGAGTTCGCTTTAGAGGTATGGTTCCTTCGGCAAAGTTTCTTATTTTGATCCATAGCATACGATTTTCACAGAGCAATGAGCGATTTTTAAATCGAACCGCCCTAGTGCATACATATATACGGAGCCGCGAAATGACAAAAATGTGTTTTTGTTCTGTTCTAGAATATTTTCGAATGCGTGGTGACAAGGCAGCCTTTGCGCTTCGCACGCTGCTGCCTTTGCACCTATGAACCTACATTTGAATACAATTATTTTGTAGAAAGTTGAGAAGGCAAGTAGGTATGTGTATATGTATGCATGCTAGGACTTAAAGGACCCTTTTTTTGGGTGTTTGGCCGAGCTCCTCCTCCTTTTTGTGGTGTGCGTCTTGATGTTGTTCCACAAATTCAGGGACCTACAGTTTCAAGCCGACTCCGAACGGCAGATATTTTTATGAGGAGCTTTTTCATGGCAGAATTATGCCGCACTTGTCGTAGGGCAAAAAAATAAATTTGCCAGTTTTTATGCATTCCGGCATGTGACGCCTTCGTCTCAAATATAATATATAATCTATTTTGTCAGCCAAATTCGTTACGGCAATAGCGGGAATGGACCCAATATGATAGGCCTATCATTTCTCTTCCTTTTGTTTGTTTTGTTTATTTGTTTTGTATAATTATATATCCTCACTCTCGTGAGGAGTTGGCTGATTTCCCATCGGGCGCATCCCAGGTGGTGGATAGGGAAGCCCTGACATCACACGAGTGGCCTTCCGTGATGGGGTAGGTTCAACATTCGTGTGATGGCTCAAAGTTGGCATAGAATCAAGGTGCCATCCGCGAAGCCAACTGGCTAGGGAGGAGTCCCGAATAAAAACCCTCCTTGGTAATGGAGAATACAGAGGATATTACTCCAGGTGGAATCCACACAAATGACAATACACCCGCTTCCGCGGCAGGTGCATGTATTCTGGTCCCAACCATTACACAAGTTTCTCAGCTCTATGAGCGAGATCGAATCCTGGAGGATCCGGGGGCTGCTATATCAATCTCCTCTTTTTCAGAGTCTGACAAACGTTTCCCAGTTTGGGACGGCCTGAGTTGTGAGACTCTTCGGTGGCGACACGACCTCACAAAGAAGTCGAGAAATCGAAGAATGTGGCAAGGAGGGAGAGAAGAAAGCGGCGGGCAAGGCTCATGCGGGAGAAATCCTCATGGGACTCAGCCGGCCCTTCTGCGTCTGTGTCTTCCAAAAGACCTCGGTCGGCGAAAGTCACACCCACGGATGGTACCGAGTCCTCGGTGGGAACGGGCGCTCCCAAACTGTCTCGTTCTCGAGGTAAGCGGAGAAGGACGGTGGATAAAAGAAGTACACCACCCTCCCCTGCAGCTGCCGCTAATGGCCGAGCCACGAACTCCAAGGTACGAGCGCGGTTTTGGCGCCAATCTATGTGGCGGAAAAAGGTTCTGCTGAGCCACGTCCTATCGGCGCCTCGACAAAAAGTCCAGCACAGCTGTTTGTCCAGCGAAATATTCGTCAGTTTTCCAAATGTCGAGCTGGACCTTCGCCCAAGCAAATCCAAGGGTGGGGCCAAGCCATCCTATAGCGAGAAGTCTGCTGGCCCACGACCTGTGGATGTGATTGGAAAACTGGGACCATCAGCTGACGGATGCAGAAATCAAATACTGCAAAAGTCGACTGATGCGCCAGGCAATTTCCTCCGGTCCTAAAGCCAACGCGAAGGGCTATGAGACAAAGGCTGGCATCATAAGGGTGACGTGCGCGTCTCTGGCCAACTTCGAATGGATCATCACCGCTGTCAATAACGTGCCCACATGCGGATCACTTGCTTCGCAGTCTACAGCGAAGAGAGTGTACCCCTGAGGAAGGCTATCTGCTGGATTCCTATCCTGCAACGTGCTCAGAATCCGGGCATCAGCACGAGGCTTTGGCGAGTTCTTTTGCATACCAAGAGTAGCAACGGAAAGGAAGGGTCTTCTCTTATGGTGGAAGTATCTGGGGCCACTGTTGATGTCATATGCTCACGGTACGGGAACCGTGTGAGTCTCTTCTTTGGGACGGTCAGTTTCCACGTCTTTCCCAAATGATTGGCTCGGACGGTTCCTGTAGCTACCGTCCTTTGGCGGTGACGCAGATAAACTTGCAGTATTCCAAAGCCGCTACCTACTAAGTAGAAAGCTTATTCAGCTGCACACATTACCCCACATAACAACAGTGCAAGAGCCCTGGGTCTTTAGGGGCCACCTCTGTGGCTTAAGCACGTTGAAAGGTGCCATGTTATTATATGACAGGAGTTCGAGTAGACCTAGGACCGGTCTTAAAGTATCATCCTATCTCACTGTGATGGGTCTTGAGCAATTGTGTTGCCAAGACCTGGTAGCGGCTGAGGTGTGTTATAGAGGTAGACACGGCTGGTCGAAGTTTGTGATTGGATCTGAAAAGGGACTCAACTACAAAGCTGGGGTCACTTAGGAATTCTTATGGCTCCTTCACGGAGAGGCAAACTGAGATGATCAGCTTGCTGATGGAATTTCACTTTCCAGATAATCAGATAAAGGTTGGCCGACAACAGTCCTTATTGCAAGAGGCTGAGGTCAGAGCTGCTGCACCTTCTCGGCATGACTGGTACACTGCAAGATCTGTGGTGTATGAGGCCGCCATTCGATTTGCCATCAAATTTTTTGGCTGCTACAAACCGCCCGGACCTGAATGCATACATCCTGCCATTCCGAAGGAAGGCTCAAAGTTCGTGACTACAGCCTTGAAGAAAACCTTTACTACAAGCTTGGCACTGGTCTATATACCACGTTCTTGGGGGATGGTGAGGGTCGCCTTCATCCCAAGGGTTGGTAGAGACGACTAGATGGTGAAAAGTCTAGAACGGCTAGATGAGTTGCGCAATCGTCAGAAGAAGCCCCATGCCTACCAAAGTGGAAAATCTTGCGAGTCAGCACTGCAAAAGCTTGTTGCTAGGCCATCGGCAGGAGGAACTACGCTATGGGCACCTTTTTATACATAAAAGGGGCGTTTGATAATGCCACTTTTGACAGTATGTGTAGCTCTGATAATAGGCACGGCGTAGACCGGGTGCTAGAGAACTGGATTCGTTCGATGCTGGCCCAAGGAATCGTCTCGGTACGAGCAGAGGAAGATCTGCTGGTGTCACCCGGGATTAATAGAGGTTGGTCCCAAGGTGGTGAGCTGTCTCCATTGCTCTGATGTATGGTGATCGATCCTCTGCTCACCACCTTAAACGATTCGGGAGTCTACACATAATCATATGCGGACGATGTTACCTATTTCGTAGCAGCCCCTTCGCGTATGAGCATCTGCAGGAAAGTCCAGAAAACTCTGGATATGATTTACACTTTGTGCTGTGCAAATGGGCTATCGGCAAATCCCACCAAGACTGGTATTGTCCTCTTCACCAGAAGGAGGAAGCTTGGTGGTCTCGTTCTGTCTAAGCTAAAGGGAGTCACAATCCAGCTGTCCAAGGAAATTAAATATCTTGGAGGAATCCTCGATAGTAAGCTCTTCTAGAAAACACATGTTTAAACAAAGACATCCAAAGCATTTACAGCCTTCTGGCAGTGCAAAGGTGTCTTTGTGAAAACGTGAGGTCTTTATCCTAGCAAGGTTCTAGTTCATGGTTATTATAAAACCTCTCTCTCGTGGGGGTCAGGAAGACCTTATCGAGACTTCAACGCACTGTGGCCATCTGTTGCATCGGAGCTTTTCCGACTGCTTCAGGCCGGGCATTAGATGCTCTGATTAGTCTACCACCACTTGATGTTATCGTCCAAGGAAGGCCATCTGCAGGCTGAAACACAATGGGAGTTGGTACGCTTCCTGTATGGCACTGGACAACAGAGTAGGCATGGACTTCGACGCAACGGTCCTTGCCATGCCCCTTTACTCCATACCATCCAGAGTCCTGCTTGACAAGAGATACAGTGTGGTGGTGCCAAAAGCTCAACTGGAGTCAAATTCAGAAAATGAGCCCGCAAGCACTGTTTTTGCATTTTCACGGATGGTTCCAGGGCCAAGCACTGGGGTCTACGTGGAATCCAGCAGGAAAAAATTGCACTTTGCTCTTGGAATGCATGCATCTGTGTTTCAAGCGAAGGTGTATGCTGTTCAAGAAGCGATGAACTATAGTGTGGGAAATAAATAGAGCGGTTGGGTGCCACTTCAAAGGTAGTCGAGTCCTGTAAATCCAGGCTGAATTTTGTCGGTAGACATTATAGCCTGATTCTAAGATGGGTCCCGGGATGCGTGGATATCGCGGGAAACGAGATCTCTGACTCTTTAGCCAAAAAAGTTGGCCTCCCACTCCCTTCTACAGCTATCAAAGCCACGGTCAGCAAACGTCTTACTCTAACCCACAAGAGAGCCTTGGCAGTCTGAGAGAGGCTGCAGATGGACAAAACTTATGTTACATGTCATATCCGACCGACTGTTGCAGTTCCTCCAGTCACTAAATAGAAGGAACTGTAGGAGGCTGGATGGACTGATGACGGGCCACTTACTAAGGGCAATGCACATGGAAAAGGTGGGCATATCAGACAGTGCACTTTGCCCAGCATGTGGAGAGGAGGATCAGACGGCGGTCCCCTTTTTGTGTGTCTGCCCCGCTTTCGCTCAAATCAGGTTTGAGGTATTTGGCACTGATGTGTTAAGAAGTGACCACTTTGGCTCCTTGGCACTACAAGATCTACTCAGATTTCTTCGGAGATCGAGTCGATTTAAAGAAAATTAAAAAGGGAACCCGAGTGTAGTACAATGGATTTAATTGTGTCCGAGTGCTGCACTTGCTAGTCTGTCCCGATAAAAAAAAATATATATATACATATTTGTTGGTTTCAGTTGGTTGTGAAAATTTCGAAAAATAAAGTAGTTGTTTTCGGAACACGCCACATTTAGTTTCTATACATCGTGACCAAGGATGATACATTACCAGGTTTGGCCATCGGCTATGTTAAAAACGAAATCACCTGTCACTCCATCAGTCGTTGTTCCGACAAAACGAAACATCTTGAGTGAAGACCGCGTTTTTTTTTTCGTATAGCAGCAACATAATCTTAGTGTTTTCGTAAACAAACTACTGTTACGACCACAGTTACATCAGCATATCTGTTGATTAGTTCAAATTCGCTGGGCGCCTTTGAACGGTTTGGTGTTAGTCAGGCATTCAAAATTTTTTCACCATTGATACTACGTTATCCAAAATCGCAAAATTTCGAAATATTCAGTGATTAGAAATAAGACTTATTCACTTGCGTTTTAATTTATTAAAATCGAGTTGCATACTTTACATTTTTTACAAATTTGACAGAAAAATTTAAATTTTTAACATTTTAAAATCATGTTTCTTTCATAACAAAGTTAAAGCTTTGTTTTTGTGATAAAATAAATTTTAAGTAGAGTATGACAGAGTTAAAATTGACTTTATTATTTATAAAACACAGTTTTAATCGTTAAACCTTTTTCTTTAATTCTTTATAACTAAGGGCCATTAAGTATATAGTTACAAAGTGCGAACTTGGCAGGCCATGCTCTCTAACTTCAACCATAATTTTTAGTTGAAAAATTTAAATCTCGGCTCCCTGACGGTCAATATTCAACATAAATAAAAACTGAAATATTCTGCCGTAACCACTTCTGAGTTGATTAGCTTTATGTGCCGGTCACCAAGTACTCTCCATTAAAGAGGGTTGTTAAATTCTTTATCCCGTGTTTCAGGACATCTTTTCTAAAAATGCGATTCTTGTGAAAATGTAAAGAAATTAAGCCTTTATGGGATACTCCCTACCAAACCATTATGTGTGCATGACATTAGACATATCCAGCCATGATTTTTGCTTCCTTAAGGAGTTTCAGCGAATTCACTCCCGCACAGTTTTTATGGCCCTACTCGAACGAAACATGCGCGTACGACCAATCTGATCATGCCCTCCATTTTAGATGATTTCAAAAGACGATTGATGATGCAATAAAAAGAGTGATCCATTTAGTAGTTCATTTTTCAAAATTCAAAGAAATTAACAAGATTCAACTATTTTTGGTGTTTAGTTTATTCAAAAGAGCAAACATTCCATTATTGGCACACAATTTTATTGATCTGGTTGCCTTGGCTGGCTTGCTCGATGTTTACCTTAAGGGTCCGAGTAGTTAATAGATTGTTTGCTTAACATACATCACAACACATCAGAAAAGAGTATAACGGCGTCAAATCGATGCTCCGAAGTGGCCAATTGACATCCCCGAGACGGTTAACTATAAAATATTGATTGTAGCATGAAACAAAAGTTTCGCCACCGCTCCAAAATCCGTACCAAATTGTCACCCTCCGAGGTTGAATTGGCTTCTCGACGATCGCGTGCGGGTGTTCTGATCATCAGATGTGGCAGTTTTGCTTGTTAACATAACCGCCGTGGACATGGGCTTCGTCAGAGAAAACGATTTTGACTTATTTTCAACAAACGTATTGTAATATCTAGAGCTGTGATAGTCATGCAAAATAAAAGGCTAAAATATGCATGAAAAACTCTGGAATATGCACGAAAAAATGCAAAAAAGACAAAATATGACGGAAATATGTATGAAAACATGCAAAAAAACCCAAAACAATATTCGAAAATCTCTCAAAATAATACCGAAAATGCAAAAAAGGTAGTTTTTTCTCCTGGGCTAGTAAACATTTTTATATCAGTTAGCCAGATACTTATAGTAGTTCATTGTTGCAAGTCAAAACAAGATGTTGTTTCAGACTATCGAACGAGACGCACCGCCGTTTTTCAGTTAAAATTGACTTTTAGGTTGAAAAGGAACATTCTGCATCCACCGATGTAGCAACAGCAAATTTAAAAAATGTTATTTCACATGGTGTCAATGCTGTTATATATTCATTTGAAGCGCTAGCTCGTGAATCTCCATGCAAAATATCATTAATTTCAAGCAACGAACTATATCCAACATTCCGAGATAACACTTCTTCGAACTTCTTCAAAAAACGGTCGTTGGTCATTATGCCTAAGATAGAATACATTTTTTCATTCAGCTCTATATACTTCTTCAATTCAGTCCTTTCGATTCTAATATTTTGATCTTGTCTGCGATGAACATGAGATTAGCTTTTATGAATGCCAAATCTTATCGAATATTGGACGCTCTAAATGCTTTTTTTGCACCTCGAATACATTCCGAATCTGCATCATTCAAATAATCAACCACCGATTTTATAGCGTCAAATTTTTCAGCATAGTAATCACATGCTTGTAGCTAAGTTCCCTATCTAGTGACAATTGGTTCGGGTGGCAGTGGAATGTTTGGATTTGCTTGCTTAAACAGCTGTCGTCGAGCAGCTGACTGTGAAGGAATTTAATGTTTTTTTCAATATAAGAATTTGAACTATAGATAAAAATACCAATATGTACTTTGACGAAGGTAGCTTTTACTTTACGAAGAAGAAACGAGGGGCCGAAATACGTGAGTGCGAGGAGCTTGAGATACTGACCAACAGGAACAACGCAAGAAAATTCTATCAGAAAGTTCGGCGGCTTACAGAAGGTTTTAAGACCGGGGCGTTTTCCTGTAAGAACAAAGACGGCGAACTGGTCACTGACATCTAGAGCAAATTTAAATTATGGAGGGAACACTTCTCGAACCTCTTAAACAGTGATAGCTGCGCATGTCACAGAGAATGTGAAGATCCCGATACTCCAATCGACGACGACGGAATCGACGTTCCGCTACCCGACCATGACGAGGTGAGAATAGCGATAACGCGGCTAAAGAACAACAAACTGGCTAAGCAGGCAAAGCGAATGGGTTTGGTGGTGAACGAGGACAAAACGAAGTACCTCCTGTCTTCAAACAAACAGTCGGCGCACTCGCATATCGGCACCCACGTCACTGTTGACAGTTATAATTTCGAGGTTGTAAAAGATTTCGTTTATTTAGGAACCACCATTAGCACCAATAACAATGTCAGCCTTGAAATCCAACGTGGAATCTCTCTTGCCAACAAGTGCTACTTTGGATTAAGTAGGCAACTGAGCAGTAACGTCCTCTCTCGACGAACAAAACTAACACTCTACAAGACTCTCATCATGCCCGTCCTAACGTATGGCGCAGAAGCTTGGACGATGACAACATCCGATGAAGCGACACTTGGAGTGTTCGAGAGAAAGATTCGGCGTAAGATTTTTGGACCTTTGCATGTTGGGAACGGTGAATATCGCAAACGATGGAACGATGAGCTGTATGAGCTTTACGACGACATAGACATAGCGCAGAGAATAAAGATCCAGCGGCTACGTTGGCTGGGTCATGTCGTCCGAATGGATACAAACGCTCCGGCTGTGAAAGTATTCGATGCGGTACCAGCTGGTTGTAGCACAGGAAGAGGAAGGCGGTTATCGCGCCAATTAAGAAGAAGAAGAAGAAGCTTTTACTTCTGATAACAACAAATTTACTTCATGGAGCTCTGAACGAATAAATTCTACCAAACCATGCAATCCATGGGAAAAACTTGTAACATGTAGCATTTTTGGGAATAAAACTTGAAGGACTTGAACTTTAACGTTCATTCGCAACTGATCTTTTTTCTATATCCGTTGTTAAATCCAGAGTAACCCAAATATGTTTTCCATCAGCTTTCAAATGCAATTTTTCAATCGATTTTTCATACAAATGTGGCATATAATTTCGACGAAGTGTACTTTGATCTGGAACTGCTTGTGAAGTGAATTTTGTTTGCTATGAATTGTACTACACTCGGATGCTTCACTTTATTTGATGGAATGTAGGCGTCGATTAAAGTTTTATATAAATCCATATTGAATAATTTGATATTTACAATTGGCTCATTTGACGTTCAGATTTCTGTTTTTTCTTTCTTGAGCATTCTTGTATTTCACTGAATCAATGTGCTGTTTGACTTGAAATATTTTTTTCGCAGACACCAAACCATTGCGTGTGAACAAAATAAAACTGATTTGTCCGACCGAAAAACATTGGCAAATTGGTTTTTCATACGCACAATAAATTAACCCGACGTTTCTTTTCTATCTTGGGGCATCTTAACCCAATTTTCAATCAACCGATTACTTCAAATACCATGCAATAACTGAGAAGAATATGATGTAACTTACTGCGTTTACTATGCATTTCATACTAACACAAGTGACGCATAGCACTTGGCGTTGTGCTCTCTTTACAAATCATAGTAGCCAATAATTGCGCCAAACTCATTTCGTGGAAATTTTCGAGTCTCATTTTTACAAATCATTTGTCGCCTCATTGGAGAAAGCAAATAAAAAAATTTTGAATCAGACGGGCGCATAAAATGTTATGGATCTGTTCTTTAAACGAAAGTTCAGCTTCGAATTGTCTTTATGTTTTGGTTAGAAGAATGATTTAAATTTCTTAAAATAACTCAAAAAATATGCAAACATGTATTTTAAATCGAAATATGCTTTTATGGACGAAACATGAAAAATATGCATGCAACATGCATTTGCATGACTATCACGGCTTTAGTAATATCTGACTCGCGTTTTTCTCGCACTTACCGCGATACGATTTTCTTGATCACCCCAATTCACGTTAACCACGTACAATTTTAAATTAAACTCAATTGAATTTATTTTTAAATAAAACATGTTTGTAGAATAAATCTAATGGACATTGAACAGATTTGTAAAAGCGAAATAAACAAGTTGTTCGATTATTTGGAGGATATTAAATTAGTCGACATTAAGGCTTCTGTAAAATTTCTGTCAACAATTAGTTCAGGAGATACTACAACATACCTATTTCCCGTGCAGTATCACAAATAGTCATAAGCCCATAATAGGAAAATAGTTATAACCCAACCCGACCCATCCTGGAATTTCTTAAATACAATATTACGTCACTAATCTACGCTACCAGTTATTAATCATCACCACCAATCAAAATACATTTTTGCTTCTCTTTTAATAACATATATAATGTAATGTAATATATATATTAATAATGTAATGTAATATATAATATGTAAGATCTCCATGCATATTCACATAGGCAAGTGCCAACATAGTCAAACATATGGTATGTCCATTGGTAAGTGTGAACCTTTAAACTTTAAACTAGCTTTAAGGTGAATAAAAATTTCAGTTAAACCTGGTGCTTATTGCTGGCTAGTAGAAACTAGTTCTTCCGACATTGGGGGGAAAAAAATCTGGTGAATACTTAAAATTACTGGTTTCTACGTTTTCCTTTGTCAGCATGTATAGTCAAGTGGCTTTGCTGTTTTATTTGTAAAAATACAGTGTGTTATCTTCTGATTGTTTTTTTAATATTAAGTCTGATTTTCCGAAAGTTCTCCAAAGGAGTGAACACCACATGAGGACACATTATCTTCCGGCCGATTATTTACATTTATCTAAGTAGATTTCAGAAAGTAAGGAGTAAAATAGTTAATGGGTGTTTGGCCGATTTCCTCATCCTATTTGTGGTGTGCGTCTTGATGTTGTTTCGCAAATGGAGGAACCTACAGTTTCAAACCGACTCCGAACGGCAGATATTTTTTATGAATTCACATATGTTTGGATATTCCAGCTTTCGCTACCACTTTCTAGCTACATATGTATATAGTACCAGCAAAAAGTTTTGTGAGTTAAATGTTACAGCATAGCTGGTACTTAAAAGTTAAAGCTAGTGCTATTACTTAGTATTATATTGCAAAACTATATTTTTTTCAGACGGTGCTTTGAGAAAATAAATAAATTTCAGACCGTTTGAAAAAGCTAACATAATATAACAAAAAATCGTGTTGTTCTACTAATAAATACAGCTAAAGTTTTTGCCAATATATGAATCAAATTAATTTACGAATCTTAGAAATTAAATTAATAATTACTAAATAATTTGTTCAATGGTGCAAAAAATGTATGTGTTTTCTTGTACTTTCAGCATACTTCTTACCTTGGTATGGCACTGCTTGGTACTTCTAAATTTCCGGATGCGTCACTACCAACTATCGTGTGGGTACTGTGCTCTAACTTGCCGTTTCCGCTAATCGCTACACTGGCACTGCCACTTTCAAAGCCATTAGCAGACGCCCCAATTGACTTATGTGAAGATGTTTGAAAGTGCTCCCCATTGAGTTTAAAGCTAGAGACGTTCGAGTCTGCATTTGTCGTTGCAAGATTTGATTTGGAAGTTGAAGTAGAAGATGTTATCATAACAGGACGGCCTTTCGGGAGCGCTACGATCACGGGCTCATCATCGCCTTCCTCTTCACTTGAACTTGGATCGATCATAGCTGGATTGATTTTATAGCTTTACAATATATAAACTCAGTCAAGTGAGGATCTAATTTAAATATTCCTTGATTGCAGAAATATTAAACTATGTGATAAATATAAAAGAAAATAAAATATTTTACGTTAAACAATGAGTGAAAAATACGTAGGTACTAAAAATACATATGCAGTAAATGCCAAATTTTGGATGTTCTAGCAACAGGTCAGAAAGAGGATAAGCTCAATACCAAGATATTATTTATATATGTTAGTTTAAAAATATTTAAACTAATGTAGTTTATGAAAATGTAAGCAAAAAGTATGGTAAAAAACAATTTGTAAATATTAAGATATCGTATAAGGGCAAAACTAGCTCGATGTTATTTAACTTTTTAAATAAGCTTAAAATGATATTAAAGTAAATAACAACAAAATTAACTTTAATGGAAAACAAAACGACTCAAGATTTGCTTTCCGTTAAAGTTAATTTTATTGTCACTCACTTCAATCTCATTGTTGCGAGAAGTTGCATTGGCAACCCATCACGTTCAACCATTTTCTCATTCTTACCACATTCGCAAATCACCAGTGTCAAACCTAATATTATTTCTCTTTTTATTTCTGGGTGTTCAAGAGCGAATAATAAATAAAAATAAAAATCATCCGCGCATACACTTTTGTTAGGTGTTTGGCCGAGATCCTACGCCTATTTGTGGTGTGCGTCTTGATGTTGTTCCACAAAAATAGAGACCTACAGTTTTTAAGCTGACTCCGAACGGTAAATGGTTTTTTTATGAATAACTTTTTCAGAAATACACTCGAAGGTTTACCGTAGCCTGCCAAGGGGCAGAAAAAAAAAATTTTCTATCATTTTGCGGCATCATTCGAATCGAGATTCGAACCCACGTACTTCCGAATGGTAGTCACGCACCAACGCATTCGGGTACGGCGCCCGCGTTCAAGAGCGCATGGTAATACAAAATCTAAAAACAAAACTTGTATGAATTAAATTACATGAATATTTCAGCTCATTGAAAGGGGGAATACAGTAATGATTCCATTACGGGCCGCCAATCGTCTCATTTTAAGGCCGTTTAAATGTTGAATTACATCAAGTTAGGGAACTTTCTATCTCTTTTACACAAAATTTTTTTATTGACAACTATTTTTTAATCTTTCTTCACATTATCATAAAAACCTGTTTTTAATTTTTTAAGGTATACTTTCTTTTATCCATTTAGTCTAAAAATTAGATAAGATTTAAAATTTTTGAGAAAACCCGTGTCTTGCAGTTTTTCATGCGCCCAACTGACACATTACCTTAAATATTTTTTTTTTAGTTTATATTATCATAAATGCATATGTTTAGCTTTCTAAACTATAATTTTAGCGAATGGTAATTTTGAATGCTAATTTATGTAACTCTTTAATATACACACGTTTAACATTCTGTCCTTCCATAGGGCAGGGCATTCACAGAGGAAATGGAAGATTGTTTCCAGAAGCCAGTTATGACTGCAGTCAGGCGACAGACGTCCCGTCGTTTCATGTTTATCAATGTCGACGATTGCTTGAGGTTGTAGGTGGGCCATAACGTCCAGCTGATTTTGCATTTCGCCTGGTCTCTCCATCTAAAACCTGCGATTCGAAGGTATTTTAGGGGAATTGCATTCTTGACTGCACCTAATGGTGCGAATACTGGTACTGCAAGAACGTTATTCATGGCAGATCCCCCTCTTGCCAGCTCATGGGCTTTTTCGATACCTTCTATGTTCTGGTGTCCCGGGACCAAAATTAAGGTTACTTTATGGTTTTCACTCAAGGTGGTGAGGCATTCCTACTTTGCTCCACCACTTTAGAGGTTTTTATAGCCGAGTCCAAAGTCTGGATCGCAGCTTGGCTATCCGAAATCTTTTACTGATATAACAAATTCTTTTTTGGTTCTTCTAAATACCGCCGAATGGGTTTTTGTTACTATAACTTGGGTTTTTGTTATTATAACTTTTTTTTGTTTGTAAAATTAATTACAGTCTTTAATTGATTTTTTGCTTTCTGGAATTTGCCTAAGTTGTACTAAATCTAAATTTTCAGCCAAATTAAAGAAATCAACGAATATAGTTAAAACTAAAAAAGGCAAAATTTTTTGAAAAATAATTGTTTTATTGTTTTTGATTATAGTATGAATTTACCAATTTTATTTCTTTCAATAAATTAAGATGAATTTTCATTTTTCTCAAAAAATATTTATTTATTCATCAATTTGTATTTTATCTCCTTCAAAGTAGTCCACTTCAGATATAATACAGTTGTGTCATCGTTTTTTCCAATCCTCGAAGCAGTTCTGATGTGCACTTTTTGGTATATCCTTGAGCTCTGAGAGAGCTCAATCGACGCAAAACGTCGCCCTTTCATGGGTCTCTTAAATCTCGGGAACAGGAAAAATCGCAGGGGGCCAAATCTTGTGAATACGGTAGCTGAGCACTGATTAGCACGTGTATTATCATAATGCAAAAGTCCTTAATTTATTGTCCTCAATTCCGGGTATTTTTTCGTATTGATTCACGCAAGCGGCGCATAACTTCAAGGTAATACTCCTTATTTACCTACGCCATGATAATCCAAGAAAACAGGCATCTGATCAAACTTAGCGTGCTTTTTTTAGTCTTGGCTCTCCTGGACTCTCCCATTGGGACGATTGGGCTTTGGTTTCGATATCATAACCATATACCCATGATTCGCCACCAGTTATGACCACTTTAAGCAAATCTGGAATTTTGGAACTATCAAAACAAACCATGTAAGATTTACATATGCAGAGAACGTTAATTTATAGAAAAGTCTCATGGGCCTCGAATAGTGTGAGTTGCCAAACATTAAGGCGAACGGCGAGTACGATGTCACCACACTCAGCTCGACAGTACACAAAATTTGTTTGTACATTTAAACTACTTGAACATCGGCATGTCACTTTTTTTTTAAATTGTTATTAAATTATTACATACATACATATGTACAAGTACAAAAGTACTAATCCCAAGAGTAGTAGATCTAGAAGATTCAATAAGGTTGCTACAACGACAGAGTCGAGACGTACCGACCAGTGACTGGATGGTGCCAAAGCCGGTCAAAGCCGAGCAAGATCAGCAATACATTCTCCAGATAAAAAAGGAGGCGAAAGATATTCGTTACTCGAGGCTTGGGAAGATGAAGTGGGGAGTAGGCAGTATATTCCTTGATCCTCAAAAAAAGCAGATAACAACCACAACAAGCTACATAAGGAAGAGGTAGAGAAAGATTTCGGTTTGGAAGCGATGCTAGAGACCTCACTTCCGTTAAGAAATGTAGAGGAAGAGCAACCAAGGCGTTGGTTCTTCATATCAACTTCCACAAATCTAAACTCGCTTCAGCCGAGCTTCTCCTTAACCTAGTGGAGGGCGGTTACGACTATGTTCCTCGAGGCAATCCACGATTCCTGAACTGAAGTCGAAAAAAACAACACCTACTTCACAAGTAAACCGAGTAATAATGAGTTTGTAAATGCATAAGCTCCTACTTCAACTCTAATCTCTCAACAGATGATCCTGGTGATAGTAGCCGGCGTCTACTTCTTGCGTCGTGCTACTTACCACACGAAAACGGCACACTGACGAGCGAGTTTCAAAGGCTGGCGAGGACAGGACACGAAACCAGAGATGAGTCACTACTTAACTTTATATTACAAAGTAGCTTTGTTATAGCGAATCAGGGTGGGGTCCCGTGCTAGATATAACGCTATGCTCCGAAAGAAGTATAACTGTAGAGAATTGGAGGATGCTTAGCACACTCGGACCGTAGGTACATTGGCTTTAACAGTACGTTCTCATACACGATAAAATGCACACTAATAAGGAATCTTAGGAAAACTAACTGGCATCTTTATACTATGGTATTAGATAACAGGCGCATGGCACCTGCTGAGTACAACTCATATTCTGAACTTTAACAGTAATTTCCAATAATTCCATTAGTATCCCAATGGAATTTAATGTAAATAATTATAACTAGCACAAACTGGCTTAGAATTAGGATTATAATGTAAACATAAAATTGTAATGTAATTAGGATTGACGAATAAACGGGAGAGTCATCACCGTTCAGGGCTTATACTGTTCGGCGTTCGGCGCTAGACTGACAAAAGCAAAAAAAAATTCTGTGACAACAAACATTTTGGCGAAAAACAAGTATTCTTTTAAGAAGGAGAAAAATAAAAATCCAATAAACAAACAATAAAAATTCTTGTGACAACAAAAGTTTTCCGAAAAAACAATTAATCTTTTAACAATTACTTTTTGTGAAAAAGTACAATATCAATTTGCGCTATAATTTATTGTGAATAAATCTGTGTAGAAGAAAAAAGATGCTTTTAGTGTAAAATTAAATAAAAAGTGAGTACGAGCAACGGCAATCCCGACTTCTCTTGCACCTACATCAAATCGCATTCAACTGGAAGCGCCAGCTCAATTAGCCACGACTGATGTCTCGAATGATGTCTCGTACATATGAATGGAAAACCATAACTAGAGCTAATAGAAAAAATGTTAAACAACCATTAGTTATCGGTTCAAACCAAAATAATGAATTAAGTGTAGTTCCTAACATGAAGTGGCTGCACATATCGTCATTCTCTAACACTGTGACAGTAGCCGATATTGTGGACTATGTTGCGAAACATGCAGAAATTGACCGCAAATTTCGTTCATGCTATATGCCAATCAAAAAGGATACCCACGTAAAGGATTTAAAGAAAATAAACTTTAAGCTAGGCGTATCTGAATTTTTTAATGACAAACTGTTAAATGCTGATATATGGCCTACGAACGTAAAAATTCGGCCATTCACTTATTTTCAAAAAGACGTCACTCCAACTCTAATTCCATTACTGCCGCACCTAACTCACTAGTAATATCATGATTTACTAAAAGTGTATTTTCAATATATATCGGGACTTCGGACTAAATGATCGACTGTGTGTATGAAAAGTTCTTTCTTAGACTTTGATATTTTTGTATTCGTTAAATCTTGGCTGAATGAAATTTTTCTTGACTGTGAAATTTGTACGATGTTTTCCGTAAAGATCGTGACCCTGTCAAATCAGATGTTCCAGAGGAGGTGGTGTTCTCATTGCTGTTCGGAGAAAATTTCGGGCGTCATTGGTAACACTTACCAATTCTGATCACACATCGATCAGCTTTGTGTACGTGTTTATCGCTCATCTGGAACAGTGTATGTGTGTGCATCCTACGTTCCGCCGAATAGTCCGGATTTTTTATACTTTGCACATGCTGACAATGTTGTGTCATTAGCATCAAGCATGGCTGGTGACAGTCGTCTTTGTGTCCTCGGTGATTTTAGTTTATGTCGCCTGAGTTGGACCCCACTTAGAAACTCGGCTGCTTTTATGGCTTCTAACGTAAATTCTTCAGCGGAAATTCATGTCATTGACAGTTTTTTAAGCATTGCTTTATAGCAAATTAAACGTTTTTATAATAGCCTTCATACATAGAATCCTAGATATAGTGTTTATTTCCAAAAACATCAAACTTTGTCGGAAGGTATTGCTCCCATATCTTTAAGTGATAAACATTATGTTACTCTTTCTCTTGAGTTGGAATTTTATGAATTTTCTGAGGTATCCGATGAGCCTAACATCAAATTCAACTACAACTCATTAGACTTCTCAATTTTTAAAGAAATTGTGCTAAGTATTGACCCTTACATGACAATGACGTTAGCTCTTCTTTTCATTTCGTTAAAAAGTCTGGTGACCCAATACATTACTCAAAATTTCAGTGCCATTTAAAGGAATTTAACTGTTTGAACAAGTCTTTATATAGAAAATAGCTGTACCCGGTGCGCTTTGCTACGCCAACAACTAAAATAAATTTAAGAAAAATAACTTTAAAGAGAAATCAGTACATCAATATTCAAATGAATGAACCCTTTTTTTTTACTTTGCTTATTTCGAAAAAATCGGTTGAACGGGGCAGAAGTTGCTACTCTACAGCGCCACCTGGTGGCGAGTGGCAGCAATGAGCATGTTCTACAAACCTTCTCCGTGGAAAAATACATATATATACCAATTTTTTTAATAATCGGACCAGTAGTTTTTGAGTTCATCGAGGACATACAAACAAACATTCATTTTTATATGTAACTAGTGTACCCTCGCCCGCTTCGCTAGACGATAAATTCAATGATTTGCTGAAAGAGAATAAAATTAATACGAAACAAAGCAAATTCTTTGATACAATTTCATTCGAACTTTATTGTAACACTTTTTGGTAGACAACGTTTTTGGTTTTTTCATCTTTCGCGTGAATAATGACGATGGTTTGCCAACTCGTGAGCAAGCTACATACAATTGTCCATGAGAAAAAATTGGGTATTCTAAATTAATACCGCACATCTGTAGAGACTGTCCTTGCGCCTTATTAATTCTCATAGCGAAGGCAAGGCGAATAGGGAACTGCAAACGTTTGAAATCGAATGGTAAATCCGCCGGAATCAGTGGAATTCAGGGTATCAAAATGTCTTCTCCTTTGTACTTCCCTTTCAAAATTGTTGCTTCGATAACGTTACCCACTAGCTTCTTCACAGCGAGTCTGGTACCGTTGCAAAGTCGGGGCACATTACTATTGCGCAGCATAATAATCGGTGCTCCAATTTTTAATCGTAAATTATGAGGTGGTAAGCCTGGCAAATCGAGTGAGTTTAAGAATTCAGTTGGATAATTTACGACCTCATCTTGATCAGTAATAGTGTCCATTGACTTAAACGCAACTATGTCACCAGGTATTTGATCTAAAATAGCTGAATTTATATCATTGACGTCCTTTTTTTCCCAGCTGAAATTGCTCTTTCGCTGAGTCAATCATGGTTTTTGTAATGTTGAATTATGTTTGGAAATACACTCTGTATCAATGCCTCTTTAGACTGTGCAAAAGTGCAGAAATTGTTAGGCAATGTTATCATTCCTGTTGTTTTTGAAAAAAGGTTTATTTTTTTTGGTTAAAAAGTGTTTTTTGAAGTTTTGAAAAACACTTCGCTCTAACAAATTTCTTCTCAGTTAATTGCTGAAAATTAAATATTTTGAAAAAACTATTTTTTTTTAATTTAACGTTTTTGAGAAAATTTTGTTCTTGAAAAAATTTCATACTTTTGTAAAAGTTTAAACTGATTTGTTAAAAATGATTTTTTTCCGCTTTGAAAAACACCCCCTCGAAAAAATGTATTCTCTATTAATAATAATATGAAATGCTTTGAAAACACCATTTTTTTTTTAAATTTTGTTTGGTTTTCAGAAAATTTTGTTTTGAAAAAATTTCATGCCCTTGAAAAAGTTTTATTTTATTTTATTTGTTTAAAATTTTTGAAATTTTTTTTTTTTGTAATTTTAGAAAAACACCTCTTCGAAGAAATTTCTTATATAATATCTTTTTGAGGAAAATTTGGTTTTGAAAAAATTTCATGCTTTCGAAATTTTTTTATTTTACTTTATTTCTTCAAAATTTTTGAAAACAATTTTTTTTATAATTTTCGAAAAACACCCCTTTGAAAAAATGTTTTCTATGTATCATAGTGGTATTCCATTAACTTTTAGGATTATAGTCAAATACTTACAAATATCTACGCTTTCACAAATAGCAACAATAAACAAATTTCCTCAAAACCAAAAAATTTACTTTTTTTCTAAAAAAATTCTAAACAAACAACGTAATAAATTTAGAATTTTTTGTTCACGAAAAAACAGTATTGTTTTTATTGTATTAACTGAAAACCAAAATGTTGCAAAAAATCAAAACAAAACTAAATTATTTTTTTGTGTTCATTTGGTCCATATGTTCCATAAAAAGTTGATATGGTAAATAATATGTAGGGTCTGATACACGCAAATTTCCATTGACCATTATAGTGACAAAATTATCGATCACCAATTCGAACAGGATTTCAAAATCAGAGTTGGAATGAGTTGTTGTGTGGTGTACTTCTGAAAAAATGAGAAATAAACAAAATAAATCTAAAAATTCGAATTCTAACATTGCTCAATTGAATTGAAACATTATTTTCATAAATACTTAGGACCTTAACTAATGCACCTTGGTACATACCTAACGCAGATATTCATCGCGACCTTGACATCGATACTATTGATGAAACAATACAAAGCGCTAGCAGAAGGCACATAAATAGACTATTAACGCATACAAATCCTATGATGAGAAGACTACCAAATAAAGAAAAATCTACCCAAAGTCGGCTTAACCGTCAAACACCAACAGATCTTGCAAAATCCTTGTAATCAATTGTCAACTAATCGTATATATCATTGTTTGTTAACCACTTGTTTTTAAATAATATGTATATATTTCTTCTAAATGAGCTTGGGGGCATTGGCCCTTCAATATCACTCTCATTCCATCTTTTTGTAAATCAAATTACTTATTTTTCTGTAAATTGTGCGATAACATAAGTATTGTAACGTTTTTCTACTTAATAAACTCTTATCTTATCTAAATTACTTATTGTCTAACGACAGGTGTAATATTTTATGGAAGAAATAAAAAAAAAAAAATTTTCATTCGAATCATTTGAAATTTCTGTATACAATACATTTCTGTATCACAATACAAATACAAAAAATTCAAAAAAAGTTGTACACATAAAATTACACATAAAATGAATGTCGATTCGAAACTTACTTTAATCTAACAATCGAGCAAGTTTTGTTTTGGACAATATTTTGATTTTTTCTTTTTTTTATATGAAGAAAATATTTAAAAGAATTTTTTTTTTTGCTAAAAACCTTCCCCTAGTGGATCCCTATAATATGAAAAAAGAACGAATAAAATTGGCTTCGTATCGGCCCAAAAAAATGCGGACAAACGAACATCATTTCATTTTTATATATATAGAAGATTACATCCTGAATTTCGAAAACAATATTATTTCGGATTCGAAGGCCCCTTGGCAATTCATCAAATCAAAAAGTCTTGCTCAACAGTGCCAAACACTATTTTTATAAAAGTAAATTTGCAAATTCTGCCAATTTATTTGCTGACTTTTTTTTGCTCTAATTGTAAACGCGACTTAGACTTCGATTCTGGTTTGCCCTCTAATAGTTTTTCGCCTCTTAATTTTGGGACATTGTGCCTATCTGTTACTGATGTCGTCAATGGTATTATGAAGCTCAAGCCCACATCGAAAACTGACTCGGATGGCTCTCGGCCATCTTGCTGAAGAACTGTTTTTGCCTCGCCGAGCCTCTTACAACTATGTTTAATAAATCGTTGTCCTCTGGTATCTTTGTTGATGACTGGAAATTAACTTCCGTTACGCTTATATTTAAGAGTGGAAATAAAAACGATGTTAGCAATTACAGCTCGTTTTCCGAAGCTATCGTCTGTCTCAAAACTTTTTGAGATAACTGTGAATAATAAGTTATATTTTGCTGTCAAAGGCTTAATATCTACCAACCAGCATGGTTTCGTTGCAATCAATTCTACTGCCTCTAATTTGTCAATTTTCAATGATTACTGCATTTCAGCCTTTCATAACAGATCTCAAGTTGATACAATTTATACAAACTTCTCTAAAGCGTTTGACAAAGTATCGCACCGATTACTCTTGTCGAAGCTTGCGCCAATGGGTATACACTCCACGTTTTTGTCAAATCATTTTTGTCCAATAGACACCGCGTTGGAGCCGTTGATAATACGACATCCCGTGCATTTATTGCGTCCTCTGGTGTTCCGCAGGGAAGTATTCTAGGACCCCTTTTTTATTCTCTGTATTAACGATATTCGTTGATGCTTTTCTTTTGCTGAACATTTATTATATGCTGATGATATTAAAATATTTGCGGTGGTTAACAGTGTTAGTGACTCTGAAAAGTTGCAATCCGACTTACACAATGTCCGGAACTGGTGCTATTTAAATCGTTTGCACTAAATATGTATAAGCAAATGCTTTCACGTAAAATATGCTAAGTCGAACAATACTTTGCATACTTCGTATATGTAATATTGCTGGCTTACTATTACAATCCGTTGAAGAAATTAAAGATTTAGGCGTTATTTTCGACTCTAAACTGAATTTCACTAGCCAAGTTAACCACACCATAAGACGGTCATATTCGATGCTAGCAATCATACGCCGAAATTGTTCTGCATTTACCAACCCATACACTCTCAAAACATTGTATTGTCCTTTTGTTAGGTCAAAATTAGAGCATGTTGCTGTATTTGGAGACCATGCCAAATAGGTCTCTCTAATCAGATTAAGAGAGTTCAGAATGTTTTTCTTCGTTTTGCGCTCCGATCTTTCAACTTTTCTAAACCTTCTCTCGATGTTTATTGATTGAGTTAAAACTCCTTGACAGCAGACGATCTATTCTATCGTGCTCATTTATTATTCATATCATTTCTGGATCTATTTATAATTGGCTTCTCGAGAAGCAACTACGGGGTGAGCGCTCCGATTCCTAGGGCATGTGAAGATTTAAATTTGTTTTTCAAGTTGGGTTGGTGCGTGATTACCATTCGGAATTCACAGAGAGAACGTTGGTTCGAATCTCGGTGAAACCAAAATTAATAAAAACATTTTTCTCATAGCAGTCGCCTCTCGGTAGGCAATGGCAAACCTCCGAGTGTATTTCTGCCATGAAAAAGCTCCTCATAAAAATATCTGCCGTTCGGAGTCGGCTTGAAACTGTAGGTCCCTCCAAATCGTAGCAAGGTTAATAGCTACAAATATAGCAGCCCTTAGGAATGAAATTGAGGAGCTGAGAAGGCAATTAGAAGCAGTAGTTAACTTTAATAACGTTTGCGAATACACCAAGCAAACGATAGATCCAAATGTAGCTTGTGACGAATCATGATGAAAGGCAGGGTAAATGGTTATCGAAATATCTTTTACTACCCTTTACGTATAATTACATTGAGCTGTTAGCGGGCGGGAAGCTGCTAAATGTCCTTATATGTAAAGCTAGCAGGAACTTAGCATATTGCGCCAAGGCAATATGTCTTTGATTGATTATTATACATACATAATCAGGTTAGTAAGAAATTAACTCTTCTAATCAATAAAACAATAATGACACATGGTTCTGATACCACAATTTGTAGCTGAATTGAATAAGAAGAAAAGAGATACATAACTCCTTAAGGTTATTTATTATAAAATTGAATGGAAATTTGTGAAATATTTTATTCTTCTTAAACGCAGAACATTTGCCAAATGCTTTAGCAAAAGCAAAGCACAAGAACTGAACTCAAATAATATGAGAGCACCCCAGTCATCATTGAGTAAGTAATAACATAAAGTTACAATCTCGAACAAAAATTATTTTGTATGGGGGGTGCTACTACTAGCAATATAGAATTGTTCCGAATTTGGCGAATTCGTTGATATTTTTACTGTGGTGAGTACGTGCGAGTGCATATACATAATATAATATGTACATATATGTATGCCGACTTATATTTACGTTCATACAGTGATCACACAATTATTCGTACACCCTGCGTAGTATGTAAAAAACTTTAGCTTTGCGCAAAACATTTGCTGTGACAATATATTTCATTTGGGTCACTGTAAGAATGTTACATTCCAGATGAATTGCCGCAAGAAAAACTCACGTTATTTCAACTCATGATTCAATTATAGAAGGTTAGGTAAGTAAGCAGCTTTCTCGCTCCCTCTTGACATATCGGCTCCCTTATTTGAAAACGTGTTGCTTCTTTACAAAAAAAAGTACCTATTTCACAAAAAAAGTTTTGAATTTTAGTAAAAACTAAACTTTTGGTGCAAATTATTTGGTCGGCAACACCGTTTCCACTTTGACGCTTTGCTTTGTTATTATTCGTTGAAAATCTTTTATCTGTTTGTAAACATTCAAGTAAGTATAATAATACAAGCTAATTATTTTGTAAATTAATGTCGTTTTTCACTATTTAGGTCGATTATGTCTTGCATATGGTGATAGTCGATTATTTGGAGTCGGCTTTCTGCTTCAGAAAACCACCGGTTTGTGAATTTTCATACATGTAAGTCCAGATCAGACATTTGTAAAAATTCTTATTAAACTTTTTCATTCATAGGTTTTTATAGCAGCGTTTTTGCAAATATAACAGAGACCACCTTACATAATATACAATACATAAACTACAGTTAGTAAGTTCTTTTAGAATATTTGCTAATAAATTGTAATAAATAAAAAGTTTTTATTTGTAGGACTTCACAGACGAGCAATTGCTGCGGAAGGTGTGTGTTGAAGAGCTAGGTGGCCCAACTATTGTGGTTTTTAGAAACGAAAGCACGTATGCGCGTATTTCTACCATTGTCTCATGTGGTGCTACGGACAATTTCATAGGAGACATGGAGCGTGTTGTGTATGATGGTGCAAATACCTGTTTAACATGTGAAGGTCATTATGTGCTTAGTACTGCTACCTCTGAAATCAATTTGACTTCCGAACTGGCTATCCACGTCGATACCTTACCCCGTCTAGAACAATATGCTGTACGTAGATGTATGCGCAACACCTACACGAGCAAGTCCTCGAGCTTTAGGTCTACAATTACAGATAAGTTGTAATGATATATTTGTGAGTTATTTTTAAGTTTTTGGTTTACAGGTTTTTGATTTCTGCCTGAAGTAAGTGCAGCGTTCCAACACCTATACGAGCAAGTGCACCCAAATTCCTCATATTTCCACTCCGATTCATTACTGAGACACGTGGTATTGATATACGTAAATTTACAAACCATCACAATTACTAAAAGTGGATTATATTACCAATATCTAAAATTTTTCGATGTATTAGTTTTAGTCTATATTAATACATTTTCCTATTAATATTAGGGACGCAAAGTATATTAAGGTAGACAAATTTTAAACTATAAACTAGTAAATTTGTAATTTTTATTGCAAACTATTTTAACTCTTCTAATTTCAATTTTTTTCATACATTTAGAAATGATCGACTGAACTTCTGCTTTCGCAATGTCATTACGGTAACATACTACATGTATCTACATGTATTGTTATGCACGAAATATTATGACTATTTTTTGTTCTCTTCCACAAAATATACTCAAATCTATTGCAAGATTATATATATATATATAATAGGCGCGTACACCCTTTTTGGGTGTTTGGACGAGCTCTTTCTCCTATTTGTGGTGTGCATCTTGATGTTATTCCACAAATGGAGGGACCTACAGTTTCAAGCCGACTCCGAACGCCAGAAAAAAAAACAAATACATAAGTAACATCACATAGTTCTGCGCACTCTTGTGTTAGATAAACATCGAAAATATTCTAAATAAATATTACATTTGTTTAAAGAAAAAACTATAATTTTTCTGTCGTTTTGTTTTAATGTAGATTAAATAACCAATATACTTGTTTTTCTCTTATTACAGGACTAATTAGTTACTTTACGTACTTTTTTACTACCTTTAGGCAAAAAGGGGAAAACATTTTTCCCTTTTTACCAACCTTCGTAAATGCAGCCCTAAAATAAGGGAGTGTCAAAGCGCCCTTGTCACTACTTACCTAACTTTCTATAATTGAATCATGATTTCAACTCACACACTTTCCAAGGAAAGCAGGCAGACGTAGCAAAATGCTGGAAAACATTTATTCGTACCCTTTCAGCTCATGATATTGTTGCTGCTAAAGAAACAGTAAAAATCGTCTGTGTTTTTACTAATATTGCTAAAAACGAAGTAATATTGGTCATTCTTAGTTTTTATTGCCGATTCAGTTTCAGTTGCTCGTAATATCTCGATTGAAAGTGACGAAATAGGACGAAGTGCATATTTACCATTAGAAGTGAGTAAAATAGTTGTTAAATTGTACTTGCAAAAACAAGTCTCTGCCGGAAATTGACAAAAAATTGTGAAGGCCATCTCTAGGGGTCGGTTATGGTATTTCGTCTTTATCTAACCATTGGCGTTTGCGAACAGGATTATTGTAAAGGACCCATTTTTCATCATCTGTAACGATACGGTTCAAAAAACTTTCATTTTCAAGCCGTTGCAGCAGCTGAGAAAACACATTCACTCTCTGCTGAAGGTTGGCGACGGGAAGTCCATGCGGAACTCATTTTCCCAGCTTTGAAACCTTTCCCAACTGAACCAGGTGCCTGTGAACTGTTCCATGCGATGAATTTAACCTTTGAGCTATCATCTTATACGCGTTCGAAGATTCCATTTTATTTTTTAACAACACGTGCTTCTATCCACAATTAAAAGCACTTGTTGAATGCACAATATATCATAGAAAATATAAATAGTTCCGTTATATTCGGCGAATAATTTTTTGTATGCGAAAATCGTACAAAAGTGAAATTATGGGTAAAATACGCACGAACTTATGGACTGACATGATATGTGCGTTTGTTTTTCCACATTCCCTTAAGAATGATGGTATGTCGTATTCACGTACATGCATACATACATATCTATTGATAAGGAATAATTTGCGAAATGGTGAAAATTATCAAATTTGTTTAAATCTGAACCAGAAGAACTTTGAATTAAGAGACTGATAATTGATATATGTGTTATGATAATTGATATATGTGTATGATATAGGACTCAGTTATTAGACTTTTTCGTCCGAGTGCTTCTCCTGCTCCAGGGCCGTTGAAAAAGTTCGATGGATCAAGCAATGTTTTTGTATTAGATCGTTTTTAATTCGAATTTCAAAGCGTGTTGGTTCGACTCCGTGGTGATATCATAATATTACTTACTTAATGCATAAAGATACTCATCTCATCGTGCCAAATAATAAAGGCGACCAATGGTGGCTTTGCTCCTAAACATAAAGGCTCAATATAAACAGTGGGCAAAAATGAATGGATTTTGATGAAAACTGTTTCCTTAGTGAGCTAGACTAGGCTGAATCCTTGTAGTTCGGGTTTTTTTTATCTGGTTTATCATAGCTTTTATACTTTCGATGATATTAAGTCTAAAATGAAGGTTAGAAAATGTTTTTTTCTAAAGTATTGCAACAATCCAAATATGTCTATATTTTTGACAATAAAATATTTTATTTGTGCCCGCGAAAAAGACATTGTAGGACGCAGCCAAGCAAGTTCTGCGCCGGGCGCACAGAAAAATTTATATTTATGTACCTATACATAGACACACTACTGCAAAAAAACAAGCAGCAATCTGGTTTCAAAGTAAAAGTCGATTTCACGACTAAATTACTTATTTCGTACAGTTTTTGTTAATTGGATATATGGTATATTTAATATAATAATATATTTAATATTTTAATTAAGTATTTGTCTTCTATAAGTGAACAAAACGGAATGGATTTTAAACTTACAATATTAGGAAATCTCGAAGGCGTAAACTTGTTTTAAGCTAACCGTGGCTTTTGTTTACATTTTTAGTGTATGATTCTACGCGCACTTGACACACAGCAGCTTAAACAATCATCATTAGTTACGACTGTCGCCATTCTGTTTCGCATTTAGAAGATATGCATACATATGTATATATAATATGAAGATGCCAACACTTACCACGACAAAAATTGACGGTTCACCAAATATTTTTGTCTTCCTCAAGAAATATAGGCTTATGGACAGCTCAGGAGCGTGAGGGAAGATATGGTGGATTCGTTTTATGAATGGTCGAGCCTCGCTTTGAGAGATATGCGCATGCGTTTATGAATTAAATAGTTTTTGTTGTATTAAAGAGCATTTTAGAATGCAGCTTCTGCGCCTATGAAGGTATATTATTTTTGTAAGTATCTACAATATTGGGAATATCGACTGGATGACTGGATTAAATAAATAATAGATAAATTCAAATATGTATGTACATTTAAAAAAGTCAATATTAAGTAAAATCCTTGATCTCTTGATATATAAGACCCTTTAACTCCTAGTTGAAGCATAGAACGTTTAACCCTGCAGTAGTTGCGCGGTCTACATATGTAATCCACCATTGTTAAATTTTAAATTCCTTGAAAATCGTGCATCGATTTCATCGGAGATTTTTGTTACTTGTAACTAACAAATTGAGAGTCACTCTCAGTTTTCCGCTGTTAATTGTCGCATGCAGTTGTGTCGCTAGAGGTTCGTGAAATTCATGGTCTACGTATGTATGCCGCGCGACCGATTACGTAAGTATTTTAAATTAGATTTTATGCTAATAGCTAGTTATACTTTGTAAATAAAAGTGGACTTTTGGCATAATTTTTCATTTTAAAATTTTGTGGAACTTTTCTTACAATATTTACATATGTATGCTACTCTGCTGAAATGACTTTGGACGAACAACTCTTGTCCTTCACAGGGCGTTGTTCTTTTCGGCAGTATATTCCAAATAAACCAGAGTATGGACTGAAAGTTTTTGCACTTGTAGATGTTGATTACCCATACACCTATAACTTAGAAATTTACGCCGGCCAACAACCCGAAGGTCCATTTCGGTTAAGCGACGAGAGATTTGATATCGTGATGAGAATGGTGCAACCAATTTTGAATAGACATATCATATTACTATGGACAATTGGTTTTCCTCTCTGAAAATAGCAAAGCAATGATTTGATAATGGAATTACAATGGTTGCTACCGTTCGAAAAGATAAGAGAGAAGTTCCCCGGGAATTTAGAATTGCCTCTAACAATATGCTTCTCAAAATCACTCACTCTCCATATACTCTGGTTTCTTATGTACCAAAAGCTAACAAAGTAGTAATAGCCTTGTCTACAATGCACAACGATACAGCGATTGATTCTGACACCGGAGATCAACGAAAGCGGGAACGAAAGCGGTTGACAAGATGTGTTCTTTTTATGACGTATCTAGGAATTCGAGAAGGTGGCCGCTGACTAAGTTCTATAATCTTGTAAACCTCAATGCTCTCAACGCATTATGCATTTACACTGCAAACAGTAACTATGAATCTGTCAAAAGGCGTGATTTTCTCATAGACTTAGCCTTGTCTTGGATGAAACCACTGGCTCACCAAAGATTAACACTTACTACGATACCTAGAACACTGACATTTAAAATAAAAGACTTCTTGGATCTTCCACAAGTTGTAAGTCACCAAGGTCCAACGCACAATAACTACGTCGGTCGTTGCTACGATTGTGGAAGGGCCCGTAATAAAAGCACCCGTAAAGTGTGTAACGCTTGCAATAAACGCATTTGTCCTGATCATTCCAAGACTGTATGTTCGTCATGTTTCGAAAACAATTAAAACATCTCAATTAGCTTCTGGTTATTTTATATATATTTTATACTTTTGTGAAGTATCTTAATTTTTTGTTAAAAAATGAAGTTTTGGTTTTTATTTATTTTATGTAAGAACAGAAAGTTTATTTATGTTATTTTTGATTAATATTAATAAATTAAACAATAACAAGAATACTTAAAACAAAAGCAATGGAAGAATTAAATATTTATCTTTTGTATTTTTAATTTTAAAATGGATTACATATGTAGACCGCGCGACCAATTACGTCAGTTTCAGGGGCGCGACTACTGTAGGGTTAATGGTAATGTATGATAGGTATACAATTATCTAATTTCATGGGACATAAATATTATATTTAAATAAAATATTTTATATAAAAATCCTGCAAAAATCAAAAAATAGGCAAATCAAAATTTGCCATAGCATCAAATATGATACATTAGAGCCTACATACAAATGTATGCATGAATATATGTACGTTTACCGTACGCTTGCTCAGTGCTTCGGCAAAGACAAATCGACGCATTCGCATACACTTAGTTCGTGTCGATTTCTTTTTGCAGTTTGAGTAAATATATAATGTTGTTGGCTTCCCAACACGTGAACAGCCAACGTATAGTTGACCATGGGTGAATACTGGTTCTTCTAAATTCACCCCGCATATTTCTAAAGTTTGCCCTTGTGATTTATTGATAGTTGTTGCAAATGCTAAACGAATGGGTAGTTGCAAACGCTTGAATTCAAATGGCAATTCAGGTGGAATCATTGGAATTCTTGGTATTAGAACGTCTTCATTCTTGAATTTGCTAATTAAAATAGTTGCTTGAATAACATTATTCATCAATCGTTTGACTACTTCATTTTGTTCTTGACGTTCTTCTGATGTCACGTTATTCCGAGCATTTCTCATGCGCCTATTATTATTTGTCGAACGACCAATATGATTACGTGATTGTCTTGGCATTTGTGACTGTAATAAACATGATTGTAATTATGGTATTCTGAGATTTTAAAACATGTTTTTTTTTTCAATTTTGTGGATTATATTTTCGATGCATATGTGTTAAAAAGCCCAAGTCCACATGGTCAGGATTATTTTATTTTGTTGTGATTTTCTTAAATCATCTCTTTTCTTCTGAAAATTGTTGACAATTTGCATGATAAGACTATTAATTTTTTCATCAAAGTTACGCATTTTTCGTGCTCTTCTTTTTCATCCTTTAACAATTTTTTTTGTTTTTTTCATTTTTTTTTTACCATTTTTTTCACTCATGGTGTATCGTAGCCTATCGCATATGAACCGAAAAAATAAATCCACAAAACATAATTTCACTTGAACATTCGGATTTCACATTAAATTCTCAAATTTCGTAAAAAATTATTCACTGTTCCAAAATCCACTCCAAAAAAATTCACAAAAAATGTTTACACTTTGCACTTACGTCTCCTCCTTATGGCGTCCAAATCAGAAAGAAATATTGACACATTGTAACTCACACTGTCAATTTAACAGTTCAGTTCCGCCCCAAGCGTTAAAAAAGTAAACGACATTATGGCTGGTTCAAAAGAACGCTGTACGCGTTGCCGGTGTTCCGAATTACAACCAAACTTTACGACACCCATTTTCAATGCTTACTTAACAATGTGTGTAAGTTTGGTTTAATTCGGTGCAAAGACACGGCGGGTCCACGTTTTGGCATATATTTCGAGACCCTAGTCATCAATAGGTATGAAAATTACCCCGTATTAAAGCACTTATCAACAGCTTTCATTTGATACCGATATTGTACAAACACATCCTTGGGTTACCCGGGTCCACGTTTTGACCTATATCTCGAGACCCCAGTCACGGAGCGGGATGAAAAATACTCTGTACTAAAGAAATCATCAACAGCTTCCATTTGCTACCCATATTGTACAAACACATCCTAGGGTTACCCGGGTCCACGTTTTGGTCTATTTCTCAAGACTCTCGCATCCGATTCTTAAAATTTCAAAACATAAACCTTCTTCACATGTGTCTCTTGAATGTGACGAAGTTTGGTTAAAATCGGTTGAGCCATTCTCCGTAAAGTTTATCACAGCGCGAAAAACGGCTGAATTTTTATATATATAGATGCACATGCTAATGCAACCAATAATATGAGATTTCCGTCAACTCGACCTTAGAATAGGAATTTCGCACAAAATAATACTAATTTCAATAGACAGCAGCCAATGGAAGTAGATCAGACTGTGTCGCGTAGACCAGTAGCAACACCAAGCTGGCAGCAACCGTTAAACTAGAGCAAAATTTTGGTAGCCAGTGGCGGTCAAATGAATCAATAAATCTACATTTGGAAAGCTCTCAAAAATATGTATAGCCTGGGATGAAAATGCAAAGAATTAATAATATTATTATAACGAGAACCATTTTTTACGCCGCCTTCGTTATATTTTTAAAAAGAACGAATCATTGAGGAAGGACTTTAAAATTTTAATCGATACAAAAGCAACCAGTTGCTACGTAAGAAAAGAAGTGCATACAAAATAAAAAAAAATTAAATCAGTCTAACGGTTAGACGGGATAGAAGTGAAACCTTCCGTAAAACAAACTGAGAGAGAATGAGACGAAAGCAGCATTAGGGGCGGGATAATTATAGGTTCATTATAATATTGCTATAAAGTTCATATTTTATTTTCTTCATTTTATTATTATTCATCCTCAATGTTTTCAATTTCAACAAATGAGACGAGTGGCTTATGATAGCTAAAATATGATACAAATGCTTTGGCTTCGATGTTGTAAAAAAAAATACCCAAACGGACCGAAGAAACAGACTTACAAATTTCTTCCATTTTCGTCTACTTGTATTCATATAAAAATTTATGTCTCTTCCCACCAAAGCTAAATGTATTAGTATATTTCTTCTTGTATTTATTCAAGGCCGAAATCCCGGCGGTACTGCAATACCGGGCCAACCCGTGGCAGAGGTGGAGCAAGCCCCTAAAACACTCCGCCCATTCCCAAAAATCAGTTTAACATTTGTTGTCCTCCGACGGAGGATCTATCAGATGTTAAGCTGATAAGAACAGATACCACACTACCTAGTCAATCGATTTTCTAATAAACCTTTTGAGAATTACACGCTCACAAAAATTAATGTACGAAATATTTATACCGATTCACTTAAACTGACTTTCAGCATCTAAACCAAAAACTATTATGAGCGTCGTAACGCGTATAATACACACAGATACCACACTTTGATCTTAGGCATAAGGCCGAGAACCGATAACCATACACAACCAACAAACTACCTAGTCAATAGATTTTCTAATAAACCTTTTGAGAATTACACGCTCACAAAAATTAATGTACGAAATATTTATACCGATTCACTTAAACTGACTTTCAGTATCTAAACCAAAAATAGAAAAGCAAAAAACTGTTTTCAATAAATAATCAGAAATGTCCTACAATGCAAATTTCAAAAAAAAAAAAAAAAATCCATTTTCGTCTACATGCATTCATATAAAAATGTATGGCTCTTCCCACCAAAGCTAAATGTATTAGTATATTTCTTCTTGTATTTATTCAAGGCCGAAATCCCGGCGGTACTGCAATACCGGGCCAACCCGTGGCAGAGGTGGAGCAAGCCCCTAAAACACTCCGCCCATTTCCAAAAATCAGTTTAACATTTGTTGTCCTCCGACGGAGGATATATCAGATGTTAAGCTGACACAAGAACAGATACCACACTACCTAGTCAATAGATTTTCTAATGAACCTTTTGAGAATTACACGCTCACAAAAATTAATGTACGAAATATTTATACCGATTCACTTAAACTGACTTTCAGTATCTAAACCAAAAAACTGTTTTCAATAAATAATCAGAAATGTCCTACAATGCAAATTTCAAAAAAAAAAAAATTCCATTTTCGTCTACTTGTATTCATATAAAAATTTATGTCTCTTCCCACCAAAGCTAAATGTATTAATTAGTATATTTCTTCTTGTATTTATTCAAGGCCGAAATCCCGGCGGTGCTGCAATACCGGGCCAACCCGTGGCAGAGGTGGAGCAAGCCCCTAAAACACTCCGCCCATTTCCAAAAATTAGTTTAACATTTGTTGTCCTCCGAAGGAGGATCTATCAGATGTTAAGATGATAAGAACTGATACCACACTACCTAGTCAATAGATTTTCTAATAAACCTTTTGAGAATTACACGCTCACAAAAATTATTTATATCAACATACAATATAACGCTTCGTAACTAAATAACTTTTAGGCCAGCGACGACAGCATGGCGCGGTAGCCGAGCGACTAGCAATGTGAGCTTCCGATCCAAAATCCTTGGTTCGAATCACAAGAAAAAATAAAAGTTATTTTTATTTAGTTCGTCGCTACGTTTATATCAACATATAATATAACGCTTCGTAGCCAAGAGGGTCGCTTTTTCGTTTTACTTTTCCTCAAATCACTCCCAACGATTCTAAAGAAGTTTTCACTTCAAAAAATTACTTTTGCCCAAATGTGTTAAAACCATAAATGAGTGCACTCTGATACAATTTTTCCATGAAATACATTTGTTTAATGGGAAAGAAATTTTCTACGAAATGACTTTTTGCTGGGATATAATTTTTCGAAGAAGAGCATGCCTTGATTTGAAGAACGGAAAATTAACCGTAAATGGTAAAGACGAAAATATATTTAGTTTGGAAGGATATTCTGAACAGCCAGCCGATGGAAATACCGGCATATAAGAAAGAAATAAAAAGGAATTAGAAATTAATATTTTGTGAGGAAAGGCTCTTAAAGCACCAGCCGACGGAAATACGGGCTCTTCAGTTGAACATATAAATGAAAAATAAATTATTTTGGAGAAAGCAATCCTGAAACGCCAGCCAAAGAATTTTCCGGCAAATTTATTGAAAAAAATAAAAATGAAAATAAAGCAAACATAAACCAATTAAGAAATGAAGTAATGAGTAGAATAGAAAGAATTAATTCGCCAATTGGTATGAAATTACCATTTATTCATATATTTGTTATTATTTATTCAGTTGATTTAATCCTAACACAGCAAGGATAGACCTTATAATTATTAGTGCTAGTCACAATATGTTTCAATTGTTACTGATTAGTGATTGTTATAGTGTGATTTACAAATATATTTTAGGTTTCAAAAGAAAAACAAATTAAGTTAACATTACTTATGAATTATAATAGGTACTTATTATTAAAATTAAAATTATCTCTCCTAGTATTTATAATAATAATAAATATATCTCTGAAGTTGGATTTTAAAAGTGTTCATGCTACATGTAGATACTAAATTTTGGGGAAGAGAACTCCAAAGTCGAGTCACATGCACCAAAAACTGTCTTTCCGATGTTTGTGCTTTGTATCTGGCGGTGTTTTTCAGAAGTTTTTAGTTTCTCACTGATTTCGTGACAGTCATTCTGTGGGCGAGTTACCCAGGTACTTTCAAGTAGTAATATAGATTTTGTGCAAAAGTAAGGGGGATCTAAACTGAAAAGGCTACTCCAAGGACATGGAGTAGATTGTGTTAGAAGCATTCTGTAGATCTTACCTACGACTAAATTTATGTGACTATCGCCAGTTCATCTTTGGTTGAAAAGAATTCGGAAATTTTTAGCCGTATGTACATAATTAATAGTAATGCCGTTAAGTAAGACTTTAGGCAAAGTCGAAGTGTCGAGGGGCTTTCTCGAGATATCAAGCACTTCAGACCTCTTAGGGTTGAGAGTTCGTGCATTGTCGGATGACCATTTGCTAATGCGGCATACATTTTGGTTGATTTTAAGAACACAGTCATTTATTTCATCGAATTCATTGTACATGAATTTATTTCGTTGATGTACAAAGAAAAGAGAAGAATAGAAGACCAAGAATAGATCCTTGCGGAATTCCCCTCTGCAATTCTGAAGCAGATGATGTCAATGGCCCACTACAGACAGCTTTTGACCTATTTTTTAGAAAAGAAGCAACTAACTATATGGAAGTAGGGGAAAGCCCAAGAAATTTGTCGAGTTTTGCCAATAAGATACTGTGGTTAACTGAGTCGAATGCCAATGGGTGGTCAAATAGGGTAAGAAAAATGACTTTTTCTTCGTCAATGGACTCACAACAGCGTCAATCAGCGCAGCGACAATTATGTCCTTTCGAAAACCGGATTGCCGTTTGTGTAAAAAAAAGAGTTCTTAGAAAGAAAAGCGCTTAACTGACTATACATACATTACTATTATAATTTGAATACCTTTGAAAGATAGGGTAAAATTGTGATTGGTCTGAGTTCACCGTTGGCTTTAGGCATGTGCGAATTTTAGCGGGCTTCCAACATATTGGGATACGGACGTTGTTAGTATCATGTTAAAACAGTGTTCGTGACTTGAGGTGCCGAAAAATTTACAATTTTTTCATTTATATATTCAATTGACCCATAATCTCGCTTAATCATTGTCTAAAATTCGTTTTAAGTTATTCGTATAAAGGGGTCAATGAGAGATACACTGTTATTGGTGGAGTGCGTTGGTGTTACTGAATTCACTGGTACATAGAAGGCCAAAAGTGCTCATTATGTCACTTACGCAGTGTTCAACCATTTAGTAAGTAATAATAGAGGCACAATCTGAAACCAAAATTATCTGAAACATTTTGCGTGATTTATTTTTGCTAAGTTTGACAATAATTCGGTATCACGTGGACAGAGCAGGAAACTGAAAAGTATACATGCTGTGGTGCAAATACAGCATATGTTTTAGAGGTCAGTTGATGTATGAGGTCGATAAGTAAGTTTGATGTGTGAGGTCGTTCTGATACTTAAAGCACGCTGGTGGCTACAATATTGTATTGCTTCATTGAGTTACTAATTACTCAATGATTTCTTTTGTAAGATCCTTAGATGCTTGTCACCAGGTTTAAATCTTGGGATCGGCATATATGCTGTTTGCAATGGTATATCAACCACTCCTGCACAAGATAAGACGAATGTTTTGGGTCATTACCTTGTTGAAATAGCCAAGCTGTCCCATTAAGGGCCAGTTTTTCGACACTTGTACTTAAGTTTTCTTTAAGAATGTCGCGTAACACACGCTTATCCATTGTCTCATCTATGAACACGAGCTTTCCGTCACCAAATGCCGCGAAACACCCCCAAACCATCACATTTCCGCCACCGTGTTTAACTGTTTTGATAAGGTTGTTCTCTTGAAGCTCTTTATTTGTCTTTCGACAAATCTTTTGTGCTCCAACTGACCCAAATAATTTGAATTTAGAATCATCACTAAATATGGTGGTGTTCCAAAAAGCGTCTGGCTTATTTAAATGCTGTTTAGCAAATTCTAGCCCCTTTTTTTATTTACCTTATAAATGAAGAGTTTGCGTTGAGGAGCCCGGCCGGGATACCCAGCCTTATATAGGGCATTCCGAACCGTTTGGGGATTGAAACTGATTTTAAATGAATTTTGCAGGGTGTCGCACAATTTGACAGCCGAAGTTTTTGGATTTTGTGCCACCGTGGGTACCACAATTCGCTCCTGTCGTTCAGTAATGTTTTTGGGCGGCCAGACCTGCTCTCCGGAGCTATTTTGCCAGTACTGCAATAATGGATAGCAATGTTTCGAACGCTGGACCATGATTTATCAACACGTTTGCCAATTTCGCGAAAGAATTTTTTTCTAAATACGGCTTTATCATTAATTGGCGTAGTTCTAGAGAAATTTCAGCAGCACGGCCCATTTTGGTCTACATATGTCCGTTGAAATCGCGATCAAAAGTGTTTGCGATCGTTTGCGATTCCTTAAACGTACGAATAAGTAAAACGAAGGAGTGAAAATAACAGGATCCTACCGTTACGACGCCAAAAGCATAAGCTAACATAAAAAATGTGCCAATAATTTTTTGATGTGAATTTGTACCTTATTTTACCTTTCAAAGTTGAGCCTGTAAACCTATAGCGATATTAATTTTTTTTTGTTCAGATGCGTAATAAATAAATAAATACATTTAGAAAATATCGTTTTCTACTTTTTTATACTTTCATTAAAAGAAAAGTTATAGCACTGAGAACTTTAATTTTTCGAGTGTGCCAATACTTTTTTGACTCACTGTACATGTATGCCGACTTATATGTATGTACATATGTATGGACTAGGGATTGGAAAATATTGTCGCAGGGAACAGTTTATAAACTCGGGGCAACAAAGGTTGTGGCAGATGCACTATCAAGACAACAGTTAAATAATTTAACAGAATCGGATAATGAAATTGTAGAACCTGATGATTCATTTGCGAATACACAGCATTCAGCCGATATTAGTATAAGATCGAATTACGGAAAACTAGCAAGACATTAAATCATTTTAAACAGCAAATATTAATAAATCAAGGAGCACAAACTACCACTCAGGAAAAAGGTTTAAGCTTCGGCAACACCAGATTTTTAATCAAATACTGGTTAATAAATATAATACAGGGTTTGATTGAAAAGTAATGAGCCTTATTTTTTTTAAGCAGTTTTATTAAACCTTTTGGCTTATACAACTAATATTCTTCAAAATAGGACCCTTGAGCGTCAATACACCGCTGGTAGCGGTTCTTCCACTGCAGGAAACATTTTTTAAACTCATCCGCCGAAATCGCGTTCAATTCGGCTGTCACAGTTTTTTGGGTCGCCTCGATGACGTCGGAGCCTCCATCTTGGCCGGAACCCCCATCTTGACCAATGCAGAGGTGCAGAGGAAGGCGGTGTGGCACTGGACAGAGATTGGTCCCCGTAAGCCTCCTTGAGTAGCCCAATGGTTTCGGTACAGCTTTCACGCGCGGAGCGATGTTGATTGCACCGCTGTTGCCAGCGAACTGTGACCGGTTTCTAGTGGAAAGGGAAGGTCCAACGATCATTTTCCCTCACCAGCCGTTTCGGTTGATCGCTTGGCAGACGCTCCGCGGGGGAAAGCTCATTACTTTTCAATCAAACCCTGTACCTGTTCTTTCCGAACAATTGAATCCAAATATGGTTACAGCAATATTTTGTACTACGGAAATGTCATATGAAATATGACCTGTATTGGCGAATACTTTTCCGGTAACGAAGTTTTTGCGTGAGGAGTGTTTTCCAATTGACGTCACGAATAGAGAAGACCCAGGTAATATTATAGAACAAACACATGATTGTGCGCATAGAAACCGGGAGCAATACTATTGGCACCAAATAGTGAAGTGATTCACGCAATATATATTCATATGCAATAATAATAAATACGAAAGACAACTCAAAAAAGTACCAATTAGAAGGGTACCAATTCCAGAGAAAGAAGGTGAGCAAGTTCATGTTGATATTTTTCACGCTTAAAAATTGAAGCTTTTAACTTTGATTGATTTTTATTCTAAGTTCTTGATAAATAAGCCTATCGAAAATAAGACAAATTTAATCGAAAAGATTTAGGAAGCTTTACAAGTGTTTCCGGAAGTAAAGAGAATTACAGTGGATAACGAACCGAGTTTTGAATCGGCTCAGTTTAGATCATTTGATAATAGATTTAATATTGAAATATATTATTGTCAAGCCATTCGATAACTAATGGTCAAGTAGAAAGAGCGAATTCTACTCTCATTTATAAAGGAAGGTGTTTAAAGAAGGAATTGCATTTAATTAGTGATTTGCAGCTCCACAATGCAACATAACTATTATAGAAAAACCGTATGAGGTTTACAATAAAAAACCGTACGAAAATACAGGGTTTTCCAATAAGAGGTGTTATTCTCGTAAAACATCAATGGTTTCGTTGCTTGTGTGGCACGTAGCACCGTTTTGTTGAAAATAAACGTTGCCCAGATCAATACCATACAATTCCGGCCACGAAAAATCGTTAATCGTCTCTCGATAGCGCAATCCATTCACCGTAATTGTTGCTCCAGCTTCATTTTCGAAAAAGTAAGGTCCAATGACTCCGCCGGACCATAAACCGCACCAAACAGTCACACGTTGAGGATAGAGAGGCTTTTCAACAATAACTCTAGGATTTTCTGAGCGCCAGATCCGACAATTTTGATTGTTGACGAAGCCACCGAGGTGGAAAATGGCCTCATGACTCAAGATGATTTTACGATGGAATTCCGTATCTTTTTTATGCATTTCAACAACCCAATCAGCAAAGACACGACGTTGTTTATGATCGGCTGGCTTGATGTTCGAGTTTTACGAACCATCTCTCCCAAATTTTCACCATTTTTATTAATGGCATATATCAAAAAATGACAATTTGCAAAATTGACATCAACCGAAATAGGGGGCTATTCAAAATAACACCTGATATTGGAAAAGCCAATATAAAAGATAAATTTAAAAAAGATAAAACCGAAATATAGGAGACAAAAGGTAAAGGAAGGTAAGGGAAATGAAATAGTAATTCAGAAGAATGAGATTGGTGGTAGCTGTAGCCTTTCATATCTTTCGGGTTAACGGACATTACAGATTATGTTTTAATAACCGTCTCTATTACATAAACATTATGGTGATATTTTTCATATTGCAAATTTAACTTATTTTACGACCTTATTGGAACAAATGAAACAACAAATATATAATAGAATGAATAGGATAAATATATTTACGTAGGTGGAAGTAAGCCATTATGTACAGATTTTGACATAAATGAAATTGAATACAAATTGAATTGATGGAAACATTAATAGAGCAATTGCAAGAAAAGGATCGCAGATCTACAAGAGGTCTGGATAGCGGGAACACCGGATCATGATGACTTACTTTGTGTTTTTCACGGCCGCCACTGGAATCAGCAGTAAAGTCGCAATGCTCTCAAGAGAAGGAAATTCTCCTACTGAAGGAACCGAGGACTGGTGGCGGTCTGGCGAAATCTTTTAGCGAAGTCGCTAAGCGGGCGGGATCCATCACTCTGGGGGTTGTCAACAACAGCAGGGAAGAGGGTGCCATTTCCAGGGATGAGTGGAATATAGTGGCGTCCGCCGTCTCTGCGGTCTTTATGAAGGTGGTAAGGGAAAACAATGGACCTCCACCGTGCTGCGAGAGTGCCGGATGGCTCTATGGTACCTTTAAGCGTATTGTGTGCGCCGATGAGCGGTCGGCCACAATGTACAGGGCGGCAGTAGTTCTGGTGGGAGAGGTCTGGAAGGGAGCCAAGCTGGAAGCTGTCGACAAAAAGGACTTACCTCTTCGTTCGCGCGCCCGGGTCTGGCTCCCCTCTGAGCCTTCTGCTCCAGAGGCTATGGAGGAAATAATCCGTTATTGCAACTCCAAACTTCCTACGTACAACTGGAAGGTAGTCTCCACTCCGAGGGACCTTTTTGGCAAGCGCTGGTTCTGCTAAATTCAGAGTCCATCGGGTCTCTCGCTGAAACTAAAGGGATCATTACTTATGGTTTCGAGAAGGTAGCCCTGGAGGTTTACCAGACCGATGCCAGGGGGGATGTCCCTGCAGTTCCACAAGTGCTGGGACTGGATAAGCCCACAGTAGAGGAAGCTCCCGTGGGGGTGGATGTGGAATCTGCCTTGTCGGATGGGGGCAGTGCTGACAACGCCCGCTCTCTAGAGGGGTCAGTCTTCAGTATCGGGCAACTATTCCACAGGGCGGAGAAGGAGAGGCTCCTGGCCTCGGATAGTGAGTAAGGCAGCATCTGCTAACGTATTAATCCACCTTTAGCGAGGTGGAGTTGACGTAATCCTGATCCAGAAGCCGGTTCTGAGCAGTAGCGGTATCTCTAGAATTATTATGAAATATTATTTACTGATAGTTCACAATGGAGCAGGTAAACCAAGATCCTGTATACTCATGAAAAAAGAACTAAAAGCGTTCACTTTGCCTAATTTTAGCAAAGAGGACATTTGACTTTATTTGATTTTGTTTTAAGCGAGGAGGGTTATTTGTAATAGAGGTAAGGACCCAACTACAATCTACAAGTCCGAAATTTGGAAAGCGAGGCGAGACTCATGGAGGAGATTCTGCGAAAGTGTGGAAGGCTGTCATGAGTCCGCGAGATTCAGACGTATTCTCTTGAGGAGTTCCACACCTATGGGGTACCTGAGGGATGGCTTGGGGTGCTGGAGGATGAGTAGCGAGGAGTCACTCAGATTACTTCTTGAAGCCCATTTTCCAGCACGAGTCCGGTGTAATATCGGTTGCGACAGGGTACATAGCACTCCACACACTCACCGCAGCTGGCTGAATAAGCGACACCTGGCTTGGGCGATTAACTCTTTTAAGCCCTTCAAGTCACCTGGGCCCGATGGGATTATACCTGCTCAATTGCAGAAATCTGCTGAGGTATCACGCGAGCTGCATAGATAGGGGCTACATAACCAGATCTTGGAGGGCTGTGGGGGTTACTTTCATACACAAGGCAGGTAAGATCTCACATGTATCCCCTAAGGACTTCAGATCAATCAGTCTCTCCTCATTCCTGCTGAAAACCCTGGAGAGGCTGATTGATCTGTACATACGGAGTGAAAATTCCTCGGGGGCGTTTATCGTACGCTCAACATGCTTACTGTAAAGGCAGATCGGTAGAGTCTGCTTTGCGTACAATTGTTAAGGACATCGAGCTGTCCTTATATCAGAAGGACTTCGCTGTGGGCGCCTTCCTCGACATTGAGGGGGCTTTTAACAATGTCCCTCCGGAGGCAATCACCAGTTCTATGGGTAAACTAAGAGTCGGAACCGAACTTATTAGGCTTACTCACATGGTGCTTAGCTATAGAACGGTCGCGGCAGAATGGGGCAACACCTCTCTCTACCGGTAAGTGAACAGAGGCACTCCGCAAGGCGGTGTTCTCACGCCACTACTCTGGATTGCCGTACTTAACGACCTGCTAGAAGAGCTGGAGAGGATGGGCTGCAAGGTGATTGCCTACGCGGATGAAGTGGCGCTTTTTGTCATAGAGAAGTTTTTAGATACTCTGATGGAATTGTTGGCGGGTTACCTGAATCTAGTTGTAAATTGGACCGCAACTTCCGGCCTTTTGATAAATCCTTAATCCTTGTCTTATATACGAGGAAATATAAAATAGTGTTTCTCCCCTCTATTGCGGGCGCTCCGTTGGTGCTCTCTGACAAGGTGAAGTACCTGGGACTTATCCTTGACAGAGGTCTTCCGTGGAAGCCAAACATTGAGGAGAGAATTAAGAAGGCAACAGTCGCCGTATGTGGTTGCAGGGGTGCTATCGGAAAAATATGGAGAATCTCGCCAAAAGTAAGCCACTTTTTGGCTTTATAACGCGATTATAAAACCAATCTTGCTGTGCGGAGTCCTTGTCTGGGGGAACTTGCTAGAAAGGATGGCATCAGATAAGAAGCTGGAGAGGGTAGAAAGGTCTGCTCTCATTGGAATCAGTGGGGCGCTCCGTACCACTCCCACTCTAGTGTTTAATGCTATGGTGAATGTGGCACAGGTGGACATTGTCATAAGCTAGACTTAAGCTATGGACACTCTAACATTCTTAAAAATTTTGAGTTCATCACCATGGTCCTGGATCACTGTACACCCACGCTAGCTCGAGCGGAACTTGTTCCACTCATATTCCCTGAAGAGATGAGTGGGCGGGGTGTAACACATAGTGACAAGGCATGGCAAACATGTTCATGGATGGCTCGAAGTTGGAGGGAAGGGTTGGTAGGGGAGTATTCAGTAAGGACCTCCCCATCAAACTCAAATTGAGGTTTCTGGGCCACTGTAGTGTTTTCCAAGCTGAGGTATCCGCAATTAATGAAGCAATGAATTGGTTGCTTACTTCGCTAATTACCGTTAAGGAAGTAAATATTTACTCCAATAGTCAAGCGGCAATTAGGGCCTTGGGGTCATTGTTTGTGCGTGCATGATTTCCCTCTCGATTGCATTGGAATACTTCGACATTAGGCTAATTTGGGGTCCCGGTCCCAGCGACATAGAGGAAAACTGCTGGGCTGATGAGCTGGCTAGACAGGGAACTTTGGAGACGGTTTCGTCGCGAAATGAGAAAATTGGGGTTCCCTTAATAACCTGTGATCTACTCCTGAAAAGATAGGCTTCGAGTCAACTCAGCGAGCGCTGGGCCAGTGCGCAAACGTGCAAGGTCACGAGATTCTTCTGGCCACGGGTAGATCGGGGACGCTCGAAGGAACTCCTAAGGCTAACAAAAACCCAGCTCTCGAATTTGGTGGGTATTCTTACCGGACATTGTCCGTTAGGTGTTCATGTGGTAAGACTTCGGATTGCCTCAAGTCCGTTCTGCCGAAGCAGTCTTGAGAACAAGGTGGAATCATCTCAACACTTTCTTCTCAGTTGCCCTGCTCTCCTCTGGTAAAGATTAAGACATCTGGGCTCTAATTTTTTCGCTACACCTGCAGATATAGCGGGTCTAAATATCACAATCTAGTGAAGTTCATCAGCAACTTGGTGCGACTAATTACGAACGTAAATCAGCCACCGTCGGCGTCGTCATAAATGCATAGTCATCTTCCTATAATCCCAAGGCTTCTTCTTCTTTCCCATCTCCTTTCTCCTCTCCCCTGTATGGCATCACAGCGGATGAGTTTTGAATATTTGTCGAAGTGTGCCCCAAGCTAGGGCAACCATTTAAGCTAAACTTACCTAACCAAGTTCAATGTTACTATCTAAACAATCAAAACAAACCAATTATTTGCTGTGCAGCCGAAGCCGTTTTAATTGCTTATAGTGAAGATAATCTTCAAAGGCTCTTGCACTTTTTCGTTACTACTGGCTTGAAATATGGAAGTTCCAACTGTAAAAACAAAGTCGATAGTAATATCTAAGGAACCAAGAAAGGGTAAACTGAAAATTTACCAGAATAGTAGAGAACAAGTGATGCAATTCACGTATTTGGAGTGAGAAAAAGATGTACAAATCGTGCAAGAATATCAGGATTTTTGCGGGATATTATATGGAAGAACAAATACCTGAATGTGGAAAGCAAAACGCATGTGTACAAAACAATCTTAAGACCAATATTACCATACCTCCACGCGCGGAGAGCACAAAAACGAAACAATTTATTACGCTCTACAGAAATGCACACATAAAACGAGGGGGGCTTGCTGTAGAAACCATGATGTTCGACTCCAGACGAACACTGACGACATTGTCAAATATATTTGAACAAGAAAACGGGTATGGAACAAGTATGTTTCTAGAGCTTCCAACAACCGATTAATTAAGATTGCACGTGACGGAATTCCAGTGAGGAGACGATGTCCTGAAAGACCACCGAAAAGATAGGCGGAAAGCTGGATATCAACTTCAATAGAAAATTAATATCAATTATGTATTTAAATATATAATACAATATTATCTATATGATAAATTATAAAATTTTGTATCTAAGAATCTGTGCAAAGAAAAACCGGTATGTCCTAAATAAAAAAAAGAAGTAGATATATAATATTATATTTCAACCGCAAACCCGGTGTGTTATGTTTTCTGAAGAAGATAATTAAGTTATCTCGCTTAAATTGAAGGGACTTCTCGCAACAGATCAGAAGCCAGTAACCCAAAAATAAAAATCTGCTATCTCACCTGCTCTTAATTTAACGGTATATACAGGGTGCGCCATTTTTTTGAGAATGGTAACACAAATGGCATGTCAAATGTGTTCATAATACTTAAATTTACTTAAATGTTTGACATTTACGAAATAGGACGCTATACGCTTGAACAAAATTGGGAAATATTGAAAACCTATTTCCAAAGTGGTGAGTCTTCTTCTTCTTTTTTGATTTTCACATCGGTGGCTACGTCAATAAGCATAATTGTTGGATTTGGGGCTCAGAAAATCCACGCGTTACTGTAGAAAAGCAAATGCATCCACAACGAGTCACTGTTTGGTGCGGTTTTTGGTTTGGCGGCATCATCGGGCCATGTTTTTTCGAAAATGAGCGAAAAGCTGCGGTTAGAGTAAATGGCGAGCGTTACCGTGACATGCTCAACGAGTTGTTTCCAAAAATTGAAGAGGATGACATGGATGAGAATTGGTTTCAACAGGACGGTGCAACTTGTCACACTGCCAAAGTTACACTCGAACTTTTGGCTACCGTTTTTGAAAACCGAATAATCAGCCGAAATTCCGATATCAATTGGTCGCCTCGGAGCTATGATTTCAGCCCGTTGGACTATTTTTTGTGAGGAGCCGTTAAGGACATATGCTATGCGAACCATCCAGAGCTGATTGATGCTTTAAAACATGAAATCGAAGTTGCTATTCATGAAATTGGAGCCCAAATAATAGAAAATGTGCTTAAAAATTGGGTTGATCGAATGGCCTACTGTAAGGCCAGTCGTGGCAGTCATTTGAACGATATTATTTTTTATTCATAAATGACAATGTTCAATCTTCAAAATAAAAAAAAAAGTTTAAAAGAATATTGATTAGTTTTTTTCTTTAGCCGATTCAAAAAGCAAATTTTACATGGCCCACCCTATATTATTGTTGATTTCTTGCAATTATAGATATTTTATGAGTTCTTAAGCGTATTTGATTTCTATTTACTCTTAATTTCGAGAGTGTTCAAGACGTTATATGTTCATTATATACATATATATGTATATGTATATATGTACAAGGTTTGTTCAAAAAATAATTTCCAGAGAAAATTATTATGGAGAATCGTCGAATCCCAATTTGAAAAGTTGCTGAGGATGTCAGCATATCGGTTGGCTCATGTCATGCAATCTTCCCGGAAATTTTGAGCACGACAACAATTTTGACCAAAAACAACTTCACATGAGCATCGGTCAGGAACTGTTGAATGACGCCAACCAAGATCCAGATTTGCTCATTGGTATATGGTCACGACGTTGAAACCAAAGCCCAATCGTTCCAATGGAAGAGTCCAGGAGACCCAAGAGTCGATAGCAGCAAATCGCCGAGCATGCAAAACACTTGTCTTATTTATGCTAAAACCATGAACATATCTTCGAGACGAGTGTACTAACATAAAAAAAATATATAATCGAAAGTCGAATGTACGTAGCCCTCGAAATTTGAAAATTCACCTTATTTTTTAGCGAATCTCATACATGTATTTATATTCTAGATTGTCCCATAAGTTTTGTGGTTGGATAAGAAAAACACAATTGTGTGTTTGAAATACAGTTTATTATTCAGTATACACCACAACGAGATGACTATGATGATATATATTATATAAAAGCAATAAAAGAAAAATGACTCAATATCGTTGTGCATTGTATCGATTTTATATTTAAAACGGTATCTCAAGTATTCTCTGGGAATACCCGTTCGGAAGTGAGCTAACGTGAGAAGGCGAAACATTCCAGGATAGCTGGTTGTGCGCTGGGTTGGGGACCCGCCACTTAAGAAAATACACTAAGCAACGTGGCTGTCTCCTGATCCGAAAACGCGAAACCAAATCGATTATGTTGTGATAGATGGCAGACACGCTTCCTGTGTTTTAGATGTACGTACGATCCGAGGACCCAACATCGAATCGGATCTTGTTGCAGCCAAACTACGCACACGTCTCTATGCAGCGAAAAGCGTACAACGAATAAAGAATGTTCGACATCGAAAAGATTCTACCAGAAAGTTCGGCGGTTTACAGAAGGTTTAAAGACCGGGGCGTTTTCTTTTAAGAACAAAGACGGAGATCTGGTGACCGACATCCAGAGCATTCTTAAATTATGGAGAGAACACTTCTCGAACCTATAAAATAGTGACAGCTGCGCATGAGAGAATGTAAAGATCCCGATACCCCAATCGTTGACGACGGAATTGTCGTTCCGCTACCCGACCATGACGAGGTGAGAATAGCAATATCACGGCTGAAGAACAACAAAGCCGCGGGCGCCGACGGACTGCCGGCTGAGCTATTCAAACATGGCGGCGAGGAGCTGGTAAGGTGCATGCATCAGCTCCTATGCAGAATATGGTCGGATGAAAGCATGCCTGCCGATTGGAATTTAAGTGTGCTCTGCTCAATCCATAAGAAGGGCGATCCTGCAATCTGTGCCAATTACCGCGGGATTAGTCTTCTAAATATCGCCTATAAGGTTCTAGCGAGCGTATTGTGTGAAAGGCTGAGGCCCACAGTATGCCGCGATATTTGAATTTCGTATCCCCGCAAAATTAATACGGATATCCAAGATGACGTTGCTCAACACCAGCAGCACCATCAGAATTGGGAAGGACCTCTTCGAGCCGTTTGATACCAAACGACATTTCAGACATTGTGACTCGCGGTCGTATGACTTCTCTAACCTGATGTTGGAGAGGATCGTGCGAGCCGCAGAACCTAATCACTCAGGCACAATATTTTATAAGAGCGTACAATTGTTAGCGTATGCCGATGATATCAACATCATCGATACTAAAACCCTGCTGTTAATTCTGTTTTCTCCAAACTGGATAAAGAGACAAAGCGAATGGGTATGATGGTGAACGAGGACAAAACGAAGTACCTCCTGTCATCAAACAAACAGTCGGCAAACAAAACGGTTGGCTTGAGCTAGAGAAGAAATCAAAAATGGATGGTCTTTCTATGCAACAAAACCACAATTAGCTGCCTCCGATCCGAATTAAGCATACCGAAGTCCCAATAGCAAAGGCGCTTATCCCGCGCGTGGTAAAACCGGAGGATGCGTCGGCAACAAGTCGGCAGAGGACACGATTCGTGAGAATGGCGTGGGAGTAGGTAGCATGTGCCTTCGCCTCAAAAAGCGCAACCCGACAGATGTCAATCGCAACACGCTAGAGACGTGATAAAGACCCTCGGTATAGGAGAGATCTTGGAAGCCTCCCTGAATTTACAAGAAGTGGAGAAGGGTAAGCGGGAGAAGTATCCAACCCACGAAGGTACCGAAACTAAATGTTGAAGTTTCTTCAAATAAACCCCGAAAATGTAAAAAACGCTTCGGCCAAGCTCCTGATCAACATAGAGGGAGTCGCCTACGATGTGGCTCTAGTCCAGGAACCATAGATAGCATCGGCCAACGTAGTATCCGGACTAGAGTTAAAAAACTACATCACTTATGTCCTGATTTGTAACGAATAGGGTAAGAACAGCGATACTGGCTAAAAAAAAGTATACATTCTTATATTGACTATAGGTAGGTAGGTAAGATGGCAAGAGTACCCCAGGTACGCTACAAGTAGCACTTACGTGCCGTTTTGATACCATAGAGTGGACCACTACCTGTGAAAGGATTAAGGGAGGAGATAAGACCGTCTACAGCCATCCAGTGCTGTTGATGTAGCGGAGGAGAGAAAAGGGATCTAGGCTGGAGAATTTCGTCAAGTCATCCCCAAAGGGAACGCTGAGGAATCTCAAGCGCCTAGCCGCCAAAGCCGGACATCTGCAGAGAAAGTGTACCACAGTCTCTTTCTCTGTAGGATCCCCACAGCTTCTGCAATGGGGGTTGTACGGAATTCCAAGCTTCTCCGCGTGAGTGCCGATCACCCAGTGGCCAGTGATCACCGCGATGAGTTTGGAAATTGAATGGCGGGGGGTTCCCATCACCTTAAGCGTTCTGTTTATGTCGTATTGAGGCCATAGTGCTATTGAAATGGCACACGATGAGACAGACCTCCATCTGTCTTGCGCTTTTCTTAGAAAGAAGTTGTGTAGTTTCCCTTTAACGACGGCCAAGGGGATACCGATGTCTGATGTTGACTATAATCTCTCCACAGATGGTCTAACTATTGTGGCGTGAATGGCTGCAAAGATGAGACATTACTCTTCGGGTCTTGCTGCAAGCCTCACGAGCCGAGTGAGCTGCTAAAGGTGGTAGAAGCAGCTGACAGAAGGAAGCATACACTGGTTTGGGGTTGTGCGGATATAAAGGACAAAGGTGAGTCATTACTCAATTATATTTTTTAAAGTAGTGTAGATGTAGCTAGCAGAGGGCACGAACTAACCTACATTGGAGCTACTTCGAAGAACATACTAGATCTAACACTCTTCCCGAGTGTTATGGTGTATGGAGGTATATTATGGTCCGAGGAATGGAGTATATTATGGTACAGGAATGGAAAGTGCTTAGGAAACTTTTTCTTTTTGACCATAGATACATGTGCTTTTAGGTTATATCCTCCTCAAAAAATTAAAATATCACTTTCACGATTCCCATAAATACAAACTGGGACCTTTATAAAAAGATATTAACAAGAAAACTAACTAGACCCCGGAAGTACAAGTCAAATGATGCACTTCAAAAATAGGTTAAATTGTTCGCAACATCTCTCGTTATAACCTATAAAAGATCCTGTCCCCTAACACGTACTAAGCACAATGTCAAGCCTCCTTGGTGGAACAAGGAACTAGAAGCACAAGTAGAGTATATGAATTCCATAAGTTGGCCAAAGTAGCTGACAATAAGTTCTGTTGGAATGAGTACAGGGATTTACTAAAAATGTACAAGAAAGAATGGCCGTAGCCGAATGGGTTGGTGTGTGATTACCAATAGAAATTCATAGAGAGAACGTTGGTTCGAATCACGCTGAAACACCAAAATTAAGAAAAACATATTTCTAATAGCGGTCGCCCCTCGGCAGGCAATGGCAAACCTCCGAGTGTATTTCTGCCATGAAAAAGCTCCTCATAAAAATATATGCCGTTCGGAGTCGGCTTGAAACGGTAGATCCCTCCATTTGTGGAACAACATCAACACGCACACCACAAATGGGAGGAGGAGCTCGGCCAAACACCCAAAAAGGGTGTTCGCGCCAATTATATATATATAATATACTGGCTCTGCACAGTTTTTCGCTTCTGTAGGAAGTCAAATTGACAAATGGCCGACGGCATTTTGCAAGGCATTTGAATGAGATTGTATCTATCTTCTCTTAACAAACGAAATTTTATTCATTATATATTTTCAAAAAACTGAAATGTACATTCAAAGATACAAACAAAGGGGTTTCCAATAAGAGGTGTTATTTTGATATTCAAAGAGAAATACTATTTTTTAATTTAATTATAACATTCTCTTTGAATATCAAAATAACACCTCTTATTGGAAACCCCTTTATTTGTATCTTTGAATGTACATTTCAGTTCGGAGGTTTATTTCATTATAAAGAGGAAGGTATGCCGTTAAGAATGGAAAATAACATCAGGCAAATGACCACCACGACCATGCTTACAGGACAATATCCTTTCCATGAAATCTTCCATAACCGAATTTCAAAGTGGCTGTCCTATGTCCTCGATAGCCTGACGAATTCCATCTTTGAGTTCTAAATCCAATTCCGGCCAAAAATCGTTAATCATCTCTCGGTAGCGATAGATAGCACCTGTTATTGGAAAACCCCTTATTTAAATTACAAGCACGAACCTTTAAAATCAAAGTAACTTTAATGTTCTCTGCAAGCAAGATACATTATAAGATGACCTCACGATATGGAGCGTGCGTTTTAGTAAATGAAAACTTTATACAAATTTGATGAAAACTGTTGCTAATTTTTTGTGTTGAAACTAATTGTAGACGAGAATGCATAGAGCATAAGTTAATACGAAATTTGTTTAAATTCAATTCATCAAATAAATAGGTACGTAAAACATGTTAATGCACTTGTTTACAAAATACTCTTATTTCAACAATATCCGTTCCCATAAAAACCGCTGACGAGATGTCTACAAAAAACAGGTGATTTCCTAAGAATGGCAATTAAGTTAGTTTAAGTTATAGTTACGCATTTTGTAAAAGTTCAGTTCGAATAAGACCACAAATAAATAAAGAACACTTCAGGCAATTTGCTTCAAGTAGTTTTTAAAAACTAATATAAATAACTAATATAAATAAAAATTAGTTTAATTGGTGCCCAACACAAAGGGCCTTAGATGAATAAAAAAATAAAAAAGCAACAGAAAAAATAATAATAAAGGACAAAATAAGTGAAATAACAGAAATACAAAATACCTACAAAAAATCATTATTTTCTTTATAAATAATAAAGGAGAAATTAACTGAAAAATTTTGGAAATTTTTGTTTAATAAAGACAGAACACCAAAAATCAAGATTATTGCAAAGCTATTAGACTTTTAGAAACAAAAAAAAGAACAAACAAACTGGAACCGTAAACTTTATTGTGAAAACTCTGTGTGCCGTCTCCACCTAATCATCAACGCTTTAACTTGCCCGGAGTTTTTCAACCCAGGGACATCTTCATGAGGAAGCCGAGTAAGGATTCCAAGAAGCTGTAAATAAGAGGTAGAACTCCAAACTGGATGCGGGTCATGTATATTGTTAATAATGTAAGTTTTAAATTTAATAAAAGTAATTCTGCATAAAAAAGGGAGAAAGTATAAAAGTAAATAATTTTGAAATACAAAAATTAATGCAATTTTAAATTATTAAAGTGTTTAATTAAGGAAAATAAAAATAATTAATTGAAATCTTCAATAAGCTGAAGTAGTGAAAAGATATAATTAATTTATAACTAATTTGAAACTAAACTTCTGAATTTATAATAATGAGTAAATTTGAATAATTAGAATAATTATTGAGGTAATCAAATAATTGAAATCTTAAAATTACACTTTTATAGAAGTAGAAATTCGTAAAGTAATTGAAAAAATCCTAAGATAACAAAGGGAAGGAGATTTTAATTAAAGAAGCATTTTCAAAAAATAATAAAAAAACCCCCTAATTCCCAACGAACAGGACCAAGTAATCGAACTACAACACAGGGCTCAATTAGGTGAATTAGATTGATTACCAGATGTTGTTAGATGTTTGCGAGAATTTTCTGGACAGGCAGGAGAGTATAGTTCCTGAAGGAAATTAGTAGAGGGGATATTAAGCATTTATCAGCACTTGGTAGGGACTGCAAGGTATTTTGGAATCTTGAGTGTTATTAGAAACAAAATCGTAGAACATGCTGACGATATCCTGGAGTCTTATAATACTCCACTAAATTGGGAGAGTATTACCCGCTGTCTCACCCTTCATTATGCGGACAAAAGAGAAGTCAGTACGTTAGAATATCAGCTGACCTGCTTGATTCAGGGTACAGAATCTGTTCAGGAATTCTACCGAAGAATTTATAACCATCTGTCAATGATTTTAAATAAGATAAGTTTTATAGATACTCGTATTGGGCAGGAGTCATTAAATCGTTTAACCCAAGCATACAGAGACAAGGCATTGGATACTTTCATTCGGGGATTAAAAGGAGATATTCCAAGGCTCTTAGCAATGAGCGAACCGATCGATTTGCCTAAGGAATTGCAGCTAGTGCACAGCAAAGGAAATTCAATAGTGGACAGCAACCTCCACTGCCACCGAAGCATAGTAATGAAGCGAACAAACGAAAACCATTCTATCCACATTTAGCTTTTCAAACTCAACAAAGTTTGCCAACTTCCCTTTCACCCCAGAACTTTCAACAATCACATCAGAGATATAAGACCCCAACCAATGGTTGTAGACCAAAGCGTAAGGACAAACAATATAAATTGCATGAATAAGCCCAGACCAGCACACCAATTTCAAGGAGAAAGCCCAATGCAACCGTCATTTCAGTCACATCAACCTCAAAAACTCCAAAGAAATTTCCGCGTTACTCTTTGGGTCTAGTTATATGCCACACGATGAAGAAGCACCACAGACAGAACTTCGGAGAGAAGACAGAAAGAATCACGCTTTGGTGGTAGGAACGGACGCAAACGCACACCACACTGGGGTAGTGCAGACATAAACGACCGACTATTCAACTATATTCTGCAGAGTAGCCTAGAAATAGCTAATAGAGGTGAAGAACCAACATATGTTGGACCAACATCGAAGAATGTACTTGATCTAACACTTTACACAAGCAAGCATGTTATGGTACAGGAATGGAAAGTGCTGAGTAGGCCCTCATTCTCTGATCACAGATACATAAGCTTTCAGGTTATATTTCGCTCCAAAAATAAACTTATATCCTTTAGAAATCCTAAGAATATGAACTGGGACTTGTATAGGGATATACTATTAAAGACACCAATGATACCCCGGAAATATAGGTCACGCGTTGCACTTGAGAAAGGGGTTGAATTGTTTGTAACTACTCTCATCAAAGCCTTCAAAAGATCCTTTCCCCCAACACGTAATAGACGCAAGGTGAAGCCTCCTTGGTGGAGCACAAAGGCGTAGGGTGAATTCGCCATGAATTCTATAGGTTAGCCACAGTTGCTGACATTGAGTTCTGTTTGAAGGAGTATAAGGATCTACTAAAAGTATACAAGAAAGAGATACGTAAAGCCAAGAGAGAATCTTGGAAAGACTTCTGTAGCAGTATGGAAGACACTAACGAAGTGGCTAGACATAGGAAACTGTTATCCAAGAATCCGTCTATGCCAAGAACAATTCGAAAAATTAACGGGGAGTGGGCTGACAGCTGTGAGGACTCTCTAGAAGACCTGGTGAGCACACATTTTCCAGGGTGTGCGGACACTACAGATCTCGAACCAAGGGGAGATATTGTGCACAACATCCCGACGAACGTAATTACGACCAATAAGATAGAATGGGCTATACAAAGTTTCGACCCATATAAATCGCCAGGACTAGATGGAATCTTCCCAGCCATGCTCCAAAAGGTAAGCCATCTTCTGCTACCATGGTTAGAAACGATATTCAGGGGATGCTTGAGGTTCGGCTATGTTCCTGTATTGTGGAGAGAAGCGAGAGTTGTGTTTATTCCAAAAGCTGGAAAAAGCAACCGTCTCTACTCGAAGGAATACAGGCCCATTAGTCTGACCACATTTCTCCTGAAAACGTTAGAGAAGATTCTAGACACATACATTAGAGACACAATTGCGCCGCACGTATTATCCAAGGCGCAGCACGCTTACTCTAAAGGCAGAACTTCTGAAATTGCACTTCACTCACTTGTACTAAACATAGAAAAAGCGTTACAATATAAGGAGCATACTCCTAGGAGTATTTCTAGATATTTTAAAACTAGTGGCATATGCAGATGACATAGCTATAGTAGTTACGGGAGAGTACCTGGACACCATCAGTAATGTGATGAATAACACACTTAAAACGGTACATCAATGGACATCTCGCGCAGAGCTAGGGAGAAACGAACATGGTACTTTTTACCAGGAAGTACAAAGTTCCGGCGTGGAACCTCCTGAAGCTAGGCAACAACGAACTACTTCTCAAAGATTATGCAAGGTACCTCGGAGTAATATTGGACAGCAAATTGCTGTGGAAGCACAACGTTGAGGAGAGGGTGAAAAAGGCCAGTAATGCATTGTACGCATGTAAAAGAATGCTGGGCGTTACTTGGGGTCTGTCACCCTCCTTGATGCATTGGTGCTACACAGCAGTAGTCAGACCGATATTGCTGTACGGAACCTTAGTATGGTGGACTGCGACAAAAAAGCTGACATACTTAATGCCGCTGGAAAGGATTCAACGACTCGCTGGTCTGTGCATAACAGGAGCGATGAAGACCACTCCAACGGCGGCGCTGGAAATGATACTCAGCATGCCACCTATTGACCTCATGGCAGAAAACCTGGCAGCGAAATCCGCGAGGAGGCTAATGGCTGCGGGGGTATTCATCTGCAGAACCTTCGGTCACACCTCAATAGGAAAGTGGAGCTCAGGTGGCACAGACTACATGACTCCATACTTTAATTGGGAGAGAAGGTTCTGCACTACAATTAAAAAGGAGGGATGGCACAAAGGCATGAAGCCTGGCCATAGAACCTTTCACATCTATACAGACGGCTCGAAAACTCCAGACGGAGTGGGAGCGGGTATTTACTGCTCAAAATTAGGGATAAGGCAGCCTATCAAGCTGCCAGACCACAGCAGTATTTTCTATACGGAAGTTTTTGCTGTGGGGAAAGCCGTGGAGCTAGCCTACACTAGAACAAGAAAGAACTCAACAATTAGTATGTGCGTGGGCAGTCAAGCAGCAATAAAAGCAATAAGCACTGTATTAAGTCCAGAACTGCTCGACGGAGCAAGGAGGCCACAGAAAGGCTAGCCGCAAACAGTAAGCTGCGTATCTATTGGGTGCCTGGTCACAAAGGCATTATGGGGAACGAAATAGTAGATGAGATAGCAAAAAGTCCTGTTAGACTACCTTTTGAACAAGAGAACGGCATACCAAAACCGCTAAATACAATATACAATGAAATGGACGACTACATGAAAGGGCGAGGGGAAGTTGGGTGGACTAATCTAATCAGACTAACGGACAAATGCAGGAAATACAGAGAGGATGTTGAGGAAACTTTAAAACACCTTCTGTGCGTTTGTCCGGTTTATCAAAAACGCGTTTAAAAGGCCTGGGAGTCCCATTGTTTGAGGGTCTGGAGGACGTCTCAAATGCGGATCTCCAAGCGCTGCTTAGATTCGCCAAAAGCGCTGACACCCTACATGATGTCTACTTTCGGTATTCATAAAGGTTGGTCTCCCTCTGGTATCGCTAGCGACCAAAAGGTCTATGCGCGGCTTGTTGCCAACCAGGGTAACCTAACCTAACCTCACCTAGCCAAACAGGAACAATATTTTGTTAACATTGAAGAGCAGAATAAAAACCAAGAACCGAGCTTAGAGAAATACGTTAACAACCCTCCCAATTATTAACAAAATTATCATCTTGTGGAGGTGTGTACTGATATTAATTTTTTTAGATTAAGCCAATCATCGCTTCCCTATATTAGCTGTAGGTTAGATAATGGTAAAACTATGAAGGTTCTGATAGATAATGAATTTAACCAGAGCTATGTACAGCCAAATTTAATAAAAAACACAGAAAAAAACCAGGAAATATTCTATGCAAACTCAGTAAAAGGACCCGTTAAAATTACACATCATATTCATGCAAAACTTTTCGGAAATAAAGAGATCCCAATTAAATTTTTCCTGCTACCAGTTCTAAAGTCTTTTGACGCCATTATAGGTAATGACAGCCTTAAACAACTGTCTGCCGTGATTTATGACCATAAAAGGAAATAAAAGAATAAGAATCAAGCAACAAATATGTATCTCGTGATGTAAACAACATACATATTAGAACAAAAAATATGACGGAAACACAAAAGCAGGTATGCCTGTTTTTATATCTAAATATCACAAATTTTTTTTAGAACCAGAAGAGAAATTAACATACACATCGAAGATAGAAGCTGAAATCAGACATAACTACAGAACAGCCCATTTATGCTAAAATTTATCCTTATCCAACGTATCTAAAGGACGAAGTTGAAAAACAACTAAACGAGTTAATTTCAAACGGTAAAATAAGACCATCTCGTTCACCATATAACGCACCGGTATGCATAGTACCAAAAAAATCGGATGCCTCACGGAAAAAAAAGTTTAGGATGGTAATAGATTATCACAAATTAAACCCAATCCCAGAAATAAACGATATGTTGACACAATTAGGCAATAAAAAATGGTTTTCTGTCATTGATTTAAAAAGCGGTTTTCATCGAATTCCGTCAAAGAGTAGGGACATAGAAAAGACGGCTTTTTCCGTCAATAATGGAAAGACGAGTTTCTAAGATTTCCATGTGGCTTAAAGAACTCTCCAGCAATTTTTCAACGTACTTTGAATGATATTCTTCGACAACATATCGAAAGAATATGCTTTATATATGAATATAGACGATGTATTAATTTTTGGCGAAAATGAGGAAGCACACTTAAAAAACGTGGAAAAGGTATTCGCTATATTGCAGGAATCGAATATGAAGGTGAAGGTACAGGAAAGAGGAAGTCGAATCGCTAGGATTTATTATCTCAAAAGATGGAATAAAAACTAACCCAAAAAATAAGAAGCGGTAAAGAATTTTCCCCAGTCAAAGACAGTAAAGAATCTGGGATCACTTTTAATTCTTTCGGGCCATTATCGCAGATTTGTCAAGGATTATGCAAATATCGCAAAGCCTCTGGCAGCCCTTTTAAGAGGGGAGGATGGCCACGTGCCAAAGAACAAATCAAGTAAAATGCTAATAAATAAAAAGTACGTTGACTAGCAGAAACGTTAATTTATCTTATCCAAATTTGAGAAACTTAATACAGATGCATCCAATTATGCGCTCGGAGCTCTGCTATCGCAGGAAGGCCGACCAATATCATTCATATCTCGAACACTCAGAAAACAAGAAGAGTGCCACAATTGAACGCGAAATGCTAGCGATTGCTTGCGCATTAGAAAATTTAAGAAATTATCTTTATGGATCAACACAAGTTAAAATTTTAACTGACCATCAGCCAATAACATACGCCTTAAATAATAAAAACAGCAACAGTATGCTAAGACGATGGTAAGCGTTTATTGAAAAATTTAATTATGAATGAAAAGCTCTTCATAAAAAATATCTGCCGTTCGAAGTAGGCTTGAAACTGTAGGTCCCTCCATTTGTGGAACATCATCAAGACTTGAAGTACAAGCCAGGAAAAACAAATGTAATTGCCGGTGCACTTTCAAGGCCACCTGGAATAAATTCATTAACTTCCACACAACACAGTGACGAAAGCTCACCAGAAGATCTCATTCCATTTGCTGATCCCCCAATCAACGTTTTTAAGAATCAAATCCTTCTTCGTTTTGATGACACTTCAACATATAAATTTGAAATCGTATTTCCAACATATCATCGTCATACTAAATATTATAGAAAGAGTCTACAGTGAAAGAGATCTTATAGCTATACTTAAAATATATCTTAATCGATCAGTCGTGAATGGTATCAGAACTAATGAGGAAACACTGGGAATATTGTAGAGAATATACCCCATTCATCTTAAAAATTACAAGGTAATATTTGCAAGAGAAATTGTAACGATTTTATAAAAAGAACACAAAAGAGCATATAGAAATAGCCAAGAAAACAAAATCCAACTTTAAAAAAATTTTTATTTCCCTGGTATGCAAGCTAAAATCAATAACATAGTGAAACAGTGTAGTATTTATTTACAAAGAAAGAAATACCCAATACCGAAAGCAACACCAATAGTTAAATCCCGTGCAGTGGTAGACATAAAAGAACCCTTCGAGAAATAATAGCTTCTCTTGGTTACTCCAAAAAAAAAAATGTAGATAATGAAAAGTCCTTAGAAGCCGCTTGAATAAGATTTATGCTAGAGCATCAGTATGATATACAAAGAAATATATAAAGCTCCACCGTACGTAACCGCACTGAATGGAAATTATGCGTTGTACAAAAGCGGAGAAAAACTTTATAAAAATAATAATTCGGTTCACTCTACAATTAATCGGAAAGCCGTGGAAGCATTTTTTAGTAATAGAATAACCACAGACCCTTCGAAGTTAGAAGAAATCAGAATCAAAAATATTAAGAAGTTGGAAGAAAAGCAGGAATCAGATCTAAAACACCATAATAAAAATAAAAAGCCATATAAGCATTATTCAATAGGAGAAACAATTTTGGTAACTATCAGTAAACACTCTAGAAATAAAAGTTCTCTAAGATATAAGATATAAGCGGCCGCCGTAGCCGAATGGCTTGGTGCGTGATTACCATTCGGAATTCACAGAGAGGTCGTTGGTTCGAATCTCGGTGAAAGCAAAATTAATAAAAACATTTTTCTAATAGCGGTAGCCCCTCGGCAGGCAATGGCAAACCTCCGAGTGTATTTCTGCCATGAAAAAGCTCCTCATAAAAATATATGCCGTTCGGAGTCGGCTTGAAACTGTAGGTCCCTCCATTTGTGGAACAACATCAAGACGCACACCACAAATAGGAGGAGGAGCTCGGCCAAACACCTAACAGAAGTGTACGCGCCAATTATTTATTATTTTTTATTTAAGATATAAGAGAGTAGTTGTAAAAGAAAATAAAACAGACGTCATTATAACAACAAATGGAAAAATAGTACATAAAAGTCTTATCAGGAATTATTTTTTTACCGTTTCTTCAGCACCATGTATGCAGGTGAGGTAGAAATACTGTACTATTCACATTCACCGCTTATAGCAGTTAACACTGAACATGCGAAGTTTCAAAAAGGATCATTTAATCTTGTTCATCAGTCACTGACTAATTCTCTTACCGTACGGTTGTGCGCATCAAGTGATTATCGAAGTTGGGTAAACTCCGCGAGCATTTCCATTTTTTCACATTCTTATTGTTATACAAATTACCTGGTTTGTAAAATATCTAAAAGAATATCACTGAGTGCCTTATATGGGTAAAAGCCCCACGATTCGTTCGGGGCATCGATTTAGCATACTTACCGATGGTATGCTAATTTTCCCGAAGCCAAAATGTAAAAAGGTGAATAAATAAGCATCTTTTCCACCTCTATCAGACGTGACTCAAAATCATAAATGCAATGATCCAAAATTCAATATCATTAAATCTGCCGATGTGTCCAACTCTTTATCAAAATACAGCGGTTTTGCTAAAAAGAAGGCTATTGAAGGCATTAGTACCGAATACTTATCAGTAAGCTTACTACGCGATGACAGCCTGCTGATTCTAACAAAATCTCTCAAGGTTGCTCAGAAATTTATAAAATGCAAAAAATTTGACGGCCTATGTATCGTCTCTATTACTCTTCACGAAGCGCTTAACACTTGTAAAGGTACAATTTTCGACAAGAATTTGGAAAATACGGATGAAAAAGAAATCCTGGAGGCTTTAAATTCACAAGAAGTTGCGGGTTTATTCAAACTTACTAAAACTATTAATAATGTAAAAGCTCCTACAGGCAGAATAGTCCTATCCATGATGGAAAGAATAATGAGATGGCGCCTATCGTGGTCCCGTTACTTTGCGCTCAGCGAATTTCACAACTAGTTACGTGATTTTAGCTCCAGTATGGCCAGATTGCCATTTTCGTCACTTGATTTAGCTTCTTTTTTTTTTGTTATTTAGTCTCGGAGTTTTAGACATTTTTCTAGCTGTTCTAATTAAAATGTCATGTTTATAATTTTGTAAAATATACATGTTTTAATAATTCTTTAAATAATTCACTCAGTTTTATTTAGCTTTACTCTTTTTTAACATCTGGTGGCGTTGCCCGCGATTGCAGGTGTTGTTGGTGTTCTTCTGCTTTCGGCAGTCAAATCTCTCTCTCGCTACTGCAGTGTTGCCTAGCTTTGGATATAAAAACGCACTAAAATGCCTATTCAAAGAAAATAACCCAACAAATTTTTATTGAATCACTTAAAGAACTTTGTATGCGTGACAAATTGTCTTTAAAATGTGCGTTTTTTTAAATAAATGTGTTATGCTTATGTACAATTTAATTTATGAGGTTTTTTTGTTAAGCGAGACTCTTTTGTTAAGGAAACAACTTTTTTGCCTGATTTGAAGTTATGTAACTAGATAAGGTACTCTTTTTGTAAAAATGTCAGCATGGTTTCTTTACTATTTTCTGGTATTTTCTTGCTTATTTTTACAATGAATACACCTCTTGATGCCCTATGTCCCATTAAGGATTGGGGACCGGAAGAAACGATTACACCTCTATGGTTTTAATTCGCATTCAATAAATTCAAAGGCTTTTTAAAATGTGTAAAAAGGTTTTCAATCTTAAGAAGAGTTGAGAGAGGGGCATTTAATATTTTTGCACAACCTTATTAACAACAATATCTGAGATGCACAACACTACTACACCTTGGGAGCTTCAAGAACCAGAGTTATAGGTTTTTTCTTGAAAATAACACTAATAGCAAGCATAAAAAGGTACAATATTGATGGTTAATATTCTTCAGTGGAATATTAACCAAAACCAAAATAATTACTTGGAACTAGAAACTCTAATCAAAGATCGCAAGCCACATATAATTTGTTTACAAGAAACCCATATTAAACCCATTACTCACCATATTGCCCCAAACAATATTCGCCGTATTTTCATAACTTCTCTAACATAATCTATTCTAACAAGGCTGTGGAATATTAATCCACAAAAATTTTCAACTACGCTAATCGCAGGGGCACTATAATTGAAGATTTCATTCTTGCTTCCAACTTTTGTGTCCTCAACAATAATAACCCAACACACATTTCCACCCATCAATCATTCACACATGTTGACCTGACCATTTGTTCACCACAACTATTCCCCATTGCATCCTGGCACAGGCCTGAGGACCTGCATAACAGTGACCATTTTCCGATAGCTTGCTCTTTTTCCTTCTGCGCCCAAATACCCCCAGCATTAAAATTACTTCTAGGTACACCTCTGCCAAAGCTAACTGGGAGAAATTTAATAATACAATATATTAAATGCCAAGCATTTTCCTTACTTCGACAACACCAACCTTAGTAAAGAAGCAGCTACAATTTACAAGGCTATAAGGATAGCAGCGAACCTAGCAATACCACGGAGTCATCCCCGTAAAGCCTCAAGAAATGTGTCCTGGTGGTCGCCAGAACTAGGTAAACTACGACTTGAGAAAATGGTAGCCTAGCGGGATTATCAAAGGTGCCTAACTCTCGATTCATTGATAATTTACAAAAAGCTAAACGCCCATTTTAACAGGGTTTCTCTTCTCCCTGTCCATAAGCTTTGAAGAATTTACGAAAAACCGAAACCCTAGCTCCCCTACACGATATATATCGAGGGGTATACAAACTCTCACGGGGGCATATCAGCCTAATTTTATTAATTCGATAACTGTAGATAAACTGTAATCACAAATCCACACTCCATTTCATTAGAATTTCCACAGAAAATTTCAAAATCTTCGGAAACATCCAACTTTCCGCCCCAATTCATAGCCTCTTCCAACAATATGCCTTACATGCGTGCGACCGACGCCACGGACCACCTTGCTCTTTCCCTTGAAAATAATATCAGCATTGATGAAATAGATTCTGCTTTAAAACTATGTAAAGGTAAGAGCCCAGGCTTTAATCAAATAAATTACGATATGTTATGCCATATACCCATGTCTGTTAAACATAGACTACTCCAACTCTACAATAAGTCTTGCGCTCTTTTTCGAGCCAAACCAACTTTGGAGGGAATGTATTTAGAGCATAAGAAAGCAACTTGACCTTGCTAAAAAGTTTAAAGACAAGTGACATATGATCAGAGAATACTTTAGAACCAATATGGAATTATTTTACAAAATGCATCATATCAAATGAAGATATGTCATAATTTATGACTAAAACACTAAAACGTGAACTCTCCATTAGCATCACCGGGTGGTCTACCACTCATGACAACACCACCAACTTCGTCAATAAAATTTAAAAACTGCTTACCTTTTTCATCTATTTAATATCGAATATTTGCTGTGTCTACTTTCCCCAAAGTATGCCTGCCCACATAAGAGGTGCGTATCTAGCGATTGTTCACTTCCCATTCGAGCATTTAATGCAGATTTGAAAACATTTCTCCTTATTCTTTTAAGTCGCTTTGCCAGTTCGTACAATTAATGTATTGTGGTATGAAATAAAATGAAGTACCTACTAGTTTTGCTGATAAAACAACGATATTCATAATGGTAACAAACTTTAGCTCACAAATTCGTTCCATGGATCTTTTAAAGATAAATATGTTAAAGATAAATGTGTTAACATATTTAGTCATGAAACTTTAGTTTACTATTAAGATGAGCTACACTGTATGATAGGATACGACAAATATTATTTGTTTCAGTCAAGGGATTACAATAGTTTGATACATTTCCCTTACTTATCATTGGTTGTTGGTGTTAACATTGTTGTTTTTTAGCTTAGTCAATAAATAATCAATATCAAAACTGATGTATCTTAGTTTACCACTATAGAGGTATTTGCAATAATATAGAGACCTTCTCTTTCTCACACATTAAAATCTTATTTTTATAGTATTTCAACCATTTTTCATCAATTTTCATTTTGTTTTTCAGGACATTACTTTTATAGTTTGAATTATGTCAAAAAATAATTTCTTAAAATGTAAAAGCACTCGTTTTTCCGCTCTCTTGTTATCGCTTAGATCGTTTTCCAGCTGTGCCAGACAGTTTCCTCATTTCGGGTATAGCGTCTTCAGATGTGAATTCCGCTTTGACATTCATTTTAGTGTCCGCTTAATATACATCAAAATTTGCAGCACAAATCTGTATCACAGCTTTCACTGGCGATTTTTGATTTTCGATGCCTCTAAATTTGAGGTTTTTGCTTCTGGTATCACCCATGAATCTGGACATTTCAGCATATTCATTTTATTATTCAATTTGCAGCTTGTTAGTTCTTTCTTGAGGGCCTTATATTTATCAGCCAGCCTTTCAATACGCGCAGATCACTGGCTTTAGCTATTACCAGCAAGCAAGTTCTTGCAATTTTTCTTCCAATAGGCCGCGCATAAAGCTGGCCACAAACAAGGCACAATTCCCAGCCTAGACCATAGCACAAGTTAAAAGATTTCACTTTGGTGAGAAAAAAAAAATAATAATAAATATTTTTTTTTTCAACGCGTATGCGATTACTTTTATTTAAAATAAACTTACATACATATATGAAGGCTATGCTTCTTATTCAACTTTATTTTCTTAACTGCCTGTCCGATACTATTTTGTTCTCTTAAGTAATAGAATATTATCTTTGTTCTTAATATTTAGGTAGGGTAATCATAAACAACATGTTTTTAGATTTATAGGTCACATAATTAGGTTTGCTGTTTTATTATGATCCAACAAGGGATTAGTATGTTCATGTTGTTTATCGTTGCATGATTGTTCTAATGCTTAATCTATATTTTTATGATATTGCTTACAGTACGAGTATACATTTTACATTTATGGTCATGTTTACGATTTAACTATTCCAATCTTAATGTATTTGTTTATATAGGCTCATTATTAACTTATTTTCTAAAAATATTTAATGTGTGTGTCTGAGTAAGTGTGACGTTTTACTTGTGTGACGTTAACTCTCCCCTTCGTTAAAATGAATCGTCCCGATTCAAGGAGTGGTTAACTTTGTCAGTTCCCTATTATAAATAACTTGAAAATATTCTCCGCCTCTGATTTACCTTAGTGCTACGTAATGCTTTTTTAAATTTAAAAATTCCAATGCTATTAATATTATAAAAATAATTGTGAAGAATGAGTAGATAAAAGATTCAACTGGGTGTTCCTTAATAGGAATCATGAACTTCTTCTGTGAGTCCAAGTTATTAAATAATAAATTTGATGTGGATGCTAAAATGTTTATGATGAATGGCTCTTAGTATTCTATCGTGTATATTTCTGAAAGTAACATTATTTATATATATCTTATCACTATAACTAACTAGTTTAGTTCCTGATACTGTTTGACTATCTATAACATTTATTCCATCCAGGAGGATAAAACCTTCTTCTATTTTCATTAGTTGAGGGTTATAGTCCTGCATTATTTTACATTCGGCTTTTCTATTTTCCAATACTGATTTAATACAATTATCTTGTTCATTGTTTGTTATACATATATTTTTGCTTAAGTAATTTTTGCAATTTTTTATTCTGATATATTCTTTGTCGCAGAGTGCAATGTTTTCGTCTGTTGAAATCTAATTATGTCCAATGTTAAGAGACGTGAGTTTAAATAACTTGCAACATTTTTTTATTTTTATTTATTTATTTATAACTCGGTATTTGTAAATTGTTATGAATAGTTCGTTAGATATTGCAGTTTAGATTATGGAATATTCTAATACATTAATAATTGGTACAGAGTTTATTTCATGACAAACTATTTCTCTAACATCATCTAGATCTATCGATTCCGTTAGGTATTCATTATTCTACCCTGCATTTTTTGTCCTAACTAAAAGTAGCAATTGATCATGTATTTCTGTTTGTGGAGTTTTTCGAATCTTGAGTTCATTATTTTTTGTTTTTCATTATTTCTGATTAATTTATTTATTGTAGATTCAATTCGAGTTACTTCATCATGATCGGGTATACCAGTGATACATTTTAGTGCCGATCCTAGGAAATTTAGTCCTCGTTTAGGTAGATGTTCTGTGAGTTGTTCTAGTAGTGTTTTAATCCTTTTCATCAGAATTAATTCTTCTGCAGTTGCGTTGTAATAATTATAAAATCTATCTATATGGTATCTAATTTTTTTTTTTTAATTTGCGAAATGAAACAAGAATTCATATTCATTAAATAAAAATACATCATCTGTTCTTGTTAAAAAGTATTTTCAGTTGCTCTCTGGTCAAAATAATGAGACACGTATTTTTTTGTTCGCCCGAAATTTTTTTTTTTTCAAGATTTATCGGCAATTTTGTTTTTCGCCTCAAAATCGATTGTTTTTAATTATATAAGAAAATTTTTTGTTTAAATGCTCATGACTTAGTCAAAAACGAAACGATTTTAATGATTCTGGGTTCAAAATGATCGTAATTACTTGCACGACCGACTTCATGTAGAAAAAATTGCAAAAAAATAATTGAACATTTTTTATTTTGTAAAAAAAAAACGAAATTTTTTCGAAATTCAATATTTCAAAAAGTGTATTTTTTTTTTAACTTTTTTCAAATCAAGAGGACACCTCAAACTTCAATTGAGCTGAATGCCCAGTAGCTAAAACGAATTGTATTTGAGTAATGAATTTTTGAGTAAAACACCTGTTTCGCACTTTTTGTTTTTTGAAAAATAAAAAAATTTCAACTCCTGTTTTGCAATTGTTTCTACATGAAGTCTCTCGTGTAAGTAATGGCGATAATTTTGAACTCAAAGTCATTAAAATCGGTTAATTTTTGACTAACACCTTTTCTTTCTTACTAAAATTTGAGTACCCTTTTCGAATATTCGGTGTTTTGCGTGTGTGTTTAACCTTTCCAATACCTTGGTTGATGCTTTACGCAGTTTTTCTGTAACTGCTTCTTTACTGTAATTTATTGTACCGAAATGTATTTGCCTTGGCCTGTGTCCTGTTACAGTATGTATTACTTTGTTTAATTCTTTAATAGCTCTAAGTACTTCTTTTTTTACTGTAGAGGAGTTTTTTAAAAATGCGTGTTAATTCACTAATAGAGTTATGAACTCTCTTTACTTGTCCGTTTGCATTCGGGAAAATTACTGATATTATTTTTTCCATTTTATCTTCTATTTTTGCTTTTGAAATTGTTTCTTTGGTGACTATGTATTTGGAAAATGTATCTATAGTCACAAGATACGTGTGGGTATCATTAAAATAAATATCCGCATGTATATATTCTCTTGGCTGTGTTGGTATGTATGATTCTCGGAGAGGCTCATTAGTTGGGTTTCTCTCATAACGTCCAAATAGACATGCGTAAGTGATTATTGAATTGCTTGCTGTCCTTTTTTATAGTTGGTCAATAATATTTTTCTAAAATTTCCTGTGTTGTATTAATGTAGCTTCTATGAGCTCTTAAATGTGTTTCTTCTACAATTTGAAGTTGATTATTTCTATCAATTACATCTTTTAATTTTCTTGGTGTATGTACAAAACTAGTAGCTATAAATGTTTCCTTAATTAGCACTGCGTATTGGTACAAATCTTCTATATTCATACATATGTATAGCTACGGTTCGATTCGGGACCAATATCTTTTTTAATTCAGCTATCAGGTCATTGTTATTTGAAAAAGTAATAGTGTGGCGTACCTTATTAGGAAAAATCGTGCGTGTTCGTGTTTCGGTAAAATTTGGAGTAGGTACGAGATCTAATTGTATGCCATATGCATTAAGTGGCTGTGTAAAAGTTTTTATTATATTACTTGCGGAACTGTCGGCTGAGTGTTCCGTGTCTATGGAAGATGTATTAATAATTTGTTGTGACAGTGCGTCTGCTACAAAATTTTCAGAACCGGGTTTGTATTTAATTTTTGCACCATAATCCTCTGTTATGGCTTTCCAACGTTTCAATTTAGGGTTGGGATTTTTTTTTCGGAGATAGCATTTGTTAGTGATTGATCATCTGTATAAATCTTAAGATCTACTATTCCATATACATACATATATAGTTTCGGAGCTTTTGTAGAGACCAAATTATAGCTAACAGCTCTTTTTCATTCGTGCTGCAGTTTTGCTCAGTAGTACTAAGTGTGCGGGATAGGAAGTAAATTGGCTTTTTATTTTGACTTAACACTGCACCAATAGCTATGTTGGATGCATCTGTGGTAAGTTCAAAAGGTTTGTCTAAATTGGGTTGAAATAATTCAACCTGTTCTTTTAATTTAAATTTTAATAGGTTTACAACTTCTAAGACAGCTTTGTCTAAGTTAATTTTTGTGTTACTACTCTTGTTTTTTTCTATATGAGCATTTTTCCCCTTTAAATGTTAATGATTTCGTGATTTGGGCATAAAGTCTGTATGGTACGAAACGTCTGTAATAACCAGTTAATCCCAGAAAACCGCGCAAATCTTTGAGTGTGGTAGGAATTGGAAAATTCTCAATAGCCTTTATTTTTTCTGGGTCTGTTGTTATTTTATTATGTTTAATAATATGACCTAGGTACTCAACTTCGGTCATAAAAAATTTGGACTTTTCATCCGAAACTTTCATGTTGCTTTGTTTAAAGCTTTAAACACTATGTGTATATAATATGTTTCAAATGTTCTTCAGGAGAAGATGAAAAAATTAAATCATCATCTATGTAGATGTATACGAATTTGCCTATGAATTTCCGAAGTATGTATATCCTCTACACTTCTTTGAAAGATTGATGGGACATTTTTTAGTCCAAAAGACATACGTTAATACAAAATACGGTTTTCTCTCTATCTTCCCTTTTCATCCTTATCTGGTGAAATCCAGATTCTAAATCTAATGTTGTGAAGTATTTTGCTTTTCCTAAATTCAGTAGTGTAATGTTGATATCAGGTATTATGTACTTATGTGTTATAGTGTGTTCATTAAGCTTTCTAAAGTCTATGACCATACATCATTTTGGTTTCCCATTTTCATCCCATGCTTTTTTGTGTACTGTTAGCATTGAGGAATTATAAGGACTATAACTTTTCTGTAAAATATGCTGTTCCAGTAATTTTTTTTATCTCCATATTCTACATCATTTAAATTACCTGAATATTGTTTTGTCCAGATTGGTTCCTTTGTCGTAGTCCTAATACTAGCTTCTATGGTTGTTGTAAATGATAATCGGCCTATTTTATTATTCTTATTCATTAATTGATCTATTTCCGATGCAAATTTTCTGTCACCTATAGAATAGTTTATCTTTTGTAAACAATTTCCCTTTAATGTCTAAGACAGATCCTCTGTTTGAAATTTAATTTTTATTCACCATGGATGGAAATCATTCTCAAAGGTCTTGTCTTAATTCTCATACCCATTACTAAATTCTTGTTTATGTAATTGTGGGTTGCACCACAATCTTTGATTATTTTATATAATATTATTTTTCTTCTTCATCTATCATAAAAATGTAGTACAACCCGCCTATCAGTTTAAATTCTTATTAATATACTTATTTCTATAAAACTCATTACTATTATTTTCTGTTGTAGTGTTCATGTTATCTTCTTGTTGAGTTTTTATTTGGTTGTTTTTCTGGAGATTGTGTGCCTGTGAAAGTTTCCTCTTTGGTCACGAATTCTTTTCCAGGGTTGACTGTGAAATCTCTGTGGGTTGTATTGTTGCCTAGCGTTGTTGAAATTTCTGGTGTTCCATGAAGAGGTGTCCATTGGCTCTGGCTTTGGGAAATGGTTTTGTTTTTGATGTTGATTTTGATAGTATGATGGTCTTTTAGTATGTTGATTTTGATAGTATAATGGTATTCTAGTACGTTGATTTATATAGCTCTGTTGGGTAAACAGTAAGTGTAATCCAGTCGATTAGGGATAGCCTCGAAATCGAATATTGTGTTATGGTTTAACATTATATTAGCTGCGGCACCAGTTATTTTCGTTTTTGCAATAGTAAGGACTTCAACATATTTATTTGTATTTGAGTGTTGACTTATGCTATTCATTAACCCAGTGGCGTCTTCTCGCCAAAGTCTGTAATTATTTTTTACTCCATGAAATGTGGGGAGTGATTTAAAAATTTTCAAATTTATTTCATTTGGACTGTTATATACCGCAACTTTTTCCTCTAGACTTACCACTTGGGGGCTTACTACAGGATTTATCGGTATCTGTTCAGCCCTTAATTCATGAGCTGTTCCATGTTGATTTGGGCCATTTCTCTGTTGCTCTTAAATTTTCCTTGCCTGCTATTATGTCGTTGTTGTGCTACTTCACTTTTCACCTTTTTAAATATAAAAGGTTTTCCTTTTTTATTGTATATAAAGAATTGATTTAATTTTTTGTACTTTTTTTCTTATGAAAAAAATGTGTTGAATGCGACAAGGGTATATCGGTCTGCTTCTAAAGGAACAAAATATATGTTACTCCTGGCAGGATCGCTAGTTAAAAGTTTTCACTTTGGTGAGAAAACAAATATATTCTGTTTTCAACGCGTATGCGTTTACTTTTATTTAAAATAAACTTAAATATATGAAGACTATGCTTCTTATTCAACTACTAGTGGACCCTCTGCCTGCTTCGCTAGGCATATCAAAATTAGAAATGAATAATGAACACTCGATTTAGATTCACTCTATGTGTATTTATTCTTTTTTTACAATATAAAATTAATGTTAATTTTAAACTTAAACTAACACAAAGCCTTTTCGTAAACTACATTTTTTGTTTTGCCCTTAGTTGTGGTATAAATAAACAGAACTGATGGCTTTCCTACACGTGAACATGATACATATAATTGTCCGTGGGAGAAGCATGGATATTCTAAGTCAATTCCGCATAATTCCAGCGATTGTCCTTGTGCTTTGTTTATTGTCATTGCACGTGCAAGACGTATTGGAAATTGCAATCTTTTGAAGTCAAAAGCTAAATCTGGTGGAATCGGCGGAATACGCGGAATCAATACGCCTTCACCTTTGAATTTTCCTTTTAAAATTGTTGCTTCAATAAGATTATTAATGACCTTTTTGACTGCTAATCTGCTAAGTAAAATAATTGGTGCACCAACTTTCAATTGTAAGCGATGAGCCGGCAGTCCAGGTAAATCCAAGGAATTTAAAAATTCTGTTGAATAATTTACAGCGTCATCTTGATTTATAACTGTATCAATTGATTTAAATGTTACAATCTCACCAGGCATATCATTTAAAATATTCGCATTCAATTGACCAACATCCTTATTTTTCGCAGCCAGTATTGCTCTTTCAGCTAACCAATTGTGATTTTGATAATTTTGCGCAATATTTGGAAAAACACTTGAAACTAATTCTTGTTTTGTGTGGGCGAAATTACAAAAATTATCTGGCAAAGTGATTAAGCCAATAGCAGCATCAATAGAAATTTGTCCATTTCCTATCTTCAGAAGTTGTCTTGAAAATTCGTCAGCCGACGCATAATTTTGCAAATAAACTCGCAGATTTGTTTTCAAAGTCAAAGTTTTTACGTGCCTCCATAAATGGGATGTCTTTAAACATGCTTTTAATTCACCTACTGGTGTTGAACGGGGAATTAGTGGCAAAGTTTGACGAAAATCACCAGACAATAATATTAAAGCACCACCAAATATTTCTTGATTATTACGTAAATCTTTCCAAGTTTTATTCAATGCTTCCACTGAGTTTGTATGTGCCATTGCACATTCATCCCACACATTTAATTTGCATTGTTGCAAAACTCTTCCCATACCAGTAAGTAATATAATTTTCTTTTTTCTATTGTTGAAATTAAATTTCTAATTCTTTTGGCCGCATAAGTTGATTTCCAATAAGTTAAAACAAAATAATTGAAAAGTAATGAATTTAATCAAAAAAACATGAAAAACTTACAATGTGCATTACAATCGCTAACAACAACAACGAAACCACCGTTTTTTTTATTTTCACTGATTATTAAAATTTTACGCACAATATATTTTATTTTTATAAATTTTTTCCCAAAAAAAAACAACAATGAAAAACACACTCATATTTGCTATTTTAGTTGTTAAATGAAAATGTGTTTCAGGTACTTTTTAATGTTGCAACTACTCTTTGACTTTGAAACTGGTTACACTCACAAAGTAATCCAACTCTTTTAAACACACATACAAATATAATTATTTATTTTGGGTTTTCCACTCGTCAAAGCTGCACATAAGGTTGCATTATTTAATTACATATTACCTAATACAAACTTGTTCTCTTTTAACAATGATAATATTACTATGTGAAATCAGGTAAATATGCATTTTTGTATTATATCCTGAGCATTTGTCTTCAGCGCTATACCAATGCTCGAACACTTGGAGCATGAAATTTACAGAAGTATTGTAACGGAAATGCCTGAGAGCGCTATTTTAGTTATACCTGCTTTTAGGCATTTATCTCGTAAACGTACGTTTGCCCATATAAAATTGTCTACGTAAATGCATGAAAAAAGTGTTAGCATAACTTTTTCGAGTATATGTGTATACATGTAGGAGGATTTATTTTTTACATTTTGCTCGTCGGCTTTCGCGTTTTCTTTTCTTGGTTTTAGACTTTCACCACAAAAAAATTACGCAAGCCCATGAACAAAGTTATACTAATAGAAACCTGATCTTAATACTCGAGCTACCATCAAATTAACACATTTTATTTTTTAAAAGAACATTTATGGCGACTGTCGATCCATATGATGGATTTCAAAAAATGTATGGATTCAACCGCTGAATAATTTCGTATATTTTAAATTCATCTAAACTTTTACATCTGCGCATTTATATATTATATATGTATTTAACATTTAATTTAAGTAAACGTTTGAATATTTGTCCAAAAACTTTGAGCTTCGAAAAATACAGGCTTATGGTTATTAATGGAATCAAATATATTTAACGAATTTTTATTTTATGTAAATCATAAAACGTTCAAATGAAGCTCAAAATATTTTTCCAGTTAAAAAAAAGCAATGTGCTTTGATGCCGTGTCACGCATGCATAAAAAGGAAAGAAAAGAGAGGACAACTATTGCGTTACGAATAATACAGTCGCATACGTCACCCGACATCGAAACAATGTTATTCATGACTGTGTATATTCTATTCATTTGCGTGTATTCTCATTCCGTATACGTAATGTCCGTATAAGGGAAACACGGAAATATTGTATTTTTCACACTTACACAACGCACGCATACTTTTACCGATTTCTTTAAAACTTCACATAAACAATCTATGGACCAATACCAATGATCTGTGAAAGTTTGATTGAAATCGGTGAATGCGTTTAGGCGTGAATCGGCGACTAACGAAGACAAAAAAACGTCTCCATTTTTATATATAAGATATTTTCTTAACTGCCCTGACATAATTAGGTTTGCTGTTTTATTATGATGCAGCAAGGGATTAGTAGGTTCATGTTGTTTATCGTTGCCTGATTGGTTTTGGTTGTTTATTGTTTGCAATACATTTTGTTGTTTTTTTAATCTATATTTTTATGACATTGATTACAGTACACATTTTACATTTATGGTCATGTTTACGATTTAACTATTCCATTCTTAATGTATTTGTTTACATAGGTGCATTATTATCTTATTTCCTAAAAATATTTAATGTGTGTGTGTGAGTAAGTGTGACGTTTTACTTGTGTGACGTTAACTCACACACACTGTACACAAATCCATAAACCATCATTTCGCTGCGTTCATCGTAATGTAAATATATGAAACCAAAAAGCGGATAACGCGGGTACTCTAACAATACCGTCGGCGCCGTAACTTGGCAAAATAAATTTGTGTTAATTTTATACATAAATGCATATTCATACATTGGTTAATAAAAATACTTAATTTTTTTTTTATGAAACATATTTACTTACTCTTTCCATTACAATTGGTTCTTCAAATAGTGTTGTGGAAGCATTTAGAATTTCCTGGTCATGTAAAAATTCTATATTTTTGAAATACCATAAATTTGGCACGTAAATGCCCTGAATGCCGGTATCAGATCTTTCACTTTTCCGTATTTTTCGCATTTCGCACCTGAATGTCTACCTCTTTGTATTTTGTCAGAAAATTCTCCCACGATTTATTTTTTTTTCCATTCTCTTTTTGAATAATTCACTTTTTATTTGCCATAATAATTACTCATTTTTAAAACACTCTATAAATTCTTCTAAAATTTCTTTATTAGCACTTGTTATTTTTTTGCTTACTTTTAATATATCTCGAAGGCGGTCAGTAAAAAATGAGAAAATCCACAAACTAGCAACAAATCCCAGGTAAAAGAAAATTTTCAAATACTTTGGATTTTTGCCCGAACTTCGCCATACCCGAAGGATTTTCTTCTAAATATAACAAACTGATGGGAATTGTACCCTGTTTGCAGCCATTACATTAAGGGGGGAGCCTGGTTTATGAGGTCTAAAAAATGCATCTCTTTGCGATTTTTTTTTTAAGGAAAACATTAATTTAGCACTGCAAAGTTTTTTCTATCTTTTAATGAACATTTAAAATGTATAAAGAATTTTTGTACTGGTTAAAATAAGTTGAAAAAAATGTTTAACATAGAAATTAGTAGAGCGCTGCAACGCTGGAGTTTCCAACTGGCGTACAAGATACAGCTCGTAATAATTATCTAAAGCAAAAAATTCAAATGGATTTCTAATTATCATGATTTTTTATTCTAGATGAACTAAGAAAACTGAGAGAAGTTCCTAAATTTCACCTTTTTGGAGGTTTTAAAGAAAAAAATGCCTTTCTATAAAAAAAAAAATTCACTTCAACTTGGTATAAAAATCTTGAAATTTTTTTTTTAATATATTTTGTTAGTTCAAATAGAAGAGAATTTAATACTGAAGAGAACAAGCTATGATTCATTTCAAAAGGTTCATTAGTTTTTTTTTCATTCAGAAGATAAAGTTTGTACTATAGATGTCCGGTCACAGCGTAACTACCTAACGCTCGCCTACTTTTGACTTTGTATCTACGGAAATATTGAGAATTAGGCTCTGTAACTTTGTGTGAATATTCTGAAATATATTAGGAATCGCTTAAAACGAAAAAAAAAATTGATTTTTTTGACCTTATAAGCCAGGCACCCCCCTTAATAAGGAAACATCTAAATTGACAACCAGTTTGGGGTTTGCCATTGGCACGAAATCTGAAGACGTTTCTATTAGTGATCTTTTTGCGCTTCAAGGGAGTGTACGCTTCATGTTTTGTACGCCGATGAGGTTTCTTTTTTTTTGCATTTTTAATGTCGCTTTACTATAACGTTCGTGTTCACCTCAATCTGTGCAGAAACAAATGTTGTGGCAGCCGCCGAAACACTAGTGCACGATGAGGATAAGTTTTGTTGGTAGTGCTTCGTAGACGTTGCCGTGGTTGTATTTTCGGTATGTTGTGTTGTGCTACCTGTGCTTCTGATACGGTCCCTCTCGCACTTCGCACTAAATAGCTTAAAACACAACCTTTACGCTTACTTTTTAATCCGTATAATGGTGCTCACACTGACAGACGTAAAAGTCCGCCCGTGTCAGCTGACACAAAAATCTAATGAGAGGCCCATATAAATGAAAAATCGCCACCGTTCCGTAGTGTCCTAGATCGTTGACGTTGGATTTTGGATTTTTTCCGTAGCAACTCACCACACAGTGTTGCAAACAGTACATTTCGAAATCATTTACAAAATAAACTTATAACAATTTAAATTTTATTATAATGACTTAAAAGCAATGTTGAATAATGTTAATTATAGATAAATAAACTATTTACATTTGGTGGTTTTTGGCTTTGGCTTATTATACAATTAAAAATTGTAGCTGATAATGCGGATGTGTGCGAAAATGTGCATGTATAAATATCAATGGGAACATTGTGTCAATACAAACACACGCAAACCGATGTATTGTGTAAATGTGCAACTAAAAGACTGCAGTTATTTTCTCGGGCTAAAGTTATGCTCAATTTTGTGTATCCTACGGGCAACGGAAAAGAACTCCGAAAACGTCGGTGAATGCTGGCATCATAGAGACCTCAAGTTTTTCGTTTATTGTTCGGAGAATCTCCACTCTTTCCCATATGTTTGGGGTAATCCCGATCAAATCAAAACTCAGAATGTGTAAAAACTAGCGGTTGTACCCAGATACCGGCTCGCATTCGTTTTTACATGGTAATACAGAGCGTAAGCAGTTCAACTAACATTCACTAATTTGCTATTACTTTTCTCTTCTACACTTTATTGCTTCTGCCTTTTGTTTTAATTAAAATGTTTGGTTTTACGTATTTTCCGATATTTACAATTGCTCTAACATAACTATGCCGTGTATTTCTTTCACTTTTATTTTTAGTTGAAGTTTTTAATTTCCTTTTGCTTTATTTATAGCCGCCGTAGCCGAATGGGTTGGTGCGCGGCTACCATTCTGAATTCACAGAGAGAACGTCGGTTCGAAACTCGGTGAAAACACCAAAAATAATAAAAGCATTTTTCTAATAGCGGTCGTCCCTCGGCAGGCCATGGCAAACCTCCGAGTCTATTTCTGCCATGGAAAAGCTCCTCATAAAAATATCTGCCGTTCGGAGTCGGCTTGAAACTGTAGGTCCCTCCATTTGTGGAACAACATCAAGACGCACACCATAAATATGAGTGAATTCTTATAGTGTTACATATGTACTGCAGCAACCATGACCTATCTCACGACGCATCGCCTTATCATTATCTGCATACAATAATTAGGGAATAAATTCCCGAATGATCGCGTTCCTGCCTAACAAATGCTAAAACAATTATCTTTTGCATATGCATGTACGTATATATTTGTATGTGCGTATGCACATTTGATGCCCTAGCCTATGTACGTACATATTTGTATTTTGAATTCCCAGCAAAACAATGCTTATTAGTATACTCATATGCATGTAAATATAATATAACTGCACACAGTCTCCGACTAGCTCTCGTTCTGGGCACACGGTTTTTTTTGCCGTACTCTTGATTTTCCCACACGACATTCGTGCACGTGTTTACCTGTGTTTGCCAACAAATCGCGTTACTGTACCTTTTTCTGTTGTTTTTTCGTTTCTTTGAAGTTTTTGAAAAAAAAGTGAATTCAGAGAAATAAGTGCTTCTAATATGGCCCCAGGGCCACCAGATTTCGGAACAGGTTTGCTTCGCTTGCCTCAGACGCCCTTCCTAAAAGAAAAAAAACATTGTACACTCCACTTAATTTCCCGGAATTGCCCCATTCAAGAAAAGATAAAGGAAAGAAAGGAGTATCACAGTTCACTGGAATTGTATTACTTACTTTTGGCCTCTACGAGCTTCCCGACAAAATTGAGGTGTTTTGGCAAAGTGCAAGAGTAAAACCCTACTACCCAAATCCAATGAGATGCAAAATTCACCATCGGCTTGGACATACCGCCAAACGCTGCAACAAAGCCACCGCATGTGATTCATGCAATCTTCCAAGCCACTCTACCCCATGCTCTCGCATATTTTGTGCAAACTGCTCAGGTTATCACCCGGCATCTGAAATGAAGGATATATTAAAAATAAAGTGCCAAAACAAATGCTCCATGCGCGAAGCACTAAATCTCTATATATGTATGTCGCTCAGCCATCAGTACTCAAAATCCTTTTCGCTGAGGTAGCCAAAGAAGCACAACTCAACCAATCTCTAAGCCTTCCCTTCCATCCCCAATCGTCTCATCAAGTAAACCGCCGATTAATCCTTCATTTCCTATTCCATCTAGGAACTCACCTCAAATTATCTCTGCTATACCCTCAAATTCACAACAAAGCAACAACAACCAATATTGAGCTTGCTGCTTTACCACTTACTACCGATCTACACCAAAACACACATTTAAATTCAGAAACCACCTTGAAGATCATTACGGCGCAAGCTACCTCTTAAAACAACCATATAAAACAAGTCACCCAAATGAAAAAGACAACTGCTACCTCAGGTAGCAATCTCTGTTTAACTCCAAACACTACAGAAGATACCGAAAACAATACCAAAGAAGACCCATGTTAATCGACAAGGGTTATTAAGTAAGTACATAAAACTCATCACTTTAAACTAATTTTTGATATCCCCTCTTTCCTTTTCTATGTTTAAAATTTTACAGTGGAACATTCACGAGTACTAGAAAAACAATACCCAATTAGAACTTCTGATAAAAGAATATTTCCCAAGTGCCATCTCTCTGCAAGAGACAAACATTGCCGCCGATAAATCTGCAGCCTCCCCTAATCAGTACAAAAGTTACTTTTACAACTTTCTTCACAACAAAACCAATAAACAGGGCATTGCAGTCCTAATAAAAAAATCTATACCCCATAGACAAATCCCCATAAATTCAAACATAGCCACAATTTCAATAGAAATATCACTCTCTGCCAAGCCAGATTCTGGTAAAAATTAAAGTACCTATAGGTAAATTATAATATATTTGCTGTTGTTCACTAAATTGAAATTTTCGAATTATGACACTAGTTTTTAATAAATTAATGTAAATTATATTTAAATTTAATATTAAGTTATTTTTCTATACATAAGTATATGCATTAGTGTTTCTCGCTTTCTTACCTTGCGCTATTTACTTTCGATCATTGACTCTATTTTGGTGATATTTTTTACTTTCACATCCACAGGTAATATTCAGTTTAGTTCGCGCCTTCCTAAGTAAGTTTTTCAAATTAGATATCTTCACAAATTAGTGAATATTTTTCACTCTCTTTAAATTCACTATTGTGTCCCTTTATATCCCACCTATAAAAAACTTTAGTTGCGTTGAACTCAGAAACACCTTACGGTCAGTCTCCACTCCTTTTAACGCCTGGAGCCTTCTTTGGGGTTCAGCTCACTCCAATAGCAGAGGCGCTATCATAGAAGTTCTCATACTATCAGAAAATCTCACCTTGCTAAACGATAAAAAGCCAACTCAAAACTTTCACTAGCGGTGATCTCACAATCTGTTCATCCAATATTGCCCCAAATTAAACACCAATACCCTACTGCACCTCTACGGCAGCGACCGGTATCCCATACTCACTTCCTTTTCTTCTACTGTAACCCAAGCCCTAAATTTTTAACTGAGAAAGCCGATTGGGAAAAGTTTCAAACTGTTGCTAGTAACGTCTGTTCTAAATACGCTTGTTCTGAAAGTATAAATAAAGAAACCGCCATAATAGCAAAAACAATTCGTTCCACTATCTGGCCGCAAAACTTATAAGAAATCCGTGCCGTACTGGTGTACAGAGTTATCCCAATTAAGAAATGAAAAGCGCTCCTACTGGACGGAATATAAACGGACAAGATCCCTCACCAATTTAATAATGTAATATACAAAAAAGCTAACGCCTTGTTCCGTAAAAACTCGAAACAAGCTAAAAGGGAAAACCTAAATAAGTACTCTGAGTCAATTAATCATGAGACAAACCCCAAAAAAGTATGGACTGAAGTTAAAAAATTGTCTGGTATTTACCCCCAACGACCATCAATCTCCTTAAGCAGCCATTCCCTTTCTCAGCCTATTGGTCTGAATACTCGCAGGATTCAAATTTTTACACCACCTTCATTTCAGAAAAAAACAAGTACCTGAACTACAACTTTAACGATCCTGATCCATATCTAAACGTCACAGATTACAAGATAGAATTAGAACTTATTCTGTCCTCTCTATCTGGCAAACTTCCGAGGGCCGACAGAATATGGGGTAGGATGTTGCAACACCTTCAGACCCATTTCACTACTCAGCTGTTTAGGTAAAATTTTTGAAAAAAGAATAGTGTAGTATGATTATAAGTTGAACATGCCTGATGTAGTATACTCAGTTGTTATTAATTTAATTAATGCATGCTTCATATTTCAAAGGTTCATTGCATGAGCTGCATAAGCTGACAACAAGCATTTTTCGGCATGTGCCTAAATTGTTTGTCCGCACACTCAGTGGAATCAAATTACATTTCTCTTTGTTGCTAAAATTTGCTAAATAAGAGTTAAGTAAACATGAATATAGAATATGTAGAAATAAGTAAAATAAGTATAAAAACTCGACCATATCTTAATGACCAATCAATAAATATTTGACAATACAACCTGCCGGTTATCCAGCATTGGTTATCAAACAGAAAATCGTCTTTTATTTATTACATGGCGATCCTACCAGCTTGAGCATTGATTTTGCTAAGCTGCTAAATGCAAGTTTCTTGTACAACCAAAGTGCAAAACGTTGCATGAGTGCTTACCATATCTGCACCAAAATTGCAATATATTTGCAAGTGCCCTAAAAAGCACCAAAAATTCACAAACTATTAAGTCCTGACGTGATCAGTCAAAACGATCCGTCAGCTGCTGAAGGAAGAACCTGGTTAAGCCAATACAACCAGAAGAAAAATAGATGTCCAACCAAGCTCAAGGGCCGCAACCAATCTCCTTGGTGGAATACAGAAGACGGAACGGCCTTAACAAAAAACCAACAGAAGTTTCATCCCAAATGTGAGCAAACCAAAAAAAAAAGAGGAGGATACACCACCAAACTAAAGAGGAAAATAAGCTTACTCATCAGGGAGGTATACCAGCAACCACCACCATCCTGGGAGAAATCTAGCGCAATCTGGGAGCGCATAACCCAACTAGAATTCCTGCTCCAGCAGAGAAAACAAACCAAGTAAATGCATATCTTTTAAATAAAACACTGTGCATGATTGAATGCAGATAGTTAGAGTCTGTAAGCGTTAACCGCTCGAGGCAAAAATAATTTTCCAACAAATTGTATATGGAAACAATTTAGAAAAAAAAAATTGTTTATATAAAATTAAAACTTTCGACATTTGGCAAAGCTAATAATAAATACATCCAAATTTTTTTTTTCTCTGAAAGAATTACCCAAAATGTTTTTAAAATAAATTAAATATAAAATAATGAATAAAAATTATTTTTAATTAAATTGTTTATATAAGGCTCCCCATAATAATTCATATATGGGTAAAATTTGACTAAACATTTCTAAATAGTAGTTGACACTATAGCAAAATTTTTTTATTCTGAACATTCCAATACTAATTTTAAAGACATATCCAAATATGGGACTTTTGGATGTAAAGACGGTAGACTCAACAGCAAACGTTATTAACAAGCTAGACGATACTTCACTGGACTTAGAAATAATCACAATTTTATTAATTATAATGGTAGCTTTAGTGTGTGCAAACATTTGCATAAAAATTTATAGAATGCACAACAAGTGCTTAAAGAAAAAATACAGTAATAGCATAGCAAACAACTTAGAACAAGTCTAAAAACTATAATATTTTTTTAGAAAAAAAAAAAAATCTTAACAGATGGACAAATGGTTAATTATAAAAAAAAAATACATTTAGAAAGAAACAACTTTAAAAAAGCATTTAAATGCATGAGTCAGAATAGATATATTAAGCCAGATACAGTTAGAAAACATTTAGAAAATCTAGTTAGTACATTAGAATCAATTAGAAAAATGATCCAAGAGAATTATAGCAAATTTACTAATATACATCAAAAAGAAACACGTGACTTATTTTGGCAATTAAGAGACTTATTGGTAAAAATAATAGCCAAGTATAACATTAAACAAGTGTATCTCATTCACTAAGGGAACCAATAACTCTTAACTTCAACGAAATTTTGTTAACGACCACATTAGAAGCAGTTTAGAAGAAACAACACATTCCGATACAGACATAGATTCTGATCAAGAAGTCGAAATGACACAAAACATAGTAGAATTTCTAAACACAGCCGCAAGGCTAGTGACTGATTTCGACGCTAAGCCAGAAAATTTACGTTCATTTCTAGATGCCCTAGCACTTCTAGATACAATAAAAGGTGAACACGAAACCACAGCTATATCACTTATTAAAACAAAGTTAAAAGGAAACGCGAGAAACCTTATTACAGCGGAAACCACTATTGCAGCAGTTACTGCCAAACTTCAAAGGACAGTAAAAGGTGAATCTGTTGAAGTAATATTGGCCAAAATAATGAATATAAGGCAAACCAGTAAGCCAGCTAACAATTACTGTAACGAGATCGAGACTTACAAAATTTTTAGAAAATGCTTATATTACGGATGGATTATCTACTGAATTAGCCAGCAGATATTCTACTCAAATAGCCGTAAAAGCAATGACCAAAAATTGCAGCCTTGAAAAACTGAAATTGATTATTAAAACAGGTCAATTCAATAACATGAATGAGGCGATAAGTAAATTTATAGGAAGTTGTACCGAAACTACTGGTCAACAAAATACAATATTACATTTTGGCCAAAGAACATTTAATAATTCTAACAATCGATTTTCAAGAAACGCCAGATTTCAGAGAAGAAACAATTTCTCAAATAATCAAAATAGAGCAAAATATAATGGCAACTACAGCAATAACAGTTTTGGCAAGAACTTGGCCTTTCGCAGACTTCAACTTGGCAAATTTTGCGTCGGGACGTGGGCCTACACCCGTACAAGATCCAACTGACCCAGCAGCTCAAAGTTGATGACCATAGACAACGCCGTTTGTTCGCTGACTGGGCTTCGAATCGTTTGGAAGAGAACCCCAGTTTTGGGCGAAAAATCATCGTTAGTGACGAGGTGCATTTTTGGATGAATGGCTGTGTTAACAAACAAAATTGAAGTATATGGGACGACGCCAATCCACACGAGGTTCACCAGGTGATAATGCATCCTCAAAAAGTTACCGTTTGGTGTGGATTTTGGGCCGGCGGCGTCATTGGTCCGTACTTTTTTGAAAACGACGTTGGTGAGCCGGTACCGTCAACAGCGAGCGCTACACAACGATGATAACCAATTTCTTATGGCCCATATTGAACCATATGAACCTAGACGACATGTGGTTCCAGCAGGACAGCGCTACATGCCACACAGCAAACGCCACGATTGACATTCTGCATGAACGATTTGAGGGTAAGGTTATCTCTCGCAGGGGTGAAGTGAATTGGCCACCAAGGTCATGCGATTTGACCCCGCTAGACTTTTTCCTGTGGGGTTTCTTGAAGTCTCAGGCCTATGCAAATAAACCACAATCGACCGATGCCCTAAAGATGAACATAACACAGGCCATCGCTCAAATTCATGCGGATCTATGCGGAAGAGTCATTGAAAATTGGACCACTCTGATCCGTTCCACCGTAAGAAGCCGAGGCGGCCATTTGAATGATGTCATACTCCACACTTAATGGCATATATGCGCCTTTCAAATAAAAAAATAGTTTTGTCAATAACTCACACACAGCTTGTTTTATTCCATTTCAACATCTACCCGCCCTTATTGAAAAACCCTTCATTTTTCGATTTAGAATTCTGAAACTACCTAATACCTCATGAATTTCACGTTATACATAACAATTTTCCAATACCTTGCGATGGCATAATAGGCATGGAATTTATAAAAAAAAATACAATTGCATATTGAACTTTACACAGAACCATGATATCCTAATATTAAGACCGGATAATTTGTCACATAACATAGAAATACCGATATCAAAAACGTATAACGATGAAATAACCATACCACCACGGTCAGAAGTAATACGCAAAATTAATCTACCATATTCTCTAGTCCCAAACCAAGAACCACAACCGGGTATCTTTATAACAAATACCCTGGTAAAAACAAACAATGCCTATATCCGTATAATGAATACCACTCACAACACAATCTCTTTAAAACAGAACGAAAGAAAATGTCTGTGAAACTCATAGAAGACAAAATAGTTGAACCATCATTTTCTGAGTACAATAGTCCAATCCTACTAGTACCAAAAAAGTCACTACCAAATTCAGTTGAAAAAAGGTGGAGACTAGTAATCGACTATAGACAAATAAACAAAAAGTTAATAGCAGATAAATTCCCATTACCAAGAATGGATGATATTTTGGATCAACTCGGAAGAGCTAAATACTTTTCCTGTTTAGACTTAATGACCGGACATCTTTTTCAACCAACAATGGTTCATATAGATTCACTAGATTACCGTATGGTCTAAAAATAGCCCCTAATTCATTCCAAAGAATGATGACGATTGCTTTCAGCGGTTAAAAACATCATTGATAAGTACAGTAATGTTTCGTGTATATGCTACGCAGATAATCTATTGTTGTATTCCAAAACAAGTAACTTAAACGTTGTTAAGCAAGACTAAATAAATGCAAGAATTTCCATATTTGCCGTAAACACAAATGTAACTACTTTACACTAGTTTACAATAATACTCAAATATTAAATACAGATAGCCTAAAGTTTTTGGGTGTAATTTTCGACGAAAAATTAACTTTCAGAGAACACTGTTCATATCTAAGAAAACAACTGGCTGCCACGTTAAACAATGTTAAATATCTATCATCCAAACATTGTTTAATCAACTATTCTGAGTTAGTTAACACAACGAAAGGACTAGTGATATACAAGATAGATTATGGACTCCCCATCTATGGTAACTGCGCTAAAAGTTCCATCAAACTGCTTTACTTCCCATACCACATGGATGTATGAAGAAGCATTCGCGCCTTCCACACATCACCAATAAAATATACTAGTGGAAGCCGGCCTACTCACGATCGAGGAACGGTATGAACGTAACGTAAAGAGACTTATACCCAAGCTTTTGCTTTGCCATAACAACAAACTTTACGAGAATGTATTATCCGAGCTGCATCCGAAAAAACCTCCCAGACGCAAGTCGGCAGTTTTAATCTGCATCGAATACGCCAGAGAACTCGGTATTCTTTATCCTTCCCTTCGCCAAAAGGAATTGACTCCACCCTGGAAGATAACAAAATCTCAATTCCTATTAAATTTAGAGAAGCACACGAAGAGCAGTACAAGTTCAACAGTGTACCACAACTTTTTACGGAGCACACAAATGCTCTGCCTCCCGAATGGTGCTTGATTTTTGCGGATGGTTCAGAAACAGACTCAAGTACTTCGTTTGATTCTTATGGAGCAACAATCACAGCAGGTATACTCCCCAGCTATGCTTCCGTCTACACAGCTGAAGCTGCAGCAATCTTCAACGCAATCATCTTCGTAGAAAGCAACAATTAAAAGCCGTAATTTGCGCCGATAGTAAATCAACCGTACACTCCCTAATGAACAGAAAGAACAAATCTTACTTAATCTCCTGCATACGAAGCAAACTGATCGGTAGCTGCAATCGTGTGAAACTTATGTGCGTACCAGAACATGCGCCCACCAAAGGAAATGAACTGGCGGACGAAAGAGCAAAACTTGCCTCAAAGCAACCCCTTATAACCTTTGAATATATCACTTATTAAAAATATCAGAATACTTATTACGAACAGGATTATAACCCTCAATTTTTGTTTTAGACGACATGCGCATTTAGAGGAATAAAGTGAATGATCTGTGTGTGCAGTTATTTTTTATTTATTAATTTACTTATTTATAACGAGGAAACACAATAAATTATTTTTACACGAAGTAAGGAGCACTGGCTGCCAGGGCCTTCGGCTCTCTGATACGGATATGAAGGAAAGACAAACTTAATTAAAACCTATGCTGCAAACAGTCACCGACGTATCTTAGTTCCTTACCGCAGCCCCAAGAGAGCACAAAATTGAGCAAAACTCATCCCGTAGAGAACAACAGCGTTCTTTTAGTTAGATATTTACACAATAAATCGGTTTGTGTGTGTATGTGTTTGGTTGTATCTATACAATGTTGCCATTGATATTTTTGCTTACACACTTTTTCACTCATCCGCATTATCAGTTACAATTTTTTATGTTTAATAAGCCAAAGCCAAAAATCAACAAATGCAAATAGATAGTTCATTTATATAAGTTAACTTCACACAAATTTAGTGCCCGCTTTGTTGTCCACACGCGCAATAAAAGTAACCAAACACCGCTTCCGCGGGACTCGTAAACAACAACAACGCTCACGGGCAAACAGACATCGAACCGTGAGAAAGATACCTGGTGGAATTTGCTGACATCGCTCTACTACACCTCACTGCAGTCACGCGGCCCATCTACGTGACAAGCTCATATTAATTGTAAGCAAATTTACTTTTGTCAAAATTTAAAAATTGTAAGTTAGTCCTCAAGTAGCACTCAATAAAGGAAGTCGAAACACAAACACAGTGTGTTTTAAATCGGCTAACTGGCGCCCAACGCGATTCGTATATTTCAATTTACGTGCCAACGCGAATCGTATATTTCAATTTACGTGTTTTACGCGAATATTAAAATCGTGCTTAACCCTTTCGGTCCGAACGGGACTTATATGTCCCGGCAATGTTTGAAGATACCTACAATTTTGATGGGACAAAATACTTTTATTTCACCCATTGCAACTATTAAACATATAAAATAATTTGTATTTCCTTAACGGCTTTCCGTACCGAAAGGGTTAAGCAGTACGAATCCACGCGCACACCAACAACCTGTAGTATCAGTTCGCAGGAACCTTCACGAAGAAGAAGTCCAGGAGGACCTTAGTAGACCGAATATGAACGGACAAACAGGATACAACCAAATGGCTCAGTGGAGACTGGTGATTTCATTGTAAGTTAAGTCTAACATAAGGATAAGCAAATGAAAATTGTGAAAGAATTTTTTAAAGTTTTATAAAAAGCAAGAAAATTGATGAACTAAAATTTAAAGTTAAAATTAAAAATAAAGAGTTCATTAAACAAAATAAAAGTTAATCTCAGAAGTGAAAGTTAAAATTAAAAATAAGTTTTAATGGAAGATTAATAAAATTTAAATAGAAATAAGAAAGTGTAATAAGAAAACTTATAAATAAAATAATTGGTGGTATCGTGTAAATTTTAATACTTTTAAGTTGAGTGAAAATGAATCCTAATATTATAAGACCACCGGTCCTTAATCATAATCAGCCCGGCTCTAGTAATGCTATTCCCCAATCCGATAATCCTAGCACACCTAGAATTAATGCAACGCCGGAATTAGAGGCATTAATTTCAACCATTGTCAGGAGAATTGTCGCCAGTGAATGTAGAAGTACAGTGGAATCAATAATTAATCCAAATAACGATTTGTCGGGAATTGACCAAACTATAGACGAAAGTAATTCAATTAACCTTAGCGAATTAGATAAGGTGCCAGATGTAGTACGTTGCCTCAGGGACTTTTCTGGAAACCCTATTGAATATAGCTCCTGGCGGAAAAGTGTTGAGCGCATCCTTGCTCTTTATGACCCAATCAAAGGCACTCCTAGGTACTATGGAATTTTAAGTGTTGTAAGAAACAAAATAATTGGAGGAGCAGACAACATTTTAGAATCATATAACACACCTTTGAAATGGGATTGTATTGTGAAATGCCTAAACCTGCACTATGCAGACAAAAGAGACATTAACACTTTAGAGTATCAGTTAACAGCAATGGTACAAGGCAGTAAAACAATACAAGATTTCTATTAAGAGGTTTACATGCACCTTTCATTAATAATTAATAAAATTTCCTGCATGGAAATCGGAGCGGAAGCCATGCAAATATTAACTAGGACATACAGAAATAAGGCTCTAGACACATTCATCAGAGGGCTTAAAGGAGACTTACCTCGCCTATTAGGTATTCGTGAACTGGTAGATCTTCCACAGGCCCTTCAGTTATGCCTTAAGCTTGAGAACCAACAATTTAGAGCACAACTTTCGGCCTACACTCATAATAATATTGCGGATAAAAAGCCTTTAATCCCACCCCGTAGAAATAAATAATCAAATAATCACATGTTGCCCAAACAATTTTTACCCTCAAGCAACTTACTTACCACAGTTACGACAAGCGAACATCCCAACCTGGCCACAAAAAAATCCAACAAACTTTCAACAGTTTAACAATCAGAATATGGTTCGACCTTATCTTCCACAATATAACAATTATGAAAGTAGACCACCACCGAGACCAGTTGCGCATAAACCACTTCCGGCTCCAGTCCCCATGGAAATCGATCAAACCTTCAAAACTAAAGACGTTAATTATCTAAATAACCCTAGAAATAATAACAAAAATATAGGTAAACGACCTCTGCCGACATCTTTACAAACACAGCAACCACATAAATGGCAAAGAAATTATCACATTGACACTCTTCAAAGTAATGACAGCAACGAAGACTATGACAACGCGCAAATCGCGACAACAGAAAATTATGAATATGACCAATCCTGGGAAGAATATTTAAACGAATACCCCGAATACGGAAATAACGTCAATGAACCCACTGACGATAATACCGATATGAACGATACTGATCATATAGAAATCCATTTTTTAGAATAACATGCTCGTCCTTGCCGTATTTTGAATGTAAGACGAGCGACAATAAAATTCTTAAATTTTTAATTGACACCGGGTCAAATAAAAATTATATTCAACCGGCTCTTATCAAAAACCCAATACCTAACGACAATATCTTTCACGTTACTTCTGTAGGTGGGAAAACGAGAATTACTCATTATTCTTACATAAATCTGTTCAATATTAAATCAGTCAAAGTTAAAGTATTTTTATTACCAACATTGACATCATTTCATGGAATTTTGGGAAATGATTCCTTGAAAGAATTATCTGCCATAATTCACACCAAAGACAACTACATGATAATCAACAACAGCGTTAAAGTCCATATTAAACAGCAAGCCTCTCAAGCAGTAAATAACATAAACATTAGAACGTCGCATATGACAAGCGATCAAAAACAGAAAATTAATAGTTTAGTAAAAAAATATCCCCAACTTTTCGTCGAACCTGACGAAAAGTTAACTTTCACCACTGCTGTCAAAGGAGAGATAAGAACGACCACAAATGACCCAGTTTATTCCAGATTCTATGCATTTCCAGTAACACTAAAAGATGAAATTGAAAAACAAATCAAAAAGTTATTGGATCATGGCATAATACGACCTTCACGGTCTGCATATAATTCGCCCGTTTGGATCGTTCCAAAAAAATTGGACGCTTCAAAGAAAAAAAAGTATAGAATGGTAGTCGACTACAGAAAATTAAATTCTGTTACCATTCCAGATCGGTACCCCATTCCGCAAATAAATGACGTATTAGCGCAATTGGGGAGAAACACATATTTTACTGTAATAGATTTGAAAAGTGGATTCCACCAAATACTTCTAAAGGAATCCGATATAGAAAAAACCGCTTTCTCCGTGAATAACGGAAAATATGAGTTTACACGACTCCCATTCGGTTTAAAAAATGCTCCCTCGATATTTCAGAGGGCACTCGATGACATCCTGCGGGAGCATATAGGAAAAATTTGCTACGTCTACATTGACGATATAGAAATTTTTGGCGAATATGAAGAATCTCATATCAAAAACATAGAGACAATTTTGCAGACATTAGAAGCAGCAAACATGAAAGTTCAGCTCGATAAAAGTGAATTTTTGAAACAAGAAGTTGAATTTTTGCGTTTTTTAATATCTTCCCATGGAATAAGAACAAACCCGGCTAAAGTGGATGCAATTAATAAATTACCTGCTCCAAACACTCTAAAAGATTTGCGATCTTTCCTTGGCATGTCTGGGTTTTATAGACGCTTCATAAAGGACTATGCAAAGATTGCGAAACCCTTAACAGCGATTCTCAGAGGGGAAGAGGGACGACTGTCCAAAAATATGTCCAAGAAAAAAATAGTACAACTTGACGCTAAAGCAATCGATGCTTTTAACAAACTTAAATGTTCTTTGACATCACAAGATGTCATGTTATCCTATCCAGATTTCTCTAAAGAATTTCAACTGACAACAGATGCATCAGACTATGCTGTCTTTGCTGTCCTTGCACAAGACGGAAAACCGATTATGTTCATTTCTTGTACCCTTAGTAAGAGCGAAGAGCACTACGCAACAAATGAAAAAGAGATGCTCGCTATTGTATGGGCTCTTAAATCATTAAGAAATTTTTTATATGGTTCCGCAAAAGTCAAAATATTTACAGACCATCAGCCCCTAACATATGCCTTAAGCAACAAAAACACAAATTGCAAATTGAAGAGGTGGAATTCAATGATGGAAGAGTATAATTATGAACTGAAATTCAAACCAGGTACAACAAATAAAGTTGCCGATGCTTTGTCAAAGCCACCGGATAACTTCCAAATTAATTCAATGTCTGCTACTCAACACAGCGATGAGAGTTCATCACAAAATACAATCCAATTTACCGAAGCTCCCGTAAATGCTTTTAAAAACCAGATATTCCTCTCATACGGAGAAAAGTCTTATTATAAATTTCAAATAATTCACCCGACCTACCATAGACACATAATTAGAGAAAAGGAGTTCAATGAAGATAAAATCTTGGATATTTTCAAACGTTACCTAAATCCTTCTGTTACTAATTGTATTAAAACCGATGAAAAATTTTAGGCAAACTTCAAGAAATATTTTCCATTCAGTTCAGTCGATACAGAGTCCGGGAAATAGTAACAGATCTTACTAACGAAAGTGACCAAGAAAATGAGATAATAAAAGAACATTTCAGAGCTCACAGAAATGATAAAGAAAACAAACTGCAATTGTTGGAAAAATTCTATTTTCCACAGATGGCAGCCAAAATTAAAAGAATCACCTCACAGTGTAAAATCTGCAAAGAAAGTAAATATGACCGCCATCCAAATAAGATCGTTATTCAAGAAACTCCTATACCAAAACTCGCTGGACAAATTATTCACTTGGATATTTTTATCACCGACAAAAAGGTTGTGCTCACCGCGATCGATAAGTTCTCCAAATATGCGCAGGCCCGGATTCTTAATTCAAGGGCTTCAGAGGATATTAAAGAACCATTGAGGCAGATACTTTTAGCTTTTCGTGTTCCCGAGATAGTAGTAGTAGATAATGAGAAATCCCTGAATTCGAGCTCTATTACGTTTATGTTGGAAAATCAATTTAATATTAAAATCCATAAAACACCACCTTATACCAGCTCTGCAAATGGTCAAATCGAACGATTGCATTCTACACTAACAGAAGTCATGAGATGCTTGAAAGCAGAAAATACTTACAAATCTTTCTCAGAATTATTGGACATTTCGCTCTATAAATATAACCATTCTATCCATTCCACAATAGGGAAGAAACCAGTACAAGCGTTTTTCGGGAAAAATTCAGAAAACGACTCTGCAAAACAGGAAATTGAGAGGAAGGACATCATAAAAAAATTAAAACAGAAACAGGAAGCAGGCATTTCTTATCATAATAAAGAGAAATCCCCATTCAAATCATACTCAATAGGAGAAATAATCTATGTTAAAATAAATAAAAGATTAGGCAATAAGCTATCACCCAGATACCGAAAAGAAATAGTGAAAGAAAACAGAAATAGCACAATCGAGACAGAAACAGGAAGAGTAGTTCACAAAAGCCTAATAAAGAATTAATTCTATCTACCCCAATAGGTTAATCATCCCACTGTGCCGCGCAGAAACACAAATTCTGGACTACTCCAATTCACAGCTAGTTACAATAGATGCGGGAATCGAAAAACTACAAAAAGGATCATTCAAAATTATTCACTGGATAGATTTAAATGAATACGAAAAACTCATAGGAAAAATCGAGAAAACCATACAATCAGTTTTGAATCCTACCCATCCTTTGTATTCCTTCTTATCCTTCGAAACAGAAAATATAAAAAGTCATTTAAATAGATTAAGAACGAATAAAAGAAATAAACGATCAATAGATGCGATTGGCACCGCATGGAAATGGTTAGCTGGTAATCCAGACCATCATGATTTCGAAATAGTGACAAACAAACTCAATAATGTACTCGAGAACAATAACAATCAATTGATTATAAATAAATTAGCTGTTAAAAAAATCAACGAATTATCCAATGTTGCTAATGAGATCCTTAAGAGTATTAAAAATGAATCAAACATTGTCACTGAATTAATACTAGAATTAAAATTTAAAATGCAAGTTCTAAAGGAAGAAGTATTGTAGTAAATATAGAGTATGCCATTCATTGGGCAAAGGCCCATATTGTGAACTCTTACATCCTGTCAAACTCAGAAATCAATGTCACAGAAACTGTATTGCAAAAAGAAGATTTCCCTTACATAAATATTGATGAGGCTTTAGAATTTGCAGAAGTTCGTATTGCTTCTAACGGAAGTAACATCGTTTATATTGTAGATTTGCCAACCACTCAAAAGGATAATTGTAGAAATTTAATTATACGAGCGGTAAAAATAAGAGAAAAAATTAACAAAATATTGTTTAAATCCATTTTGAAATGTAGCGAAAATAAAATATTTGGAATTTCAAATAATTGTAAATCTTATAATAATCTAATAATATGTTCTAACGCTAAAATTATAAATATAAGCAACACATCATGCATACCAAACTTGTTGAACAGCCGCGCCGCTAACTGCAGTGTAGTGAATAATCAACACATTCCTACAGTCGAAGAAATATCACCCGGAATATTGTTCCTTAATCAGTATGAGGGAAGCATTCATGTGAACGGCGACCTGATACCACTAAAGGGCACCTTTATAATACGGCATCACAATGCCACTATCCAAGTAAACAACAAACTAATTGCAACAGATGAAATAGCGAATCAGCATCCAATGCCAGCGATTCTCCAACCTATGGCAAGCTCGGAAGTAATTGAAGAAGTGCTTTCTTTGGAAATGTTAAAACAGCTACGTGTGAACGACAGTAATTACATCGACACTTTGAATATGGGAAATAAAATAAATTTTTTTATTAACGCTATACTTATCTTATCGTTGATAATGATACTTGCGTACATTGGATACAAAACATACCAAAACCGTAGAAATCAGGATCAGCCACCAATCCTACAATCTAGAGATAAAAACTCATCATCGCTTACCATAGGAATAGAAGATTTACCAAGTCAATTTCAACCAACGTCATCGAACGTGGACGCTCGAAATTGAGGGTGGAAGAGTTAACTTCACACAAATTTAGTGCCCGCTTTGTTGTCCACACGCGCAATAAAAGTAACCAAACACCGCTTCCGCGGGACTCGTAAACAACAACAACGCTCACGGGCAAACAGACATCGAACCGTGAGAAAGATACCTGGTGGAATTTGCTGACATCGCTCTACTACACCTCACTGCAGTCACGCGGCCCATCTACGTGACAAGCTCATATTAATTGTAAGCAAATTTACTTTTGTCAAAATTTAAAAATTGTAAGTTAGTCCTCAAGTAGCACTCAATAAAGGAAGTCGAAACAAAAACACAGTGTGTTTTAAATCGGCTAACTTATATACTTAACATTATTCAATATTGTTTTTAAGTTATTTTAACAAAAATTAAAATTTTTCCAAGTTTATTTTGTAAATGATTTCGAAATATACTGTTTGGCAACACTGTGTGTTTAGAGAGCAATCCTGAGAGGAATTTTCAAAAATCCTGCGATAAAGTCTTCGACTCTACCATACGGAAGGGAAGTCATTTTTCATTTACATGGGGTTCTCATTTGTTTGATTGTAACAGCTGACAGGGGACTGCGTTTACGTCGGTGACTGTTTGCAGCATTATACGTAAAACTAAGGGAAGCGTCTGTGAGCAGCGCTGCAGCGCTGTTCATAACAACAGGGACCAAAGCCACAAATGGTTGAACTAATGTTATTTAGTTTATATGCATTTTTTTTCTCAAATTTATTACATACTTTTTCTTTTGAACATTAAAATTGACTTACCAACTAATAATTTACTACTTCATAGTATAGACCTGAATACATGTTTAAGAAAATTATGAAACAATATTGTTGACGCTTCATACTTCATAATTTTTGGCACAATGCTGTGCCTATAAATGGGCGCTGGATTTCTTGAAAAGTTTAACCGCACCGTAATATTTTAGGCTGTGGCCAGTGCACGCAGCCGAACGAATTTTACTCAACTACCGTTTAAATTGATCGGTTGAGTATATTTCTGTTAACTTTTGGTGAAAAATATATCTGTGGTGAACCACGCGCGCAAAACAAGCACCCCTCGAAATTCCGTTCCCGTCATTAAGACTTCCCTATGTACTTTCCTTCTCTGGAAGGCTCAGGAACGAATGGTCAGGTCAAATGTCAAATGCTAACAAAACGCGGTTAAGAGATTTTTATTATTTTAACACGACTGGGGAAAAGTTAACGTGCAAGAGTTAACATAGCGGAGCGTAGACAACAGAATTAAATAAAGCGTTTGCATTGAAATGTAAAATGCCACGATTTGGTCAGAGAATGTTAATAGAATGAGAAGGCGCAAATGTCTAATAACATTAGGGATTTCAGATTTTCACTTACCACACTAGTAGAGGATTTTAGATTTTTACCACGCTAGTAGAGAATTTCAGATTATTTTCTGTTTCTACCACGCCAGTAAAGTATTTCAGATTATTTTTCACCACAGTAGTAAGGGATTCGACTTGTTTCATGCCCACAGCAAAGTGAATGAATTTGCGATTAACAAAGCTGCGAGGGCAGTTAATTTGTGGCGCAAATGCTAAAGTCGACGTGATGATTCATGTGGTTTTAGTGGCGCGTATTTAATTAAGGTTAAAGTCCTGGAAAGTTTGGTAAAATTGCTGAGTTTATTTTAAATATAATTGCTTTAAAGTAGTGTTTTAGGTTTTTTTGTATTTTATAAGTAGAAATTTCTTTTCGGTATAAAATAGTTCAGACTGGATATGAACTGATTTTTATATAAATCAATCAAAAAGGAAATATGTATGTTAGGGTGGTCCAAAAAAAATTGGTATGCTGCCGCCCCCCAAAATAGTAAAGAATGAAAAATAAAAAGACCCGTATTTTTTTTTTTTTAATCAGACCATATTTAATGGTGCCGCCGGGGCTTTGAAATATCCCATGTATTTTGCATGGGAAAAAAATACTTTTTCGTAGATTTCATGTAAAAACCTGGAAAATGAATATATTTTAACCGGATAACTCAGTTTCTCTTCATAATTGGTCAGGGAATAACAACCAATTATGAAATAATTAATTTTATTTTTTTTCATAAAAGTAATATAAAATATTGTTTTTCGATTTTTTCTTAGATTTTCGTTTTAGGGGGGCTTTTTGGGGTTCTATAAAAAATAGTTAATACAAAAAAATTAATTATTTCATAATTGGTTGTTATTCCCTGACCAATTATGAAGCGAAACTGAGGTCTCCGGTTAAAATATATTCATTTTCCAGGTTTTTACATGAAATCTACGAAAAAGTATTTTTTTCCCATGCAAAATACATGGGATATTTCAAAGCCCCAGCGGCACCATTAAATATGGTCTGATTAAAAAAAAAAAATACGGGTCTTTTTATTTTTCATTCTTTACCATTATGGGGGGCGGCAGCATAAAAATTTTAATATAAATTATTTCCCATGCATTTTTGGACCACCCTAATGTATGTACATATAAACATGCATAGGTATATGTATTTAATCTCTTTAATTAAATCCAAGCTATATTGATGAGAAAATATCATTCTAATATCCGTCTAGAAAGCCAAACGCGCATATACACATACATATGTTTGTATATAAATATGCATACAAACTTTCAACGAACGCAGAATGTATGCATGTAAAACAGTGAAACGAATAAATTACCAATTTAGTCCATTAACAATTAAAAATTAGCACAAACATGAGAGGCATATCGTGAGCACAGTTTTTGTTTTGTGTTTGACTCAGGTTCAAGTCCTGTAAACATTTTTCTTTGTTCGATATTTTTATTTAATTTTTTATATTTGGATTAATTAGAACTGATTTAAAATAGTGTATTCAGATTTTTCTAATACCTGTTAGTTAGAAATTTATTTTCTATATAAAAATATTCAACTGATTTATATGTAAAACAGCCATAAAGGCAATATATATGAATATGCATTCATACTCGTATATTTAATCTCTTCAGTCAAATCTGAACTACTTATATACATTGAAATTCTCTAAAATTCAACAGAAACCAAAGTAAAACTCATTGAGAGATGCTGTACGTCGCAAACGGCCGGAAATGTCGGCAAACAATTCTTGGATTTTGCATGATGATAACGTGCCACCGCACCGAGCCCAAATTATACTGGATTATTTGACCACACACCAAGTAAATACCATCGTGCCTGATACCTGATATGGTCCCATGCGACTTCTTTTTGTTTCACAAGTTAAAGTTACCACTTCGTGGAAGGAGATTTCAGTCGATAGAGGTGATCAAATGGAATGCGACGAAGGAGCTGAAGGCCGTCCCTTCGTCGGCTTACCAGGGTGCATGGAGGGCACACGTGTGTCAATTGAAGGAGATAAAATAAATTTGCCTGAAATTTAACTTTGTTTTGTTTTATTTAAACATTCCCGGTACTTTCTGATCATAGGGTATACGTATGTGATTCGCTGGAATTGTTCAAGGAATCTAACTCGCGGCTGTCGCACAGTTAGAAGACATATTTACATACATATAAGTTAGGTTAGGTTATGGTGGTAGTCAGTCCATATGACCAACTCACTTAGGCCTCACAGGTCCGTTGTGATACCACTGTGCGACACGGGAACCTTGTTTATTTACTATCATGAAACCATTTTGAGGCTCTTATGAAGCGCAGGATTAGTCTAATCCCCGCGCCAGATAGTTTTGTAAGAGAATATAGGCAACCACTGCCACTATCTTATGATGCAGAGAGCAAAAGCTCTCTCAATATTTCCATTAGATCTACCGCTATCGAGTCTCGACATTTATTGTAACTATTGATAGGCAAAGCAATGTGAAAGCAACCGGTTATATATAAATAATTTTTTTCAATTAGCATATACGACTTTAATTAAAAGTGGGCCCTTTCATCCACTAACATCGGCGATTATTGGTAAGGTATAGTCATAAGACTGGATTTGTGCGACAGTCTCCAAAAATACCTAGGAACCAAGGAGTATATTTTTGTAAATTTCCGCCGAATTGAACACGCAAGCATCTAAAGGGCCATGACGAACGAAGCAACTCCACTAACAAACAACGAGGCAGGCTCATCAACACGGAATCCACCAATGTATCCTATAACGGGCACGACTGTTCGCGCGCCACCGTTCTCTGCAAAGCGGCCTGCGCTGTGGTTCGCCCAGCTGGAATCGCAATTCAGAATTCGATCTGTTTGCAATGAAGACGACATGTTCCACCATGCAGTATCATTGATCGATACGCAATCAGCAGCGGAGGTAGAAGATATAATACTACGTCCTTCTACATCAACACCGTACACCTCGTTGAAGACGGCCCTAATCGAGCGCCTTACGAAGTCAAAAGACGCAAAGCTCCCACAACTTTTAGATGGTGAGGAAATTGGTGACCGCACCCCGTCACAATTTTTTCGTCACCTTCGTAGTCTTTGTCCGGACGTTTCAGACAACGTTATTAAAGCAAGATGGCAGTCCCAACTTTCACCGCAAACACGCGCTTGCTTGGCAGCACAGCCCGACGCCTCACTAGAAGATCTCAGTCGCCTAGCTGACAAAATTCACGAGGTAATTCCAAACGTCGCACGCTCCATTTCCTACATTTCCGAAGAGCAGTCACTATGCTCCGATATATCAGAAATACGTAAGCAATTACAAACGTTCCGTTAAGCAACTCACGTAGTAGGCAACATAGTCCACAACCTCGTGGCAGACGTAGCTCGTCACACAGTCGCGTGCGTTTGTCGACAGACGGCCAATGTTTTTATCACAAAAAATTTGGCGCTAATGCTCGACGATGCCTACCAGGTTGCAAATTTGCAAAAAACGCGAAAGAGGGTCTATAAAGGCGGTAAAAGACTCTCTAATTACAACATCGCACCGCCTCTTTTTGACAGACCGCGCTTCTGAGACACAATTTCTCGTGGACACAGGCGCTGATTTATCCGTTTTCCCTCGTTCGCGAATCAAGACAAACGTAACTCCCGTTGGGTACCAGTTGTACACAGCTACAAACGCAACAATTGAAGCGTATGGGCGTCATATGCTTACGCTTGATTTCGGCTTGCGACGCGAATTCAGCTGGTGCTTTGTCATCGCCGACGTAACGAAGCCACTTATTGGAGCCGACTTTATAAGCCATTTTGGTTTGTTAGTCGACTTAAAAAACAAACAAATTTGCGATGAAAATTCGGGTATAACATCTCAAGGGCTAGTGCGAAACGTATCTCACATTATGTCAATCAAGGTGATTCCCAATCAATCGCCCTACAGCGCTCTTCTAAGAGAATTTCCAGCCATCATCAAACCTAACGGTGCATTCCAATTTGTCAAGCACACAGCGGTGCATCACATAAAAACCACCGAAGGCCCACCAGTGTCAAGCAAAGCACGTCGTCTTGCACCACATAAGCTTAAAGTAGCTAAAGAGGAATTTGCCAAAATGTTGAAATTGGGAATTGCTCGTTCATCTCAAAGTCCGTGGTCCTCTCCATTGCATTTAGCGCCTAAAAAGAACGGCGAATCGCGGCCGTGCGGGGATTATCGACGCCTCAACGACCGCACAGTGCCCGACAGTTATCCTGTGCGATATTTATAAGACTTTGGTGTTAATTTATACAAGAAAACAATATTTTCTACCATAGAGCTCGTCAGAGCGTTTAATCAAATTCCAGTCGCCGAACAAGACATTGAAAAAACAGCACCTTTCGGGTTGTTTGAATTCCCTTTCATGACTTTTGGACTGAGAAATGCGGCGCAAACGTTCCAAAGATTCATGGACGAAATCACTCGCGATCTACCGTTTGTATTCCCGTATATTGACGATCTACTTGTCGCTTCAGATGATGAGCCGCAACATCTCACACACTTCAAAACTTTGTTTCAACGTCTTGAACACTACGGACTGGTAATTTATAACGCAAAGTCGTTTTTCGGCCAATCCGAGGCTAAATTTCTGAGCCATCACATTTCAAGTGATGGTATAAAACCGCTGCCCGAAAAGTTCAGTGCGATTCGGCAACTAACGCCACCAATAACAGTAAAAAAACTGCGAGGTTTTATTGGCATGGTTAATTTCTATCGGAAATTTATTAACCTTCATGTGCCCGGTTTACTACATTTGTAGTAAATTGTGAAAAAAAGTGAGATAAAAAAAAAATTTCCGAAACAACAATGCCCGAATTTTTTAGTAGCTTCCTGATTATCAAATCAAAGTCAATTAAGAGTATAATAACACTCGAACTATTATTTGCCTGACCTCTAGATCCTACTTGAAAAAAACATCATCTTGCGGCCAGCTTACTACATTTGTAGTAACCATATAAAATGTATGCAAAATAGTATTTTATAGTTGACTTCAGCTTGTCGCATCACGAAGAGGATGACATTCGCAATGATGAGCAAGAAGAGGGTGCAATATTCGAAGCAGATTTCGAGGATGATTTGGATTCAGGCGAACCGCCCATTACCCAACGACATGATGCGTTGATCGCTAAAGATCAAACTGCATGGCTTAAGAACTTTCCTAGCCAAGCTGTTCGCGTAAGTAGCCATAATGTATTTCGGAGCACTGTTGTGGGCCCAACTCGGGCTACCCAGGGTCTAATTGAGTCTGACGTCTTGGAGTTGACCTTCACTCCATCAATGCTTCAACAAATTCTAGAAGATATGAATGAAAAAGCACGAAAAGCCTATGAGACTTGGAACGAGAAAAACTGCACTGGAGATAAAAGAATCTGGGAGAAATTAACCTTAATTGAACTAAGAGCATTTATAGGTCTTGTGTTACTAGCAGGCGTAAATAAATCAAATGACGAAGATATGGATGTGCTATGGAGCCAAGAATGCATTTGCTTTTATCGAGCAGTAATGCCTAAGTCACGCTTCAAAGAAATTGTTCGATTCATTAGATTTGACAGCGAGCGTACAAGAGCAGTTAGGCTAGAAGCCGATAAGGCTGCTCCAATATCTGAATTGTGGGCACAAATGAACGCAAATCTGCGCAAATATTACCAACCATCTGGAGAAATTACTGTGGATGAACAATTATTTGCTTATCTAGGTTTACTCAGTACATACCCTCTAAGCCTGCCAAGTATGGGATAAAGGTTTGGTTTGCATGCGATGCTAAGTCGTTCTATCCACTCAAAAGTGAAATATATAGTGGAAAAAACTCAAATGCTGGTCGGGCAAATAACGTAGGTGAAGGTGTTGTGCAAAAGCTAGTATGCCATTAGGAGAACACCGGAAGGACTATTATTTGTGACAATTTTTTTACTTCGCTAAACTTAGGCAAGTATTTAATGTCTAAAGGTCTTGCTATTCTTGGTACTGTTCGTCAAAATAAAACGTTTGTACCATATGAAATGAAGGCTGACCGCAATCGTGCTGAAGAATCTTCCATTTTCGGGTTTCTCGATGGAAAGTTTTCTTTGGTATCTTATGTTCCAAAAAGAGGCAGATTAGTTATAATACTTGCCAGCACACCTTTGACAAATTCAATTGTAGCTTAAAAGAAAAACAAGCCGCAATACATCCTTGATTACAATGCAAGCAAAGGAGGCGTCGGCGCAATGGATAAAATGCTTTCTGCATATTCAACGAAACGCAAAACATTGCGTTGGCCCTTGGCCATGTTTTATAACATGCTGGACATAAGTGCACTTGCATCATTCATCATTTACTCGGAAAACAATCCATATAACCGTCGCACAGACGCGTTCTTGCGGAGCTTGTCTAAGCAGCTTTTTATGCCAGCAATTGAACAGCGCTCTCAAGTTCCCCGGGTGCTGGGATTCCATCAAACACGTAAAGCTATCGAAATGGCACTGGATCGATCCCTTTCTGCTACATCTAATGTTGATTCATCTATTTTACCTGATATTTCCAACGAAAAACAACCAAAATATCCTGTACCTTGTCAATACTGTGAAATAGGAAGTCGTAACAACACACGAAAAATCTGTAGTTGGTGCAAAAAAGCAGTGTGTAATGCACATGCGGAAACATATATTTTGGGAAAATGCTGTGCAACTCCTGAAAATTAAAACATGTTTTGTATTATTATTATCACCTGAATTCAATATTTTTAAATAAAAAGGTTAAACACCATACAAGTCTTTTTTTCTTAACATTACATTGGTTTTGCATGCAATTACGTAGTTACTACAAATGTAGTAAGCCGACCGGGTACGTAAGTTTTATATCCCGGGCACATGAAGGTTAAAAACGCGGTGGAGTTACTCGGACCACTGAACGAAACATTAGCTGGTCCAAGTGTTAAGGGCTCACATCCAGTAACATGGACAAAAGCACTTAAAGATTCATTCGAACAATCCAAAGAGGCCCTAGCCAACTCCGCCCAGCTAGCACACCCGAATACCAATGCTGAATTGGCCATTTTCACAGATGCGTCAAATACTGCGATCGGAGCAGTGTTACAACAGCGCTCGCACAATTCATGGCAACCACTTGCTTTCTTTAGCCGGACGCTACCAGAATCGATACGCAAGTTTTCAACTTACAATCGCGAGCTCCACGCAATATACGATGCGGTGAAATATTTTCGGTATATGTTCGAGGGCCGGCATATTGTGATATATACTGACCATAAACCGCTGCAATATGTTTTTAAGCAAACATCAGGGCGCGCTACACCATGGCAGTTCCGCCGGATAGATTTTATAGGCCAATTCACCACAGAAATAAAGCATCTCAGTGGGCAGAACAATATAGTGGCCGATACACTATCACGAATAGAAACAATCTCAGCCCCTGTGACAGCTCAACAGTTAGCAGATGCTCAAAAAGGTGACGCAGAGCTTAAACAGCTTATCGCTAATCCTAATTCGACGCTTCAATTAAAAAATCTGCATTTTCCGGAGCATAACACTACCTTATACTGTGATGTATCCTCAGGAACAGTTCGTCCATTCGTAGCGGCATCTCGAAGGAGGGCGGTATTCGATTCTTTACACTCTCTCTCCCACCCCGGAATACGATGTTCACAGAAGCTTTTAACCAGCCGCTAAATCTGGCCATCAATCAATAAGAATTGTCGCGAATGGGCGAGATCCTGCATTGATTGTCAGCGAAACAAAATTCAACGTTATGTGGTTATAACACCAGCGAGATTCCAGCTACCGTCTCAGCGCTAAAACAATCGCGCACGCAATTATACATCACTGGATAGCAAGATATGGCGTTCCACTTAGAATAACATCAGACCGCGGAGGGCAGTTTGAGTCCAACCTGTTTCGCCAGCTTTCACGGTTTTTTGCTATCAGTCACTTAAAAACGACACCTTATCATCCACAAGCAAATGGCCTTATAGAACGACTTCATAGGCAATTGAAGTCGGCGTTGCTGTGCCACAATAATACTTGGTATGACGCACTTCCAATCGTACTCCCATGTCTACGCGCTTCATGGAAAAACGACATATCTACGACGCCCGCCGAATTGGTGTATGGTGAACCGGTTCGTCTTCCTGGAGAATTCATCAATCCAGCAAATAAACAACAACCTACTCACGACTTGCTAGATTTTTTAAGAAATCGTTTTCATAGCTTAACACCTGCCGATACGTCAAGGCACGGGAAACGTTCTATTTTTCGTTTCAGAGAATTGGACACTTGTTCACACGTTTTGATTCGTCAAGGTCAAATCGGATCATCATTTTCAGCAACATATCAGGGTCCATATCGGGTTATATCCCGGCATGACAAATATTTTTGCGTAGACATTCGAGGTCAGCATACATCGATATCAGTAGATCGACTCAAGCCGGTCTATGAAATCCACAATGAACCATCAGCAGAAACTTCCTCAGATTCAACCACAACTAAAAGTACACGGCGGGTACACTCCGTCGATAATGTTTAATATTAAGTTCATTTATATATTTTTTTTTTCTTCTCTTCGTAACTTGATCCTGTAAAATAAAATTAAAAAAAAAACGGCAAAGGGAGGCATGTGGCAACCACTGCCACTATCTTATGATACAGAGAGCAAAAGCTTTCTCAATATTTCTATTAGATCTACCGCTATCGAGTCTCGACATTTATTGTAACTATTGATGGGCACAATGTGAAAGCAACCGTATGAACATTCTTCTTAGACGACACATCGAAGGGCTCACTCGCGTTCGCTACATACATATATACGGACCCGCGGCCACTCGACATCACAAAAATTAAAGATTTACCAAATATTGGCAAATAATTCTACGCGAAATATTCCAATATTGACTATATTCGAATGGCCGAGAAGATTGGCATATGGGCGGCTCGTTTTATGAATGAAAGTACTTTGCTCTTAGAAATATGAGCTCGAAGCTATGAATGCATTTTATGTTTTTGTACAATATCACTACATATTATAAAACAAAGCCGCTTTTTCTGTCCCTATGTCCACGTAATCGCTTAAATCTTTAAAACTACGCAACGGATTTTGATGCGGTTTTTTTTAAAGATAGATTGATTGAAGAGGAAGGTTTATATCTATATAATGTGAAGAAATATATAAAGGGGGCGTGGCAATCGGTCAAAATGTCGCAAAAAAACATAATTTTTTTGTTTTCACGGCCATAAATCATAGACGAATCAACCAATTAAAATCAAACTTTCTTAGAGTTTAACTTTGAAATATTTACTTTCGTTCTGCATCAAAAAAAAAATTGATATATTTGTTATTTAACCAAAATTGTTTAAACAAAAGCAGCTCTTTTTCCAAAAAAAGCTGTTTGTGTGTTTGTTCGCTGTCAACCGAATGAAGCAACAGGCGTTAAGCGATAATCTCACCACACCTCATTAATGTTGAATTACATCGTATGGTGACGTATGTATGTATGTATTTACGAATCGCTCGCATTATTTCATTTCGGACGTATGTACATATGTATCTATGTATGTACTGAATTCCATGTAATTATATGCACATACAATTTTACAGCGAAATAAAACGCTATTTTCACGTTCTATATTAGTAATTCCCACATAATTAACATGTTCCCTGTCTGCTGAGCCACATATGGTTCAGGAAACGTGCGCCTGATAAGCACTGATACGTTCCTGAGCCATATGTGCGTCAGGGGGTATATAAACCACATGTGTTTCATGAACGTGCAGAAGCAAAAATGTCCCTCTACGCTCATGGACCATATGTGTTTCAAGTAGAAATACCCTACATCCGTTTTTTTTAATTATTAGTTTTACAGCGAAATAAAACGCTATTTTTACGTTCTATATTAGTAAATCCCACATAATTAACACGTTCCCTGTCCGCTGAGCCACATATGGTTCAGGAAACGTGCGCCTGATAAGCACTGATACGTTCCTGAGCCATATGTGCGTCAGGGGGTATATAAACCACATGTGTTTCATGAACGTGCAGAAGCAAAAATGTCCCTCTACGCTCATGGACCATATGTGTTTCAGGTAGAAATACCCTACATCCGTTTTTTTTAATTATTAGTATTATATAAAGCTATGACTACAAAAAAACTAATTATTCAAAAAACGCTGTTGGACGTGTCGGTCAATTTTGCATTTTTGTATTGGGACAGGGAACGTGTTAAAATACAGTTTTTGAATAGTTTTTATTGATTCGGAGCGCGTTTAGTTTGCTATCGATTCCATACAATAACATTTTTTGTCATTTACTTTTTACGACAACTAATAGCTTATTTTCGAAGTGATTTCAGCAAATAGGTACATCATTAATCTTTAACCAATTAAATACCTTAAATACATTGTTGTTTTAATATAGATCTATGTATATGACTCTTTACAGCATATAATTGAAAAAAATATTTTTCAAGATATTACATCAGTAATTATCTTTTGTTTCTAAATGGTAAGTATTTACATATTTTTAACTGCGGCACATACTAATAATATGACAATTTGTGGATAGGTAATCATACACATAGAACTGAGTAAATTTTCACAAAAATTATAAAGTCATGGCTGGAAGACGTCGTCGTTCGAACATAGGTCGTAGTACAGTGGATGCCAGAAGACTACGTTCAGCAAGAGATGAAAAATCGTCAACGGAACGTGAGGCTCGCCGCAGTCAGATGCGGGATAGATATAGAGCTGAGAGAGAGAGGGAATCTTCAGTAGAGCGTCAGGTTCGTTGCAGCCGGGATCGAGATAGGCATACGGTTCAGAGGGACAGAGAATCGTCAGCAGAGCGTGAGGCTCGACTCAGTCAGCTTCGGGATAGATATAGAGCTCAGAGAGAGGGAGAATCTTCAAGAGAGCGTGAGCTTCGCCGCACCCGAGATAAGGACAGACATCGAATAAAGAGAGCCAGAGAATCATCAGCACGAGTTACTAATTCATGGGTGAGTAAAGAAAATTCGGCCATGAATTATGATCCTTCGATTTCTTACAAGGACGACCGAATAGTATCAATAGGTACTATGTCAGTAGTGTGTGAACATTGCTTCGCATTGAAATTCAAGGACGAATCGAAAGATATGTGTTGTTTACAAGGAAAAGTCAAATTAGAAGAAATTCTCCCTCCACCTGAACCACTTCACTCTCTTCTTACGGGTGATCATCAGAAATCTAATCATTTCATGCGCTATATACGCCATTACAATAACGCATTTCAAATGACCTCTTTTAAGAGTAAGCAAGTCGTTGAGCGTGGCTTCATGCCTACATTTAAAATTCAAGGGCAAGTATATCACTTAGCTGGGAGCTTGCTACCACTTCGACCCGATGATCACAAATTCCTGCAAATATATTTTATTGCAGATCCAGATACACAAGCATCTACGAGGTGTTCAAGTGTTGCACGGCCAATTGATAGAGATTTGATTAGATCTCTCCAAGATATGTTACATTCTCATAATTGCTACATACAGTCTTTCAAAACTGCGATTGAGAGTGTTCCAGCAGATACTCCTGACTTTAATGTCGTAATCCATGCAAATAAAGTTCCTGTTGGAGAACGCAGAGGACGATACAATGCGCTTTCCACGAGTGAAGTAGCAAGGGTGATAGCCGGACAGCAATTTGACAAAAGAGATATTGTATTGCATAGTCGTGATGATAATTTGAAAAAATTTCAGAGTTACACAGATCTTATGACAGCTTACAATATCCTTTGATGCTATATCGTGGAGAAAATGGTTATACTATTAATATTTCTCAAGTTGACCCAATCGGTGGTACACCTCTGCGTAAAACAGTGTCATGTATGAACTACTATTGCTACCGTATAATGACAAGACGTAATGATTTCAACACTTTGCTTAGATATGGAATGTTAACAAACCAATACTTGGTAGATCAATATGCTAAAATTGAATCTGAGAGATTGGTCTACATCCGTAATAATCAAACTAAATTGAGAGCCGAAAATTACGTTCATCTTCAGGATGCTTTACAGGCGAATGAACACCACAACGGCATTGGGCAGTTGGTTATATTACCTTCATCATTCACAGGTGGACCTCGATATTTATACGAAAAATCGCAAGACGCCATGGCTTACGTCAGAAAGTACGGCAAACCTGATTTATTTATAACTGCAACATGTAACCCAAATTGGTCGGAAATCAGAGAAAATATTAACACCAATTCACCACAAGACAGATACGATATAGTTAACAGAGTCTTCCATTTAAAAGTACAGAAAATTCTGCACCTCATTAACAAGTCTCATATATTCGGTCCGCCGCACTGTCATATGTACACAATAGAATGGCAGAAGCGTGGCTTGCCACATGTACACCTGCTGGTGTGGTTAGTGAACAAAATTAGACCAAACCAAATTGACAGGGTTATTTCAGCTGAATTACCGGATAAAGATGAAGATCCTATCCTATACGAAATCGTAAAGAAACATATGGTACACGGCCCTTGCGGGACTTTAAACCCGAATTCTCCATGTATGCGAGATTCTAAATGCACCAAAAAATTTCCGAAGTTGTTCCAAACTCAAACAATTACTAGCGATGATGGATACCCCAAATATCGTCGACGACCGCCAGAAGGGGGTGGGCAAATTGCTACCGTCCGAAACATTGATATTGACAACCGATGGATCGTTCCCTATAATCCGCTCCTTTTGAAAATTTTTGATGCCCACATCAACGTGGAGTTGTGCAATTCAATAAAGTCAATCCAATATGTTACTAAGTACATTAATAAAGGCAGTGATCAAGCCACTTTCAGCATACAATCACCAAATGAAGTGGAAATATATCAGTCTGGACGTTACATCTGCAGCTCTGAAGCTGTATGGAGGATTTTATCATTCGAAGTGCACGACCGGTCTCCCACAATTGTCCACCTTGCAGTTCATTTAGAAAATGGACAAAGGGTGTATTTTACTGAGAACAATATACAAGAAGTTATTAATAACCCGCCGGATACAACATTGACAGCATTCTTCAAGTTATGTGCTCAAGATGATTTCGCGAAAACACTGACATATGACAGAGTTCCAAGTTACTATACATGGAACCAGAGTTCTAAAGCTTTTCAACGGCGAAAAAAAGGTACTGCGGTTGATGGTTTCCCCGGAGTAAAAAAAACGGATGCTCTTGGCAGAGTCTATGTGATTCATCCCAACAACAGCGAATGCTTTTATCTGAGAATGTTATATTACTTCATGTTGTAAAAGGCCCGACATCCTTTGCTCACCTAAGAACTTTACAAAGTGTTGTTTACAATACTTATCAAGCAGCATGCAAAGCTATGGGGCTCTTGGAAGACGATTCTCACTGGGAAAATACATTACCAGAAGCAGCTGTTTGTAGTTCAGCTACATCATTAAGATATTTATTTGCCGTCATAGTAGTGTTTTGTCAAGTAACTGATTCTGTTAGTCTATGGAATAAATTTCAAGAAAATATGGCCAGTGATATTCTGATTCGGCGACGGCAAGAGTCAAACTCTGTTGATGTACAATACGACCAAAACATATTTGACGAAGCATTATTTGAATTAAACAAAATAGTGCAATTACTTTCGGGTAAAACGATCAAGGATTTTGGGCTGCCGATGCCAGCTAATAGTACTAACTCTGATTTAACTAATAGTGCCGAGTACACAAGAGAAACATCATACGATCAAACGAGACTTTTACAAAATATAGCTCAAGATGAGCCACGATTAAACATCGATCAGAAAAAAGTATTCACTGCATTACTATCAACAATTGATAACAATGAAGGGAAATTGTTTTTCCTTGATGCCCCAGGAGGCACAGGAAAAACATTTTTAATCAATCTGCTTTTAAAAAAAGTGAGATCTACCGGAAAAATTGCGTTAGCTGTTGCGTCATCCGGCATTGCCGCTACTCTTTTGGAAGGAGGCCGAACCGCACACTCTACATTCAAGCTCCCGCTGAAAATCGCCACCGATGATGATAACAGCGTCTGTAGTGTTTCTAGACAGAGCAATACAGGAAAATTGATGCGTGACTGCTCATTAATAGTCTGGGACGAAGCTACCATGTCAAACAAGACGTCTGTGGAAGCACTGGATAGGACAATGCGCGATTTGCGCAACAAAAATTCACCTATGGGTGGATGTACAATTCTGTTCTCAGGAGATTTCCGTCAAATCCTACCAGTTGTGACTCGAGGAACACGTGCTGACGAAATAAATGCTTCGCTAAAAAGATCCCACCTTTGGTCGCATGTTAATAAATTAGATCTTAAAACTAATATGAGGGTTTCGTCATCTTCACGTGAGAACAGGCTATTTCCAGAGATGCTACTAAAAGTTGGCAATGGAGAATTAACACAAAGTGAGGGAAGGATTAACCTAGAAAACCTTTGTGTTTTGATAGACAACATCCAAGAGTTAGTCAACAATGTCTATCCAGACATTGATAACATAAGTTATAAGACAATATCTTGGTTTAAAGAAAGAGCTATTCTGTCACCAACTAACGAACAAGTAGATAAAGTAAATAACTTGATTATTTCAAAGATTGATGCGCCGACGAAAATATACTACTCGGTCGATACTGTTCTCGATTTGGAAGAAGCTGTTCAATTTCCTACAGAATTTCTAAATTCTTTGAACCCGTCTGGACTCCCTCCTCACAAAATGGAGCTGAAAATAGGTTGTCCTGTTATTTTATTAAGAAACCTAAGTCCACCTAAACTTTGCAATGGCACGCGTTTGCTGGTAAAATCACTGAAAACTTTCATAATAGAGTGCACAATACTCACAGGATGTGGTACCGGAGAAGATGTATTGATTCCCCGAATCCCTCTGATACCATCGGATCTACCATTCCAATTTAAACGCTTACAATTTCCGTAAAGACATCTTTTGCAATGACCATTAATAAATCTCAGGGTCAAACCTTCAACGTTGCAGGCTTAGATTTGAGTGTTGACTGTTTTTCAAATGGCCAACTGTATGTCGCTCTTTCAAGAGTAACCTCTAGAGAAAACATGTTTGTATTGTCTAATGACAAGAAGGCTATGAACGTTGTATATAAAGACATTCTGTAATATAGTAATTGTTGTAAAAATAAAATAAACACATATGTAAAAATGCAAAAAGTTAATATGCAAAAATGTAGGGTATGAATTTAGATATCCCAAAGATAGCAGGAAATCTTCATGCTATAAAGAAAGGGGAATTGTTTTACTCCAAATTTAACGCGTGCGGGCCACGGGCAGTAATGAATAAGCCACAACTACTGGATCGATTTTAATAATTTTTTCAGTGAGTGACATAGGGTATATATTTTATACCCGTGCGAAACTGGGCGGGTTGCTAGTATGTAATATTCTAAATTGTTGAGCGACGTCCGACTAAAAGAATCATGGCCGCTGCGACTGCGTATACGAATGTATTTTGTTTTTGTAGTTGCTAGTCTTAGATTTTGGCTTTGGACGACATACACATGTTGAGGCATGTGTTTTTGATGTGCTCTAGAACATTTTGGAATGCGTGAAGGCAAAGCGACCTTCGCGTTGCGCTTGCTGCTACTTTTGCGTGTACTCGTATCAAGGTGTTTTGTTTTCGTAAGTACAATATTGGGAATATCGTTTGCCGGTAGACAAAAGTACAGGGAAGCAAGAAAGGAGCGCATATGTATATGCATGAACGTTGTATGAACGTGCATGTATGTAGCTACATATGAATACAATTACTTTGTGGGAAGTTTAGAAGGTAAGTAGGTACACAGTTATTTATACAGTTACAGTATTTGGATTAAATTTGATTTTTGTATTTCATGCATGTAAATAAGACACAATTTTGTTATAACTTACGTTGTTTGAATGAGTCGATTGGGGGAAAATTGAAAACGTGTCCGGTGTATACTTACTTCTGTTACTAACTGTATGTATATGTATGTTTGCCCATTGCTCTGTGAAAATCATATTCTAGGGATCAAAATAAGAAACTTTGCCGAAGGAACCATACCTCTAAAACGAATTCTGATGTCCCCCAATTTGGTTCGAACTTTTGGGTAGGGGCCTTCTTAAGAAATGCGCGTTTTTTGCAACCATTTCAACAATTAAGGTATCACTGGAATGCACCGCAACCCTTTTAAACAATGAAGGTATCACTGTGACACAATTGCAGATCGTAAAATTGCTTGTGTTGTTTTTTTTAAGCAACCACAAGACACAGCAGGTAGAATTGAAATTACCATTCCCTTCTTATTACCTCGTCTCGTATACCATATATGTACTCGTATAACGCAACAGTTTTTGGGAATGCATTTAGTCGTTGTGAAGAACTCAAAGTGTGAAGTGCTAATTTCAGATAAAAAAAATATTTTAAAAAAAATAATAAGTGAAGTGACCATTCCAAATCAAAAAGTTTACAATGAATCCTCTACACCGCAAGATGAAGAAACTACATCAACAACTATCGAAAACCCAATGAGTCTTATATCCAAGCATGATGTTACTGTTTTCGGTGTGTCTAGTGATTTGACTGATCTTAATTTACCAACCCATCTGGATATCTTGAGATATTATTTTTACTTAAGCGAACGTGCTAAAACAGAACAAAAAAAGTTTTCCCATAAATCATTCACTATTCAAGTACAAGATAAGTTGATTGGAATTTGGGAAAAACTTGGTATGGAAATAATGCTAAAAAAAATTGTATTTAATAAATTGAATAAATTGCTTGACAAGTATCAAGAGCAAATCAAGAGAAGAAACAACACCCAACAATTTACAGAGTATGTAAAATCTCTGGAAACAATTTTTTACATTGGAATATGTAAATGCGATTTGAAGGCAGCTCCATGTGCATGCGGCTGGGTTCCCGCACGCCTCAAAGAGTTCATGCACGATCAACGTAGTCAGAGAAGACTAACAATAGATGCATTTGTGATGGAAACTGAAGAGCAAGGAGTAACGTCTATGTCATCAATTCCAACATACCAAGATCACGATGATTCAACATACGCACCGCCACGGGTTCAAGAAGATATGGATAGAAGCACAAGTTCACAATACACAGAGAGATACGATTGTTTTAACTTTGCCTTGGTATGTGACAGATTTGGTGTGCCTGGCAGAGTAGCATCAGCATTGGGAACCGCTCTTTTGCAAGATTTTAAAATTAAAGATAAGCATAGGAAACCTCTCATCATGGATAAATCGAAAGTTCATAGAGAAAAAGAGAAATGCAGACAAGAAGTGCTTCGCAAACGGTTAGATGATACCAATTTGTTAACGTTTTCATTCGATGGCAGAAAAGATGATACTTTAACGATAGATAAAATTGATGAGAAGTATCATACTAGGATGGTAAAAGAACCTCATCTTGTTATTTTGAGAGAACCCAATTCTGAATTGATTGGTTACGTATGACTGGAACATGAAACTGCTGAATACAAAACAACCAAATTAAATGGTTTTTTCAACGATAAAAATATATTACTGGATGCATTAATTGGAATATGCACTGACGGTGAGCCAACAAACACTGGCCCACACGGTGGAATTATACGACGATTCGAATTGCTGTTAAAAAGACCATTGCATTGGTTCGTTTGCCTTCTACAGTTCAACGAACTTCCGTTTCAGCATTGTTTGAAGCTTTGGATAAATCAACCAGCACTGGACCAAGATCGGCAACCGGAAAACTGAGCCGTCAAATCGAAACTTGTGAAACTCTTCCGGTAAGTTAATGCTATCACTCATTTATTATAATTGTCAACCATTTTTAATTATTTTATTATTATATATTTTCAGGCGGTGGACGACTTCCAGAAAATTGAGTTGCAAAATATGCCCCCTGCTCCAGAAAAAATTGAATTTTCCACCGATTCGAAGTATTTATACGACATGGCCCATGCAATTTCTAGCGGCGTGGTTCCGGTAGATCTGGCTAACATCAAACCAGGAAAAATTGTACATTCTCGGTGGCTCACCAAGGCCGCTAGATTATTGCGATTATATGTAACAACGGAAAATCCAGATGCAAATTTAAGAATTCTGGTTGAATTTATAATTAAATGTTATGTGCCAATGTACTTCAATATCAAGTATTACAGCTCTGTCGTGTACGACAGTGCATTATTTTTCAAGTTCATTGGTTGGTCACCATTTCTAGAACCTCGTTTACGCAAAATTGTCAATCAAGTAATTAAAGATAATTCATATTATGCACATTCGGAAAATATCTTGTTATCAATGGTGTTTGATGATAGCAAAGAAAAGCGCGACTGTGCCATCAAGAAAATTCTACGCTATCGAACCGATGTTGACGAGCCAATGGAACTTAAAGTTTATAAAAAACCAGACATAAACTTTAATTGCACAAGTTATACGGAAATGATCAATTTGAATGATATAAATATCGTATTTGAACCACCATTCACGCGAAGCATTCCGTACGATACATTGAAAGAATATTTAAATCAAGATGATCCACCGTTTAATGATCCAAAAATTCCATCACACATACAAGGAACGGAACGACATGTTCAATTGCTAGCTAGCGTTTCCAAACGGGTTATACCGGAAAATGTAGAGGCTGTTATGGCGACGACATTAGAGAGCCGTGCGAAATTGCCCAGACTTGAAAGTAAAAAAAACTTCAAACAATAATTTTTTTTAGTTTCTTTTCTATAACTCACTTAAATTAATTTTTTCATTTACATATGTTCTGACTAAATAAATTTCTTAAGAGAAAAAATATATATTATTATAAATAAATAATAAATATTATTTTATTATAAATAAAAATAAAGAAAAAACATAGCGATTTAGCTGATTTTTTCATGTAAAGGCCAAAAATGGTGATATTTTGAAATGATTGTATGGGGAACCCCACAGGGGAGTTCCAGGGGGTGTGCCACTGGCATGGGTGGCTCGGCCGTCCAAAGTTAGTGGGGGTCGGTCATACATTTGCACTCGATTGGAGCACTCTAAATGGGTCAAAGTGGGATTTTTCAAAATTTGTCCCTACACAAAAGTTCGACCCAAATTGGGGGACATCAGAAATCGTTTTAGAGGTATGGTTCCTTCGGCAAAGTTTCTTATTTTGATCCCTAGAATACGATTTTCACAGAGCAATGAGCGATTTTTAAATCGACCCGCCTAGTATATATACATACACACCTGCATAGGCTTTAGAGCAGAAATGTTTTTGCAATTGTTAGGAAGAAGCTCGTTCACTCGTGCGTATGTTTATTTGATTTCTTGTAGGAATGTGATGTGCTGTGACATGTGAATAAATAAGTCAAGGATAATTAGGTATGCATGCATATGTATGATACATATGAAAAGAATATGTTTTTGCCCTTGTGCATTATTGTTTTTCATATACAAATGTACATACCTACATACATATGTAATATGCTGTCGAATACATAAACTATAAATTGAAATACAACATAAAATAAGTGTTGAAATATCTTAAACCACTATTATATTTCTGAACAAAAATACTTTCCTGGCCTGGCAGAGTAGCATCAGCATTGGGAACCGCTCTTTTGCAAGATTTTAAAATTAAAGATAAGCATAGGAAACCTCTCATCTATACTAATATTATAAAGAGGAAAACTTTGTTTGTTTGTTTGTTACGAATAGGCTCAAAAACTACTGGACCGATTTTAAAAATTCTTTCACCATTCGAAAGCTACATCATCCACGAGTAACATGGATCATCATGGATAAATCGAAAGTTCATAGAGAAAAAGAGAAATGCAGACAAGAAGTGCTTCGCAAACGGTTAGATGATACCAATTTGTTAGCGTTTTCATTCGATGGCAGAAAAGATGATACTTTAACGATAGATAAAATTGATGAGAAGTATCATACTAGGATGGTAAAAGAACCTCATCTTGTTATTTTGAGAGAACCCAATTCTGAATTGATTGGTTACGTATGACTGGAACATGAAACTGCTGAATACAAAACAACCAAATTAAATGGTTTTTTCAACGATAAAAATATATTACTGGATGCATTAATTGGAATATGCACTGACGGTGAGCCAACAAACACTGGCCCACACGGTGGAATTATACGACGATTCGAATTGCTGTTAAAAAGACCATTGCATTGGTTCGTTTGCCTTCTACAGTTCAACGAACTTCCGTTTCAGCATTGTTTGAAGCTTTGGATAAATCAACCAGCACTGGACCAAGATCGGCAACCGGAAAACTGAGCCGTCAAATCGAAACTTGTGAAACTCTTCCGGTAAGTTATTGCTATCACTCATTTATTATAATTGTCAACCATTTTTAATTATTTTATTATTATATATTTTCAGGCGGTGGACGACTTCCAGAAAATTGAGTTGCAAAATATGCCCCCTGCTCCAGAAAAAATTGAATTTTCCACCGATTCGAAGTATTTATACGACATGGCCCATGCAATTTCTAGCGGCGAGGTTCCGGTGGATCTGGCTAACATCAAACCAGGAAAAATTGTACATTCTCGGTGGCTCACCAAGGCCGCTTGATTATTGCGATTATATGTAACAACGGAAAATCCAGATGCAAATTTAAGAATTCTGGTTGAATTTATAATTAAATGTTATGTGCCAATGTACTTCAATATCAAGTATTACAGCTCTGTCGTGCACGGCAGTGCACTATTTTTCAAGTTCATTGAAGTTCACTCTGCAAACGGCTTGTTTAAACATCAAAGCGAGCTGGAAATGATTTTAGAAACCGAAAAAATCGACATCTGCCTAATATCTGAGACGCACTTTACCAAGCAGTCATATATCAAATTCAAAAACTACAATACATACCATTCAATTCACCCAAACAACGCCGCACGAGGAGGCGCTGCTATTATTATAAGAAACAATATAAAGCATTACGAAGAAGGCAGCATCTCTATACCTGAATTTCAAGCAATAACCGTAACAGTGGAGAGTGATAGGAATTTATCAGTCACTGCAGTCTATAGTCCCCCAAAACATCAGATCAAATGCGACCAATACATAGAGCTAATTAATAGTCACGACAACCGATTTTTAATGGGCGGTGACTTCAATGCGAAGCACACACACTGGGGCTCGAGATTAACCACTACAAAAGGTAGAGAATTATGCAAAGCTCTTCAACAGACTGGATGTATAACATTTTCTACTGGGACTCCAACATACTGGCCAACGGATTCACAAAAAATACCCGACCTAATCGATTTTTTCATTGCCAAAAAAATATCAGCTAATTATATCAGCATAGAAAGCGGGTTGGATATGAACTCGGATCATTCTCCAATTTTATTAACATTATATGAAAATGCGCTTATTAAGAAATTTCCATTTACGCTAACAAATAAATATACGGATTGGGAATATTTTAGGAACGTTTTAACCGCGGATAATCACAATGCAGAAATTACCAACACTTCCGATTTAGATGATGAAATATTAAGATTATCTAACCTTATACAACTGGCAGCCTGGAGCACTTCGGAAAAAAAGTTTGTCACATCAGGTCATAAATATACCAAAGATATTAAAGATATGGTCGCAGAAAAACGCAAAATACGAAGACGATGGCAGCAAACAAGATCTCCCTCCGACAAAAAACGACTAAATAAAATTACGAAAGAAATTTCCAGGAAAATAAAAGATTTTAAAAACAGATCTCTGAGTACGTATCTAAAGAGCTTATCGAACGAACGCAGCACTGATTACTCGCTCTGGAAATGTACAAAAAACTTTTCACAGCCAGTAACACAGTACCCACCAATCAAAAAAGAAGACAGTTCTTGGGCCAAAAGCAGTAAAGAAAAAGCTAAAGTTTTTGCTGAGTACCTCGAGGGCATCTTTAAGCCATATGACACGTCGAGGATAGCCGGAATGCAGCCACTTACCTATGAAACTGATGCCGAAATTCCCCTTGCTACGGATTCCGAATTGCTTGGTGAAATAAATAAACTAAAATCAAAAAAAGCGCCTGGGTATGATCTTATAACTGCTGAAATTTTAAAACAACTTCCTCAATGCACGGTATCTAGGTTTACTGAAATAATGAACGCCACATTCAAATTGCACCATATCTCAATATATTGGAAAACTGCTGAAATAATTATGTTTAATAAACCAGGGAAGCCAGCGCATGATGTCACATCTTATCGGCCTATCTCGCTCCTACCAATTATATCAAAACTGATGGAAAAGCTTTTAGCCAAACGTCTCAACATAATTATTAAGCAAAGAAATATAATACTAGTGCATCAATATGGTTTTCGCACAAAACATTCTACCATCGATCAAGTGCACAGAATTACTCGCATCATTGAAAACGCCTTTGAGGAAAAAAAGGTGTGCTCTGCTGTCTTTCTCGACGTGTCTAAAGCCTTTGACAAAGTTTGCCACATTGGGCTCCTCAACAAAATAAATGCGCTTCTACCAATACAATATTTTAATGTTCTAAAATCGTACTTATCCGATCGTTTTTTCCGAATAAAATACGAAGACACATATTCCGAACTTAAGGAAATTAAAGCTGGCGTCCCCCAGGGCAGCGTGCTGGGGCCCATTCTTTATATTCTTTTTACGTGTGATCTACCTATTGACATAAATTGCTCCACAGCAACTTTTGCTGACGACACAGCCATCTTATCGGTAGGAGAAACTCAGATTGACTCAATCAAAAACCTTCAAATTTATTTAAATAAAATCTCCGAGTGGACCACTCAATGGCGCATAAAACTAAACGAAACAAAATCGGTTCATTTAGACTTCACACAGAAGAAAATCAAATATCTGCCACTACATATAAACGGCGTACAAATCCCGCATCACAACACCGCCAAATACTTAGGTATGACACTAGATACCAAGCTTAGATGGAATGCTCACGTTAAAAAGAAAAGAGAAGAGTTAGATATCAGATTTAGAAATATGTACTGGCTTATGGGCAACCAATCAGCCTTATACCTATACAATAAAATTCTTTTATATAAGCAGGTGCTTAAACCAATTTGGACATATGGGATCCAGTTATGGGGCTGCTCAAGCTCAACCAACATAAAATCCATACAAAGATTCCAAAATAAGGTACTACGATGCGCTGTTAATGCACCTTGGTACGTCCGTAACACCGATATCGAACGCGACCTTGGCATCGAATCAGTTGCCACTTCGATCAACATCAACGCTAAGTCTCATATGGAAAGACTACGCCACCATGTAAATAGCGAAGCCTCAGCCCTAATTGACCCCGTTAAATGGAAAGAAAGGCTGAAACGAAAAAAACCGCACCAACTCACGCAGTAGCCCATTTCCCTGCAAGCCTGATGCAGAGTATCTTTAAATTTAGTTGTATTGTACAAAATTAAATCCAAATTGTTCGTTAGTTTATAATTTATTAACTAGTTACAGTGTAAATAATAATAAAAAAAAAAAAAAAATAAATAAATATTATTGTATCTTATATATAAAAATGGAGACGTTTTTTATGTTCGTTAGTCGCCGATTCACGCCTAAACGCATTCACTGATTTCAATCAAACTTTCACAGATCATTGGTATTGGTCCATAGATGGTTTATGTGAAGTTTTAAAGAAATCGGTAAAAGTATGCGTGCGTTGTGTAAGTGTGAAAAATACAATATTTCCGTGTTTCCCTTATACGGACATTACGTACACGGAATGAGAATACACGCAAATGAATAGAATATACACAGTCACGAATAACATTGTTTCGATGTCGGGTGACGTATGCGACTGTATTATTCGTAACGCAATAGTTGTCCTCTCTTTTCTTTCCTTTTTATGCATGCGTGACACGGCATCAAAGCACATTGCTTTTTTTTAATATATTTTGAGCTTCATTTGAACGTTTTATGATTTAGATAAAATAAAAATTCGTTAAATATATTTGATTCCATTAATAACCATAAGCCTGTATTTTTCGAAGCTCAAAGTTTTTGGACAAATATTCAAACGTTTACTTAAATTAAATGTTAAATACATATATAATATATAAATGCGCAGATGTAAAAGTTTAGATGGATTTAAAATATACGAAATTATTCAGCGGTTGAATCCATACATTTTTTGAAATCCATCATATGGATCGACAGTTGCCATAAATGTTCTTTTAAAAAATAAAATGTGTTAATTTGATGGTAGCTCGAGTATTAAGATCAGGTTTCTATTAGTATAACTTTGTTCATGGGCTTGCGTAATTTTTTTGTGGTGAAAGTCTAAAACCAAGAAAAGAAAACGCGAAAGCCGACGAGCAAAATGTAAAAAATAAATCCTCCTGCATGTATACACATATACTCGAAAAAGTTATGCTAACACTTTTTTCATGCATTTACGTAGACAATTTTATATGGGCAAACGTACGTTTACGAGATAAATGCCTAAAAGCAGGTATAACTAAAATAGCGCTCTCAGGCATTTCCGTTACAATACTTCTGTAAATTTCATGCTCCAAGTGTTCGAGCATTGGTATAGCGCTGAAGACAAATGCTCAGGATATAATACAAAAATGCATATTTACTTGATTTCACATAGTAATATTATCATTGTTAAAAGAGAACAAGTTTGTATTAGGTAATATGTAATTAAATAATGCAACCTTATGTGCAGCTTTGACGAGTGGAAAACCCAAAATAAATAATTATATTTGTATGTGTGTTTAAAAGAGTTGGATTACTTTGTGAGTGTAACCAGTTTCAAAGTCAAAGAGTAGTTGCAACATTAAAAAGTACCTGAAACACATTTTCATTTAACAACTAAAATAGCAAATATGAGTGTGTTTTTCATTGTTGTTTTTTTTTTTTTGGGAAAAAATTTATAAAAATAAAATATATTGTGCGTAAAATTTTAATAATCAGTGAAAATAAAAAAAACGGTGGTTTCGTTGTTGTTGTTAGCGATTGTAATGCACATTGTAAGTTTTTCATGTTTTTTTGATTAAATTCATTACTTTTCAATTATTTTGTTTTAACTTATTGGAAATCAACTTATGCGGCCAAAAGAATTAGAAATTTAATTTCAACAATAGAAAAAAGAAAATTATATTACTTACTGGAATGGGAAGAGTTTTGCAACAATGCAAATTAAATGTGTGGGATGAATGTGCAATGGCACATAAAAAATCAGTGGAAGCATTGGATAGAACTTTGAAAGATTTACGTAATAATCAAGAAATATTTGGTGGTGCTTTAATATTATTGTCTGGTGATTTTCGTCAAACTTTGCCAGTAATTCCCCGTTCAACACCAGCAGGTGAATTAAAAGCATGTTTAAAGACATCCCATTTATGGAGGCACGTAAAAACTTTGACTTTGAAAACAAATCTGCGAGTTTATTTGCAAAATTATGCATCGGCTGACGAATTTTCAAGACAACTTCTGAAGATAGGAAATGGACAAATTTCTATTGATGCTGCTATTGGCTTAATCACTTTGCCAGATAATTTTTGTAATTTCGCCCACACAAAACAAGAATTAGTTTCAAGTGTTTTTCCAAATATTGCGCAAAATTATCAAAATCACAATTGGTTAGCTGAAAGAGCAATACTGGCTGCGAAAAATAAGGATGTTGGTCAATTGAATGCGAATATGCCTGGTGAGATTGTAACATTTAAATCAATTGATACAGTTATAAATCAAGATGACGCTGTAAATTATTCAACAGAATTTTTAAATTCCTTGGATTTACCTGGACTGCCGGCTCATCGCTTACAATTGAAAGTTGGTGCACCAATTATTTTACTTAGCAGATTAGCAGTCAAAAAGGTCACTAATAATCTTATTGAAGCAACAATTTTAAAAGGAAAATTCAAAGGTGAAGGCGTATTGATTCCGCGTATTCCGCCGATTCCACCAGATTTAGCTTTTGACTTCAAAAGATTGCAATTTCCAATACGTCTTGCACGTGCAATGACAATAAACAAAGCACAAGGACAATCGCTGGAATTATGCGGAATTGACTTAGAATATCCATGCTTCTCCCACGGACAATTATATGTATCATGTTCACGTGTAGGAAAGCCATCAGTTCTGTTTATTTATACCACAACTAAGGGCAAAACAAAAAATGTAGTTTACGAAAAGGCTTTGTGTTAGCTTAAGTTTAAAATTAACATTAATTTTATATTGTAAAAAAAGAATAAATACACATAGAGTGAATCTAAATCGAGTGTTCATTATTCATTTCTAATTTTGATATGCCTAGCGAAGCAGGCAGAGGGTCCGCTAGTTACTTATTATAAAATGTGATATCGTATTTCGAATGCGTATTTGCTGGCATAATTTTTTGAAACCTCAGTAAACGTCGCTTACGGATTTCCTCCAACTGTTTATTATTAACAGCCAATTGCGCAATTAAAATAGCTATTCCTTCTGCTTGTCTTTCCTTCATATCGTTAATAATAATTAAACTAACCAAAAACACCGAAATAATTTCTATGAAAAAAAAACCTTTCACAACAGTATTGACAGCTGATTGCCAATTTTGCAGGTAATCTGCCATATGTGAACGCGTAGATTAATTTTGTGGATTTACTGCCTGAACCTAATGCTTCATATGCTAGGGAGCTTCAACACAATATTATTGGGTTGGGTTGGGTTCCTGGACACGAAGGACATGAGGGGGAAAAAATAGCGGACCAACTAGCAAAAAAGATGGCAAACATACCCCTAATTGGTCCTGAGCCTTTCTGTGGACCTACAAAGGGGCACATCAAGGAAATTCTCAGGAGCTGGGCTGTGATGCCACTTCTCTCAGGAAGTGAAGAAGTTCGTTGAACACTGGTGAAAATCTATCGGTCAGCGACAAGCGAAACAATTTCCAACGCCAGACAGAGGAATTTCCGATAAGCTACTTTACTTTGGGGAAAGTCCCTGATCGCCATTCACTTAGGAGTGTCCAGGACAATTTTTCTGCTTATGGTCCATGCAGCTCACAACTTCCGGGCTTCTCCCAAGTATCCTCTGGGTAGCTTCCGAACATCCGTTCGAGAGCGAGGTAATGTGAGAAGGCGTAAGAAGGGAATCCTGATGAGGCCACGCCCACATATCCGATTTAAGGGCTTATCAGGATTGCAGCGTCTATTCACTATTTTAGGTGCGGCTGCAAGCCGCTCGTCTAAGCCTTGAAATCTCTGCTAGTTCAGAAAGGGTTGGTACATCCTATTAGCTTCTGCTTTGCGCTTATAACCATCGCACGGAAATTGCCAATGAATACTAGTGTAGCAAGCATGAAACAAAACGTTACGGAAAAATTGTCTCCAAGAAGTTCTCAAGTTGTAAGGAGTCCCCCTATTCGGCAGCACGCACAAGGGATTTGGAGGTGCAAAATTCATGTATGCTTAGCGAAAATTCAAATATAGCTGAGTCACCAAAAAAAACTAAACCAGCTACATTCTCTTTCAAATTTCGAGGAAACATCGCAACGTGGAACGAACTCTTTTTCAAATTTAGAGATGATCTTGGGACTCGCTGAAGTAAGATGGAACGGCTCTGGCGCACATCAACTACCCATTGTGAAAAACTCCTTTTTTCCGGTCAAGACCCGAATAATCACCACACCGAAGATGTAGAGCTCCTTCTCAGCAAGAAAGCTTTAAGCTCTCTCATATCTTGGCAACCAATAAACGAGCGGTGGATGGATTGCTTCCTCTCTCGGGCCAGAAAAATCTCAGTTGTACAAGTCTACGCTCCAACGAAATTTGAAGACATTGAAACTAAAGATGGTTTCCACGACAGTCGGTTCTTCGTTCCGGAAACGACCTGGATTTATATCGGGCCAAGGACTGTCACTCCAGCACCATTCCAGCGTATGTAAGTATGGAGAATGTTTATGCTGCTACGACAACAACAACAACACTGAAACTTAACAGCAATTCTACAGTATATTAACGGAAACGCTGTCTAAAATGCCCAAAAGAGATATTACCATCTGCATGGGTGACTTCAACGCCCAAATTGGCAGCAACATCAACGGATTTGAACACATAATGGGTAAACATGCACTTGGCGATTTAAACAGCAACGAGGTACTGTTTATTCAACTTTACAGCTAGCAAAACAGGCAATCGAATCGACCATATATGCATTAGCTGAAAATGGCGCAAATGTCTGCTAGATGCCAGAGTGAAGAAAAGTGCTGATATTGGCTCGGACCACCACTAGTTAAGGCATCCATCAAAATAAAGGTCGCGTCAGCAAAAAAGGATCGTAAGCCTTCTCAGAAACGCTTCAACATAAGACGGCAAGACGGCAATATAAAATCCTTTTTCAAAATGCTCTTTCAAAATCGAGGCAACTGACGAGTTCCAGCATAGCAGTATCAGTCATAAAGGGAGCAGCTGAAATTCAGCCTCATCAATGTATCCAAATCAACCCTGTGCTTCAAACACCCTAATAGAACGCCCTGAATGAGTGAATCAATAAGGTACCTGATTGAGGAAAGCAGACGGGCTAAGAAAATGCGAGATCAAGCAAAGAGCATTAACGACAAGCAGTAAGCTGCTCGAAAACTCACAAAAACTGTGCAGAGAGCCTGTAGACAAGAAAAACGCAATTGGTTTAAGGGACTCGCGCACGAGATCGAACAAGCAGCTCACGCCCAGAACACTCGCATGCAACTAAAATGTCGGAAGCTCGTCAAAAAAACAACTGGCGCACTCAGAGCGAAAGATGGAAGTATATTAACAACTGAAGATGAGCAATTGCAAAGATGGAGAGAATGCTTTGGTGAAATTCTGAATCAACAAAATGACTCAAATGGCCCCCTGCTGGGATCTTTAAACCATAATTCCCTCTCGTCGGCGGAAGTATCTTCTTCCCCACCATCCAAAGAGAGAGATGGAAGTATATTAACAACTGAAGATGAGCAATTGCAAAGATGAAGAGAACGCTTTGGTGAAATTCTGAATCAACAAAATGACTCAAATGGCCCCCTGCTGGGATCTTTAAACCATAATTCCCACTCGTCGGCGGAAGTATCTTCTTCCCCACCATCCAAACAAGAGATAATTGCTGGAATAAAAGCCCTCAAAAACAATAACGCTGCCAGCTGTGACCGTCTTTAGTCTATTTTCATTGCAATCAGGGACCAATAAAAGCTCTTCGATGACTGGTTACAAGGTATATTAGTCGTCCTGCCGAAGAAAGGTGACAAAATCTAGAGAGGAATTATGCTGTTGTCAGTAGCGTCTAAGATCCTGTCCAGCGTGCTGTTAAATCGCATTAAAACCATTATAGACAGCTCCCTGGGAACACAGCAAGCAGGTTTCAGAAGCAAGCGTTCCTGTGTAGATCAAACTAATACCCTATACCTCATTGTGGAGCAAGTACAAGAGTGGCAAACAATCATCCAACTAACCTTTGACAGTACAGCTTTTGATTGCGTTTCTTGTAACAGCAAGCGGCGAAACTAATATCTCTTGTACGCGCGCACTACAACAACTTTAAATGTAGGATTTTGCAGAATGGTAATCTGTCGGAAAGCATTCCCATCAGTGCTGGCGTACGGCAAGGCTGCCTGTTTCCTCCTTTATTATTTTTAATTGTTATTGATGATATACAAAAAAGGAGAAAAGAACAGGTATTTATTGGGACTTCTATGAACATCTCGAAGACCTTGGTTGGCTTGGATAGTGATATATGTATGTATGCCTTCTCTCCGTCAAACACACCGACATGCAGAACAAAATCGATGATTTGTCCTCAACCTCATTGAATGGAGGCCTAAAATAATGACGAGAAAACGAAGCCATGAAAATTTGATCCACTAGTAGCCGCCCGTTCCTCTTAAATGGTGATTAAATTGAGAACGTTGACACCTTTATCTACTTTGGTAGTATCATTGCCGCTGAAGACAGTGCGAAACTAGACGTTATCACCAGAATAAATACAGCAAAAGGCGCATATGCGAGTTATCTGGCCTTCGAGCATCCTCAGCGTACATACAAAATTACGAATCTTTAAGACAAATGTACTATCAGTACTTTTGTATGGATCGGAAACCTGGCTCACAAATAATTGGATCGAAAACATAATTCAAAGCTGTGTGAATAGGTTTTTACGCAGGATATTGAAGATCTGGTGGCCCAACACCATAAGTAACGACGATCTAAACGAGAGGTGCAAAATCCAGCCGGTATCTAACATGATAGAACTGCGAAATCGAATGTGGATTGGCGCCAGACAGTCAATAAAGAATATTATTTATCCGTTTATAAGCCTTTGAGAAATGCTGTACGTCGCAAACGACCGGAAATGTGGGGAAACAATTTTTGGATTTTACATGATGATAACGCGCCATCGCACCGAGCCCAAATTATGCTGAATTATTTGACCAAGCACCAAGTAAATCGTGCAAGCACCGTATTCACCTGATATGGCCCCGTGCTACTTCTTGTTGTTTTCCAAGTTGCAGTTACCACTTCGTCGAAGGAGATTTCAGTCAATAGAGGAGATCAAAGAGAACGCGACGAAGGAGCTGAAGACCATACCTTCGTCGGCCTACCATGGGTGCGTGGAGGACTGCGTTAAACGGTGGCACATGTGTCTTGCCTCAGACGGGTCATATTTTGAAGAAGATAAAATAAATTTGCCTAACTTTACGTATGTAGTTCTGCAATTAATAAAAAGTGCACAAAATCATATGTATCTAACTTACTCTGAAACCAGAGAGCGGCTTATTTGGAGGTAACTGTACATACATTCAGCCTTTGGATGAAGCCGAAAGTGTCGAAATTTAATATTGAAGAAATCACTCAAGCTTCTTTGAGTTGTGCTCACCTATAGTATTGTTCATAACAACAGAGACCAAAGAATCAAATGTTAAACTAAAATTTTTCAATCAATATGCACTTTTTTTCTAAAATGTAGTTGGTTTAAACAGCTGACGTACGTTTCGTGTTTTGTTTCACTGTCAAACATCTTCAGTTTGTTCCATAATTTAACCATGAATCGTCTTACAAACGAACAACGCTTGCAAATCATTGAATTTTATTATAAAAATGCGGGTTCTGTTAAGGAAGTTTATCGCGTGCTTCTTCCATTTTATGGTCAGTTTAATCGACCAACTGAAGCGGCTATTCGAGCTATTGTGACTAAATTTAGAACCAAATTTACATTATTGGACACTAAACCACCAACACGCTTACGTAGAGTGCAAACTGAAGAAAATATCGCAGCTGTATCGGCCAGTGTTAATGATGACCATCAATTGTCGATTCGTCGCCGTTCGCAGCAATTGGGCCTCTGTTACTCAACAACGTGGAAAATTTTGCGAAAGGATTTAGGTGTGAAGCCTTTCAAAATACAACTGGTGCAAGAATTGAAGCCGAAGGTCCTACCGCAACGCAGAATTTTTGGTGAATGGGCTCTTGGAAAGTAGGCCGAAGATCTACTTTTTTATAGAAAAATTATGTTCAGCGACGAAGCTCATTTTTGGATCAATGGGTACGTAACAGAGAACTGCACCGGTTGAGTGTAAAACATTCATACGCTTCGCTTGAACAAAAAAACAGGCCTTTGCGTTCAAACGATCGAACTTGTTCAAATAAGTTATTGTCATTGTTTATTTCAGCTCAATCAAATCATGTGCTGCGTTTTAGCTCTCTGATGTTATCACCAATCGTCTTCATAGCAGCCGTTTCGGGTATTTGCTCGTTCGGCTGTACATTCATTTTTTTGAGCAAGAATAAAAGGGATATAGAGCCAAATGAGCCGGTTTGAACACGTATGATCCCGCATGAGTTTTTGCATGTAACGATAGCAAAGTAAAAGCAAAATTTTAAAACAAAAACACTATATTTTCATATATCTTTTTTTTCTTATAACTTATAATAAAACATATAAAATCGTTTGACATTATTTTACAACGGCTGAAACCAACTAATCCTTTCAAATACGAAACGCAATTTACAGCGTACATTGTACGCCAACGCTCGTTTGCTCGAACATGTGCTATTTACAATAATGACAATTACTTCTTTGAACAGGTTTGATCGTTTGAACGCAAAGGCCGATGCTAATTGCATTCAATGCTGCTTTTTGTTCAATGATTAGATTTGAGCCGAAGACATTAGATCATACGTGTTGACTGAGCTGAACTACGCGTTCGCCTGCATGAGCTGACTGCACTTGACCAAATATTTTGGTTCAATTGACTGAATGTGAGCAAGAAATTTAGCGTATGAACAACTCAAGAAAACAGTGAGCCATGCAGGTCTCTGGTACGTAAATAAGCAGAATTGTCGATTTTGGAGTGAAGATCAGCCAGAAGAATTGCAAGAGCTACCAATGTATCCAGAAAAGGTAACTGTTTGGTGCGGTTTATGGGCTGGAGTTATCAGTGGACCGTACTTCTTTAAAAATGCTGCGAATCGTAACGTAACTGTGAATGGTGAGCGCTACCGTGAAATGATATCCAACTTTTTTGCCCAAAATATAAAAATGCTTGACTTGCATGACATGTGGTTTCAGCAAGATGGTGCCACATGCCACACAGCACGCGTAACAATTGACTTGTTGAGAGGCGAGTTCGGTGAACCTTTTTTATTCACGTTCGAGACCTGTCAATTGGCCACGCAGATCGTGCGATATAACGCCTTTAGACTATTTTTTGTGGGGCTATGCTAAAGCTCATGGCTATTCAGACAAGCCTGCTTCAATTAAAGCATTGGAAGACAGCATTAAAGCATTTATATGTGAGATACCGACCGAAACATTGGAAAGAGTATGCCAAAATTGGACTAAGCGGATGGACCATTTGAAGCGCAGTCGCTGTCAACATTTGCATGAAATAATCTTCAAGCATTAAATTATATGAACATTTTTCTGAATTTTACGTGTGTTTATTGAAAAACTTTCCTATAGTTCTTAAAAAATCACCCTTTACTTATATATATAAACATGCTTACATACAATCATACATTTGTCGAATATTTGTTGCAATTTTCATAAAAACCTAAAAGAACAAATGTAATATGTTAACATACAAATCATATGGACATATCAAAGGAACAAATATATTGTGTACGCAAGCTACTACATTTTATCACTCTTTTGTCTCCCTCTCTCCCTCTCATTTCTCTCCGGCATCCATATTAATTGTTTTGTTTTTTTTTTTTAGTAAACTTTATTTTGTATTCTGTCAGTACTTATAATTTAGAAGACATTTTACAAATATTTGATTCTCTTGAAAATTGACATTGATTATATTGTTAATGGTATTTTTCCTGTGAAATATCGTTTCTAGAAAGTAAATTCAATATTTTATACATAGGTAGCTCTTAGACGAGCTGTATCAATGTTCGTCTTTTCAACCTTAAAAAGGCACATGGTGGTGGCATAAGGGTGCGATTGATTGCCAGTTCATTTGGGTGCGATTGAAGTCGATTTCGGTATTTTCTGGTTAAATTTTGTATTTCCTCTTTTATTGAAGGGATGTTTAAGTCCCGATGAATTTGGGCGTTTGTCAGGTATCATGGAGCTTTGAATAGGGTGCGTAGGGTCTTGGATTCGAAACGCTGCAGGATTTCCAGGTTTGAATTTAATGCAGTGCCTGACAGTTGGATTCCATAAGTGCATACTGGTTTTATCACAGTTTTGTGAAGTATAAGCTTGTTGTCCATTAAGAGGATGGATTTACGGTTTAACATCCAGTACATATTTCGAATTATTAGTGCTAGAGTTTTCCTTTTAGCAAAGATATAAGCTTTCCACGTAAGCCGCTTATCCAAATGAATGCTTAGATATTTAGCGGTTACACATAGTGGGATTGAGATACGGCTTAAGTTTATTTGTGGGAAGGTGGTTCTCTTTGTGGTAAAGGTTACGTGTTGTAATTTATTTCCGTTCACTTTCAGCTGCCTGCTCCGGAGCCATTTGGAGATTTTTTTAAGCGTATTTGGAGCATAGAAGAGGCTTCTGCGGAGTTCGCTGCTGTCGTCATAACTGCAGTGTCATCGGCAAAAGTACCAGTTACTACACCATTTATGGTTGGCAGATCGTGTGTAAAATTGAGGTACAGGATTGGACCTAATATACTGCCTTGTGGGACCCCAGCTTTAATTTGTTGGAAATTGGAGATTTCTTTTTCGTAATTTACATAGAACATTCGTTGGTTTAGATACGATTCAAGGAGCAAATAGGCATTTAGTAGTAATTTCTTTTTCATTTTGAAGAGTAAAGAGGACCTAATATACTGCCTTGTGGGACCCCAGCTTTAATTTGTTGGAAATTGGAGATTTCATTTTCGTAATTTACATACAACATTCGTTGGTTTAGATACGATTCAAGGAGCAAATAGGCATTTAGTGGTAATTTCTTTTTCAGTTTGAAGAGTAAACCTTAGTGCTACACACGGTCGAAAGCTTGTGATATGTCCAGAAAAACTGTTGAACAGATTTGTTTTTGGACGAGCGCTGTTTTTTTTCTTTCGACAAGTCTTTGGACCTGCTCAACTGTCGAATGCTCTTTCCTGACGTTTGCGTTCAATAAATCATAAAGTTTATGAAAGATCTTTACGAAAAATTTGGATACAATATTATTGGTGAAAGACTGATAGGGCGATACGATTTCATTTCATCCCCTGGCTTTCCCATCTTGAACACCATTTTAATTTCTGCCACTTTCCATTGGGCTGAGAAGATGTTTCTGGTTAAGCAAGCATTGAACAAATTTGCCTTGTGATCTTTTAGCTTTTCAATAGTCCTAACTATTTCACTTTTGATGAACTTCTTCATCGGAAGCTCCATTTGATAGGGTTCGTTTAAATAGGCAGCGACACTGATGTCAAAACAAGGATTAGCTTCAATATCGTTTGGTGTAAAAATATCTTTTTGGTGTTCAGAAAAAAGCTCTGATTTCTCGATTGGTTCCTATGAACCATTTTTTAACGAAGTGGTGGACGATACTCTGTTGTTGTACTTACTTTTTTGCTGACCTTCCAAAAGGAGTATCTGGTGAGGTATGTTGGGTCCAAGCGACTTAATAATATTGCTCTTTCAATAGTTTTTTATTTCCTTTGATAATTTGTTAAAACAGCTTTTATGTTCACCAGACCTTGTTTGTTTCCCTATTTTTCTTGCCCTGCGTTTCTCTTTGAGTTTACTTCTTAGGAAGATACCGCTGTTTGAGCTTCTTTGTAAATGACGACTCACAGGAATGGTGGATGACCACGCAGCTTTCTGGAGACATTTTGTTAGATATTCGGTAGCTGCGATTATATCTTCCTTGCAACATTTATACTAAGCCTCGATGAGAAAATGGCTGCAAATTGAGTCCAATTTGAGCGACTGTTGAAAAGCTGACACTTTTGAGACATATTTTCGAATTTGTCATTTATTGAAGTTATCACAGACGATAGACCTTTGGTGACACAAAAATCAACGAGGTCAGGAATCTTTTTTGGGTCTGAACGCCAATAAGTTGGCTTTCGGGGTGTAGAGCAGATCACGTCCGCGTGGTGCACCCTGGACAGCGTCAAATGATGTGCGGCCTTTACGGCCTTTTTGACAACCTGTACGCCGACGACCCTTACATTCGGTTTTGGACTAACCCTTCTTTTTTTACAATTTGGAATCTTCTGACCCCTGTGCTGGTGGTTGCGGCATTCTGCCACCTGAGTATGTTAATGGCTGGTGGGCTAATGTCGTGACCGCCACCGTCCCGTGAAAACCTCGGCAGGTCTCGGAGTACGTTCCAAATCCGTCGCCATTGGGTTGGCGGTGTAGGTGCGGTTGAGATGACTCCCGTCTTTGCGTCCGGTCTGGCTCTGAACGCCTGCCTCATGAGGGTATGCGTCAACCCTCGCATGGCCTCCCTGCTGCGGCATAGACAACCAAGGGACCTCTAAGAGACGACTACACTTCACGGGCTTTAGATAGCGGCTTCGAGTGGGGACCAAGTTAAAATAAACATGAATAGAAATACAAGCAAAACAAAACAAATATCAAAAACTTCAGGTGGTAGCGGAAACTTGGAGCCGAGTCCCAAAACCACCTCTCGTAGGAGGGAAGGGGCGAAATCGCCTCCTGAGAAACATTCTCAGACGCTCGAGTGGGCCAGGAAGGTCTGCGTGAGGCGGAAGAAGGCAGAGGAAAGGGAGTGAGTGCACCACAAGTGGATTCGGGGATAAAGAGGCAACGATCCAAGGAAAGGGACGCTTCCCTCGAAAAGAGACCCAGGACTGATGGTGGGCTGCCCAAATCATTTAGAGAAGTCGCTAAACAGGCAGGCTACATCAGTCTTGGAGTCATGGACAGCGGTAGGGACGACGGAGCCATTTCCAGAGAGGAATGGAAGAGAGTAGCGCTCGCCATCTCCGCCGTCTTCATGAGGGTAGTAAGGAAAAATCCTGGACTCCCCTTGCTGTAAGTGTGCAGGATGGCACTACGGCACTTTCAAAAGAATAATTTGCGCTGACGAATGGTCGGCTACTATGTACAGGGCGGCAGTGACCTTGGTAGGAGAGGTATAGAAGGGAGCTAAGCTGAAGGTGGTGGACAAAAAAGAACTACATATGCGTCCGCGGGCACGTGTCTGGCTCCCCCCCGAACCCTCTACTTCAGAGAAAATGGAGGAAATCCTCCGTTACTGCAACCCGAAGCTCCCCACGCACAATTGGAAGGTGGTTAAAGTGGAAAGGACTGAGGGAGCTTATCGGCAAGCGCTGATTCTGCTGGATGCGGAGTCTCTCGGTCCTCTCGCTGAAACAAGGGGGGTTATTGGCTACGGTTTCGAAAACGTACTGCTTAATGTCTACCCGAGCGGATGCCTCTGCACATCCGGAGGTGCTGGAGGGAGAAGGGCCCACAGTTGAGGCGGCTCCTGTGGACATGGAGATAGACTCCGTCCCGTCTGAGGCTGCCAGTGCTGGTGACGCCCCCTAACGACCAGGGTCCGTCATAAGCATTGGGTCATTCTTCGACAGGGCGGAGGAGGAGAGGCTTCTGGCCTCGGAGAGTGGGGACACCGGCATTGGGGTGCTGGAGAGGATTCTCGAAGATGATTATTCTTTAGATAAATCTTCAGTACTCTAAGGCGGCGTCCGCCAATCTACTGCTCCACCTTGAACAAGGTGGAGCTGATATAGTTCTGATCCAGGAGCCGTGGCTGAGCAGCAGCGGTATTTCTGGACTTAGAACGAAAAGATATAAACTGATGGCGTATAGTGGGCTAGGTAAACCAAGATCTTGTATGCTCATCAGTAAGGAACTTAATGCATTTATTTTGCCTAATTTTAGCAATGAAGACATTGTGACTGTGAGCCTAGAGGACCCTGTCGGAAAGCTGTGGCTGATGTCGATCTATATGGTGCATGCGGACGAGGTGGAGCCACCTCCGATAATGCTGAGGGAAGCCATGGCTGAAGCGAGGCGCAGAAAAACTGGCGTTATTGTAGGGACGAATGCAAACTCGACCTGTTGGGGAAGTTCCAACATAAATGCAAGGGGTGAGTCACTTTTTGATTTTATTTTAAACGAAGATTTGTTTATTTTCAACCAGAGTAAGGACCCCACTTTCATTACTGCAACCAGGGAAGAGGTGCTGCATCTTACTCTGGCCTCCCCTTCATTGTTACACCGAATCTCCGATTGGAGGGTGCTTAACACCAACGCTTTCTCGGATCACAGGTATATTCAATTCTCTCTCACCGAAAACCGCCCAAAAAGACCCTCCTATAGGAATCTGAGGAGAACGGACTGCGACACGTGCGGCAGGAATATGCTGAACCTTCTCCCCGAAAGCACCAAGGGGAAATTTAGATCTCTCGGAGGAAGCGATCGATGACCTGGTGGTGATCTTCACCTCACCCTTTATGAAGGCTCTCGAAAGCTACTGTAACTAAGAACGCTCCCTAAGAAAGAGAAACCACCTTGGTGGACAGCCGACACTGAAAGGACATCGTATTTGTTTTCATTACTTAGCCAATAGCTAAGTTTTTGTTGCTTTGTTTTACTTACATTTTGTGGGATACCTAAAGGCCTTTTTAAATTTTTGACTAGGGTCGAATTTCGACCATTTGAAGTATAATTTGAAATATCCGTTTCATTGGGATTTATTAAACTTGTAGAAAAGGAGCGTTGCCTTTGAGATTCATTTTTCAGGTTCGTGACCTTATTAGTTGCAGCTGGAACAATATTCCCTTGATAAAAAGTGCCATCTCTTGGCTGTTTGGTTGATAAGTGGCTCGCGTCCGAGCTGTGAGGTGGGGAGCGATTTAATGGAATGGCCGAAGCAACACCGCTACCAACTGTGTTTTTGATAACAGCTGTCTTTTTTGGGCAAAATAGTGTGAAAACCGCGAACGGAACAAATTAAGTTACTCGTGATTGGGCTAAAAAATTTCACTATTTATGGTATAATGATGGAACACTTAGACGAATCAGTAAATGCAGCCGCGCTTTAAATCGAAATTTACTACGAGTTGACCGCATTCTCATGGAAGCCGGTTCTGCGTTACCGGAATGACTCGGGTTTTTCCGACCAAGGTATCCCTGGACCAAAGGTATTTTACTGCTGTCCGTCAACGTCAGGCCCCAAAAACTTTTGCGGAACGCACAGCAGGACGAACGCAGACAATACCACTCGTCCCTCACCCCCCGAGTTACGATCACACTCCCGAGGAGTTTTAAACTCTTACGGACTTACAAGTAAGACTAACAAAATAGTCGACCACATGGTATCAAGATAGTTGCGGTCCAAGAGACAAAACTGCACGCTAGTTCCCCCCTGATTCCACGGGACGGCTACAACTTGCACAGACCAAGGTGGCTTAGCGTTTATAGTCCACCATACAGTGCAGTATCGTCTCACCGATGAAGGCATCGACCGCCGGGACAGCACCTTAGAATGTCAAGGGATAGCTGTCCGGTCAGGCGATGCCGAGTTCGAAATGTATACATACCCCCTGTCACCTGCTGCCCGGCAGTATATCACCCTGATATTGGTGCGCTCATCAGGGGTGAAAACCGATTGGTAGTAGGTGACTTTAATGCGCATCACGATCTTTGGCATTCAAGCCTGCCTAATGATCGTAGGGGACAGCTATTGGAAGAACAGATAGACGATTCGACATTCAGCACTGTAAACGACGACGCCCCCACTAGGGTAGTGGGCAATTGCTGCAGCTCGCCTAACATCACAATTGCTAGCGCAAGTTTGATAAATAGCATAACCTGGCGACCTCTGCTATCGCTTGCCCATTATCATCTCGATCGAGAAACCTGCCGACTTTGTTTGCGCGGATCACCGGTCAAACATCAATTTCAACAAACCAGGCCGACCCGGGGATCCTCGGATAAAAGATCTCAATTCGGAGATACGGCAACTGGTAACCCGATATAAGCGGAACAAATGGGAAGAGCATTTGCAGTCCTGCAACTTCACATCTGGTGTGAGAAAGCTCTGGTCCACCGTAAGGTCACTGTCAAACCCGACGAAGCACAACGACAAGGTGGATATCACCTTCAACGGTCGTACTTCGTCGGACCCGAAGATATGCGCGAGCTACTTTAGCCAGCAGTTTATTCTGCATACTTCGGCTGACAGAACCAAACGTAGTGCTTCCAGACGGCTGCACAAACTGGCATAAAACAGTGCGCCACTTGCTTCCTCCAGCGATGAGGTTCGGGGGGCCATCAAACACATGAAACCATCCAAAGCCATTGGCCCTGACGGACTAAACAAGCTGATGCTGAAAAACTGGAGTAGAAAATCTCATCAAGGTCTTCAACTTGTCTATGGCCACTCCCATCATTCCTAATTAGGGAGAGTGGTCCCACTACTGAAGCCTTGGAGACCTGCCAACCAAGGCGAGTCTTATCGCCCGATAACTCTCCTTTCCCCAGTAGTGAAAACTCTTGAGGCCCTTCTACTCCCACTCCACTTTAGTTGGCAACTCTGCATGGTGACAGTCGTGTAACTTGTGCGCTCCTATAAAAGTCTTGATTTTACCACGGATATTCTGAGATATAAAGAAGCTCTGGCAGTTTAAGCGGAAGTGGTACTGTTGGTGATTACAGTTGTAAGGCGAAACGTTTGTACGAGTGAGTTTGAATTGGGAAATAAGCACAGTAGCCTGGTGGTGTTTCTTTTTGTGTTCCTTTTGTTCACTTCTTCGCGCGGATCAGTGTCCTAGTAACTGGAAAGAGAAGCGACGTCTAGCGGAAGGATCAAATACTGAAACAATTTTTTGGTTCGTGCATTAGACAAATGAGTGTTCAGATAACTGGAAGGTGAAGCGACATCTGGCGGAAGGACATCATACCAAAACGATTTCTTGGTTGGTGTATTAGCTAAAGGAGGTGAAATACCATCCTATAAAAGGTAGAATGCGCAACTAAGCATCCTGCAGAAAAGAAAAGCTGACCAGCTGTCCCCAATGCACACTAAAAACCAAACCCCAAAAATGTACAAAATGAGTACCCAGAAAGTTGGTGATTTGGATGTAGAAACTCTTAAGCTTATAATCAAAGAGAGTAACAATGAGATGCTTGAAAAATTAAATGAGTTAAGTAGTGATGTTGCGGAGCTAAAGAAACAAAATGAATATTTATCGCAGGAGATCGAAAAAATTAAAGCTGAAAAGAATATGGACAAAATAAGACTCGCCCAGTTGGAAGACCATATCAAAAAAACAAAATTTAATTTTCAAAGGCCTTACTGTAAGTAAATCGACCAAGGAGGCAGTTGATAAAGTGTGCAAGGAAGTACTAAAGATAAACGACGCATCAATTGTCAAATCGACAAAGAAAATCATCGAGCGAGATGGAAAAATGACGGTGCTGGCAGAAATCAGATCAGAAAAGGATAACGGAGATATTTTCAAAAACTCAAGTAAGCTTGCGGGAACAACAAAATATGTAGAAAGAGATTTTAATTTAGAGCGGCAACACGACAAGAAAGTTATGATGCAGTTGAAAAGGGATATTATGGGGATTTCCTCTAAACATCGAATTGGCGTCCGAGATGATAGGATGAAAGTAGCAAACAAATGGTTGAGATGGAATGACGATAAAAAGCTGGTATGTGGCATGGAAGATGCAAATATTACTTTGCAACTTCTATATGAAAACAGACTTCAGAACGTTAAAACAGATTATAATATATTGTTAAGTAAAATTAGAAAACGTCTGTCATAGCAAAATGATTAACAAAAATAACCTTAAAAGTATTAGAATTGAAAATAATTTAAAATGTGCACAAATTAAAATTAATATTATTTCCTTTTCCTCTCTTCTGATCACTCGCCAATTATACTAAGAACCCAACAACCACCGCAACAAAACTTAAATCCACCACTTTACAATTATCGTACAGACTGGAATGCGTTTACTGAGCTTTTGGAATCATATTTAGACACAAAAGTATCTTTGAAAACAGGCGATGAAATTGAGACAGCTATAGCTTTTTTTAACGACAAAACTATTAAGGCAGTTAGTAAATCTACACCCTCTCCACCAACTAAAGTAAAAAATGACTACATACCTGATACGATAAAAAAGAAACTAAAACAAAAGAGAAAGCTAAGGAAGAAATGGCAGACAACAAGATTTCCAGACGACAAGAAAAAGCTAAACAAATTGGGAAAAGATATAAGAGACCTACCTCAAAAGGAAAAAGACAAAAAACTTAGCAATAATCTCAAAAATATTGACGCAACAAAACCCTCAAACTACACACTTTGGAAGGCGACGAAAAAAGTGGTGGGCGCCACAATACATTTACCACCAATAAAAACAACTAAAGAGAAATGGGCCCGAACCTCTTCAGAAAAAGCAACGGTCTTAGCTCAACATTTTAAAGATACTTTTGAAAATAATAATAACGACATAAATCTTACTTATGCAGCAAACGAGAATAAGCAGCAAATTAAAAAATCACACTTACGGAGATAAAACAATTAATAAAAACTCTAAAGAACAATAAATCGCCTGGATACGATCAAATTTCGGGAACAATTATGAAGCATATGCCTGACAAGGCAATAATTTATCTAAGAAATATTTTCAACGCTGCTATAAGTCTCAAATATTTCCCTAGTACCTGGAAAGTAGCTGAAATTATAGCGATCCCGAAACCTAACAAAAACGCTACACTAGCGACATCATATCGACCAATCAGCCTACTACCGACAATATCAAAAGTTTTCGAGAAAATATTATTTGACCAGATAAATCCTATTATAACAAGCATGAATCTGATACCCCAACACCAATTTGTATCTATTGTACACGGCTGACCTACCGGAACCGAAGTCAGAAAACAGCATGATTGCAACATTTGCAGATGACACAGTCCTCATGGTATCTCATAAAGATACAAAAGTCGCAAAACAAAATTTACAAAACGAATTAAATGTGACATTAAACTGGTTCAAAAAATGGAACATCGAAATTAACGCTGACAAAACAATACAAGTAAACTACACAAACCGAAGGACAACCATTGAACCAGTTAGCGTTGGTAATTCGGACGTGAATATTGACACCAAAGCGAAATACCTGGGTATTACGATCAACTCGAAATTAAACTGGCAGGAGCATATAAAGAAAAAGCGAAATGAAGTTAAAAATCGTTTTAAGAAATTGCGCTGGCTACTTGGACCTCAGTCCAATCTATCATTGCAAAATAATGTACTTATTTATCGAACGATAATTGCTCCAATCAGGAAATATGGAATTGAGATTTGGGGCACTGCTGCAAAAAGTAATCTAAGTATACTTCAACGAGTCCAGTCTAAAATACTTAGGACCGTAACTAATGCACCTCCTATTGATGAAACAATACAAAGCGCTAGCAGAAGACACATAAATAGATTATTAACGCACACAAATCCTATGATGAGAAGACTACCAAATAAAGAAAAATCTACCTAAAGTCGGCTTAACCGTCAAACACCAACAGATCTTGCAAAATCCATGTAATCAATTGTCAACTAATCGTATATGTCATTGTTAACCACTTGTTTTTAAATAATATGTATATATTTCTTCTAAATGAGCTTGGGGGCATTGGCCCTTCAATATCACTCTCATTCCATCTTGTAAATCAAATTACTTATTGTCTAACGACAGGTGTAATATTTTATGGAAGAAATAAAAAAAAAAAAAAAATTTCCTTTAATGTCAATGGCTTTGAAAACAAATATATCTTCCCTGCGTTTTTGGACTATGTTAAAAAGCATGACGTTTTAGAACTTATAGAGACCCACCTAACCGAAGAGAAAATAAATCAAGCAAGGAAATAGTTCCCAAATTTTGACACTTACTGGAAACCAGCAAGTCGTAGCAGCAAATTTCGAAGAGCGTCTGGGGGTTGCGTGTATGGAGTTAAAATAGAGTTGCAAAAAAAGGGTATACGACATATTTTCAAAGCCGAAAATGGAGTAGATGTGATAAGACTCCACGTAAAGGATGCCATAATAACATTTATACCACTGTATATAAGAGGAGCAGCTTGGCACGAAGAAATTGAGGTGGTTAAGGAATTTTTCAAGGAAAACACAGAAAAGATTTCAGTTGTTATGGGAGATCTAAATGTTAGAGTTGGAAATATACAACAAAATATCGAAGCCTTGTACGCAGCTACATTCTCAGCAGATATTGGAAAAAGGAGCTCAAGAGACGCGGTATTAAATAATAGAGGCAACATTTTATGGATTTCTGTGAAGACTATGGTCTAATAATATTGAATGGCAGAACAGCTGGTGATGAGGAAGGTAATTTGACTTACATAAGTGCAGTTGGTAATTCCGTAAACGCAGCGCAGTTTCCCAAGAAGGTTTGAAATACATTGAAAGATTCGAAGTTTAATCAAAAGTATGGTCTGACCACATGCCAATTAAATTAATATTAAAAATAAATATGGTACTAAACGAATTGGAAAACAGCAACTAATTGCCGAAAGTAGTGCTTAAAGAAAAAGATAAGATAAATTATCAATTAAAACTAAACCAATACCTAAATAAGTTTAAAAATGGAGGAGAAATAATGGATCTGAAGAAGCTTGCCAACGTAATAAAAATATCAGTGCCACAGTCACCCGCCAGAAATATTAAAATCACTTTTAAAAAGGCATGGTTCAATTTCAAATATTTTAAGGGAGGTATCCTTCAAATATCTGAATGACTTCAGAAAATCTAACATTGCAGACGATAAGCAAAAAAATCTACAAGCAAATCAATTTTATAGAAACGCATGTGAAAAAGCAAAGAAAGAATATTACGAAAAAATTGAAAAACGAATCAACAAAACTGCAAATGCAAAAGAATGGGGAAGTTTATCGAAGGATATAAGACAAAAGTCATTTCAAGTTGGTACAAATATCACTGCGAACGATTTTAAATACTATTTTCAAAGCCTGCTAAACCAACCGCAGTTAACAACAGACATTTATTATGCAGCTGCGCTATGTAAAGATTAATATCTCGATAAAGATATAACTTTTATGGAAGTTGAAAAAACCATTTAAATTCTATGATAAATAAAGCGCCAGGAGAAGATAGAATACCTTATGAGCTGCTAAAGTTTGCTTCGCCAGAATTTAAGTTGGAGTTAACAAAGGTATACAACATAATTTTTGATATTGGAAGAATCGATGAAACTTTTGAAAAAACGATAATTTTCCCAATTTTTAAGAAGGGAGATGTAAATGCAGCCAGTAACTATCGGGGAATATCGTTTATGAATTCTATCGCAAAGGTGTTAATGGGATTGATAAACGCAAGATTTGCAAATTGGGTAGAAAAAAACCACGTGCTCACAGAATTCCAAGCCGGCTTTAGAAGAAACTATTCAACTGTAGATAACATTTATAATCTTGCGTCTATTGTGCATCTAATGTTTAATGAAAATCAAAAAGTTTACGCATATTTTGTTGATTTCAAGGCGGCTTTCGACAGGGTGCCGAGGAGACCGTTGATTTATAAACTTCGACAGATAACGAACCTCATAGAAAATATTTACGATAATATTAGATCTGCGGTTTGGACGGAAAAAGAAGTACCGACTATTTTGAAATCTGCACTGGTGTGAAACAAGGATGTCTGTTGTCCCCATTATTGTTCACTTTATACCTAAACGATTTGCACGACTATTTAGAAGGTGGACTATTGGTTGAGGGCATAAATATACGTCTTCACCTTTATGCCGATGATATTGTTCTCCTGGCGGATAACCCTAAAGTCATGCAATCCATGATTAATAACCTGGAGAAATACTGCGCTGAATGGAATATGGAAGTAAACCCAAATAAATCGGAGATGATGGTCTTTAGAAGAGGTGGACGACTTTCCCAGGCTGAAAAATGGTCGTACCAAGGTGAAGAAATTAGATTGCTGGCCGAATATAAATATCTTGGTGTCATTCTCACATCCAAAATGGCATTCGGCAAGCACTTAGAATCCAGAAATACTTCAGCAAAAGCTAGTATTAATTGCACATGGAACGATTTTTTAGCGAAGCCATTCATTTCATTAAAATCAAAATGGAAGTTGTTCCAAGCGGTATGCAGAGCGATACAAATCTAAGCAGCGCAAGTTTGGGGATATGCCTTATTCGATGAGGTAAATAAACTTCAACGTTACTTTATTAAAAGGATCCTCAAACTACCCGAGTTCACTCCAAATTATGCAATAACATTAGAAACTAATATAGAAGATAGCCATACGTATTCTTTAGAATTACACATGAAGTATATCTGGAAAACTATTTATTTATTAATTGCAACAGACTCCCACACAAAATAACTTAAGTAAAAATGTGTTTTGGCTTAAGCATCTGAACGACATGGGAATGGAGTTCGGTCTGAAGTTTGAAGAAAACATCGCCGCTATAGACTGGCAAAATCGCTGTGTGCAACTTCTTACCGAAATTAAAATAAAATATATCAACATGGCAAGGCAAAAAGCACAGTCAAGCGCGACGCGAATTTTTAACATTTAGACTACTCAAAAGAGAAATCATATATTAAAGAAGATATGTGGCTAGCTGATATTACGACAATTTTCAAAGCAAGATGTGGTTTACTGAAGCTAAATGCAACTACGTATGGAAATGCTCAGAAAATATGCACCCTCTGCAATTTAAACGAGAAAGAATATATGCAGCGCTTTTTAGGAAAATGTCCGGTACTGAAGGAGATCAGAACAAAATACCTAAGCGCAGCGAAGCTAAATGAAGCAGAAGTAATAGATATACTTAATGGCCATAATTGGAAAAGAGTACTTGCTTTATATACTCAGCCTTACGCTATAGAAATTTTCTTATTGCAGAGTTTAATTTTTGAGTTGTGACAGACAACATTGTTATTGCCACAAATTTATTATTTCTTTCTTTATGTATTTATGTATTTAAACGAATTATTGTAAAAATTATTGAAATGTAAGATGAAATATTTATAAATAAATAAAGAATTACTACTACTACTACTCCCACTCCTTCCGAAACACCTGACCCCAGCCTCACACCAGCATGGAGGAGAGGAGAGGACTGTCCTAGTACCGTTGGAACTAAAAAAGGCTTTCGATACAGTCAGCCACGCCACGCTACTAGATGACATTTTACAGTCGACACTCCCGCCAGGGCTGAAGAGGTGGACCGCGAACTACCTGAGTGGTCGTCATTCGTCGGTGATATTTCGAGACCAAACATCTAAACAGAGGAAAATAAAGCAAGGAGTACCGCAGGGAGGTGTCCTTTCACCCTTTCTTTTCAATTTCTATATTTCGAAACTGCAAAATCCCAACAAGGTTCTCAAGTCGCTTGCCGGCAGCACTTGGGGCAAAGCTAAGGAAATGTTGCTATCGACTTTTAAAGCAGTAGGCCGACCGGTGCTAAACTATGCTGCGCCTGTCTGGTGGCCTGGTACCAATGATTCGCAGTGGACGAAGCTTCAGACCTGCCAAAACACTGCCATAAGAGCCGCGGCAAAGACAAGCTTGCGGAAATACCGCAATACTTTTTTGACAACCTTATATAACAGACTGTAATAAATAAAGGGGAGATATAACAAAACAACAACAAAAAAAAAAAAAAGAGCCGCGGCGGGATGTCTTATGATGTCCCCGATACAACACCTACACCCGAAAAGTTTATGCTAGGGTGTTACCGCAGGCCTCACCCATGAGAACCCTGCTTGAGGCTGAGCCATTTCCCAGGCACATCAGGAGGCATTTCCTCAACTACGCGGACGAGATCCTAGACAAAATAGGCAGACAGCTACTGGATCGAACAGTGTACAGACAGGCCATAAACGACATTCATTGGGAGACTCTCACCACCTTCTTAACCTTCTCACCACCGACCCCCGAATGCCGTTATCGGAGTCCAACTACCACCAATCGCAGACGAAGAGCTCCAACTTCCCCTAGAGTCCGGCGTAACCTTGGCACAATTTCGACATACTAAACATATGTCCAGCATGTGAAGGCACCCCGCACGACACTAACCACCTTTTCACATGCCTCATTAAACCCACTCATCTAATATCCCTCTCCCTCTGGACCCAACCCGTCGACACAGCTAGTTTCCTGGGCCTACCGTTAGATGAGCTAGATGAAGACGACCGGTGATTACGCCACACTGACAAGGCAAAGTTACTGCTACAACAACAGCAACGAATTGAACGCGTGGGTTAAAAAGCATTTGCAACAAATGACGCGGTGATTTCGCCATCAATGATGTGCTTATTTGTTTGCTATTTAAGAGTGATATACAATAACAATAAATAAAAGTTCATATATCAAATATGTAAATATATATGCGTATGCGGCTGCACGCACTTAGCACAACAAAAATATTACGATTCGCGGAAACTGCCCAAGGAATTCAGCCCGTATTCATAGGATCAGCAAACTTGTCAAGCAAATTACCATGAAGAAGCTTATCATTTTTCGATATATGAATTTTAATGTTCAAGAGGAAAAGTATGTAATATAACAGTAGTATAATATTTTAAAATTTTGAGGCTTTGGTCTCTGTTCTTATAAACAATACTATAGATGAGCACAACTCAAAGAAGCTTCAGTGATTTCTTCAATATTAAATTTCGTCTCTTTCGGCTTCATCCAAACGCTGAATGTACAGTGGTCACACAATTTATTCGTACACCCTGCGTAGTACATAAAAAACTTAAGCTTTGCGCAAAATATTCGCTGTGACAATATATTTCTTTTGGGTCAGTGTAAGAATGTTACATTCCTGATGAATTGCAGCAAGCAAAATTCACGTTATTTCAACTCACACTGAGGGGCTCCAAGGAAAGCAGGCAGACGTAGCAAAATGCTGGAAAACATTTATTCAAATAACTTAAACGATGCTATGCCGAAGTATTCTAAGAAAGTAAGCCCATAAACCGTCCGTAGTTGTCTGCAAAACGCTGGTTATCATAGCCGAGTGGCACGCCGCAAGCTCTACATTTAGATATTAACAGAAAGAAGGGATTGGATTCCCCAAATGCTAAATAAATGAGCCAGATTATTTTTGGGAGAACGTCATATTCAGTGATGAGCCGAAATTTAATGTTTGTGGATCAGATGGACCTCCAAAAGTTTGGCGAAAAGAAAATACAGAACGTAATGAAAAAAAATCGTATTCCTATCGTTAAGCATGGAGGAGGATATGTAATGGTTTGGGTGTGCATAGTTGCATCTGGAGTAGGTAAAATGGTTTTTATTGATGATAAAATGGACAAACATCTGTGTTTAAACATTTTGAAGAATAATTTGCATGATAGTGCCGATAAACTTGGACTGAATACTAGAGGGTTGTTCTTCCAACAAGACAATGACTCAAAACAATTATCTTATCTCATGTAAAAATGGTTTATTTACCACTGAAAGCAGCTTAAATATTCATTTCAATTACTGGATCTGAACCCAATTGAGCATGTCTAGGAGCTCTTAGAAATGAGAATCAGAAACCACAAAATAACATCAAAGGCGTCATTACAGCTTTAAGTGTTGAGTGGGAGAAAATTGCAGCTAATGAAACCAAGGTATTGGAAAAAAGTATGCAACGACGTTTGGAAGCAGTTATTAAAGCTAAAAGCGCTCCAACAAAGTACTGAATACTCGTTTTTTTTTATTAATTTTTTAATAAAATATTCCTTGTATGGTTATGTATGAATAATATTTTTGCATCAAATTTTGACTTATTTCGTTATTGTCTTAAGTTCTCTAATTCTAGAAATGAAAGTGAAAGTGGTTGTTCCTTTTATATTGAATAAATATGTTATTCTTTACGAATATATCAAAATTTTGTTCGTTTGTATACATCGAGCTAACAGATATACCTGATATCTGTTTATAAACTGTGAGTGTACGAATAAATGGTGTGACCACTGTAGGTACAGCAACCTCCAAATAACCCACACTCCGGTTTTCTAGTAAGTTTCTAACTTTGCAGCTATATACATATGTTTGTGTGCGCTTTTTATCAATTGGAGAGCTACATATGTTAAGTAAAATATAATACTAATTAACTACATATTTACAGCCAAGCTGCGCTTATGGCCTTAGACAGCCCTCAACCACATCAGGGGTAGTCAAGTCCTGTAATTCCAGGCTGAACTATGTCGGTAGACATAATAGCCTGATGCTAACATGGGTCCCGGGACACGTGGGTATCGGGGGTAACGAGACCTCTGACTCTTTAGCTAAGATGGGCTCTGGGCCAAAGAAGTTGGCTTTGACACTCCCTTCTGCGGTCACCACAGCCACGGTTAGCAAATGGGTAAATACTACCCACAAGCGAGCTTGGCAAGCAGATAGAGGCTGCAGATGGACTAAACTGATGTTACCTGTCATGTCCGATCGACTGTCGCAAACCCTTCTGTCATTAAGCAGAGGGGAGTGCAGATGGCTGGTTGGACTAATGACGGGCCACTTTCTATGGGCAAAGCACATGGAAAGGATGGGCATCTCAGACAGTGTACTCGGCCCAGCTTGTGAAGAGGAGGATGAGACGGCGGACCACTTCCTGTGCGTCTGCCCCGCCTTCGCTCGAATCAGGTTTGAGGTCTTTGGCACTGATGTGTTAAGAAGCGACCATCTTGGCTCCTTGGCACCACAAGATCTACTCAGATTTCTTCGGAGATCGGGTAGATTTAAAGAAAATTAAAAGGGAATCCAAGTGTCGTACAATGGACTTAATTCATGTCTGAGTGCTGCACTTGCTAGTTGTCCCGACAAAAGAAAAAACTATTTACCTATTATCAGAGAACATAAAATAATTGATTCGAAATTTTCTTCTAGTATTGAAATGTCCGACACAGAACTTGTTTATAAGCTACTTGTGCTGTTTTCTGCAACCTACTGTGCGCTCCTGCGGGCACTTGACACACAGCAGCTGTGGGAGCAAACGTATATACGGAGCCGCGACCATTTGATATGACAAAAATTCACGACTCACCAAATATTTCTATAAGATTTCTTCAATCTTAGTAAAATGATTTTTCCATCGTTGAGAAAAATTGGTGCCCATGTGCTAATTTTATGAATGAAAGTGCTTTGCTCGTAGAAATATGAGCTCGAACTAATGAATGAATTTGTTTTTGTTGTACTTTACAATATTTGAAACTGTTCAACGCCGTCCCGATTAAATATTAATGGCCGGTACCGCTGTACCTGTGAATGTATTTTGTCCTTGTAGTCACTAGGCTTAGAATTTTAGTTTTGGAAACATACGCATATAGAGGCATAAAGTGAGTGTGTACGGGTATATGTACATATATACATATTTATATACGAATATACATTGTTTTGCTCAGAATGGAAACATCTACGTACATACATTGTCCCAACATATTGTATGTATTCATACGGTTTAGATGAGTTTTGTTTGCATATGAGTTGTGTTATGAGGCAGGTCAAAATTTTTCTCTGCTCACATAGCTATGGATGGTAGATGTTTTATGTATTCAACACTTTGTTGTATATGAATATACATACATAATAGTTTAAAAAGTACAACATATTGCTAAATACTAACCCTTGATGTAAATGAATGGTTTACAAAGTTAATTAAGTTAATTTTTACGTGGATATTTTGAAATAGTTTTGATATTACACTTAATATCAATTCAATTCAGCTAATGTTAGACTTAAAATTTCACATTCATTCATGCAAACTTATATACTTAGAAATAATTTATTAATCTCACAAGAAATAATCGATTTGCGTATGCACTATCCCGAGGGCAAATAAGCATGGAATAAAATGTATAAGTCTGCTGTTATTTTATTTTGCCTAACACCAAGTCGTGGCATTTTACATTTCAATGCAAACGCTATATTTAATTCTATTGACTACGCTCCGTTATCTTAACTTTTCTCCAGTTGTGTTGAAATAATACAAATTTCGTAGCTGTGTTTTGTTAGCGTTTGACATTTAACCTGCCCGTTCGTTCCTGAGCCTTCTCTGTAAATATACGTTCTCTGGAATTTCTGTTGAACTAAACCTAATTAGCGACTAGCACCGTTTTACTACCACTGTTCTCGTGTGATGTGTTGTTTTTGTTTTTCTTTTTCTAGCCACAAACTATTTATCTCTATGTCTGAGACTTCATTAAGTTGCTGTAAGAAAGGCTTACCGAATCGTGTAGGTAGTGGAAAAGACTTAAGAACTGCCATCGCCTCTATTATTTCTGGTACCGAACCTTTTTCTGCTAGCTCATCTGCTATCGCTACCCTCTATATTCCTATGTCCGGAAACCCATATCAGAATAATTTGAAGTCAATCCCAGCAATTCTAACTAGTTCCTCTCTACATTGTAAGACTAGTTTAGATAAAATGGAATTTGAATTTAAGGCCTTGATAGCTGCTTGACGGTCGGAGAAGATGGTTACAATTGGTGCCAGAAATTTCCTTGCAATGTTTTAGTGATTTGCATGCTTCGCTGATTGCTAAAAGTTCTGCCTGGAATACGCTAGCATAGTCAGGAAGTTGAATTCATTTGGATAATTTTACCAGCTCCGAATAGAGGCCAGCTTCCACACCACAATTCATCTTAGAACCGCCAGTGTAGATTTCCATGTCGAATCTACTGTTTACCTTCCTGCAAAATCTTTCTTTAAATAAAGGTCGGGAATTGTGAAGTCTGATTTGCTTTTGAGCAGTGAGGGAAGCAGGAACTGTAGAAGGATTTTGCTGCGACCGTACAATCTTATTGCCCCAACTTTGTTAAAAGAACCCTCTATGTCGAGAAATGAAAGAGTTTTAAAGACAAAAGAGGATAAACTGATGGATCTGAAGTCTTTCGCTGTATCATGACCGGTCCGAAAAGTTTTTTATGTCAGATACCCTCCAGTTTCGGACTATGTAGACTTTGTTTTATGTGCACAAAGTAATATCTAAGACCTACCTCCAAGCCTGGGAATTTTTCCGAGCTCGGAATAGTGAAGGTTGGAGTGGTCGCTACATTACATATATCGAGATTAGTGTTTAAGCCACTTCGTCTGGCGGAGCCGGGTGGTCGTGTGGCATGTACACTTATGTAAGGTGTATTTCTGATTTCTGTAAGTCCACCTTCACAACTGTCAGTCTGTCAATCAAGGGTACTAAAGTTAGAACACAGAAAAGCTTTTATGCCTTTTATAGTAACTATGCATGATCTAGGCTTTCCGTATGATTTTGTATACAATGGTTTTGTTTTATTGGAACCCTTTAGTTTCAGTGTTTCTGACCCTGGGTTTCTGTATAAATCCGAAGCCGAAGTATCCTTACAGGAGGAGAACATCCAAATTCGGGTGATGCAGATTAACCTGTACAGCTATACGCATCGGGTTTGTTGGTGTCTTCAGCTAGGTTGAGCTTTTCTTGCTCTTCTAGCTGCAGGTTGTGGTCGACCTCTTCTTGATCGCCTTCATTGTTGTCGTTGCTGTTTTCTTTGAATATATTCAGTTTGATCTTGCTCAGACCAAACTGCATGCTGTTGTCAGATTTTTGAGTGCTGGCAAGCACTCGTCGTTAGCCTGCAACACGAATGGCATGCTTTTTTCTGCTTTGACGCCCATTGGCTCCGCAGGGTTGTGTGATTTCAAGTACTTCAGCACATCGGCACCGTCTATGTCCATCACTGATAGCCAAATGCGAGCACGAGTAGGGAAAGGCATGTCCTTACCCGGAATAAGCTTAAGCTTTAAGCCTTCCAATGCGTTGCTAATCTCAGCTACCACCTGTTGGTATTTTGTTTTTTCATCAGCTGCTCCAGCGAGTTCATTTCTAGCAATCTTGCTTAGATTGAACCATGCCTTCGTGTAAGGAGACTTCATGGTGATGCGTTTTGACTTGGGCTCTTTCACGGCTTGACTATTTCTCTGAGTGCCGACTACTGGCTTTTTTAACGTTTTTAGTTGAGTTATTTATTGTTGTTTGTTTGGTAAGGGAGTACTATGGCTGGCACTTCTCTTACTCTATACTGCCACGGCCGTATCTTGGCTAGAAGCCAACAGGTTGTCCTCTTCGGAAGAGGGTATTGTGTCGCAGCGCGCTACGAATTTACTGTTTTTTGATTTTATTTGTTATTGGTTTGACATCATTTTATTCTTACGGTTGCTTTACCTAACAGTAATGTGGACGTGCTCGTATATATCAACATGACCAGGATGATGGGATTATTTAGCCATGTAGTTGATTTAGCCCTGCCTGTCCGTCCGCCTGCTTGTGCGCATGATAACTCGAGCCAACATATAATATATAAAAAAATCTTAAATACACATAATATTCTTGCCCCAGAGAGTCTGGTATTGAAAATAGGTGAAATCCCATATATGTATATCTACTTATATATGAACTCAAAACAAAAGCCAATTAAGACGGAAGTATAATTTTGACGAATGGGCTGCGCCACGCCCACTTTAAGGTAAATGCGTTAGTTAGTTAAACCCTTGGTTCGCATATTACTCCCCAATTCATTTAAATCTGTCCTAAATATTGATTACTATTTTCAGAAACTTGAAAAATATTGTTAATTTAGAATTTCGTAATTTTGGCAGCTTCTTCTGAATACAAGCCACGTTATTCTCAGTATGCTATAATATATCATTTTCAAGTGCCATCTATGCATCGCTCGTAAATAAATTGTTTTTCATGTTTTCACAAAGAATAAACGTAGATTTTTCTTCACAAGATAATTTTTTATTAGTTTTTAAGTGAAAGTTCTATGAATTTTAAAATTTTTGTTTTCTAAAATGAAAACAGTAAGTAAAATGTATTTATTAATTTTGTTTTCATTAAATTATGTGTAAAAGGATACACATATACTCGGAATTAATCACCCAATTTTGCTTTTGAATAACTTTTTACTAAATATAAAAAATGATGTTGACTGTTTTTTTTTCGATTTTCAAGGCGTAGTGCACCATGAGTACCTTCCATCGGGCCAGACAGTCAATAAAGAATATTATTTAGCCGTTTTGAAGCCTTTGAGAGATGCTGTACGACACAAACGGCCGGAAATGTGGGCAACCAATTCATGGATTTGCGTGATGATAACGCGCCATCGTACCGAGCACAAAATCACCGTATTCACCTGATATGGCACCGTGGGACTTCTTTTTGTTTCCCAAGTTGAAGTTACCACTTTGTGAAAGGAGATTAAAGTCGATAGAGGAGATCAAAGAGGATGCGACGAAGGAGCTGAAAGCCATACCTTCGTCGGCCTATCAGGGGTGCATGGAGGACTGGTTTTAACGTTGCCACATGTGTGTTGCTGCAGACGGAGATAAAATAAATTTCCCGGTACTTTCTGATCATAGGATATTATATAATGTGCGCTTTTAATATGGCGGCCGCCGTAACCGAATGGGTTGGTGCTTCACTAACATTCGGAATTCAGAGAGAACGTAGGTTCGAATCTTGATGAAACACTAAACTGAAGAACACGTTTTTTCTAATAGCGGTCGCTCCTCGGCAGGCAATGGCAAGCCTCCGAGTGTATTTCTGCCATGAAAAAGGTCCTCATAAAAAATATCTGCCGTTCGGAGGCGGCTTGAAACTGTCCCTTCATTTGTGGAACAACATCAAGCCGCACAAATAGGAGGAGGATCTCGACCAAACACCCAGAAAGGGTGTACGCGCCAATTATATATATATAATATATATGTATATAATATTATATTATATATATATCATATATATATCATACATAATATTATATATATATATATATATATATAACGCTTATTTAATAAAGATTAATAAATTATGCTTAAATTTGTGGTACCTCCTCCTATTTGTGGCGTGCTTCCTGATGTTGTTGATGGTACCAATGTACAATATATTGTATAAGTTTGAGGAGGGTGTACTTTTAATTTTAAGCCACTTTTTTAGTTTATTTATATTTATTTAGTAAGCCTTGGTAGAGTTCGTATTGAAAAGGAAATTTTTTTATCTTCATGAATGGCGATCTTGGCTGGAGAGGGTTACGAATGGACATAAATCACGTCCAGTTTTTATATCCTAGGGCTAAATTTGTATCCGTCCATCTGATGTTTCGAACTATACCCCTCATTTTTATATGAGTTTATTTGATTACAAAAGGAAATACTAAAACTAAATTTCACTAAAACGTGCATAGGTAAATAAAATAAAATAAAAAGAGGTAAGTAGAATTTCCTTACAAAACTATTTTCCAAATAGTGCTGAATCCTTTTACGTTAGACATTGGGTAATTTACTCTGAAGGGGCTTCTTGATTGATTATCGTGATATTTATAACATTTTTGAGTATTTGCCATTTAATATGGATTATACATTCGTATTAAAATAATGAGAATATAGAGTTATTATACTAATAGAGTATGCTGCACGATGTACCGGTTAAGCTGGGGCCAAAATAGCAAGGGTTGTCCTATTAAGCTGAATATTGATATTATATATTCTCTTCTTTCAATTGGAAAATAAGAAATATGAAATGTGGGTAAGACTCCGTCCAAAAATAAGCAAAATGAGAACAGTGTTTAGATTTTTTTTTTAACTTTGGGAAACAGTAGCCTATATGAGATACTTTGAAATCCAAACGAGCATGTTTTTAGGTGCTTAATCAACTATAAACTTTGGAGTATTATCAAATGTTAAGTATTTTTTTAATGAATGTCGAATCAGTTCCGACTTTTACACTTCGGGTTGACTTTAAATTTAAAGTTACTAAAGCCTGTTTCTGTCGGCCGCCGTAGCCGAACGGGTTGGTGCGTTACTACCATTCGGAATTCACAGAGAGAACGTTGGTTCGAATCTCGGTGAAACACCAAAATTAAGAAAAACATTTTTCTACTAGCGGTAGCCCCTCGGCAGGCAATGTCAAACCTCCGAGTGTATTTCTGCCATGAAAAAGCTCCTCATAAAAATATCTGCCTTTCGGAGTCGGCTTGAAACTGTAGATCCCTCCATTTGTGGAACAACATCAAGACGCACACCACAAATAGGGGAAGGGGCTCGGCCAAATACCCAAAAAGGGTGTACGCGCCAATTATATATATATAATATATAAAGCCTGTTTCTAAACCAGTGAACAAACTATTAAGACGAAATTATGTTTTTGTGTTAACACTAAAATAAATTGTTGTATTGTATCACTGACAATGTCTGTGAAGCATACGTCCGGTTGCGTCAGGGTAAATGTGGCTGACTATCGCCTCCACCCCGTATGCGTCGGTCGATGGTACAATACTATTAGCTTCTTAATTCCGATCCTATTAGCTTTAGAGGAATTTGCGCCCTTTCGGTCACATAAAAACTTAAAATTTTTATTTTTATTTCTATCACGTGCTAAAGCTCATAGTTCGCGTGCCCGTCTCTCTGTTGATTGTCCTTCTCCATGTTGTTTTCGGTCGACCCCTATTTCTTCTTCCTTGCGGGTTCCCTTCCAAGACGACATGTGCTATTTCGCTCACAGGTTTGCGTAAGGTGTGGTAGATCCAGCAATAAGTTTAGTATTTAAGATTAAGTCTTTAGTTCTCCAAACATTTGTCATTTTTGAACCTGTTGGTGACGTCAACGACGGTAAGGGAAATACCATTAACAGTAAATATTATATAGCGTTATTGTAGGTTTGAAGGCCCAAATTACAAAGAAACGTCGGCATATCGCTTTAGAAAAAAAATGTGTTTCATCAAGAAACAAGTCAATCAAAACAATAGTAAAAATACATTAATTGAATTTGGAATCGCTCCCACATCTACCGTATTCTCCAGATTTGGCTTCCAGGAACTCCTGGCTGTTCGCAGACCTAAAAAATGTTCGCCGGTAAAAAATTTCACTCGAATGAAGAGGTTATCGCTGAAACTGAGGCCTATTTTGAGGCAAAAGATAAATCTTTCTACAAAAGTAGTATTACCTTTAAATGTTAGAGCGGCGCTGGAATGATTCCGGGACTTTCCAGCCCATGTGTTAGCCGAGAACTGCTCGCTGAGAATATCATTACGCAAAACATGGCATGAAGCTCCCTCATAACCGCTTTTAATTCTGTACACTATTTTCGGCAGAATCCTTCTTAATTCGAGTACTGCCTACATAGAGTTTCTTCTTATGTGTTAAAGGATTTCTTTGAAAGTTAGGTACTGGATTTTGTGTGTACGCTTTATATATATATCCCCCGCAATACTTGGTATTTACCGTAATTAACCTATAATATGCTCTTTCAATCGTTGCATTACTGTCTCTAAATGCTGTAAATGTATCTCATTATTACTCCCTCAATGCCCTGAAGTTAGTTTTGAATTTATCTTTCCTACCTTACCAGCCACCAGTAATACCATACCACAACATTTATACATATAATATGATACATTAAGTGTATTTAACGTTAATATACCAATTGGGTAAATTTGTTTCTACTCGCCACTGATGCAAGCAGCTCTTCAATAGTTAACAATGGCTGTTAACTTTGGATTGGACGTCATTTTGTAGTCACCACATCTTCTCACCTTCTTGACAATCGGCGTTGCCATCTCGTCGAAATTAACCTTCTCATTAACTACCATCTAATTCTTTAATTTCATTAATTGTCGCAGCTTTCAATGTAATTGGATCACTTCTTGTCTTAAAAAATTCTGGTACAGTACTTTTCATAACCCTAATTCTTTTTTCGGCCATCTCTTCGGAACTCCTTTAATACTTTTTGTACTAAGTAGCCGCCTTGTCTGCCGAAATACACAAAATCTCGTTATTATATCCCTCAAAAACCGTACGCTAATTTAACTTATGTGAAGTACATTTAGCCAAATAATAAAGTACACAAAAAAGTTTTAGTCCATTTTACATTAACTTGATTGATTGAAGATCACGTATCTACCTCGAATTTTTCCTTAATGTTGTTTACGAGACGAGATGTAAGGCATATCGTTACCCGGCGGTGCATCCGGGATACGGCAAAACGAGCATCTCTATTTCCAGGGAGGAATGATAGAAGGTAGCGCCCACCTTTTCTGCGGTTTTCATGAGGGTGGTACGAGAAAACCCTGGACTTCCTCCTTGCTGTGAGAGTGCTGATGAATGGTGGACTACTATGTGCAGAAAGAAGCAGAGCTGGATGGATCACTTAGAGATTTGAGAACGAAGTCCTGCAGTTCTGGAAGGGCCGGGTCGAGATAGGCCCACAGTAGAGGAAAATCCTGTCGGTGTAGAAGTTGAATACCTCCCACCGGTTGTTGGTAATGCTGGCGGCGTACCCTAGCTAACGACGTCCGTTTTCAGTATCGCGCAACTTGTCCACAGGGCGCCTTGTAAAGTGGGGGTACTGACCTGCAGATAATAGAAAGGATTATCGAAGATGAATATTCCGCAGCTGAACAATAGCGGTATCTCATGAATCATGACGAAAAGTCATTTACTGATGGTGAATAGATGGTAAATAGAATAAACATAGATCCTGCGTGCTCAAAAGAAAGGAATTAAAAGCATTTACTTTTTTATAATTTCTTTGAAGCATTGTTACTGAAGCCTAGGAGGCCCTGCCGGAAAACTCTGCCCCATATACTGGAGCAGTAAAGATACAAGGTGAAGTCCAAAATAAACAAGACTGAGCTAAAATAAAAAGGACAGGAGCTTTGTTCTGACAACTTCGAGTTTATTTAATAGTCCCCTCAGACCTCGATACACTGTTTTGCGTGATTTAAAAGCTTTTCGGACATCCTTCAGGATGTCGGTACAAGCCTTTTGGATGGCCTCTACGGATGCAAAACGTTTTCCTTTCATGACCGAATGCAATTTTCCGAATAGGTAGAAGTCACAGGGCCAGCCATATCAGGCGAATACAGTGAGAGATTGATGGTTAAAATGCGATTTTTAGTCAAAAAATCAGAATGAATCGATGAGATGGTGCATTATCATGCAATAAGCTCAAGCTTCCTCTTTTGCGGTTTTAGGGCGAATTCGACAAATGCAATGCAACAAATGCTTTAAAACGCCAAGATAGAAAATTACATTGACGGTTTGGCCCGTTCGCACGAACTCCTTGTGGAGAATTCCCTGGGAAACGTAAAAACAAATGAGCATCGACATAATTTTTGACTTCTCCAATCGCGATTTTTTCGGTGGTGGCTCGTGTGGGCTTTTCATTCGGCACTTTGATGCTTAGTTTCAGGATCATGTCGAAAATAACACGTTTCATCACCAGTTACAATGTTGTCGTCTTTTCCCGCCTCTTTAATGAGGTCTTTCGAATGTTGAATTCTGAGCGATTTTCGGTCCTCAGTTAACTTGTTCATTTTTTATAAATTTACGAACAATTTCGATGGAGAGGTGATTACTGATTTTGAGCGGCCGAATTTTCATTCTCATTTATGTCCTCACGACCATCTCTGGAACGTGTAAACCACTCATGAACTCTGGCAAGAGATAGACAATCAGCGCCACAAACCTTTTTCATCAATTCAAATGTTTCCGTAAACGTTTTATCGATTTTAGTATATACAACTAAACCTGTTAGTATATGCTACTCACTTTCATAAGCTCACTCTGTCTTCTTCCTCACTGATATATCTCCAATTGAAAGGTGCTTAACGCTGATTCTTTTTCCGAACACTGGTATATTCAATTCTCTTTAAACGAAACCAGGCCGAATAGATCCTCCCGCAGAAACCTTAGTAGGACGGGCTGGGATCTGTCTTCCGCGAGAAAATTTAGATCTTTCGGAGATATTCATCTATGTGTGTAACATTCTAACCTGCAGAAATATGTTGAAGTATCTTGTCATATGCGAACTGCATAGAGAGGGGCTATATACCGAGGTCGTGGAGAGCTGTGAGACTTATATTCATAAACAAGGAAGGAAGAAGCTCACGTGTATTCTATTGAAGACCTTTGGGGGATTGATTGATCTGCACATAAGATATCAAATTCCTCGGGGGTGTTTATCGCACGCCTGCGGACATCCCTGGGTGGCAAGCGCTGCAATCAGAGCAGTTGTTTGTTTGCTCACTTTTTTAATTATTGTCAAGGAGGCAAATATTTAGCCCGGCAGTCAAGCGGCTAATAAGGCCCTGGACTCATTTCAAAATCAATCGTTTTTTTTTCTGATGCATTCAAATTGTATTCACTTTTTCTTGCAGTTGTTTCGTATAAAATGTTTCATAGAGCGAATGTGGATTATATACAGTTTATATTCATACATTTTATACATTAACTGAATCGTGAAGCCATCTCGCCACTTGAATATGAGAAAACTGTGAAAGCCCAATACAATGGGCCAAATAAATACATTGCAATTTTTAGTTTTTGGTCTTCATTCAACAACAGCATTGAGAAGAAGGATTTTAAAAGAGCACAAGGATCACAAAAAACGAGCTTACTTGTATGAACGCGCTCATACTAATATTCATTAAGTGCTTCCAAACAAATGTAATTTTCGGAAACTTTTTTATTGCCCTGCCAACATGCATACATACATATGTTTATTTAAACCAGTTGCTTCATCTATTCGCCATTTGCTAACACTTGGAGAATCGGAAGTGCTTAGTATGGTATATCAAGAGAGCGTTCAATCATTGATTATGTAATAATATTGAGTCACAATCACTCAATTGTTTTTGCCTTCGCCTAAGCACTGAGCAATTCGCGGCGGCCTTTGTATATATAGGGTGTGCTTTTAATAACTTTAGGGCGGAGTCAATTGTCACTGCGTTAGATAGACTAGAGGTGGAAATATCTACCTGTCTGTGGGTCTCGTGCCTGCTAGGGAAGTTAATGAGGAGGCAGAAGGGGCTAAAGCCACTAGATTTGTGAACAGGGTGACACCACATGGTGGTGCCTCTCCTTAAGCTAGTTGATGCTGACGAAGTTCTGAGTCTTGAATAAGGGTGAATAAGATAGTACGTTGATGACGGGACCCTTCCCTCAGTCATGGCTGAGATCTTAGAAGCGTACTCAGTCGTTGGGCAGTCAGTTGCGGCCTCAGAATCAGCTCTGATAAAACGAAGCTGACGCTATTTCCCAGAAAATATAAACCTCCATATTTTAAACTTCCTATATTAAATAACCATGTTCTGCAGCTTTTAGCGAAAGTTAAGTATCTAGGAGTGGTACTTGACTCCAAACTCCATTGGAAGCTTTGTCTCTGATTATCCGAATATAAAACCAATTTCCTTATTTAATGCAAATAATTAATTTGCACGTACGATTTTCATCATTCGGCATATTTATAATAAATAACAAAATATACATATTTGGATAATGTTGCAATTAGGGTCAAAATTTTGTTTCTTGAGAGTCATAAAGACTTCTCTTAAGATGTAGTTGTAGCATTAAAAAGTAAGTTGATAATTATTTTTCTAAATTACTGTTTTGCAAAAATAGGCATTGTATTGCCTTGGAAATAGTTAGATAGAATTACAGGCTACTATGATCCAATACAAAAACATTTCTTTGTCCATCGAACTTTTTCAACAGCCCAGGTGCAATGCTTTTATAGAAGCACAAGAACTAGTCTAATAATTGAATCCTATGTTCTCTACACTCACCAGTAAACCAGGTGTAGATAAAGCATATTTACGAATTATCAGTCTCTTGATTCCTTGCTCTTCTGGTTCAGATGTAAATAAATTTCTGAATGCAGAAACATGTTTCCTACAAATATTAAACTACATAGTTATCGGGAAGAACAACCAAACTGCCGAAGTTGGTGTTCGCGTTATAATTTTCAGCTAAACAACCACTATTCGTTGCGACAATATCTAATTTGCCCCATACCCATATAAAAAATAATCCATACATATGTACTTACTTACATAAAGTCGTGCCCGCACTCACCGACGTTATCGTAGTCCCTGTCTGTTGCCCGTAAGATACACAAAATTGAGCAAAAATTGTGCCCGTAGGAAATAGTTACTTTGGACGGGGAATGGACGGGGCAAGGCAAGAAAATCATAGGACCTAGGGACGCGTCCTACAGCTGCCATGTAAAGGAGCGCATGTTCGGTGTCGGATTTGTTTTAGGAGAGAGGCTTCGCCGCCAAGTACTGTCGTTCACTCCGGTGGACGAGCGTCTCGCAATTATCGGCATCAAAGCGCGATTTTTTAACATCTCGCTCATTTGCGTCCACGCCCCGACGGAAGAGAAGACGACCTTTTATGAGTGCCTGGAACGTTCCTATGAACGCTGCCCCTGCCACGAGATAAAAATCGTGCTTGGCGGCTTCAACGCCAGGGTGGGCAAGGAGGGAATTTTTCGTCCCACAGTCGGAAAATTCGGTCTGAACAACGAAACATCAGGAAACGGACAGAGGCTCATCCACTTCGCCGGGGCTTGAAACATGGTAGTCTGCTGCATCAGATTTTAGCATAAGAGGATACACCAAACTACCTGGCTGTCTGCTGATCGAAAAACGCGAAACCAGATGAATCATGTTATGATAGATGGAAGACACGCTTCTAGTGTATTAGATGTACGTACGTTCCGAGGGCCCAACATCGACTTGGATAATTACCTCGTTGCAGCCAAAGTACGCACACGCCTCTGTGCAGTTAAAAACGTACATCTACCTACGCAAAGTATGTTCAACATAGAAAAGCTGCAATCACAACACACAGCCAGAAAATCCGCCACTCGACACTCACTCCTGCCCAACAAACCGATATGCACAAGCAATGGAGCAATATTTTCTAGTGGAATTGGGGAAACCTTTTTTCTGCACTTATTATTGGCGTCTATAAGAAAATACCAGAATATAGCTACTGCCGTGGCTCCGACCGGTTTTGGGAACATATAAAAGTAAGTAAATACTAGAGTACTCATATGCACTGAAATATGATTTTATTACGATTTGTGTACCTTTATGAACTTCTGATAAAAATTTAATTACAATTACATTGCATTCCATACATGACCAACTCAAAGAATAGGTATATTTGAATATGTTGGACAAATGCAACAGTGCGAAGTAATTTCGTCTGCGAGTTTTTTGCGCCATCTATAAAGTACATGCATGCTATTCTGTTAAAGTCTGACCTGTGAGCTACGCATCGGGAGAGAAAGCCTGTCCAACTGGCGAAAATGCACCAAAGTGGAGAGAGTTCGATCAAAAGGCGTGTGCTGATATAACGTTTGCAATATCTTCCACGGAATTAGGTTTGATCTCCGAATGTGAAACGTCATATGATATGTGGAGGAAATTGGAGTCTACTTTTCAACAAAAGGTCCTGCAAGAAAAGCAACACTCCTGAAACGCATAGCCCTCGCGCGAATGAAGGAAGGAGATAACATCCGTGAACATTTAAATGAGTTTTTCCACGCCGTGACTAACCTAAAAGAAATAAACGTTACTGTGGGTGATGATCTTTTAACAATTTTGCTTCTATATAGTTTGCCTGATTCCTTCGAGACTTTTCGATGCGCCTTGGAAACACGTGATGAACTCCCCAAGCCGGATGTTCTTCGTGTAAAAATACTGGAGGAAGAACAGCCGCGAAAAGCAAAGGAGGCAGCCGCGGAACAGAACGTATTCAATATTCAACCAAAATTTAAAAATATTCACAAGCAAACCGGCAATGCCTGCAGCAACTATAAACGAAAAGGAAATTCAGTGCCAAAATTGGTTGATCATAGAACTTGCTATAAATGCGGCGAGGTTGGTCACATATAGCGAAATTGTCGTTCAAAACAAAATAACTAAATTTCCAACTGGAATGCACGTCACGCTACTGAAGAAAAGATCGAAAAATCAATGTTGTTCGAATCGGCTCTTTTGTTGAAGAATTCAAGCGAATATTGGGGTATGGATAGTGGTTGTTCCTCTCACATGAGTTCCAACAAAAACAACTTCACTAACTTCAAAGAAATAAGCAAAACACTTAGTTTGGCAAACAGCGACACAGCGAATATCGCTGGCACAGGCAACGTCAGGGTTGTTATTAACGAAGAAGGGAAAGAAGCACCGATAAAATTCGAACAAGTTATGTACGTGCCAGATCTGATAACAAATTTACTTTCAGTCTCGAAGACTACAGAAAAGAGATTTGAGGTAATATTTAAGCGAGTTAAAGCACTTATTATAGAGAAAGGTAAGCCAGTACTTACTGCCACACGCATTGGTGGGTTATATTATCTTAAAATTTCACAGCCGACAGCAAATATTTCTGAAGCGACTCCTATCAAACTTAACACCTGACATGTTCGTATGGGTCACCTCAATGAAACCGATTTAAAACGTGCCGCAGGTATGGTACATGGTATGAATTTTGACAGCAATGAAAAATTAGCGACGTGTGAGATTTGTGTTAGCCAAAAACAAACCCAAGAGAGCTTTCCTAAGCAAAGTGAGCAGCGTACCACAGAACTGCTTGAAATTGTGCACAGTGATGTCTGTGGGCCTATGAGGGTTTGCTCACACTGAGGTGCGAAATATTTTGTGACATTCACGGACGATTTTTCTCGTTACAGTGAAGTTTATTTTATAAAACGAAAGTCCGACGTACTGCCAATGTTTAAAATTTTCAAAAATTCTGCCGAAACATTCACAGGAAAGAAAATAAAGTTGCTCCAATCAGACAACGGCTTAGAATATATTAACCGTAACTTTCAAAAATATCTGGACGATTGTGGAATTAGGAGGCGGTTGAGTGCGCCTTATACACTACAGCAAAACGGCATCGCAGAACGAAAAAATAGAACGCTTTTGGAGATGTCTAGATGCATGTTGGCGCAGGCGAATCTACCAGGGATATTTTGGGCAGAAGCAGTTAACACAGCGAACTATATCAGGAATAGATGCCCAACTAAAGTTCTTAAAAGTGAGGTTCCGTTAAAACTCTGGTCGGGGAAAACCCCCACAGTTGTTCATTTCAGACCGCTTGGTGCTAAATGTTACGTGTTGATGAAAGGCAACCAAAGCGGTAAATTTGACCCACAATCTGAAGAGTGTATTTTAGTTGGATATTCAAATGAGGCTAAAGCTTGTCACCTCTGGTCTCCCAAAAAGCAAAAAATTCTGGTGAGCCGAGATGTCAAGTTCTTCGAAGAAATGTTTCACAAATAACAAGAAAAAAGATTTCGAAATAGAATTGGAGTTGAAAGCGGTTAGTAACGAAACTTGTTGCGAAGACATTGCTTAAAAATCAGTCAGTGAATGCGAAAGTGAAGATGCTTCTCCATCTTCGAAATCGAAATACGGCAGAGGTAGGTCAAGATTAATGAGAGTTGGCTTAAGGGACGACCTCGAAAGATATATCAAAAGGCGGTCAGTAACATAAACGAACAAGCAAATGACAGTGTGTCAGAATCGAGCTCTGATTTTGAAGATTGTGAATATGTTAATATGGCAACGTGTGAAGATACAGTGACACTGGAAGCATTTAGTAGCGACGAAGCAGCAGCATGGCAAGTAGCTGTTGAAAATGAGTACATCGCACAGATTTCGAATGAAACATGGGACAACGAGCGAAAGATTATTGGCAATCGATTTGTTTTTCGAACAAAAGAGGGTAACAAGAAGAAGGCACGTCTCGTAGCAAAAGGGTGCTCGCAACGTCCAGGGGAGGATTTCAACGTCACATATTCACCAGACATAAATCAGAACAATGGCAGTTTTGGCAGCGGAAATGAATCTTCAGATACACCAAATGGATGTCATCACTGCTTATTTGAATGGTTATCTAGATGAAAGCGTTTATATGCAAATACCAAAATATATGGAAGTGATCCTCAAAAAGGTCATCTCAGGTAAGATTCCGGACACAGCTGATCCAAAAGCTAGTAAAATTCGAGCTATAGCAGACAAATGGTTGACAGCTTTATCCGAAAACAAGAACCCCGTATGCAAATTGCGAAAATCGCTTTATGGCTTAAGACAATCTGGTTTTCAGTGGTACCAGAAATTCAGCACTAAATTACGTGAAATGGGATTTCATTCATTTAAATGTGATCCATGCCTTTTTATTATGCGTAAGAATTCGAATCTTGCGCTGATTACCGTTAACTCGGACGATTTATTAATAGCTACAAATTCAGTCGCTCTTAATTGAAATCAAACAGTCTCTTGCCGCAAGCTTTGAGATGAAGGACATAGGTCCAGTAAAAACTTGTTTGGGCATAGAATTTAACCAAGATCTCAAAAAACACGGTTTGTTCCAAATCAACGTGAATATGCAGAACAAATTTTAAAACGTTTTAATATGGAGGACTGCAAACCAGTCAAAACTCCTCTAGAATTCAACACTAAAATAGAAGAACCCGCTGTACGTGATGAAACTGAAATGAAAAAATATCCATATCAAAGTTTGATTGGTGCCTTATGTGCCTTGGCTGTTACAACGCGTCCTGACTTGGCTTTCAGCATTAATTTTTTGATCCAATTCAACTCGAACTACACGGGGCACGAACATAGCGGATAGGCGATCTTATTCCGGCTACGCCTTTATACTAGCTGAAGCTGCAATATCGTGGGAGGCACGCAAGCAGAGGACTGTTTCACTGTGAAGCACTGAATCCGAGTATATGGCTTTATGTGAAGCGTCAAGAGAGGCCTTATACCTGAGTAATCTTCTAAAGGAAATCGGATTAAAGGATAGCTCAATTATAATAGGTATATAATGACAGCCAAAGTGCACCAAAGTTAGTGCAGAGCAGCGCTTATCACTCGCGAACCAAGCATATAGATGTACGTCACCACTTCATACGAGAAAAACATCAAAACGGCGATATCATACTAAATTGTATGCCAACTGAAGATGTGCTCACATAAGGATTACCTGCCGAAAAGCACTACTGGTGCATTACAGATCTGGGTATGGTTTATGCGAATTGATTGCTGCCGCATCCGGAATTCTTCGAGGGGAGGTGTTGGAAAAATTCAACAGTGCAAAGCAATTTCGTCTGCGAGTTTTTTGCGCCATCTATAAATCATTTTTTGATTAATTCAACCTTTTATTCTGTCTCATATTTTTTCAACATACATTCAATATTCCGCACTTCCGTTTCTTGATAATATTTTTTCTCACTGAATAAAGCGTGCTCTGAGCAATAGAATATATAAAAAGATACGCAAAAAAAAGAGGTTGTCTGTAAAGTCGGTTTACTGACGATAGTTTAACGTGATAACGTCATAAGAAAATACCGATTGAATGGTTGCATTTTTCAAAAGAAAATTTTAATTTTATTTGTTTGATTGATATTTTGTATGGATATAGAGAATGAGGTAACATTAACATAACATAATATACTTGAACATAACATAACATAACATAACATAACATAACACAACACAACACAACACAACACAACACAGCACAACACAACACAACACAACACAACACAACACAACACAACACAACACAACACAACACAACACAACACAACACAACACAACACAACACAACACAACACAACACAACACAACACAACACAACACAACACAGCACAACACAACACAACACAACACAACACAACACAACACAACACAACACAACACAACACAACACAACACAACACAACACAACACAACACAACACAACACAACACAACATAACATAACATAACATAACATAACATAACATAACATAACATAACATAACATAACATAACATAACATAACATAACATAACATAACATAACATAACATAACATAACATAACATAACATAACATAACATAACATAACATAACATAACATAACATAACATAACATAACATAACATAACATAACATAACATAACATAACATAACATAACATAACATAACATAACATAACATAACATAACATAACATAACATAACATAACATAACATAACATAACATAACATAACATAACATAACATAACATAACATAACATAACATAACATAACATAACATAACATAACATAACATAACATAACATAACACAACATAACATAACATAACATAACATAACACAACACAACACAACACAACACAACACAACACAACACAACACAACACAACACAACACAACACAACACAACACAACACAACACAACACAACACAACACAACACAACACAACACAACACAACACAACACAACACAACACAACACAACACAACACAACACAACACAACACAACACAACACAGCACAACACAACACAACACAACACAACACAACACAACACAACACAACACAACACAACACAACACAACACAACACAACACAACACAACACAACACAACACAACACAACACAACACAACACAACACAACACAACATAACACAACATAACATAACATAACATAACATAACATAACATAACATAACATAACATAACATAACATAACATAACATAACATAACATAACATAACATAACATAACATAACATAACATAACATAACATAACATAACATAACATAACATAACATAACATAACATAACATAACATAACATAACATAACATAACATAACATAACATAACATAACATAACATAACATAACATAACATAACATAACATAACATAACATAACATAACATAACATAACATAACATAACATAACATAACATAACATAACATAACATAACATAACATAACATAACATAACATAACATAACATAACATAACATAACATAACATAACATAACATAACATAACATAACATAACATAACATAACATAACATAACATAACATAACATAACATAACATAACATAACATAACATAACATAACATAACATAACATAGCACAACATAACATAACATAACATAACATAACATAACATAACATAACATAACATAACATAACATAACATAACATAACATAACATAACATAACATAACATAACATAACATGACATAACATAACATAACATAACATAACATAACAAATTACCCCGTATTAAAGCACTTATCAACAGCTTTCATTTGATACCCATATTGTACATACACGTCCGAAGGTTACCCGGGTCCACGTTTTGACCTATATCTCGAGACCCTATCTACCAATAGGTATTCAAACTATACGGAAATCATCTTCAATACCTACTTAACAATGTGTGTAAGTTTGGTTTAATTCGGTTCAAAGACACGGCGGGTCCACGTTTTGGCATATATTTCGAGACCCTAGTCATCAATAGGTATGAAAATTACCCCGTATTAAAGCACTTATCAACAGCTTTCATTTGATACCCATATTGTACAAACACATTCTAGGGTCCACGTTTTGGTCTCTATCTCGAGACCCTAGTCACGGAGCAGATGGAAATACTCTGAACTAAAGCATTCACCAACAGCTTCCATTTGATACCCATATTGTACATACACATCCGAAGGTTACCCGGGTCCACGTCTTGACCTATATCTCGAGACCCTATCTACCAATAGGTATCCAAACTATACGGAAACCATCTTCAATACCTCCTTAACAATGTGTGTAAGTTTGGTTTAATTCGGTGCAAAGACACGGCGGGTCCACGTTTTGGCATATATTTCCAGACCCTAGTCATCAATAGGTATGAAAATTACCCCCTATTAAAGCACTTATCAACAGCTTTCATTTGATATCCATATTGTACAAACACATTCTAGGGTCCACGTTTTGGTCTCTATCTCGAGACCCTAGTCACGGAGCAGATGGAAATACTCTGAACTAAAGCATTCACCAACAGCTTCCATTTGATACCCATATTGTACATACATATCCGAAGGTTACCCGGGTCCACGTTTTGACCTATATCTCGAGATCCTATCTACCAATAGGTATTCAAACTATACGGAAATCATCTTCAATACCTACTTAACAATGTGTGTAAGTTTGGTTTAATTCGGTTCAAAGACACGGCGGGTCCACGTTTTGGCATATATTTCGAGACCCTAGTCATCAATAGGTATGAAAATTACCCCGTATTAAAACACTTATCAACAGCTTTCATTTGATATCCATATTGTACAAACACATTCTAGGGTCCACGTTTTGGTCTCTATCTCGAGACCCTAGTCACGGAACGGATGGAAATACTCTGAACTAAAGCTTTCACCAACAGCTTCCATTTGATACCCATATTGTACATACACATCCGAAGGTTACCCGGGTCCACGTTTTGACCTATATCTCGAGCCCTATTTCCAAAATAAAATATAATCCTTGTTACTCGTGATGTAGCTTTCGAATGGTGAAAGAATTTTTAAAATCGGTCCAGTAGTTTTTGAGCCTATTCATTACAACCAAACAAACAAAGTTTTCCTCTTTATAATATTAGTATAGATATGGTAAATATTACCATACATTTTTTCCTTCAGATATAATAAAAAAATAATAATAATAACATTAAAACAACAGGTATTATTAACAAACTTGGTTTTATTTGAAATTCTTCAAGTAAATCAAAATAATAATAATCAATAAGAAGGCATATGCCAATACAAATACGTGAATTTATATATGTACATATGCGCATATACATATATTACATACATATAAGGTTGTCAAAAAAGTCTTGCGGTATTTTTATTGAATTTTCAATAGTTCATAAAATTGGTTATAATAATGCGATTTAAGTCAAATATGCGCCGTTTTGTTCGATGACGAGTTCCCAACGAGATGCCAACTTCATAATGCCCCTCTTATAGAAGCTCGCTTCCCTATTGTCAAAAAACTCGGAGAGCCAATTTTCACAGGACTCTCTTGTGGACAACTTCCGACTACCAAGTTCGTTCGCCATGGACAGAAATAGGTGGTAATCACTTGGTGCGAGATCCGGACTATACGGTGGATGCAAAAGAACCTCTCATCCGAGCTCCCGGAGCTTCTGGCGCGTCACCAAAGATGTGTGTGGCCTGGCGTTGTCCTGATGGAAGACAATTCGGCCTCTGTTGATCAAAGATGGCCTCTTCTGCATGAGTGCTGCATTCAAGCGGTCCAGTTGTTGGCAGTACAGGTCCGAATTGAGCGTTTGGCCATAGGGGAGCAGCTCATAGTAGATGATTCCCTGCCAATCCCACCAAACACACAGAAGAACCTTCCTGGCCATCAATCCAGACTTGGCCACCGTCTGGGCAGCTTCACCGCTTTTCGACCACGACCGTTTGCGCTTCACGTTGTCGTAAGTGACCCACTTTTCATCGCCAGTCACCATCCGCTTCAAAAACGGGTCGATTTTGTTGCGATTCAGAAGCGATTCGCATGCATCCATACGGGCAAAAATTTTTTTTTGCGTCAAGTCGTGTGGCACCCATACATCGAGCTTTTTTTCGAATCCAAGCTTCTTCAAATGGTTTACAACGGTTTGATGACTCATGCCCAGCTCTTGGCCGATGCTACGGCTGCTACTATGCCGGTCTCTTTCGATCAATTCAGCGATTTTATCGCAATTTTCGACGACAGGCCTTCGGGACCGTGGCGCATCTTCGATCACCTCTGCACCAGAACGAAAACGTTCAAACCATCGTTGTGCGGTGGAAATGGAAATTGTATCGGGTCCATAAACTGCACAAATTTTATTGGCAGCATGAGATGCATTTTTGCCTTTATTGTAGTAGTACTGTAAAATATGCCGTATTTTCTCTTTATTTTGCTCCATGTCTGCGACGCTATAACTCACGAACGACTAAAAGCAAACAACAATTAATCAAACACGTGTTAGCACGTGAAAAGAGCTTTCCAAAAAGCTCTAGCGTGAACCGATGCGACGAATACAACTAGAACTACGCGCTTGCAAAGACAAGCTTGCGGAAATACCGCAAGACTTTTCTGACAACCTTATATATACGCTCACTTAAGTAGGGGAGAGCAAGATGTCGAACGTTGCCGTTCGTTTGCTTTGTCGTTCCTTCCGCTCTTTCGCTTGCAGTTCATTCAATGCAATGAGCAAGGTAACTACATATGAGCAAGGTAACACTAATATGAGCAAGGTAACACTAATATGAGCAAGGTAACTACATATGAACAGTAATGAGCAAGGTAACACTAATATGAGCAAGGTAACTACATATGAACAGTAATGAGCAAGGTAACGACACATTTTTTCGTGCGTGCAGCCTGTTAAATCGAATTATAAGACGTTATCACGTCAAAATATTTATGAATAAAATACTGAAACCGCGGAAAACAACTACACGCAAAACGAAGATTACATCAGAAAAACAACGCGGCAGTTTGATTTTCATTGGCACGAATATAAGTTTCTCTAATAACCTTTGAAAATATGTATGTGCAGGGGTTTTCAACAAAAACTTTTTTCTTCAATATTGGGAAAGCCTAATACTATGAAAATGGCGGATCTCTAGAAGTAACATTTCGCAAAATTTGTGAGTTGTGGTACGATTAGGCCGTTTGTTTTTTCGGAAATTCAGCTGGGAATGCGTTAACGACCAAAGGCTTAGACTATAGGGACATGTGAGCATTTGAATTTTGGCGTATGGTTGAGGATATGGATGTTACTGACATGAAGTTTCAACAGGATGGTGCAACATATCACACATTTATCGATATAATGAGTTTATTGTAAATAGGGTATTTATTGACTGCCTCGATCTTGAGATTGAACCCTACTGGATTCCTTGTGAAGGGCTATGTTAAAGATAGAGTTTACACCGAGCCAATCAAATCAGGCTGGAGGCTTAGAACTCAAAATCTGCAGCGTTATTACCGAAATAGTCCCGCCATTTTGCCAAAAATTACTCTTTCTAATAAAATATGAATGTGAATCACCTTTATATAAATTTTCTGTTTTATTTTGTTTTGAAAAAGTAAAACCATTTGTATATCGGGTTTTGCTTATCTGCAAGAACACTATCACTATCCATAACTATGGTTTGACAGCTGAGCTTGGCAAACTGTGCTGAATTTTCTGTGCCGTAAGGTTTGGTGATGACAACATCCGATGAAGCGACGCTTGGATTGTTTGAGAGAAAGATTCTGCGCAAGATTTTTGGACCTTCGCACGTTGGCAACGGTGAATATCGCAAGCGATGGAACGATGAGCTGAATGAGCTTTATGATGACATAGACATAGCGCAGCGAATAAAGATCCAGTGGCTACATTGGCTGGGTCATGTCATCCAAATGGATAAAAATGCTCTGGCTCTGAAAGTATTCGATGCGGTGCTAGCTGGTTGTAGCACAGGAAGAGGGAGGCCTCCTTTGCGTTGGAAAGATCAGGTGGAGAAGGACTTGGCTTCACTTCGCGTGTCCAACTGGCACCTGTTAGCACAAGAAAGAAACGACTGGCGCGCTTTGTTAAATTCGGCCAAGGTAGCGTAAGCGGTTATCGCACCAATTAAGAAGAAGAAGAACATTACTCACTATTGTTTGTGTATTATTTTGATAAAAATTTAAATTTTTATAAGTTTATTTCGTTAATGATTTGTGGGCACCATAAAGCTCAATAAGAGGTGTCATACCATAACGCCATATTTTCAACCATAGTATAATATTAACCGTAACGATATTTACAGGTATGTCATCAATTATCCATTGCCATAAGATGCTGATATTTACATATACACATTTGTGCCATTCGAAGTGCAGGAACTAGATATCAACAAGCATACCACAATGCAACACAACGCAACACTATAAACAATTAGAGGTAACATGCCACAATTCCGTAGTCATAAGCATTGATACCATTTTAATTTTGGTTTTCGCCATAACCATAACCAGCTGCATGGTATTGCGTTGTGATGCATTGTGGTAGACTTGTTATCTTTTCTTTAGTTTCTGCACTTCGAAATAGTTTCCCTACAAGAAACTCACATTCCACATAGTAAAACAGATTACGCTTCAAACAAATATCATAGTTATATATAAGTATATAGTATGGCGACCGCCGTAGCCGAATGGGAATTCACAGAGAAAACATTGGTTCGAATTTCGGTGAAACACCAAAATTAAGAAAAACATTTTTCTAATAGCGGTCGCCCCTCGGCAGGCAATGGCAAACCTCCGAGTGTATTTCTGCCATGGAAAAGCTCCTCATAAAAATATCTGCCCTTCGGAGTCGGCTTGAAACTGTAGGTCGCTCCATTTGTGGAACAACATCAAGACGCACGCCACAAATAGGAGAAGGAGCTCGGCCAAACACCCAAAAAGGGTGTACGCGCCAATTATATATATATATATATATCTTATATATAAAAATGAATGTTTGTCTGTATATCTTCAATGAACTCAAAAACTACTGGACCGATTATTATAAAAATAGGTATATTCCACGGAGAAGGTTTGTAGAATATGCTCATTGAGGCCACTCGCTACCAGGTGGCGCTGCAGAGTAGCAACTTCTGCCCCGTTCAACCGATTGCCATGAAAATCAGTATGACCATGTATTTTTACACAGAGGAAACGAATATGGCATATTCATAGACAAAACTATGATTGAAGACATAAGTTTGACAATCGCTAACAAGGCACTGGTGCAACTGGGAATGCCTGCTTCAAACCGACCTTCAAACAACCATTTCGATCGGTGGCGCACTCATTTTATTGTCTGGTGATTTTCGACAAACACTGCCCATTATAACACGTTCAACACCCGCTGATGAAGTTAATGCATGTCTTAAATCATCAGTTACATGACGTCATTTACAGATATTGACTTTGAAAACTAACATGCGTGTACAACTACAAGGGGATGCATCGGCTGGAAATTTTGAAAAACAATTATTGGATATTGGAAATGGGCGAATGGAAATTGATGAATCTACACAATGTATCACCCTGCCAGCAAACTTCTGTAAGATCACAGAAAGCAACGAGGAATTGGTGTAAAAAGTTTTCCCAAACATTGCACAAAACTACAAAAACCATCAGTGGCTCAATACGCGTGCTATATTAGCAGCCAAAAACATCAATATCAATACCATGAACTTCACAATTCAACATGGAATACCCAGTGAAACAACAACATATAAATCCATCGATACTGTGGAGAATCAAGACGAGGTTGTCAACTATCCAACTGAATTCTTCAATTCGCTTGATTTGCCAGGCATGCCGCAGCACGTTCTTACATTGAAAATTGGCGTACCCATCATTCTTCCTCGAAACAAACATTCACCACGACTTTGTAACGGAACCAGACTCTCAGTCAAGAAAATGATGAACAATGTCATCGAGGCAACAATTTTTATTGGAAATATCAAAGGTGAAGACGTACTGTTGCCACGTATCCCAATAGCACCGACAGATATGCCATTCGAATTCAAACGTTTACCATGGTTCTCCTACAAATTTTTCGACACATAGGAGCTTTTCCTATCCAGATATTTAACATTTTTTTATGAAACTTCCATACTGGTCTAATTGCCCTCCATCTTGAGTAAAATTAAGCCAACTTCTTGGACGGAGTACAAACGGAATAGGACTGATAAGAACCTCGTATAAAATATCTTACTTTTTCCTGTAAGCAATATCATATACCTTTTATACACTCGCCAGAAAGCCCAATATATTCTCCCAAGGATATTGTCGAAAAATTTGTTATTACTTGGTCCAACTATTCGAATTGTTCCAACTTTCAGCTGCATTTTAGATGTAGAGATCGAGCATAGCACTAAAACGTTATTACAACTCCTCCCACGAGGCTCTCATTTCATAATCTGACATAACCTTGGAAGAATTTAACTTAACGCTTTCTTCGTTGCCAGGTAAAAGCCCTGGTTCTGATATAATAACATACAATATCTTAAAAAACTTGCCCTTCGTCTTAAAATAGCGCTTTGTTAATTTGTACAGTTCGATACTGGAGCAAGGAATATTTCCACATGGGAAACTTCTGCAATTATCCTGATTCCCAGACCAAACACTCTCATTTCCAATTACAGGCCTATATCCATGGTACTTTGTAAGTCGAAAATTTTGGATAAGATCATTGCTCATCGTCTTGTATGGTTTGCTTAGAAAAATTACCTATCATGTCCACAACACTTTGCATTTCAGAAAAACTTAGACGGTGGGGATCCACTTCTAATCTGTGGACATTTTGCCTCAACAGCCTTGGCAACCATAAACTATGCTTCAGTACTTAGTATAGACTTTGAAACGGCGTATCATATAATTGGCACGTTGTCAAATACAATTAGAGCTTTGATATTATCTAAAATAGACTTCGGATTAGCTATTTACGAGTATTTCGCATGCATCCATCTAAAGCGCTGAGAAGCACTTTATCACGCATCATTAGAAGTATTGGGGCCTTAACTACTTCTCATATACATGCCATCTTAGAGGAATCCAGTTTAAGTATCTAAATAGTTGCTAGAAAGGGTATCAAATAACACGCTGATGTGTATCAATGGAATTTTGCATTGCGTTTCTTCATGTCAGCACAAAACAAATAAAACTGGTCAACAATCTACGATTTCAGACATTTTAAATTAAGTCAAAGAACTGAATATATCAGGTCAGTCCGTAAAATTACTAAACAAGATGTTTAAAGTATTTATTAATCAATAATATATTTTCCTTCATTATTTACAACGTTTAGGCAAATTTTTAATTCCCTGCTCAAAAAAATGTTTGTCCTTGGAGCCAAAATACGCTCCGATATCCCTTTTTATAGCTTCTTTTGAGGAGTAGTTCTTGTTACTCATACGACATTGAAGTCCACGGAAAAGCTGATAATCACAAGGTGTAATATCCGGAGAGTATGGTGGATGCGGCATTAGCTCCCATCAGACCTCGTTCAGCTTGCCTAATGCTTGCCTTGCGGTATGAGGTCTTGCGTTGTCGTAGTGAAACAAAACTTTGCGTCTATTACTAAAGACAGTCGATTTTTGTTAAGTGCCTCATTCAGGTTTGATAGGTGATGGGAATAATAATCAGCAGTTATCGTCTGGTTTGGTTCCAGAAGTTCATAATAAACAATACCGGTCATATCCCCCCAAATAGACAGGAGAGTATTCTTGGGGTGAAGGCCATCTCTAGGGGTCGGTTCTGATGTTTCATCTTTATCTATGAAGCTATGCTAAATAGGAGATATCAGCATTTATCAGCTGAAGAGGCTACCTCATCCAACCAAGGCCAAACAATGAAGATACGCGGCAGAAAACAAAAAATCGATAACTGCGACACTCAAAGACAACATTTATCGCGACAAATTCCAAACTTCCGATTTGCCTTCACTGTGGTTCTAAGGACCATTATTTAATAGCTTGCCCAAAATCCCATAAATTGTTTGCGCAAAGGATCTCCTTTGAGATCGAGCCGCAACCTTCGACGTCACAGGCCATGCATATTAGCAGCCTGCCTGACCGAGTCATGTTAATGCAAAGGCCAGCTCGGGTCTTTACGTGCAAGCGCGAGCTCTACTTGACTCCGGTTCTCAAGTCAACTTTATGACCGAACAGCTTATGCAGAAATTGCAAATCCGCAAAAAAAATTCGCTCTAAATATAGTTGGAACTGGCAATTCAAATAAAAAAGTCCAAGGCAAAATAAAAACCTATTTAAGCTCAAGGTTCGACAATTTTGAGTATACGGCGGACTTTTGGGTAATGTGTTCGATATCAGTCAATCACTCAGATCGGACTGTAAACGCAAATGGCTGGCAAATCCTACAAAATATTCATCTAGCAGTTTCCACAAATGTCAGAAAATATACATACTTATAGGAGCTGAACTATTCTTTGATCTGTTATCGGTGGGTCAAATCAGAACCAGCCCAAGGCAGCCAACGCTGCAAAAAACCATTCTAGGCTGGGTAATTTCAGCTCAGTGCTCAAATAAGTAGCACATTATATCAATTTGAAGAAAGCGTTGCTAGCATTGATGCCACAATTCGAAAATTCTGGGAATTGGAAGAAATACCTACACAAGTAAACTCCACACGACTGACTCCAGAGCAGGCTAAATGTGAAGAATTTTTTTCGGAACCCACACAGGTTTTACCAAGTGGAAGGCTTCAAGTTACACTGCCTTCAAAACGGACCGTAAATTTCTCGGTCATTCGTATCAAACCGCAACTCGGCGGTTTCAGGCGCTGGAGAGAAGGACGCTGAAAGATCCAGTACTTCGTAAAATGTACCTGGATTTCATGCAAGAGTATCTCGAATTGGGGCATATGAGTCCAACAAATAATCGACTCCCGAGTGGGCCGCACTATTTCATTCCGTACCAGTATGTGTTAAGACAGCAAAGCACAACTCCCAAGCTGCGCGTAGTTTTTGATGCTTCGAGATGCACATCAACGCAAGTTGCGTTGAATGAAACCTTGATGGTCGGACCGATCGTTCAAGAGGAGCTTTTCTCGACCCTCATTCGCTTCAGATTGCACAAATATGCTACGACTGCCGTCATCACGAAGATGTATCGCCAAATAGTGGTGCACGAAGACGACAGGAACTTCCAGCTCATAGTGTGCAGACAGGATTCAGCGGAGCATTTGCAAATTTTTCGACTAAACACCGTAACATACGGCACTGCGCCTGCACTGTTTTTCGCCACACGATGTCTGCAAATGCTAAGTGACTAAAATAAAGCCAAATATCATCTCGGTTCCAAAGTCATTGGGAATGACTTTTACGTCGACGACCTATTAACAGGATCCGACAGTATAGAAAGCCTCACCCAGATACAACAGGAAGTATTTACAATTTTAGAACCGGCAGGCCTGAAATTCGCAAAGTGGTTTTCCCATCATACAAGCTCATCCGTTAGTAAGAGTCTCCAAAGGTATTGCAGCTCAGCGAGACTGACTCCACAAAAACGGGAATGACTTTTACGTCGACGACCTATTAACAGGATCCGACAGTATAGAAAGCCTCACCCAGATACAACAGGAAGTATTTACAATTTTAGAACCGGCAGGCCTGAAATTCGCAAAGTGGTTTTCCCATCATACAAGCTCATCCGTTAGTAAGAGTCTCCAAAGGTATTGCAGCTCAGCGAGACTGACTCCACAAAAACGCTGGGAATCCACTGACAGCCGAAAGATGAAATTTTTCGCTTCATTCTGGAAGATAATTTTAGCGAGCTGCTAGCAACTAAACGTAATATTTTATAAGTTTGCGCTTTGGATTCAAAAGCTAGACTGGGATGAGTCGATTCCATTACGGCTTGAGACTAGCTGGCAAATCATTAAGGCCAATTTGTTGCAGCTTCCATCAATTAGCATTCCTCGGTATGTAACTACGGAGTCAAGTGCCAGCTGCAAAATTCATGGCTTTTCCGACGCTTCAATAAGAGCGTATGGCTGCTGCATATATAAACGTAGCCAATCCGCTAGTGGCACGAAATGCACGCTACTTACTTCAAAGTCTAGAGTAGCTCCGCTGAAGACTAAATCTCCTCCGCGTTTAGAGCTCTCGCCAGCCGATCTTCTTGCCAAATTATGGTCAAGAACTTCACCAATGTTGAGTCAAACAAAGTCAATAGAACAAACAAAGCAGAATCTGAAATAATAGTCACGGCAAAGCAAAAACAATTGAGTTGTCGAAATAATTCAACATTTTGAATTTAGCGATGAAATGAGTAAATTATCGAAAAATAGCGTACTTCCATCAAGCTTTCCGAAATTAACTCCATTTCTGCATGAACACTCGGAATCATCATTATCGTTTAAACTGATTCGAGTAGGTGGACGTTTATTAAACGCGGCAATCCCCTATGATGCTAAGTTCCCTTTGCTATTACGCAAAAATTTTCATTTTGTGAAGGCATGCATCCGGTTCTTACATTTTCGTAGTCACCATTCCGGTCCAAAGGCATTAATAGCGTTTCTGCGAGAAAAAATATGGCTGCTAAATTCTCCAGAAGCCTGTAGTCGAACTGTAAGAGAATGCATTCACTGTTTTCGTTATAAGCCAAAATTGCAAGGTCAGACCATGGGCAATCTACCCGCCGATCGATTACGCGCCCAACAGCCCTTCACAATATGTGGGATAGATTACTGCGGGCCCATTCACATAACTTTAAAAATTCACGGTCGCCCTCCCATGAAAATGTATATTGCCATTTTTGTGTGTTTCGCTTCAAAAGTTGTTCATCTAGAACTTGTAACTGATTTAAATGCTGATAAATTTATTTCCGCTCTCACAAGGTTCATTGGGCGCCGAGGGATGCCAGCCAAAATGTACTGCGACAACGCGACGAACTTTGCGGGAGCAGAGAGCAAGCTTAGGGAGCTCCGGGAAGCCTTTCTGGTACAGGAAGAGGAGATTCTCCAATACGCCACCGACGAAGGATTCATCTTCGCCTTCATACCTCCGAGGGCACCCCACTTCGACGGCCTGTGGGAAGCAGCAGTGGAGTCGGTCAAACATCTGCTGGTGCGCGCCATAGTCAACGCGCTGTTAACCGCCGAAGAAACCGCAATGCTTCTCGTCGAAATAGAAACGCTACTGAATCCCCGACCTCTCGCTCCACTCAGCAACAACCCCAACGACGGCGAGGCGCTAACGCCGGCGCATCTGCTAATCGGTTTCCCCTTGTGAGCTTTACCACCTGAGAAGGTACCCGACAACCTCGCCGCTGCTTAGAGAGATGGCAGCTTGTTTGCTCTCTCAAGCAACAATTTTGGCGCGCGTGGTCGAAGAGCTACCTTCTGGAGCTTCAGTAGCACTACAAATGGATGCACCCGCAGCCCAACATCCAGCCAGGCCCACTTTTTTCTTAGTTTTAGGCATAATATAAGGCAGGAACATTTCGCGCTTCCCCCATATAAAGTACACTGTGTGACAAAAAAAAAAATTAAATATACTTTTATGGAGACCTAGCACAACTTGTGGGTATAGAAAAACAAAATCTCATTTTATGAATAAAACCGTTTTTCAGTAGGTTGATGTGAAGAATCACTCCGCCAATTTCCATCCAATTTCGAATTTGTTTTTTTAATTCGAAAGAACAAAAACAAACCTTTTTGACAGTGTATTGAAAATTTTTCTGAAATGACAACTGACGAGACTGTCGACGGAAGAATTTGGAATTTTCTTATTTTTTCTCTATTTTTTCAACTTTGACATAATTTTTACGATATTATCCGATATTGAGAATTTTTTTTAGTACGCTACTGTTATAGTAAATTTTATTTTGCGTCGAATGAGCTACATTTTACTGTAACTGAATTAAATTTAATAGAATTGTGTGAGTTTTAAGATTTTTTTTTTTTAGTAATTTGGTATGTAGGTACAACTTACGCTAAAAGGGAATAAGGACGTGTTTTGATGCGTTATTATAGATACGTAATATTTATTGGAGTACATGGGAGTACACTGTACCAGAGAATGTTAATGCAATGAGAAGGAGTAAATGTTAAATGAGCTTTTTTCGAGTACTAATTTGTAGATTCATACTAAGGTAATTTCAAATTCAACTTTTCTCACTAGTGGGGAATTGCAGATATTTACCACGCGAGTGACGCGAGTGGAGGGTTTCTATATTTACTTACCACGCTAGGAAAGGAATTCAGATTTTTTCTGCGTTTACCAAACTACTGAGGAATTTCATAAGATTTTTCGGCACACTACTATGGAAATCGACTTATTTCATGCCCACAGCGAAGCGAATAAATTTGCGATTAAGGAGGCCGCGCGGCAGTTAATTTGTGGTGCAGAAGCTAAAGTCGGCGGAATTATTCGTTTTGTTTTTTGGCACGTATTTAATTCAGGTTCAAGTCCTGAAGTCATATTTTTTTACTACCAGGAAAGTTTGGTAAAATTTTTGAGTTTATTTTAATTAAAATTTCTTTAAAATACTGTTTTTTTTGTATTTCATAAATGGAAATTTCTTTTCGGTATAAAATAGTTCATACTGGATATGACCTGATTTTTATATAAATCAATCAAAACAGAAAATATGTACGTACATATGTCTTTAATCTCTTTCATCAAATCCAAATTATATTGATGAGAAAATATCATTCTAATATCCGTCCAGAAAGCCAAACGCGCATACACACACACATATGCATATAATTACGCATACAAACTTTCAACAAACGCAGAATATGTGCAAGTTAACGCCTCCTATACCACACACCACTAACCCAGGATGTAAACAGTTAAGCATAGATTAATAGCGCAAGCCACTTCCCAAAAAAATAAACAATAAATATAAGCACTTACCATTAGCGAAAGTGTCAAACATGTCATTGACACTTTGCTAATGAAAGAAGTGGACATCACATATCACGTATGGTCCGCTTTCAATAGAATTAAGAAAACAATAAAAATAAGCGCTTACCTTAGCGAAAATGTCAAACATGTCACATATCACGTATGGTCCGCTTTCAATAGAATTAAGACATACTAACCTAAGATTTAAGCTTCAGATTCTGTATAAATATTAAGATTAATAAAGTTTCGGATCAGTTTGTATCCGGGGTGCAACGAAGACTCACAATGTGTTTTTAAAAAGCTTTTGCTAGTTAAGCAAAAGATAATTGGCGATCCTGCCAGGAGCGATTTAAGTTCTGGTGGACCAAATAAAAGTTGTGTGCTATAATAGCCTGTAAAAAGGCAGTGCACAATTTAAACAAATAAGTATCCCTAAATCGGAAAAGGGAGAAAAAAAAAAAAAAAATTTTTTAGACTAAAAAAAGGAGAAAACTAAAAAGTATCCTAAGTCTAAAAAATAATAAAACAAAAAGAAAAAATTTAAAAAAGGAGAAAACCAAAAAGTATCCTACATAATAAAACAAAAAGAAAAAATTTAAAAAAGGAGAAAACCAAAAAGTATCCTAATAAAACAAAAAGAAAAAATTAAAAAAAAAAAAGGAGAAAACCAAAAAGTATCCTAATAAAACAAAAAGAAAAAAAGGAGAAAATCAAAAAGTATCCTAGTAAACCAAAATATCAAGCAAGTCTACAAAATATAATAATTCTACAAGGAAACAAGCAAAGGAGGAAAAACGCACTCAATAGAGGAAAAATCACTGTATGCAAACATCTTTAGCAAGCAAACACCAAGTTGGACCTGAAGGAATCTTCCAGTAATGAGTAAGAAACTAAATAATTTTTAAGCATTAAAAGTTGTAAATTATAAATATAGCATATGTGCAATAGACCTAGTAGCTTTGGTTACGAGAAATTACACTATTGTGAAAAGTGTAAAGAAAACCACAAAAATTGTGTAAAAAATAAGGAAGTGATTAAAAATTTTTCAAATTTTACCAAAAATAAAGCTGGAAGAGTTGAGAAGTAGATTTGCAGATATGTCTATAGTGAATAATAACAATAGCACGTCCAATATGGATGTTGTGTCGCGACTTATAGCTGCTAGCACCGCCTCGCTGCGTAGCGAGGTAGAACAAGTTAGACGTCAGTTGCAGGCTTTAAGTAATTCCGACAATGTTGCTGAATATACTACAGAATCAATAGATTCAACAATCAATTGTGAGGAAAGTTTAGACGTCATAAAATCTCTTCCTGAATTTCGAGGAAAAATCAACAATTATGTTAGCTGGCGCGAGGCTGCTAACAATTCAATGTCATTGTATACTAGGGGAAGCAAAAAATATTTTGCTGCCTTGACTATCTTGCGTAACAAAATTACGCAGGACGCTAACAATATTTTAACGAACCACGGTACGGTTCTTAATTTCGATGCAATTCTGAGTAGGCTAGATTTTGCCTTCGCTGATAAGAGGCCGTGTCACATAATAGAACAGGAAATGAGTGTGCTTAGGCAAGGACCTGGTACCCTAATAGAGTTCTACAACGAGGTCAATAAAAAACTGACGTTATTAATTAACAAAACGATAATGACGCACGGAACGAATTCCGCAATTACAAAGGAGCTTAATACCAAAAACAGGGAAACAGCTCTTCGAACTTTCAGTACAGGTCTTAACCCTCCGCTGGACCAGATCCTCTTCACGTTGGCACCACGTGACTTACCAAATGCTCTTGCCAAGGCGCAGGAGCTCGATGCCAATCAAATGCGAGCACAATTCGCATTGCATTTTTCAAGGAGTAATAATAATAGTAATAATAATATTACAATAAACAGAAACGCTCATCAGGGCGTTCGTAGGGGTGCGAATTTTCTGAACAATTTAAGGTATCCACCAAGGAATACCCCAGCAAATGAGGTCAAGCAAAATCGTCCAGAGCCAATGGACGTTGATCCATCATTACAGATCACAAATATTCCCAAACCGGTACAAACGTACCAGCAACAGGTGAGAGGCAATAGAAATAATTGCCAGACCAATTATAATTATCAGGCAAATGCTGTGCCAAAGAGGTCGAATAATAGTGCGCAAATAAGTACGCAACCTCAACAGAAGGTGCAAAGAATTAATAACATGGGAGAAAATCATTTTTTAGAGTAAGGTCTGATTTGCCCTACATTGTCAAGACGGATAGGAAGACGGGGCAAATCTTCAAAATCTTAATTGATACGGGAGCAACAAGCTCATATATACGGGCCGGGCTCTATGTAAACAAAAATGTTTTAGAAAATAAGAAGAGGGTAAGAACCATTCATGGTTCGACCATCATAAACTTTTTCCATAATATCAATTTATTTGATGCTCAGGAGCAACTTTACGAGATTGAAAATTTAGAAAGTGATCTCTTAATTGGAATCAATTTCTTGAGTAAAATCGAAGCCAAGATTGATATTCCAAATCGGGTGTTGATCTATGGTAATAACAAAACAGAAAAAATTCATTTTCTTGATGATTTTGATATACCAAACCCCTCGGGGCAAGAAGGTCCTGAAACGTCTGTCGAAAATATTATCAATAAACCAAAAGGGAAAAATAATGAAAGAAATACCAAAAACGGTGTGAAGAAAATTAATCAGAAACTAGTAGGGAAAAAAGGTCAAAAGGGGCCTGACAAAAATTATACTAGAAACAAAAAAGATAATAAAAATTTGCAAAAAAATATATCGGAAAACCTAACTCCTAAAACTTTTGCTGAGGTAGATACCGCGAAAATAAAAAAATTTAAAAATCAAGATAAGAATGAAGATTCCCAAATTGGAAATTCATTGAATAATTTAAGGTCGGAGTCCTCAAAGATACCCTTTGAAGTAGATAGGAAAGGGGAGTCGATCGAAGGGTTGCAAAATAAGGTGATTGAGGAAATTTCAATAACACATAGTGATGTTAATTTAGATTTACCTTTTCGTACCGACGTAAAGGCGGAAATACGAACTTTTGAAGAAAGGCCAATTTGGTCAAAACAATACCCTTACCCAATGTCAGTGAATGATTTTGTTAATAATGAGGTTCAAAGCCTGTTGCAAAAGAATATAATTAGGGAAAGTAAAAGTCCATACAATTCTCCAGTATGGGTGGTTCCAAAGAAAGGAGTAAATGATGACGGAAGTCCTAAATTGAGATTGGTCATCGATTTCAAAAAAATTAATGAAAAAACCACATCTGATAGGTACCAAATGCCTAATCCAGAGGTTATACTTTCAAATTTGGGAAAGTCTAATTATTTTTCTACAATAGATTTGGAGTCTGGATTTTACCAGATATTAATGAAAGAAGGTGATATAGAGAAAACGGCATTTTCGGTAAATAACGGGAAGTACGAATTCCTACGAATGCCGTTCGGATTGAAAAATGCACCAAGTATTTTTCAACGGGCTATGGATAATGTATTAAGAGAATATATTGGAAAGTTTTGTCACGTTTATGTCGACGATGTTATAATTTTTTCAAAAAATTTGGAAGACCATAAAAAACATTTGAGTTTGGTAATTAATATATTAAGGGAGGCAAATATGAAAATATCCTCTGAAAAATCTAAGTTCTACCAAAGAGAGGTGGAATTTTTGGGATATATAGTGGCAAAGAATATAATCGAAACGGACCCAAGAAAGGTTGAAGCCATACAGAATTATCCTATACCAAAGACATTGCGTCAATTGCGGGGATTTTTGGGGCTGACAGGCTATTATAGAAAATTTATACACAATTACGCGGTTGTGGCAAAGCCATTAACTAAGCATTTGCAGGGGGAAAACGGAAAAATTTCCCAGTATTTGTCAAAGAAAAAGATAGTTAGTCTAGATCAAGACGGAGTGGCTGCTTGTGACAAATTGAAGAATTTACTGGCTCAACAGGTTGAATTGACACAACCTGATTATAACAAAAAATTTGTTTTAACAACCGATGCATCAAATGTAGCTTTGGGTGCAGTATTGTCACAAGAGGGGAAACCTATTGTCTTTATATCAAAAACATTAAATTCTACGGAGTTTAATTATGCTACAAAGGAGAAAGAGTTGTTCGCAATAGTCTGGGCTTTGAAAGCATTGCGTAATTACCTTTACGGTGTTAGTGATCTGGAAATACACACTGATCATCAACCTTTGTCATTTGCGATTTCGGAAAGAAATCCGAATATTAAGATTAAGAGATGGAGATCATTTATTGAAGAATTTTCTCCAAAAATTATTTACAAGCCAGGTGCAACCAATGTCGTTGCTGATGCATTGTCGAGACAAATGCTTAATAATTTGACAAATTCCAAAGAACATAGTGAGTCCAGTGATTCGTTAGCGGACACACAACATTCTGCTGAAAGCAGTAATGAATATCAGATTCATGAAACAAAAAAGCCATTAAATCATTTTAAGCAACAAATTTTGATAGATAACGGGGCGAAAATAACCGTGTTAGAGACAATTTCTCATTTTAATAATAAACGATTTTTGATCGAATACGACATACCGGAAAATATTGTTGGAGTTTTAAAAGAATATATTAACCCAAAGTTGGTTACGGGAATATATTGCTCACCTGAGGTGCTTTACGAAATAAAGAACGTATTGAGGGAGGCATTTCCAACTGTAAAATTTTTTCATACGAAATTGTTCCCAAACGATATTACTAATAGAGAGGATCAGGGAGCGATTATTGAACAAACTCACAATAGGGCACATAGAAATTATAGGGAAAATTTGGCCCAAATTAGGCAACAATATTATTGGCCATTGATGATAAAACAGTTCCAGCAATATGTAAAAAATTGTAACATATGCAACAGTAATAAATATGAAAGGCACCCAAAACTTATTCCGATAGGAGAGGCACCTATTCCGGAAAGAGAGGGAGAACAACTCCATATTGATATTTTTTTCGCGCAAAAATTAAAATTTTTAACTTGTATAGATTCTTATTCTAAATATTTAATTGTAAAATATATTGGGGATAAGCTTAATTTGGAGGAAAAAATTTTGGAACTTCTGCAAACATTTCCAGATGTTAAAAGTATAGTTATGGATAATGAACCAGGTTTAAGTACGATACAATTCAGGTCTTTAATGGAAAGACTCAACATACAAATCTATTATTGCACACCACGTCATAGCACGAGTAATGGTCAAATAGAAAGGGTTCATTCCACACTTATAGAAATATCTCGATGTTTAAAAGAGGAACACAGTTTAGTTAGTGATTTCGAATCAATTATGAGGGCGGTGCAGCAGTATAATAAAACTATACATTCAGTAACAGGTAAACAACCTTGTAATATTTTGTTTAATAAAGAGAAGCATGAGAATATAAGGGATATATTAAAAAATAATCAGGAAAAAATGTTAGAATACCACAACAAGAAAAGGCTTCAAAAAAATTACCATAGGGGTGAAATTATATATGAAAAAGTATATGGGGAACGAAATAAATTAAGACCCAAATATAAAAAGCAAATAGTAGTAGAAGGTTTAGGAAATAAAGTTAAAATACAAAACAGAAACAGAATAATTCACAAAGATAACATTAAAGTTTAATCAGAAATAAAAGAAATAATAAGCAATGAGCAAGTAAATGTAACAATATCAGATCTTATAGATGTTTGTAAATTGTATAAAGCAATAGCTGTAGCGCAAAATGATGGAAAATTGTTGATTGAAAATGAAATAATAAAATGTGGAGATAACTTTTATTCAGTCAAATTTTGTAAAAAGGAATTAAATAATGCTTTTTGTATGATAAAAGGAAATAACACATGTTTGTCCGATATGTTAAATAATAAACATGCCAACTGCACAAAAATAAATGAAGCAAATGAATCAATAAATATTGTAAAAGATGGTGCTATAATAGCATCAGGAAAGCATAAAATTAATAATCACACTATAGAAGGAGTTTATTTGATAACTTTTCAAGATGATGTTATAATTGACAACAGAAAATATGAAAATCCTACAGGAAAAATTTTAGGATATTTAAGGGAAGGAAAATTAAAATCTTTTTTTGTAAATAAATACATTGAAACAAAAAATATTGATTTAAAATTAAACAATGTTAATATACTCACACCATTAAAGCAAGAAATAAAACGAAATCCTGTTTGGTGGACATTTACCACTTTAATTGTAATAATATTATCTGCATATTTTGTCTTTAAATTTATCATATATATTAATCTAAAAATTAAATTAAAAAATGCAAAAGAAAAAGAAGAATTATTATTGCAATTATCAAACAGAATTAATCACTTAACAGCTTTATATTCGAAGACGGGACGCTTCGATTTAGAAGAGGGGGAGTTAACGCCTCCTATACCACACACCACTAACCCAGGATGTAAACAGTTAAGCATAGATTAATAGCGCAAGCCACTTCCCAAAAAAATAAACAATAAATATAAGCACTTACCATTAGCGAAAGTGTCAAACATGTCATTGACACTTTGCTAATGAAAGAAGTGGACATCACATATCACGTATGGTCCGCTTTCAATAGAATTAAGAAAACAATAAAAATAAGCGCTTACCTTAGCGAAAATGTCAAACATGTCACATATCACGTATGGTCCGCTTTCAATAGAATCAAGACATACTAACCTAAGATTTAAGCTTCAGATTCTGTATAAATATTAAGATTAATAAAGTTTCGGATCAGTTTGTATCCGGGGTGCAACGAAGACTCACAATGTGTTTTTAAAAAGCTTTTGCTAGTTAAGCAAAAGATAATTTGCATATAAAACTGCGAATCGAATAAATGAGTGATTTAGAAAAGTTTATTAATAATTATAGATTAGCGCAATCGTGAAAGACGTGTTGTGTATGCGGTTCATAGTCTCATGTTTGACTCAGGTTCAAGTCCTGTTCACACTTTTCTTTGTTCGATATTTTTATTTAATTTTTTGTATTTGGTTTAATAAGAATTGATTTAAAATAGTGTATTCAGGTTTTTCTAATACCTTTTATTTAAAAATTTATTTTCTATATAACATTATTCATACTCTTTTTTAATTTATATGTAAAACAGCCCTAAAGGCAATTGTTAAGGGTTTAAGGTTTATTTTCGCATCACCCACATTTTGGGCTCACCCTAACTTTATTTTCGCATCACCCACAATTTGGGCTCACCCTATTCCTTTCACTTCTCTATCGCTCACATTTCATTTCATCATTCACTTCGCTCTTCGCTGCTTTACATATTGTTGTTATCGCTCACATTTCATTTCATCGCTCACTTCGCTCTTCGCTGCTTTACACATTGTTGTTATCACTTACTCATCATTTCATCGTTCACTTCGCTCTTCGCTGCTTTACACATTGTTGTTATCAATAACTGATCATTATTTTGTGCAGAATTTAGTACATCTGCATTGCCAACAACATACATGCACATCGATACATATGTATGCCGAAAAAATACATAAATCCCACGTCGCATCGTCTTCGCATGATCTTCTCTTCACCTAGCATCGATAAAGGGATAGCGGTGCCCAAAACCATTATAAAAGGACCAGCCTACGCACCTTTTGATACAGTTTCAGACAGTTTCGTTTTCGTTTGCCATCACAGCTCCCCCAGTACCGGTAATTAACCAATTAAGCATAAGTTACTTCATCGCCCTTTTTTGCTTCGGTTCGAAAATAATTTACATTTATAAAATAAAGAATTGTTTTTTCGATCTAATTTCGTGTTTCAATTTGCGGATAAAATTTAAGTCAACTGGGTTGGCCAGTCATCATCCATAAATTGGTCCTTCGAGCCGGATTGAAGAGCTGGCCATCGCCATCGTTGTCAACCAATTGACTTAAGTTTTAATCATCACATACAAGTATTGGAAATGGAGCCTCACAATATACCTGCGGATACGTCACCACCATCAACAATCCCCTTTAGAGAAAGCGATTCAGTGCATCATGAGGCGGGAACACCACGAACTTCCCAATCCGTGTGGTCTCAGGGTAATGATGCGTCTGCTCATTTGAAAACGCAAAATGAGTACCGCATCAAGGTCAAACAGCGTCAACAAATTCTGGATAGAATCAACATCGAACGCATACTTCCGCATCTTAGCAGTATTTCCGTGCACGAGCTCGAGGCAAAATTGTCGGTACTGGAACGTCAGTACGAATCATTTCACCATCTACAATCAGAATTGGAGCTAATGAACGATGAAGAACTCAATCAACCACATCGGGATACATTCGATGAATCCTTTTGTGCAGCGAAGGCAATCATAGTGCAGCGCATAAATGTGCTTAACCCCGCACGCCGAGAAACTATATTCAACAGCACAGCGATTGCATCTCCGTCACATCGAGTCAACCTTCCGAAACTTCAACTCACGAAATTCAAAGGTCATCATCGAAATTGGATGGATTTTTACAACATGTTTTTAGCGCTCGTTCACAACAACAGCCAATTAGCAAACATCGAGAAGTTTCAGTACCTCCGATCATGTCTCGTCGACTCAGCAGCTAGCCTCATACAATCGTTTGAGGTGACCGATGAAAATTATATCAAGGCGTTGGATCTGTTACGGTCTAGATATGGAAACAAGCGGCTAATTTTCCAAGCTCATATCCAACATATTTTCGAAGCACAGGGAGAAACAAGGCTGAATGCATCATCGATGAGGGCGTTCATAGACGTCGTCAATACCAACTTACGAGCGGTGCAATCACTAGCTTCAAATCAGCAAGTATCAGATGGCATACTCTTGCATCTGGTATCCTCAAAGCTCAATACAGACACGAAGGCCAAGTGGGAGAAAGAGGTTACCCACTTGTTTGATCAGCGATCAACTGCCATGAGTTTTCAACTGCCCACTCGGGAGGACTTAGCAAAATTCTTAGAACGTCGTTGTCAAATTGCAGATATTTTGGAAGCCGGGTAGCCTAAAACACTCGTACCAAGAACTCAGCTAACAACACATAGGCACAACAAACGTGACGAAAAATGGGCCATGGTGAGTACCAAACAAGCAAAGTGTGAATTTTGCAATGCGGTTCCCCATCATAATGCCTTCAAATGCGACACGTTCCGTGACATGGATCCACTTGCAAGATATAACTGTGCGAAAGGACTAAACTTGTGCTTGAATTGCCTTGGATCAGGTCATAAATCGAATGATTGTCCTTCAGTCCATCGCTGTAAACACTGCAATGTAAAACATCATACACTATTACATCGAAATGATTCCCCCATTACCAACATATCACCAAGAGCAGGTTTGCTCTCATCATCTGCTCTTAAGGTGAGTCTCGATCAATCAGAAGTTATTCTTGGAACAGCAATTATTCATGTTTTTAATTCTCGGGGAGTGAGCATCCGAGCTCGCGCTCTGCTAGATTCCGGATCTCAACTGCATTTCATCACGGAGAAATTGGCACAACATTTAAGAGTAACTCGAAAGGGCGTAGATATCGACGTCAGTGGAATAGGTCAAAGGAGAGCAAAGGCACAACATTTATGTTGCATAACGACTAAATCTCTAACCGAAGAGTATAGTGCTACCATTGATGCACTAATCATACCATCCATTACGTCATGTCAACCTAGTCGTCGCATCGATCAGTCAACCATTTCGATTCCAGATACCATTTCCATCGCTGATCCGACATTCAACATACCAGGACAAATTGACATACTCATTGGAGCAGGATTATTTTTTGAGATACTTAGTAAGGGCCAAATACGTCTCAATGGTCCAGTAATACAAAATACCAAATTTGGTTGGGTGGTTGCAGGAGCAATTCCTGCGTACGTAACATCAGCAGCTGATCCATCACCTCCATACAAAGCATTCACTTTCTTCACATCAGAATCCATTTTAGATAAGCTCCTGGAAAGGTTTTGGGCAATCGAAGACATTCCAGCATCGTCATCGTCGACTCTATCATCGGATGAGCTCGAATGTGAATCCTATTTCAGCTCTACTACTCACAGGTGTCCCTTTACCAATAAGTTCATTGTTCGCCTTCCATTTCGTGAAGAACCGCATCACCTGGGTGCTTCAGAAGAAACCGCAGGCAAAAGAATGTTTTCGTTAGAATCCAAACTGAATCAAAACTCAAATCTTCGCAAAGATTACAATGAATTCATGGAAGAATATATCAATATGAAGCATATGATTCCAGTTAATTTAGAATATTCACCAAGAAATCGCCTAAACTATATTCCCCACCACGGGGTCACAAAACTTGATAGCTCGACTACTAAGCTGCGGGTAGTCTTTGACGCCTCCTGCAAAACCTCAAATGGATATTGCCTAAACGACATGTTGAGAGTTGGTCCCCAGCTACAAGATACGATATTCACAATTTTGACCCGATTCAGAAGACACAAATATGTCATCATGGCTGACATTGCGAAAATGTATAGGCAAATCTGGGTCGACGAACGAGATACCCAATGGCAATGCATTTTCTGGCGCCCTACCTCTCAACAACCACTTACCACATATCAGCTACAAACAGTTACTTATGGTACTAGTTGCGCACCGTACCTTGCGGTAAAATGTCTACAACAGCTGGCAATTGACGAAGCGAAAACTTACCCAATCGGATCAAAGGTAACACTAAGCGATTTCTATGTAGACAATTTAATAAGTGGCGCAGCTAGTATCGGTGAGGTCATCGAAATCAAAAATCAAACCATAAACTTACTGGATTGCGCGGGATTTCCTTTACGAAAATTTGCATTGAACGCATCCGAAATTGTTGCCGATATTTTACCAGAAGACAAAGAAGAGACAATTCGTCTCCATGACACTGAGTTTGTAAAAACGTTAGGGTTAAAATGGTCACCAGTTGAGGATTGCTTTCTATTTCATTTGGTAGCGGATAATAGCGTTAAAACTACAAAGCGTTCAATTCTATCAAAATTGGCAAGTTTTTTTGATCCGATAGGTCCCCTCAATCCTCTGATTGTAACATGCAAAATTTTGATGCAACAACTGTGGAAGCTGAAGTCGCCATGGGATGATGAGGTCCCACCCGGGATCAAGGTTCATTGGGAACTATTCAATAAACAACTACCGCTTTTACAAACATTAAAAATACCCAGGTATGCTAATATTGATATCGATACTAAACTTCACGCATTTGCAGATGCAAGCACTAAGGCATATGGAGCATGTGTGTATGCAGCATGGAGTGATGCATATGGTGAGCATTCGTCACTACTCTGTGCTAAATCTCGAGTGGCACCAACGAAAGGGATTACATTACCTAGGCTAGAACTTTGTGCAGCCCTAATGGCCGCAGAACTGATGTCAGCAGTTAACAACATACTCAATCTTCCTGGCGCAAATGTATACTGCTGGTCAGATAGCACAATTGCGCTTGCTTGGATAGCAGGTGAACCGTCGAGATGGAACGTTTTCGTGGCCAACAGGGTAGCAAAAATACAGCAATTAACGAAAACCTTTTCCTGGAATCACGTACCAACAGACCAGAATCCCGCTGATATTGTATCACGTGGAGCATGTGCCAGCGAACTTTTACGAAATACACTTTGGTGGCACGGACCAGAATTTATCCAACGGAGCTGTGATTATTGGCCTTCAGCAGTGCATGTATCACAAAACGAATTACCAGAACAGCGGCTTCAAAGAACTGCATTAATTGCTATTCCAACTTCTGACTTCATTAGTAAACACAAGTATGTAAGTCGATTTATTCGTGGATGTCGAAAGCAGTCATCAGTTAATGATTGCATCAACATATCGGCACCTGAAATGGATGAAGCATTAGAATTGATATGCAGACACATTCAATATATTTCATTTTCAGAAGACATCCACGCCATTGAGATTGGAGAACAACATCGCAACTCAAAGCTAATTTCATTGTCGCCATTCTTGCATAAGAACTTACTCAGAGTTGGAGGACGACTTAAAAATTCATTATTGCCTTTTAACAGTAAACACCCAATTCTACTTCCATCATCACACGCATTTGTAAATACATTAATTCGACATTTTCATCAACATCACTTGCACGCCGGAGTCCAAACGCTTCAAAACATTTTGAGAGACAAGTTCTGGATAACAAACGCACGCCATGTTATAAGAAGGGTAATTCACGATTGTGTATCCTGCTACCGCAGTAACCCAATTATTGCTGAGCAATTTATGGGGCATCTTCCAGCAGATCGAGTCCAGCAAACTTACCCGTTCGAAGTGACAGGAGTGGATTATTGTGGACCTGTCCTTATAACTCAACGAATTCGCGGCCGTTCACCAATTAAGTCTTATATTGCAGTATTTATTTGTTTTGTAACTAAGGCAGTACACTTAGAAGTTGTACCCAACTTGTCCACACAAGCATTTATGTATAATTTAAGTATAATTTGCTGATTATTTTGGAGTAGTTGACTCCAACCGGGGGAGGATGTTAAGGGTTTAAGGTTTATTTTCGCATCACCCACATTTTGGGCTCACCCTAACTTTATTTTCGCATCACCCACAATTTGGGCTCACCCTATTCCTTTCACTTCTCTATCGCTCACATTTCATTTCATCATTCACTTCGCTCTTCGCTGCTTTACATATTGTTGTTATCGCTCACATTTCATTTCATCGCTCACTTCGCTCTTCGCTGCTTTACACATTGTTGTTATCACTTACTCATCATTTCATCGTTCACTTCGCTCTTCGCTGCTTTACACATTGTTGTTATCAATAACTGATCATTATTTTGTGCAGAATTTAGTACATCTGCATTGCCAACAACATACATGCACATCGATACATATGTATGCCGAAAAAATACATAAATCCCACGTCGCATCGTCTTCGCATGATCTTCCCTTCACCTAGCATCGATAAAGGGATAGCGGTGCCCAAAACCATTATAAAAGGACCAGCCTACGCACCTTTTGATACAGTTTCAGACAGTTTCGTTTTCGTTTGCCATCACAGCTCCCCCGGTATCGGTAATTAACCAATTAAGCATAAGTTACTTCATCGCCCTTTTTTGCTTCGGTTCGAAAATAATTTACATTTATAAAATAAAGAATTGTTTTCTCGATCTAATTTCGTGTTTCAATTTGCGGATAAAATTTAAGTCAACTGGGTTGGCCAGTCATCATCCATAAATCATATGAATATGCATTCCTACATTTAATCTCTTCAGTCAAATCTGAACTACTTACATACACATATTGATGAGAAATTATTCTAATATCCATGGATGCATCCAGAAAGCCAAACGCGCATACACGCATACATATGTATATAAATATATACAAACCTTCAACGAACGCAAAATGTATGCATACAAAAAACAATAACTGCGACCGTCTTCTTGTCCGTCAGTGAAAAGATGGGATATGTATACCCTATGAGCAAAAAGAACCGGGAAGGTGATGTTGACTGTTTTCTTCGATTGCCAAGGCGTAGTGCACCGTGAGTACCTTCCATCGGGCCAGACATTCAATAAAGAATATTATTCATCCGTTTTGAAGCCTTTGAGAGATGCTGTATGTTGCAAACGGCCGGAAATGTGAGCAAACAATTCTTGGAACCGTTGGAGCAACGGTTGCAGCAACGTGTTGCCTTTGTTTAAGAAACACGTTGCGACCGTTGCTTCAATCTCAGTATTGTGTATAACTGTGGTGCAGGAAAGGTACAAGCGGAAGATACGTAAAATTAAATTTTTTAAATGATCGACGAAATGCGTAAAATTACTTCTCTTATTAGAATTGACGAACTTTTGTACGAAAATGAGGAAGAAGAGATGCAACAAAAGAAGAGAAAAAAAATTTGGTCCAAAAATTGGCTTTAAAAAAAAATCGAATTTTCGAACGAGAGGCTGCTGAAAGAACTGAAGGAAAATGAACCAGCGGACTATAAAAATTACATGAGGATGGACGAAGCCCTGTTTAGAAAATTGTTGGACTTCGTAAAGCCCAAAATAAGTAAGTAAGAAAATGAGGAGCTTTTGTCATCAGTGTTGATTAATTTTGAGGAAATAATGTGGAGCTCTGAAAAAGGTGCTAGTGTGAAATTTAGCTGTGTTTGCTGTACAGCTTTTATAGCCGAGCGAGTACGTGCTTGGCTAAGGCTTGAAAATTCCAGAGTTCGAATCTCGTTGGATGAAACACCGAATTAGTGTGTAGAAGTTTTTTAATGTAAATAAAAAAATATTGAAAATTCTTGAGTTCGAATCTCAATGAAAAATATAAATTTTATAATTTCTAAATAAAACAATTTAACGAAACTAATCAGGCTGATTACTTTTTAATGAGGAGTTATTGAGGAGTTTGTGCTGATTACTTTTTGATGACGAAAATGAGTAGTTAAGAGCATAGCAGATATATTTTTCAGTTATAAGAAATTTCTATTGGTAAAAGAGAGATAGAATATCACACCGACAAGGGAAAACTATCAGAACTTTCCCATGGCTAGAACAAAAATGTGTAGTTGGATGATGATAGTGATGATGATAATATGAGTGCTAATATGATAGTCAGCTGTCTTGTAGGGTCGTTCACTAGTGCGTATGTGTATTTGATTTCTTGTAAGAATGTGATGGGCTGTGACATGTGTACATACATAAGTCAAGGTTATTGGGCATACAAGTTACATATTCAATTTCAAAGATAAACTCACATTGTAAAACAGACGAAATTGATGAGTTTGTAAATAAAATAATGAACAATAAGTAAAAGTAATTGGAAACGCATTTCCTGTTTCGCAACAGTTTGACTTACTTGAAAAGTGTGGGAAAGGAAATGCTGAATAAGATATTGACAACAATTTTGTAAAAATTAAATATTAAATGCAGAATAAGTAGATACATATGTACGTTAGTTTAAGTCTAAATGTAATAATTGAAATTATAATAAATCAGTTGTTGAGAAGCCCTTCAAGGCAAAAGTAATCTTTGTTCTTTCTTTTATTTTTTTTTTCTTGCCCGCTTGGGTAGAATACAAAATTGGCACAGTCGGTAGGATCCTTTAATAAGTAAAAGGATTCAGTGAAACGAAATACGTGCGGTGAATAAACAAAATTTTTTATAACACCCAAATCCTAATCCTGCGAATCAGTAGCCAACTCAGGAGTTGACCGGACCCTCCAGGGTATAACTTAATATACGTATAACCTATAAGATAAAATGCAGTGAACATTGATTCAATAAAAATAAAAAGTGAACACCACTAAAAAAAATAAAGTGCAGTGAACATTGATTCAATAAAAAGAAAAAGTGAACACCACTAAAAAATAAAGTGTAGTGAACATTGATTCAATAAAAAGAAAAATTGAACACCACTAACGATAAAAGTGCAGTGAACAATTCTTCATTACAAAGAACAGTGGACACCACAAAATATAGGGTTATTCAATAGTGCAGTGAATACACAGAAATTCGTGTACTAGCCACTAAACGATAATCAAGTGAAAAGCTACAAGAAAAGTACAAAATTCGGCAAGCCAGGCAGAAGGAATTCGATAAGAGAAGGATGGAGCAGGCCCAACAAGAAATGGCACCGGTAGATCTAGTAGAGCAGCTCGCACGAAGGGAGCAACAACTCGAGCAGCTAAGATTGGCCTATCTAGATCTTCAACAAAGGCAGCAACAAGACCAACACAGACTGGACAGAATACTGAAGAACATCAATCACCTACCAGTATTCACGGGACACGGAGACATTACAATAAACTCATTCTTCAGTAGCGTAGAATATTTAATATCAACGCTCGAAGATGAAGGGCAGAAAAAAGAAGCAGTAAGAACCATATACTACAAAACAATCCAAGGAGAAGCCAAAAACGCAATCATCAACATCCCGGAACCGGACAACTGGAAATTAATTAAAGACACACTGAAATTGAGGTATAAACCAGACACGGAGCCTCATGAAATCTACAAGCAAGTTGCCAATCTACGAGTCAATACGGTGAGTGAGTTAATTACTGTAATTCAGAATATTAAGTATAAAAGTGACGAGTTAATTGTATATTATAATGGTGAACTTGGCATAGACTTGACAAACATAGACAGCTTGTTAGTGAATACTATAAAAGAGATGACCCAAGGGACATTACTCGACAAAATTTACGAACAAAGACAATTAAAAGATATTTTGTATATAATGAATCAAAGAAGGTTTGAAGACACATGCATAAGACCCGAATACAAGAGATTCGGAAGAGAAGAAAAACATAGGGGACAATTTCATAATAAAACATCGTATAATAATCAGAATAGGACATATAATAATCAAAATAGGGATGAAAGAAATAACCGACAATTTCAAGAAAGAAATAAGTGGACTAATGATTTTTATAGGCGCGAAGAGCAAAACGCTTTTAATAATCCTTTAAATAATTCGGGAAGATACAGATTCCAAAATGACGCAAGAAATAATAACACCCCAAGACAGTTCCAACGTGTGCCACAAATGGGACACGCTAGGCCGTATTCCAACCAAGTTCGCTGGCAACCGCCTAGACAAAACCGCATGGAACCCATGGAAGTGGACAGTATTGAAAGATGTTATAACAATCCTCGAGTGGCAGGACACCCTAATCATAAGTTTGGCCAAGATCGCTTAAATTTAGGTAGGCAAAGCCCAGAAGGACCTGAAATTAATAATACCATTTTTTTTACGAGGCAGCCACTGAATGCCTGCCAAAGATAACATTAAAGATCGTAAATAAAGAATACGTAGCACTAATAGATACAGGAAATGCCGATATAGAAAGATTTCATAATACGATGGCAGAAAAGTTTAGGATTTTGTACCAAACTAATAAAAATTTACCTATCCAACAATTAATTCAACGAACAATCAGAAATTATAACGAAAGGTATCATTCAAGTATTAAATGTGCACCAAAAGACGTTCAGGAAGGACGTTTAGATCTAGGAAAAATTAAACAAAACTTAGAAGAATGCAAAAGAAAGAAAATTGATAAACTGAATTTTAAAAGAGAGGACTATAAAGAAAAAAGACGTGAGGGATTCACAAAGAACTACAAAGCGGTTAGGCACAAAGAACAACCAAAATATAAAAAAGGACTGTTAAAAAATATTCATCCATGCAACATTAAAAGACAATATAAATTTACAGATAATGACCATACTGATACTAATAATGACCTCGACACCGATAATTAAAGGAGAACTGATCACAATTGAGGTAAAAGACCAAACAGGATTCACGGACATTCAGTTAGGACTTCAGGAAATAGTTAAGGATACAGATATAGTACTCCATATAATTGACGTTAAACAAATAGAAGATATTATTAATGAAATGACAGAAAATATTATACAAGTAAACACAATTAACACAAATGTATTACAAACAGAGATATTAGAAACGAGAAATAAGTTAATGACATTAATACCAATAGAAAAAAGACATAAGAGAGGACTTGTAAACGCAATAGGTACTGTAGCAAAATGGACATTTGGCACAATGGACGATGACGACAGACAGACAATTCAAAAACATTTAACACAAACGGACGAAATGTTGAATCAACAAATACACATAAATGAACATTTTAATTTGGCAATGAAACAAATAAGAAATATTGTACAAGATTATAGGAAAGAAATTGAAAAAGGACTTAACAGTATAAATAAATTCATAGATGAAGAAAATCAACAACATATGTACTTACAACAGATGACAAAAATTCAGTTAATAAAAAGTAAAATAGAACAAATCCAAGACAATGTAGTCGCAGCCAAATATGGTCTAGTTCACCCAAATATTCTAACAAATCAGGAAATTACCAATTATAACATTGATTTCAATAAATTAAAATATTTACAACTAGGAATACCAACTTTTAATAATACCTATCTAATATTAAGCATTAAAATTCCAAAATCATTCATACAAATAAAAATAAGAAAAATTGTACCACTACCAAATAAGAATAAAAAAGAAGTAGAAGCAGAAATAGAGGAAGTTTTTACTTATAAAGATAAAATTATGGAATTTGAAGAAAATAAACATTTCAGACAACTAAAACCCAGAACTCATTGTATAATAACAAAAAATTGTAAATTAATATCAAGTAAAGAATTAGAAATTATAGCACTAGACGAAAAAACAGTCCTAGTTAAAAATGCATTCAATTTATTTGTAAATAACACATGTAACATAAATGACACTGTCTTGAACGGAAATTACGCAATCCAATTTAACAATTGTTCAATAAAAATTAATGATTATTATTACTTTAATTGGATTGAAAGATTCGAAGGAAATATTATGAGATTGCAATATGACAATATAAAAAATTTTACAGAAAAACTTACATTCGAACAAATAGATGAAGAGAATAAAATAAATTTCAAAAATATATCTAATTTGAAAATTCATAACAAAATCATATACGGGTGTAATTTCTTTCTAATTTTAACAATAATATTAATAATTGTCATATGGAGAACAAAACTAAAATATATTAAAATAAATCTAAATAAAAGAATTCAGGAGAATTCTAATCTAAAGGGGGGAGAAGTTACATATTCAATTTCAAAGATAAATTCACATTGTAAAACAGACGAAATTGATGAGTTTGTAAATAAAATAATGAACAATAAGTAAAAGTAATTGGAAACGCATTTCCTGTTTCGCAACAGTTTGACTTACTTGAAAAGTGTGGGAAAGGAAATGCTGAATAAGATATTGACAACAATTTTGTAAAAATTAAATATTAAATGCAGAATAAGTAGATACATATGTACGTTAGTTTAAGTCTAAATGTAATAATTGAAATTATAATAAATCAGTTGTTGAGAAGCCCTTCAAGGCAAAAGTAATCTTTGTTCTTTTATTTTTTTTCTCTCCCGCTTGAGTAGAATACAAAATTTACATGCATATGTACATATGTATGTAGGTATGAAAGGAAGATGATGTTCTTACGCTTGTGCATTATTGTTTTTCATATACAAATGTACATACATACATACATATATATGTATGTAAATGCCCTCGAATACATCACTACATATTATAAAACAAAGTCGCTTTTTCTGTCCCTATGTCCCCTTGAATGCATAAATCTTAAAAACTACGCAATGGATTTTGATGCGGTTTTTTTTTAAATATAGATTAATTGAAGAGGAAGGTTTATATCAATATAATGTGAAGAAATATATAAAGAGGGCGTGGCAATCGGTCAAAATGTGGCAAAAAAACATAAATTTTTTGTTTTCATGGCCATAAATCATAAACGAATCAATCAATTAAAATGAAACTTTCTTGAAGTTTAACTTTGAAATATTTACTTTCGTTCTGCATCAAAAAAAATAATTGATTTATTTGTTATTTAACCAAAATTGTTTAAACAAAAGCAGCTCTTTTTCCAAAAAAAGCTGTTTGTGTGTTTGTTCGCTGTCAACCGAATGAAGCAACAGGCGTTAAGCGATAATCTCACCACACCTCATTAATGTTGAATTACATCGTATGGTGACGTATGTATGTATGTATTTACGAATCGCTCGCATTATTTCATTTCGGACGTACAGTAGGTTCTGTTTTTATGCGGTAGATACGTTCCGCAAGAAACAGCATAAAGAAAAAACAGCATAAAAAAAGCTACTAGTTCTATAGTAAAACTATAGATACGTTTCAAATGCTAAAACCGCATAAATCTGAAATAATCGCATAAAAAAGGGCACTAGTCCCATATTATTACTATAGATACGTTCCATAGACCGCATGAATCTGAAGTAATTAAATAAAATCGCATAAACAAAATATTGTATCTTTGAAAATTATATCTTTATATATCTTCCATACTTGTAGGGTTAGCATTTCTGATGCAATCTGTGATGAGTTTTTGCTTAGCTGGTTTAGAATCTTGTTTATATGTACAATTCCCCATAGGTCGACATGCATTTTGTAATTTAAAAAAAAACCGCACTATTTCAAAACCGCATAAAAAAAAGCCGCATAAAAACAGAACCTACTGTATGTACATATGTATCTATGTATGTACTGAATTCCATGTAATTATATGTACATTCAATTTTACAGCGAAATAAAACGCTATTTTCACGTTCTATATTAGTAAATCGCACATAATTAAAATACAGTTTTTGAATAGTTTTTATTGATTCGGAGCGCGTTTAGTTTGCTATCGATTCCATACAATAACATTTTTTGTCATTTACTTTTTAACAACTAATAGCTTATTTTCGAAGCGATTTCAACAAATAGGTACAACATTAATCCTTATCCAATTAAATACCTTAAATACATTGTTGTTTTCATATAGATCTATGTATATGGCTCTTTACAGCATATAATTAAAAACAATATTTTTCAAGATATTACATCAGTAATTAGTAATTGAGATCTACCGGAAAAATTGCGTTAGCTGTTGCGTCATCCGGCATTGCCGCTACTCTTTTGGAAAGAGTCTTTTGGAAAGAGGCCGAACCACACACTCTACAATCAAGCTCCCGCTGAAAATCGCCACCGATGATGATAACAGCGTCTGTAGTGTTTCTAGACAGAGCAATACAGGAAAATTGATGCGTGACTGCTCATTAATAGTCTGGGACGAAGCTACCATGTCAAACAAGACGTCTGTGGAAGCATTGGATGGGACAATGCGCGATTTGCGCAACAAAAATGCACCTATGGGTGGATGTACAATTCTGTTCTCAGGAGATTTCCGTCAAATCCTACCAGTTATGACTCGAGGAACACGTGCTGACGAAATAAATGCTTCGCTAAAAAGATCCCACCTTTCGTCATATGTCAATAAATTAGAGCTTTAAACTAATATGAGGATTTCGTCATCTTCACGTGAGAACAGGCTATTTCCAGAGATGCTACTAAAAGTTGGCAATGGAGAATTAACACAAAGTGAGGGAAGGATTAACCTAGAAAACCTTTGTGTTTTGATAGACAACATCCAAGAGTTAGTCAACAATGTCTATCCAGACATTGATAACATAAGTTATAAGACAATATCTTGGTTTAAAGAAAGAGCTATTCTGTCACCAACTAACGAACAAGTAGATAAAGTAAATAACTTGATTATTTCAAATATTGATGCGCCGACGAAAATATACTACTCGGTCGATACTGTTCTCAATTTGGAAGAAGCTGTTCAATTTCCTACAGAATTTCTAAATTCTTTGAACCCGTCTGGACTCCCTCCTCACAAAATGGAGCTGAAAATAGGTTGTCCTGTTATTTTATTAAGAAACCTAAGTCCACCTAAACTTTGCAATGGCACGCGTTTGCTGGTAAAATCACTGAAAACATTCATAATAGAGTGCACAATACTCACAGGATGTGGTACCGGAGAAGATGTATTGATTCCCCGAATCCCTCTGATACCATCGGATCTACCATTCCAATTTAAACGCTCACAATTTCTGGTAAAGACATCTTTTGCAATGGCCATTAATAAATCTCAGGGTCAAACCTTCAACGTTGCAGGCTTAGATTTGAGCGTTGACTGTTTTTCACATGGCCAACTGTATGTCGCTCTTTGAGGAGTAACCTCTAGAGAAAACATGTTTGTATTGTCTAATGACAAGAAAGCTATGAACGTTGTATATAAAGACTATATATTAATTGTTGTAAAAATAAAATAAATACATATGTAAAAATGCAAAAAGTAAATATGTTAAAGTGTAGGGTATGAATTTAGATATTCCACAGATAGCAGGAAATCTTCATGCTATAAAGAAAGGGGAATTGTTTTACTCCAAATTTAACGCGTGCGTTCCACGGGCACTAATGAATAAGCCAAAACTACTGGATCGATTTTAATCATTTTTTCAGTGAGTGACATAAGGTATATATTTTATACACGTGCGAAGCCGGGCAGGTTGCTAGTTAACTATAATATAAAGTGACATACAATATAAAATAAGTGTTGATTTATCTTAAACCGTTTTATTTTCTGAATGCAAATACCTCCTATTGACATGTAATATACATACATACATATTATGTATATTGTCATATACCATCATTTATGTACATATAGAGTATGAATGTATATATGTAATGAAAAACTTCATGAATTACTTTCAGAATTTATTAAAACTTATTCGCGTCGCGCGCATACATATCTACGTAGACATCACAAACCTTTTGTTCACAACGCAGGCGCAGAAATAAACGCTCTCCGTATTTATCCTCCCCACGTGACTCGCCATCAATTCTCGGCGCAAATTTTTTTTTTCGTTTTTAAAATTTTTTTTTTAATGTAAGCGTAAAAAAATTTGTAATAAATTTTATGTATCCGCTTATCATTTCAAAAGTATCAAAATGGTAAAGAAATAAGCAGTCGAAGAAATAAACGCACCGCCTATTTTTCCTCGCCACATGTTAGACTCAATTTCAATTCCCGGTGCAAACTTTTTTTATTAATTTTTTTTTTTTAAATAGTTTTTTTTTAATGTAATTGAAAAAAAAAAATTATGTAATAAATTTTACGTATTCGCTTATTATTTCAAAAATACGAAAATAGTAAAAATTTAATTGGTTTAATGTCGCGGTGAGAAATGTGTGTGTGTGTTGAGGTGAAAGATGTGTGGTGTTTCTAATTTTTGTGTGGGCAAAAGTCAGTGAGGTGTCTATAAACTCAGTGTGCTAAATTTCCTTACTTCAAATCTTTCAAATCTCAATTGTACTAAAAAAAGCTCACAGTAACATTTGCACCTTCTCAATGCATTAACATTCTCTGACTGTACTGCATACAACAGAACTGGTTAGAACTTACGAAAATATCTGACATATTATCACACATTTTTTTTTTTTCAATAGAAATATGAAAAAGCTCCCAAGTGTACCAAAGTTCACACTGTACATTGATTAACAAAAGAAGTTTGTTATTATAATTTAACCTTATTAAAACGTCAAAGTTTTATTGTTTTGCTTCAATTTGTGAGAAAGAAATGTGCGATAATCGCAATAAGTTTTGTTTCATATGTGGTTTGTGGATCAAAAGCATTGTTTGAAGTTACAAAGTCTGGTTGATGGCTACAACGATTTCTTTAAGCTCACATATAATACTTCGGATCGCTGGTATGAACAGGAATTTGCTTGTACTGAGTGTTCATTGAAATTCAAGAGATATAAATCAAAACGTTGCCAGAAAAGTCGAACTTCTTTATATTCTCCGATGATGTGGCATCATCAGCCTTATCATAAACCAGATGATTGTTATTTTTGTAAAACGGACGTAAACGGTCATCATTATAAAACTCGAAAGCACATAAAGTATGCTGATGTTGCAACTGTTAAGAACCCCGTAGTCTTGGACGATATGATTGACTCAGCTGCAGGTCATGAACTGAAGGTTCAACTCATTGCTGATGATGATCAAACTGATAACAATAAACTTGATGATGAAGAGTACTTTCCGTCTGGTTCTAGGTCTTCAGAACGACACATTGTATCAAATTCAGATTTTCAGGACCTTTCTTGTGATTAACTTCTATCGGGAAGACAGTCTGAAACGCTCGCTTCTCGATTTTAACAATGGAATTTAGTTGATGACGACTTCAGATGAATGATGATGATCGAATTTCTTACAGAAAAGTATTCAGAACTGATGAAGTGAATGCCAAATATAACGTACCATACTAAACTCCAAAGGGCCCTTTCCAATGTATTTTTAAGTTTGGAACCAGTTCCGTTGTGTACAGCACCGTACCATACCGTACAGTGCTGCACTGCACAATACTCCAATAAATATTATGTGTTTATAATGACACTTGTTATCATTTTCATGCTTCGAAACGCGCCCTTATTCCCATTTAGTGTAAGTTATACCTGCATACCAAATTAGTAAAAAAAAAAAATCTTAAAACTCACACAACTCTATTAATTTTAATTCAATTACAGTAAAATATAGCTCATTCGACGCAAAATTAAATTTACTATAACAGTAGTGTACTAAAAAAATCCCCAATATCGGATAATATCGTAAAAATTAAGTCAAAGTTGAAAAAATAGAAAAAAAATAAGAAAATTCCAAATACTTCCGTCTACAGTCTCGTCAGTTGTCATTTCAGAAACATTGTCAACAGACTGTCAGAAAGGTTTGTTTTTGTTCTTTCGAACTAAAAAAACATTCGAAATCGGATGGAAATTGGCGAAGTTAGAAGTGATTCTTCACATCAACCTACTGAAAAACGGTTTTATGGCCATAAAATGAGATTTTGGGGGTGTATTGGAAATTTCCCCTATACCATTTTTCTTAGTTTTACTATACCTACAAGTTGTACTAGGTCTCCATAAAAGTATAATATCACTGTCGCACAGTGGTATTTTAAAAATTAAAATATCTTTAAATTAGTGAAGATTTTTCATTTTATTTTTTAACAACACCTGCTTCTATCCGCGATTAAAATCACTTGTTGAATGCCCAAAATATCAAAGAAAATATAAATACATAGTTCCGTTATATATATTATTTTGTTTGCAAAAATCGTGCAAAAGTGAAATTATGGGTAAAATACTCACGAACTTATGGACTGACCAGATACTTACGTGGCCTATTCGCGTAGAATGGGTCATACCAAGCAATTTAGTCATAAAGATTTTCCTACATTGTCAAAAAATGCACTCGCGGTAACAAAAGAACCGTTGGAGTTTTACCAAGTTAGTGCTTAATTTTTACAGCCGAAACTGATGCGTTACTTGAAGTAGTTCGTCTTCTCTTCCTACAAAAACCATAAATAATTTGCAAATCGACAATACATGCTGTTCTGAAACTTTTAATAAATTTCCAGTAACCACAAAAATGCGCAACGTGCCCCCACAGCAAAAAAGTTCAGTCAAAATTATGTGGGTCACAGGGCAAGCTAAGGAGCGGGCTGATAGTAGAGTTAAGGAGGCAAATAAAGAGCCATTATAAAGGATGGTTTAATTTCAAGGGCCGATGTTGAATGTGAACCACACCTAAACGTCAAGTTTTTTTTTATATAATTGCAGACTAACTCAATTTGAATCATGGAAAGATACACAATCGAGCAACGCGTTAAAGTTATTCAGGCTTATTATGAAAACGGGGGTTAAAATCAAAGTACATATCGCGCACTTCGTGAAGAAAATCATCTTCAGTGATGAGGCACATTTTCACCTCAGTGGATTCGTCAATAAGCAGAATTGCCGCATTTGGGCGAATGATAAACCAAGAGTGATTGCCGAAAAACCAATGCACCCACAAAGAGTGACTATTTGGTGCGGTTTATGGGCCGGCGGCATCATTGGGCCGTATTTTTTCCAAAATGAGGCCAGTCAGGCAGTTACTGTGAATAGTATTCGCTATCGTGAGATGATAACGAACTTTTTATGGCCCGTATTGGAAGAAATTGATGTGGACGATATGTGGTTTCAACAGAACGGTGCCACTTATCACACAGCTAACGAAACAATGGCTCTTTTGCGCGAAAAATTTGATGGCCGAATATTCTCATGTCGCGGCGATGTCAATTGGCCGCCAAGATTATGTGATTTGATACCGTTGGAATTCTTTTTTTTGGGGTTATTTGAAAGAAAAGTTGTACGTCGAGAAGCCAGCAACAATTCAAGAGCTAAAGGATGAGATAATTCGGCCCTTGAAACTGAACCACCGTTTATTTACACTTGCTCGAATATAAACATTCACTGAACAAATGGAATCAGTGTAACCATCATCTTCAATCCTTCAAGGCTCAAAAACCATACCAGTAAATTTCATCATATCGGAATATTAAGACCATCATTGGTCTGAGAATTGACCGTACAGTTTCAACCCACTCTTATTTACTAAATGGTTTGCCGCGCCCGTTTTTTGGATTCAGCGAGTTCACCGTATCACACTTCATGGATACATGTTCAATACTCGTACTCCAAAATGAGAGATCACCGTTGCTTAACATTAACAAACCATCAGAACTTCTAAAGCATTTTTATTAGGCATATTTTCCTAAAACTCTTTGTACATTGTACTTTGCACTTTTACCTTTCTGTTAATCTACAAGAACGCCTTTGCTCTTGGCAGTGAAGTTATAACTCCGGTACTTTCGTAGTTTTGAATTATTGTCCGAACTGATGTTCATGGCTTGCCTCTGGTTCTTTCTATTCGAAGATAGTTTTGGCCTTATTTTCAAAATTTTATTATGATTTTTCTCTCGCCAATGTCAATTTCTTCAAATTTTGCTTCCATTGTAAGGCTCTGTATAAAATTCTATTGAAAACCGATAAACTTAAAGCTTTTTAAATAAAAATAATATTATAACTCGTCCTAAATGCCGAGCGTACACTCTTGACACTCGCCTTACTACGTGTTACCGAAAATAAGTAGCAGAGAACGTTAATGTACTTATATAGCGAAGTCTCAACGGGAGGAACGCATGGAACTCAAGGGGTTCTCGTCCCAGGCAAGTCAACGGCAAGAGACTGGATTATGTAAATTTAGCAGCAGTCGAGAAGAATTCGTTTGTAATTAGAAACAAAGAATGTTATCGTTGTAGGTGCTGCTGACAATTAAAAATATATGTTTAATTTTTTTCTATTTACAGGGTGCGCCATCTTTTATGTCGGTATGTAAACGCTGAATAACTTTGTCATTTGCTAACCGATCGACTTCAACATGCATGTTTTCGATACGTCAATTTAGGGCAATTTCAACAATGGATCGCTTTACACCGAAACAACGCGCTGAAATAGTGACGCTAAACATCAAAAATCCCTCCATTTGTGGAACAACATCAAGACGCACACCACAAATAGGAGGAGGAGCTCGGCCAAACACCCAAAACGGGGTTTACGCGCCAATTATATATGTATATACAGTAGGGAGCAAAAGTGTTTCCATAGTTAACATTCTCAACTTTGTGGGCCAATAAAATGCAAACGAATGAAGCAAATCAAAAAAACCTTTTGTTCTAATAATATGTCTTTAATTCTTAACAAATTGCCGTATATGATAAAAACAAAACAGAATCAGAAAAATATTCAAACAAAAAAAACCAAACCAACTCGCATGTATACAATTTTGCACCTTTAGTGAACAAAATGAAATGTGATATGAAATTAATATTTTGTCCACAGACCCTTATTAGCTATTACACCTTTTATTCGGTTTGGCATACTCTCGACCAACTTCTCTATGGTTTCTCTTGGAATTCGGTTCCACTCCAGTTCTACACGCTTCCAAAGATCGTCTAGGTTGGATGGCGCTAATTGATATTGCCCGAGCCGTCGCTTCACGATTGACCACAGGTTCTCAATCGGATTGAGGTCGGGACTTTGAGCTGGCCACTCCATCAACTTAAAATTTTGGCTTTTTAACCATTCGCGGACAATTTTGGCAGTATGCTTCGGGTCCCCATCTTGTTGAAAAGTAATTTCCTCTTCGGGATATGCACACTTGTCCAGAAAATTTGTTAGTTGGGTTTGCAAAATATTGAGGTAGTCTTCTTTTAACATTATACCATCAATTTTTTGTATTGGTCCAATGTGCCACCAAGTAAAGCATCCCCAAACTTTGACATTGCCTCCTCCATGCTTGACGGTTTGCTTCACATGGTGTTTTTGAAGCTTGTCGCCGGGTCTATGCCAATAGTATTGCTTGCCATCCGACTGAAAACGGTTGAACTTGGATTCGTCTGACCAGATAACACGTTTCCAGTCATCTAGAGTCCAGTTTCTGTGTTCCCGGGCAAATTTCAATCGAGCTTTGACATTCTTCTCGGATAGGGCTGGTTTATTTTTTTTCACACTTGCCACATATCCAATCTTAGCCAGTGCTCTTCTAGCTGTCCACCGACTCACGTCTTTTCCTATGTCCATAGATGCCTTCTTTGGTGTTAGGAACTTATCAGATCTCATTTTCGACATCATTAGTCTGGCGTCAGAGTCTTTTAAGAGGCGTTTACGGCCTTTAATAATGTTTTTGGGAGCAACATTTCGTCTTTTTTGGACCTTGGACACCGCTGAATGGGAAATCTTAAGCTGATCTGCAATAACACGAGTCGAACAGCCACTTTCAGTTAGGCTAATAATACTATTTTCGACATCAGACGAAAGCTTCTTCATTTTTTCGCAGTACTTTATAGACTAATTGCTAAAATCAACAAATCTGCTTCGAATAATAAGAAACGCGTGATTTTCTGGATCTTATAAGCGAAGAATGAACAAACGAAACATATAACGGTAAAACCGCATGTCTATTGCTGAAAAGAGAATTAAGAAATCAAACAAAAGTAAGAATAACGGAAGGTGCAAAATTGTACACATGCGAGTTGGTTTGGTTTTTTTTGTTTGAATATTTTTCTGATTCTGTTTTGTTTTTATCATATACGGCAATTTGTTAAGAATTAAAGACATATTATTAGAACAAAAGGTTTTTTTGATTTGCTTCATTCGTTTGCATTTTATTGGCCCACAAAGTTGAGAATGTTAACTATGGAAACACTTTTGCTCCCTACTGTATATATATATACATCAAAAATAGTCGTTCTATTGTTCTAACTCAACGCGCATATCGTAAAAATTATCGCGGAAACAAGCACCGTCTGACAATACTATTCGTCGTTTGGTGTCGAATTTTTTGAGCACGGGACAGTAGGAGATCGTGAACATGCCGTTCAACAACCACCAAGACGTTCCCATGAACTTGTTGAAGCAGTGAGGGAGAGCGTTGCCCAGGAGTCAACAGTGTCGTATCGTCGTCACGCTCAGTATTTTGGCGTCAATAAAACCACAATGCGGTGCATTTTAAAGGATGGTTTAAATTTGTTTCCGTATAAAGTGCAATTGACACAAAAAATATTACGGCCAAACAGTCGCTCGAATGGTTGACACTGAACCAAATTTTTGGAAACAGTCGATAGAAACCGATAGCGATGGATGTCGGCTCATTATGTCTGCCCGCAAATGCGTGAGAAAGGTTAAGACGGTTACTGGTTTCAAAAAGACGGTGCGCCATGCCACACTGCGAATGCAACAATTTAATTTCTGCAACGAAAATTCCCGAGACGTGTCAAAAAGAGGCGACATCGACTAGCCCCCCCAGATCACTTGACTTCACTTGTTCACAATGAGAAAACAAAATGCCGTTCTTTCTTTCAGCCAAAAATTAAAAATTATTCAGGCAGTTCAAAATAAAATTAGTAAAAAGGATCTGGCGATACATGGATTTGGCGAAATACAAAAGAAAAAGTATTTTAAAGAAATTTTAATTAAAATAAACTCAAAAATCTTACCAAACTTTCCTGGTTTGAATTGTAAAAAAAAGATGTGCAAGAAAAAAAATATGACTTCAGGACTTGAACCTGAATTATTCCGCCGACTTTAGCTTGTCCAGCACAAACTAACTGCCGCGCAGCTTTCTTAATTGCAAATTTATTCGCTTCGCTGTGGGCATGAAATAAGTCGATTTCTTTAGTAGTGTGCCGAAAAATCTTATGAAATTCCTCAGTAGTTTGGTAAACGCAGAAAAAATCTGAATTGCTGTCTTAGCGTGGTAAGTAAATATAGAAACCCTCCACTCGCGTCACTCGCGTGGTAAATATCTGCAATTCCCCACTCGTGAGGAAAGTTGAATTTGAAATTACCTTATTATGAATCTACAAATTAGAACTCGAAAAAAGCTCATTTAACATTTGCTCCTTCTCATTGCATTAACATTCTCTGCTAATACTGTCTCTGGACCAAGGTCTGATCCATGCATTGAAAGTTCAGTACAGACAAATTATTGTCAGATAATAAATGTGTGCGCTGGAGCGACGAATTTCTGTGACTGAGTTTGATGGATGGTAAAGCCACAGTCTATTGTCAACTGTTTTAAATGCATAGGTAATAAGTAAACAAGAAACTTCTGAAGCTTATGTAAACATATATTATTATATTTTTCAGGCAAAACTCGCACAACGACTTATGAAACTGATTCCGAAGATCACATTGAAAAATTTGAGTTTTGATCAAATACCAAACAATAAACGAAATAAACAAAAGCTGAATACGTAAACTGTGATAGCAATCTGCAATGCTATGGGTAACTTATTGAGGAAGACATTATTCAAAGCTAGTTAAAGACTTGGAAGATAGTTAATGACTTGCTTGTCTTTGGAAGAATATACAAGTTTATTTTTATGAATTTAATTGTATGGTAGTTTTTAACACTATGTTAATACTGGACTGACTGCCAACATATTTGACAGTCGTATTTATACTTCTACTTCATCTTACTGTTTTAGGTACATAATTTGTATATTAATTTCTTTGTTTGCTGTCTAGGAAAAACATGTTTATCTTTTGTTATTCTGAACATATGTTTATCTTTTGTTATTCTTAAAATACATATATTTATCTTTTGTTATTCTTAACATATGTTTATCTTTTGTTATTCTTAAAATACATATGTTTATCTCTTGTTATCCTTAAAATACATATGTTTAGATTTTTTCAGCCCTGCATGATTATACTTAGAAAATTACTTAACTATTTTTTATTTATTACTAGCAAACCCGGCCCCCTTCGCTGGGCACACTAAAATAGAATAGATATGGTTTAGAACAGAAAATATATGGTTTTCATATTATTTATTTCTTTATTCTTTATTCAAGCGCTTTGGCATAAACAATATTTTTTGTTTTTCTATTTGTTTTTGAGTAAATATAAAATATAAATTGAAAATCAGGAAAAAAGAAGATTGTTTTTAAATTTCAAATCAACGCATATGAATAAACAATCGTCTTTTTTCCTGATCATCCATGAATTTTTCGTTTCAATTTATATATTCTATTAAGCATTGGAGCTTTTTTAACCATTATCCATTTATATTTTTCAAAAAAAAAAAAACGAAAAAAATTGTTTTTTCCACGAACACATAATTTCATTCGGATTTCACACTAAATTCTCAAATTTCGTAAGTAATTATTCACTGTTCCAAAATCCACTCCAAAAAAATTCACAAACAATTTTTACATGTTGCACTTACGTTTTTTCCTTATGGCATCCAAATCAGAAAGAAATATTGACACATTGTAACTCACACTGTCAATTTGACAGTTCAGTTCCGCCCCAAGCGTTAAAAAAGTAAGCGACATTATGGCTGGTTCAAAAGAACGCTGTACCCGTTGCCAGTGCTCCGAATTACAACCAAACTTTACGAAACCCATTTTCAATACTTACTTAACAATGTGCATAAGTTTGGTTTAATGCGGTGCAAAGACACGGCGGGTCCACGTTTTGGCATATATTTCGAGACCCTAGTCATCAATAGGTATGAAAATTACCCCGTATTAAAGCACTTATCAACAGTTTTCATTTGATACCCATATTGTACATACACAACCAAAGGTTACCCGCGTCCACGTTTTGACCTATATTTCGAGATCCCATTCACGTAGCGGCATGAAAAATACTCTGTACTATGGCATTCACCAACAGCTTCAATTTGATATCCATATTGTACAAACATATTCTAGGCTCCACGTTTTGGTCTCTATCTCGAGACCCTAGTCACGGAGCGGCATGAAAAATACTCTGAACTAAAGCATTCACCAACAGCTTCCATTTGATACCCATATTGTACATACACGTCCGAAGGTTACCCGGGTCCACGTTTTGACCTATATCTCGAGACCCTATCTACCAATAGGTATTCAAACTATACGGAAATCATCTTCAATACCTACTTAACAATGTGTGTAAGTTTGGTTTAATTCGGTTCAAAGACACGGCGGGTCCACGTTTTGGCATATATTTCGAGACCCTAGTCATCAATAGGTATGAAAATTACCCCGTATTAAAGCACTTATCAACAGCTTTCATTTGATACCCATATTGTACAAACACATTCTAGGGTCCACGTTTTGGTCTCTATCTCGAGACCCTAGTCACGGAGCAGATGGAAATACTCTGAACTAAAGCATTCACCAACAGCTTCCATTTGATACCCATATTGTACATACACATCCGAAGGTTACCCGGGTCCACGTCTTGACCTATATCTCGAGACCCTATCTACCAATAGGTATCCAAACTATACGGAAACCATCTTCAATACCTCCTTAACAATGTGTGTAAGTTTGGTTTAATTCGGTGCAGATACGGCCGGTTAGCGAGCACACACAAAAAGTTGACTTTATTTTATATATAAGATTTTTTTCAGTTTGTGTCCGAAAAATCCAAATATCTTACGGAACCCTATTTTTTTCCAAAATAAAATGTAATCCACGTTACTCGTGGATAATGTAGTTTTCGAATGGTGAAAGAATTTTTAAAATCGGTCCAGTAGTTTTTGAGCCTATTCGTTACAAACAAACAAACAAAGTTTTCCTCTTTATAATATTGTATAGACTTGTGAGTGAAATCATTCCTTAACTCTCCCCTTCCTAAATTAAATCGTCCCGATTTATACCGAATTAATGTTTGTTCCTTGTTCCTGCTTAAACAATTTTTACAGTTATTCACTCTTGTGTAAATATTGTTGCAAAGAGCAATTTCCTTATCGGTGAAACATTGGTGTGAATTTAAATAGTTTACAATGATGAGTTGTTCAATGGGATGTTGTTGTTCAGCTCCTTTATAGCTATCATACAAATAGCTGCTCGGTTGCTGATGTCGAATTCTTTATTTTTAATATCCCTGCCAATTCTGATATGGAATTGTGCGTTCGTTCTATCTGACCGTTTGCCTTTGATCTATATATTGGTGTCTGTATTTTGTTGATATTGTATTTTATACACATTTGTTTTAACATTGGTGTATTCAGACAACTTTCATTATCTGTCATGAGTCGTTTACAGTTCGGAAAATTGTTGATAAGAATTTCTTCTACTCTTTTGTCCATTTCTGGTTTTGAGTCTAATTGTCTGATCGTTATGTATTTTGAGAATTCATTTACTGCTACTATCATAAATATGTTTTGTGTTCATTAAAATAAATATCTAAATGTGGTTGTGTTGGTACGTCTGATTTTTTTAATGGTTCTCTTGTGGGATTTCGTATTTTGCGTTTAGACAGGCTGTGCACTTTTTGTTGTATGCCTTACATTGTTGTTTTATGTTCGGCCAATAGTTCTTTTACATTATTTTTGTATCCCATGTGTGCTCGCTCATGTGTTTGTTTAACTAATTCTAACTGTCTATCTGGTTTTGTTACGTCTTCGAGTGTATTTGGTGTATATACGAATTTTATATCTGTGAACATGTTTTTTATAATTTGTCCGTATCTAAATAAATCCTCAGCTGTTGTATGTATTGCTGCGATTTTTTTCGGATATCAGATAATTTTCGTCCGTAAAGGTTATTGTGTGACGTATTTTACTTTGAAATATAATACGCGAACTTGTCTCATTCTTTTGTGTTAGTCTATTCTATTCTATTAGGAAACCGTACGCATTTAGCGGTTGGCGTACGGCCTTGATTATGTCGTTGTATGAACTATCAGATGAGTGTACAGTACCTATAGAACATGTGTTAATTATTTGTCGTTACAAGGCGTCAGCTACAATATTATGTGCGCCTGGTTTATACACGACTTTCGCTCTATAATCTTCGATAATATTTTTCATCTCTTTAGTTTATGATTCGGATTCTTATCCGATATGGCGTAAGTAAGCGATTGATGGTTGGTATATATGGTTAAGTCGGCTATGCCGTAGTATATGTAATTTTGTAATTTTTGTAGCTACCATATAATAGCGAGTAACTCTTTCCCGTTGGTACTATAATTTTGTTCTGTGGTACTGAGTGTGCGTGATAAAAAATAAATTGGATTTTGATTTTGACTTAATACAGCTCCAATGAATATATTGAAAGTGTCTTTACTGAGTTCAAAAGCTTTCTCATAATTTTACTGGTACAATTCCACCTGCTCCTTTAAGCAGTTTTTCAGTTTATTTATGGCTTCTATGGCCGTTTGGTCTAAAAAAATTTTTGTGCTCTTACTTTTATTTTTTCCGATATGAAAATTATCTCCTTTAAGATATAAAGTTAAGGGTTTTGTTAGAGCTGCATAGTTTTTTACGAATGTTCTATAGTATCCAGTAAGTTCTAAGAATCCCCTAAGGACTTTGACAGTTTCTGGTACTGGGTAATTTTATATCGTTTTTATTTTATTTGGATCAGTTGAAATTCTTTGTGCTTTACAATATGACCTAAGTATTCTACCTCTTCCATGAACAATTTTGACCTTTCATTGGACACTTTTAAAGAGGCATTATTTAATGCGTTAAAAATAGTTCGGATGTGTTTCCTATGCTCTTCATAGGATGAGGAGTAAATCATTACATCGTCAATGTAAACATATGCGAATTTACCTATGAAGTCGCGCAGGATGTCATACACACATCTTTGGAAAATTGATGGAGCGTTCTTCAATCCGAAAGGCATTCGAATGAACTCATATTCATCTCCATTCACACAAAACGCTGTTTTCTCTCTGTCACTTTCTTTTATTTAATTTGATTGAAAGCCGGACTCCAATTCAAGGGTAGTGAACATATTGGTTGTCCCTAAGCTTTGCAGCGTAATATTTATGTCTGGTATTACGTACTACGGCCGCCGTAACCGAATGGGTTGGTGCGTGACTACCGTTCGGAATTCTGTAGGTCCCTCCATTTGTGGAACAACATCAATACGATTGCCGCAAATAGGAGGACGAGCTGTACGTATCTGTCTGTGATCGTATGTTCGTTTAATTTCCTAAAATCTATAACCATACGCCTTTTGGGTTTTCGCTCTCATCTATACCTTTCTTATGTACGGTTAACATGAGTGAATTGTATGGGCTGTAGCCTTTTTATATTATTCCCTCTTTCAATAATTTGTCAATTTCCGTTTCTACGAATCCTTTGTATCTGTCCGTATGCTAGCTACAATCCTTGTAGTGAAAGGTAACCGTCTTCTAACATTATTGTCGTTCATTAACCTATCGATATCTACTTTATACGTGTTTATCCCTATAGTGTAATTTGCATAATTTTTTTCACTAATTTTCGACATTCTTAACACCTCCAATGTTAATCTCTTTATTCCGTTCAATCCCAGTATCAAATCAAATCCATTTATCTTATCTTCCTCAAAAAAATCTAAATCCTCATTCATAAACTTAATAGGTTGTATGGTATTAATTATAGAATTACCATTCATTGATATCACTTGTAATGGTTTTATTGGTTGGTTATATTAAATTTTAAAGTTTTCTTAACATAGTTATGGGTTGCACCTGTATCTACTAAACCATTATAATTTACTTTCCCATCATTCATTACTATACTGGGCAACCCGTTTATTAGTTTAAATACTTAATTACTAAATGATTTTGTCTACCTGTCTTTACAATTGTGCTAGAGTTGTCTTCTTCGGACGTTAAGTTGTTGTACCGCATGAGTTTTGGTTGTTGGTATTGATTGGTGAACTGGCCACTGTTACCTCGTGGTCTTTTCCAATTTTTATTGTTTCTATTCACTCGTAGTAGTTGTTTTGATGCTGAGTTGGTTGCCTGAATGTTGTGTTTCCAGACGTTGTGTCCCTGGGTTCTGATTTTGGTAATTTTGAAGGCGACTGGTTACAGTTGTACTTCTGCTGTTACATGGGACGTCTCTGGTGATGTTGTTTCTCATAGTAGTGTTTATTGTTGGTTGGATGAATGTTCTGTTGTGCATAGCCTAGACGTAACTTTTGATGTTCGTCATCGTGCTCTATGGTACGGGCTACTGCAAGTGCTTGCTTTAAATCCCTTATACGATTTCCGTATAGGGTGAAACGAATATATGAGTTATTTATTCCAACCTTAAGCACTCTTACAGCTTCTTGTGTTGCCTCATCAGTCATTACTTTGGTCACTTCTTGGCTATGACCAGACATAAATATTTTTGACGTGATTAATGTCAGGGCTCTATTCACGTTGTCATGGAATTCATTTAAATTGTGTTTACCTTGTGTGAGTCTCTTCATCTCGTTCTGCAACACATATAAAGGTCGTTGATCAGCATAGGTATAGTCCAATCTATTATTGATTGCATCAAAATTAAATATTGTGTTATGGTCAACACGTCAGCTGCCGCACTTTGTATTTTAGTTTTTATAATTGAAAGAGCCTCTACGTATCTGTTGGAATTCCTATGATTCATAATTCCATCCATAAGTCTAGAGACACCTTCCATCCATATGCGGTATTTGGAAATGTAGCCGTCAAATACCGATAATGCTTTATAAACGTTCAGGTTGATATTGGTTGGATTGGTATAAGTTGACGGATTCCAATCGTTCTGCTGCTTGTGGAATCATTGCTGGGTTAACTTGAATATGATCTATTCGGGCTCTTAATGTTGCATTTTCTGCTTGGATACTGAAGCATTGCTTGCAAATTGGATATCTGCTGAATCATGGTATTCACGTCAATTTGTTCCATAACGTCATTGGTGTCCAAATTTCCTTGTGTATTAAGTTCAATACGTTTCTCCAAAGATTTTTTCAAGTGCTCCTTTCTATGAGAATTAGATCAGTGTTTTTATTTTTTTAATGGAAGAAACACGAATAGTTTTTCTATCACTAAATTTTGTATTGCTTTGTTCACTGTATTTTCTTTTCTTTTCCTAACAATTGGTGTCAGAAGCGGGATTGCTGAATAAAGTACCGCAAACAGGATTTAGAATGTGGGTACTGGCAGGTGGAAATTGAAGATTGCGATGCAGCGAGATGGGTTGTGGCAGTTCTTCTGTGATGCCTTTCGGATTATGTAATTACTTCGAACTATGGGACTACTTTGGAAAACGTGTTTGGTCTATCTGGATCGCATCATCATTATAAGTTTAAATTTTAGCAACCGTCTAAAAAATTTGGAAGCAGTCCTTCAGTGCATCGCCGCCGCAGGGTTTCGATTGAGTCCGAATAAGTGTGCCTTGTTTAAAACAGAAGTCATGTATCTTGAAAATAAGGTGACACCGAGGACATCAAGACGGACGATCAGAAAATAAAGGCTGTACCAGATGAAATGTACACAAAGTGTGAAATTCCGTAGGACTGTTGCACTTATTACCGTCTCTTGTGCAAGGATTCGCAAATGTTGTCCGGAGTCTCCACAATTTCACCAACAAGAATTGCGCCTTTTTTGTGGCACAAAAAACAGGAGGAAACATTCCAGCAATTGAAAGAGCTTTTTTGTACTACGTCTATGTTAGCGTATCTGATCACGGGAGAACAGTTCGTTGTAGATACAAATGCTAGCACATACGGCATAGGTAGATTACTGTCACAGATCATCAATGGGGAAGAAAAAGTGATCGCATACTATAGCAGAGCCCTCGGAAAACCGGAGATGAATTACTGCGCGACCAGATGAGAACTGCAAGCTGTGGTTGAGTGTGTAAAACATTTCCTCAAATACTTGTATGGCCAACGATTCCAGTTAAGAACCGGCTATGCAGCATTGAGATGGTTACTCCAGTTCAAACATCCGGAAGGATAAATTGCACGGTGGATCGAAAGACTGCCAAATTACAACTTCAAGATCGAGCATCGAAAAGGGAACAACATGGAAATGTGGATGCACTATTTTGGCGACCTTGTGCTTCAGAGTATAAGCATTGTTCCAAAGTCGAAAGATCTGAAGGGACTAAAGCAGTTACAACCCGATGATGAGTAAGAACCAAGTGCAATAAGAAGTCAATTGAATGATGCTGGCCTGGGAAAGGTCATGGAAGCGAAAGACGCTGGGGAGAGACTATCTAAAAATGAAATGGCGAAAGAAAGCGCTGCCGCTAAAACGTATTGGGTACAGTGTCCCAATCTTAAAATAATTGATGGAGTTCTGCATCGCGTATGGGAAAGTGAAGATGGAAACCATTTTCGTGATCTGATTATCGTTCCTAAATCCCTAATTGCATCTGTGTTAGAGGAATTCCACAATAGGCCAAGTGGATGTGATCTGTGTATCACTAAAATGCTGCAGAACATTAAGCAGCTGTTTTACTAGATAAATTGCGGTGAACTAGTAGCCGATTGGATTCGAAATTGCGCGGAGTATATGGCAGCGAAAGGTCCAAAGAGGGAAGTCGTGGAGAAGTGGCATGGATGTTGCAGGGCCGTTTCCAACAAGTGATTCCAGCAACAAATATGTGCTCATTATTATGGACTACTTCAGTAAGTGGCCAGAAGTGTACGCTCCAAAAGGCCAAAACCAGGGTGGGGGTTTTGTGCAGAATTGGGCGACTCGGTTTGGAGTACCTATTGAGTTGGAATATTAAGTAAGTAATAAGATAGATTGAGAATTAGTCAATTTTTGGCAAGCTGGCATACGGATAGGGTCGGTCGGGTGAAAAGAAGAAGGACGGGACCATTGTAACAAGTTCTAGAGGCGAGGAGCGATGTCTTTGCTAGTATACGCAAAAAGATATCAACACGAGGCAAATGCGTTGTCGATTTGTCTTTGCCTTAGCACTGAGCAAGCGTACGGTAAACGTGCATATATATGCGAATATATCTATACACATACGTATGTATGTATGTATGTATGTACAAATGTAATACCCTCTGCTCAAATATGAATGAGACGGTATCAATAAAATGGTCCGCGGATGACATATGGCAAAAATAAATTTTTTGTTTTTTGGTAGGACTGTTATAAGCTTACATGGCAAATTTCAGCGTGATATGTCACATAGTTTGTTTTCTGTGCTACTGTAAACAAGTCAAACTCGAGTGTGTTCTTCGAATTTAACGATGGAAATTCAAGTTGAACAAAGAATTTGTTTGAAATTTTGTTGGAATAAGACGCCTTAAAAATGTTGCAGACAACCTATGGGGACTCTGCTCTATCGCGTGCACGTGTTTTCCAGTGGTACAAATCGTTCAAAGAGGGCCGTACATCGGTTGAAAACTTGCCTCATGAACGTCGTTCAGCAACATCTGTAAACGACGAATACATCGGAAAAGTAAAGGAAATTGTGCTTGAAAATCGCACAAATCACACAATCGGTTAACGCTGAATATTATTTAGACGTTTTAAAGCGTTTGCGCGAGAACATTCGTCTTAAAAGGAAGGAATTGTGGGACAACAAGTCATGGTTCTTGCATCACGATAATGTACCAGCTCACACATCACGTCTTGTTCGCGATTATTTGAACAAAAATAATGTTAATATCGTTCCGCAAGCACCGTATTTGCCTGATATGGCTCCATGACTTTTTCCTGTTTCCCAAGCTCAGTTTGCCGCTCCGTGGAAAACATTTTGAGACCATTGAAGTCATAAAAGAGAATTCGAAGAACATACTCGAGCTTGACTTGTTTACAGTAGCACAGAAAACAACTTATGTGACATATCACGCTGAAATTTGCCATGTAAGCTTATAACAGTCCTACCAAAAAACAAAAAATTTATTTTTGCCATATGTCATCCGCGGACCGTTTTATTGATACCGTCTCGTTCATATTTGAGCAGAAGATATATTGGGTGGGCCATGTAAAATTTGCTTTTTGAGTCGGCTATAAAAAAAATCGAATCAATATTTTTTCAAACCTTTTTTTTTATTTTGAAGATTGAACATTGTCATTTATGAATGAAAAATAATATCGTTCAAATGACTGCCACGACTGGCTTTACAGTAGGCCATTCGATCAACCTAATTTTTAAGCACATTTTCGATTGTTTGGGCTCCAATTTCATGAATTGCAACTTTGATTTCATGTTTTAAAGCATCAATCGTCTCTGGATGGTTCGCATAGCATTTGTCCTTAACGGCTCCTCACAAAAAATAGTCCAACGGGCTTAAATCACAGCTCCGAGGCGGCGAATTGAAATCGGAATTTCGGCTGATTATTCGGTTTTGAAAAACCGGAGCCAAAATTTCGAATGTAACTTTGGCAGTGTGACAAGGTGCACCGTCCTGTTGAAACCAAATGTCGTCCATGTCATCCTCTTCAATTTTTGGAAACAACTCGTTGATCATGTCACGGTAACGCTTGTCATTTACTGTAATCGCGGCTCCTCGTTCATTTTCGAAAAAAATGGCCCGATGATACCGCCAGACCAAAAACCAAACAAAACCAAACAAACGCACCAAACAGTAACTCGTTGTGGATGCATTTGCTTTTCTACAGTAACGTGTGGATTTTCTGAGTCCCAAATTCGACAATTTTGATTATTGACGTAGCCACCGATGTGAAAATCAGAAAAGAAGAAGAAGACTCACCACTTTGGAAATAGGTTTTCAATATTTCCCAATTTTGTTCAAGCGTATAGCGTCCCATTTCGTAAATGTCAAACTTTTAAGTAAATTATGAACACATTTGACATGTCATTTGTGTTACCATTCTCAAAAAAATAGGTGGTTCAAAAAGCAAACGCTATATGGCCCACCCTGTATAAGCACAAATTTTATTGTTTAGAATCTTTGATGCTGTGGCAAATTCGAAATTAATGAATGAATTACCTATTTATGCAGGTATTTATTATTTATTTTAATTTAAGTTTTGTTTCTTATGACAATTATTTTTTTAATTTTATATGCTCATAGCAGAGTACGTATCTGGGTACTTTTACTTACCAATTAACGCTAAAATATTCGAGTGAATTATTTTACATTTTAATACATTTGGAAAACTTATAATCAAATGAATTTTTACATTCACTAATGTTATCGTACATACATTTGTACTATTTCGTGCTATTTTTTTATATTATATGATACTACCTGTATTTTATATTATACAATATTATATTACGTTATGCTATTAACCCTAGAACACACACCCGGGTACAAATGTATCCACTTCAACTTTGAAGTGTTGTAACTTTTGAACCGCTATACCTCTATACCGCTAACTTCGGATCTAGGAAGATTATTTAGTTTTGAGTTCAAATTCAAAATTTTAACCAGATCGGACCATTTTTTCAGGAGCTATAGCCTTCCAAACACATTATATACGTAAACACACACCCGGGATACGTTTGTACCCCAATAGTAAAAATCCTCATAATAATCAAACAAAAAAACATTTTTTATATTATTTTTTTATTTGAAAAATTAAAAGTATTCATTTCACACATTATTCTATTGACTATTATAAAAATTATAAAAATGCAACTTATATCTAAGGAAAATCATGGCAAATAGAGCAATCTGTTGATGTGACCGAATGTTCAAGACACATTGGCTTCTTACATTTGGCGCACAGCTTTCTGGTTTTTCTACTGCGTTTTTCCTCTTGTGCGTAACATAAATAGCAAGATCCGGACACAGGTTTTGGCGTGCGCGCTGCGGCAGATGTTGATGCTGCTGTTGACACCATTGATTCCAGCAGTCGTTTGAAATATGCTTCAATAGCAATTTTAGTCGAAAAATTTCGCGTCACTTGACGATTTATGGCTCTGGCTTCAATAATGGGCATACACAATGCTTCAGCCAAGCTGCGCAGGATCTGCTTACGCTTGTTGTTTGTTCTCCAAGGCAACATAGGGTTATTCAAATCGTAGACAATGTAGGCTGCAAGAGCTGTAATGTCCAACATGTTGAAGAACATCGCTAGTGGCCATCGTTTTGTTTGTCTTTGTGTTGGATATTCCGCAAACATTTGGTCCATTCGATCAACACCACCTTTGGTACGATTATAATATTCAATTATTTCAGGTTTCCCACTGTCAGCTATTTCAGCATCATTATGCATGGTCGAAAGCAAAATTACTGCTTTAATTTTTTTGGGAACATAAGAGCACATTGTCACATTATTTTTGAAGCCAAATTTCGTTGAACCAATTGTCCTGTTTTTGTTCTGCTTCATTTCTTCAGGAATATATGATTTGTTTTTTACGCAAAGTTCCAACGATCGTGAGTTTCCAGGTGAGAAGCAGTTCTGCAACTGGCAAGGTCGTAAAAAAATTGTCCATTGTAATGTTTCGGCCACTTCCTTGGTATTTGGCCGACAAATCCTTCACCAATCGTTCGCCTTGGGTCGTTTCCCTACCAGTTTCTGCTTGGCCATTATATATTTGTCCATGCAGTGGATATGCATTTGTGGCATCGCAAATCCACCAAACCTTGACACCATATTTAGCAGGTTTTGACGGTAAGTACTGCGTAAACCGTGTGCGTCCACGGCAAGGAAATAATTGTTCATCAATCGTCAAGCATGAGCTGGGCTTGTAATGTGCAGCAAGATTATTGTTCATCATCGTCCACAACTCACTGATCGGTGCTGCTTTATCAGTTAGTAAGCGTGTTGCACGAGTGTTTCTATCGTCAAATCTTAGGAACCGCAATATCGAACAGAAACGGTTAACTCGCATTGTGGCGCGATATAAAGGATAGTTTTTGACGCTCCATAAATCTCGAACATGTTCTCCATTGCTATGGTTCGCACCAGTCATAATAAGTATGCCAAAAAATGCATACAGCTCTGTTATTGACACAGGCGTCCATGACTTAGTAGTTGTGTTTGGATGCGCATTGTTGTAAGCATTATAAGTTTCTTTTGCTAACTTATTTGTGTGGCGCATAATTATATCAGCCATTTCAACGTTCATGAAACATTTGAATGTTTGCTCTATTGCCAACATTTCAGTGCGTCTAGCTGGTCCAGAACGTTCTCTTATAATATTTTGTCTGAGTACCTGACGACTTACATTTACTTCATTCATCCACTCAGTACCATCACGTGCAACAAATTTTTCGCCACTAGCAGGTAATTCATTATTTTCTTCTACTTCTTCTTCTTCATCGTCTTCTTCATCATCCTCATAGTCCGCATAATCAGGTAATACTTCTGCGGCACTTTGCGAAACTTCAGCATCGTCATCAGCAATTTCAATGTCATTGAATTGAATTTCTTCTTCATCTTCTGAGTCAAAGTCATAGGGAGCGTCATCGTCACAAATTTCACCAAATAAAGATTGTATATATGATTCTCGCTGTTACTCAGTTAGCCTGCATAATAAAAAAATTAGTATATGTTTACATTGTTGCTTATTTTACATTTTTTACCTTCTATATGCTGCACTTGATAAATATTCGTTTCTTCTTGAAGTCATTTCGTATCCAGTTATTTATAGTTTCAGTTATATTTATTTTCACTTATATTTTCACTTCTTACACTTTTGAGCACCAAAACAATAATGAAAATATCAACAGGCAGCATTTATAACAACACCTCGTGTGAAAACAACCCTTGCAGCTGCATATAAAATAAAAAAAAACCAGTTATACCAGTGTATTTGCTACCTACGTACCCATACCTTGCGCGACCTTTTTGCACATATCTTTTGAACCAGGTAGAATATTTCAATGAAATAAAAACCAAAATGTGTATTCGTTGTTACTCTACAAGTATAATATTATAAATTATATTATTTTGTTTTGCATTTATCAGGACAACAACAAAAACAAAAATTCACTGTAGCATGTCCTGACTTTATTTGCCCATATCGCTGGAACCAGTAGGAATATTCGAATGAAACAAAAGACAAAATACTTGTTATATATAAAAATATACATTTCAAAAAAAAAAAAAAAAATCATAGAAATCGGTTGAATAAGTATTAAAAAAAACCGCAAAATAAGGTCCCGGGTACAAACGTATCCCGGGTGTGTGTTTACGTGGTATTTTCTGGGTGTGTGTTCTAGGGTTAAATACCTGTGTGAAGGAACACAATAACTGCGTACAAAAAACAAAATGTAAATCTGCTAAAGAAGCAATCAATTCTATTAATACTTACATATACGTACATATGTACATATATATGTATGCATGCGCCTTGAAAAACTTTGAATCTCGACAAAGAGAGTTCAATGAAGAAGATTGTTCGACGGCCCAGGAGCATTACTTTCGCAGAAGCACTAGGACGAAAAAAGTCTAATAATTGAGTCCAATGTTCTTTACACTCACCAGCTAGTTGTAGGTAAAACACATCTATCAATTACCTGTCTCTTAATTCCAAGTTCTTCTGGTTCAAATTTAAGCAAATTTTATAACTTTCAGCATTTCGCATTTTTTTTCTTATAAATAATATGCAAGTATGTATGTACGTGCATACGAAATATCATTATTTTTATGGGAACGTAGAAAAACAAACGCACTTACAAAAAAGCAAACATTATTCACTGCGACAAGACGCATAGGCATGTTGCTAAGCTGTACATGAAACTACTGCTAGGACCCTTTTTGGAAGCTATTAAGGCTTCCGGGTGAAATATCGTTCCGAAGAGGTGCCGCTCCTACAATGAACGAATGTAGTCGTTGGGAAACACTACGGGCATGGAAGAAGTACAAGAATAGAAGATTTGACCGTGCTGTGAACTCCGAAGGATTCAGCGATTTGTACTTTTTTATAATCCTGACAGAAAAAAGGGATTTCTCCAAAATTACAAGCGTACTAGGAAGGTCCATACATGGTGATTAAAAGGTTGAATGATGTGGTGTATAGTATACAAAACTGGACAGAGAAAAGTTAAATTAGTACATCTGGAAAGATTGGCTCCATTTGGATCGAAAGATTTGGTGTCTAATCGAGACAATCAGACTTAAGCGGAGGGCAGTGAACCGAATGGCAATAATAGCAAACGAGTTGCCAAAAAAAAACATGAATTAGCCTTGATGCCGACAACAGGTAGGAAGACAGAGCACGCTTTTCGGTTCTACCGATAGATGAGTTAGGCGAAGACTACAGGTGACTACATCACACAGACTAGGTTTAGTAAGCTACTACAACAACAGAACTCACCAAAAATTACGATATCTATAAATTACGGTTGTTACTAAGCACATGTATACTAATAAAAGCAGCGATGCATGCGCATTCGGTATTCATTTTTAAATTGGACTTATAAGTGAAAAAACGAAAAGTAATAGTAATAGTGAAATAAAGTAAAGCAAGTGTGTTGCTAGTGCAATTAAGGGAATTTGACTGTATATGTAAGTACATATGTATGTTTTTGTGTACTTTTCATCATTTGGAGAACCACATACGTAAATGAATATAATAATTTAACATACACCTACTATCAGAGAAAAAAAAATAATGGCTTCGAAATATCAGGGACAGTACTTTTTTATAAATAAACATATGTTTATAAGGAGCCGCGACCATTCGACATGACAAAACTTCAATTCCAATATTGACTGTTTTCGAATGGTCGTTTGTGATCTCTTCGATCTTAGTTAAAGGATTATTTCATCGTTGAAGAAAATTGGTATATAGGCACCTCGTTTTATGAATGAAAGTATTTTGCTCCTAGAAATATGAGCTCGAAGTTATAAATGAATATTTTTGCTGGGCTGTATAATAGTTGAAACTATTCAGCGCCGCCGCGACTATTTTAGACTGTTCAGCGCCATTAAATCTAAAATCATGGCCGCAACGGATGCGCCTATTAATGTATTTTGTTCTTGGCACACAATTTTAGCTTTGGACGGCATACGCACTTAGAGGAATAAAGTGAGTACCTTGTGTGTGCGGTTATATGTACATTCATACATATGTGTATACTAATAATCATATCCCGTGGAGTTGCCTGATCTCCCATGGGGCGCGTCCCAGCTGGTGTATAGGGAAGCCCTGGCATCGTAATAGTGGCCTTCCCAGCTGAGTTAGGTTCCAACACTCGTGTGGAAAGTTGAATCAGAGTGCCATAAGAAAACCAAACTGGCTAGGGAGGAGTCCCGAACAAAAACCGAAAAGGTAATGGAAAACAATGAATTAATTACTCCTGGTGGAACCCACACAAGTGGCAATCCACCTGTTTCGGTGGCAGAATTCTGGAGGCCCCAACCATTACCCATGTCTCTCAGCTTTATGAGCGAGAGCGCATCCTGGAGGACACGGAGTTGGCTATCGCAATCTCCTCTTCTTCAGAGACGGAACAACGTTTTCCAGTCTCGGAGGGCCTGAGTTGTGAGGCTGCTTCGGTGGCGGCACGACCTCCCAAAGAAGCCGGGAAATCGAAGATCGTATCAAGAATGGAAAGAAGAAAGCGGCAGGCACGGATCATGAGAGAAAAATCCTCGTGTGGCTTTGTCGGGCCTTCTGCGTCTGTGTCCTCCCAAAGGCCTCGATCGGCAGAAGTGACACCCACAGAAGCCATCGGGTCATCGGTGGGCACTAGCGCTCCGAAATTGTCTCGCTCTCGACGTAAGCGGAGAAAGACGGTGTCTGAAAGCAGCACATCCCCCTGCCCTGAGGCGCCAGTCTATGTGACGGGCGATGGTTCTACTGGCCTATATAGCGAGAAGGTTGCTGGCCCACGATCTGTGGCTGTGATCGGAAAGCTTGGGCCTGACCATCAGCTGACTGATGCAGAAATTAAATACTGCAAAAGTCGGCTGATGCTTGGGTTGTTGCCTTCGGTCCTGAAGCCAACGCGAAGGGCTATGAGACGACTCGATAAGGGTGACGTGCGTGTCTCTGGCCAACTTCGGGTGGATCAGGACTGCTGTCAATAACGTGCCCCCCATATGGACCACTCGCTTCAAGGTCTACAGTGTATCCTTCAGGAAGGCTATCTGCTGGATTCCGGATCTCGATCTGTCCGCGGATGTCCTGTCCTGTCTACGTACCCAGAACCCGGGCATCACTACGAGGCTTTGGCAAACGCTCTCGCACACCAAGAGTAGCAACCCGGAAGGAAAGAAAGGGGCTTCTCTTGTGGTGCGAGTGGATGAGGCCAGTGTTGATGTCATGGGCTCTCGGTACAGGAAATGTCTGATTCTCTTCTTTGGGACTGTCACATTCCATGTCTATCACAAACTAGTGGCTCAGACTGTGGTTCCTGTAGTTACCGTCCCCTGACGGTGGCACAGATTAACTTCCAGCATTCCAAAGCCGCTATTGCACTCTTAAATAGACGGCTAACCCAGCTCCTATAACAACAGTGCAAGAGCCCTGGGTCTTTAGGGGCCGACTCTGTGACTTTAGTGCGTTGAAAGGGGCAACGGTATTATATGACAGGAGTTCACGTAAACCCGGGACCTGTCTTATAGTATCTTCCCATCTCACTGTGGTGAGTCTTGGACAATTCTGTTGTCAGGACCTGGTAGCTGCTGAGGTGTGTTATAAGAGTAGAAGCGGATGGCTGAGATTTGTGATTGCATCTGCTTATTTTCCTTACGATGCTCTGGAAGGGCCACCACCTGGGAAGGACACCAGTCTCGTAAGGTTCTGGGAGCGGAGCAGTCTGGGCATCGTTCTCTGTTGCGATGCTAATGCCCAGCATACAATCTGGGGCAGCAGCAAATGCAATGACCAGGGCTCTCAGCTATTCGAGTTTATCGTTTCCACTTGCCTAAACATACACAACAAGGTCAGACAGCCCACGTTTGTTACTGCTACAAGGCAGGAGATGATTGGTCCCACCTTATCAAATTCAAAATTTGGGTGGTCAATCAGGAACTAGAGAGCCCTTGCCGAATATTCGTGATCGAACCACATGTATATTGAATTTCAGTGTGGCGAGGAAGCACAAATGCCATTGCCCTCCAGAAACCCCATGAAAACAGACTGACAGAAGTTTAGGGGGGCGTTGCGGGGCTTTGACATGACGCCACCAAGACTTCGGAAAGAACAGGATGACAGTTGAGAGACTCAGCGCTTCCTTAGTTGAATGTTCTGAGTCAACCTGTACAATTCGACCTCTCCTTGATCGGACTCCCGTTCCGTGGTGGAACCGAGAGCTCCAACCATTGAGGCGTGAGTCGAGAAAACTTCTAAACTGGGCCCCAAGACTAATCTTGCTGAGGACTGGGAGCGATACCGTTATATTCAGAGGAACTACAAGTAGTCAATTCGTGAGTCTAAGAGGGCTTCTTTTAGGGAATTCTGCGGCGGTATTGACCCTTTGAGTGGTACGGCGAAATTGGTTAGGATCCTGAAAAGGGATCCAATCGCAAAACTGGGGTCACTAAGTAAATCTAATGGCTCCTTCCTGGAGAAGCAAAGTGATGCATTCAGCTTGCTGATGGACTTTCCCTTTCCAGGAAATCAGATAAGCATTAGTTAACAACAGCTCTTAACGAAAGAGGCTGCTGTCAGATCTGCTACACCTTCTCAGCTTGACTGGTACGTTGCCGGATGTGGCTAATGAAGCCGCCATTCGATTTGCCATCGAATCTTTTGGCTGCTACAAGTCTCCCGGACCAGATGGCATCTATCCCGCCATGCTGAAGGAAGGTATAGAATAAGTGATTGCAGCCCTGAAGAAAATCTTCACTGCATGCTTAGCACCACGCTTGTGGAAGATGGTAAGGCTCGCTTTCATCGCTAAAATTCGGAGAGATGACTACACCAGCGCCAAGAGCTTTAGACCTATCAGCATGACCTCTTTCATGCTGAAAAGTCTCGAACGGCTAGTGGAGTTGCATATGCGTCAGAAGTCGCGAAGGTTCACCCACTCTCTCCATTTCAGCATCTATCAAACCAGAAAATCCTGCGAGTCGGCCCTACAAAACCTTGTTGCTAGGATAGAGCAGGCCATCGGCAGAAGGGACTACGCTATCGGCATCTTTTTGTATATAGAGGGGGCTTTTGATAATGCCACTTTCGACAGTATGTGCAGCTCTGCCAGCAGGCATTGTGTAGACCGGGTGCTGGTGAATTGGATCCGTTCAATGCTAGCCGAAAGAATCGTCACGGTGCGGGCGGAGGAGGATCTGCCTAGGTCAACGGGTATTAATAGAGGCTGCCCCCAAGGTGGAGTGCTGTCTCCATTTCTCATGGTGATCGATCCTCTACTCATCACCTTAAATGATGCTTGAGTCTACACACAAGCATATGCGGACGACGTTGCCTTTCTTATAACGAGCCCTTCGCTTATAAACATCTGTAGAAAAGTGCAGAAAACTCTGGATATGATTGACACTTGGTGCTGTGCGAATGATCTATCGGCAAACCCCACCAAAACTGGCATTGCCCTCTTTACGAGAAGGAGGAAACTTGATTAACTAATATATTTCTGCCAAAGCTAAAAGGAGTCACAATCCAGCTATCCAAAGAAAGCAAATATCTTGGAGTAATCCTCGATAGGAAACTTCTTTGGAAGACACACGTTGAAACAAAAACATCCAAAGCACTGACAGCCTTCTGGGAGTGCAAAGGTGTCTCTGGCAAAACGTGGGTGTTTCTCCTAGCAAGGTCCTATGGATCTACATGGCTATGACATATGGCCTATTATCACCTTTGCATCAGTGGTCTGGATGAGTAGACTCTCTCTCGTGGTGGTCAGGAAGACCTTATCTAGACTACAGCGCACTGTTGCACCGCAGCTTTTCCGACTACTTCAGGCCCGTCAAACACTGTCTGGTCAAACTCAGAAAATGAGCCCGGCAAACACTGTTTTCGCATTTTCACGGATGGCTCCAGGATCGAGCATGGCCCCGGCTCTGTCGTCTAAGTGGAGTCCAGCAGGGCAAAACTGCACTTTGCTCTTGGAATGCATGCATTTGTGTTTCAAGCGGAGGTGTATGCAGTTCATGAAGCGATGAACTTTGTTGTGGAAAACCGATGGAGAGGCAGATCTATATGTGTCTGTAGCGACAGCCAAGCTGCGCTCATGGCCTTAGACAGCTCCCCAACCCCATCAAGGGTAGTCGAGTCCTACCCTATGAACTATGTCGGTGGACATAATAGCCTGATACTAACATTGGTCCCGGGACACTTGGGTATCGTGGATAACGAGACCTCTGACTCCTAAGCTAAGATGGGCTCTGAGGCCAACTTCTGTGGCCCACAAGCGAGCTTGGAAGGCATGTCCGATCGACTGTCGCAAACCCTCCAGTCATTAAGCAGAATGGAGTGCAGAGGGCTGGTTGAACTGATGACTGGCCACTATCTGTGGGCGAAGCACAAGGAAATGGTGGGAATTTAAGACAGTGTACGGCCCAGCTTGTGAAGAGGAGGATGAGACGGCGGACCACTTCCTATGCGTCTGCCCCGCCTTCGCTCGAATCAGGTTTGAGGTCTTTGGCACTGATGTGTTAAGAAGCGACCGCTTTGGCTCCTTGGCACCACAAGATCTACTCAGTTTTCTTCGGAGATTGGGTAGATTTCAACAAAATTAAAAGAGAATCCAAGTGTAGTACAAAGGACTTAATTAATGTCTGAGTGCTGCACTTGCTAGTTTTCCCGACAAAAAAACAAAAAAAAATACTAACAATCATTTTCTCGGAGCTCAGAGTATAAATACGTACGTTCATAGGCTAGGGCAGCAGGTGTGCATGCGCACATACAAATATGTACGAGTATACGCATATGCAAAAAGCATTGTTTTAGCATATGTTAGAAAGGAACTCGATCTTTCGGGTATTTTCTCCCTAATTATTACATCTAGATATGATAAGGCGATGCGTCGTGAGATAGGTCATGGTTGCTTCAGTACATACCTATGTTACACTATAAGAATTCAAGATGGAATTGAACTTTTGTATAAATATAAGTAACATAATGCATATATTTACATATGTATATGTATATCAATATAACAAAACAATTTTACGCTGTATGCATTCTCGTCTAAAACTAGTTTCAACACAAAAAATTAGCAACAATTTTTATCAAATTTGTATAAAGTTTTAAATTTACTAAAACGCAAGCAGGAAAATGTGAGGTCGTTTCACAATTTGTTTTGTTTAAATTTTTTTTTTAAATCACAGCAACGAACATTAAAGTTATGTACTTTGATTTTAAATGTTGGCACTTATACTCGTATGTATGTATCTTTGAATGTACAATTAAGGTTTTTTGAAAATATAAATTGAATAAAATTTCGTTTGTCAACGAAGTAATAGAAATAAACTCATTCAAATGCCGTCGGCCATTGATTTTATATAGAAGCCAAAAACTGTGCAGAGCCAATATATGTACTAAAGAGATAACTCACTGTTATCAGCTCTGTTAAAAGTTTCATCACACTACGGCCAGAGAATGTTAATGCAATGAGAAGGTGCAAATGTTACTGTAAGCTTTTTTTAGTACAATTGAGATCTGAAAGATTTGTAATAAGGTCATTTAGCACACCGAGTTTAAAGACACCTCACTGACTTTTGCCCACACAAAAATTAGAAACACCACACATCTTTCACCTCAACACACAACACATTTCTCACCTCGACATTAAACCAATTAAATTTGTACTATTTTCGTATTTTTGAAATAATAAGCGAATACGTAAAATTTATTACATAATTTTTTTTTTTCAATTACATTAAAAAAAAAAACGATTTTAAAAAATAAAATTTAGAAAAAAAAGTTTGCACCGGGAATTGAACTCGAGTCTAACATGTGGCGAGGAAAAATAGGCGGTGCGTTTATTTCTTCGACTGCTTATTTTTTGACCATTTTGTTACTTTTGAAATGATAAGCGGATACATAAAATTTATTAAAAATTTTTTTACGATTACATTAAAAAAAAAAATTTAAAAACGAAAAAAAAAAAATTTGAACCGAGAATTGATGCCGAGTCACGTGGGGAGGATAAATACATTAAACTAATTAAATTTTTAATATTTTCGTATTTTTGAAATAATAAGCGAATACGTAAAATTTATTACATAATTTTTTTAATTACATAAAAAAAAACGAATTAAAAAAACAAAAATTAATAAAAAAAGGTTTGCACTGGGAATTGAAATCGAGTCTAACATGTGGCGAGGAAAAATAGGCGGTGCATTTATTTCTTCGACTGCTTATTTTTTTACCATTTTGTTACTTTTGAAATGATAAGCGGATACATAAAATTTATTAAAAATTTTTTACGATTACATTAAAAAAAACACATTTAAAAAAAAAAAAAAAAATTGGCGCCGAGAATTGATGCCGAGTCACATGGGGAGGATAAATACGCAGTGCGTTTATTTCTGCGCCTGCGTTGTGAACCAAGGTTTTGTGCATGCGCGCGACGCGAATTAATTTTAATAAAGTTCTGAAAGTAATTCATGAAGTTTTTCATTAAATACATTCATAAATGAACGTATACTCTATATGTACATAAATGATGGTATATGACAATATACATACATAATATGTATGTACATGTGCATTAAGAAAAAAAAAACGGTTTAAGATAAATCAACACTTATTTTATATTGTATGTCAATTTATAGTTTATGTATTCGACAGCATTTACATACATATGTAGGTATGTACATTTGTATATGAAAAACAATAATGCACAAGCGCAAGAACATCATCCTTTCATACATATGTACATATGCATGTATGCCCAAATAACCTTGACTTATGTATGTACACAAGTCACAGCACATCACATTCTTACAAGACAAATACACATACGCACTAGCGAGTTTCTTCCTAACAAGTGCAAAAACAATTCTGCTCTATGTATGTATATATACCGGCTTTTTGTCCTAGCATATATACATACATACCATATATACCTACTTGCCTTCTAAATTTCCTACAAAATAAATGTATTCATATGTTACTACATCCATGCACGTTCATACATTCATGCATATGTATATGCGCGAGCACAGCGCTCCCTTCTTGCTTCCGTGTACTTTTGTCTTTCACCAGTCGATATTCCTAATATTGTACTTACAAAAACACGATATGTACTTTGATAGACGCAAAAGCAACAGCAAGCGCAACGCCATGGCCGCTTTGCCACCGCACATTCTAAAATGTTCTAGAACACAACAAAAACACATACCTCACATGCGCATGTCGCCCAAAGCTAAAATCTAAGCCTAGCGACTACAAAAACAAAATACATTCGTAGACGCAGTCGCAGCGGCCATGATTCTATCAGCGACGGCGCTGAACAATTTAGAACAAAACAAAAAGTTCATTCATAAGTTAGAGCTCATATTTCAATTTCATTCATAAAACGAGCCGCCCATATGCCAATTTTCGCGACCATTCGAAAATAGTCAATATTGGAATATTTCGCGTGGAATTATTTGCCAATATTTGATAAATCTTAAATTTTTGTCATGTCGAGTGGCCGCGGCTCCGTATGTATGTATGCACCCTTATATGTATGTAAATATGTCTTCTAACTTAATGCGACTTCCAGCGAATCACACATTGCTGTCCGCAAAGCCGCATGTATGTACCTTATGATCAGAAAGTACCGGGAATGTTTAAATTAAACAAAACAGAGTTAAATTTAAGGAAAATTTATATTATCTCCTTCAAAATATGACCCGTCTGAAGGAACACACATGTGCCAACGCTTAACCCAGTCCTCCAAACACCCCCGGCAGGCCGACATGGCCTTCAGCTGCTTCGTCGTATTCTCTTTGATCTTTTTGATCGGTGCGATGTTACCATCTCGCAAAATCCAAGAATTGTTTGCTCACATTTCCGGCCGTTTGCAACATACAGCATCTCTCAAAGGTTTCAAAACGGATGAATAATATTCTTTATTGACTGTCTGGCCCGATGGAAGGTACTCATGGTGCCTACCCCTTGGCAATCGAAGAAAACAGTCAACATCACCTTCCCGATTCGTTTTGCTCATAGGGTATACATATCCCATCTTTTCACTGACGGACAGGAAGACGGTCGCAGTTGTTGTTTTTTGTATGCATACGTTATGCGTTCGTTGAAGGTTTGTATATATGTGTATACATATATTTATATACATATGCGTGTATGCGCGTTTGGCTTTCTGGATGCATTCATGGATATTAGAATATTTTCTCATCAATATACATATGTATGTAAGTAGTTCAGATTTGACTGAAGGGATTAAATATAGGAATGCATATTCTTATGATTGCCTTTATGGCTGTTTTAGAAAATAAATTTCTAAATAATATAACAGGTATTAGAAAAACCTGAATGCACTATTTTAAATCAATTCTAATTAAACCAAATACAAAAAATTAAATAAAAATATCGAACAAAGAAAAGTGGGTTCAGGACTTGAACTTGAGTCAAATATGGGACGATGTACTGCATATACGACACGTCTTTCACGATTGCGCCAATCTACAATTATTGATGATCTTTTCTAAATCACTCATTTATTCGATTCGCAGTTTTATATGTACATATTCTGCGTTAGTTGAAAGTTTGTATGCGTAATTATATGCATATGCATCTGTGTATGCGCGTTTGGCTTTCTGGACGGATATTAGAATGATATTTTCTCATCAATATAATTTGGATTTGATGAAATAGATTATAGACATATGTACATATTTTCTGTTTTGATTGATTTATATAAAAATCAGGTCATATCCAGTATGAACTATTTTATACCGAAAAGAAATTTCCATTTATAAAATACAAAAAACAGTATTTTAAAGAAATTTTAATTAAAATAAACTCAAAAATTTTACCAAACTTTCCTGGTTTGAATTGTAAAAAAAAAATGTGCAAGAAAAAAAATATGACTTCAGGACTTGAACCTGAATTAAATACGTGCAAAAACACAAAACGAATAACTCCGCCGACTTTAGCTTCTGCACCACAAACTAACTACCGCGCGGCCTTCTTAATCGCAAATTTATTCGCTTCGATTTCCTTAGTAGTGTGCCGAAAAATCTTATGAACGTCCTCAGTTGTATGGTAAACGCAGAAAATATCTGAATTCTTGGCCTAGCGTGGTAAGTAAATATAGAAACCCTCCACTCGCGTCACTCGCGTGGTAAATATCTGCAATTCCGACCTCTTCAGGAAAGTTGAATTTGAAATGGCCTTATTATGAATCTATAAATTAGAACTCGAAAAAAGCTCTTTTAACATTTGCTCCTTCTCATTGCATTAACATTCTCTGCTACGGCGGCGGTTAGACTTCATTTTTCACAATTCGCATTATTCGTAGCCCGAGAGACTCCTCTATACATTAACATTCTCTGCAGTTTCGTTCACAAATTTGTATTTCATACATGTGCATATGTATGTCAGTGAGTGCGGACGTGTTTTTTTTTTTTGTTAATAATTTGTGCGGGTGTTTCTACTGCTGATGTGGAGTTTCTCTTCTACTCAAATCAAAAATTCTTAGATATCATTATACTATATTATAAAATCTGTCGGAGGTTTATCCGCCCTCCTCCTCCGTCAGCTTACGACGATAATAGCGCATTATTTACCGATATGTCATCAATAAATTTGAGTACGAACATCACACCACAAGAATAGGCAGAGAACGTAAATTCCTAGAGAAGGCGCAGTCCTGGCCCGTTCCTCATTTTGGGCTCTAACAAAACACGGGTAAGAAATTCAACTCAGAAATTACTTCACCAAAGTTAACAAGTAAAAAATGTAGTTTACATTAGCTTACATTTGATTGCGTACAGAATAGATTTATTCATTTGATATATCCATGTGATTTGTATGCATGTTTACATATTAGATTTGTTATTTTTGGTTTTTGTATGACAATTGCGCGAAACTGTATGTATGCATATTTATATACATACTAGAGGACCCTCTGCCTGCTTCGCTAGGCATATCAAAATTAGAAATGAATAATGAACACTCGATTCAGATTCACTCTATGTATATTTATTCTTTTTTTACAAAATAAAATTAATGTTAATTTTAAACTTAAACTAACGCAAAGCCTTTTCGTAAACTACATTTTTTGTTTTGCCCTGAGTTGTGGTATAAATAAACAGAACTGATACACGTGAACATGATACATATAATTGTCCGTGGGAGAAGCATGGATATTCTAAGTCAATTCCGCATAATTCCAGCGATTGTTCTTGTGCTTTGTTCATTGTCATTGCAAATGCAAGACGTATTGGAAATTGCAATCTTTTGAAGTCAAAAGCTAAATCTGGTGGAATTGACGGAATACGCGGAATCAATACGCCTTCACCTTTGAATTTTCCTTTTAAAATTGTTGCTTCAATAAGATTATTAATGACCTTTTTGATTGCTAATCTGCTAAGTAAAATAATTGGTGCACCAACTTTCAATTGTAAGCGATGAGCCGGCAGTTCAGGTAAATCCAAGGAATTTAAAAATTCTGTTGAATAATTTACAGCGTCATCTTGATTTATAAATGTATCAATTGATTTAAATGTTACAATCTCACTAGGCATATCATTTAAAATATTCGCATTCAATTGACCAACATCCTTATTTTTCGCAGCCGGTATTGCTCTTTCAGCTAACCAATTGTGATTTTGATAATTTTGCGCAATATTTGGAAAAACACTTGAAACTAATTCTTGTTTTGTGTGTGCAAAATTACAAAAATTATCTGGCAAAGTGATTAAGCCAATAGCAGCATCAATAGGAATTTGTCCATTTCCTATCTTCAGAAGTTGTCTTGAAAATTCGTCAGCCGATGCATAATTTTGCAAATAAACTGGCAGATTTGTTTTCAAAGTCAAAGTTTTTACGTGCCTCCATAAATGGGATGTCTTTAAACATGCTTTTAATTCACCTGCTGGTGTTGAACGGGGAATTACTGGCAAAGTTTGACGAAAATCACCAGACAATAATATTAAAGCACCACCAAATATTTCTTGATTATTACGTAAATCTTTCAAAGTTCTATCCAATGCTTCCACTGATTTTTTATGTGCCATTGCACATTCATCCCACACATTTAATTTGCATTGTTGCAAAACTCTTCCCATTCCAGTAAGTAATATAATTTTCTTTTTTCTATTGTTGAAATTAAATTTCTAATTCTTTTGGCCGCATAAGTTGATTTCCAATAAGTTAAAACAAAATAATTGAAAAGTAATGAATTTAATCAAAAAAACATGAAAAACTTACAATGTGCATTACAATCGCTAACAACAACAACGAAACCACCGTTTTTTTTATTTTCACTGATTATTAAAATTTTACGCACAATATATTTTATTTTTATAAATTTTTTCCCAAAAAAAAAAAACAACAATGAAAAACACACTCATATTTGCTATTTTAGTTGTTAAATGAAAATGTGTTTCAGGTTCTTTTTAATGTTGCAACTACTCTTTGACTTTGAAACTGCTTACACTCACAAAATAATCCAACTCTTTTAAACACACATACAAATATAATTATTTATTTTGGGTTTCCCACTCGTCAAAGCAGCACATAAGGTTGCATTATTTAATTATTACCTAATACAAACTTGTTCTCTTTTAACAATGATAATATTACTATGGGAAATCAAGTAAATATGCATTTTTGTATTATATCCTGAGCATTTGTCTTCAGCGCTATACCAATGCTCGAACACTTGGAGCATGAAATTCACAGAAGAATTGTAACAGAAATGCCTGAGAGCGCTATTTTAGTTATACCTGCTTTTAGGCATTTATCTCGTAAACGGACGTTTGCCCATATAAAATTGTCTACGTAAATGCATGAAAAAAGTGTTAGCATAACTTTTTCGAGTATATGTGTATACATGCAGGAGGATTTATTTTTTACATTTTGCTCGTCGGCTTTCGCGTTTTCTTTTCTTGATTTTAGACTTTCACCACAGAAAAATTACGCAAACCCATGAACAAAGTTATACTAATAGAAACCTGATCTTAATACTCGAGCTACCATCAAATTAACACATTGTATTTTTTAAAAGAACATTTATGGCGACTGTCGATCCATATGATGGATTTCAAAAAATGTATGGATTCAACCGCTGAATAATTTCGTATATTTTAAATCCATCTAAACTTTTACATCTGCGCATTTATATATTATTAGCAAACCCCGCCCCCTTCGCTGGGCACACTAAAATAGAATAGATATGGTTTAGGACAGAAAATATATGGTTTTCATATTATTTATTTCTTTATTCTTTATTCAATCGCTTTGGCATAAACAATATTTTTTGTTTTTCTATTTGTTTTTGAGTAAATATAAAATACAAATTGAAAATCAGGAAAAAAGAAGATTGTTTTTAAATTTCAAATCAACGCAAATGAATAACTAAGAAACAACCGTCTTTTTCCTGATCATCCATGAATTTTTCGTTTCAATTTATATGTTTTATTAAGCATTGGAGCTTTTTTAACCATTATCCATTTATATTTTTCAAAAAAAAAAAAAAAACGAAAAAAATTGTTTTTTCCACGAACACATAATTTCATTCGGATTTCACATTAAATTCTCAAATTTCGTAAGAAATTATTCACTGTTCCAAAATCCACTCCAAAAAAATTCACAAACAATTTTTACATGTTGCACTTACGCTTTTTCCTTATGGCATCCAAATCAGAAAGAAATATTGACACATTGTAACTCACACTGTCAATTTGACAGTTCAGTTCCGCCCCAAGCGTTAAAAAAGTAAGCGACATTATGGCTGGCTCAAAAGAACGCTGTACCCGTTGCCAGTGCTCCGAATTACAACCAAACTTTACGAAACCCATTTTCAATACTTACTTCACAATGTGCGTAAGTTTGGTTTAATTCGGTGCAAAGACACGGCGGGTCCACGTTTTGGCATATATTTCGAGACCCTAGTCATCAATAGGTATGAAAATTACCCCGCATTAAAGCACTTATCAACAGCTTTCATTTGATATCCATATTGTACAAACACATTCTAGGGTCCACGTTTTGGTCTCTATCTCGAGACCCTAGTCACGGAGCGGATGGAAATACTCTGAACTAAAGCATTCACCAACAGCTTCCATTTGATACCCATATTGTACATACACATCCGAAGGTTACCCGGGTCCACGTTTTGACCTATATCTCGAGACCCTATCTACCAATAGGTATCCATACTATACGGAAACCATCTTCAATGCCTCCTTAACAATGTGTGTAAGTTTGGTTTAATTCGGTGCAAAGACACGGCGGGTCCACGTTTTGGCATATATTTCCAGACCCTAGTCATCAATAGGTATGAAAATTACCCCGTATTAAAGCACTTATCAACAGCTTTCATTTGATACCCATATTGTACATACACATCCGAAGGTTACCCGGGTCCACGTTTTGACCTATATCTCGAGACCCTATCTACCAATAGGTATCCATACTATACGGAAACCATCTTCAATACCTACTTAACAATGTGTGTAAGTTTGGTTTAATTCGGTGCAAAGTCACGGCGGGTCCACGTTTTGGCATATATTTCGAGACCCTAGTCATCAATAGGTATGAAAATTATCCCGTATTAAAGCACTTATCAACAACTTTCATTTGATATCCATATTGCACAAACACATTCTAGGGTCCACGTTTTGGTCTCTATCTCGAGACCCTAGTCACGGAGCGGATGGAAATACTCTGAACTAAAGCATTCACCAACAGCTTCCATTTGATACCCATATTGTACATACACATCCGAAGGTTACCCGGGTCCACGTTTTGACCTATATCGCGAGACCCTATCTACCAATAGGTATCCATACTATACGGAAACCATCTTCAATACCTCCTTAACAATGTGTGTAAGTTTGGTTTAATTCGGTTCAAAGACACGGCGGGTCCACGTTTTGGCATATATTTCCAGACCCTAGTCATCAATAGGTATGAAAATTACCCCGTATTAAAGCACTTATCAACAGCTTTCATTTGATACCCATATTGTACATACACAACCAAAGGTTACCCGGGTCCACGTTTTGACCTATATCTCGAGACCCCAGTCACGGAGCGGCATGAAAAATACTCTGTACTAAAGCATTCACCAACAGCTTCAATTTGATATCCATATTGTACAAACACATTCTAGGGTCCACGTTTTGGTCTCTATCTCGAGACCCTAGTCACGGAGCGGCATGAAAGATACTCTGGACTAAAGCATTCACCAACAGCTTCCATTTGATACCCATATTGTACATACACATCCGAAGGTTACCCGGGTCCACGTTTTGACCTATATCTCGAGCCCTATTTCCAAAATAAAATATGATCCATGTTACTCGTGGATGATGTAGCTTTCGAATGGTGAAAGAATTTTTAAAATCGGTCCAGTAGTTTTTGAGCCTATTCGTAACAAACAAACAAACAAAGTTTTCCTCTTTATAATATTAGTATAGATATATGTATTTAACATTTAATTTAAGTAAACGTTTGAATATTTGTCCAAAAACTTTGAGCTTCGAAAAATACAGGCTTATGGTTATTAATGGGATCAAATATATTTAACGAATTTTTATTTTATCTAAATCATAAAACGTTCAAATGAAGCTCAAAATATTTTTCCAGTTAAAAAAAAAGCAATGTGCTTTGATGCCGTGTCACGCATGCATAAAAAGGAAAGAAAAGAGAGGACAACTATTGCGTTACGAATAATACAGTCGCATACGTCACCCGACATCGAAACAATGTTATTCATGACTGTGTATATTCTATTCATTTGCGTGTATTCTCATTCCGTATACGTAATGTCCGTATAAGGGAAACACGGAAATATTGTATTTTTCACACTTACACAACGCACGCATACTTTTACCGATTTCTTTAAAACTTCACATAAACCATCTATGGACCAATACCAATGATCTGTGAAAGTTTTATTGAAATCAGTGAATGCGTTTAGGCGTGAATCGGCGACTAACGAACACAAAAAAACGTCTCCATTTTTATATATAAGACTAGAGGACCCTCTGCCTGCTTCGCTAGGCATATCAAAATTAGAAATGAATAATGAACACTCGATTCAGATTCACTCTATGTATATTTATTCTTTTTTTACAATATAAAATTAATGTTAATTTTAAACTTAAACTAACGCAAAGCCTTTTCGTAAACTACATTTTTTGTTTTGCCCTGAGTTGTGGTATAAATAAACAGAACTGATGGCTTTCCTACACGTGAACATGATACATATAATTGTCCGTGGGAGAAGCATGGATATTCTAAGTCAATTCCGCATAATTCCAGCGATTGTTCTTGTGCTTTGTTTATTGTCATTGCAAATGCAAGACGTATTGGAAATTGCAATCTTTTGAAGTCAAAAGCTAAATCTGGTGGAATTGACGGAATACGCGGAATCAATACGCCTTCACCTTTGAATTTTCCTTTTAAAATTGTTGCTTCAATAAGATTATTAATGACCTTTTTGATTGCTAATCTGCTAAGTAAAATAATTGGTGCACCAACTTTCAATTGTAAGCGATGAGCCGGCAGTTCAGGTAAATCCAAGGAATTTAAAAATTCTGTTGAATAATTTACAGCGTCATCTTGATTTATAAATGTATCAATTGATTTAAATGTTACAATCTCACCAGGCATATCATTTAAAATATTCGCATTCAATTGACCAACATCCTTATTTTTCGCAGCCGGTATTGCTCTTTCAGCTAACCAATTGTGATTTTGATAATTTTGCGCAATATTTGGAAAAACACTTGAAACTAATTCTTGTTTTGTGTGTGCAAAATTACAAAAATTATCTGGCAAAGTGATTAAGCCAATAGCAGCATCAATAGGAATTTGTCCATTTCCTATCTTCAGAAGTTGTCTTGAAAATTCGTCAGCCGATGCATAATTTTGCAAATAAACTGGCAGATTTGTTTTCAAAGTCAAAGTTTTTACGTGCCTCCATAAATGGGATGTCTTTAAACATGCTTTTAATTCACCTGCTGGTGTTGAACGGGGAATTACTGGCAAAGTTTGACGAAAATCACCAGACAATAATATTAAAGCACCACCAAATATTTCTTGATTATTACGTAAATCTTTCAAAGTTCTATCCAATGCTTCCACTGATTTTTTATGTGCCATTGCACATTCATCCCACACATTTAATTTGCATTGTTGCAAAACTCTTCCCATTCCAGTAAGTAATATAATTTTCTTTTTTCTATTGTTGAAATTAAATTTCTAATTCTTTTGGCCGCATAAGTTGATTTCCAATAAGTTAAAACAAAATAATTGAAAAGTAATGAATTTAATCAAAAAAACATGAAAAACTTACAATGTGCATTACAATCGCTAACAACAACAACGAAACCACCGTTTTTTTTATTTTCACTGATTATTAAAATTTTACGCACAATATATTTTATTTTTATAAATTTTTTCCCAAAAAAAAAAAAACAACAATGAAAAACACACTCATATTTGCTATTTTAGTTGTTAAATGAAAATGTGTTTCAGGTACTTTTTAATGTTGCAACTACTCTTTGACTTTGAAACTGCTTACACTCACAAAATAATCCAACTCTTTTAAACACACATACAAATATAATTATTTATTTTGGGTTTCCCACTCGTCAAAGCAGCACATAAGGTTGCATTATTTAATTATTACCTAATACAAACTTGTTCTCTTTTAACAATGATAATATTACTATGTGAAATCAAGTAAATATGCATTTTTGTATTATATCCTGAGCATTTGTCTTCAGCGCTATACCAATGCTCGAACACTTGGAGCATGAAATTCACAGAAGAATTGTAACAGAAATGCCTGAGAGCGCTATTTTAGTTATACCTGCTTTTAGGCATTTATCTCGTAAACGGACGTTTGCCCATATAAAATTGTCTACGTAAATGCATGAAAAAAGTGTTAGCATAACTTTTTCGAGTATATGTGTATACATGCAGGAGGATTTATTTTTTACATTTTGCTCGTCGGCTTTCGCGTTTTCTTTTCTTGATTTTAGACTTTCACCACAGAAAAAATACGCAAACCCATGAACAAAGTTATACTAATAGAAACCTGATCTTAATACTCGAGCTACCATCAAATTAACACATTGTATTTTTTAAAAGAACATTTATGGCGACTGTCGATCCATATGATGGATTTCAAAAAATGTATGGATTCAACCGCTGAATAATTTCGTATATTTTAAATCCATCTAAACTTTTACATCTGCGCATTTATATATTATATATGTATTTAACATTTAATTTAAGTAAACGTTTGAATATTTGTCCAAAAACTTTGAGCTTCGAAAAATACAGGCTTATGGTTATTAATGGAATCAAATATATTTAACGAATTTTTATTTTATCTAAATCATAAAACGTTCAAATGAAGCTCAAAATATTTTTCCAGTTAAAAAAAAAGCAATGTGCTTTGATGCCGTGTCACGCATGCATAAAAAGGAAAGAAAAGAGAGGACAACTATTGCGTTACGAATAATACAGTCGCATACGTCACCCGACATCGAAACAATGTTATTCATGACTGTGTATATTCTATTCATTTGCGTGTATTCTCATTCCGTATACGTAATGTCCGTATAAGGGAAACACGGAAATATTGTATTTTTCACACTTACACAACGCACGCATACTTTTACCGATTTCTTTAAAACTTCACATAAACCATCTATGGACCAATACCAATGATCTGTGAAAGTTTTATTGAAATCAGTGAACGCGTTTAGGCGTGAATCGGCGACTAACGAACACAAAAAAACGTCTCCATTTTTATATATAAGATTAGCATACGACATACATATGTATTTTAGGTATATGGTAAATTTTAACATAAATTTTTTCGTTCATGTATAATAATCAAAATCTTAAAAGAACTGGTATTATTAACAACTTGTCGTCACTAATTATAACTTCGGGAAGGTTGATGATGATACATTTGTTTTATTTTAAATTCTTCAAGCATATCAAACTAATTATTTTCATAGAGAAATGATTCAGGCACACAGGAGGATGGCAAATGCAAATACAAATAGGTGAATGTATATGTATTCATATGCACATACATATATGATCCGTGTATGTATGTACGTGCACTTGCAGAGCAAAAAATTTTACGATTCCCTAAAACTTCTCAAGAAATCCAGCGTTTATTCATAGGCACCGCATTGTATGCATAGTAACCTTCAAATATGTACAGTAACCTTAAAATACTCTGATTTCAGGGTAAGTTTCTAACCTTGCAGATATATGCATATGGTTTTGTGCACTTTTTATCGATTGAAGAACTACATACGTAAAGTAATATGCTAATTAACTATTTACCTACTATCAGTTAACATAAAATAATTGTCTCTAAATTTTCTCTTAGTATTGAAATGTCCGAATCAGAACTTTTTTATAAGCTACTTGTGTTGTTTTCTGCAACTTACTGCATGCTCCTGCGCGCACTTAATGCACAGCAGCTGCGGTTGTCGAGCATTTAGAAGACATATTTACATACATATATTGATGCATACATATGAACGGAGCCGCGACCATTCCACAAGACAAAAATTCAAGATTTACCAAATATTGGCAAATAATTCAACGCGAAATATTCCAATATTCACTATTTTCGAATGGTCGAGAAAATTGACATATGGGCGGCTCGTTTTATGAATGAAAGTACTTTGCTCGTAGAAATATGAGCCCGAACTTATCAATGAATTTGTTGTTGTTGTGCTTTTTAATATTGGAAACTGTTCAGCACCGGCGCGGGTAAATAATGATGTCCGCTAGAGCTGCGCCTATGAATGCATTTTGTTCTTGTAGTCGCTAGACTTAGAATTTTGTTTTTGGAAACATATGCATGTAGAGGCATAAAGTGAGAGTGTGCGGTTATATGCACATACATATGAATATACGAATATGCGTTGTTTTGCTTAGAATAGTAACATCTACGTACATATTTACATTGTCCCAACATATGCATTCATAGGTATATGCACACATACAAAGCAAAATAAACGCATACGGTTTAGATTAGTTTTTTTGCATATATTAGGAATATGGTTGCATATTTTTTATATGTAGATATGCATATGAGCTGTGTTAAGAGACAGGTCAAGATTTTTCTCTGCCCACATTAATATGGATGGTACGTGTTATATATATAATTTAATATCAATTTAAAGAGTTGAACATATTGTTGAAAATTAACCCTTGATGTAAATGAATGGTTTACAAAGTTAATTTTTTAGGTGGATATTTTGAAATAATTTTGATAATACACTTAATATCAATATAATTTAGTTAATTAGATACTTAAAATTTCACATCCATGCATGCATATACTTAGAATTAATTTATTCATTTCACAAGAAATAATCTATGTATTTGCGCATGCAAAATGCCGACGGCAAATAAGCATGAAAGAAAAATGTACAAGTTTGCTGTTATTTTCTTTCGCCTAATACCAGAGAATGTTAATGCAATGAGAAGGAGCAAATGTTAAAAGAGCTTTTTTCGAGTTCTAATTTATAGATTCATAATAAGGTCATTTCAAATTCAACTTTCCTGAAGAGGTCGGAATCGCAGATATTTACCACGCGAGTGACGCGAGTGGAGGGTTTCTATATTTACTTACCACGCTAGGCCAAGAATTCAGATATTTTCTGCGTTTACCATACTACTGAGGACGTTCATAAGATTTTTCGGCACACTACTAAGGAAATCGAAGCGAATAAATTTGCGATTAAGAAGACCGCGCGGTAGTTAGTTTGTGGTGCAGAAGCTAAAGTCGGCGGAATTATTCGTTTTGTGTTTTTGCACGTATTTAATTCAGGTTCAAGTCCTGAAGTCATATTTTTTTTCTTGCACATTTTTTTTTTTACAATTCAAACCAGGAAAGTTTGGTAAAATTTATGAGTTTATTTTAATTAAAATTTCTTTAAAATACTGTTTTTTGTATTTTATAAATGGAAATTTCTTTTCGGTATAAAATAGTTCATACTGGATATGACCTGATTTTTATATAAATCAATCAAAACAGAAAATATGTACATATGTCTATAATCTATTTCATCAAATCCAAATTATATTGATGAGAAAATATCATTCTAATATCCGTCCAGAAAGCCAAACGCGCATACACAGATGCATATGCATATAATTACGCATACAAACTTTCAACTAACGCAGAATATGTACATATAAAACTGCGAATCGAATAAATGAGTGATTTAGAAAACATCATTAATAATTGTAGATTGGCGCAATTGTGAAAGACGTGTCGTATATGCAGTACATCGTCTCATATTTGACTCAGGTTCAAATCCTGTGCACAGTTTTTTATTCTATATTTTTATTTCATTTTTTATATTTGGTTTAATTGAAATTGATTTAAAATAGTGTATTCAGGTTTTTCTAATACCAGTTATTTAGAAATTTATTTTCTATATAACATTATTCATTTGAATTGATTTATATGTAAAACAGCCATAAAGTCAATCATATGAATATGCATTCCTATATTTAATTTCTTCAGTCAAATCTGAACTACTTACATACACATATTGATGAGAAAATATTCTAATATCCATCCAGGAAGCCTAACGCGCATACTCACATATGTGTTTAAATATATGTACAAACTACCACCATTCTAACAAACCCAGAACACAAGCTTCTGCGCACACTTGACACATGGGATATGTATACCCTATGAGCAAAAAGAACCGGGAAGGTGATGTTGACTGCTTCCTTCGATTGCCAAGGCATAGTCCACCATGAGTACCTTCCATCGGGCCAGACAGTCAATAGAGAATATTATTTATTCGTTTTGAAACCTTAGAGAGATGCTGTGTGTTGCAAACCGCCGGAAATGTGAGCAAACAATTCTCAGATTTTGCATGGTGATAACGCGCCATCGCACTGATCAAAGAGAATACAAATCGGCCTGCCGGGAGTGTTTGGAGGACTGGGTTGGCACATGTGTGTTCCTTCAGACGGGTCATATTTTGAAGGAGATAATATAAATTTTCCTTAAATTTAACTCTGTTTTGTTTAATTTAAACATTCCCGGTACTTTCTGATCATAAGGTACATATATGCGGCTTTGCGGACAGCAATGTGTGATTCGCTGGAAGTCGCATTAACTCGCGACTGTCGCACAGTTAGAAGACATATTTACATACATATAAGGGTGCATACATACATACGGAGCCGCGGCCACTCGACATGACAAAAATTTAAGATTTATCAAATATTGGCAAATAATTCCACGCGAAATATTCCAATATTGACTATTTTCGAATGGTCGCGAAAATTGGCATATGGGCGGCTCGTTTTATGAATGAAATTGAAATATGAGCTCTAACTTATGAATGAACTTTTTGTTTTGTTCTAAATTGTTCAGCGCCGTCGCTGATAGAATCATGGCCGCTGCGACTGCGTCTACGAATGTATTTTGTTTTTGTAGTCGCTAGGCTTAGATTTTAGCTTTGGGCGACATGCGCATGTGAGGTATGTGTTTTTGTTGTGTTCTAGAACATTTTAGAATGTGCGGTGGCAAAGCGGCCATGGCGTTGCGCTTGCTGTTGCTTTTGCGTCTATCAAAGTACATATCGTGTTTTTGTAAGTACAATATTAGGAATATCGACTGGTGAAAGACAAAAGTACACGGAAGCAAGAAGGGAGCGCTGTGCTCGCGCATATACATATGCATGAATGTATGAACGTGCATGGATGTAGTAACATATGAATACATTTATTTTGTAGGAAATTTAGAAGGCAAGTAGGTATATATGGTATGTATGTATATATGCTAGGACATAAAGCCGGTATATATACATACATAGAGCAGAATTGTTTTTGCACTTGTTAGGAAGAAACTCGCTAGTGCGTATGTGTATTTGTCTTGTAAGAATGTGATGTGCTGTGACTTGTGTACATACATAAGTCAAGGTTATTTGGGCATACATGCATATGTACATATGTATGAAAGGAAGATGATGTTCTTGCGCTTGTGCATTATTGTTTTTCATATACAAATGTACATACCTACATATGTATGTAAATGCTGTCGAATACATAAACTATAAATTGACATACAATATAAAATAAGTGTTGATTTATCTTAAACCGTTTTTTTTTTCTTAATGCAAATACCTCCTATTGACATGTACATACATATTATGTATGTATATTGTCATATACCATCATTTATGTACATATAAAGTATACGTTCATTTATGAATGTATGTAATGAAAAACTTCATGAATTACTTTCAGAACTTTATTAAAATTAATTCGCGTCGCGCGCATGTACAAAACCTTGGTTCACAACGCAGGCGCAGAAATAAACGCACTGTGTATTTATCCTCCCCATGTGACTCGGCATCAATTCTCGGCGCCAATTTTTTTTTTTTTTTTTAAATGTGTTTTTTTTAATGTAATCGTAAAAATTTTTTAATAAATTTTATGTATCCGCTTATCATTTCAAAAGTAACAAAATGGTAAAAAAATAAGCAGTCGAAGAAATAAATGCACCGCCTATTTTTCCTCGCCACATGTTAGACTCGATTTCAATTCCCAGTGCAAACCTTTTTTTATTAATTTTTTTTTTAAATTCGTTTTTTTTTTTATGTAATTAAAAAAAATTATATAATAAATTTTACGTATTCGCTTATTATTTCAAAAAATACGAAAATAGTAAAAATTTAATTAGTTTAATGTATTTATCCTCCCCACGTGACTCGCCATCAATTCTCGGTGGGAATTTTTTTTTCGTTTTTAATTTTTATTTTTTTAATGTAATCGTAAAAAAATTTTTAATAAATTTTATGTATCCGCTTATCATTTCAAAAGTAACAAAATGGTAAAAAAATAAGCAGTCGAAGAAATAAACGCACCGCCTATTTTTTCTCGCCACATGTTAGACTCGATTTCAATTCCCAGTGCAAACCTTTTTTTATTAATTTTTTTTTTTTTAATTCGTTTTTTTTTTATGTAATTAAAAAAAATTATGTAATAAATTTTACGTATTCGCTTATTATTTCAAAAATACGAAAATACTACAAATTTAATTGGTTTAATGTCGAGGTGAGAAATGTGTTGTGTGTTGAGGTGAAAGATGTGTGGTGTTTCTAATTTTTGTGTGGGCAAAAGTCAGTGAGGTGTCTATAAACTCGGTGTGCTAAATGACCTTATTACAAATCTTTCAGATCTCAATTGTACTAAAAAAAGCTTACAGTAACATTTGCACCTTCTCATTGCATTAACATTCTCTGCTAATACCAAATCATGGCATTTAACATGTCAATGCAAACGCTATATTTAATTCTGTTGACTACTCTCGCTATGTTAACTCTCTTCTGTTAACTTTTCCAAGGCCGTGAAACGAGCTCATGGGCGCGCTGTCTCTCCTTTTCGACTTATACTTTTAATTAGTCTTATGTATGTACATAATGTAATTTTATTGAAAACTGTTTGTTGGTTTATGAACATTTGTATATACGTAAATATTCTATGGTAGAAAGTCGTAGGTAAGGGAAATGAATTTGAATTTGAGATGTTTTAGAAAGATTAAAGGTAATCTGCTTTAACTTATTCTGTTCCTTGTTTGCAAATTTTTTTTTTTTGTTACCCACTTTCTGTCATATTAAAAAATCGCTATATGTCATGTATTTACATAGTTGTAACTTATGTTTTTCGTCTTCATCACTTTATTATTGTTAAATTACTTTTGTATTTCAGTTTTAAATAATTTCGGACTGACTGCCGGCTGAGCTATTCAAACATGGTGGCGAGGAGCTGGTAAGGTGCATGCATCAGCTCCTATGCATAATATGGTCGGATGAAAGTATGCCTGCCGATTGGAATTTAAGTGTGCTCTGCCCAATCCATAAGAAGGGCGACCCTGCAATTTGTGCCAATTACAGCGGGATTAGTCTTCTAAATATCGCCTATAAGGTTCTAGCGAGCGTATTGTGTGAAAGGCTGAAGCCCACCGTCAACCAACTGATTGGACCTTATCAGTGTGGCTTCAGACCTGGAAAGTCTACCATCGACCAAATATTCTCAATACGCCAAATCTTGGAAAAGACCCATGAAAGGAGAATCGACACACACCACCTTTTCGTCGATTTCAAAGCTGCATTCGACAGTACGGAAAGGAGTTACCTGTATGCCGCGATGTCTGAATTTGGTATCCCCGCAAAACTAATACGGCTATGTAAGATGACGTTGCTCAACACCAGTAGCGCCGTCAGAATTGGGAAGGACCTCTCCGAGCCGTTTGATACCAAACGAGGTTTCAGACAGGGTGACTCGCTGTCGTGTGACTTCTTTAACCTGATGTTGGAGAGCATCGTACGAGCCGCAGAACTTAATCGCTCAGGCACAATTTTTTATAAGAGCGTACAATTGTTGGCGTATGCCGATGATATTGACATCATCGGCCTTAACAACCGCGCTGTTAGTTCTGCCTTCTCCAAACTGGATAAAGAGGCAAAGCGAATGGGTTTGGTGGTGAACGAGGACAAAACGAAGTACCTCCTGTCTTCAAACAAACAGTCGGCGCACTCGCGTATCGGCACCCACGTCACTGTAGACAGTTATAATTTCGAGGTTGTAAAAGGCTTCGTCTATTTAGGAACCAGCATTAACACCGATAACAATGTCAGCCTTGAAATCCAACGTAGAATCTCTCTTGCCAACAAGTGCTACTTTGGACTAAGTAGGCAACTGAGTAGTAAAGTCCTCTCTCGACGAACAAAACTAACACTCTACAAGACTCTCATCATGCCCGTCCTAACGTATGGCGCAGAAGCTTGGACGATGACAACATCCGATGAAGCGACGCTTGGAGTGTTCGAGAGAAAGATTCTGCGTAAGATTTTTGGACCTTTGCACGTTGGCAACGGCGAATATCGCAGACGATGGAACGATGAGCTGTATGAGCTTTACGACGACATAGACATAGCGCAGCGAATAAAGATCCAGCGGCTACGTTGGCTGGGTCATGTCGTCCGAATGGATACAAACGCTCCGGCTTTGAAAGTATTCGATGCGGTACCAGCTGGTGGTAGCAGAGGAAGAGGGCGGCCTCCACTGCGTTGGAAAGATCAGGTGGAGAAGGACTTGGCTTCACTTGGTGTGTCCAACTGGCGCCGGTTAGCACGAGAAAGAAACGACTGGCGCGCTTTGTTAAACTCAGCCAAAATCGCGTAAGCGGTTATCGCGCCAATTAAGAAGAAGAAGATATACACATATACATACATATTTCATACGGATTGTGTTTATTTTTAGTATATGTATGTAGGTGTATACGAGTGACATAAGGCTTTTGGGCAACCGCACACTAAATACTAACCTCAATGGTGGTGCGGAAACTAAAAATTCCCAATATTTGTTTAAAAAATATCCATTCAAAGTTTTTGCCGTTGTGGCACCACTGACGTATGCTATAAGAAATGCACATTTTTCAGCGTTCTCACAAGATAAAGAGTTTCGCATCTAGTCATCTATGCGCTTATTATGCGTCGTGAGAAAGGTCATGGTTCCTGCAGTGCGTACGTACATCAGTGATGGTAGATGTTGGGAAAATTCCCTACATGTAGGGATTGTTGTCGAAAAATGTGGGTGTAGGTAAAAGAAAGAGAGATTTTTGGAAATTCTTTCAAAGTAGGGAATTTTCAAGAAGAACAGAAAAAATAAAAATCCGCAGTAAGATTTCATACCAGACTTTTTTTCCTTATGGCAGTATACTATTAAAAGCGTTAATACGGCAACATTACCATTTTTTCCTTCGTTAACGCTAACGCGATGTTTTCTTTGTGCGAAAATTGTTAGTTGTCCCGCGTTTTCTGGTGCTTTTCACTTTTGAAGTAAGTTTGCAATTATTTTAGTTTCACCTTTTTTTATACTTAGAATGCATATATTTTAGAGAAATGAGCTCCTCCTCTTCGACTGACTCTTCGGGGGAACACCAAGATAAATAATGCAAGTATCGGAAACAAATGTTCAATAACAAGTGGCTTGGCGACGTCAATTTTAGTGGCTGATTGGAAGCTGTGGCTAACGATCCATTCAAATGCAAATGATGGGGATTAAAAAGTTTTGGAACGAAGTCTGTAAATTTAAAAATTTCAATGACAATTTTGTTTTTCCTATTTTGGCTAAATTAGCAAATTTTTTTAGCTTTACCTCATGGTAATGCAGACTCCGAGATAATTTTTTTATCGTAACAGATGCTCGCACAAAAAAAGGAATAATCTCAAGTTCTCAATAAGTTCTTTTTTGCAAAATGAAAGTCAAGATTTCTGCACATTTCAAAGCAATGAATCTCATTTCAAGAAAATAGTATCTGCAGAACTCTATGATCACGTGCAATAACTCATGAATTCTTAATATTGACACTATACTATGTTCCTTAGCCAAACGCATATGAGTACAAAATACAAACCTTTGTATTGTTTTTATTTGTAACTAAGCTTTCGAAAATGAGCTGAATGTAATTTTTGTGATCTTAGTTCAACTACTCTGTTATGTTTTTTTTTTTGTTTTAAACAGAACTCAAAAAGTCTAATTTTTAGTCTTTTTGCTGAATTATTCTTTATATATGTGTTTATAATATAATAAATGTGTGTATTTATATATATTTGAAATAAAATGTGTTTATATTATAAAGTGTTAAAACAGCTCCAAGTCAAAAACTTAAGCAAATAATTCAATTTTGACATTGCAAGTGAATCATTATAGTGTAAACACAGGAGAAAAAAATGTAGGGAATTTTGTAGGGAAAATTTTTTGTAAGTGTAAGGGATTTTTCAAAAACTCATTTACCATCACCGATGTACATATGTAACACTATAAGAATTGAAGATCCATTGAACTTTTGCACAAACATAACTAACATAATATATGTATGTATATATTGATATACATATACATATGTCAATATACCAAAACGTTTCTATGCTCTATTAATTAGTTTCGACTCAAAAAATTAATAAAAATTATGTATAGTTTTAAATTTACTAAAACGCACACACCAAAATGTGAGGTCGTTTTATAATCTACTTTTTTAAATTAAATCAACAAACATTAAAGTTACTTTGATTTTAAATGTTGGCGCGCGCATATAATAAATATTCAAATCATTCATCAATCATTTAAGTTTGTTTGAAAATATAAATTGAATAAATTTTCGTTTCACAAGCAAATTCTTTGCAAAATGCCGTCGGCTATTCGTCAATTTTATTCCTACAGAAGCCAAAAACTGTGCAGAGCCAATGTACTAAAGAGAGAATTCACTGTAATCAGTTCTGTTAAAAGTTTCACTTCACCGACGCCTTATCATATAATATTTACATTTGAATATGCATTTATTTGTTCCTTTGGCAAACAAAATTTTTTTCAATTTACATTTTATTACAGGGAATAATATAGATTTTCTAGATAGTATAAAACTTTGAGGGGGGTTAGATGGGAAAGTGATGCGAACAATATAGCCACTCCTCTCCAATTGGCAACCTCTACCCACTGTCCAGGTTCTGATGCCCTGGACTTGGTACTCCCTGTTTTCGCTAACGAGGCTCTGTCGACCGGTGACAAGGCGGTATAACCTTGTCAGCACTTTAAGCTAAGGTGTCGAGGTACCCGTGCCGAGAGCTGCATGGCTGGTAGTGTCTAAATAACCAGTCTTTAACGGTCCCCTCCGACGCCCAGGCTAGGTCGGTTGTATTAAGTGCCTTACCACGGCATGCCGGCTCTGCCGTGGCGCACCACCCCTTCTGTGCCTACTCGTGGGACCAAAAAGCTAATGGATTCTAAAACAAATAAAAAAACAAAAGAAGAAGTAAAAGAGTTAACGGAGAGTGTGCTGGGCACTCTCTCCGAGGACGATCTTCTGGCCTCCAGCCAGGAAACGATCGTCGAGCCATGTTCGAGCGGTGCAAAACACATCACCCCGCTTCTAAGACCAAGCCTTCTCCAGTCGGCTACCAAGACGACCTCTGGTGAGATAATCAAGGCGGGCTCTGGAAAGGTTTCCTTGGGGGCCTCTGGTAAGGCCGCCAAGGGGACCCCTGGCAATGATGCCCCGGTGACCACTGCGAGGGTCACCAAAAAGAAAAAGAACAAGAAGTCGTCCGGTACCCTGCTCGAAGCGCGCTACCTGAGGGCGAAATTCATTCTGGCAAAGATTGCCAAGAATGAACAAGCCGGTAAAGCACACGAGCGGGACGCTGAGGACCGTGTGAAGTACGAGGCCGCGATCAGAGAGTACGAGGCCGCGTCCGCAGCAAAATTAAACCAGCCACAACAACAACCACAACAACAGCCAAAACCGGCACGGAGCTCGGCTAAACGTAACCGCTCATAGGATGTGAGTGGACGTGTGGCCAAAAGGAGCAAATACTCCTCAGCCCAGGGGGCTGGGGGCCCTTCAACCAGTGCGGCAGGTGCGGCCTCGAGGGCGGCTTACAGTGAGGTGGCCAGAGATCATCTCCAAGTTGCCCTCGTGGACGCGAAAACCAATAGTGGAAGAGCGGTGTTACCCCTTTGGGATGCCATTGAGGGACGGCTATCGGGCATGGTCGTCAGACACCTCATGGATAAAAAAGGGCCAGCTCCGCTCTTTGACTCGGGTGAAATCTGTCGAGGCTGTAGGGTGATAAAATGTGCCAATCAGTACTCGAAAGAGTTTCTGGAGAAGAGCCTTGCTGCGGTTAGCAACGCCTGGGAAGGGCTTTCGCTAAAGCAGAAATTCCCAGGCGACCACGAGCCAGAATCTGGTTGCCGAAAATGGAGCTGGACAGTTCAGAAATTGTCCTGTGTCTCAAGCTACAGAATCCTGAGGTTCCTATGGATGACTGGTCTGTCATCAAAGTAGAAGAACCTCAGGAGCATGGCTCCGCCATATTACTGCTGATCAACAACGACTCGCTGGAGGCACTCGAAAAACAGCAGTTCAAACTTCGGTTTGTCCTCAGGTTGGCCAAAGTGAAGGTCTTCCCCGCCTCTGTCACCCTGGACTATGACTTGGAGAAATTGGGGGATGACACTAAGAAGCTGCTCGACGATCTGCGGCTGTCTGGGACGGACGCAGACTCTGAACTGGGGGAGCAGTCGTAAAGGTAAGAAACACTTTTGAACAGGTTGTTAAAAGTATTACAAAGTAACCTTCGTCATTACAAACTAGCCACAGAAAGCCTACGAGTCACCTTCCGGGAGGAGGACATCGATGTCTGCCTGATTCAGGAGCCATGGATCTGGCAGCAAAAAATCATGGGACTGAGGGACAGATCCTATGACCTTTTTTATGTCCAAACTGATGGTAAGCCAAGGGTCTGTATCCTAGTAAGGAACACAATTAATGCCTTTTTGCTGTCTAATTTCAGTTCACCGGATGTGACTGTGGTCAGGGTGGAACCATCCAGTGGCAGTTGCTTCTGCTTGGTGTCTGCCTACTTGGCCCATGACAGATCGGCGCCTCCTGAGGAGTTGCAACATCTAGTGGATACTCTCCAGCCCAAGAAGGAGAACATCCTGATCGGATGCGATGCGAATGCCAGACACACCATTTGGGGCAGCAGCGAGATCAATGAACGGGGTGAGTCTCTGTTTGATTTTATACTAAGCCGTAATTTACTTATCTGGAACAAGGGTAACTCCCCAACTTTTGTCTTCCCGGCATCGGGAACATCAAGTGGTTGGGAGGAAGTTCTTGATATCTCTCTTTCTACAAACTCATCTGCTGTTAGGGTTGAAAATTGGACGGTCCCCCAGAGGAACTCGTTTTCGGACCATAGGTTGATCCTCTACGAAATCGATTTCGTTCGGGAGACCTTGCTACCCCGCAGAAACCCTAAACGAACAGGCTGGTCTCTTTTCCACAGGGTTTTCTGCAAGAAGCTGAATAGGAGTAGGTTCTTGACTTCCACTAAGGCACAACTGGACACGCAAGTTCAAAGTGGCCTGTCCAGGATCCTTTAGCAAGAAAGACTTTCCTCCCTGGTGGAGCAAGACGCTGACCGAATCCGTAAGAGACTCGGCCAGACTCAGCAGGATCCTATCCAAGGACCACTCCTGTAAAACTCTTGTCAAAAGAGAGAACGGAGAGTGGGCTGAATCTGCAGGCGAATCCTAAAAATCCTTATTGATGCCCATTTCCCGGAAAACTCTATTGATCCGGTCTGTAACGAAGACGCGAACCGGCAGGAGGGGTTACCTGTGATGTCCCTGACACCGGTCTTGTCCGTCAACAGAATAAACTGGGCAATCGAGAGTTTTTCCCCTTTCAAATCTCCAGGCATCGATGGTATCATGCCAGTAATGCTTCAGAAGACTAAGACCGTGGTGGTTCCCGTTCTTCAAAAGATCTTCTCGGCGTGTATCTCGCTGAACCATGTTCCTGCTATCTGGAAGAAGTGTACCTGGGGTACTCTTGCCATCTTACCTACCTACCTACCTATAAAACTTTGAAATAAATAGGGGAAAACTTCAAAGAAACATATTTGCATATATGGGACAACTAAGTTCAATTATCGTTATTAAATAAAGTGTTGATGACGCATATGTATGCACTGAAGTAACCATGAACTAACTCACGAGCAGCGCCTTATCATATAATATTTCATGCAATAATTAGGGAGTAAATATCCTAATGATCAAATTCCCGCCTAAAAAATGCTAAAACAATTATCTTTTACATATGCATGTACATATTTGTATGTGCGTATGCACACTTGATGTCCTAGCCTATGTACGTATGTATATATTTGTATTCTGAACTTCCAGCAAAACAACCCTACAAGACAGCTGACTATCATAAAAGCTCTCATATTATCATCATCACTATCCTCATCCAACTACACATTTTCGTTCTAGCCATGGGAAAGTTCTGATAGTTTCCCCTTGTCGGTGTGATATTCTATCTCTCTTTCACCAATAGCAATTTCTTATAACTCAAAAATATATCTACTATGATCTAAAGGCAAAGAAACTAATCATTTTTATTCTTACAATGTAATAACTGCTGACAGCTAAACTCCTCATTGTCGTCATCACAAACATCTCACCACTAATAATCATAGTTCTCATTTTTGCTATCAAAAAGTAATCAGCACTGATGGGCACCTTTATTCTCAAGGTGTTTGAAAGAGTGATCGACTGTCACATCCGAGAGCACTGTGAAACCAGACTTTCTCCAGCCCAACACGCTTACCTGAAAGGGAAATCTACCGAGTCAGCCTTACATGAGGTAGTAGGGACTGTAGAGAAATCTCTGGAGGGAAAACAATTGACTTTGGCGGCCTTTATAGACATAGAGGGCGCCTTTAATAATATTACGGTGGAGTCAATTGTCACGGCCCTAAATAAGCTAGGGGTGGAAAGACCTATCTACCTCTAGATCTCGTCCCTGCTTGGGGGTAGGGAAATAAATGCGGTGGCAGGAGGGGCTAGAATCACCAGATTCGTACATAGGGGCACACCGCAGGGCGGCCTCCTCTCGCCTCTCCTTTGGCTAGTAGCTGTAGATGAAGCCTTAATTCGCTTAAACAGGGGTGGGGTAAAAATGGTAGCATATGCCGATGACTTGGTCCTAATGGTCTCAGGTCCCTTCCCATCAGTAATGGGTGAAATTTTGGAAAGTTCACCGGCTACACTCAGCAGATGGGCCGCCAGTTGCGGTCTCAGAGTCAACTCTGACAAAACGGAGTTGATGCTATTCACCAGAAAATATAAGCCTCCACCGTTTAAGCTTCCTAGACTTAACTACCAGTGTCTTACACTTTCATCGGAAGTCAAGTATCTTGGTGTAATACTTGACCCCAAGCTCCACAGGAAGCTGCACATAGAAAATCGAGTTAAGAAGGCTAATATAGCCTTCTACGCCTGTAAATCTATGTTCGGCAAAAAATGGGGTCTCAAGCCACGTGTCGTACTTTGGATGTACAACTTAGTGGTTCTGCCAATTTTTACATACGGTTGCCTAGTTTGGTGGTTAGCTCTTCAGAAGGGCTACAACTTCACTAAATTAGAGAGAGTGCAGAAAACTGCATGTGTAGGCACCACTGGTGCCTGTAGGACATGCCCCACCGCTGCGCTCAACGTTATTCTCCACTTAATTCCTGTGTATCTGCAGGTTAAATCCATTGCTGCTCAGAGTGCTATTAGACTGAAGGAGTTTTGCCTTTGGAGACAACTCCCTGTAGGACATAGCAGCATCTTGAAGCAGATCTCCCCTTCCTTCTCTGATATTCGCACCGACCTCTCCATCCGCAAACTGTGCTTTGAGGGTTGTGCTAGGGCTATCTTTCCGAGCAGGCAAGATTGGAAAGAGGGGAGAGTTGTTGCCTCTGTTTTCACTGACGGATCCAAAATGGAGTCTGGAGTGGGAGCGGGGGTCTACTCCAAATCAGCCAGCATTTCGGTCTCCTATAAACTGCCGGAGACAAGCAGCGTCTTTCAAGCAGAGGTCTTCGCGATCCTGCAGGCATGCAAAATGCTTCGAGTTCGCTGTTGGGAGGGAGACATTAAAATTTTTTCCGATAGCCAAGCTGCAATCAAGGCACTGTCGTCGCCGTATTGCAGCTCTCTTCTCGTGAACTCCTGCAAGGAGTAACTTAAACGCCTCGAACGTGCAGGAAACATTTCCCTCATCTGGGTTCCTGGGCACAGGAATATAGAGGGAAATGAAATTGCCGATGAGCTTGCCAGGAAGGGGGCGGCAGAACCGAATCCAGTTGCCCTCTTCTCAGACATCGGTATCCCCTTGGCCGTCGTTAAAGGGAAACTACACAACTTCTTTCTAAGAAAAGCGCAAGACAGACCGAGGTCTGTCTCATCGTGTGCCATTTCAAAAGCACTATGGCCTCAATACGATGTAAACAGAACGCTTAAGGTAATGGGAACCCCCCGCCACTCAATTTCCAAACTCATTGCGGTGATCACTGGCCACTGGGTGATCGGCACTCACGCGGAGAAGCTTGGAATTCCGTACAACCCCCATTGCAGAAGTTGTGGGGATCCTGCAGAGAAAGAGACTGTGGAACACTTTCTCTGCAGATGTCCGGCTTTGGCGGCTAGGCGCTTGAGATTCCTCAGCGTCCCCTTTGGGGATGACTTGATGAAATTCTCCAGCCTAGATCCCTTTTCTCTCCTCCGCTACATCAACAGCACTGGATGGCTGTAGACGGTCTTATCTCCTCCCTTAATCCTTTCACAGGTAGTGGTCCACTTTATGGTATCAAAACGGCACTTAAGTGCTACTTGAAGTGTACCTGGGGTACTCTTGCCATCTTACCTACCTACCTACCTATAAAACTTTGAAATAAATAAAGGAAAACTTCAAAGAAACATATTTGCATATATGGGACAACTAAGTTCAATTATCGTTATTAAATAAAGTGTTGATGACGCATATGTATGCACTGAAGTAACCATGAACTAACTCACGAGCAGCGCCTTATCAAATAATATTTCATGCAATAATTAGGGAGTAAATATCCTAATGATCAAATTCCTGCCTAAAAAATGCTAAAACAATTATCTTTTACATATGCATGTACATATTTGTATGTGCGTATGCACACTTGATGTCCTAGCCTATGTACGTATGTATATATTTGTATTCTGAACTTCCAGCAAAACAACCCTACAAGACAGCTGACTATCATAAAAGCACTCATATTATCATCATCACTATCCTCATCCAACTACACATTTTCGTTCTAGCCATGGGAAAGTTCTGATAGTTTCCCCTTGTCGGTGTGATATTCTATCTCTCTTTCACCAATAGCAATTTCTTATAACTCCAAAATATATCTACTATGATGTAAAGGCAAAGAAACTAATCATTTTTATTCTTACAATGTAATAACTGCTGACAGCTAAACTCCTCATTGTCGTCATCACAAACATCTCACCACTAATAATCATAGTTCTCATTTTTGCTATCAAAAAGTAATCAGCACTGATGGGCACACTACTCATTTTCGTTATCAAAAAGTAATCAGCACACATAACAGCAGTGCAAGAGCCCTGGGTATTTAGGGGCCGTCTCTGTGGCTTAAGTGCGCTGAAAGGGGCCACGTTACTATATGACAGGAGTTCTAGCAGACCTAGGACCGGTCTTATAGTATCATCCCATCTCACTGTGACGGGTCTTGAGCAATTCTGTTGCCAAGACCTGGTAGCGGCTGAGGTGTGTTATAGAGGTAGACGCGGATGGTCGAAGTTTGTGATTGCATCTGCTTACTTTCCTTACGATGCTCTGGAAGGGCCACCACCCGGGAAGGCCACTAGTCTCGTGAGGTTCTGTGAGCGGCGCAGTCTGGGCCTCATCCTATGCTGCGATGCTAATGCCCAGCATACAATCTGGGGCAGCAGCAAGTGCAATGGACGGGGCTCTCGACTATTCGAATTTATCGCGTCCTCCTGCCTAGACATACAAAACAAGGGTTCACAGCCAACGTTTGTAACGTCTAGAAGACAGGAGGTGATTGACCTAACCCTATCAAACTCAAAACTTGGGTGTTCAATCAAGAACTGGAGAGTCCTTGCCGAAAATTCGTGCTCGGACCACAGGTACATTGAGTTTCAGTGTGGCGAGGAGGCACAAATGCCATTGCCCTCTAGAAACCCAAGAAAAACAGACTGGCAGAAGTTTAGGGAGGCGTTGCGGGACCTTGACGTTGCGCCACCAAGACTTCGAAAAGAACAGGCCATTGAGGCGGCTGTTGAGAAACTCAACGCTGCCCTAACCGACTGTTTTGAGTCAGCCTGTCCAACTCGACCTCTCCCGAGCCGGACTCCCATTCCGTGGTGGAACCAAGAGCTCCAGATGTTGAGGCGTGAGTCGAGAAAACTTCTAAACCGGGCCCTCAAGACTAACCTTGCAGAGGACTGGGAGCGATACCGTGATGTTCAGAAGAACTACAAGAGGCTTATTCGGGGATCGAAAAGAGCCTCATTTAGGGAATTCTGCAGCGGTATTGAATCTCTGAGTGACACGTCGAAATTGGTTAGGATCCTGAAAAGGGACCCAACTGCAAAGCTGGGGTCACTTAGGAAATCTGATGGCTCCTTCACGGAGCGGAAAAGTGAGACACTCAGCTTGCTTATGGAGTCTCACTTTCCTGGTAATCAGATAAGCATCAGCCGGCAACAGCCCTTATTGATAGAGGCAGTTGTCAGAGCTGTTACACCTTCTCGGCATGACTGGTTCGTTGCCAGATCTGTGGTGAATGAGGCCGCCATTTGATTTGCCATCAAATCTTTTGGCGACTACAAGTCGCCCGGACCAGATGGCATATTTCCTGCCATGCTGAAGGAGGGTGCAGAGTTCGTGACAGCAGCCCTGAAGAAAATCTTCTCGGCATGCCTGGCACTGGCTTACATACCACGCTCTTGGAGGATGGTGAGGGTCATCCAAAGGTTGGAAAAGACGACTACACCAGCCCCAAAAGCTTTAGACCAATCAGCATGACCTCTTTCATGCTGAAAAGTCTCGAACGACTGGTGGAACTGCGCATACGTCAGAAGTCGCTGAAGGCTCACCCTCTGTCTCTATTTCAGCATGCCTATCAGAGTGGAAAATCCTGCTAGTCGGCACTGTAAAACCTAGTTGCTAGGATAGAGCTGGCCATCGACAGGAGGGACTACGCTATGGGCATCTTTTTAGACATAGAGGAGGCGTTTGATAATGCCACTTTTGATAGTATGTGTAACTCTGCTAGTAGACACGGCGTAGACCGGGTGCTAGTAAATTGGATTCGTTCGATGCTGGCCCAAAGAATCGTTTCGGTGTGAGTAGAAGAAGATCTGCTGGTGTCATCTGGGGTTAACAGAGGCTGCCCCCAAGGCGGTGTGCTCTCTCCGTTACTCTGGTGCATGGTAATCGATCCTCTGCTCACCACCTTAAACGAGTCGGGAGTCTACGCACAAGCATATGCGGACGACGTTGCTTGTTTGGTAACAGGCTCCTCGCTTATGAACATCTGCAGGAAAGTGCAGAAAACTCTGGATCGGATTGACACTTGGTGCTGTGCGAACGGGCTGTCGGCAAATCCCGCCAAGACTGGTATTGTCCTCTTTACCAGAAGGAGGAAGCTTGACGGAATCGTTCTGCCAAAGCTAAAAGGAGTCACAATCCAGCTATCCAAGGAAATTAAATATCTAGGAGTAATCCTCGATAGTAAGCTCCTATGGAAATCACACGTTGAGACAAAGGCATCCAAAGCGCTGACAGCTTTCTGGCAGTGCAAAGGTGTCTTTGGGAAAACGTGGGGTCTCTCTCCTAGCAAGGTCCTATGGATCTACACAGCTATGATAAGACCCATTATCACCTATGCATCAGTGGTCTGGATGAGCAGACTATCCCTAGTGGGAGTCAGGAGGACCTTATCGAGACTACAACGCACTGTGGCCATCTGTTGCACCGGAGCTTTTCCGACTACTTCAGGCCCGGCACTAGATGCTCTGATTGGTTTACCACCACCTGATGCTTTCATCCGAGGAGAGGCCCTGAAGGCCATCTGCAGACTGAAACACAGTGGGAACTGGTACGGCCCTTGTCCGGCATTGGAACACAGAGAAGGCATGGGCATCGATCCAACGATTCTCTCCATGCCCCTTGACTCAGTGCCATCAAGAGTTGTACTTGAAAAGAGATACAGTGTAGTGTTACCAGAGGCTCAGTTGTGGGGAGACTCAGAAAATGAGCCCGGCAAACACTGTTTTCGCATTTTTACGGATGGCTCCAGGACCGAGCATGGCTCCGGCTCTGGGGCCTACGTGGAATCCAGCGGGACAAAACTGCACTTTGCTCTTGGAATGCATGCATCTGTGTTTCAAGCGGAGGTGTATGCAGTTCAAGAAGCGATGAACTTTGTTGTGGAAAAACGATGGAGAGGCAGATCTATATGTGTCTGCAGCAACAGCCAAGCAGCGCTTATGGCCTTAGACAGCCCTCAAACCACATCAGGGGTAGTGAAGTCCTGTAAATCCAGGCTGAACTATGTCGGCAGACATAACAGCCTGATGCTAACATGGGTCCCGGGACACGTGGGTATCGCGGGTAACGAGACCTCTGACTCCTTAGCTAAGATGGGCTCTGAAGCCAACTTCTTTGGCCCAGAGCCCGCTTTGCCACTCCCCTCTGTGGCCATCACGGCCACGGTTAGCAAATGGGTAACTACTACCCACAAGCGAGCTTGGCAGGCTGAGAGAGGCTGCAGATGGACAAAATTGATGTTACCTGTCATGTCCGATCGACTGTCGCAAACCCTTCTGTCATTAAGCAGAGGGGAGTGCAGGCGGCTGGTTGGACTGATGACGGGCCACTTTCTGTAGGCAAAGCACATGGAAAGGTTGGGCATCTCAGACAGTGTACTCTGCCCAGCGTGTGAAGAGGAGGATGAGACGGCGGACCACTTCCTGTGTGTCTGCCCTGCCTTCGCCCGAATCAGGTTTGAGGTCTTTGGCACTGATGTGTTAAGAAGCGACCATCTTGGCTCCTTGGCACCACAAGATCTACTCAGATTTCTGCGGAGATCGGGTAGATTTAAAGAAAATTAAAAGGGAATCCAAGTGTAGCACAATGGACTCAATTAATGTCTGAGTGACTTGCTAGTTGTCCCGACAAAAAAAAAAAAAAAAAAAAAAAAAAAAAATCAGCACAAACTCCTCATTTCGTAAAGAGTAATCAGACTGATGACAAAAGTTCCTCATTTTCGTTATCATAAAATGTTTTATTTAGAAATATACAAAATAAATATTTTTTTTTGTATTCATTAGAAAACTCTTACATATCAATTCGATGTTTCGTCGACGGAGAAGCATCAAGCATCTACTCATTCGGCTATGGCGACCATACAACAAGCACAGCAAAATTTCACACTAGAACTCTTTTCAGAGCAGCCACATTATAAGCATACAAATGAGTTGCCTTGGCGTTTAAAGTACAGTGGATATATTTTTCACTTATATAAAATGGCTACTGGTAAAAGAGGGATGGAATTCACACCGAACAGGGGAAACGAATATCAAATGAAATATTTGATTTACCCTTTAAAAAATGTTGTATATGCCATTCTGATAATGCGCATGTAATAGAGCCTAATAGAATACTTGTAAATGGGTTGGAATTTTTGCTCAGTGCTCAGCACTGTCTTGCAGGGAATGCTTAGTAATATAGACATATGCACGTACATATAACCGCACACACCTCTAAATGCGTATGTCGTTCAAAGCTAAAATTCTATGCCTAGCGACTACAAGAACAAAATGCATTTATAGGCGCAGCCGTAGCGGCCATCATTCTAGTGCTGAACAATCTAAAATAATCGCGGCAGCGCCAAACAATTTCAACTATTGTACTGCACAACAAAAACTCATCATCAAAAAATGCATTGATAAATTCGAGCTTATAGTTCTAAGAGCAAGTATTACTTTCATTCATAAACCGAGCTGCCCATATGCCAATTTTCTCGACCATAGTCAATATTGGAACATTTCGCGTAGAATTATTTGCCAATATTTGGTAAATCTTCAATTTTTGTCAAGTCGAGTGCCCGCGGATCCGTACATATGTATGCATCAATATATGTATGTAGGTAAATATGTCTTTCTAAATCCTCGACAACCGCAGCTGCTGTGCGTAAAGTGCGCGCATGAGCATACAGCAACTTGCAGAAAACAACATAAGTAGCTTATAAAAAAGTTCTGTGTCGCACATTTCACTACTAGAAGTAAATTTCCAATCAATTATTTTATGTTCTCTGATAGGTAAATAGTTAATTAGTATATTACTTTACGTATGTATAGTAGTTCTTCAATTGATAAAAAATGCACAAAACATATGCATATATCTGCAAGGGTAGAAATTTACTCTGAATTCACAGTATTTGAAGGTTAATGTACATATTTGAAGGTTACTGTGCATACAATGCTGTGCCTAAAAATGCGCGCTGGATTTATTGAGAAGTTTTGCCGTAATATTTTTTGCTGTGGCAAGTGCGCATACATACACATACTTAAATTTGCATAGGCCATCTTTCTGTGTGCCTGTGTGAAGCGTTTTCTATAGAGGATTTTGATTTGGTTGAAGGGAATTCAAGAAAATTTTATGAAGATGCCTTACAGACATAATATATTTGTATATTTTTGGATGATTTGCTCTTTCTAAGTCACTTTTGAACTTATCATATGTATTTGTTTTCTATGATAAGCGCCTGTAGCTAGCCTACAGCGTTAACATTCTTTCTTCACTCATACAAAATACGAATTTTACTCAACTGCTGTTTAATTTGACCAGTTGAGAATATTTCTGTTAACTTTTGGTGGAAAATATCTCTGTGGTGAACTCCGCGCGCAAAACGAGAACCCCTCACAATTCCATGCGTTCCTGTCGTTGAGACTTCTCTATACATTAACCAGAGAACGTAAATTCATAGAGAAGGTTCAGGAACGAATGAGCAGGTTAAATGTGAAATGCTAACAAAACGCGGGTAAGAAATTTTTATTATTTCACCACGGCCTTGGAAAAGTTATCAAAAGAGAGTTAACATAGCGGAGCGTAGTCAACAGAATTAAATATAGTGTTTGCTTTGACATGTTAAATGCCATGATTTGGTATTAGGCAAAAGAAAATAACAGCAAACTTGTACATTTTTCTTTCATGCTTATTTGCCGGTGGCATTTTGCATGCGCAAATACATAGATTATTTCTTGTGAAATGAATAAATTAATTCTTAGTATACCTTCTACTCAAATATGAACGAGACGGTATCAATAAAACGGTCCGCGGATGACATATGGCAAACAAATTTTTTTGTTTTTTGGTAGGACTGTTATAAGCTTACATGGCAAATTTCAGCGTGATATGTCACATAGTTTGTTTTCTGTGCTACTGTAAACAAGTCAAGCTCGAGTGTGTTCTTTGAATTCTCTTTTATGACTTCAATTGTCTCAAATGTTTTCCACGGAGCGGCAACTTGAGCTTGGGAAACAGGAAAAAGTCACATGGAGCCATATCAGGCGAATACGGTGCTTGCGGAACGATATTAACATTATTTTTGTTCAAATAATCGCGAACAAGACGTGATGTGTGAGCTGGTGCATTATCGTGATGCAAGAACCATGACTTGTTGTCCCACAATTCCTTCCTTTTAAGACGAATGTTCTCGCGCAAACGCTTTAAAACGTCTAAATAATATTCAGCGTTAACCGATTGTGTGATTTGTGCGATTTTCAAGCACAATTTCCTTTACTTTTCCGATGTATTCGTCGTTTACTGATGTTGCTGGACGACGTTCATGAGGCAAGTTTTCAACCGATGTACGGCCCTCTTTGAACGATTTGTACCACTGGAAAACACGTGCACGCGACAGAGCAGAGTCCCCATAGGTTGTCTGCAACATTTTTAAGGCGTCTTATTCCAACAAAATTTCAAACAAATTCTTTGTTCAACTTGAATTTCCATCGTTAAATTCGAAGAACACACTCGAGCTTGACTTGTTTACAGTAGCACAGAAAAAAAACTATGTGACATATCACGCTGAAATTTGCCATGTAAGCTTATAACAGTCCTACCAAAAAATAAAAAAATTTATTTTTGCCATATGTCATCCGCGGACCATTTTATTGATACCGTCTCGTTCATATTTCAGCAGAAGCTATGCATGCATGAATGTGAAATTTAAAGTATCTATCATATATATATCAAAATTATTCAAATATCATAACATAAAAATTATTTTGTAAACCATTCATTTACATGAAGGGTTATTATTCAACAATATGTTGTATTTTTTAAATTATTATATATGTATATTCATATACTACAAAGTGTTGAATACATATAACATCTACCATCCATATTTATGTAGGCAGAAAAAAATCTTGACCTGCCTCATAACGCAGCTCATATGCATATTTACATATAAAAAATTCAAGACCAAATAGACAAGCATATGTAAACATAGTTCTAATATCTTTCTTTCTTAATTGGCGCGATAACCGCTTACGCGATTTTCCTGGAGAAGAGCACCAGAAATTAATTCGAAGTACACCATCTCCTCCCCGATTTTAAAGCCACCTTTGATAGCACTGATAGAAATCAATTTTATGCCGCTATGTCTGAGTTTGACATCTACGCCAATAATAAGGCTATATAAGATGATGTTGAGCGTTAGGTGAGAAGGTCGATAGGCACTATTCCCGTTATTGCATGACACATGCTACTCTCAAGGCGCCAAGTCTGTATGTGACTCGTATGTGTTGGAGGTACTATGACTTCGTGTTTGCCCAGATTGGCACTGCGTGCAGAATCACTGAGCTCTTCTCTGTTAGTAGAAGTTACCCTTATACTTGCGCGAGGGCTGCCAATATTACGCATTAGTCTAAATAACACGATATTTATTATTACGGCTATTTCACTGACTGACTATAAATGGTGCTTAAAAGTCATTTTCGAGCCAATAGGTACTTCCAAGTATTAGATAAATGGCTTCGACCTTATGTCATAGTCAGCGACCGTAATCACTAACTCTTCACGTGCCCGTCGTGTTGTCAGTAATACGACTTTATTTTTTTAGCTGCAAGCATTAACTTCACATTTTCAAGCCATCTTCTGATTCTTAGAATTGCATCGTTGCATCGCGCTTGCAGAACGTCCAGATGCATTCCCACCAAAGCAATGCCATCCGCGTACCCAATGGGGGTAGCATCTTCAGGAAGCTCAAGCTTGAGGATACCATCATACATAGAATTCCAAAGTGTTGGGCCAAGCACCGAGCCTTGTGCAACACCGTTCGTGCCACCTTTCCATTGTCTTTCGCTAGTGGCTTGGCGAGCAATACACATTACAGCTTGAATTGCGTCCACGGTTGAACGGCCTTTTCTAAAGCCATATTGGTTTGAGAAAAGCGCGGTTGCATTCTGCTACATATGATTCGCTCTAGTACTTTGCTGACGGTGTCTAGCATAATGGACGATATGACGATGGATGGTCCGACGGCTTTCGCGATTTGAGTAGCAGAACGAACCCCTGTTTCTTACACACTTTTGGAAGAACACCTTCGTTGATACATGAGCTTTGTTATTAGGAATGCTCTGCACTGTGGAAAGCACTTTTTGTGTGGTGACTTCTGCGATGTCAACCGCCATCACCCGTTGTGTCAGGTGAGGGGTTGACTCCACCTGATATGGGAATAATGTCTAAACCACTACTCGCACAAGGGCTGGGCACGTTGGCTCTGGTCCTCTTGGATCCTTAAGGGTCCTCATAATAACCTTATATCCCCTTCGCCAGAGGTAAACGTTTACGCTGTAGCAAATCTCATTAAAAAAGCGATTTTAGCTAGCCTGCATAGCTTTTTTAAACGCAGCTTTACATGTTTTATGTTGAGCTAATAATGCGTCGACTGTTGGTGTACTGCGTGCTCGCTTCAGTTTTCTGCACACCCGCTTGCAGTATCCTCTTGTGTTTGCGATGTGACTATTCCACCAATATACTGCTTTTTGCAGAACTTGCTGAGACAATTGCTCATAACCGCCGTCATGCCCCCTGCTTTCATTTCCTCAACGCTATCTAGAATTGGGCAAACGTTCCACTTCATATTGAAAACTTCGAGATCAAAAGATTACCGCTTCCACCCGTTTTGCTGTGCTTTTTGTAAGCGAAAAACACTCTTTTCTACGTCCGTTGGTATATCAATGGTTATTGCCTCATGGTCGCTGTACGGATAGATGTAGCTAGGAAGAATACTATAAATCATTACCTCGAAGATTTTTTCGACTTATATGAAAATGAATGCGCTCTAAGAGTAAAGGTGAATCAACTGTCCCATTTATAATATCAAAAACAAAGCAGAGTGGCAGTAGATTTCTTCTACTTTGTAACGGTTTTAAGTTTAGTAATGCACACCTTGCATTATATGCAGGAATCGGGTCAGTGAAGTTCAAAGATCTGAGTGCAAAAGAAAGAAATTTCTTTTGAATGCGTTCAAGTCTATTGATGGGGCACTGATGATAGGCCTCCAAATAAAGTCGGCATACTCCAGCTTTGATCTTACGAGTGAATTAAATAGTGACATACATATGTATGCATGTAACTTTACACTAATAAAAAAATATACGAAATAAGTAATAAAGGCGTGAAGTCAGAAGTTTTCTTTGAAACGAGAGTGCGGCCTTTTTGTGCATGTAGGGTATCATTGTATGTTTACATTGCAAAAAAATGTTAAATATATTATATGAAAAAATTATTATCTATTAAAACTCAAAAATTATTGAAAACAAGTGAAAATTCAACAATAATATTCGATGAAATACATACACACAGTCACATAAAACTTTACGTACCCATTACAAATAATGCTTTCAGAAGGTAGTTGGTTTATTAACGTTGGTATATTACGTGATATTTATTCCGATAATAAAATTTAAGAATAAGTATAATTATGAAATGAAATAAAAAAGGCAAAAATATTATTCACAGCACAGAAAAATATATGCACTTTCTAAAAAAATTAGTTAAATCTAATTATGTTATAATAAAGGAAAATGGTTTAGCTAGTACCTAGTTGGGCCTCCCTTTTCATCTGCTACTGCCAATAACAGATTTTGCATTGGAAAACTAGTTTTTTGGTGTTTTGGATGTTATTTGGTTCCTGTTTGTATTTAAAGTTCTTTTGCGTATCTGGCGTTCTAATTCGCCCGATAAATGTTCTATAGTGTGGAGGATTCGTAATTGGAGTGGCGAATAGAGTTGTTTTGGCATATTATAAAGCAACCATCCCTTTACTATTTGAAAATATACTATCAGCCACTCCGATCCAATTTACTTCCTAATACTTTCAAATAGCTTTTTACTTAGTTACTTACTTGTGTGACGCTACAGACCGTGCAAGAGCACAAAGTAGATATTGCACTTATATCCGAGCAATAAAAAAATATTTATGGTTATTCCTGGACGTCGAATGGCTCAAACAAGTCGGCGATTTGGGCAATGAGACATATTAAGCCACAGAGTAAAATTATGACTGCAAAACACGGCTTTATATGGATTAAGAAGAAAGTTGTTATGCTCCAACGAGCCGCACCGTAGAAGAATATGAACGATCGCTGATGGCCTTAGCAATTGAGGCACGTGATAGGCATCCACTACTTTTCAATGCCTGGTATACTGTCTGGAGTAGTACGCGTACGAACAGGCGTGGCAAAGTGCTTTTGGAGAGCCTAGTTCTCTATGACTTGGAATTGCTCGATGTACCTGATAAATGCAATTTTCACACAGAAAGGGGATGCTCAATACTGGATCTTGCCTTCGCTCATAGCGCTATAGCGCGTAACGCAACATGGACTGTAAGCTACATCTACCCGTACAGCGACCATGAGGCAATAACCATTGATATACCAACGGACGTAGAAAAGAGTGTTTTTCGCTTACAAAAAGCACAGCAAAACGGGTGGAAGCGGTAATCTTTTGATCTCGAAGTTTTCAATATGAACTGGAACGTTTGCCCAATTCTAGATAGCGTTGAGGAAATGAAAGCAGAGGGCATGACGGCGGTCATGAGTAACTGTCTCAGCAAGTTCTGCAAAAAGCAGTATATTGGTGGAATAGTCACATCGCAAAAACAAGAGGATACTGCAAGCGGGTGTGCAGAAAACTGAAGCGAGCACGCAGTACACCAACAGTCGACGCATTATTAGCTCAACATAAAACATGTAAAGCTGCGTTTAAAAAAGCTATGCAGGCTAGCTAAAATCGCTTTTTTAATGAGATTTGCTACAGCGTAAACGTTTACCTCTGGCGAAGGGGATATAAGGTTATTATGAGGACCCTTAAGGATCCAAGAGGACCAGAGCCAACGTGCCCAGCCCTTGTGCGAGTAGTGGTTTAGACATTATTCCCATATCAGGTGGAGTCAACCCCTCACCTGACACAACGGGTGATGGCGGTTGACATCGCAGAAGTTACCACGCAAAAAGTGCTTTCCACAGTGCAGCGCATTCCTGATAACAAAGCTCATGTATCAACGAAGGTGTTTTTCCAAAAGTGTGTAAGAAACAGGGGTTGGTACTGCTACTCAAATCGCGAAAGCCGTCGGACCATCCATCGTCATATCGTCCATTATGCTAGATACCCTCAGCAAAGTACTAGAGCGAATCATATGCAGCAGAATGCAGCCGGGCTTTTCCCAAACCAATATGGCTTTAGAAAAGGCCGTTCAACCGTGGATGCAATTCAAGCTGTAATGTGTATTGCTCGTCAAGCCACTAGCGACAGACAATGGAAAGGTGGCACGAACGGTGTTCCACAAGGCTCGGTGATTGGCCCAACACTTTGGAATTCTATGTATGATGGCATCCTCAAGCTTGAGCTTCCTCTAGATGCTACCCCCATTGGGTACGCGGATGGCATTGCTTTGGTAGTAGTGGGAAAGCATCTGGACGTTCTGCAAGCGCGATGCAACGATGCAATTCTAAGAATCAGAAGATGGCTTGAATATGTGAAGTTAATGCTTGCAGCTAAAAAAATAAAGTCGTATTACTGACAACACGACGGGCACGTGAAGAGTTAGTGATTACGGTTGCTGACTATGACATACGGTTGAAGCCATATATCAAATACTTGGGAGTACTTATTGGCTATACAGGCTAGCTAAAATCGCTTTTTTAATGAGATTTTCTACAGCGTAAACGTTTACCTCTGGCGAAGGGGATATAAGGTTATTATGAGGACCCTTAAGGATCCAAGAGGACCAGAGCCCACGTGCCCAGCCCTTGTGCGAGTAGTGGTTTAGACATTATTCCCATATCAGGTGGAGTCAACCCCTCACCTGACACAACGTGTGATGGCGGTTGACATCGCAGAAGTTACCACACAAAAGTAAACGTTTACCTCTGGCGAAGGGGATATAAGGTTATTATGAGGACCCTTAAGGATCCAAGAGGACCAGAGCCAACGTGCCCAGCCCTTGTGCGAGTAGTGGTTTAGACATTATTCCCATATCAGGTGGAGTCAACCCCTCACCTGACACAACGGGTGATGGCGGTTGACATCGCAGAAGTCACCACACAAAAAGTGCTTTCCACAGTGCAGAGCATTCCTAATAACAAAGCTCATGTATCAACGAATGTGTTCTTCCAAAAGTGTGTAAGAAACAGGGGTTCGTTCTGCTACTCAAATCGCGAAAGCCGTCGGACCATCCATCGTCATATCGTCCATTATGCTAGACACCGTCAGCAAAGTACTAGAGCGAATCATATGTAGCAGAATGCAACCGCGCTTTTCTCAAACCAATATGGCTTTAGAAAAGGCCGTTCAACCGTGGACGCAATTCAAGCTGTAATGTGTATTGCTCGTCAAGCCACTAGCGACAGACAATGAAAAGGTGGCACGAACGGTGTTCCACAAGGCTCGGTGATTGGCCCAACACTTTGGAATTCTATGTATGATGGCATCCTCAAGCTTGAGCTTCCTCTAGATGCTACCCCCATTGGGTACGCGGATGGCATTGCTTTGGTAGTAGTGGGAAAGCATCTGGACGTTCTGCAAGCGCGATGCAACGATGCAATTCTAAGAATCAGAAGATGGCTTGAAAATGTGAAGTTAATGCTTGCAGCTAAAAAAATAAAGTCATATTACTGACAACACGACGGGCACGTGAAGAGTTAGTGATTACGGTTGCTGACTATGACATAAGGTTGAAGCCATATATCAAATACTTGGGAGTACTTATTGGCTCAAAAATGACTTTTAAGTACCATTTATAGTCAGTCAGTGAAATAGCCGTAATAATAAATATCGTGTTATTTAGACTAATGCGTAATATTGGCAGCCCTCGCGCAAGTATAAGGGTAAATTCTACTAACAGAGAAGAGCTCAGTGATTCTGCACGCAGTGCCAATCTGGGCAAACACGAAGTCATAGTACCTCCAACACATACGAGTCACATACAGACTTGGCGCCTTGAGAGTAGCATGTGTCATGCAATAACGGGAATAGTGCCTATCGACCTTCTCACCTAACGCTCAACATCATCTTATATAGCCTTATTATTGGCGTAGATGTCAAACTCAGACATAGTGGCATAAAATTGATTTCTATCAGTGCTATCAAAGGTGGCTCTAAAATCGGGGAAGAGATGGTGTACTTCAAATTATTTTCTGTGGTTCTTCTCCAGGATTTGGCGTATTGTGAAGATCTAGTCCATAGTGGATTTATCAGGTCTGAGACCGCACTAAAGCTCAATCAGTTTGTTGGCGATGAGCTTACGCAATACGCTCGCCAAGACCTTTTATACTATGTTAAGCAAGCTTATCCCGCGGTAGTCTGCGCAAGTTGCAGGATTACCCTTCAGGCAAACTTTAGTTCTAGTTGTTTGGCATGCTCTTATCCGACCATATCGTGCAAAGGAGCTTACGAATGCGATTTGTGAGCTTTCGCCTCCAGCTTTGAAAAGCTCGGCCGGAAGTCCATCGGCTCCAGCGGCTTTAATCTAATGGTACGTTTCGATATTGGCTCCTCGAGTTGTAGGTCCTTCTAACACACTTGAGCAATACCGTCCGTCTATCACAATGGTGTCCATCTCTGATCGCGTCAATTGATCTGAAGATAGCCAGATAGCTTTGTGAATGTCCCGATGCTGGAATCTGGTGCTACGTATTACAATGTTATGCGCCGCGGGTAAGTCGACCAGCTTCATAGCATTGCCAGAAGTTTCGTCGTGTTTGCTGGATTTTCCGACTGTTGAGACATCTTCCTTCCCACCCTGGCAGTAAAGTCACCAAATATCGTGGCGGAGGCAGTGGTCATAAGCTTCTTCCAAACTTTTGTATAAAAGATCTTTGGTTTCATCGTCTTTTTCGTTCGTCTAAGGCGAGCACGCAGATTAAGGACAAGGCAAAGTTTCCGGCCTACCGCAAAGCCTACTCCGATTTTGACTTTTTAGAGCATGCCTGTCTAGTTTATCGTATTTTCTAAAGTGTGACGATTTCAGCCTTGAGTTCGTTCAGGGCATCAACCAGTCGGATATTGGCACTGGATCTGTAGAGGATTTTGACATTCCATTTGCATATCCTCAAATTGCTGCCGGTATAGCATATGCGAAGATCATCATAAAAAGAGACAGTCCTAATTTTTATTTAATTATCAATAATACGTCAAATCTCTTCATGCAAACAAGGAATTGCCCTTTTCACCATACATCTCCGTTTTAGCAGTTGAAAAAGACATTAACTTTAAATTGTCTATTATAACCTTCTATATTCCACCCCAAACATTGCTAATAGTAGGGAAGTTCAAAATATCATAATCTTATTTCCCCCTCCCCACATCTTCCTCGGTGATGCGAATGCCTGGACCCCATTTTGGGGCTCTACATCATCAACTTGTATAGGCGAAATAATTGAAGATATTATCCTATCCAACAATCTCATCGTCCTTAACGACGGTACACCTACTAACTTTTCCACTCGTTGCTCCTTCACCCATCTTTACATTATCCTCGTATCCACCTCCCTAGGACCCAAACTGTCATTCCACGCACATGACAAGCTCCATAACAATTAAACTTAGAGCAATATAGTCTCAAATATATTTGGACTGACATAAAGTCTTTTACAGGATCACCCCAACACATATATATAAGCTTCTTACACTCTCAAAGAGGTCCGATCTACTGTGCACAGGATTTTCCCGAGGAATTTGCAGCCACTTGGAGGGATTATTCACATTCTACTAACTTCCATACAAATTTCATCACCCAAATAACAAAATCCTATCTGAACCCTACCATCCTCACCCTGCCCCAAAGCCATTCTTTCTGATATACCGATTACGCTAGAAGAATTGGAAACTGCAATATGGTCAATGACTGGCAAAACCCCACGAGCAGACAAAATCGCTTATCCCCTTCTCAAAAATATTTATAAATAAATAAAAAAAAATTTTGTAAATAAATAAATTTCTATAACAACATTTTCAACTACGGTATTTACCCGAAGACCTGGAAAGATTATTCCTATCCTTAAAACTAATACCATTATTTCCAACTACAGACCTATATTCTTACTCTCCTGTATGTCTATAACAACATTTTCAACTACGGTATTTACCCGAAGACCTGGAAATATTATTCCTATCTTTAAAACTAATACCATTATTTCCAACTACAGACCTATATTCTTACTCTCCTGTATGTCTAAAGTTTTCAAAAAAATTATTTCAACTCGGTTACTGTGGTACGCTAAGCGAAAAGATTTCATATCTGACAATCAATTTGCGTTAAAAGGGCTCTGGTGTGATTTACCCACTTCTATATTTTGAAAACTTTGCCTCTACAGCTCTGTCCTCCCGAAAACACGTTTCAGTTCTCAACCTGGACTTCGAAGAAGCTTTCGATAGGATTGGTCCTCATATTGTTCTGCGGCAATTAAAACGCTGGAAAGTCCACCACATAAATGTTCCATACCATTCAGTCTTTCTTACTGAACCGCAAATTCTTTGTTAGTATCAACAACCACAATTCTAATATTTTAAATTTACACAATGGCATACCACAAGGCACCTCGCTTCAGGTATATTGCTCATCATAGCTTTGAAGTTACTGATCGCCATTCACTTGGGAGGGGCCAGGACGATTCTTCTACATATGGTTCAAGCAGCTCACAACGGCCGGGATTAACCCACGTACCCTCTGGGTAGCTTCCGAACACCCGTTCGGGAGTGAGATAACGTGAGAAGGCGAAGCATTCCAGGATAGCTGGTTGTGCGCTGTGTTTGGGACCCGCCACTTAAAAATCCCCCCCAATGAAAAGACTTGCACAGCCTCGGATGAGAACTGCCTTTACTGATGACGACCCCTGCAAACGAAATAAGGAATATGATTTGAGGGCATACACCTGGAATGTCCGGTCCCTTAATGGGGAAGGTGCCTCTGCCCGGCTGGTTGATGTCCTCGTGATAATAAAGGCTGACATCACTGCCATCCAAGAGATGCGATGGACGGGGCAAGGTAAGAAAACCATAGAACCTTGCGACGTTTACTACAGCTGCCATGTAAAGGAGCGCAAATTCGGAGTCGGATTTGTTGTGGGAGAGAGACTTCGTCGCCAAGTACTGTCGTTCACTCCGGTGGACGAGCGTCTCGCAAAAATCCGCATCAAAGCCCGTTTTTTAACATCTCGCTAATTTGCGCCCACGCCCCGACGGAAGAGAAGGACGATGCGACCAAAGATTGAGCCCGAAAAAACAATTGGTGCGACGAGGAATGTCATGCTGCCGCCGAAAGAAAGAATGCCGCCTATAGAGCCACGCTGCGATCGGGCGCAACGCGAGCCATGTGGGATCGCTACAGAGAGCTGAAAAAGGAGGAGAGACGTATTGTCCGACAGAAAAAACGAGAGGCCGAAATACGTGAGTGCGAGGAGCTTGAGATGCTGGCCAATAGGAACAACGCCCGAAAATTTTACCAGAAAGTTCGGCGGCTTACAGAAGGTTTTAAGACCGGGGCGTGGTCCTGTAAGAACAAAGACGGCGATCTGGTGACTGACGTACAGAGCAATCTTAAATTATGGAGGGAACACTTCTCGAACCTGTTAAACGGTGACAGCTGCGCATGTCATAGAGAATGTGAAGATCCCGATACCCCAATCGTTGACGACGGAATTATCGTTCCGTTACCCGACCATGACGAGGTGAGAATAGCAATATCACGGCTAAAGAACAACAAAGCCGCGGGCGCCGACGAACTGCCGACTGAGCTATTCAAACATGGCGGCGAGGAGCTGGTAAGGTGCATGCATCAGCTCCTATGCATAATATGGTCGGATGAAAGTATGCCTGCCGATTGGAATTTAAGTGTGCTTTGCTCAATCCATAAGAAAGGCGATCCTGCAATTTGTGCCAATTACCGCGGGATTAGTCTTCTAAATATCGCCTATAAGGTTCTAGCGAGCGTATTGTGTGAAAGGCTGAAGCCCACCGTCAACCAACTGATTGGACCTCATCAGTGTGGCTTCAGACCTGGAAAGTCTACCATCGACCAAATATTCACAATACGCCAAATCTTGGAAAAGACCCATGAAAGGAGAATCGACACACACCATCTTTTCGTCGACTTCAAAGCTGCATTCGACAGTACGGAAAGGAGTTACCTGTATGCCGCGATGTCTGAATTTGGTATCCCCGCAAAACTAATACGGCTATGTAAGATGACGTTGCTCAACACCAGCAGCGCCGTCAGAATTGGGAAGGACCTCTCCGAGCCGTTTGATACCAAACGAGGTTTCAGACAGGGTGGCTCGCTGTCGTGTGACTTCTTTAACCTGATGTTGGAGAGCATCGTACGAGCCGCAGAACTTAATCGCTCAGGCACAATTTTTTATAAGAGCGTACAATTGCTGGCGTATGCCGATGATATTGACATCATCGGCCTTAACAACCGCGCTGTTAGTTCTGCCTTCTCCAAACTGGATAAAGAGGCAAAGCGAATGGGTTTGGTGGTGAACGAGGACAAAACGAAGTACCTCCTGTCTTCAAACAAACAGTCGGCGCACTCGCGTATTGGCACCCACGTCACTGTTAACAGTTATAATTTTGAGGTTGTAAAAGACTTCGTGTATTTAGGAACCAGCATTAACACCGATAACAATGTCAGCCTTGAAATCCAACGTAGAATCTCTCTTGCCAACAAGTGCTACTTTGGACTAAGTAGGCAATTGAGCAGTAAAGTCCTCTCTCGACGAACAAAACTAACACTCTACAAGACTCTCATCATGCCCGTCCTAACGTATGGCGCAGAAGCGTGGACGATGACAACATCAGATGAAGCGACGCTTGGAATGTTCGAGAGAGAGATTCTGCGTAAGATTTTTGGACCTTTGCACGTTGGCAACGGCGAATATCGTAGACGATGGAACGATGAGCTGTATGAGTTTTACGACGACATAGACATAGCGCAGCGAATAAAGATCCAGCGGCTACGTTGGCTGGGTCATGTCGTCCGAATGGATACAAACGCTCTGGCTTTGAAAGTATTCGATGCGGTACCAGCTGGTGGTAGCAGAGGAAGAGGGCGGCCTCCTCTGCGTTGGAAAGATCAGGTGGAGAAGGACTTGGCTTCACTTGGTGTGTCCAATTGGCGCCGGTTAGCACGAGAAAGAAACGACTGGCGCGCTTTGTTAATCTCGGCCAAAATCGCGTAAGCGGTTATCGCGCCAATTAAGAAGAAGAAGCTTTGAATGAAATTATTTTCTTAATTTCCCCACTTCCATCTATTAGTAATTTTGTTTATGCTGATGATCTGGCAATTTTCTCTGACTTAAGCGACCTTACCCCGATAAGAACTCATTTTTCAAATATCTCAATTGAGATCTCTGAGTGGTCTAAATCATGAGGAGCTAGCATTGCTTTGTGCAATATTCCATATCTGCTGAAAACACAAGAGTATCTTTACTTCCCAAATGGGGACCTACGGTCGAAAGCGCAGTACACCTAGAGGTAAATCTACGGAAACAGCCCTTCATGAAGTTATTGGGCATATTGAGAAGTCATTGCAACAGAAACAATTTACGTTGACAACTTTTTAGACATAGAAGGGGCCTTTAACAACATATCAGTAGAATCCATAATCGATTCGTTAGTAACTATCGGAGTCAATGACTGCGTGAGTAAATGGATCCGAAGTATGCTTCAGAACAGAATAATTCTAGCATCAAAGCGTCAAAGAGAATACAACTGCACTTTACACTGACGGATCCAAGATAGATTGCGGCGCCGGTGTGTATTCGAACGATGTCGAAACTTCCAAGTCTTTCCACCTGGAGAACTGGAATAGTATTTTTCAATCAGAAGTTCTCAGGATAAGAAAAGCTTGCGAAATGATTACGTATTTTTTCAGATAGTCAAGCAGCCATCTTAGTTTTAAAGTCACCTATAACAAATTCAAAAATCGTCAGACAATGCAAAGAAGAAACATAGAAGGAAATGAGAAAGCTAATGAATTGGCAAGACGGGGGGCATCCTATAACGAATCAGAAGTAGTAGAAATTGGCTGTTCCCAAGGAGTGCGCAAAAGGCAGACCTTTTAGCTATTCCAGAAGCAGTCCTTGGACTTACACGGATACCTGCAAAATAACAAAACAAACGTGCCTCAATTTCAACAAATCCGGAAAGCCACGGGCAAACATTTTCAAAATTACGTAAAAAATAACCGGTCACTGGCCTTTTGGGGGGCATGACAGGAAGATGGGGTGGCCGTTCAACAATAAATGTTGCAATCAAAAAGAATGTAGAGAAACAGTTTTTCATTATCTATGTGAGTGCCCAAGTCTGGGTGCTCTACGACATAGAACGCTGGAGGAATTCTCGATGGCCAATTTGAAAGAAATTGCAGTAAAGAAAATTGACCACACAGGCAGATCAAATCAAGTTAGTTGGACTAATAAATAGGAGTGGTTCTATAAGAGGTGTATCAAACTGGCATCTTTTGTGCTAATTGGGTCTGGGCTGTGTCGCTCGGACAACATCTACACTAACCAACCAACCAACCAACCAGACACCGCATCCAGAGTACTGAACTATATGCTGATGTTAATATCAGTAATTAGGAGTTGCAAGAGCAAACTTCTATTCATCATTGTCGAAAGATCGTCACAGCTTACAATGCAAAGCAAAAAGCCGTCGGTTCTGTCGCGGTGCATCATTCAAAGAATTGAACATCATATATACTCCGAGTCTTAAAAGAACACCACCACACCCTCAGTGGGTTTCCCTTAAATCCTGTTTCTGTAATAAATTATTCTGTCTTAAAAAAATTGAAACAGCATCGGTCGAATACATACAACAGTACAGTGAAGCTATTGAACTTTTTCGAGCAGAATGGGATTTTTTATTCACTGACGGATCCAAATCGGACACCAGCACAACATTTGCTGTGACATATAGCGACGGTGCCACAATTTCTGTCGGTGCCCTGCCTGAAGCAGTAATGCTTGCCTGCCAAGCAAAAAACATGTCATATCAATCTGATAAGAAGTATTGTATACGAAAAAAAGATGCAATAAAAAATATGTGAGTTCCTGGTCATGATGGAATCAGCGAAGTCGCTGATGAACGTTAAAATATGTAAAGCACGGATGCAGCCATTAAATTTTTTAACCACCTCACTCAAATTACTTAGGCGGAAAACTCACGCATGATTGGGACACCTATCAACACTACCACAAATTAAATAATCGGCGTGGAACTAAATCGATTTTCCCATCCGAAGGCCTAAGTAGCCAGCGTTCATATTAAATTTAAGTGTATTGGTTATATAGCACTATTACTCTTACAAATAAATAAATAAATTAAAATTATCAATAAGGCGTATTAAAAGCTATATGTAACGGGTGATTTTTTAGCTATTATATTTTTAAACAGTTAGTTTAAACAGCTGACGCACGTTTCGTGTTTTATTTCACTGCCAAACATCTTGAGTTTGGTCTATAATTTAACCATGAATCGTCTTACAAACGAACAACGCTTGCAAATCATTGAATTTTATTATAAAAATGCGTGTTCTGTTAAGAAAGTTTATCGCGCGCTTCTTCCATTTTATGGTCAGTTTAATCAACCCACTGAAGCGGCTATTCGAGCTATTGTGACTAAATTTAGAACAAAATGGGCTCTTGGAAAGTTGGCCGAAGTTCCACTTTTTTATCGAAAAACTGTGTTCGGCGACGAAGCTCATTTTTGCATCAATGGGTACGTAAATAAGCAGAATTGTCAATTTTGGAGTGAATATCAGTCAGAAGAATTGCAAGAGCTACCAATGTATACAGAAAAGGTCACAGTTTGGTACGGTTTATGGGCTGGGGGTATCATTGGACCGTACTTCTTCAAAGATGCTGCGAATCGTAACGTAACTGTGAATGGTGAGTGCTAAATGATATCCAACTTGTTTTTGCCCAAAATGCAAGAGCTTGACTTACATGACAATTGGTTTCAGAAAGACGGTGCACAGTGCGGCCGATTCCCAAAAAGCTGGCCAAAAGTCGAAAAAAAAAAAGTTTCTAGATAGAGTTTTTTTGTCTTTGGGTTGGCTACAGCAATGCCTTGAGTAGTGAAAACCGTTCATAGCAACGTCCTGTACCCTAAGTATCCTCTGTATTTTCAGTCGCAACGTGGCCTTCGTTTGAGCATCGTATTACTGTCGATGAATAGTGAAAGTTGTACACATTTGAAAGATTTTGTAATGGAGTAAATTGAACAAAACCGAATAAAATCATCTTCGGAAGGTTAGTAAAATACGAGAAATCTTTAGTACATATCAACACCTCGACACAAAATTTTTAGCTGCAGCAATACGTAGATAAATTTTTTGCAATTTTTTTTATAAAATTTGAGTTTTCAATACAACGCCGTCATATGCTGCTTTGAAACCTATTAAAGGTTACTCAAAAAAGTAATGGTTACTGAATAAAACAAGATTAAGCTGCTACCACTTGCTACCTTGGCTTTTATGCTATTTTTTGTGTTACATGCATATTGATTATGTTCTTGAATATACGCCATTTCACGTGAGGGGGTGGCCAATAGGGGTGGAAGGGGGTGGATTTTCAAAATTTTAAGATCAAATTCGTAATCAGCGACCCTGAAAACATAAATTAACATGCATCTTGATTATGTTCTAGAATATACGCTATTTCACGTGAGGGGCTGGCCAATAGGGGTGGAAGGGGGTGGATTTTCAAAATTTTAAGATCAAATTCGTAATCAGCGACCCCGAAAACATAAATTAACATGCATCTTGATTATGTTCTAGAATATACGCTATTTCACGTGAGGGGGTGGCCAATAGGGGTGGAAGGGGGTGGATTTTCAAAATTTTAAGATCAAATTCGTAATCAGCGACCCCGACAACCCCCGAGTAAGAAATTTTGAATCAATTACTTAATTTTTTGAGTTTTGGCCAGCTTTTCGGGAATCGGCCGCACTGGGCGGTGCCACATGCCACACAGCACGCGTAACAATAGACTTGTTCAGAGGCGAATTCGGTGAACATTTTATTTCACGTTCGAGACCTGTCAATTGGCCACCCAGATCTGCGATATAACGCCTTTAAATGGTTTTTTGTGGGGCTATGTTAAAGCTCATGTCTATTCAGACAAGCCTGCTTCAATTAACGCATTCGAAGACAACATTAAAGCATTTATATGTGAGATACCGGCCGAAACATTGGAAAGAGTATGCCAAAATTGGACTAAGCGGATGGACCATTTGAAGCGCAGTCACGGTCAACATTTGCATGAGCTCCTGCTCCCTCCTTTGCTCTTAAAAAATCACCCTTTATTATAACTTCAATCCGGAAATATTGCATCGAGCTATGGGGAACAGCAAGCAAATCAAACCTTAAAATAATGCAACGACTACAATCAAAAATCCTAAGGGCTATCACAATCACAGGCTGGTACATAATCAATGACGATATACACAGGGGCCTCAAAATTAAATTTATGGAAGACGTCCTTCGAGAATACAGCACAAATCATATTCACAGACTACTAACACACACAAACGAAGAAATGCTGAAAATTCCACATTCAGAACTGCAAAAACGAAGACTAAAACGAATAACTCCGACAGCACTAGCCGATACTTCATCACTAAAATAAATATCAACTTGTTCTAGGTTTTATGTCATATAATTCTTATGTATATTTTTCCGTCCTATGTCATATAATTCTTATATGCATTATACCTCTTATGCTGTAACAAGAATTGTACTTTAAATAATGATTTAATGTTACCCTTATATTCCCACAATTGGTATAAAAATTACTAAGGGTCAAAAGTTGACAGATGCAATAAGTTGGAAATAACTAAAACAAAAAAAAAATTTGCTTCAATTGAAATTTCTTTTTTTTTAAGACAAGTCCACGAAGCATTAATACAATTTTATGCTGCAGCTGCTCTGTTTTCAAACTGTTTTTTTTAATTCATCTGAGGTGTTATTTCCACCCCTATGTAAGTGTATCGAGAAACAATCTGTATGTCTTCCCTACAGTAATATCATTTCTCTTATTTAATAAGTTTTCCACCCTTTTGAACACCGCTATTTGTGACTTAGAGCGGTTCACTTCAAGAATTCTTAAGTTGCAGTAACTTTCAAGCTTACAAAATGGTATCATCTGCATACAATATATGTAAGTCTAATATTTTTCGCTTCAACGTTAAAACCTCCATCTAAGCTTTCATGCACATAAGTCATTTATGTAAAGCGCAAATAGTATTGGCGACAATAAGCATGCCTGTTTGACATGTGAGTTTGTTTTGAATGTATCTGAAATTTCTGAGCCATTCCATACAACTGGCTTTGTATCGCTGCATATATCTTCTATGAACTTCACTTCGTTGCAAGGCCAATATGGTGCAACTAATATATCAAGGCGTTTCTTGGTACTCTATCAAACGCTGCTTTCAAGTCGAAAAAATATGCGTAAACTTTATTTTTTTCATCGAATTTTAAAATAACAATAGCGGCTAAATTGAATATATTTTCGAATGTGGAGTGATTCTTTCTGAAACTTGCTTGATACTCGTTTAAAATACTTTTTCTTTCGCTCTTTCATTAATTATGCCCATCATAACTTTAGCAATGCAGTTCCTAAATGAAATTCCTCTGTAGTTTTCTACTATCCCGCTTTTTGAAAATAAAAAAAAAAACTACACTAAATCTAAAAGCCTCGTCTACTTTGCATTTTTCAAAAAGATATGCATGTGTAAGCAGCTGACAAAACCGTAATAAAACTTTTAGGGGCATTTTTTAAGAACTCGTAAGGAATTCTACCAGTATCTGGAGCTTTGATTAATTTAACCTTGTTTAGCACAGATCTAATTTCGCCTGCGGGGCATAAAATATTTCTTTGGCATTAGCACTAGGGATCAGACTTTTAAAATTAATTAAAAAATTATTTGTTTCATTATAGCATTCTCTAGAACACTTATTCTTTGAAATAACGAGATTCTCTGGATACTTCTCAGGTTTTTGGATATTCCAATTTAGCTATGGCAATAGCAACATCTTGACATTTTGCTGGCCCTTCCACCCAACTTCAATTTAATTGACAAATGGTCCGACCAACTTCTAAAATCAACTTCAAAGTTCAAAATTAAGCGTCGTAACACATCTATTACCGATTCTCCCACTTGACTGATGAAAGTGAAATTTTCTTCGAAATCCTCTTTACTTCTACCATTTAAAATAATTAATCCGAAATCATTACAAAAATCAAGAAGAATCTGACCTCCCCCATTCTCTATCTTATCCTTTGAATTTCTTAGTTCGACCCATTTTTTTTTTTTTCAATTTTATCTGCGCTTATGTATGTTTCAAGTAATATGAAAATATCAAAAGACTTGACATATTGAAAAAATCTAGGTTGCAATGATTTGTTTTCCAAACCATATACGTTATATGAGAGTGTATTTAGATCAGTCTTGAGGTCTTCACTCGTTTTGGTATATTTTTCAATAATTATGCCTTTACATTTGTTTCTGTTTTCACAAGTAATTCTAGTTTGATTGTTTAATGCCTTTGTCTTACAATTTCTTAGTTTTTAGAGTTTACTTTGAATTCTTTCATTATCAATAATAAATTGTTAAAATTAAGATTTGTATCGTCAAACTTTTTACCGTAGATATTATTTAATACTCTTATCGCCTTCTCTTCCGCGCTCATCAATATTTTATGGGATAACATTTAAACAATTTATTTTCTATTTGCACCTATTCCCCAATACTAGGATATTACGCGTCGCATCAATGTTACGAACTTCTCTTTTAAGTTGAAGAAGTTCTTGTTTTTTCTCTCTCTTTCCAACGCTTAAGTCGTTCTCAACGGAAATAATAGAGCCCGCCAGCTTTTTGATGTTCTTAAATTATTAAAAAATTCCACCTTAACCGCCATCTTAGTGCATCGTTCATATAGAAATTTAACGCCTCCAAATGTATTTGCCTCTACACCTATTGTTTCTTCGCATATCTTTTTTACAGCTTTTTTAGGGAAAGCTTGTTTTTCCATTAGTTTCAACAAGAGGTTCTTTCTATTGCTGTCATCAATAAATCGATTTATTTCTGCCCTCTCGCTTTCCATTTTGGCTTTCAGCAAGTTGACTTCAGAAACTAACGTTTTGCTTTCAACAGTTAAAACCTTTACTTTCTCAGTTAGGTCATCAACATTTGAAGATACGTTCGTTCGTTCGATCGTTTTTCGTTGCTAAATTTTGTAAATTCCTTACCAAAGAACCTTTCATAAGCCGCATTAACTCAGACACATCTAAACTTCCAACCGACCTCTTTTCTGCACCCGGAGAGACTTTTACTAGCATTCTTTTGGATCGCCAGGGGACATCCCTTTATTAGTATTTAGTGCCGGTGTTAGTTGCATACTTTCAGGCTGCTAAATTGCTTCTGTTTCTTTGATGATTTTTGAGAGGTTATGTCGGAGCAAGTTTCACTTGTCTATCACCTCTCCTTTCCTCGTCCGGTCAGTTGCACTTGTAAAATATGCGTGTGTTCAGCAGACTTGGCCCTCGTAGATAGGCCTTTTTATACACCAAACTTATGCTGGAGCCTCTGGACAAATAATTTGCCGTTTTGCAGTTTGTTTGTCCGCAGCAATTATCATCAGTTTCTTTCGTTCTTCAAGCTTAATCAAGCGATTTTGTTATGGTTACGTTTGCGGCGGTATCTTGCGTGACTGTTCCCTCCACTTTTAATTTCCTCCAAATATTACTAAAAACTGATTAATGTTGATATTTTTATTTCAATAAAAAAATTAATTAATGCAAATAAATTTCTTCGTCACACGTTTATGTTCACTTTCGCACTTGTGTCACAAATAGAAAGTAAAACCCAACCCGTCTTCACCCGTTTCATATGCAATTATTAGTGATAATACTTATGTATGTAACTGTTAGTTGATCAAGTATGACACTAGACTCTAGTTTTTATTCTCAAAGCATGCCCTGCTTATTTTACATTAAAGCATCAATAAAAACTGTTTACCAATGTTCACATTTGACAGACGAAGGCAAATCTTCGAGTGCATTGAAAATTCTTTTAAACTTAGAACTTCTTAGGGCTGTAACATTCCCCGATGGTAAGACGAGACCCACAGCACAAAGTGGGGGATGAGCTATTTTTATAAAGGAAATTTTTACAAATACATTTTTTTACAATAAAATCAAACGTGCTTCCGACCTACCTCTTAAGCCGAAGGGCGGATTTGTGATAAGTATATTAAACAGAATTTTTATGACAGTCGAAAACAATAGTCAGCATAAAACTGTGGGTCTGTTAGTTTTAACATGAATACGTGTTACAATCTAAGACACCACAAATTGAGGAGAAGCCGCGGGTGCAGGAAGTCTAAGCTTTCTTCGTCTCTGATGCACATGTACGTATATACGTGCATAAGGTGTACGTCATCCTTCTTTAGTCTCGCTGTTAAAAGAGGAAAATTTATTCACGGCAATTCCGTTTCGCTGCTTCCACTATTGCTTCCACAGTGTCATTTTGATTGCTATTTTCAATATTGATTTCTTTTAATTTTATATTAACGAAAAAAGTATTTTGCACTTCGTCAAGGTTATGCGCCGCTCATGATTAACTTAACATGTTTATGATAATATATATTATATAAGATTTAATATTTGTATTATATTTTGATTCAACAAATTTTCTATCCACACGAGATATGTATGTGTGCAATAATATTACTCTAAAACGTTTTACACTTACATCCCCGTTTCAGTCACTAAAGCAATGATTTTTTTGCTTCGATTAATGTTTGCTTTTGCCTTCCATTTCCACCACCGGTTTTCTTGGCAGTTTACTACCCTCGGACTCAAAAAAAAAAACCGAATGTTTTGACAAACAAAATTTTGCTACTTCTTAACCTTTTTAATAACATTATAAAGTGTATTTATTAAAATAGTTAATTCAGTTGGACTGTATCTTCAAAACTTAAAGTATAGAAGAATAAGACACTGCCTTTACATACACTTTTGTGCCTTACAAATGGTTACAACCATAAGTAGAAACAGAAAACGCGCTATTTTGCTATCTCACATACATATACAGCTTGGACGCTCATATTAGGATTTGTCTTTGGTTTAATTTTCTTTAAACTATGTTATCTGTGACCATCACCCGGAACAGTCTAGAATAAACTAAAATAATTGTTACTGGTGTATACAAAACATACTTACATATAAATAAATATGTGTCGATAATTTGTCATAATATGTATGTGAGTCTTCATTTACAGTATAGCTTCTATAATCCGAACAACATAAATTAGAAGTTTAAATTCGAACAAAACTTTTTTATCAGATGACTGAAAATCTATTCATGCTTTTAAAGTTTATGTTTTATTGCTCCGATATGTTTTATAAGGTCCGATACCTTTGACTCAGCTACATCCATCTTAACAAACTTAAATTTTTAACAGCATTTGTACTAAAGCTTGGAGCGAAAAATAGCTAAGAGCTTTGCTAATTTAATTTAAAACAAATTAAAATTTTTTATACAAGTATTTTTCTTTGAAATGTAGTCAAATATTTGTCAATTTCAAAGAAAACAAATAAATGTTTGTCTTCAGATTTTTGTCTTTAAAAATTAAAATATAACATCGAAAGTATTTGTTTTTTAATTGAATAATTGAATTTTGATCTTGGATACACTCTTTCACCACAGGGCGGTGCAATCGAGCAACGTACAGATCTACATAAATTTATAAAACACAACTTAGTTTTTTGCAATAACTGTAAGTTGTAAGTTATGTGTACATATTTATGCTCAGAAAAATAGGAACAGCTAACAACAAGCAAAGTGTTAATTCGTCTTATCTTTTGGTGGTAAATACGGTGTTGTTCTTAAATGCGCATGTGCATTAAAACTGTACTAACCCTTCGTACAACTCGAAAAAACCATCTTCAGCAACGAAAATCAGGTTCGAAACAAATCTACTTCCACGTAATATGCCTGTTCCCGTACTATGAAATACAAGGTGAGTTCCAAGGTAAAAATAACGGAATAAAGGTATTTTTAGTTAGGCCTGCTTTTCCATAAGGTGGAACCGTAACTTATATGCTGCCAAAAATTTACCATGTTTGAACGAATGGAACCGGTGCGTTGTAATTTATAATATGTTGGCGCCATCAGTATAAGACTTAAGTTCTCTTCTAACACGATAGAACAACGCGTTAAAATGATTCAAACTTATTAAAATTATTCAAACGTAGTGCAATGGTCTATCTGTACGAACAACATATCGCATAATTTGTGATGCTTTGGTGGAAATAATCGTCCGAATGAATCGACAATTCAACGGTCGGTAAAAAAGGACTGGCAAATCACAAACTGGAATTTCTGTTGATAATATTGCTGCGTTAGCGAAAATTGTTGCTGAACAACCTTCAACATCAATATCTTAACGTTCTCAGCAATTAGGTATTTATGATTCGACTTTTTGACGGATATTTACCTCTAGACGTGTTTATGGTGGGTATCTAGAGTCTGTCTTATGAAAGCGTGACCGGCAAAATTCAAACTTAGAGTTCCGTAAAATACAAAACCTACTAAATAGGCGTATCCTTTTCCGCATTACGCGTTGTGCAATTTTTTAGTTATATGAAAATAGGAAAGTGAAAGTTTTTTTTACAAAATGAGTTCCGCGTATGAAAAACGATTCGCTCCACTGTTTCTATATACAAGCCCGAAAAACCCAAAAATGACATGTGCATCTGCAGCAAAATATTTGAAGATGTCGAAGACGTTCGTAAATAAATGGGTGCAACAGTATACCGGAATTAAAAGCGTTGTCGACTTCGCCGGACGAGGACATAAAAAATACCTAACTCTCCACAGCAAGATTAGAAGATCATTGATTTGTTTGTGTCAAAATCGAATTTATCTTTGCGTGAAGCTGAAGCAGTTTTTAGTCAAAGTGGGGTTTTTGTATCTAAAGATACGATTCGGGGAAGTTTATGTGCATAAGACCTCAACATTATTGCCGCCAACTGAAAAAATGTTGGAAGAACTAAATACCAAATATCGAAGATGAATGTGTCAATGTGAAAGCAGCAAAATGAGGATGAAATATTCGATTGGCTTTTTGTTTGTCGGGCATATCACCGGTCGCCTTCGCCTAGCTTATCTAGAGGTAGGCCCAGGAAACATGCTGTTTCGACGGGATGGGTCCAGAGGGAGAGGGGTGTTAGATGAGTCGGATTTAGGGGACATGTGAAAAGGTGGTTAGTGTCATGCGGGGAGCCTTCACATGCCGGACATATGTTTGGTATGTCGGGGTCGATTCTGGATAAGTAGGAGTTTAACCTGCTACAATATCCAGAATGTAATTGAGCCAGTGTTACACGAGTCTCACGGGGAAGCTGAGCTCTTCATCTGCAATAGGTGGTGGTTGGACTCCGATTACGGCATTCATAGGACGGGAGCTTAAGAAGGTGGTGACGGTCTCCCGGTGAATGTCGTTTATTGACTGTCTAAACACTGTCAGGTCCAGTAGATTTCGGTCAGTTTTGTCCTGGATTTCGTAGTCTAAGACAAAAGGCTGGACAATTTCGTAGTCTAAGAGATGTCTCCTGACGTGCCTGGGAGGCGGCTCAGGATCAAGCAGGTGTCTGCAGGGGTGAAAGCTGTGGTAACATCCCAGCAGGAACTGCTTGCTGAGCAGTTTGTTATGCTCCATTACTGGAAGTATTTGTGCCTCGTTGTGTAGGTGTTGAACCGGGGATATTAGGAGGCAACCGGTCGCTGTCCGAATGGCAGTATTTTGGCATGTCTGTAGCTTTATCCACTGCGTGTCACTAGTTCCAGGCAACCAGACAGGTGCTGCTTAGTTCAGAACCGGTCGACCAATTGCCTTAAATGTCGATAGCAACAGTTCTTTGTCTTTGCCTCAAGTGCTGCCGGCATGCGATTTGAGGACCATGTTGCGATTTTGGACTTTAGGGGCTATTGCGGTTGTGTGCACTGAGAAGGAGAGCAAACTGTTAAAGGTTACACCAAAAATTTTGGGGTTGTTTACCGTCGGAATTGGTGTGTCGTCGACTTTTACCTTAAGGGACAGTTTGACCTTCTTTGTCCAGGTGGTAAAGAGGGTCGCCGTGGATTTAGTGGGGGACAGTTGGAGATTCCTCGCAGTGAAAAAGCGAGAAAGGTCGGTGAGGTAGTTGTTCGCTTTGGAACACAGGCCATCGATGTCATTGCCCGACGCCATTATCGTACAGTCCTCAGCGTATGAGACCAGGGAAACTCCCGCTGGTGGTTGGGGGAGCTTCGAGATGTAGAAGTTGAACAGCAAGGGAGAAAGGGCACCACCCTGCGATACACCTTGCTTTATCTTCCTCTGCTTTGATGTTTGATCTCGAAAAATCATTGACGAGTGAATACCGCTCGGGTAGATTGCGGACCACCTCTTCAGCCCTGGCGGGAGTGTCGACTGATAAATATCATCTAGTAGCGTGGAATGGCTGACTGTGTCGAAAGCCTTCTTCAGGTCCAATGCTACTAGGACAGTCCTCTCGCAGGGGCGGTTTTGGTTAATCCCGCGGTTTATCTGGGCGTTTATGGCGGTAAGTTCGGTGGTGGTGCTAGGCACTCGTCAGAAGCCGTGCTGATGTGGGGCTGCGGCTAGGTGTTTCAATGAAGAGTGGGAATAGGAGGGCTTCAAGTGTCTTCACTACTGAGGAAAGGAGAGTTATCGGCCGATAAGATTCCCCTTGGTTGGCGGATTTCCCAGGTTTCAGTAGTGGGACCACTCTCCCTGCGTTCCCCTTGTCAGCGGTAATGAGAGTGGCCAAGGACAGATTGAAGACCCTTGTGAGAAATCCTACTCCCAATGGTCCCAGGTGCTTCAGCATCAGCGCGTTTAGTCCGTCAGGGCCAATGGCTTTTGATGTTTTAGATTTATTGATGGCCCCCTGAACCTCATCAGAGGAGAAAGCAAGTGGCGCACTGTCGCTCGTCAGTTTGTGCAGCCTCCTAGTAGCACGACGCTTGGTTCTGTCGGCCGGAGGATGCAGTATAAAAACTCGGCTAAAGTAGTTCACACATCTTTTCGGTTCCGACGAAGTGCAACCGTTAAAGGTGATGGCAACCTTGTCGTTGTGCTTCGTCGGGTTCGACAGGGAACTAACGGTGGACCAAAGCTTGCTCACCCCAGAGGTGAGGTTACAGCCCTTCAAGTGCTCAACCCATTTAGTCCACGTAGTCAGTTGTCCACTCACAGGTGGTGCGCAGGCCGGAACCTCTCCGAAAATGGCACCAGCCATTGCAAGAATTGCACTTGACTGATGCCAGATTCCGGCTGACACACGGATCAGAATGTACGGGGGACCAAGAGCTGCTGGTTTCTCCCCGCACTGGGGTTGGAGCAGGAGGGAAGGGGATGGGTTAAGTCGGAGGAGTTGTGTTGCTCCGATAGGCTCCTTACCGTAGAGGTTTGGTTGTGGTGGCGGTTGTTATTGCCGGCCTATCAGGGGAGTAGTAGCCGTGGAGGCATTGGACGCCTGCTTGCGGGAGCAACACGAGGCCACATACCGTGTGGACCACTCCCTGGGTCTTAAGGCCTGAAGAGGTCTTAAGATGGCTCCACCCGTTGCACTTGTTGGTTAATGATTAATGGTCCCTATGCTGTCTATTGACTGTTAAGTATGCTTATGAATTGTACCAGCTCCTTCTGAGGGAGTGATTGAAGGTCTTCATCTGTAAGCATGAACTTGTTTAAAAAGCTTTTCCTTCTATGCGTCAACCCCGGACATTCCATAATGAGATGTTCTATAGACTCCTCATCTTCGCAGCAAAATCTGCAGGTGCTGGTGTTAGTTATGTCTAATTTATATAAGTGTTTGTTGCAGGTGAAGTGACCCGTGAGGTACCTGTGAGAGTGCGAATGCTCTTTTTGTTTAACGTAAGGGCTATGTTAGCTCTTTTAGCGTTGAAACTTAAGAACTTTTTGGAGTGTCTAAGACCCTCTACGTTATTCCAATGCTGATTTAATAGAGTTTTGGTCCAGTATTTTACTTTTTGTTTCAGGCTATTTTTGTTGAATCCGAACATGGGACTAGGTCCGATGAAGTTTTCATCTGCCCTTTTAGAACTGATTGGCTGTCCGAGAGTATTTTGATCTTTACTCTCTTGTGGTTTCTACGTTGCATGATGTTTGCTGCTTCCATTATTGCGTATAGTTCCGCTTGGAAGATGGTGGTGTCCCTGGTGAGAGTGTATGATTTGTGGACTCTGGGCCCCACTACTCCTGCTCCTACACCATAAGGTGTTTTTGATCCATCAGTGTACCATTTTTGTGAATCATCATTCATCCATTTCGGGTTTGTTTTCCACTCGATCCTCTCAGGAAAGGTAATTGTGTATCCTTTTGTGAAACAGAGGGTTGGGTCAATGTGATCTGAAACTTGAGCCATGTTTATGGTGTTTTTGATTTTATTTAGGATATTTAGGTGACCGGTGAGGTTGCCTAATTTGAAATTTTCTTTCATGTGTAGTATGAGTGCTTGCGTAGCTGCTTCCTCTTGGATTGCTATATGAAGTGGTGGGAGATTAAGGAGTGCTTCCATGCCAGCTGTTGGGGTAGTTTTCATAGCCCCTGTGATGCATAGGCAAGCAAGCCCTTGTACTTTTCCCAGTTTGGTTATCGCTGTTTGTTGGATAGATTTGCTTCACCATACTAGTGCCCCATACAGTATGATTGGTCTAACCATTTGGATGTATATCCAGAGGGCCATACTAGGGCTGAGGCAGGATCTCCCTAGTAATTGTTTGGTTGTCCACAAGGATTTCGTGGCTTTTTTTGTTATATTATTTATATGTGATTCCCAAGTGAGTTTTTTAAACCTAGATACTTGACCTCTTCCTTTAGTTCTATCACTGTTTCATTTATTTTCAATGTAGGAAACTCTAACTTTCTTTTTCTTGTGAAGGGGATTATTGTGGTTTTGTTAGGGTTGATCGACAGCCCCTCCTTTTTACACCATTCCCATGTTGCGTTCAAGGCATTTTGCATTAAATCTGTTAGTGTCCTTTCATGGTTGCCTTTTATTATAACAGATATGTCATCTGCATAACCAATGGTTATAAATCCCTTATTGTTTAGGTGCTGCACCAAGTCATCAACTAGTAGGGACCATAGTAGTGGAGAAAGAAATCCTGCTTGCGGACATCCCTTTACTGTTGTGACAGTAAGTTCAGCTTGGCCTAACGAGGCTTTAATAATCATCTGATTAAGCATTTGGCTTATTAATATTGGGTTTGCACCTCTTTTCTCGAGTGCTGTTTCCATGGATTTGTAATTTGCGTTGTCGAAGGCTCCCTCCCTCCCGCACTTGTTGCACCTAACCGAGGTGGAGTTCGGCTGGACCCGTTTATGGCAGACGCAGCAATAGAATACTTCTGGCCCAGGGTTGGATTCAATTCCAGCCATGGGAATGAATATTCGATTGGCCTTCACAGTTGCCTAATGCCATAGGAGAGGTTCGGGTAATAGTTAAGGAAAAATTTATTATAAAGGAAAGCAAATATGGACGATCATCAGTTATCAAGGCAAATTCGGCTGATTTGGAGCCAACTACCTCCACTATTTGCATAGAAATGTTCCAAAGCAGCGGCAGTCAACGGTGCTCTTACAAGAATTCTTCCAAACATAGGCGGACCGCAAGGCGCCAGAAGGCACCTCCTGGCAAGTGTGGTGGAATCAGTCATCTTATATGCTGCTCCTATATGGGCAGGAGCTAAGCCATCGAATGTCAGACCAGTAGCTCAAATGCACCAGCGAAATGCACTAAGAGTCGCGTGCGCACACAGGATCGTATCAGACGACGCGGTTTGCGTCATCGCTGGAAAGCTCCCAATAGATATGCGTGTGCAGGAAACGAGACAACTTTATGAGGAGTAAAGCAGACAACTGAAGCGAAAGCTGCAGAACGTCTGCATTCGTTAGAAAAATGGCAAAGCAGATGGGGCTCGTCTGTTAACGGGCGTTGGACCAATAAACTTATCTCCAACATTAGCCAATGGGTGACCAGAAGGCACGGTGACGTATATTACTAATTAGCCCAAATATTGAGCGGCCACGGATGTTTCTTGGAGTACCTCCATCGTTTTCAAATGGAGGACACTTCGTTCTGTCCAAGCTGCAACAATGTAATAGAAAGCGCGGAGCACGTATTATTCTACTGCGACCGTTTCAACGAAGAACTGCGGACGATTGAGTTAGTCTTGAGCGAACAGCTGAGCCCAGATAGCTTAATCAATAACATATGTGCATCACATGACAGTTGGAACGCAGTTAAAAGTTTTGCAAAGAGGATAATGCTGCACCCGCAACGCGCGGAGTGACAACACACAACAAATCAGCCCTCAATAGGGGGTGGACTGTCTACGAACTGACGACAAATAACAGACGATCATGACGGCATAACCGCAACATCTTCTTTGCTGCAGATGGAAAAGAAACGTCAATAGCGTATAACATACATACGCCCATGTGAGAGGAACCTGAGAGCATGCCACACATACCACTGGTATGACGGCACTGAGACATTAGAAGACGAGCCTATAGCATGAAGCTGGCTACATATATGGTGGACCCATACGTGGGTGAATAGTATTGGTCCATTTAATGGACACCGTTCTGGGCCTTCCCGAAGTAATGCATGGTAGTTCCGGGAATGGAGTCTCCCCAAAAGAGAAGGAGGAATTGTTTTAGTGGATACACCATTCAACGCAGTTGACGACGGTCGCTGTAAGTTTGAAGCCATTTTAATCCCTCCTCACCCAACACAAACAAAAAAACAAACAAAGGTGAGTCTGCAGCACGGAAACGGTTTGGAAGGTCGAAAATGGCGGCTTTGACGTCGATGACACGCCCGCAGGGGAAGGCCTCCTGAATTCGATGAAGAACGTCTTAAATCACTTTTAAAGGAGAACGGGTCGTCAAACCTGTCGTGAATTGGCGGAAAAAATGAACAGCGATCATAAAACGATTCTCAATCACCCTCATTCAATGGTGCTTATCGAAAAATTGGAAGCCTGGGTGCCTCACGAGCTCAGCGCCATCGGGCAACACGCGGTCATAAACAGCGTTTTTTGTACCAAATCGTCACGGGAGAAAAAAAATGGTACTAGTATGAAGGAAAGAACGGAATAGATGGCTCCAGTAGATACGTCAAAGCCAAGAGTCAAGCCGGATTTTCATGCAAAGAAGATCATGATATGCGTTTGGTGGGACTGGGAGGACATGGTGCATTGTCCAGCTACACCGCGTGATTGAGGTCATTCGACTGAAAATACCTGAACGAAATGGTCAAACCATACTCCTTCACGACAACGCGTGGGAGATCCTTCAACATACACCGTGTTCTCCGAACCATGCACCGACCGATTACCATCTTTTTTGCTCCCTGTCAAACCATATGAAGGGCGTTACCTTCTATGGCAAAGAGGTCACTAAAAACTGGCTCCAAAACGTCTTTAACACCATACCAGGCGATATTTATAAGAACGGCATAATCAATTTGGTAAAGAGGTGGAAAGAGGTTGTGAATATATAATTGATTAACTTAGTGATATAAGTATTACTTGACAGTGGCTGAACAGTATTCAAAATTTGGATTAATAACAACATTCTAAATATTTATTGCAGTTATTGTGTCGATTTTACTCGTTTCCTGTCTTGTTTCCACTGATATTCCACGTTCTCCTTAAATTTCATATTTTTGTCAATTATGACACCTAAATACTTCATTCGGTCTACTTTCTCAATAACAACATTCATTCTGTTTGACTGTTCACTTATGTATATTTCCATTATTTTTTTCTGTTCGTTTAATTTTAGTTTAATATCTTTGAGCCATACATTTAATTGTAAGTTTGATTTCGCGTGAAGTATTGTTTTTTTTCCTTCTGCATATACCATAACATATTAGGATGTCATCTTATTTCTCATTCGTTTATTGCCACGAATTATATTTTGAGTGTCTCATATTGCTGATGATGCTCTTCCCATGATGCATTTTGGTTACGCAGGTCATTAGATGTCAATTACATTGCATGTGAATTACCTGTACCTAACTATTCGCATGTTATAGAAGTATGTAGTATGACCAGTGTATTACTATAGACACCGCACAGTGCGGCCGATTCCCGAAAAGCTGGCCAAAACTCAAAAAATTAAGTAATTGATTCAAAATTTCTTACTCGGGGGTTGTTGGGGTCGCTGATTACGAATTTGATCTTAAAATTTTGAAAATCCACCCCCTTCCACCCCTATTGGCCACCCCCTCACGTGAAATAGCGTATATTCTAGAACATAATCAAGATGCATGTTAATTTATATGTTTTCGGGGTCGCTGATTACGAATTTGATCTTAAAATTTTGAAAATCCACCCCCTTCCACCCCTATTGGCCACCCCCTCACGTGAAATAGCGTATATTCTAGAACATAATCAAGATGCATGTTAATTTATGTTTTCAGGGTCGCTGATTACGAATTTGATCTTAAAATTTTGAAAATCCACCCCCTTCCACCCCTATTGGCCACCCCCTCACGTGAAATAGCGTATATTCAACAACATAATCAAGATGCATGTAAATTTATATGTCTTCGGGGTCGCAAGGTATCAAGTAATAGGACTATGAATAAGTTCGTGCGGTTTTACAACAGATGGCGTAACTTGATTATTATTCCATCGATCCACATTTCCAAACATTCATTGGAGAGCTACTGTCGTAAGGCACAAACGTCAGTATAAGTTTTTTATTTGAAGCGTAAACAACAATATTTTTACCACACTTGAAAATGTCGAATTTCGTGCCAAATAATGTGTTTTTGCGGGGAATTCTTCTTCATTATTTTAATATGAAGAAAAAAGCAGCCGAAAGTCATCGTATCTTGGTGGAAGTTTATGGTGAGCATGCTCTAGCTGAGCGAACGTGCCAGAAGTGGTTTGCACGCTTTAAAAGTGGTGATTTTGGCTTGGAAGACGAAGAACGCGAGGGTGCGCCGCCAAAGTTCATGGATACCGAATTGGAGGAATTGCTCGATCAAGATCCGGCTCAAACGCAAGAAGAGGTTGCAAAAACTTTGGGAGTTGATCAATCAACCATTTCCAAACGTTTAAAAGCCATGGGAATGATCCGAAAGGTAGGCCATTGGGTGCCGTATGAATTGAAGCCAAGAGACGTTGAACGCCGTTTTATGGCATGCGAACAACTGCTTCAACGGCACAAAAGAAAGGGTTTTTTGCATCGAATTGTGACTGGCGATGAAAAGTGGGTCCATTACGACAATCCAAAACGTCGGGCAACGTATGGATACCCTGGCCATGCTTCAACATCGACGTCGGCGCAGAATATTCATGGCCTGAAGGTTATGCTGTGTATCTGGTGGGACCAGCTGGGTGTTGTGTATTATGAGCTACTGAAACCGAATGAAACGATTACGGGGGATGTCTACCGACGACAATTGATGCGTTTGAGCCGAGCACTGCGAGAAAAACGGCCGCAATACGCCGATAGACACGACAAAGTTATTTTGCAACATGACAATGCTCGGTCACATGTTGCACAAGTGGTCAAAACATACTTAGAAACGCTCAAATGGGATGTCCTACCCCACCCGCCGTATAGTCCAGACCTTGCGCCATCCGATTACTATCTCTTCCGATCGATGCAACATGGCCTGGCTGACCAGCACTTCCGTAATTACGATGAAGTCAAAAAATGGATCGATTCGTGGATTGCGGCAAAACCGACCGAATTTTTCACAAAGGGAATCCGTGAATTGCCAGAAAGATGGGAAAAAGTAGTAGCAAGCGATGGACAATACTTTGAATATTAAATTTGTAACCATTTTACGTCAATAAAGTTTCAAATTTCGAAAAAAAACCGCACGAACTTATTCATAGTCCTATAATAAATTTTACGTATTCGCTTATTATTTCAAAAATACGAAAATAGTACAAATTTAATTGGTTTAATGTCGAGGTGAGAAATGTGTTGTGTGTTGAGGTGAAAGATGTGTGGTGTTTCTAATTTTTGTGTGGGCAAAAGTCAGTGAGGTGTCTATAAACTCGGTGTGCTAAATGACCTTATTACAAATCTTTCAGATCTCAATTGTACTAAAAAAAGCTTACAGTAACATTTGCACCTTCTCATTGCATTAACATTCTGTGGTAATACGATGCTCAAACGAAGGCCACGTTGCGACTTAAAATACAGAGGATACTTAGGGTACAGGACGTTGCTATGAACGGTTTTCACTACTCAAGGCATTACTGTAGCCAACCCAAAGACAAAAAAACTGTATCTAGAAACTTTTTTTTTTTCGACTTTTGGCCAGCTTTTTGGGAATCGACCGCACTGTGCACCGTGTTAACGTCTATTTTCTATGAGACTGTTAAACCTAAAATTTCCAACTGAGTTTCATATAAGCTTACAATTGACAAAAAAAGGTCATAATATTTATTTGATATATTTGCAAAATCTCTATATTCTCTTTAAAAACAAAGCGTTTTCATATTGCTTCTGCATGTATTGCGCATCAGATTCTTTATTTATTTATTTGTTTATTTATTTATATTAATCTACAATACAAGGAACCTTGCAGACTAAATAGATTTATAATAAGGAGAATTGAAATATTAATAATTTATATGAATTATTTCACATAATTAAATAAAATATTAAATAATTAAATTAAAAATTTTTACGAATTCTGATCTATATAAAGCGAACTCACATACACGCGAACTCACTGCATTACCCACATACAGTGGGGTGCACAAATGAGTACATGTTTGTACTCCGTACACTTCCAAGTGAATAACAGTAACACCAATAAAGCAATTCGCAAAATTTTTTTTCAGTTCAATTTTTTATTCAATTCTTAGTAAAATAAATAATAATACAAAACAAAAAGGAGCAAATTCTAGGAAATAAGCGAATAAAACAAAAACAACTTCTATGTACTCAATTTTGCACCTTTCACCAATTGTACGGATGGAGTATGTTTTTAGTATTTTGTCCATAAACCTTTATTACGTATGACATGTTTCATACGGTTTGGCATACTTCCTACTAAATTTTGTGTAATTTCAGCCGGAATAGTTTGCCATTCGTGCTGTACACGCCGCCACAATTCGTCTGTATTGGCTGGGGCTCTTTGATATTGTCCTAACCGTCTTTTCACGATTGACCACAAGTTCTCAATCGGATTGAGGTCAGGACTTTGAGAGGGCCACTGCATTACCTCGAAATTTTGCCCAGCTAGCCATTCTTTCGCAATTTTGGACGTATGTTTGGGGTCGCCATCCTCTTGAAATATTACTTCTTCTTCAAGATAAGCGGCTATGTCAACAACATGGGGAAGATGAGTCTTTAGAATATGCAAATATTCCTCCTTGCTCATTATTCCGTCAATTTTTTGCAATGGCCCAACTTGCCACCACGTGAAACAGCCCCATACCATGACGTTTCCGCCACCGTGTTTCACCGTTTCTTTAATATGGTGTCTTTGTATGGTTTCTCCGGGACGGCGCCAGCAATACTGCTTACCATCGGACTGAAACCGATTACATTTTGATTCATCTGACCAGATTACCCGCTTCCAGTCATCTTCAGTCCAATTTTGGTATTCCCTGGCGAACTTCAACCGCGCCTTAACATTTCGTTCTGACAGTGCAGGTTTTGGTTTTTTTACCGCTGAGATATAGCCGATGTTATGAAGGGCTCTTGCTGCAGTCCATCGGCTAACGGGTTTGTTTATAGCTATAGCCGCGTCCTTTGGGGTTAAACATTTGTCCTTTTTCAATTGTGACATCATGACACGTGCATCCGAATCCGTTAAAAGTTTTCGGCGACCTCTAACTTGTGCTTTAGTGACCACCCCTCTCCTTTTCTGGACTCTTATAACCACTGATTGGCTTATATTCAGCTGCTTGGCTATTTTTCGCGTCGCGGAACCAGCATTTGTCATGAATATAACACTGTCCTCAATTTGTCGCGAGAATTTCTTCATGGCTTTAATTACGTATTAAATTGTTTCAATAACTTCCTCTATTTTATTAAATTTAAATGTGCCGCGTTCACAGTTTGCTTTAAACTAAGTAATCTTAAAATTTTCGTGAAAAAAACCAACGGTAAATAAATTTTTTCGCTGATATTATTGAGAGAAAACTGAGATCTTGCAGGTGCAAAATTGAGTACATAGAAGTTGTTTTTGTTTTATTCGCTCATTTCCTAGAATTTGTTCCTTTTTGTTTTATGTTATTATTTATTTTACTAAGAATTGAATAAAAAATTGAACTGAAAAAAAATTTTGCGAATTGCTTTATTGTTGTTACTGTTATGCACTTGGAAGTGTACGGAGTACAAACATGTACTCATTTGTGCACCCCACTGTACATAGTCTTAAGGTTTTCGGAACATTAAAGCATATCCGCTCAAGTAACACTGGACAATCAATGACGCCTTTAATTACATTATGTTTCCTGCTATCTTCCATATGACTCTATTAATACCGAAATTGAGTTGCTTAGCATGCTACATAATGGCAGCCTACTTGTATTAGAAAAGAACCAAAAAGTGGCTGAAAGGTTCATTCGTTCAAAAAATGTCGGTGAACTCAATCAGTAAACTTTTTGAAGAAGAAGGAACCATCTTTGACTGAAACTTCATATCTACTCCATATATACACCAAAAAATGAGTTTCTGGATGACCTCAAAAAATAAATTTTTGGTCCATACTTCATATCACTGCAACAACAATGCAGCCCGTGTTTTTGCAAGTTGCCACCTCATCAGACCATAAATTGCACACGAGAATTTTGCGCAAATTGCTAAGAACCGCAACCGGCCTCCTCTGGCCCGAATTTCAGCAGCAAAAAGAAGTTCTAACAATAAAAACACAAAAACAGTGCAGCATCATACTCTTCTGCAATAAAAGGAAATTCCGATAAAAGATCAATTTCTAACATGGATGATAGATTTACAAGGTTTGCTCTTCAGCTTTGGTGACAAAGAAAATTTTGAGGGAACTTCGACTGCCACGTCGCAAGGGAGATTCGCAATAGAATTCTCCAAGAATTTTTCATATGTTTACACAATCAGTCGTTGTTCCATTGTGAAAAGATTAGAGGTGTACTATGTAGCAGACTGTTATTCGGCTCTGAGCGAATTTGGGTTCCCGTCACTTGGGATGTGCTTAACAAAATTAAATTTGTGTTTGTGATATAAGAAACAAATCAACACAACCAATTCTCATGCCATGGCAACGGTTTATTTACGAATACGGTGAATACAAATGTGCGTAAGTGCGTAATTCTATGGTGTGTTATTTAAAGTGAGTTTTTGTTTGATTAAAATTGATATTTTTATCTAAATGATGTGCGCGGCTTCAATTAGTAATAGTAATATATAAAAACCGTACGTAACCAATCTTTAAGTTAAACCAATCTTGATTTAGGCAATCTAAAACTAAATACACACCAGGCAACCGTTGCAGCAACTCGGCCATGTTGAAGCAACCTTTGCCTCGTGTGTAGCAGTGTTGCCAATTGATTTTCGTGTTGCTGCAACCGTTGCCTGAAATATCAAATAAATTTGATTTTTGGGATAGGTTGCTGCAACCGTTGCTTCGTGTGTATCATTGTTTACTGCTTTTACTCGTTCAGTTCGTTGAAAACAAGGAGGAAATTAAGTGAAAAAGGAAAAAATGGCAGTTGAAAATAATGAAAATTATTTTAATTTTATTAACGAATATAAAAATTTGAGAGAGCTGTGGGATATAAGTAGTGAAAAAGATAAAAATAAAAATTTTAGAAAAAAAGCATACGAACAATTAAAAAATGAGTACAATAAAATTGATAAAAATGCTACAGTGAATACGGTAAAAAACAAAATCAAAAACATGCGCACTGCCTACCGTCGCGAGTTAAAAAAAAAATTCAAAGTGAAAAAAGTGGCGCTGGCCTTGATGATCTGTATGAACCGAATTTATGGTATTTTGAAGCCCTTGATTTTTTAAGAGATATAGAGATGCCCGAGCCTGGAATCAGTACAGTAATAAGTTCAGACGATGACAATGCTTCAAGGGTAAGTATATTTATTTTAAATTATATTGAAAATTGTTATTAGCCTTGATTTGATTATTAATTTTGTATTTTTCTTGTTGAGCTCGAAGCCATGTATAAATAATATGTAATAATAATAATAAATGTTTTTATTTTCGTCGACCTTTCGATCTCCGCCTGAGATCATCATCAGATCGAAGTAGCGACGAAAATAAAAACCAAAATACAAACGCCGTCCTGTTTTTTATTTATACTTGGCCTCAAGCTCAACAAAAAAATCAAAAATTTAATTAAAACTGTCAGTTACAATAGCATGCAGCGAGCCACTGGAAAAAGTATGTTTTCTAACTTTACATTCCTATTAATCTTTCAGAGTCCTATGCCAAGAACGAAGAAATCTAGAAGCTCACAAAATTGTGAGAGGAACGAGCTATTACGAAAAGCTACCAGACATATTGAAAATTTGGCACAAAAAGAAGAAAGCGACGAAGCCGATACTTACGCAAAGGACTGGCCGTGCTCATATCGCAAATTATCAGTGGAACAAAAGCTATTTGCGAAAAAGGCTTGCGACGAAATTTTTATTTTGGGACAGTTGGAGAAATTGACATTGGATTCTGTGCAGACCCAAACGTCCACATACCCACCTCGGCATGCTATTTATAAGCCAATATCGCAAAGAATATCAATGAGCGATGCTTCAAACAGTGCGTCTGTTTCTCACTCGACCCCAATCCAGTTCAGCTCATAGTCTTCTCCACAAATCATTCATGTAGGAGATGCTGATGGAGCAAATAGAGTGCAGTATTCGTCATTTCAAGACCTACTCTCAGATGTAGACTTCAATTGAATTAATAAAATTTAATTACTTTTTTATTCCTTTTATTTTTTCAGTATTTAAGTAACTAGTAATAAGCAAAACAAATCTTTGAATTGAATTAATAAAATTTAATTACTTTTTTATTCCTTTTATTTTTTCAGTATTTCAGTAACTAGTAATAAGCAAAACAAATCTTTGAATTGAATTAATAAAATTTAATTACTTTTTTATTCCTTTTATTTTTTCAGTATTTAAGTAACTAGTAATAAGCAAAACAAATCTTTGAATAAAAATATGAGAAAACAATCCTGAATTTCTTTATGAACCTTGTAAGGCATAGATGGTTTCGCATAAATTGGTTCGTACTGTTTTTGCTTCAGATGTTAAATTCCTACCAAAGGTTGGCTCCAAATTTAGTAGTGGATTTTCGCTAATATCTTCTGCGCCATTGTAAGCGGAACCAATTTCTTTCTTTATGAAATTGTGCAAGTAGTAACAACTTAATACTACTTTGCTTGCTTTTTCGGGCGAAAGAGCTATGGTAGTATTCATTACTCGAAACCTTGCTGCCAATATTCCAAATGCATTTTCCACTTTTACCCTTGCTGAGCCTTTTATTAAATAATTTCTGTGAGGGCGATAAGGCGCTGTGTGCATAAGGCTTCATTATGTTTGGACGAAGAGCAAAGGCGTCATCCGACACAAAAACAAATGGAATCGGTGCTTCACCAATTACTGGGCTTGGGCTTGGTAAGTTTAGTTGGCCTCTTTTGAATTTTTTAAAAAATTTAGTGCTATTAAAGACACCACCATCTGAAATTCTACCATTTGTACCAATGTCCACCATCATAAATTCGGAGTTGCTATTAACAATCGCCATCAGTACAATGCTGAATGTTTTCTTGTAGTTAAAATACTTAGAACCAGAATGCGGTGGCCTTTTTATTCTAACGTGCTCTCCATCCAGGGCTCCGAGACAATGCGGAAACTTGGTTTTTTCACAAAATTTGGCAGCTACAACCAACCATTCAGCCGAAGTTTTCGGTAGCTAAAAATATTTGTATTACTTTAAGATATGTAATGTTAAAATAATTAGCTGACAAACCTTAATGTAGTCCTCTAAAACTTCGTTGATGGCATCGCATGTCTCAATGACAATATTTCCAATAGCTTTTGGGGATACCGCCGTCGAAAATTTCAAGTCCGCAAAAGAGTTTCCTGTTGCAAGATACCGCAAAGTTATTGCCAGTCTAATTTATACTGTTATTGCCTCTCTCATTATGGTATCTTGTTTCGTTATTTTGGGCTTTACGAAGTCCAACAATTTTCTAAACAGGGCTTCGTCCATCCTCATGTAATTTTTATAGTCCGCTGGTTCATTTTCCTTCAGTTCTTTCAGCAGCCTCTCGTTCGAAAATTCGATTTTTTTTTAAAGCCAATTTTTGGACCAAATTTTTTTTCTCTTCTTTTGTTGCATCTCTTCTTCCTCATTTTCGTACAAAAGTTCGTCAATTATAATAAGAGAAGTAATTTTACGTATTTCGTCGATCATTTAAAAAATTTGATTTTACGTATCTTCCGCTCGTACCTTTCCTGCACCACAGTTATACACAATACTAAGATTGAGGCAACGGTCGCAACGTGTTTCTTAAACAAAGGCAACACGTTGCTGCAACCGTTACTTCAACGGTTGCCTGGTGTGTATTTAGCTTAAGAGCTAGTAGTGACACACTCATATTTAGCTCTTGCACATGTAGGTGTTGCGTGTAATTCAAATATACTATACCTTCTACTCAAATATGAACGAGACGGTATCAATAAAACGGTCCGCGGATGACATATGGCAAAAATAAATTTTTTGTTTTTTGGTAGGTCTCTTATAAGCTTACATGGAAAATTTCAGCGTGATATGTCGCATAGTTTGTTTTCTGTGTTACTGTAAACAAGTCAAGCTCGAGTGTGTTCTTCGAATTCTCTTTTATGACTTCAATTGTCTCAAAATGTTTTGTTAGCTGCAAAATGGTGCGCGAACGTTGCTGAAAACGATGCTCTTCTATTTTTTAAATTCAACTATATTTGAGGTGCATACCAGACCTATATGTACAAGAGCTAAATGTGACTAAATCTAAATGTGTGTCCACTAGCCTATCAAATTTAATTAAACAAAAACTCACTTTAAATAACGCACAATAAAACTACGCACTTTCGCACATTTGTATTCACCGTATTCGTAAACAAACCGTTGCCATGGCATGAGCATTGGCTGTCTTGATTTTTTCGTATATTAGTAACACAAGTTAAATTTTGTTAAACATATTCCAAGTGACGTGGCAGCCAAAGTTCTGCTCCAAAAAATTTTTTTCACCATAGCTATCAAGCAAAACTTGAAATCTCTCATCCTTGCCGTTGTTTAGATGGAATGAAGCAACTTGAGCGAAGACTGTGTTGAATTTTTTTGTATTTCACACAAGGAGAATTGAGTATCTACTGAAGTATAGTTACTTTAGTTTTCGCGATTTTGACAAGTCTGACATCAGGTCCCTTAGCAAACAAAATAAACAAAAGAAAGAGAAATTACATGTTGGTGAAAATTTAGTAAGTGACTTGTTAATATTGTGTTGTGTGAGATCTAAACTAGAGAAAACGAAGTCACGCGCTTTAAATTGTTAAAACACAAATTAATATAATGCCTCCAAATGTAGTTTTTTCGCGTTTTTTGCGGAAGACGCCGTGGCAAGAAAGTAGGTGTGTGCGCGATAATTTCTTGTGTTTGGTTGTTTCTATTGCTTTCACCTACTCTTCCTCTTCCATGTCCTTTTGTTCGCTTATTCATGGGACACACTGAATTCGGAAGACGCAATTTTGTATACTATCATCCTTGTATATCACTTACACAATCTTATCGCCAGCCTGTTGATCATTTAGCTACGTAAGCGTATTCACATATTCACACAATCTCAGTTTGTTTATAAACACATCCCTTATTTCGTCCGCCCATCAGCTGATTCTCCCAAATTCGCTCAGAGCCAAGTAACGGTTAAAGAGCACACCTCTAAAAATCTTTTCACCTTGGGTTATGACAGCAAATAAGCTGATTCCCTTAAATGTGCTAATTAAATTCGCTAAATTTTTGTAATGCGCGCACTCTGTAAAAAAAATTTTATTCGTGTTCTTTTTGATGTCTTCAAATGAATGGAACTGCTGGTCAGCTAGACCATGTGCCATCGATCGCGTATTGCGGCCGCTTCTCGCGCAGTACTCAGCTCAATCGCATAAATTGAAGTCGATACCGATCCGCAGTGATGGTTTCTCTTGGTTTTAACAGTTCATAATAAATATCACCAACTTGGTCCCACCAAATACATAGCATAACCTTCGCAGCGTGAATATTCGGCCGAGACGATAACGTAGAAGCATGACCAGGCAGTCCCCATTACCTTCTCTTTTTTGGATTGCTGTAATTAACCCATGTTCCATCACCCGTCACGATGCGATGAAGAAAACCCTTCCTTTTTGCCGCTGGCGCAGTTGCTCACAGGCGAAAAAACGACGTTCAACATCCCTTGGTTTTAACTCAAAAGGAACCCAAGTCTCCAGTTTCTGAATCATTCCCAAAGAATGCAATCGCTTGGAAATGGATTGGCGGCTAACTTCTAATACTGTAGCAAGCTCTTCTTGCATTTGACACGGATCCTCATTGAGCAATGCCTCCAATTCAGCGTCTTCGAAGATTTTTGGCCTTCCTTTACGCGGACGGTCGTCAACATAAAAACGGTGATTCTTTGATCGGCACGTTGTTTCACTTAAAGCAGCATCTCCATAAACATTTTGTAGCTCTCGATGCGCTTCAGCCGCCGTTTATTTTCAAATGAAAGAGGAAATCAACACTTCCCGCAAATGACGATTATTCGGCACAAAATCAGACATTTTCACAAAACCAAAAGTATATGATACCAAAAAAAAATCACTAATGTGTCGAACCAGTTTGTCTATACTAATATTATAAAGAGGAAAACTTTGTTTGTTTGTTTGTTTGTTTGTAACGAATAGGCTCAAAAACTACTGGACCGATTTTAAAAATTCTTTCACCACTCGAAAACTACATTATCCACGAGTAACATGGATTACATTTTATTTTGGAAAAAAATAGGGTTCCGTAAGATATTTGGATTTTTCGGACACAAACTGAAAAAAATCTTATATATAAAATAAAGTCAACTTTTTGTGTGTGTTCGCTAACCGGCCGTATAGCCATACAGAGTATTTTTCATGCCGCTCCGTGACTGGGGTCTCGAGATATAGGTCAAAACGTGGACCCGGGTAACCTTTGGTTGTGTATATACAATATGGATATCAAATGAAAGCTGTTGATAAGTGCTTTAATACGGGGTAATTTTCATACCTATTGATGACTAGGGTCTCGAAATATATGCCAAAACGTGGACCCGCCGTGTCTTTGCACCGAATTAAACCAAACTTACACACATTGTTAAGGAGGTATTGAAGATGGTTTCCGTATAGTTTGGATACCTATTGGTAGATAGGGTCTCGAGATATAGGTCAAAACGTGGACCCGGGTAACCTTCGGATGTATATGTACAATATGGGTATCAAATGGAAGCTGTTGCTGAATGCTTTAGTTCAGAGTATTTCCATCCGCTCCGTGACTAGGGTCTCGAGATAGAGACCAAAACGTGGACCCTAGAATGTGTTTGTACAATATGGATATCAAATGAAAGCTGTTGATAAATGCTTTAATACGGGGTAATTTTCATACCTATTGATGACTAGGGTCTCGAAATATATGCCAAAACGTGGACCCGCCGTGTCTTTGAACCGAATTAAACCAAACTTACACACATTGTTATGTAGGTATTGAAGATGATTTCCGTATAGTTTGAATACCTATTGGTAGATAGGGTCTCGAGATATAGGTCAAAACGTGGACCCGGGTAACCTTCGGACGTGTATGTACAATATGGGTATCAAATGGAAGCTGTTGGTGAATGCTTTAGTTCAGAGTATTTTTCATGCCGCTCCGTGACTAGGGTCTCGAGATAGAGACCAAAACGTGGACCCTAGAATGTGTTTGTACAATATGGATATCAAATGAAAGCTGTTGATAAGTGCTTTAATACGGGGTAATTTTCATACCTATTGATGACTAAGGTCTCGAAATATATGCCAAAACGTGGACCCGCCGTGTCTTTGAACCGAATTAAACCACACTTACACATTGTTAAGGAGGTATTGAAGATGGTTTCCGTATGGTTTGAATACCTATTGGTGGATAGGATCTCGAGATATAGGTCAAAACGTGGACCCGGGTAACCTTCGGACGTGTATGTACAATATGGGTATCAAATGAAAGCTGTTGATAAGTGCTTTAATACGGGGTAATTTTCATACCTATTGATGACTAGGGTCTGGAAATATATGCCAAAACGTGGACCCGCCGTGTCTTTGAACCGAATTAAACCAAACTTACACACATTGTTATGTAGGTATTGAAGATGATTTCCGTATAGTTTGAATACCTATTGGTAGATAGGGTCTCGAGATATAGGTCAAAACGTGGACCCGGGTAACCTTCGGACGTGTATGTACAATATGGGTATCAAATGGAAGCTGTTGGTGAATGCTTTAGTTCAGAGTATTTTTCATGCCGCTCCGTGACTAGGGTCTCGAGATAGAGACCAAAACGTGGACCCTAGAATGTGTTTGTACAATATGGATATCAAATGAAAGCTGTTGATAAGTGCTTTAATACGGGGTAATTTTCATACCTATTGATGACTAGGGTCTCGAAATATATGCCAAAACGTGGACCCGCCGTGTCTTTGCACCGAATTAAACCAAACTTACACACATTGTTAAGGAGGTATTGAAGATGGTTTCCGTATAGTTTCGATACCTATTGGTAGATAGGGTCTCGAGATATAGGTCAAAACGTGGACCCGGGTAACCTTCGGATGTATATGTACAATATGGGTATCAAATGGAAGCTGTTGGTGAATGCTTTAGTTCAGAGTATTTCCATCCGCTCCGTGACTAGGGTCTCGAGATAGAGACCAAAACGTGGACCCTAGAATGTGTTTGTACAATATGGATATCAAATTGAAGCTGTTGGGGAATGCTTTAGTACAGAGTATTTTTCATGCCGCTCCGTGACTGGGATCTCGAGATATAGGTCAAGACGTGGACCCGGGTAACCTTTGGTTGTGTATGTACAATATGGATATCAAATGAAAGCTGTTGATAAGTGCTTTAATACGGGGTAATTTTCATACCTATTGATGACTAATGTCTCGAAATATATGCCAAAACGTGGACCCGCCGTGTCTTTGCACCGAATTAAACCAAACTTACACACATTGTTAAGGAGGTATTGAAGATGGTTTCCGTATAGTTTGGATACCTATTGGTAGATAGGGTCTCGAGATGTAGGTCAAAACGTGGACCCGGGTAACCTTCGGATGTATATGTACAATATGGGTATCAAATGGAAGCTGTTGGTGAATGCTTTAGTTCAGAGTATTTTTCATACCGCTCCGTGACTAGGGTCTCGAAATAGAGACCAAAACGTGGAGCCTAGAATGTGTTTGTACAATATGGATATCAAATTGAAGCTGTTGGTGAATGCCTTAGTACAGAGTATTTTTCATGCCGCTACGTGACTGGGGTCTGGAGATATAGGTCAAAACGTGGACCCGGGTAACCTTTGGTTGTGTATGTACAATATGGGTATCAAATGAAAGCTGTTGATAAGTGCTTTAATACGGGGCAATTTTCATACCTATTGATGACTAGGGTCTCGAAATATATGCCAAACCGTGGACCCGCCGTGTCTTTGCACCGAATTAAACCAAACTTACGCACATTGTTAAGTAAGTATTGAAAATGGGTTTCGTAAAGTGGTTGTAATTCGGAGCACTGGCAACGGGTACAGCGTTCTTTTGAACCAGCCATAATGTCGCTTACTTTTTTAACGCTTGGGGCGGAACTGAACTGTCAAATTGACAGTGTGAGTTACAATGTGTCAATATTTCTTTCTGATTTGGATGCCATAAGGAAAAAACGTAAGTGCAACATGTAAAAATTGTTTGTGAATTTTTTTGGAGTGGATTTTGGAACAGTGAATAATTTCTTACGAAATTTGAGAATTTAGTGTGAAATCCGAATGAAATTATGTGTTCGTGGAAAAAACAATTTTTTTCGTTTTTTTTTTTTTTTTGAAAAATATAAATGGATAATGGTTAAAAAAGCTCCAATGCTTAATAAAACATATAAATTGAAACGAAAAATTCATGGATGATCAGGAAAAAAGACGATTGTTTATTCATATGCGTTGATTTGAAATTTAAAAACAATCTTCTTTTTTCCTGATTTTTAAATTATATTTTATATTTACTCAAAAACAAATAGAAAAACAAAAAATATTGTTTATGCCAAAGCGCTTGAATAAAGAATAAAGAAATAAATAATATGAAAACCATATATTTTCTGTTCTAAACCATATCTATTCTATTTTAGTGTGCCCAGCGAAGGGGGCCGGGTTTGCTAGTTTACGATATGTCTAAGCTTGCTTTATGACGTTTAGGATATGTTAGAATCGACTAGCACACTGCGCTGGCGGCATCTATTGACAAACAGCGGCAATTTAGTTCCGCGGGAATAATAGTTTGACTAATCTCTTTTAATATTGGCGATATCGTGAAATGTGGCATCCAAAAACTAAATGCCAGAGAACGTTAAAGACAAGTCTCAATGACAAGAACGTATGGAATTTTGGGGGGTACTTGCCTCACGAAGACTAATCACCTTAGACACATTTTTTACCAAAAGTTGACAGTAGGGGACTGAATTATGTAAATTTAGCAGCAGTCGATAAGAATTTCTGGAGATTAGAAGCAAAGAATAGGTAGCTTTTTAACATGACTATATATTTGAATTTTTTCCAAATCATCCAACATTATATACATACATTATGTGTGTCTAAGGAATCTTCTGTAAAACTTTGTTGAATTCCCTTCAACCAAATCAAATCCTTCATAGAGAATTGGTTCATTATTAGGCACACAGGAAGATGGCATATGCAAATTCAAATGTGTGAATTTATATGTGTAAATATGCGCAAATATATGCCCTGCAAGACAGCTGACTATCATATAAGCACTCATATTATCATCATCACTATCATCATCCAACTACACATTTTTGTTCTAGCCGTGGGAAAGTTCTGATAGTTTCCCCTTGTCGGTGTGATATTCTATCTCTCTTTTACCAATAGCAATTTCTTATAACTGAAAAATATATCTGCCCTGCTCTAAAGGCATACTAAACTCCTCATTGTTGTCATCACAAACTCATCAGCACAAATGGCCTAAACTCCTCATTGTTGTCATCATAAACTCATCAGCACAAATGGCCTAAACTCCTCATTGTTGTCATCATAAACTCATCAGCACAAATGGCCTAAACTCCTCATTGTTGTCATCACAAACTCATCAGCACAAATGTCCTAAACTCCTCATTGTTATCATCACAAACTCATCAGCACAAATCGCCTAAACTCCTCATTCGAAATTACACGACGAAAACGAAATTATATTTATATTATTATATTCATTTATTGTTTACAAACTAACTATTTTAAAATTTTATATTATATATTTACATATTTAAATTTATTCTTATAATATATATTTTTTTTCATTTCTTGTTTACAAACTAAGAATTTTCATTTACATATTTACAGATTTAAAGATTTAAAGTTTTTCTATTAATATATTTTTTTTGGTTACATCTATTGTGTATAATAATTTTCAAATTTCAAGGAAAACCTACAACAGAACCTAAAATTGGCCATAATGTCCGATTCGAACTTTTAAATACTTTCAGACCATCAATTCCAACGCCTATATAAACCTTATCTACATTTTGCAAATATTCAAAATTTTTTGATTTAAAAAAAAAAAACTGAAAAAACTAAAAGAGTTTTAGCGGATAAAGGTATTCCTTCAACCCCAACCTTCTTCAATGTTTGCAGTAAGTCAGTCAATGCACTTTTGTTGTTGCAACTTAAATTTTGATTGTAGACAAATTTATTTTATTATCTGAAAAAAAGAAAATTTTTGTTAGTTAGTATTTAATTACTTAAGTTTATGTTAGTAATTTACAATACCTTATTTAAATTTCACGTTATATTTTCATTGATGACAAATTGCCGCTTTTATTTAATGTATAATCTTCTGAAAAAAAGAAAATTTTTATTATTTGTATATTATTATTATTTTAATATTATTATATTTATTATTTTTACTTTTTATGAAAATATTATTTCATCGCACTTTTCACTATTTTGAACAAAATATCACAATTTCTTCAGAGCAGCCACAAAACTGCAACTTCTCACGTTGTTGTTGTTTTTGTTGTAGCAGCATAAGCATTCTCCATACATATACGGAGAATACTGCTGAAGTGACAGTCCATGGCCGGATATAAATCCGGTAACGTAGAACGTTAAAAATTCTTATTTTACCAAAATGCTTATGAAACCACGATAAAATAACATTTGGTTAGAATTTGAATATGCATACCTGATTTACACTCGATTTATTCACAATCCACTTTTCACTGTAATATTTTAAATAATACTCGTATCACAATAAGCACAACCGCCTTCCACGAGGAACATTTTTACAATTATGAATAACTAGATGCGCTTTTTGTTTGAAAGCGCGCCTAGAAATTTCTTTCAATACCTCTTAGTATTGCCAATTCCTGGGAACAACTAATAGTCGGAATGGCGTGCTGCCAGAAATAGAGCAAAAAAAATAATTCACGAAAACAGTTCGTTTTTACGTTAAAGGAAAAATTTCGCGATTTAAATGTAATACATATAATTAATTGTTTTAAAATATTAAATAATATGTTTTTCGGGTTATAATATAATTTTTATGAGACCACTGTTAAATTCAATCACACTTTCCTGAATACATTTTGAATACATGTAATTCTATTGAAAACTGAGAGTTGGTTTTTGTATGTAAATACATATGTATGTTTTTTTAATTTTTTGCTTATTTATGTACTTTATACTGAGTGTGCTTATTTTTTTATACTTATATGTATCTACATCAATGAAAATAAGGAAACTGTAAATTCCCAATTTTTGTTTTAAAAACACTCAATCAATATTTCTCCCGTTGTGGCATTACTGACGAATAGTATAAAAAAGGAGCATTTCAACAGCGCTTTCACGAGAAAAAGAGTTTCACATTTAGTTATCTCTTTTGCTCATTCGACAATTTTCAATTTTTCAATGCGCATGCATTAGAGACTAATAAAATATTTGTCAGTGTGTTGGAATTTTTGGCGAAAGTACTCAGCACTGTCTTGTAGGGTATATATGCTGTGTGCATGTATGTATATGCACTTACCACAGCAAAAAATGGTACGGTAAAACTTCTCAAGAAATCCAGCGCACATTCATAGGCACAGCATTGTATGTACAATAACTTTCAAATTGTACAGAAAACTTCAAATACTATGATTTCTGATTTCAGAGTAAGTTTCTAACCTTGCAGATATATGCATATGTTTTTGTGCACTTTTTATCAATTGAAGAACTACATACGTAAAGTAATATACTAATTAAATATTTACCTACTATCAGAGAACATAAAATAATTGTTTCGAAATTTTCTCCTTGTATTGAAATGTCCGACACAGAACCTTTTTATAAGCCACTTGCGCCCTTTTCTGCCACTTACTGTATACTCATGCGATTTACGTTTTAGCCGTTAACTCGCGTTAAAAAAAACTGAATTTGTTTCCGTTTATTTATTAAAAACCGCAACTACTCCGATGAACGGGAGGAACAAGACTGACTAAGACTAATTTTACAAATCTTTTTATCAACTACCAATATGTTTTTTGTATAAGTGTGTTATTTAATATTATTTAGTATTGCATTTACGGTATGGGAATGGAAGTGCAACATATACATATTTTATTATTTCACTTAAGGTTCATATGTGTACATATTTGCTTACTTGCTAAAAATTGCTGATTATGTTTTAATAAAAAATTGTTTATTCTCTGGAAATTTTATGAATTGCGACATGTTCCGGAAATTGATATTTGGTTACTGCTATTGTCAATTTTATTTACAAATTCTTCGAATTTATCAGGTACATTGGCTTTGAAATCAATGTAACTGTTTGTATATGTAACTTCTCCCCCCTTTAGATTAGAATTCTCCTGAATTCTTTTACTTAGATTTATTTTAATATATTTCAGTTTTGTTTTCCAAATGACAATTATTAATATTATTGTTAAAATTAGAAAGAAATTACACCCGTATATGATTTTGTTATGAATTTTCAAATTAGATATATTTTTGAAATTTATTTTATTCTCTTCATCTATTTGTTCGAATGTAAGTTTTTCTGTAAAATTCTTTATATTGTCATATTGCAATCTCATAATATTTCCTTCGAATCTTTCACTCCAATTAGAGTAATAATAATCATTAATTTTTATTGAACAATTGTTAAATTAGATTGCGTAATTTCCGTTCAAAACAGTGTCATTTATGTTACATGTGTTGTTTACAAATAAATTGAATGCATTTTTAACTAGGACTGTTTTTTCGTCTAGTGTTATAATTTCTAATTCTTTACTTGATATTAATTTACAATTTTTTGTTATTATACAATGAGTTCTGGGTTTTAGTTGTCTGAAATGTTTATTTTCTTCAAATTTCATAATTTTATCTTTATAAATAAAAACTTCCTCTATTTCTGCTTCTATTTCTTTTTGATTCTTATTTGGTAGTGGTACAATTTTTCTTATTTTTATTTGTATGAATGATTTTGGAATTTTAATGCTTAATATTAGATAGGTATTATTAAAAGTTGGTATTCCTAGCTGTAAATATTTTAATTTATTGATATCAATGTTATAATTGGTAATTTCCTGATTTGTTAGAATATTTGGGTGAACTAGACCATATTTGGCTGCGACTACATTGTCTTGGATTTGTTCTATTTTACTTTTTATTAACTGAATTTTTGTCATCTGTTGTATATTAAGTATATATGTTGTTGATTTCCTTCGTCTATGAATTTGTTTATACTATTAAGTCCTTTTTCAATTTCTTTCCTATCATCTTGTACAATATTTGTTATTTGTTTCATTGCCAAATTAAAATGTTCATTTATGTGTATTTGTTGATTCAACATTTCGTCCGTTTGTGTTAAATGTTTTTGAATTGTCTGTCTGTCGTCATCGTCCATTGTGCCAAATGTCCATTTTGCTACAGTACCTATTGCGTTAACAAGTCCTCTCTTATGTCTTTTTTCTATTGGTATTAATGTCATTAACTTATTTCTCGCTTCTAATAATTCTGTTTGTAATACATTTGTGTTAATTGTCTTTACTTGTATAATATTTTCTGTCATTTCATTAATAATATCTTCTATTTGTTTAACGTCAATTATATGGAGTACTATATCACTGTCCTTAACTATGTCTTGGTCTCTTATTTGTATGTCAACAAATCCTGTTTGGTCCGTTAGTTCCGTTAAAATTATCGTGGTGTCACTATGTAGTATCCATGTCAGCACTAATATCATAGTTAGTATCTGCAAATTTTAATGGTCTTTTAATGTTGTTAGGATGAATGTTTTCTAATTTTTCCTTCCTATACTTTGGTTGTTCTTTATGCCTAACCGCTTTATAGTTCTTTATGAATTCCTTCTGCTCTTTCTTCTTTATAGTCTTCCCTGGTTTTATTTAGATTGCTTATAATTTTATGCTTCTTTGCTTCTAAATTGCTTTCTATTATTACCGGATCTATTTTATTGTCATGTACTGCGTTTGGTGTACATTTTATTGTTGAATGGAATCTATCATTGTAATTTCGAATGGCTTTCTGTATTAAATGTTTAATTGATAAACCTTTTTCTAATTTATATAAAATTCTAAACTTTTCCGCGATAGTGTTGTGAAACCTTTCAATATCGGCATTGCCAGTATGGCTATTAGGTTTCGTTAAATGAAGCTCTATATTTTCAGTATCCAAAAATTCTCTTATTCTCGCGGCCTTAAATTCGTTATCTGCAATTATTTTCCATGGTTTCCCTAATTTAGCAAAATGTTCTTTTAACTGTTCAACAATGATAATATGATTTCTATCATTCAAGTGGTACGCTGCTCCGAACTTTGAGAATTTATCTATAACTGTTAAAAATGGTTTCCCTTCATGACATTCGTATCAATGTGTATAATTTCATTTTTCTTTACTGGTGTTTCTGAGAACCTTAATTTTGGTTTTATGGGTTTCCTATCGTACTTGACTTCTTGACAAATTTCACATTGATTTAGAACCAAGTGAACCAATTCCAGTAACTTAGGGTAATAGATTTAATTTTTTATTTGATTGTATGTTTCTAAAATACCGGAATGTAAACTTTCTCTAACATGGTAAAAGGAGATTTGTTTTATGGCTTCAACCTCTGTTTCAATGTCTTGTGCTCTTTTTGTACACATAGTGAATTTAAGTTTGTTTTCATTAGAATACATACTAATCAATTTTTCTTGGACTATGTTATAGGTGTGGTCGGTTTTTTTTTTTTTTTTTTTTTTTTTGGTCGGGACAACTAGCAAGTGCAGCACTCAGACATTAATTGAGTCCATTGTACTACACTTGGATTCCCTTTTAATTTTCTTTAAATCTACCCGATCTCCGCAGAAATCTGAGTAGATCTTGTGGTGCCAAGGAGCCAAGATGGTCGCTTCTTAACACTTCAGTGCCAAAGACCTCAAACCTGATTCGAGCGAAGGCGAGGCAGACACACAGGAAGTGGTCCGCCGTCTCATCCTCCTCTTCACAGGCTGGGCAGAGTACACTGTCTGAGATGCTCAACCTTTCCATGTGCTTTGCCCACAGAAAGTGGCCCGTCATCAGTCCAACCAGCCGTCTACACTCCCCTTTGCCTAATGACAGAAGGGTTTGCGACAGTCGATCGGACATGACAGCTAACATCAGTTTTGTCCATCTGCAGCCTCTCTCAGCCTGCCAAGCTCGCTTGTGGGTAGTAGTAACCCATTTGCTAACCGTGGCCGTGATGGCCGCAGAGGGGAGTGGCAAAACGGGCTCTGGGCCAATGAAGTTGGCCTCAGAGCCCATCTTAGCTAAGGAGTCAGAGGTATCGTTACCCGCGATACCCACGTGTCCCGGGACCCATGTTAGCATCAGGCTATTATGTCTACCGACATAGTTCAGCCTGGATTTACAGGACTTGACCACCCCTGATGTGTTTGGAGGGCTGTCTAAGGCCATAAGCGCAGCTTGGCTGTCGCTGCAGACACATATAGATCTACCTCTCCATCGTTTTTCCACAACAAAGTTCATCGCTTCTTGAACTGCATACACCTCCGCTTGAAACACAGATGCATGCATTCCAAGAGCAAAGTGCAGTTTTGTCCCGCTGGATTCCACGTAGGCCCCCGAGCCGGAGCCATGCTCGGTCCTGGAGCCATCCGTAAAAATGCGAAAACAGTGTTTGCCGGGCTCATTTTCTGAGTCTCCCCACAACTGAGCCTCTGGTAACACTACACTGTATCTCTTTTCAAGTACGACCCTTGATGGCATGGAGTCCAGGGGCATGGAGAGAATCGTTGGATCGATGTCCATGCCTTCTCTGTGTTCCAATGCCGGACAAGGGCCGTACCAGTTCCCACTGTGTTTCAGTCTGCAGATGGCCTTCAGGGCCTCTCCTCGGATGAAAGCATCAGGTGGTGGTAAACCAATCAGAGCATCTAGTGCCGGGCCTGAAGTAGTCGGAAGGGCCCCGGTGCAACAGATGGCCACAGTGCGTTGTAGTCTCGACAAGGTCCTCCTGACTCCCACTAAAGAGAGTCTACTCATCCAGACCACTGGTGCATAGGTGATAATGGGTCTTATCATAGCCGTGTAGATCCATAGGATCTTGCTAGGAGAGAGACCCCACGTTTTCCCAAAGACAGAAAGCCAGAAAGCTGTCAGTGCTTTGGATGCCTTTGTTTCAACGTGTGATTTCCATAGGAGCTTACTATCGAGGATTACTCCAAGATATTTAATTTCCTTGGATAGCTGGATTGTGACTCCTTTTAGCTTTGGCAGAGCGAGTCCATCAAGCTTCCTCCTTCTGGTAAAGAGGACAATACCAGTCTTGGCGGGATTTGCCGATAGCCCGTTCGCACAGCACCAAGTGTCAATCCGATCCAGAGTTTTCTGCACTTTCCTGCAGATGTTCATAAGCGAAGGGCCTGTTACCAAACAAGCAACATCGTCCGCATATGCTTGATTACTTGATCGATTACCATGCACCAGAGTAACGGAGACAGCACACCGCCTTGGGGGCAGCCTCTGTTAACCCCAGATGACACCAGCAGATCTTCTTCTGCTCGCACCGAAACGATTCTTTGGGCCAGCATCGAACGAATCCAATTTACTAGCACCCGGTCTACGCCGTGTCTACTAGCAGAGTTACAAATACTATCAAAAGTGGCATTATCAAACGCCTCCTCTATGTCTAAAAAGATGCCCATAGCGTAGTCCCTCCTGTCGATGGCCAGCTCTATCCTAGCAACTAGGTTTTGCAGTGCCGACTAGCAGGATTTTCCACTCTGATAGGCATGCTGAAATAGAGACAGAGGGTGAGCCTTCAGCGACTTCTGACGTATGCGCAGTTCCACCAGTCGTTCGAGACTTTTCAGCATGAAAGAGGTCATGCTGATTGGTCTAAAGCTTTTGGGGCTGGTGTAGTCGTCTTTTCCAACCTTTGGGATGAAAGCGACCCTCACCATCCTCCAAGAGCGTGGTATGTAAGCCAGTGCCAGGCATGCCGAGAAGATTTTCTTCAGGGCTGCTGTCACGAACTCTGCACCCTCCTTCAGCATGGTAGGAAATATGCCATCTGGTCCGGGCGACTTGTAGTCGCCAAAAGATTTGATGGCAAATCAAATGGCGGCCTCATTCACCACAGATCTGGCAACGAACCAGTCATGCCGAGAAGGTGTAACAGCTCTGACAACTGCCTCTATCAATAAGGGCTGTTGCCGGCTGATGCTTATCTGATTACCAGGAAAGTGAGATTCCATCAGCAAGCTGAGTGTCTCACTTTTCCGCTCCGTGAAGGAGCCATCAGATTTCCTAAGTGACCCCAGCTTTGCAGTTGGGTCCCTTTTCAGGATCCTAACCAATTTCGACGTGTCACTCAGAGATTCAATACCGCTGCAGAATTCCCTAAATGAGGCTCTTTTCGATCCCCGAATAAGCCTCTTGTAGTTCTTCTGAACATCACGGTATCGCTCCCAGTCCTCTGCAAGGTTAGTCTTGAGGGCCCGGTTTACAAGTTTTCTCGACTCACGCCTCCACATCTGGAGCTCTCGATTCCACCAAGGAACGGGAATCCGGCTAGGGGGAGGTCGAATTGGACAGGCTGACTCAAAATATTCGGTTAGGGCAGCGTTGAGTTTCTCAACAGCCGCCTCAATGGCCTGTTCTTTTCGAAGTCTTGGTGGCGCAACGTCAAGGTCCCGCAACGCCTCCCTAAACTTCTGCCAGTCTGTTTTTCTTGGGTTTCTAGAGGGCAATGGCATTGGTGCCTCCTCGCCACACTGAAACTCAATGTACCTGTGGTCCGAGCACGAATCTTCGGCAAGGACTCTCCAGTTCTTGATTGACCACCCAAGTTTTGAGTTTGATAGGGTTAGATCAATCACCTCCTGCCTTCTAGCTGTTACAAACGTTGGCTGTGAGCCCTTGTTGTGTATGTCTAGGCAGGAGGACGCGATAAATTCGAATAGTCGAGATCCCCGTCCATTGCACTTGCTGCTGCCCCAGATTGTATGCTGGGCATTAGCATCGCAACATAGGATGAGGCCCAGACTGCGCCGCTCACAGAACCTCACGAGACTGGTGGCCTTCCCGGGTGGTGGCCTTTCCAGAGCATCGTAAGGAAAATAAGTAGATGCAATCACAAACCTCAACCATCCGCGTCTACCTCTGTAACACACCTCAGCCGCTACCAGGTCTTGGCAACAGAATTGCTCAATACCCGTCACAGTGAGATGGGATGATACTATAAGACCGGTCCTAGTTCTACTCGAACTCCTGTCATATAGTAACGTGACCCCTTTCAGCGCATTTAAGTCACAGAGGCGGCCCCTAAAGACCTAGGGCTCTTGCACAGCTGGGCAAGCCTACTACTTAGTAGTGCAGTAGCGGTCCCGTCCGAGGCAATCATTTGGGAAAGACATGTAAGCTGACCGTCCCAAAGAAGAGACTCAGACGGTTCCCGTACCGTGAGCCCATGACAGCAACACTGGCCTCACCCACTCGTACCAAAAGGACTCGCCAAAGCCTCGTGTTGATGCCCAGATTCTGAACACGTAGACAGGATAAGACATCCGCCGTAGACAGGTCTGGATCCGGAATCCAGCAGATGGCCTTCCTGAGGGGTACACTCTCCTCGCTGTAAACTGCGAAGCGAGTGGTCCCCATGGGGGGCACGTTATTGACCACATTCCTGATCCACTCGAAGTTGGCCAGAGACGCGCACGTCACCTTTATTGTGCCGTCCTTTGTCTCATAGCCCTTCGCGTTGGCTTCAGGACCGGAGGCAATAACCTGACGCATCAGTTGACTTTTGCAGGGTTTGATTTCTGCATCCGTCAGCTGATGGTCAGGCTCCAGTTTTCCAATCACGGCCACAGGTCGTGGGCTAGCAGCCTTCTCGCTATAGGATGGCTTAGCCGCACCCTTGGATGTGCTTGGGCGAAGATCCAGCTCCCCATCCTCCACTGACGAAGATTTCGCCGGGCAGACAGCTGTGCTGGACATTTTGTCGAGGCGCCGATAGGGACGTGGCTCAGCAGAACCTTTTCCCGCCACATTGACTGGCGCCAAGACCGCGCTCGTACCTTGGGGGGTCGTGGCTCGGCCATTGGCGGCAACCGCAGGGCAGGGAGGTGTGCCGCTTTCAGCCACCGTCTTTCTCCGCTTACCTCGAGAGCGAGACAACTTGGGAGTGCCCGTGCCCACCGAGGATTCGGTAGCTTCCGTGGGTGTCACTTCCGCTGACCGAGGGCTTTTGGAAGACACAGACGCAGAAGGGCCGGCAGAGCGACATGAGGATTTCTCCCGCATGAGGCTTGCCCGCCGCTTTCTTCTCTTCCTTCTTGCCGCGCTCTTCGATTTCCCTGCATCTTTGGGAGGTCGTGCAGCCACCGAAGAGACCTCACAACTCAGGCCCTCCAAAGCAGGGAAACGTTTCTCAGACTCTGAAGGAGAGGAGATTGCGATAGAAACCCCCGTCTCCTCCAGGATGCGCTCTCGCTCATAGAGCTGAGAGATTTGGGTAATGGTTGGGGCCTCCAGAATGCATGCCCCTGCCGCCGAAGCGGGTGGATTGCCACTTGTGTGGATTCCACCTGGAGTAATACATCCTTTGTTTTCCATTACCAAGGATGGTTTTCTTCGGGACTCCTCCCTAGCCAGTTTGGTTCGCGGATGGCACCCTGATTCTATGCCAACTTTGAGTCATCACACGAGTGTTGAACCCACCCCATCAGGGAAGGCCACTCTTGTGATGCCAGGGCTTCCCTATCCACCACCTGGGACGCACCCGATGGGAGGTCAGGCAACTCCACACGTGGTCGGTTAGTTCCGAAAATATTCCAATTTTTCCTTTCAAAATATATCTTCTGAAAATTTCTCCCATTTGTTCAAAATCACACTCTGCAATAAAAATTATCCTTTTTCCGTGTATCTCTCTAAACTCTTCTGTTTTATTATTTGTAAGTATAATCCTGCTACTATGTTAGAAAAAAATACACATGTTATGTTCGAGTCTTATTTTGACCCCACATTTTTTTATTGAGAAAATTCAAATTTGTACAGTTCAAAAATATTTTTAAGGCTTGTGATCAATGCAATATGTCGCCGTTAGAGTGGTTGTGTGTCGGTGTGACGGTTTTTTGCAAGTTATGCACTCAGTAAAGGTCTTTTTTTCCTTTTTCCACGGGCAAAATTTGCACCTTTTCCACTTTTTCACTAGCGCATTTTCGTATTGGAGAAGGCGAATTCGTAAATGGTGATGCACTGTCTTCTTCTCCAATTCTTCGTACCAATGATGCAGAGGCTTCTGCGCGAGGAAGCCGACTACGCCTCTTGATATGTTCTTGAGCTAAAACTTCACCGAGTTGCTCTAAAAACAGGCGCCTTTTGTGCAATTTATTTTTTTGCCATTCAGGATATATTTCGGTCCATATTATAAAAGCGTTTAGAGCAGAAATATAGGTAGGTAGGTAAGATGGCAAGAGTACCCCAGGTACACTACAAGTAGCACTTACGTGCCGTTTTGATACCATAAAATGGACCACTACCTGTGAAAGGATTAAGGGAGGAGATAAGACCGTCTACAGCCATCCAGTGCTGTTGATGTAGCGGAAGAGAGAAAAGGGATCTAGGCTGGAGAATTTCATCAAGTCATCCCCAAAGGGGACGCTGAGGAATCTCAAGCGCCTAGCCGCCAAAGCCGGACATCTGCAGAGAAAGTGTTCCACAGTCTCTTTCTCTGCAGGATCCCCACAGCTTCTGCAATGGGGGTTGTACGGAATTCCAAGCTTCTCCGCGTGAGTGCCGATCACCCAGTGGCCAGTGATCACCGCAATGAGTTTGGAAATTGAGTGGCGGGGGGTTCCCATCACCTTAAGCGTTCTGTTTACATCGTATTGAGGCCATAGTGCTTTTGAAATGGCACACGATGAGACAGACCTCCGTCTGTCTTGCGCTTTTCTTAGAAAGAAGTTGTGTAGTTTCCCTTTAACGACGGCCAAGGGGATACCGATGTCTGAGAAGAGGGCAACTGGATTCGGTTCTGCCGCCCCCTTCCTGGCAAGCTCATCGGCAATTTCATTTCCCTCTATATTCCTGTGCCCAGGAACCCAGATGAGGGAAATGTTTCCTGCACGTTCGAGGCGTTTAAGTTACTCCTTGCAGGAGTTCACGAGAAGAGAGCTGCAATACGGCGACGACAGTGCCTTGATTGCAGCTTGGCTATCGGAAAAAATTTTAATGTCTCCCTCCCAACAGCGAACTCGAAGCATTTTGCATGCCTGCAGGATCGCGAAGACCTCTGCTTGAAAGACGCTGCTTGTCTCCGGCAGTTTATAGGAGACCGAAATGCTGGCTGATTTGGAGTAGACCCCCGCTCCCACTCCAGACTCCATTTTGGATCCGTCAGTGAAAACAGAGGCAACAACTCTCCCCTCTTTCCAATCTTGCCTGCTCGTAAAGATAGCCCTAGCACAACCCTCAAAGCACAGTTTGCGGATGGAGAGGTCGGTGCGAATATCAGAGAAGGAAGGGGAGATCTGCTTCAAGATGGTGCTATGCCCTACAGGGAGTTGTCTCCAAAGGCCAAACTCCTTCAGTCTAATAGTACTCTGAGCAGCAATGGATTTAACCTGCAGATACACAGGAATTAAGTGGAGAATAACGTTGAGCGCAGCGGTGGGACATGTCCTACAGGCACCAGTGATGCCTACACATGCAGTTCTCTGCACTCTCTCTAATTTAGTGATGTTGTAGCCCTTCTGAAGAGCTAACCACCAAACTAGGCAACCATATGTCAAAATTGGCAGAACCACTAAGTTGTACATCCAAAGTACGACACGTGGCTTGAGGCCCCATTTTTTGCTGAACATAGATTTACAGGCGTAGAAGGCTATATTAGCCTTCTTAACTCGATTTTCTATGTGCAGCTTCCAGTGGAGCTTGGGGTCAAGTATTACACCAAGATACTTGACTTCCGATGAAAGTGTAAGACACTGGTAGTTAAGTCTAGGAAGCTTAAAAGGTGGAGGTTTGTATTTTCTGGTGAATAGCATCAACTCCGTTTTGTCAGAGTTGACTCTGAGACCGCAACTGGCGGCCCATCTGCTGAGTGTAGCCAGTGCACCTTCCAGAATTTCAGCCATTACTGATGGGAAGGGACCTGAGACCATCAGGACCAAGTCATCGGCATATGCTACCACCTTTACCCCTCCAGCTAGCAGGAACGTGGTTCAGCGAGATACACGCCGAGAAGATCTTTTGAAGAACGGGAACCACCACGGTCTTAGTCTTCTGAAGCATTACTGGCATGATACCATCGATGCCTGGAGGTTTGAAAGGGGAAAAACTCTCGATTGCCCAGTTTATTCTGTTGACGGACAAGATCGGTGTCAGGGACATCACAGGTAACCCCTCCTGCCGGTTCGCGTCTTCGTTACGGACCGGATCAATAAGGTTTTCCGGGAAATGGGTATCAATAAGGATTTTTAAGGATTCGCCTGCAGATTCAGCCCACTCCCCGTTCTCTCTTTTGACAAGAGTTTTACAGGAGTGGTCCTTGGATAGGATCCTGCTGAGTCTGGCCGAGTCTCATACGGATTCGATGGATTCGCAGTACTCTTTCCAAGAGTTGCGCTTCGCATCTCTAATGGCTTTCTTATAAGCTTTCAAGATTTCCCGGTAATCTTGAAAGTTCCTTATTTGGTAACATTTGTTGAAGACTCTCCTAACCTTCTCTTTCAAGTCGGTCAGCGTCTTGCTCCACCAGGGAAGAAAGTCTTTCTTGCTAAAGGATACTGGACAGGCCACTTTGAAGGCAGTCTGATAGGACCCTTCTAGGTGTCTAACTTGCGTGTCCAGTTGTTCCTTAGTGGAAGTCAAGAACTTACTCCTACTCAGGTTCTTGTAGAAAACCCTGTGGAAAAGAGACCAGTCTGTTCGTTTGGGGTTCCTGTGGGGTAGGAAATATCTAATAAATTAGAAAACAGGGCAACTAGCCAACGATTGATTTTCCTTTTGCACGAATATGTACGAACCATTTGGTCCAATGTGTTGACTCCACCTTTTGTCCAGGTGTAGTATTCAATTATTTCCGGAATTTTTTTTGGATGATCTTCCAAAATGTTGCTATTATGGTGAAGGGTACTAAGCAAATAAATCATTCTGTATTTTTTAGGCACATACAAAACTACAGTTTCTTTTTCATGAAAAAAAATTTACTTGAGTGTATTGGAAGCTTACGCAATTCTTGTGATGTTGCATGAACCGGCAGAAAACGTTTGTAGTTCCTTACTGTGCCAACAATAGTAATTTTTTGCTTTAGCAGTTCTAATGCAAGGTTATGACTCGTAAAAAAATTATCGGTAGTCACATTTCGTCCACGGTATAAAGACACTAAGTCTAGAACAACCCGTTCGTCTTGATTCCTTTCAGCATTGTCTCCTACTTTGCCAAAGTATATTTGGAACTGTAAGCAAAATGCGGTGTCAGAATCCGCTGCTATCCACGCTTTCATGCCATATTTCCCAGGTTTACTTGGAATGAATACTTTGAAAGGACATCTACCTCGGAACGGAATAAGCTGTTCGTCAATCGTTATGTTAGCACTTGGAACGTAAAGCAGCTGCAAGTTTTGAGTCCATTGCTCATAAAATGTGCGAATAGGAGGAAGTTTATCTCCTCTTTGTTCTGATCTTCTTCTTTGCCTATCGTCAAATGCTAGTACACAATATTGCTAAATCGCTCCAAAGACATGATTGCTCTCAAAAACGGACGTCCATGAAACTCGTCCCACAGTTAAGACTTTTACCGTATGACCGGTAGACTCCTAAAAGAATAATATGTCGGTTATACAATTATAATAGGAAAAATATATTGTAAATAAATACCAATGAGTATAAGAAGTCCCAGGCAAGCATCGAACTCAGTAGCATCTATAGCTTGAAAGTTTTCGAAACCAGCACTTCCTTGCAAATTGTTGTAGTGAATTATATCCCTTTTCATAGCTTCTGTAAGGCATACATCAAAAGTATCACGAATTTTTGAAATACGATGAATAACATAAGAAGTCATTCCAGGTTTTGCGTGAAGAATATTTTCACTTGCTGCACGACTTAGACATTGCAATAAAGGTATTGTTGTCCACTTTATCATCCGATCTTTATCAAAAACTTCTGTGCTATTAGTTACGGTCAATGAAGTGAAGGCTTCTGTGCCACTGGAAATGGATTGTTCTGAAGATAAACATTCGTCTTCTTCAAGTACAAAATTAGCATCACAATCATCATTTGCATCGTCTTCAAAGTCACTCAAGAATGCACCAATGTCATGCTCAGTCATTTGTCCACGCTGACATTATGGCCAAGTAAATACAACAACGAATTTTACCGTATAAATACTAGTATGAGTTTAGAAAAAAAATGTAGATTATATATACTTACAGTATGTCTAGATTGAATGTTTTATCAAAATCTATCGTCTGTAAACTTGGATTTACAATAGCAACTGATCACTACAATATTTAGCACAGAATTGAAAGTATTTGGTTTCGTTGTTATTGAATACAAAAATTATAACTGTAAACGCATTCCTACATTCACAACAGAGAGGTGTTCCAGACGATGACTCTGCAACAGGGGTGTTCGGAGCAGCAGCTAATCCCGTTCCACAACCTACAAAGTAACTGCTTAACTATAGCCAATATTTATAATTTATATAAGCTGGTCACCTTAAAATGTTATGTTAGCTGGTCACCTTAAAATGTCATGTTATATTATTTTTCAGTTTTATACATTCCTTACAATATTCCTTTTCACTTAACGGCATACAAAAATACAAAGTATACGCAGGCATTTACTTAGCATAAGATATGTATACATAACATTACTCTTCCTTTCGCTTGCTTAATACAGTTACATATGCACATATGTATGTATATATATACGTGCAAATATTCGCAAATTATCATAAGCAGTTGAACTTTTTGTAAACACGGCCACGCAATTAAATTAAAATTATAACGTATTAAAAAACCTAGTTTTTATTTCGCAACATATAGCTACCAAAAAATATTGGAAGCTCAACATTTGGTGACCCCGACGTGATCGCCGTGTTTTTTCGCGTTAATTTAATAATTTAAATTAAATAATTTAAAGTTGCATATTTTCCCGTTGCCGGTGGCGAAATTTATTAAAATAGTTGTTCCGGCCAGTTAGATACGGTGCATTTATTTTTACCGTATACATTGTCGTCGAGTATAACGCACCTATTTTTTTTATACGTGTCGCGCAGCGTTATAGTTAACCTATTTGTTCGCCATGCCATTCAGCCCGGCTACTGGTACACCAGCAAGAGACGATACGTATGATGTTGGTCCAACCAATGGGCCGACTATGGGTCCGCCTATGGGCCGAGTGACATTTCTGAAGATGAAATCGAAAGCTATACTTAATCGCCTTGAAAGTATAGCCACCGACTTGGATCCTGATAATCTGCACAGTAAGGATGAATATGCTCTCAACGCAATACTGGAATTATTGGTGGAGCTGAAATCCAGTTTTTCGGTCACCCACACAAGTTTGGAGGAACTGGACTTCGAGTCGATTACCAGTGACCTACCTGCCAAATTCGATACCACGCTAGTCAATCTCAGAGCCACTCTGCAACGGGAGATCGGGAAGCGCAGTACTTCACAACATTGCTCAACTTTTCGGATGAACACCGCGGACACACAGTCTATAATTGTAAACGCAAATCGTTCGCGTGTGCCACTGCTAACGTTGCCCAAATTTAGTGGGGCTTACACTGAGTGGACAAATTTTTACGCAATGTTCACATCTGTAATCGACAAAGACAGTGAACTGACACAAGTGGACAAGCTTCAACATTTGCGGTCTTGCCTTAGTGGTGCTGCCCTGGACACCGTGGGATCACTCGAGATAAACGACATTAACTACAAAATTGCATTAGAACTTTTACAAAAACGATTTGATAATAAACGTCTTATCTTTCAGGCACACATCAGGGGAATATTTGAGTTGGACAGGGTGGATTCGTCCGTACACACGTTGCGGGCATTGACAGACAAGGCAATCGCGCATATGCGCGCTCTACAATCTATCGGCTCAAAAGAACAAATATCCGATAGCATCCTCATTCAGTTGATAGTGCAAAGGTTAGACAAGGTGACTCAAGCTAAATGGGAGGAGAATTCGACAAGCAACGACCTACCCTCTTGGAACCAACTAGCTGGATTTTTAGAAAAACGCTGTCGTACACTCGAAAACGTCGAATATGCATTGCAGACACAAGCTAGCATTCCGGTAAAAGTCCTCAAAAGCGTGAGTACAAATCCAAGAAAATCTTTTGTTGCTTCGAATAGCTCAGTAGGTGGTTGCGTATTTTGCGAATCCCCCGAACATGTAATTTACCGTTGTCAACGCTACGTCAATTTGTCGCCAAATCTACGCCAGAAAGAAGCTAAAAGGCTCAACCTATGTCTTAATTGTTTGAAGAAAGGTCATCAGATTCGGGACTGCAAATCGGGACCATGTCGCAGCTGTCAAGCGAAGCATCATACACTGTTACATTTTGATCGGTTATCCATTTCACCAACTGCTCAGTGCCAAGCACCTTGCACTACTTCTGAATCGAATGCTAGGACTGCATCATTATCTGTCACGTCCCATGCTCATACTCCTTCTCCTGATGTTGTGCTCCTCGCCACTGCAATTGTTCTAATTAAAAATCGTGCTGGAACCTTCGTACCCAGCCGCGCCCTCCTAGATTCGGGTTCGCAGCTTCACTTCGTTACAACTCGTTTCGCTAACCAGCTACAACTTACTAGGACGAAATCATTGGTCGCAGTCTCCGGCATTGGAGATGCAAGCTTTTCGACTGATGGGTGCTCCGTTGATATAGTTCTGAAGTCGCGGACTTCAGATTTTTGTACAAATATGACTGCTGTTGTGGTGAAAACAATTACCGATAGTCAACCAGTCGCTTCAATAAACATCGCTAATTGGAACATACCCTCAAACATTCAACTAGCTGATCCTGGTTTTAACGTGCCCCAGCGTATTGATCTGCTCATCGGAGCAGGACTTTTCTATGAGCTACTTTGCGTAGGACAGATTCAATTAGCACCTGAAATACCATTACTTCAAAAAACTCGCCTTGGCTGGGTTCTGTCTGGCGGTAAGCAACAAGCCCCCCAAACTTTCAACATTCGTAGCAAGTCACAGCTCAACTACAGATATCAATATTGATGATCGGCTGGATGATTTAGTCCGGCAGTTTTGGGAGATCGATCATGTCGTTGAACCGATTTCCAAAAATTCTAAAGAGGAGCTTGACTGTGAGTTGCATTTCAAGCAAAATTTCATTCGTTTAGCCTCAGGCGCATATTCGGTTCGCCTGCCAACAAAGCTAAATTTAGATTCGTTAGGTGAGTCGTACTCACAAGCTCGACGCCGATTTCAAAACCTAGAAAGAAAACTCGTACGTAATCCTGAGCTCAAGGCAAAATATTGTGCATTCATGAAAGAGTATCGTGACCTCAATCACATGTCGTTAGTTCCAAACTCTGCTATCCATGAGTGCAAATATTTTCTGCCGCATCATTGCGTCATTAAAGACGAAAGTACTACAACAAAATTAAGAGTTGTTTTTGACGGTTCTGCAGCTACAACCTCGGGTTTATCACTTAATGATTTACTCATGACTGGTCCAACAATTCAGCCCAAACTTTTCAATATTTTGATTCGTTTTCGTACGTTTCCGATTGCACTCACTGGAGACATCTGCAAAATGTATAGATGCGTCCGGATCTACCCACCGGATAGCATGCTCCAGTGTATATTGTGGCGTGATTCTCCTGAAGATGACTTAAATATATATAAATTAGACACTGTAACATATGGAATTAAATCTGCAGCATTCCTAGCGATTCGTTCAATGCACCAACTTGCGTCGGATGAATCCTCAGTTTATCCACTTGGTTCGCAAACCATCATTCGAGACTTTTACGTGGACGATTTGATAAGTGGTGGCGATACTTTGGAAGAAGTAGAAGAAATCAAACGACAAGCAACGAATATTCTCGTTCGAGGTAACTTCCAGCTAAGGAAATGGTGTTCCAATAGTCCAGATGTTCTTCGTAATATTCCTGATACTGATAAACAAGACTTGCTTAAGTTTAATGACGGCAGCGACATCACCAAGGCATTGGATGATTTTGGCCTTATTCGTGTCGGTGGCAGACTTAGACATTCAACACTCAACTTTGAAGCACGTCATTCATGCATCCTTCCAAAGAATCACCCACTGACATTCGCCATAATAACATATTATCACCAGAATCCGGAAGATTTTGATGTGCTTACGCCAGGTCACTTTTTGATTGGTGGCCCACCAACCGCTTTTCCTGAACCTAATCTTACGTTACTGAATTATAACCGGCTCAATCGATGGCAACGCGTATCCTACATTCAACAAATTTTCTGGAAGCGTTGGAAGCGAGTTAAATGGCGGACGCCTCAGCCTAGCATCCAGGTCAACGACATTGTGTGCATCAAAGAGGGAAACACGGCTCCACTAAAATGGCCTTTGGCACGGGTAGTTGAACTCATCACTGGAACTGACGATGTTGCACGAGTAGCCGTCTTGCGTACACCTACTGGCATTACACGTAGAGCTATCAATAAGCTGTGCGTCCTTCCTGTAAATGCTTCTGTTGAAAGCCCTGACCTTTCAACGGGGGGGAGGATGTTCGGAGCAGCAGCTAATCCCGTTCCACAACCTACAAAGTAACTGCTTAACTATAGCCAATATTTATAATTTATATAAGCTGGTCACCTTAAAATGTTATGTTAGCTGGTCACCTTAAAATGTCATGTTATATTATTTTTCAGTTTTATACATTCCTTACAATATTCCTTTTCACTTAACGGCATACAAAAATACAAAGTATACGCAGGCATTTACTTAGCATAAGATATGTATACATAACATTACTCTTCCTTTCGCTTGCTTAATACAGTTACATATGCACATATGTATGTATATATACGTGCAAATATTCGCAAATTATCATAAGCAGTTGAACTTTTTGTAAACACGGCCACGCAATTAAATTAAAATTATAACGTATTAAAAAACCTAGTTTTTATTTCGCAACATATAGCTACCAAAAAATATTGGAAGCTCAACAGGGGATATTACATTATATATTTACTATTCGTTTTACAAATATGATAGGGGTCATAAAATGACCCGAGCATGATATGCGTGAGCACTTGCAATAAACAATTTTCTAAGCCTACAATGATGATAAAACTAATTGAATTCAATATATTTCAACAATTGATGCACTGAGTAGTAAGAACTTTCAAATATATTTCACCAGTTAGAAATACGGTGATGTTATATGCAATTTGGGTCATCAAAAGACCCTAACGTAGTAGCAGGGTTAATCGCAAAATGATCACCCAAATTCTCCTCTGCTGAATGTACTGTTGCCATGCTTACGTTGTCTTCCTCCCCATCGAGCGAAATTAGGTTTATGCTATTGGAACTGTCACCATCTTCATATTTCAAAATATTATCTTCACTTTTTTCTATTCTACTGAGAAAATCCGCTACTTTGTTCTCTCTACCTTTTATATAGTCTACTTCGAAATCGTACTCTCCTAGTTTGAGTATCCATCGTTGGTGTCTTGGCGATATATCCTTTCCTTTGTATTTTGTGCATAAAAACTTAATGGGTTGATGATCAGTAAGAATTTTAAATTTCTTACCATACAAATATGGTCTCAGGTAATTTACACTCCACAAAATTGCTAAAAATTCTTTGTCTGTTGCTGAATAATTTCGCTCGTGATTGTTTAATGTTCGGGATGCGAAGCAAATCGGGTGTCCTTCTTGTGAAAGGACAGCACCAATTGCATAATTGGATGCATCCGTAGTTAATGTGAACTGTCTATCAAAATTGGGATACCTTAATATTGGATGAGAACTAATCAGTTGTTTTAACTTTTCAAACGCTTCGACATAGGTAGGGTCTTTTGAATTCACTTTCACGCCTTTTTTTAAATATTTTGTCATCGGTTGGGCCACCTTGGCGTAGTCTTTCACAAACTTCCTATAGTATCCTGTAAGACCCAGAAAGATTTTGATCTTTTTTTCTGTTCTTGGTATATCTACAATAATTCTTGAATTACTTTTATTTTATTTGGATTGGGCTTTAGTCCTTCACTTGTCAAAATATGACCTAGAAATTCGGTTTCCTTTTTCATAAAATTACACTTGTCTATTTGTGTTTTTAAATTTGCGTCCTCTAATACTTTGATAATATCTGTTATTGCTTTTACATGTTATTTTAGAGAAGTACTAAATATTAGGATGTCGTCCAGATAAACAACGCATGTTCTGTTAATGAATTCGCGTAATGTTTCGTTCATAAGTCGTTGGAATGTCGCTGGGACATTTTTCAGGCCAAACGGCATTCGTATAAATTCATATAGTCCGTGGGGTGTAACAAAAGCCGTCTTTTCCCTGTCTTTTTCTTCTATTAAAATTTGATGATATCCCTTAGCTAGATCTAAGGTTGTGAAGTATTGTGCTCTTCCTAGCTTATCCAGAATAGAGTCGATGTTGGGTAGTGGAAATTTATCATCTATTGTTATTTCATTTAATTTCCTGTAATCCACTACTATCCTGTACTTTTTTTCTCCTGAATTATCTTACTTCTTTGGTACAACTATTAAAGGGCTCGCATATCGAGAGCAGCTCTTCCTAATTATTCCCTGCTCCTCCATTTCTTTAATTTGTCGTCTAACCTCTACTTCGTGTTGTGGTGGATACCGATATAGTTTAGCGTTTATCTGTGCATCCGTTGTTGTTCTGATTTCGTGTTTAATTTCCATTGTACTGGTCTGCTTGTCGCCTTCCTTAAAAAATAATTTCTTGAATCTATTCAATATGTCCTTTACTTCTCTATATTCTTCTGTATTCAAATGGTTCAATTGAATTCTGTCCCAGTCAAAGTCTGATCCTTCCAGTGTGTAAACTTGGATGTTTTTATACTGTAAAATTTGTTATTCTATTATTGAAGGATATGTGACCATCCTCTAGATTTATTACTGTTTTAAAGCAGTTCATTAAATCAATGCCTATGATAAATTTGTATTTTCGTCCTTTCAATCTTGTCTCTTTCCACCTGATTTTCGCATTTTCATTTACGTTAAATTCTCTAGGTGCGTCTGTTAACACTTCATATCTTATTATATCCTTTCCATTTATTGTACTGATTTCAATTGGTTTTGTAAGTAATATTTTCTTAAATTCTTTCATATCATTGTCTATTAAACTTATGTATGCACCGGTATCTATTAGCAGAGAATGTTAATGCAATGAGAAGGAGCAAATGTTAAATGAGCTTTTTTCGAGTACTAATTTGTAGATTCATACTAAGGTAATTGCAAATTCAACTTTTCTCACGAGTGGGAATTGCAGATATTTACCACGCGAGTGACGCGAGTGGAGGGTTTCTATATTTACTTACCACGCTAGGAAAGGAATTCAGATTTTTTCTGCGTTTACCAAACTACTGAGGAATTTCATAAGATTTTTCGGCACACTACTAAGGAAATCGACTTATTTCATGCCCACAGCGAAGCGAATAAATTTGCGATTAAGGAGGCCGCGCGGCAGTTAATTTGTGGTGCAGAAGCTAAAGTCGGCGGAATTATTCGTTTTATTTTTTGGCACGTATTTAATTCAGGTCCTGAAGTCATATTTTTTTTCTTGCACATTTTTTTTTTACAATTCGAACCAGGAAAGTTTGGTAAAATTTTTGAGTTTATTTTAATTAAAATTTCTTTAAAATACTGTTTTTTTTTTGTATTTCATAAATGGAAATTTCTTTTCGGAATAAAATAGTTCATACTGGATATGACCTGATTTTTATATAAATCAATCAAAACAGAAAATATGTACATATGTCTTTAATCTCTTTTATCAAATCCAAATTATATTGATGAGAAAATATCATTCTAATATCCGTCCAGAAAGCCAAACGCGCATACACACATACATATGCATATAATTACGCAAACAAACTTTCAACTAACGCAGAATATGTGCATATAAAATTGCGAATCGAATAAATGACTGATTTAGAAAAGTTTATTAGTAATTATAGTTTAGCGCAATCGTGAAAGACGTGTCGTATATGCAGTACATCGTCCCATATTTGACTCAAGTTCAAGTCCTGTACCCACTTTTCTTTGTTCGATATTTTTATTTAATTTTTTGTATTTGGTTTAATTAGAATTGATTTAAAATAGTGCATTCAGGTTCTTCTAATACCTGTTATTTAGAAATTTATTTTCTAAAACAGCCATAAAGGCAATCATAAGAATATGCATTCCTATATTTAATCTCTTCAGTCAAATCTGAACTACTTACATACATATGTATATTGATGAGAAAATATTCTAATATCCATGAATGCATCCAGAAAGCCAAACGCGCATACACGCATATGTATATAAATATATGTATACACATATATACAAACCTTCAACGAACGCATAACGTATGCATACAAAAAACAACAACTGCGACCGTCTTCCTGTCCGTCAGTGAAAAGATGGGATATGTATACCCTATGAGCAAAACGAATCGGGAAGGTGATGTTGACTGTTTTCTTCGATTGCCAAGGGGTAGGCACCATGAGTACCTTCCTGTATGTTGCAAACGGCCGGAAATGTGAGCAAACAATTCTTGGATTTTGCGAGATGGTAACGTGCCATCGCACCGATCAAAAAGATCAAAGAGAATGCGACGAAGCAGCTGAAGGCCATGTCGGCCTGCCGGGGGTGTTTGGAGGACTGGGTTAAACGTTGGCACATATGTGTTGGTTCAGACGGATCATATTTTGAAGGAGATAATATAAATTTGCCTGAAATTTGACTCTGTTATTTTTTATTTAAACATTCCCGGTACTTTTTGATCATAGGCTACATATATGCGGTTTTGCGAACAGAAATGTGTGATTCGCTGGATTTGATCAAGGAATCTAAGTCGCATTAACTCGCGACTGTCGAACAGCTAGAAGAAATATTTACATACATATAAGGGTGCATACATACATACGGAGCCGCGGCCACTCGACATGACAAAAATTCAAGATTTATCAAATATTGGCAAATAATTCCACGCGAAATATTCCAATATTGACTATTTTCGAATGGTTGCGAAAATTGGCATATGGGCGGCTCGTTTTATGAATGAAATTGAAATATGAGCTCGAACTTATGAATAAACTTTTTGTTTTTGTTCTAAATTGTTCAGCGCCGTCGCTGATAGAATCATGGCCGCTGCGACTGCGTCTACGAATGTATTTTGTTTTTGTAGTTGCTAGGCTTAGATTTTAGCTTCGGGCGACATGCGCATGTGAGGTATGTGTTTTTGTTGTGTTCTAGAACATTTTAGAATGTGTGGTGGCAAAGCGGCCATCGCGTTGCGCTTGCTGTTGCATTTGGGTCTATCAAAGTATTGGGTTTTTGTAAGTACAATATTAAGCTAAATGCACACCAGGGAACCGTTGCAGCAAATCGGCCATGTTGAAGCAACCGTTGCCTCGTGTGTAGCTGTGTTGCCAAATGATTTTCGTGTTGCTGCAACCGTTGCCTGAAATATCAAATAAATTTGATTTTTGGGATAGGTTGCTGCAACCGTTGCTTCGTGTGTATCATTGTTTACTGCTTTTACTCGTTCAGTTCGTTGAACACAAGCAAAGAAGAAGGTTCGTGCGGAGTAAAATAAAGTGGAAAAGGAAAAAATGGCAATTGAAAATAATGAAAATTATGTTAATTTTATTAACGAATATAAAAATTTGAGAGAACTGTGGGATATAAGTAGTGAAAAATATAAAAATAAAAATTTTAGAAAAAAAGCATACGAACAATTAAAAAATGAATACAATAAAATTGATAAAAATTTCAAGTTGGCAAAAGCGTTTCCTGTTGCAAGATACCGCAAAGTTATTGCCAGTCTAATTTCTGCTGATATTGCCTCTCTCATTATGGTATCTTGTTTCGTTATTTTGGCCTTTACGAAGTCCAGCAATTTTCTAAACAGGGCTTCGTCCATCCCCATGTAATTTTTATAGTCCGCTGGCTCATTTTCCTTCAGTTCTTTCAGCAGCCTCTCGTTCGAAAATTCGATTTTTTTAAAAGCCAATTTTTGGACCAGATTTTTTTTCTCTTCTTTTGTGGCATCTCTTCTTCCTCATTTTCGTACAAAAGTTCGTCAATTATAATAAGAGAAGTAATTTTACGCATTTCGTCGATCATTTAAAAAATTTAATTTTACGTATCTTCCGCTTGTATCTTTCCTGCACCACAGTTATACACAATACTGAGATTGAAGCAACGGTCGCAACGTGTTTCTTAAACAAAGGCAACACGTTGCTGCAACCGTTGCTTCAACGGTTGCCTGGTGTGTATTTAGCTTTAGGAATATCGACTGGTGAAAGACAAAACTACACGGAATCAAGAAGGGAGCGCTGTGCTCGCGCATATACATATGTATGTATGCTTGAATGTATGAACGTGCATGGATGTAGTAACATATGAATACAATTATTTTGTAGGAAGTTTAGAAGCCAAGTAGGTATATATGTATGTATGTATATATGCTAGGACATAAAGTGGGTATATATACATACATAGAGCAGAATTGTTTTTGCACTTGTTAGGAAGAAACTCGTTCACTAGTGCGTATGTGTATTTGATTTCTTGTAAGAATATGATGTGCTGTGACATGTGTACATATGTACATAAGTCAAGGTTATTAGGCATACATGCATATGTACATATGTATGAAAGGAAGATGATATTCTTACGCTTGTGCACTATTGTTTTTCATATACAAATGTACATACATACATACATATGTATGTAAATGCTGTCGAATACATTAACTATAAAGTGACATACAATATAAAATAAGTCTTGATTTATCTTAAACCGTTTTATTTTCTGAATGCAAATACCTCCTACTGACATGTACATACATACATATTATGTATATTGTCATATACCATCATTTATGTACATATAGAGCAGTGGTCGCCAACCTTTTCAATGTGTTGAGCTACTTTCAAGATTTTGAAATAAACAGCGAGCTACTTGCACAAGCCAACATAAATTAAATAATACACAGTTATATTCGACATACAATACATGTATTTATTTTACTAATATACGTTCTATATATAATAAACTTATGACTTATAGTGCTTATACTTATGCATAACTACATCCATGTTCACACCTATCAATCGTAAGTCATAATGGCAAATCACAAGCGACTTAAAAAAACAACAAAACAGTAATAGTACATTATTATATAAATAAAATATGGGCAAATAAAAAGAGCATATTTAATGAGAAGGTTGACATTCTGACTCATCGATAATTTTTTTAATATTTGTAGTATAATTTGATACAGTCATTCGAATACAGTTATCCAAATGTATATCTGTAAGCCGATTGTGGTATTTATAATATATAATAAAACTGAATACTTATCTTTACTTACTAAAGTCCATATACATTTTGTATTTGAACCTAAAGATTTTAAAGTCAAGTCGCTTTGAAAAGCAATCAGTTCCATTTCTGTCACAGCAATGTCTTCGCCAAAGGTGTTCATAACACAAGTTGCAAACTGTTGTATATCAATGTCCATGAAGGGTGAAACAACAAATTGCGTCACTAAAGCAATTTTGCTGAAATCCTTGAAACGATTTTTGGAGTTTTCCTTCAAGTTAGAAACTATTTCCATATGATATTTACTGTCATAGGGCTCTAATAGATTTTTGGATATCTTTTCGGAAAGAATAGGAAAATGCTTAGTATCACGGTTTTTTAGGTTTTGTTCCCAAAATTAAAGTTTTGTAATAAATGCATTTATATCAGAAATCATTTCCGGTAATTCTTTATCCCTGCCTTGAAGCTGCAAGTTAAGCTCATTTAATTTCTCTGTAATGTCCACAAGAAAACCAAAATCTCTGAGCCAAGTCGAATTTTCCAGTTCATTAATCGGTTCATCGCGTTCTTTGAAAAATTGGAGTATAGCAGGCAGGACATCATTGAAACGTTTGAGCACTCGTCCTCTGCTTAACCATCGCACTTCAGAGTGAAGAAGTAGCTCTCCGTATTGACAGTCAATTTCATCAGCCAAGGTTTTAAATAATCTTCTTTGTAACGCTTGAGCTCTAATCTTGTTCACAATTTTCACCACCAGTTTCATAACGTTGTTCAAGTTTAGAAAATTTCCACATAATGCTTGCTGATGTATAATACAGTGGTAACTAAGAAATTGTGGAAAACTTTCATCCTTATGACATAGCGCCACGAGCCGCTTATCACAACCCACCATAGCTGGAGCACCGTCAGTTGTCAGACCTACCATTTTTGATATTGGAATTTTCTCAGAAGAGATGAGACTTTTTAAATGAGAAAACAGCTCTAGCACAGTAGTATGTCCTTTGAGTTGAATAAACTTCAAAAGATCTTCTTTAAATGTAAAATCACTAAAAGCCATCCTGACAAATATGGCCATCTGTGAGGTGTCAACTACATCTGTTGATTCATGCAGTTGCACGGAAAAATAAATACAGTTATCTAAGTCACTTCTTAACTGTAAAAAAATATAATTGCTCATTACTTCTACTCGCCTCATCACTGTATTAGCAGAAAGTTGCATAGATTTTATAGCAGACACTATTTCGTCTTTATTTCTAAAGTTGGCGAATAAAGAATCTGCAGCTTCCAAAAATGCTTGTTTTATGATTTCCCCGTCTTCATAAGGTTTTTTCTTTTGTGCAATTATCTGGGAAACACGATAAGATGCTTTAGTTGCAGCCTTATTTTTGCCAATTGTTTTCAAAAATATTGACCGTTGTCCAATTAACTGGATTTTTAAATGTTTCAGTTTTTCTTTTCTGGTGGCAGAATTTAACGGGAATGCCTTCTCAAAATTCGAACGTACAGTTTTATGATGCCTCTCAATATTTCCTTTTTTAGGAACTGACACAGATTTATTACATAACAAACAAACACTTTTGCCTTTAACTTTTGTGAAGAAGTATTGTTCTTCCCATTCCGAATGGAAATGGTATGTCTTCGCCTTCTTACTACTGCTTGCTATAATGTTTCGAACTCTAACCCAACCGCTGCACGCAGAACGTTGATAAAACTGAGCGCAATGTCGACGTGCATTGCCTATATATGCACCAAAAAATTCTCGAACACGCTAATCGGTTCCAGCCGATCCTAGAACGGAGACGAGACTTCGCGTCGTGTTTGTCGGCGCGAAATCTCTTACCGCAGTGTTGCCGCTGTTTATCTATTTATTATGAAAATTTCTAAAATTTGCTAATACTCGTATGATTTTCAGACTTTTGGATTTTTTGCAAAGTGAGCAGCGCGAGCTACCGGTAGCTCGCGATCGACGGGTTGGCGACCACTGATATAGAGTATGAATGTATGAAAAACTTCATGAATTACTTTCAGAATTTATTAAAACTTGTTCGCGTCGCGTGCATACATATCTACGTAGACATCACAAACCTTTTGTTCACAACGCAGGCGCAGAAATAAACGCTCTCCGTATTTATCCTCCCCACGTGACTCGCCATCAATTCTCGGCGCAAATTTTTTTTTTTTTCGTTTTTAAATTTTTTTTTTTTAATGTAATCGTAAAAAAAATTTGTAATAAATTTTATGTATCCGCTTATCATTTCAAAAGTAACAAAATGGTAAAAAAATAAGCAGTCGAAGAAATAAACGCACCGCCTATTTTTCCTCGCCACATGTTAGACTCGATTTCAATTCCCGGCGCAAACTTTTTTTATTAATTTTTTTTTTTTTTTAATTCGTTTTTTTTTTTAATGTAATTGTGTAATAAATTTTACGTATTCGCTTATTATTTCAAAAATACGAAAATAGTAAAAATTTAATTGGTTTAATGTCGAGGTGAGAAATGTGTTGTGTGTTGAGGTGAAAGATGTGTGGTGTTTCTAATTTTTGTGTGGGAAAAAGTCAGTGAGGTGTCTATAAACTCAGTGTGCTAAATCTCCTTACTTCAAATCTTTCAAATCTCAATTGTACTAAAAAAAGCTCACAGTAACATTTGCACCTTCTCATTGCATTAACATTCTCTGCTATTAGTGCATTATATTCTTTATTATTAATTGTTAACTTTACGTGGGGTAAGTAGTCTGAGGTAGTCTGAGGTTGGGGTTTGTTTAAATTGACCTCCGTCGCATTTACATTCTTTTAGTTCAGAATTTTCTATTACATCATTTAATTTATAGTTTTGTACATCATTTCTGGATTCCATGGGTGCGTTTAGGTTTTGCCTACGTTGTTCCAAGCGATTTTGGCTGAAACATGGCCTAGGGTGTCCTACCTGCCCGACCCTCTGGATATTGTGTACCATAACATTCTATATTATCAACGTTCATGGGTTAGTTTAGCTTTTGCCTAGGTTGATTCCATCTATTTTGGTTGAAATTTGGCCTAGGGTGTCCTACCTGCCCGAAACGCTGGAAGTTGCCTGATGGGTTATTATCCCTACTATTTTGAATTCTAAATCGTCCTGAATTATAATAATTATCATTATTATTAGTATTATTATTTCGTGCCTGTTCAGTATTCTGTCTAAAATAAGTTTGTCCTACATAATTTCGTTGATAGTGTCCCTGGTTGTTATTGTTATTCTGGTTGTTAAATGTATTCTTGTTTTGAGGTCGATTTTGCCTAAATATCCCATCGTCCTTAGCCTTAAATTTCCTGTATTCTGGCCTATTGCATGTATTTTCAAATCTCTTTTTGGTCAATATTTTTAATATATCATTAATGTTTCGTTCTTCGTAGATTTTATCTAATAGAGTCCCTTGTGTCATTTCTTTAATTGTGTATACAAGTAATTATCTATATTCGACAAATCAATATAATGATCATTGTGATAATATACCGTTAGTTCATCTGACTTATATTTAATGTTTTGCACTTCAATTACTAACTCACTCACCGAATTCACCTTTAAATTGGCTATCATTCTCTATAGTTGATGTGGTTCTACGCTTGGCCTATATCTCAGTTTTAACGTCTCCTTGATCTGTTGCCAGTTGTCCGGGTTGGGAATGTTTATGATGGTATCTTTCGCCTGCCCCTGGATTATTTTGTAAAATATTGTTCTTGGCTTCCTTCTTAATATTTTCATCTTGTATAGTTGATAGTAAGTACTCAATACTGCTGAAGAAACTGTTTACCGTTACTTCTCCTGTACCGGTAAAAGTTGGCAAGTGATTTATTGTTTTCAAAATGTTGTCTCTTCTACTGTTGTCTTGTATATGGTGTTGTTCCAGGTTTTGCTGTTGTCGCTGTAACTGGTGTGTTTGTTGTTGTAGGTCTAAGTATGCTTGGCGTAAGCGTTCTAATTGTTGATCCTTTCTGGCCAGTTCTTCGGCCACGCTGACGGATGCATTGTGAGCTTGTTCTTCCATTCTTCTTCGTTTGTCAAAGGATTGTTGCCTCTTGGAATACACTTTAAGGAAAAAATATAGTGGTGTCTATTGTTGTAAATATTCACTGCACTATAAAATTTTTTTTTTTTTTTTGTTTTATTTTATCATAAATGTTCACTGCACTATTTTTTTCTATTTTGGAGGTGTTCAAGTATCATAAATGTTCAGTACACTATTTTTTCTATTTTAGTGGTGTTCAAGTATCATAAATGTTCACTACATTATTTTTTCTATTTTAGTTAACGTATTGTTCGTATCACTGGATCCTTTTTAACTCGTCAGGATCCTACCGACTGCGCCATTTACGTTTTAGCCGTTAACTCGCGTTAAAAAAAAATTAAAACTAAATTTGTTTCCGTTTATTTCGTTTATTTATTAAGCTCCGCAACTACTCCGATGAACGGGAGGAACAAGACTGACTAAGACTAATTTTACAAATCTTTTTATCAACTACCAATATGTTTTTTGTATAAGTGTGTTATTTAATATTATTTAGTATTGCATTTACGGTATGGGAACGGAAGTGCAACATATACATATTTTATTATTTCACTTAAGGTTCATATGTGTACATATTTGCTTACTTGCTAAAAATTGCTGATTATGTTGTAATAAAAAATTGTTTATTCTCTGGAAATTTTATGAATTGCGACATGTGCCGGAAATTTATATTTGGTTACTGCTATTGTCAATTTTATTTAAAAATTCTTCGAATTTATCAGGTACATTGGCTTTGAAATCAATGTAACTGTTTGTATATGTAACTTGCGCGCACTTGACGCACAGCAGCTGCAGCTGTCGAGCATATAGAAAGACATATTTACATACACATATTGATGCACACATATGTACGGGGACACATACGTCAGCACATACGGGGACAGCTTAACTCTGTCTGAAGCTACCAGCATCCTAGAGAATCTCGCCCGCAATATTAAGGACCATAGACCTATGGTCGTAGCTGGTGATTTTAACGCTTGCGCTGTGAACTGGGGATGCCCGCGAACAAGTCCAAGAGGTTAAGCCCTTTTGGAAAACTTCGCCATGTTAGACATAGTCCTTATGAACACAGGAAACCAGCAGGCATTCCAAAAGGTGGAACGGGATCAATAATAGACCTTGCCTTCGTGAGTCCCAGCCTTGTTGACTCCACGAAATGGTTTATTAGCCAGCATTATACCCGGAGTGACCATCTCGCGATAATTTGCGAAATAAAGAAACATGGCGAACCAAAGCCGCCAAATACGTACTACGCGAGATACAGGGTCGACTCAAAGGAGGCTGAGTTTATCGAAGTCATACTGGGAGATGTAATACTCACTGGGGATGCGACTGAGAAGGCTACGCAAGCTATGAAGCACCATGTCTTAAAAAAGGCCTAACAGACATAACAGTGAACCCATTTACTGGTGGACAGTGGACATTGCGGAGTGACGTAGAGGGTGCAACAGAGCAAGGCGAGTTTATCAACGTTCTAGGGGCACGCACAGTTTCCAAGAGAACCAGATTCAGTATAAGAAAAAAAAGGCCCTGAAAAAGGCAATTAAAGGGAGTAAGTCGATAGTAACCTTTGGGAACTCGGGTATAGGCTAGCCATGAAAAAGTGTTCAAGCCACTCCCAACATCGTGCCCGGCCACACTGCGTAATGTGGGTGCAACATTGTTCGCCCCTACAAGATGCTCTCCGAGCCTACGATTTGGAAAGGTGTTGCGAGGGGGACCAAAATATGCAGTTGACAGACCAAGACGAGCTCCTGATGATTACTAAACGGATCAAAAACAATAAAGCTCCTAGCCCAGGCGGAGTCCCCAACGAGGCACTAAAAGTGTAAGTCATACTGACATTTTTGTAGATCTCTACAACACAAGCCTAAAAGAAGGCATATTTCAAACCCAGTAGAAGTTGCAGAAACTGGTTTTAATACGAGAAGGATTCAAGCCTGCGGAAGATCCTACAGGCTACCGCCCCCTGTGCATGCTCGACACTGCAGGAAAAATCCTGTAACGACTGATTGCAGTTTATCTGGAGGCTGTTATAGAGAATGTAGCGGCTTATCACCCCGACAATTTGGATTCCGGAAAGCCCGTTCAGCAACAGGTGCTGTGTTTGCAGTTAAGGCCATTGCGCAGAAGGCAATTGAAGGTACACGATGGTTATACGGTAGCAAGGAGTATTGCCTAATTGCGACACTGGACGTTAAGAACGCCTTCAATACGACGAATTTGAGCAAAATTCTGATCGCGCTTGATAATTTCCACATTCCAAGGTACATTCGCAGGATTGACGCCAGTTACCTTTACGACAGAACCCTGCACTATAAACCGATGCTGGTGTAAAAGATCACAAAATAACTGGTGGAGCTCCACAATGCTCAGTCCTGGGGCCCTTACTTTGGAACGTCATCTACGATGGAGTTTTGCACCTCAATCTGCCTATAGGGTCGCAAATCATAGGACTTGCTGACGATATAGCTGTTGTGGCCGTGGCTAAAACACTCCATCAAGCCGAAGAAACATGCAACCAAGCTGTCGGCATGATAAAGGAATGGTTGTGCAACAGTGGTCTAACTCTTGCGGACCATAAAACTGAAGTAGTATTTATTAGCAGCAGGAAGATTGTGGAGTCAGCTGAATTGAATGAATTTGAAGAGGTCGAGCCAAGGAGCACCAGGAGATTTGGTGGCTCCTAAAGCACTCAGGCTAAAAAGCCCATTGTATTTAAAGCTCTGGAAAGGGGGTAGATAGTCAAGGAGGGAAGGAGAAAAGTGTCAGAGAAAGAGATAGGAAAGAATAGAGACAGAGATAGAGATAGTTAGCCCTGTAAGAATTTTCCAGATTCTTTGGCGAATCTGTAAATATCCTCCAGTTTTAGAGAACGAATATCACTCATTCCCATGACATCTGAACCCAATACCCGTAGTCGCGCTCTAGCAAAGGCAGGACACTCACAGAGAAAGTGCTCAGTGCTATCCGCCTCCTCCAAGCAGGACAGGCATACCGGGTCCTCGATGATTCCAATGGTGGTCATATGCTGACCCCATGGGTTGTGTCCTGTAATGATGCCGACCATCAACCGAATGTCTTTCCTTCTAAGTTTTAGTAGAAAGTTTGACAGTTTTCTGTTCGGACTTGTCACAAAACACTTTGCAGTTCTGCAGCGTTCTAGACCGGACCATCGCTCTTTATGTAGATTGCCTACATAGTCGTTGATCCAATTCTTGATTCCTGCGGGACTGATTCCGATTATTGGCTCTGGCCCCTGTGGGGGCACCGCTGATCCACGGTTGGCCAATTCGTCGGCAATTTCGTTTCCTTGAACACCGGAGTGTCCTGGAACCCATATAAGTACAAGCCTGTTTTGTCTTGCGACAGAATTATGCTTCTTCTTACATTCTTGAACAATCTTCGAGGTTTGCTTCGCGTTCTCCAGAGCCTTCAATGCAGCCTGACTGTCACTGAAGACTCCAATCTGTTTCCCGCTCCATCTCCTCTCGATTATCCATTCGGCTACTTTTAGGATGGCAAAAACTTCTGTTTGAAAAACAGTTGCCATTCCCCCCATAGCATAGTGATACTTATAACTATCGTTTAAGTACCATCCGGCTCCAGACCCTATTTCAGTCTTGGACCCATCGGTAAAGAAAATATCCGTCAAACCTCCCTGCATACATTCTGGATTGCTCCATTGCTCACGCAATGGAAATCTGACATCAAATTTCCTTCCGAATGAAACTGTGGGTATCAGGTCATCTTTAGGTGCCAAAAACAGTGGATACTGCTCCGACAGCAACTTAAAGATTTCTCTGTGTCCCGAAGTTCCATCTTCGTGCCAGAAACCATATTTATGGAGTCTACACATTGCTTTTATTGCTTCCTGTTGTATCTTAAGATCCAGGGGGAGCAAATTAAGCATAGCATTTAGGGCATCACCAGAGGTTGTACTCATGGCACCCGTGATGCATAAACATACACTTCTTTGCAGCCTGTATAGTTCCCGGATTGTGGACTTAACCATGCTCCGTCGCCACCAGACCACAGAAGCGTAAGTGATGATTGGTCTGATAAGTGCCGTGTATATCCATAGGACCACAGCAGGTTTCAGACCCCAAGTTTTGCCAAAGGCTCTACGGCATTGCTGAAAAATCTTCAATGCACGATTCACCTTCAGTGAAACGTGTGTCTCCCAGGTCAGCTTCTTATCCAAGATTACTCCTAGATATTTAACTTCGTTGGAAAGACCAAGTGTCACACCTTTCAGTGTTGGAAGACTGAGTCCACCAAATTTCCGCTATCTCGTAAACAAGACTATGGTTGTTTTGTTCGGATTAACGGAAAGACATTGTCTCATGCACCAGTCATCGATTTTGTTAGGAAACCTCTGCACTTTCGTGCAAAGACGTCGTCCGCATATGCTTGGACGTGAAAGCCGAGTTCCTGCATCTCCGCTAATAGAGAGTCTACGACGAAGCACCACAGCAGCGGAGAAAGAACACCCCCTTGGGGACATCCTTGCTTGGCCCTGACTGTGATTTGCTCGTCGTCGCTCCCACCAGCGGTTAACAGCCTCTCAGAGAGCATGGAGTATATCCATTTTATAATGGCTTGATTAACTCCTTGTCGTTCGGCAGAAGAACATATCGAGCCGAAAGTGGCATTATCAAAAGCCCCCTCAATGTCCACGAACACGCCCATTGTGTATTCGTCAGCTTCCAGCCCAGCTTCAATCTTGCTAACAAGATCGTGTAAGGCTGATTCACATGATTTTCCACTCTGGTAAGCGTGTTGATTTCTACTAAGTGGACTTCTCGGCAATACCCCCACTCGAATATGTTTCTCCACCACTCGTTCCAGACTTTTCAACATGAACGATGTCAAACTGATTGGTCTAAAACTTTTTGCTAGAGAATAGTCATCTTTTCCTGGTTTTGGAATAAATACTACTCTTACGCGTCGCCATTGGGATGGTATATAACCAAATACAAGACAGGCTGTGAAGATCCTTTTCAGGACCTCAATCAGCCTGTATCGGTTGAGCCGCTTTCCCCTGTCTGCTTTGCCTGAGTGGACACAGTTCCTCAAAGCAATTGATTAAAGTACCTTCTAATTTCTTAGTAGCATCTTCAATCATTTCTGCTGATTTGAGTTTTTTCAGGTTTGGTAATCGCTCTGTTACAAGCTCACCATACCAGTCCCAGTCCACATTTCGAGGATTCCTACCGGAAGGTATTGATATTGTGTCAATTCCCAGTCGGAATTCGATAAGACGATGATCAGAAAGAGAGTCCTCTTCCAAAACTCGCCATCGGTTGATTTGATTTCCAACTGACCTATTGGTAAGTGTTAAATCAATCACCTCTTGTCTCCTTCTGGTCACAAAAGTTGGTTTGTTACCAGTGTTTTGAATGACCAAATCGGATGACAGGATAAAATCCAGTAACTTGAGACCTCTGGGGTTGCATTTGCTGCTTCCCCACACAATGTTCTGTGAACTTGCGTCACAGCCCACTATTAGCCCCAGATTATTGGATTCTGCGTACTTGACCACTTCTCTTAGCTCCCTCGAAGGAGGTGGCTGTAAAGAGTCGTAGGGTAGGTAGGCCGAAACTATGATAGCTTCGACACTGTTCCCACTTTTCAAGTACTTTATTTTTGCAGCAACGATATCTCCAGAGCATAGCTCTTTTAACATCGTGTGTTCGATCAACCTCGGCATGATAATACATGCTCGCGGTCTCACATTCCCTTCACAATGAAGTATTTGTCCCCACGACATAGCACTTAGACCACAGATACGCTTGTGACATACCCATGGTTCTTGTATAAGTATTATGTGTGGGTTTGTTTGCAGTTTTGCATGCCTACGGCACAAGAGAGCCGTAGACGCTTTGCTATGCTGCAGATTTATCTGTGTAAATATTACTTCAGTCAAGAGACTGAGTATATTTACGCTTTGTCCTCCACCTTATCCTGGACGCGGAACTGGATCCGCCCCAGATGTAGGTGAGGACGGCACCCGTACTTCGACTTAAGCACCTTGAGGGACCCAAGATCGATACCCAGTACCAGGTGGGAACCCGCCTCCGAAGTGGTAGCGGATTTCTGCCTGGTGCACGAGTATACTCTCCAGAGAGTCGTGTCAAGATCCTTATTTTGAACACGGATGCGTTTGAGGAGTTCTGCTGAATTACAGGAAGGACCCGGAATCCAGACACTCGCTCGTACCAGCCTTTCTTTGCTACTCTCAACAAGAATAAACTTGCTGTTTTCGCAGGCTGGAATCTTTGCTATAGCTTTTTCCAGCCATTCTCGGGAAAAAGCATTGGAACAGTGCACCTTTACGATGCCGTCCACCACGCTTTTCCCCTCGAACGTCGGCGCGTCTTTCGACTCACCGATAGCTTTCCAAAGGTAGCTGTCAAGATAGTCTTGTTGCCCTTTGGACAGTAGACCATCTTGTTTGTCGGTATGTATCTCCACTGTCATTGCCTTTGCTGCCATTCTCGCGAATGATTCGCCAGACGTTGACGGAAGAGTGTCATTCGACATTTGAGGTCCCGTAGCCTCTGCCTTGTCAGGCAAAGGTTTGTCTGCCTTGGATTGGGTCGAGGATGCAGGCATTTCCGAATTCCGTCTCTCGACTTTCCTCTTCTTTGCCTTTCTCCTCTTCCCGGTCGTTGGCACAGACCCCGTTTCGTTTCCGGAAGAGCGCAGCGCTACAGAGGAATCCTCTGTTCTGCCACGCTTTCCCGTTTCCGTTACAGGTGTCGAAGTTGACGGAGCTTGAGTCCTTGCCTTAGCTAGTGCTTCGGCTTGCCTCGCCTTCTGTCTCCTTCGTTTGATCTGCCTTGCGGTTAGACCAACACCTGCGTTCGAATCTCCAATAACTTCGGTCTTTTTACCGGTACTTACCTGATTCGCACCAGGTTTAACCGTTGTCAATGACTTACTCGGTACCAGAGATCCGTTTGAGTCTACTGAGAGATTGTCCGCCATCTCCACATCCTCCACAACTTGTTCAGTTGCTTCAGATCGTTTCGACGGCGGTGTATCGCTCACACTCGCTTGGCTCTCCATTGGCATAGCCAATGTGCCATGTTTCACCACTAGTAGTGTGCTTCCTCCGGAACCTTGGGTGTCAGTTCCGGTCATGGAGGAATGTGGGGTTCGGGCCTGCACATCCGATGCCCGAGCCGTCGATTGCTCGACGGGAGGATTTCCCAGAAATAGGTTACCTCGTGCAGAGAGATCCTTGTTAAGCCTCCACATTGTAAGGAAAATGCATTTTATACCTCCTGCCAGGTTGTCGGTACGGTACTCTCCACATAGTACTTGGGTGGCCACCAATTCCGCCGTTCCGCGGTTGAGTGGATACCCAATTCCTATATGGAGCTGCCCTCTTAGTTCGTGGTAAGTTAATCTCCATAGAATGGGGTTAACTCGCCACTTAAGCCTCATCCCCGCGGCAAGGAGACCGACATGACAAGGGTGGAGTCAGCTAATGTAATAGTGGGCGACCATGGTATAGAATCGAAGCCATTCATTAAGTACCTGGGCGTAATAACTGACCGCAGGCTTAATTTCGAAGAGCACTTGGTGCTGTAGAAGCAGTAACTGCGATAACGCAAATAATGATGAATATTAGAGGCCCTAGGCAAAGCAGCAGGATACTACTTAATACTGTGGTTGCTGTACGCAGCTCCAGCAATGGCGGAAGCCACAAATTACAGCTCATATGTGAAGTGTATGAAATCGGTGCACCGATTGAGTGCCCTCAGAGTGTGCTGCGCGTTTCGAACGGTATCGGAAGACGCCATTATGGTTATAGCACGACTAATCGCAATCAACCTAATGGCAACAGAGTATGCTGAAATCTACAAAAAGAGAGCTACTTCAGAACGGGTGACTATAAGCAAGATAGCAAGAGAGCGTAGCCTGCGTTCATGGCAGGAAAAATGGAGCTCGTCCCCCAACGGACGCTGACGTACCGTTTGATTCCCATAATTTCCAAATGGGTTAACCGTGAACATGGACAGTTAGATTACTATCTGACCCAAATATTGACAGGACATGGGTGCTTTAAATCCCACTTATATATGTTTAAGCACGAAGCCTACCCGTCCTGTTCTCATTGTGCACCAACTGCAGAAAACGCAAAACATGTTCTGTTTGTCTGTCCGCGATTTGCGTTAGAAAGGGAGGAGCTTAGCACTAGGGTGGGGAAGCCAATTACGGCTGCTAACATAGTGGATATTATGATAGAGTCCGAAGAACATTGGTCCGCTGTATGTAATATGGCAAAAATAGTAATCTCCAAACTGCGTTGCGCTGAACAACAGCGCAGATCTTCATGAAGAGGCAATAAGCCGCTCCCCCTCCCATGAATTACTACTTAACGGTTGTCTCACGGGCGGGAAACGAAGCTGGCGCTGTTTATCTATTTATTATGAAAATTTCTGAAATTTGCTAATACTCGTATGATTTTCAGACTTTTGGATTTTTTGCAAAGTGAGCAGCGCGAGCTACCGGTAGCTCGCGATCGACGAGTTGGCGACCACTGATATAGAGTATGAATGTATGAAAAACTTCATGAATTACTTTCAGAATTTATTAAAACTTATTCGCGTCGCGTGCATACATATCTACGTAGACATCACAAACCTTTTGTTCACAACGCAGGCGCAGAAATAAACACTCTCCGTATTTATCCTCCCCACGTGACTCGCCATCAATTCTCGGCGCAAATTTTTTTTTTCGTTTTTAAATTTTTTTTTTTTTAATGTAATCGTAAAAAAAATTTGTAATAAATTTTATGTATCCGCTTATCATTTCAAAAGTAACAAAATGGTAAAAAAATAAGCAGTCGAAGAAATAAACGCACCGCCTATTTTTCCTCGCCACATGTTAGACTCGATTTCAATTCCCGGCAGAAACTTTTTTATATTAATTTTTTTTTTTTAATTCGTTTTTTTTAATGTAATTGTGTAATAAATTTTACGTATTCGCTTATTATTTCAAAAATACGAAAATAGTAAAAATTTAATTGGTTTAATGTCGAGGTGAGAAATGTGTTGTGTGTTGAGGTGAAAGATGTGTGGTGTTTCTAATTTTTGTGTGGGAAAAAGTCAGTGAGGTGTCTATAAACTCAGTGTGCTAAATTTCCTTACTTCAAATCTTTCAAATCTCAATTGTACTAAAAAAAGCTCACAGTAACATTTGCACCTTCTCATTGCATTAACATTCTCTGCTATTAGTGCATTATATTCTTTATTATTAATTGTTAACTTTACGTGGGGTAAGTAGTCTGAGGTAGTCTGAGGTTGGGGTTTGTTTAAATTGATCTCCGTCGCATTTACATTCTTTTAGTTCAGAATTTTCTATTACATCATTTAACTTATAGTTTTGTACATCATTTCTGGATTCCATGGGTGCGTTTAGGTTTTGCCTAGGTTGTTCCAAGCGATTTCGGCTGAAACATGGCCTAGGGTGTCCTACCTGCCCGACCCTCTGGATATTGTGTACCATAACGTTCTATATTATCAACGTTCATGGGTTCGTTTAGCTTTTACCTAGGTTGATTCCATCTATTTTGGTTGAAATTTGGCCTAGGGTGTCCTACCTGCCCGAAACGCTGGAAGTTGCCTGATGGGTTATTATCCCTACTATTTTGAATTCTAAATCGTCCTGAATTATTATAATTATCATTATTATTATTATTATTATTTCGTGCCTGTTCAGTATTCTGTCTAAAATAAGTTTGTCCTACATAATTTCGTTGATAGTGTCCCTGGTTGTTATTGTTATTCTGGTTGTTAAATGTATTCTTGTTTTGAGGTCGATTTTGCCTAAATATCCCATCGTCCTTAGCCTTAAATTTCCTGTATTCTGGCCTATTGCATGTATTTTCAAATCTCTTTTTGGTCAATATTTTTAATATATCATTAATGTTTCGTTCTTCGTAGATTTTATCTAATAGAGTCCCTTGTTTCATTTCTTTAATTGTGTATACAAGTAATTATCTATATTCGACAAATCAATATAATGATCATTGTGATAATATACCGTTAGTTCATCTGACTTATATTTAATGTTTTGCACTTCAATTACTAACTCACTCACCGAATTCACCTTTAAATTGGCTATCATTCTCTATAGTTGATGTGGTTCTACGCTTGGCCTATATCTCAGTTTTAACGTCTCCTTGATCTGTTGCCAGTTGTCCGGGTTGGGAATGTTTATGATGGTATCTTTCGCCTGCCCCTGGATTATTTTGTAAAATATTGTTCTTGGCTTCCTTCTTAATATTTTCATCTTGTATAGTTGATAGTAAGTACTCAATACTGCTGAAGAAACTGTTTACCGTTACTTCTCCTGTACCGGTAAAAGTTGGCAAGTGATTTATTGTTTTCAAAATGTTGTCTCTTCTACTGTTGTCTTGTATATGGTGTTGTTCCAGGTTTTGCTGTTGTTGCTGTAACTGGTGTGTTTGTTGTTGTAGGTCTAAGTATGCTTGGCGTAAGCGTTCTAATTGTTGATCCTTTCTGGCCAGTTCTTCGGCCACGCTGACGGATGCATTGTGAGCCTGTTCTTCCTTTCTTCTTCGTTTGTCAAAGGATTGTTGCCTCTTGGAATACACTTTAAGAAAAAAATATAGTGGTGTCTATTGTTGTAAATATTCACTGCACTATAAATTTTTTTTTTTTTGTTTTATTTTATCATAAATGTTCACTGCACTATTTTTTTCTATTTTGGAGGTGTTCAAGTATCATAAATGTTCAGTACACTATTTTTTCTATTTTAGTGGTGTTCAAGTATCATAAATGTTCACTACATTATTTTTTCTATTTTAGTTAACGTATTGTTCGTATCACTGGATCCTTTTTAACTCGTCAGGATCCTACCGACTGCGCCATTTACGTTTTAGCCGTTAACTCGCGTTAAAAAAAAATTAAAACTAAATTTGTTTCCGTTTATTTCGTTTATTTATTAAACTCCGCAACTACTCCGATGAACGGGAGGAACAAGACTGACTAAGACTAATTTTACAAATCTTTTTATCAACTACCAATATGTTTTTTGAGAAGGCGAAGCATCCCAGCATAGCTGGTTGTGCGCTGGGTTTGGGACCCGCCACTTAAAAAACCCCCCCCCAATGAAAACAGCAACAAAGCCTCGGATGAGAACTTCCAACACTGATGACGACCCCTGCAAACGAACTAAGGAATACGATTTGAGGGCATGCTCCTGGAATGTCCGGTCCCTTAATGGGGAAGGTGCCTCTGCCCGGCTGGTTGATGTCCTCGTGAGAGTAAAGGCTGACATCACTGCCATCCAAGAGATGCGATGGACGGGGCAAGGTAAGAAAAACGTAGGACCTTGCGACGTCTACTACAGCTGCCATGTAAAGGAGCGCAAATTCGGTGTCGGATTTGTTGTGGGAGAGAAACTTCGTCGCCAAGTACTGTCGTTCACTCCGGTGGACGAGCGTCTCGCAACAATCCGCATTAAAGCGCGATTTTTCAACATCTCGCTAATTTGCGCCCACGCCCCGACGGAAGAGAAGGACGATGCGACCAAGGATTCTTTCTATGAGCGCTTGGAACGTTCCTATGAGCGCTGCCCCCGCCACGACATAAAAATCGTGCTTGGCGACTTCAACGCCTGGGTGGGCAAGGAGGGAATTTTTGGTCCCACAGTCGGAAATTTCAGCCTGCACAACGAAACATCCGGTAACGGACAGAGGCTGATCGACTTCGCCGGGGCCCGAAACATGGTAGTCTGCAGCACCAGATTCCAGCATAAGAAGATTCACCAAGCTACCTGGCTGTCTCCAGATCGAAAAACGCGAAACCAGATCGATCATGTTGTGATAGATGGAAGACACGCTTCTAGTGTATTAGATGTACGTACGATCCGAGGACCCAATATCGACTCGGATCATTACCTTGTTGCAGCCAAACTGCGCACACGCCTCTGTGCAGCAAAAAACGTACATCTACCTACGCAAAGAATGTTCGACATCGAAAAGCTGCAATCACAACAGACAACCAGAAGATTCGCCACTCGACTCTCACTCCTGCTCTCGGAGAGCACTGCCCAACACACCGGCATGCGTGAGCAATGGAGCAACATTTCTCGTTCCCTACGTACCGCCGCCGAAGAAGAAATCGGATTCCGGCGAGCCCGAAAAAACAATTGGTGCGACGAGGAATGTCATGCTGCCGCAGAAAGAAAGGATGCCGCCTATAGAGCCACGCTGCGATCGGGCGCAACGTGAGCCATGTGGGATCGCTACAGAGAGCTGAAAAAGGAGGAGAGACGTATTGTCCGAAAGAAGAAACGAGAGGCCGAAATACGTGAGTGCGAGGAGCTTGAGATGCTGGCCAATAGGAACAACGCCCGAAAATTTTACCAGAAAGTTCGGCGGCTTACAGAAGGTTTTAAGACCGGGGCGTTGTCCTGTAAGAACAAAGACGGCGATCTGGTGACTGACGTACAGAGCAATCTTAAATTATGGAGGGAACACTTCTCGAACCTGTTAAACGGTGACAGCTGCGCATGTCATAGAGAATGTGAAGATCCCGATACCCCAATCGTTGACGACGGAGTTGTCGTTCCGTTACCCGACCATGACGAGGTGAGAATAGCAATATCACGGCTGAAGAACAACAAAGCCGCGGGCGCCGACGGACTGCCGGCTGAGCTATTCAAACATGGCGGCGAGGAGCTGGTAAGGTGCATGCATCAGCTCCTATGCAGAATATGGTCGGATGAAAGCATGCCTGCCGATTGGAATTTAAGTGTGCTCTGCCCAATCCATAAGAAGGGTGATCCTGCAATCTGTGCCAATTACCGCGGGATTAGTCTTCTAAATATCGCCTATAAGGTTCTAGCGAGCGTATTGTGTGAAAGGCTGAAGCCCACCGTCAACCAACTGATTGGACCTTATCAGTGTGGCTTCAGACCTGGAAAGTCTACCATCGACCAACTATTCACAATACGCCAAATCTTGGAAAAGACCCATGAAAGGAGAATCGACACACACCATCTTTTCGTCGACTTCAAAGGAGTTACCTGTATGCCGCTATGTCTGAATTTGGTATCCCCGCAAAACTAATACGGCTATGTAAGATGACGTTGCTCAACACCAGCAGCGCCGTCAGAATTGGGAAGGACCTCTTCGAGCCGTTTGATACCAAACTAGGTTTCAGACAGGGTGACTCGCTGTCGTGTGACTTCTTTAACCTGATGTTGGAGAGCATCGTACGAGCCGCAGAACTTAATCGCTCAGGCACAATTTTTTATAAGAGCGTACAATTGCTGGCGTATGCCGATGATATTGACATCATCGGCCTTAACAACCGCGCTGTTAGTTCTGCCTTCTCCAAACTGGATAAAGAGGCAAAGCGAATGGGTTTGGTGGTGAACGAGGACAAAACGAAGTACCTCCTGTCTTCAAACAAACAGTCGGCGCACTCGCGTATCGGCACCCACGTCACTGTTGACAGTTATAATTTTGAGGTTGTAAAAGACTTCGTTTATTTAGGAACCAGCATTAACACCGATAACAATGTAAGCCTTGAAATCCAACGTAGAATCTCTCTTGCCAACAAGTGCTACTTTGGACTAAGTAGGCAATTGAGCAGTAAAGTCCTCTCTCGACGAACAAAATTAACACTCTACAAGACTCTCATCATGCCCGTCCTAACGTATGGCGCAGAAGCTTGGACGATGACAACATCCGATGAAGCGACGCTTGGAGTGTTTGAGAGAAAGATTCTGCGTAAGATTTTTGGACCTTTGCACGTTGGCAACGGCGAATATCGCAGACGATGGAACGATGAGCTGTATGAGCTTTACGACGACATAGGCATAGCGCAGCGAATAAAGATCCAGCGGCTTCGTTGGCTGGGTCATGTCGTCCGAATGGATACAAACGCTCCGGCTTTGAAAGTATTCGATGCGGTACCAGCTGGTGGTAGCAGAGGAAGGGGAAGGCCTCCTCTGCGTTGGAAAGATCAGGTGGAGAAGGACTTGGCTTCACTTGGTGTGTCCAATTGGCGCCGGTTAGCACGAGAAAGAAACGACTGGCGCGCTTTGTTAATCTCGGCCAAAATCGCGTAAGCGGTTATCGCGCCAATTAAGAAGAAGAATATGTTTTTTGTATAAGTGTGTTATTTAATATTATTTAGTATTGCATTTACGGTATGGGAACGGAAGTGCAATATATACATATTTTATTATTTCACTTGCAAGAGAAGGTACCTATTTGTAAGTAATCTTATGGAGATACCTCTCGCAACTTGTAAGCTTCTCATTAAGGACGCATTAATCAGGTCTACAAATCAGAGATGGATTAGCCTTAACACCTGTGAAACTGCTAGGCAAACATGGCCAAGGCTAAATTTACGTCTGACAAAGAGCATTATAAAACTGAATAGACTTCAAATCAGGACCTTAGTAGGGGCCCTCACAGGACATTGTCTCATAGGAAATCATGCAAAGAGATTAGGCGTTTACACGCATGATTTCTGTCGTAGCTGCAGAAATGAGGAGGAGTTGGAAACAATTCAACACCTTTTTTGCACATGCCCAGCTCTAGCCAGAAGCAGGAACCGATTTTTAAAATCCTACTTCCTAACTAATATAGATAATCTATACATTTTAGGTATCAACAACCTTTTACGCTTTGTCAAAAGCTCAGGATGGTTTAATATGGAGAGGGAAATGTAGCTCAGCCCCCGCGGCTTCACAACGGACCCATTTTGTGGTCTAAGTGGCATCGTTGTCTCTATGTGCGATGCGGCTGTCAAACCTAACCTAACCTAACCTAACCTTTGGGAACTCGGGTATAGGCTAGCCATGAAAAAGTGTTCAAGCCACTCCCAACATCGTGCCCGGCCACACTGCGTAATGTGGTTGCAACATTGTTCGCCCCTACAAGATGCTCTCCGAGCCTACGATTTGGAAAGGTGTTGCGAGGGGGACCAAAATATGCAGTTGACAGACCAAGACGAGCTCCTGATGATTACTAAACGGATCAAAAACCATAAAGCTCCTGGCCCAGGCGGAGTCCCCAACGAGGCACTAAAAGTGTAAGATATACCGACATTTTTGTAGATCTCTACAACACAAGCCTAAAAGAAGGCATCTTTCCAGCCCAGTAGAAGTTGCAGAAACTGGTTTTAATATGAGAAGGATCCAAGCTTGCGGAAAATCCTACAGGCTACCGCCCCCTGTGCATGCTCGACACTGCAGGAAAAATCCTGTAACGACTGATTGCAGTTTGTCTGGAGGCTGTTATAGAGAATGTAGCGGCTTATCACCCCGACAATCTGGATTCCGGAAAGCCCGTTCAGCAACAGGTGCTGTGTTTGCAGTTAAGGCCATTGCGCAGAAGGCAATTGAAGGTACACGATGGTTATAAGGTAGCAAGGAGTATTGCCTAATTGCGACACTGGACGTTAAGAACGCCTTCAATACGACGAATTTGAGCAAAATTCTAATCGCGCTTGATAATTTTCACATTCCAAGGTACATTCGCAGGATTGACGCCAGTTACCTTTACGACAGAACCCTGCGCTATAAACCGATGCTGGTGTAAAAGATCACAAAATAACTGGTGGAGCTCCACAATGCTCAGTCCTGGGGCCCTTACTTTGGAACGTCATCTACGATGGAGTTTTGCACCTCAATCTGCCTATAGGGTCGCAAATCATAGGACTTGCTGACGATATAGCTGTTGTGGCCGTGGCTAAAACACTCCGTCAAGCCGAAGAAACATGCAACCAAGCTGTCGGCATGATAAAGGAATGGTTGTGCAACAGTGGTCTAACTCTTGCGGACCATAAAACTGAAGTAGTATTTATTAGCAGCAGGAAGATTGTGGAGTCAGCTAATGTAATAGTGGGCGACCATGGTATAGAATCGAAGCCATTCATTAAGTACCTGGGCGTAATAACTGACCGCAGGCTTAATTTCGAAGAGCACTTGGTGCTGTAGAAGCAGTAACTGCGATACCGCAAATAATGATGAATATTAGAGGCCCTAGGCAAAGCAGCAGGATACTACTTAATACTGTGGTCTCATCGATTTCGCTGTACGTAGCTCCAGCGTGGGCGGAAGCCACAAATTACAGCTCATATGTGAAGTGTATGAAATCGGTGTACCGATTGAGTGCCCTCAGAGTGTGCTGCGCGTTTCGAACGGTATCGGAAGACGCCATTATGGTTATAGCACGACTAATCGCAATCAACCTAATGGCAACAGAGTATGCTGAAATCTACAAAAAGAGAGCTACTTCAGAACGGGTGACTATAAGCAAGATAGCGAGAGAGCGTAGCCTGCGTTCATGGCAGGAAAAATGGAGCTCGTCTCCCAACGAACGCTGACGTACCGTTTTATTCCCATAATTTCCAAATGGGTTAACCGTGAACATGGACAGTTAGATTACTATCTGACCCAAATATTGACAGGACATGGGTGCTTTAAATCCCACTTATATATGTTTAAGCACGAAGACTACCCGTCCTGTTCTCATTGTGCACCAACTGCAGAAGATGCAAAACATGTTTTGTTTGTCTGTCCGCGATTTGCGTTAGAAAGGGAGGAACTTAGCACTAGGGTGGGGAAGCCAATTACGGCTGCTAACCTAGTGGATATTATGATAGAGTCCGAAGAACATTGATCCGCTGTATGTAATATGGCAAAAATAGTAATCTCCAAACTGCGTCGCACTGAACAACAGCGCAGATCTTCATGAAGAGGCAATAAGCCGCTCCCCCTCCCGTGAATTACTACTTAACGGTTGTCCCACGGGCGGGAAACGAAGCTGGGGTGGGTTTTTAGTGAGTGAGCCGAAAGGCAAGTCTCACACTTTTCGGCTTTCAATGCTTTGTGCCACCTCCATAAAAAATAAAAAAAAATAAAATAAAAAAACACATAAGCCCAAACTCAGTTTTCAATAAAATTACATGTTTGTAAAATGTATTCAGGTATGTACACTAGAGTGGGCCGAAAAAACATTTTTTTTAGGATCGAATTCTAATAGTGCGGAAAAGTTTGCACTGTTAGGCTAATAAAGTGTGTGCTAAATTTCAACCCAATCGAACGATATCTTCTGTCGCCAGCAGAGGCCTCAAATATTGGAATTTCAGTTGATATTTTGAAAAATTCTATTTTTTTAGGATATTTTTTTTCTCTATGCATATATTTCGAAGTCCATTTCATACCAAAAATAAGGACTATAAACTAATTAGACATAAATTTATCTAAAATTAAGCACCTGTACACTATAGAATAATAATAAAACGTTATTGATTGTGCAGCTTTTTGCCTACTTTTTATTGCGTAAATACGAGTATATAAATAGTTTAGCCCAGAACCCACCACGTGGAGGTTGCTGCACTTTAAGGTTTTTTTTTATTTAACTTAATTTAATTCTTTTTAATTTGTATGTATTTTTTAATTTTTATTATATTTTATTTTATTTATTTTTTTGAAGTAAAAACTTCTTTAGAATCGTTGGGAGAGATTTGAGACTCGATGAAACGAAAAAGCGACACTACGAAGCGTTATATGTTGATATACGTATATGTGTGTGGCTGCGTACTGCTGAGCCACGCTAGTATAGTGAGTATTGTAGTATGTATACTACACTGCCTATTACTTGCTTTGGTGTTTAGTTCAAGCATCACACGTATGTATGTTTGTATGTATGCTAGTACGTATGTGTGCGCACCTGCGTATTACGCAGCGACGGTGAGCGAGAAGGCATTATGTATACCTATACTACACTACCTAATACTTGCTTAGACCAAGCGTCCTACGAATGTTTGTGTGTAAGTTAGTACTTCCCTGTAATATACGAGTTACGACGCTCATAATAGCAACCGCGTGTGCTGTATTGCGTCCGTATTTTTATATTCGTAAATATTTTCATTTTTAAATATTTACCGCAATTGCAGGCGGTGTTGCAATATACCACAATCAAAATGACGGTGCTCGTATTGTAACTCCACAGATAGATCTGAATGCACAGCAACTAGAATCACTGTCTGTTCAGCTCTCTAAAGTGGGAGAAATATGTGCATGCAATGCAAAAATATGCATTTTCCAGATTGAGCAATGGAAAGACAGTTTTAATTGTGGCAATTTATATTTCACCGAATCAATCAATAAATAGCATAACGGATATACCATCACAATATACACCAGAAGTATCGCGGATACTTAGAAAAGGTTTTGATAAAGTTCCAATGATTTTAAGTGGCGATTTTAACGTAATATTTGCATTGGACACAGCGGTTCCTTTAATTGACTTTCTCAATACAACATTCAATTTAAAAATGTGTAACAATCGCACTGAATCGACAACACGATGAAAAACAACAATTGACGCGGTATTTCAAAGATATGTTGACAACATCGAAGCCAAAGCATTTGTATCATATTTCAGCTATCATAAGCCACTCGTATCATTTGTTGTAATTGAAAACAGTGAGGATGAATAATAATAAAATGAAGAAAATAAAATATGAACTTTATAGCAATATTATAATGAACCTATAATTATACCGCTCCTAATGCTGCTGATGCTTTCCATTTAAATTCAACCGGGCTATTCGGGTCATGTTCTTCGATTTCGATGTAACTTAAATATGTTGCTCTCTGGTCAAAATAATGAGACACGTATTTTTTTGTTCGCCCGAAAAAATTTTTTTTCAAGAGTTATCGGCAATTTTGTTTTTCGCCTCAAACTCGATTTTTTTTAATTATATAAGAAAATTTTTTTTTTAAATGCCCATAACTTAGTCAAAAATGAACCGATTTTAATAATTTTGGGTTCAAAATGATCGTAATTACATACACAAGCGACTTCATGTAGAAACAATTGCAAAAAAGTAGTTGAAATTTTTTTATTTAGCAAAAAAGAAAAAAAAATTGAAATTTTTTCGAAATTCAATATTTCAAAAAGTGTATTTTTTTTTTTTTTATAACTTTTTCCAAATCAAAAGGACATCTCAAACTTTAATTGAGCTGCATGCCTAGTAGCTAAAATGAGTTGTTTTTGAGCAATGAATTTTTGAGTAAACACCCTGTTTCGCACTTTTTGTTTTTCGCAAAATAAAAAATTTTCAACTACTTTTTTGCAACTATTTCTATATGAAATCGCTCGTGTAAGTGATGACGATCATTTTGAACCCAAAATTATTAAAATCGGTTCATTTTTGACTAAGTTATGAGCATTTAAAAAAAAAAAAATCTTATATTATTAAAAAAAATCGATTTTGAGCCGAAAAACAAAATTGCCGATAAAGCTAGAAAAAAATTTTTTTTGGGCGAAAAAAAAAATACGTGTCTCATTATTTTGACCAGAGAGCAAAATATTTGAGTTACATCGAAATCGAAGAACATGTCCCGAAAAGCCCTTTTGAATTGAAATGGAAAGAATCTATATAAGAAATTTTTTTTTAATTGCTCATAGCTTAGTCAAAAATAAGCCGATTTGAATGATTCTGGGTTCAAAATAATCGTAATTACTTACATAAGCGATTTCATGGAGAAATAGTTGCAAAAAGTAGTTGAAAATTTTTTCTTTTGCAAAAAACAAAAACTGCGAAACAGGGTGTTTACTCAAAAATTCATTACTCAAAAACAACTCATTTTAGCTACTAGGCATGCAGCTCAATTAAAGTTTGAGATGTCCTTTTGATTCGGAAAAAGTTATAAAAAAAAAAGAAAATACACTTTTTGAAATATTGAATTTCGAAAAAATTTCGATTTTTTTTCTTTTTTGCTAAATAAAAAAATTTCAACTACTTTTTTGCAATTGTTTCTACATGAAGTCGCTTGTGTATGTAATTACGATCATTTTGAACCCAAAATTATTAAAATCGGTTCATTTTTGACTAAGTTATGGGCATTTAAAAAAAAAATTTTCTTATATAATTAAAAAAAATCGAGTTTGAGGCGAAAAACAAAATTGCCGATAACTCTTGAAAAAAAATTTTTTCGGGCGAACAAAAAAATACGTGTCTCATTATTTTGACCAGAGAGCAACATATTTAAGTTACATCGAAATCGAAGAACATGACCCGAATAGCCCGGTTGAATTTAAATGGAAAGCATCTGCTTTCGTCTCATTCTCTCTCAGTTTGTGTTACGGAAGGTTTCACTTCTATCGCGTCTAACCGTTAGACTGGTTTTTGTTTTAACTAGTTTTGTTCTTTTTTCATGTTTTGTAATATTGTAAAAAAGTATTAAAATAAAAGCTATTTCAAGAAAACACTGCGGTTTTTTAAACTTAAAGCAATAATCCATTTCATGTTCACCAACGTTTTTTCATTTTGACCACATTTGTAATATTGATAAAAAATTATAAAATAAAAAGTATTTCAAGAAACTCTGCGTTTTTCAAACTTAAAGCAATAGTTCATTTCATATTTATCAAATCAGAGGGAGTATTGTGCTTTGTTGTCAAACTGAGGCATAGTTTGACGGGATGCTAAAGTACACCGAATGGAATACAAACCCCTGTTAATTTTTCTGTACTTTTTATGATACTCATTTATTGTGTACCTGTATTACGCGGCGGCCGCCGCAGCCGAATGGGTTGGTGCGTGACTACCATTCGGAATTCACAGGGAGAACGTCGGTTCGAATCTCGGTGAAAACACCAAAATTAAGAAAAACATGTTTCTAATAGCGGTCGCCTCTCGGCAGGCAAAGGCAAACCTCCGAGCGTATTTCTGCATTGAAAAAGCTCCTCATAAAAATATCTGCCGTTCGGAGTCGGCTTGACGCACGCCACAAATAGGAGGAGGAGCTCGGCCAAACACCCAAAAAGGGTGTACGCGCCAATTATATATATATATTACGCGTGAATGTAAAAGTGTGGGAATAGAAGCTTGTTATAAATACAAATGATTTTCTTGGCAACTTGTCCGGCTATGATCGAAAAGGCCGGCTCTCCCAGTTCCCGTCTTTGAAAAAAAAACAAAACATCTCATTACATCTTCATAACTTGGTAGTTGATGATCTGGCAAATCTTTAGGACTTGCACACAATGGGCAATTAAACGTTTGTCTTAGGGAAAGTTTGGTTAATGCCATTGTCGTCATAACAACTTTTAATAAAAGATTATAATTAAATGCTTTTATACGAAAAAATATCTTTCGAATAAAGCGGAAAAAAATAGACCAAGTAATTGCTTTAACTTCAATTCAACTCGCAGTACAAGGACGAGCTACTGGGAGGTCCATAAACGTATTGCTTGATCAAACCAACAGGGGGGAGTGTAGTGAATTAAATTGCTTCGGTGGCATTCTCATATAAAATTTGTGTTTAACATATACCGGTATAACAAATAGTACTTTCAAAAAAATTAAAATTGTTCAGAATTTAAACTGAAATTTCAAAATTTGAGGCCTCTGCTGGCGACAGAAGATATCGTTCGATTGGGCGGAAATTTGGAACACACTCTATTTGTCTAACAGTGCAACTTTTACGTACTATTAGAATTCGATCCTAAAAAAAATTTTTTTTCGGGACTGGTTTTGGTACCTACTCGTATTGCAGAGAACGTAAATTCATAGAGAAGGCTTAGGAATGAATGCTTGCATGAATGTGAAATTTTCAGTATATAATTATTGTAACTAAATTCTATAGATATTAAGTGTGTTATCAAAATTATTTCAAAATACCCACATAAAAATTAACTTTGTAAACCATTCATTCACTTCAAGTGTTAGTATTCCACAATATGTTCTACTTTTTAAATTATTATGTGTATATTCATATACTATTTACAAAGTGTTGAATACAAATAACATCTACCGCCCATATTTATATGGGCAGCAAAAAACCTAGACATGCCTCTTAACACAGCTCATATGCATATCTGCATATAAAAAATCAAGAGCAAATAGACAAACATATGCGACCAAACTCCTTACATATGCAAAATGTACATATATGTATGTATGCACATATGAATTCATATGTTGGGACAATGTATGTACGTAGATTTTTCTATTCTGAGCAAAAGAGGATGTATGGGACTTAGCAATACAAGACAACGGCCTTTACTGGGCTTAACATGGTAAACTCCAGGGCTCTATCGTTGTTACTTGCTTTATCCAAGTCGACACACAGCCCCCTGGATTTGATTCTGTCTTTTCCTTGGCCATCCTGGATAGCTGCTGAGCACCCGCCGGGCAGTGAACGAATGTGTGAGACGAATGTCCCCCCAGGACATTAAATTTGGGTTATGCGCTGGCGATGACGCACACAATTCCGCCCCAGTAGAAGATGACCCGATACCACCAATCGACGATAATTTAGACGTTATACCACCTAGTCATGACGAAGTCAGAGTTGCCATTCAGCGGCTCAAGAATAAGAAAGCGGCTGGCGCTGATGGCTTGCCCGCTGAAATGTTCAAGACTGACGGCGATGTGCTGAAAGGGAGCTTGCGTAAGCTCATCTGCAAAATATGGCTAACAGAAAGCATACCCGACGACTGGAATCTCAGTGTTCTTTGTCCTTTACTGAAGAAGGGTGACCCGATGATCTGCCCAACTACCGGTGCATCAGTCTTCTAACCATCGCTTACAAGGTCCTGTCTAGCGTCCTATGTGGAAGACTTAAGCCGTGTGCCAACACACTGATCGGGCCTTATCAGTGCGGCTTCAGACGTGGTAAGTCCACCATCGACCAGATTTGCACATTACGCAAGTCCTAGAAAAGACCCATGAAAAGCAAGTCGACACCCATTATCTCTTTATCGACTATAAAGCTGCGTTCGATGGCCCGATAAGGGATTTCGTGTACGCCACCATGTCTGAGTTCGGTACACCAGCGAAGCTCATACGGCTTTGCAGAATGACGTTGAGCAACACAACAAGCTCCGTCAAGGTAGGAAATAACCTCTCCGAGCCATTCAATACCGTCCGAGGCTTCATGCAACCTCTTGAACTTCGTGATGGAAGGGGTGCTCCGAAAAGTAGGTGTTCATCGTAATAGCACTATTTTCTACAAATGTGTCCAGCTCTTTGCGTACGCCGATGATACTGACATTATCGGCCGCTATAAGCGAGATGTCACCGCTGCGTTTTCTGCTATCGAAAAGGAATCATCTCGAGTGGGTCTGGCGGTAAACGAGGGTAAAGCGAAGTATATGCTGTCTACAACGCGGAACACATGGCGTGTGGGAAGGCACGTCATTCCGGACAACTATGCCTTCGAAGTTGTGCCAGAATTTATTTACCTTGGCACCGACGTTAGCAGCAACAACTGTATCAGCCTGGAGATCAAACGGAGAATCACTCTTGCTAATAGGTGTTACTATGGGCTAAGTAAGCAATTGAGTAGTCGAGCCCTCTCTCGGATGAACAAACTGACACTTTACAAGACGCTCATCATACCTGTGTTGCTTTATGGCGCAGAGGCATGGGTAGTGTCACAAAGCGATGCAGCCGCTCTTGGGGTGTTCGAGAGAAAAGTTCTTCGTAAGATCTTCGATCCTGTGCGCGCTGGTGAAGACTACCGTTCAAGAATGAACCACGAGCTGTATGAGCTCTACGCCGACATTGACGTAGTTCAACGTATCGCCATCCAACGCCTGCGTTGGCTAGGGCATGTCGTGCTTATGGATGAAGAAGCTCCAGCAAAGAAGGTGTTCGAGGGCGAAGTCCAAGGGAGGCGACGCAGAGGAAGACCATTGCTCCAGTGGAAAGACCAGGTGGAGGAAACCCTATGCTCGCTTGGTGTACAGAATTGGAGAAGGCGCGCGCAGAGCAGAGGCGCCTGGAGAGAGCTAGTGAGGTCGGCCGTAACTCGGTAACGGGTTGTTATGGCCACGTAAGGAAAAGAAAAAGAGCATACCAATGCATACTCGTATATACATTTGTATGCATGTACATACAACCGCACACACAGGGCACCCACTTCATTGCTGTTAATGCGTATGTTGTCCATCATTCAAATTGCCATTGTGCTGAACAATCTAAAACAGTCGAGGCGGCGCTGAACAGTTGCAACTGTTGTACTATACAAAACAAACTCAAGAGCAAAGTACTTTCAAACATAAACCGACCCGCTCATATGCCAATATTTCTCAACAATAACAAAAATTTACTTCTAAAATTGAAAAAATCAAATGAGAATAGCCAATACTGGAGTATTTCTTAAAGAAATATTTGCCAATATTTGGGGCAATTTTGGTATAAATAATTGCATAAATAAATGTCTCCCCAACATTCCGTACACGCGCCAACATATTTTTTTAGTTCACACGCAAAATTCATTACGTTGCACTTTTATAATTTTTATTTAATTGGTAAAAAGTTCTGTGGAATTGTGCAAGTGCATTAACACTTCAAACATGTACAGTAACCTTCAATTACACTGTTTTCAGAGTAAGTTTCTAACCTTGCAGATATATGCATATGTTTTTGTGCAATTTTTATCAATTGACGAACTACATAGGTACGTAAAATAATATACTACATAATTAACTATTTACCTACTAAAAGAGAACATAAAATAATTGTTTCGAAATTTTCTCCTAGTATTGAAATGCCCGACACAGAAATTTTGTATAGGCTAGTTGTCCTATTTTCTGCAACTTAGTGTATGCTTATGCGCGCACTTAACGCACAACAGCTGCGGTCGTCCAGCATTTAAAAGACATATTTACATACATATATTGTTGCAGTTAAGGAATGATTTCATTCAGAAATAATAAATAAAAATAGTTAAGTAAATTCTAAGTATAATCATGCAGGGCTGAGCAAATCCAAACATATTTTAAGAATAACCAAAGATAGACATATGTATTTTAAGAATAACAACGTGTCGACCAACCATAACACAGTCATAATCAGGAATAGATTGGACTATACCTATGCTGATTAACGACCTTTATATGTGTTGCAGGACGAGATGAAGGGACTCACACAAGGTAAACACATTTTACGTGAATACCATGACATATTTATGTAGGGTCATAACCAAGAAGTGACCAAAGTAATGACTGATGAGGCAACACAAGAAGCAGTAAGAGTGTTTAAGGATGGAATAAACAACTCGTATAACCGTTCCACCCTATACGGAAATCCTATAAGGGACTTAGAGCATGCACTTGCAGTAGCCCGCACCATAGAGCACGATGACGAACATCGAAAGTTACGTCTAGGCTATGCACAACAGAACATTAATCCAACCAACAATAAACACTACAATCAATACCAACAACAACTCTAGCACAATTGTAGAGTCAGGTAGACAAAATCATTTAGCAATTGGTTATTTAAACAATAAACAGCTCGCCCAGTATAGTAATGCATGATGTGAAAGTAAATTATAATGTTTTAGTAGATACAGGTGCAACCCAAAACTATGTTAAGAAAACTTTTAAATTTAATATAACCAAAAAAGTAAAACCATTACAAGTGATATCAATGCATGGTAATTCTATAATTAATACGAAAAAAAACTATTAAGTTTATAAATAAAGATTTAGTTTTTGTTGAGGAAGATGAGATAAATGGATTTGATTTGATAGTGGGATGGAACGGAATAAAGAAATTGAACTCGGTCATAAATTTGAACAATATGACATTGGAGGTGTTAAGAATGTAGAAAATTAGTGAAAATATTATGCAAATTGCACTATAAGGATAGACACGTTTAGAGTAGAAATCGATAGGTTAATGAAGAAAAATAATGTCATAGGACCATTACCCTCCACTACAAGGATTGAAGCTAGCATACGGACAGATACAAAGGATCATATATGGAACCAAACAATAAATGGCGTAGAATTCGTAAATAAGGAAATTGACAAATTTTTGAAAGAGGGAATAATACAAAAAAGCTACAGCCCATACAAATCACCCATGTTAACCGTACATACGAAAGGTATAGATGAGAGCGGAAAACCTAAAAGACGTATAGTTATAGATTTTAGGAAATTAAACGAACATACGATCACAGACAGATACGTAATACCAGATATAAATATTACGCTGCAAAACTTAGTGAAAGCCAATTTTTTTCACTACACTTGATTTGGCGTCCGGCTTTCATCAAATTAAGATAAAAGAAAGTGACAAAGAGAAAACAGGGTTTTGTGTGAATGGAGGTACAGTATATTCCGTTTAGGTGCATTTACTTCCGCTGCACATGATTTCGTGCACCTAAGCGAAATGTGCAGCTAAGCGGAAACCCAAAACTCTGGTTTGTTTGATATATTTAGTTGAAAAAATTATGTATGTATATATTTAGAAGTTATAAAGTATAATGAAGGTATTTTAATATGTACATATTGCGATAGAAACTCTTTTACGAAAAATAGCTAGTGATTTTACTTTGTGAAACTTTTTTGTTTTTGCAAATTTGACAATCATTTCTTCCATTTCAAAGATTTTAAAATTTGTTTCCATAGGGTTTTCCATGAAAAATGTTTCCAAGGTATTTAATGCGGATAATGCCTCCTTAACACTAGTGGCTTTTGAGACATCATGATTCTCTTCTGAGTTTTCATCTCCACTACTGATTTCAGATGAAGGCACATCGCACAGGTTCGCAACAATTTGTTCATCTGTAAGAAGTCCTCTACATTGAAGCTCGTCATCGCAATGTATGTATTCTTCGGTGTTTGGTATTTCCTCCAAAATACCAAGCTCAACTTCGCAGCTTACCACATCTGCGTTTGTATTACAAATTCCTGCCTGGAAGATATGTAATCATAAGTACAGATATGGTTGCATTCATGTAACGACTTCTTACCTTCTTGAAACAATTACAAATTGTTTCAGGCTTCACTAACCACCAAGCCCTTTTGATATAATGCAGAACGTCCAATATAGATATTGATTTAATATAAGTTTGAAGTGGAACTCCACGTTCAATTGCACTTATCTGTTTTCGAACAAGAATTTTCCTATACTCTGCTTTGAATGCGTGTATAATGCCCTGGTCAAGGGGTTGAATCAAAGCAGTAGTGTTAGGTGGGAGAAATTCTATTTCTATGTTGCGAGGTTTGAAGTTTATTTTATGACAAGAAGCGTTGTCAACGAAGAGTAAAATATTTTTGTCTTTGGCGACCATATCATTATCAAGTTCCTGAATAATTTCAGACCACAATGTTGACGTCATCCAAGCTTTTACATTTGCAAAATAAGGCAAAGGTGGATTACGTTTTTTAAAACAGCGAGGATTTTTAAATTTGCCAATTGTGTATATTTTTTTAAATGTTCCGGTAGCATTACACAAAAATAGTAGTGTAAGTCGAGATTTTTGGGTTTTCCATCCGGTTGGTTTTTCACAATTGGTCATAAACGTTGCATTTGGTAGGGCTTTGTATAAAAGTGCACTTTCAACAGCATTAAAAATGTCATCAATTTTACGGTTTTTAAGGATGTTAGGTAAAAATTCGTTTTTAAAACTGGCTGCGCTTACTTCATCATTTTCTTTTCCTTCACCATGAAATCTTTTAAATTTAATACCATAACGTTGACGCCATCTCCATAGCCAGCTTTGAACAGGATCAAAATCATCTTTCAACAGAATGGCAAACTCTTTTGCTTTGTTTAGCAAAACATCACTTGATAATAAAGCATTTTTTGTTCGCTGCTGATTAAACCAATTGAAAAGAGCCTCTTCCACTTTTGTATGAACACCCTTTCTTTGCCTTTTTCGCTGTAAATTTGCGGAATTACTAACTCTGGTTATTTCTTCTGCCATTTTAATTGTTCTGTTGACCGTGCTGATATTGCACTTGAATTTGTTGGCAACGTCCTTCTTTTTTGTTCCATTTTCACAAAGATTTATAATTTTTAATTTATCTCTTATAGACAACGCAGTAACTCTTTTATTCATTTTCGTATGAACAAGTGAAAATATGTATGAATGTACATACATATAAATATATGCACGAGAAACAGACTACAAGTTGAAAAGAGAGTAACATTGTGTGCATATAGCTTGCATTTTTGTGAAGTTTTTCAAGTGCTGAAAAGAGATACATAGATCTATTGTAGATAAAATTAAGTTTTGAAAATTTTTAGTGCTGCTAAGCGAAGTATTTTTCATACAAAGCGACCAAAACTTCCTAAAAAACAGGGTTGTTAAACGGAAAAGTGTTGCTAAGCGAAAATGCAGCTAACCGTTTAATTTTCATACAAAATACATTTTGTGTGACACATTTTTATAAAATTGTGCACGTAACCAGTAAATGCAGCTAAGCGAATAGGCAGCTAAACAGAATATACTGTACATATGAGTTCACCCTATGAAGAGCATTGGAAACACATCCGAACAATTTAAACTCTTTAAAAGTGTCCAATGAAAGGTCAAAATTTTTCATGGAAGCTGTAGAATACTTAGGTCATATTGTAAAGCACAATAGAATTTCTACTGATCCAAATAAAATTAAAACGATAGAAAATTACCCGATATCGGAAACCCTCAAAGACCTTAAAGGATTCTTAGGGCTTACTGGATACTATAGAAAATTCGTAAAAAACTATGCAGCTTTAGCTAACACGTTAATTTTACATCTTAAAGGAGATAATTCTCATACCGGAAAAAATAAAAGTAAGAGCACAAAAATTTGTTTAGACCAAACGGCCATAGAAGGCATAAAGAACCTGAAAAACTGCTTAAAGGAGCAGGTGGGATTATACCAGCCAAATTATGAGAAAGCTTTTGAACTCAGTAAAGACACTATTAGCCATTGGAGCTGTATTGAGTCAAAATAAAAAATCAAATTTATTTTTTATCACGCGCGCTCAGGACCGCAGAACAAAATTATAGTACCAACGGGATAGAGTTACTCGTTAATATATGCTCGCTACAAAAATTACAAAATTACATATACCGCACAGCAGACTTAACCATATCTACCGACCATCAATCGCTTACTTACGCCATATCGGATAAGAATCCGAAACATAAATTGAAGAGATGGAAAAATATTATCGAAGATTATGGAGCAAAAGTCGTGTATAAACCAGGCGCACATAATATTGTAGCTGACGCCTTGTAACGACAAATAATTAACACATGTTCTATAGGTACTGTACACGCATCTGATAGTTTATACAACGATATAATCAAGGCCGTACGCCAACCGCTAAATGCCTACGGTATCCAAATAGAATTGGTACCAAACACACAAAAGAATGAGATAAGTTCGCGTATTATATTTCAAAGTAAAATACGTCACACAATAACCCCTACTGACGAAAATTGTCTGATATCCGAATAAAAAGGTGTTTGCAGTCAAACAAATTTGCAGCAATGCATACAACAGCTGAGGATTTATTTAGATACGGACAAATGGTATTATTATTATTATTATTTACAAATATAAATGGAATCGCACAAGAGAACCATTAAAAGAATCTGACGTACCAACACAACCACATTTAGATATATATTTTAATGAACATAAAACATATTTATGATAGTGGCAGTAGATAAATTCTCAAAATACATAGGTTAGGTTAGGTTTGGCAGCCGCATCGCACATAGAGACAACGATGCCACTTAGACCACGAAATGGGTCCGTTGTGAACCGCGGGGGCTGAGCTACAATTTCCCTCTCCATATTAAACCATCCTGAGCTTTTGACAAAGCGTAAAAGGTTGTTGATACCTAAAATGTATAGATTATCTATATTCATTACTAGCGACCCGCCCCGGCTTCGCGCGGGTGCACAGCCGATACTAAATATATCTCTATTAGAACTAACTAAAGGACCGCCCGCAAAGCGCTAACTAAGTCTTGCTCCCGGCAAAAGTGTTCACTTCTGCCTGCAGTCCCGCAGTGCAACCTGTTGTTTTAGGATACATAACTAAATTATTGTAGACGTTAAACATTTGACGTTAAGTTATTTTCAGCTAACAAAATATACTGATGGTCGGGAGCCCCGACCCGTGCCCATGAGTAAAACATTCTTTTCGTAAATCAATTCCTACTAATTTGAATGTTTGGCCTTGTGATTTGTTTATCGTTAGTGCGAAAGAAATTTTTACTGGAAATTGGAGCCTTTTGAAAGGTATTGGCAAATCAGTAGGGATCATGGGTATTCTTGGTATATGAGCTAATTCACCAGCTGCAGGGCCGGTGATAATCTTCGCTACAATTAAATTATCTTTCAGCTCCTTGATAAGAAGTCTCGTACCATTGCACATGTTGGGGGGGCTCAAATTTCTTAGAAGCATTATCGGCGTGCCAACTTTTAACGATAGTTCATGAGGTGGTAGCCCAGCGGGGTTCAGGGAATTTAAAAATTCCTGGGGGTAGTGCACTGCGTCCTCGATGTTAGTGACGGTGTCTATGGATTTATAGCACTTAACTTCACCCGGTACTTTCTGCATAATTAAATTGTTTATTTCGTTGACTGTTTCATTCCTGGGAGAAACTATTGATCTACCACACAGCCAACGAAAATCATTTTGATCTAAGTTTTCGATGTCAGGATATATAGCATCTATCAGACTATCTAAATTATGGACTATTTGGCCTAGAGCCTCATCCAAAGTAACCGCATAATCGGTGCCCAAATTTAAAGATGGAAAAATTTCTTCTCCAAGTTTCAGCAGCTGTTGTGGAAAGTTGCTATGCATATTTCCATGTAGATGAGCTCTCATATTGGTGCGCAAATTCAAATGTTGTACAGATGTCCAAAGGTGAGATGATTTTAAACATGCCTTCATAATATCTGCTCGCGTACCTCTGCTGACGACTGGAAGCGTTTGTCGGAAATCTCCAGCAAATACAAAAGTGATACCACCCATGACATCAGCAGAGCTTCGGAGGTCTCTTAAAGTACGGTCCACGGCCTAAACATGAGCTCTATGACTCATGGTGCATTCATCCCATATTGCCAACGACGCGTCTTGCAGCAACTTACCAAGAGGCCCATTTTTCCGAATAGAGCATGTAGACCGTTGATCTAAAGATACGGATAGCGGGAGTTTAAACGTAGAGTGAGCAGTGGGTAAGGCTTTCTCAAGTGGGCCACAAAATTACCAAAGTGAGTATTTTGCGATGAAATTCAGCCAGGACTGAGTTCTATCATTCAGAAGCACACTCAGAAAATTTTTTTGTAAAATTCTAAATAGTTTTTTTTTTTATTAACTATCGAAGTTTTTTGCAGCGCTTGAATAATTATCACATTTCTCGTAAAGTAAGTATCCGATTACAACGATTTTTCAACTGCAGACTGATAAAGGATGATATTTTCCAAAAACGTTATTTTTGTTCCGAAACTTGATGTTTTGTTGTTGTAAATAATTTTTTTTAATAAACAATTAAAAATTTAACTAATTTCTGCGCCTCTGGGATGAAAATCTTTTTAGGATATTAACGTAATAAACATCTGTGCACTTATGTATGGAAAAAATGCGTGCAATTCGAAAAGGATTAATTAAAATTAATTTTTTTGTGCCAGAATGCGCGCTTCGACTTACGCGGACGCGAACGAACACACAAACGGCGACTCGCGGGCGGCTTGCGAAAAACCGTGTTTCGGACACGTCTCAACGCGAAATGCTTCCGTAAACAAAAATAACGTTTTTGGAAAATATCATCCTTTATCAGTCTGCAGTTGAAAAAACGTTGTAATCGGATACTTACTTTACGAGAAATGTGATAATTATTCAAGCGCTGCAAAAAACTTCGATAGTTAATAAAAAAAAACTATTTAGAATTTTACAACAAAATTTTCTGAGTGTGCTTCTGAATGATAGAACTCAGTCCTGGCTGAATTTCATCGCAAAATATTCACTTTGGTAATTTTGTGGCCCACTTGAGAAAGCCTTACCCCAGTTTTTCCTTCCTTCAAGAGAGTTGCAGCAATTCCTGACGAAGCAACTGCAATCGCTATCTTCCCTGATTGCCGTATCTTAGCAAGTATCAAATTTGCGAGAAAAGTCTTTCCAGTGCCTCCTGGTGCGTCCAAAAAAAATAATCTCCCCATGTTATTGTTCACGCTGTCCACAATAGTCTCATAAGCATATCTTTGATCCGGTACTAATTTGGGCACATTGTCATTAACAAGCGTTGTTTGATCATTTCTGTTATACTGTTGTACCATAGTGCCAATAGTATTATTCTGGGTACGAACGGGAGAAGGTAATCCAAAATCACTTAAATTTTTGTCGTTTAATTCTATAAGTTTGTTTTCAATTTCAATTAATCCTTCATTATAAATGACTTCAGTGAAGGGTAAAGTGTTATCCTGATTCTGTTGTCTGATCCGATGTCTAATGTCTTCACAGAACTGATCTTTGAAAGTATCCCATAACTTCAATGGTTCCGATGGTTGACAAAATAAAAGTATGACTACAAACAACTCCCTTAGTTTTTTTGGACACTGTGACAACGAAGCTTCGCTTAAAGTGTTTCCCCAATGGTCATCGTTTTCAAGTAAACCTCGGTCACGACATGCTGCTTGATACGTCTCTTTGACAATACCGTTTACAGTTTTAAGGTATGCAAATGAGGTCGGACCGCGTACGTGGTGCAGTAGAATCTCAAGATAAAAACACTCTGATTGGGATAGATGTATCCCGTAGACTCTACCTAAAGCGGCATCTTTTTTTATCCCCGGATGTCCAACTACATCTTTGCCACGCCCCCTTCTAGTGAATTTATTATTTGCCCATGTATAGTATTGCGCGACTTCATGATACAGAAGAGTTTTCGCAAATTCATCTTCATTACAGAGAGAAAAAAATGCCAGTAATGTGGTATTGCGTGGGTTTTGGACAATTTGATGAGCTGTCCCTGGGGTAAAATACACCCTTTGACCGTTCTCTAGATGAACGGCCAAATGCACTACAGTAGGATGCCGCTCGTGAATAGGAAATTCAAATAAGCGCCAGACAGCTTCAGATGTGCTTATGTACCTTCCATTTAAATAGTTTTCGACCTCATCGTGTGGGTTTCTAAGGCAAAAAGTTGCCTGATCTGAACCTTTATTTATATATTTACATATATTATATGTATATTTAATGGCTTGGACAGAGTGGCAATACTCCACGTTTATATGAGCATTAAAAGTCTTACATAGTAGCGGGGAGTATGGAACAATCCACCTATTATCTATCGTCACCATGTTGCCGCTGAGTTGTAGCGTAGTGCTCTGACCGCCATTTTCTGTATCGCGCCTACGATAAACTGGATACCCATCCTCTCCGGTCTGGGTGTCGTTAATGAAACGGCGAGGGTATTTTTTGTGCAGACACCGTTCTTCATGCATGGTGCAGCTAAATTATGTTCTCCGCAGGGTCCATGTACCATATTTTTAGTTATAATGTCGTGTAGTACCGGATCAATTTGTTGATCGGGTAGCTCCGCAACTATGACACTGTCGATCTCATCTGGTTGTATTTTAGTTTCTAGCCAGAACAGCAAATGACAATGAGGTAAACCGCGCTTCTGCCACTCTACACTTGACATATAACATTTTACTTTACCAAATATCTGTTCTTTGACAAATAATTTGATGAATTTCTTCATTTTTAAATAAAACAAACGTGAAATTATGTCATGACGGTCGAAAGACCGTTGTCCTGGTAGCAGCTCTGCTTTAATTTCAGGCCATTCGGTGTTGCATGTAAAAGTGACAAATAAGTCAGGTCTACCATAATTTCGGACGTACGTCATCGAGTCCTGCGTTTTCTCGTGCATGAAACGCGGAGAACCCGTAAATGATGATGGCAATATGACATATTATATATTATGGGTCAACATTTGCGTCATGATTTAAGGCATCTCTGAGATGGATGTAGTCATCAGCCCTCAGTCTTTGTTGATTCCGCGAAATATAATTTAATCTTTCCGATATCATTTTCGCCATCATGTCAACACAATATTGACTAAATAAGTCTCTGTAATAATGTAACGGATTAAAAGAGTTAGTTCTAAACATTAATCTAAATGCATAAAATTACATACAAGAAACAGTTGTATTACGCGCAGAACCCTGCTGAGGAATAGTCAAATAATAACCGTCTTCACCTATCACAAACATTACAGGATACTGTAGTGGATCATAGGACCGATGTAGCTCAGAAACTCTTTTGAGCTGTTCGTCTCTACCGTGTAAGACTATATCCTGGGACCTTTGTCTTCATCGACCAAGAGAACGGCTACCTCGTTTACAGTAGGAGCATTGTATCTGCCTCTATGTGCTGTCTATGGAGTGCGATCAGAATGAATAATTAGCTTTAAATTATGTGATGAGTTAAGTTCTAAGTTTTGTTTAAAACTTCGTATATACACGTTATGATTATTCAAAGTGGTCTGTAATTCGCGAATTAAATCCATTTTTAAGGTTGGTGCGATGCTTGATCGCAATGATAACTGGTCTGCATCCGAAATAAAATATATTTGCAGGAACTGTGGGTTTTGGCCTGATGAGATGATACACCTGTCCTTCAATTTTAAAAGTGGGCATAAAATTTCCTTCCCTGATTTCTTTTGCGCCAAACGAAGTAATTTGAAAAATACTATTGTATTTACGTATGTTTGTTAAAAAAAGACCAGATAATGGATGGTCATTAGTTAAAAGATTTTTTATTGGTTGTGGCGGCTCCTGAAGGTTAGGAAGACACACTTTACCTGAAGCACAACACATACCATTAGGTTCGTCCTCCCATTTCTTGGCAGAGCAGTTAGAGCAGATCCTATTCATGACTCCGATTTGGACGGACGCTTGTTGTGCAAATTCAAGCTGCGGATCATATCGGAAAGCCAGTATGTTCCTGTTAGCTAAAATTCGATTGCGCACTCTATTTGTGGACAACTGCTGTCTCTCTGCTTGAGCTCTAAGTCGCTGCAAACGCTCGACACTCGACTCTCTTTCGCGCAACTGAGAGGTCCTTATATTTTGTTCATGAAGACGTTGGGAACGCTCCAGCCTCGACTCTTGAGCGCGTAGCTCAGAGGTTCTCAAGCTTTGTTCGGCAAGACGTTGGGAACTCTCCAGCCTCGATTCTCGTGCACGTAACTCAGAGGTTCTCTGATTTTGTTGCGCAAGTCGTTGCGAACGTTCGACACTCGACTCTCGTACACGAGTTTCTCTGATTTTTTTCAACAAGGCGTTGTGAACGTTCAGGTGAAGATTCTCCTATACGACGTATTTTTGCTGCTCGTGCTTGAGAACTATGTTTACAAAGTTGAGACCTGGCTCTCTTAGGCATTTTCAAATGTTTAAGAAAACGTTAATAGCGTGTAATATTCTAGCTCTGAAAAGAACTGTTGTTTAGCCCTGAAAAGAACTGTTGGTTAGCCCTGAAAAGAACTATTGTATAGCTCTGAGAAGAACTTTTGCGTAGGTGTAGTTTTAAGAACAAAATCTAAAACAAATGTCATGAAAATTATTAGACTTCGCGCACGACCGCTGCGTAGGGAGCCGACCTCGCGTCTGAGCCGCGCGGGTACCTTACTCATAGATCTAAACACCCCTCTCCCGCACGCGCACCCCTGGCCTTGGTGACGCCCACTTCGCAACGGGCCGTGCAGCAGAAATCGTAATATTTTAATTTCACCACAACTTCAAAACCAAACGTCCAATTTTAATCATTCAAAGACCAACATAAACTGTACTTATTGATGAAATAATTTATTTTGATAAGGATAAAAAGCATGAGTAAAATAAAAGCGTTTAAATGTAGTCCAAAAAAAAAATTCAAGATTTTTAAATAAAAATGTGGTTGTTGTGCCTCACTCGACATAGATAGGTATAGTGTGTCGCGGACCTTTTTGTAGATATTTATAAGATCTACAATTACAGTTGTACACTGTTGAAAGAGGTTTTTTGAAATATTCAAAAATTTTATTATTTTTATTTATTTTTAAAAAGAACATGTAAATTTGCATCTATTAACATACTTATGAATACAGATACATATCTTATTACTGTTTTTATAATATACTTTCATATAATATACATACATATAGGTACATAAATGCATATTTATATTAATTTAAAATATTCGTTTAAAGTAGTTTGTCTTTTAGAATTCATTTGTTCCTTAAGTAAATGACTTTGTATGCGATACACTTGTATTTTGTCTGGTTCTGAAATACCTGTACCAGTATAGTTTTCTAAGAACTTTAACAAAACACTACTAGCCTCTATTGCTTGAGCTAATGTGGGGGTTTCTACCGTATTACCTCCATCTGATTCCTCTGAATTTGACTCAAGCTCATATTCTTCTGTTTGATTGACCATGTTAACGATTTCATCATCAGATACAATAGCAAACGGTGCGACATCAATATCGCACTCCATCCACTTTGAGATAGCATCAGCTGTAAAACCAGGTGGTATTAATACATCTGATTGTATCTCAATACTAAAAGTTGAATCATTTTCATCATATTGAGATAGTAAGTTATTCCAAACTTTATTTAAAACACGTGGGGTTACAGAATCCCACGAAGTCGCTGCTGTCCATAAAGCTGACTTAATGTTCAAAGATTTAACAAATTCGTGTCGACTATAGAATCCACAAGTTTTTGCACGATAAATTTACGGTACTGGCATTTGAAACTCCGAATGGCTCCTTGATCCATAGGCTGAATCAAAGATGTACAATTCGGTGGTAGATATTTTACTGTAACATTATCAGATATCATTGCATTTACATCCGGGTGTGCTGGACAGTTGTCTAATAGCAAAAGAACTTTGCAATTCTTTTCGAGACCAATGCGTTGTAAATGTTCTCTTACCTCTGGTACAAAATTGTTGTTAAACCACTCCAGAAATAGCTCTTGTGTTACCCAAGCTCTCTTATTAGACTTATAAACTACAGGAATGTATTTAACATTTTTTAAACATCTTGGATTAGCACTTTTTCCTATTATCATCAATTTACACTTGTGAGTCCCAGCTGCATTTGCACAAAGTAAAGCTGTGATTCTTTCCTTGGACTCTTTGTACCCCTCAATAGAATATTCATCACCACTCGCCAATGAATTTTGGGGCTAACACTTCCAAAATAGACCGGTTTCGTCTGCATTATAAATTTGTTCAGTTGTAAGTTGTTCATTTTTAATGTATTCGTTTAAGTCTTCCACAAACATCGTTGCAGACACATAATCAGCACACTCCTTTTCTCCTGTGGATTTCAGCCTACGAATTCCATGCCGATTTTTGAATTTTTCCAGCCAACCAGATGAATACTTACACTCGGAATTTATGTTTAATTTACCATGAAAATATTTTGCCTTCTCAGTAATCATTTCGCCTAGAAATTGCAGGAAATTTTCAGTTTATGTGGATGTCTGGATTTGAGTAATATTACCTGTAATGGGACATCCCTTAAATCTTTCTTGTCGAAACCATTCATATGTTGCAAAATCAACCTTTGGATTTTCGGATTTTTTCAGAGTATGTCCATTTTTTAAACCGTGAATTGAATCACTTTCCGATTCATATTTCAAAATTTTTTCTTTGTTTTTTATTAAGTCTCGTACAGTTTGTTTGCCAACACCATATTTTTCAGATAAAAAATGAACGGATGGGTTCTTGCGATATTCGTTAATCAGTTCTATTTTCTCTTTAATTGAAAGAACTTTTCTTGCTCTTTTTGTCAGTTTACTTATTGATGGAGCCATTTTCACAAAAGCACCTGTTAAGAGATCAAATTTCACTTACAGACTGAATGAAAGTGAAATTTGATACAAATTTATTACATAAAAACAAAAAATGGGAATCCCCGAATTTTATTTCTTTGCACTTACAGAATGAATGAAAATGAAGTTTGATACAAACTTATTACATAAACAAAAAATGGGAATCCCCGAATTTTATTTCTTTGCACATTCACTTAAATTGAAAAAAGTTATTATACGCCGCACGGATAATAGAGGTAAAGCACGGTTAATAGAGATATAAAATCAAACACACAGCATGCCGGTTAACAGATGTACCCGGTTAGTAGAGGTCCGGTTAACCGAGGTACAACTGTAATTATAACATTTTATGGTTCTATCTTTTGTAGTTTAGGCAGCGTACGCAAAATAATTAACTTATTTGGTTGATTTTTTTCAGTTTGTGTCCGAAAAATCCAATTATCTTACGGAACCCTATTTTTTTCCAAAATAAAATATAGTCTATGTTACTCGTGGATAGTGTAGCTTTCGAATGGTGAAAGAATTTTTAAAATCGGTCCAGTAGTTTTTGAGCCTATTCATTACAACCAAACAAACAAACAAAGTTTTCCTCTTTATAATATTAGTGTAGAAGAAGTAGGATTTTAAAAATTGGTTCCTGCTTCTGGCTAGAGCTGGGCATGTGCAAAAAAGGTGTTGAATTGTTTCCAACTCCTCCTCATTTCTGCAGCTACGACGGAAATCATGCGTGTAAACGCCTAATCTCTTTGCATGATTTCCTATGAGACAATGTCCTGTGAGGGCCCCTACTAATGTCCTGATTTGAAGTCTATTCAGTTTTATAATACTCTTGGACAGACGTAAATTTAGCCTTGGCCATGTTTGCCTAGCAATTTCACAGGTGTTAACGCTAAAAACTCTTTGATTTGTAGACCTGATTAATGCGTCCTTAATGAGAAGCTTACAGGTCCCTAAAACTACTTATGTCTGGCATACAGGTGCCTTCTCTTGCAAGTTGGTCTGCCCTACAGTTCCCTGGTTCTGTGGCCTGGAACCCAGCATCAGATTATACAATATTGCTTGGCCATCTCATTTAAAGATTGGCGACAACGTAAGACACTCCTTGATGTTTTTTGGAATGCATCCAGGCCTCGTAGGGCAGCTTGGCTGTCTGATAGAATGCAGATATCCGTTGATGATATTCTGTTTATCTTTAGCCATTTTAAGGCTTCATGAATAGCGTTTATTTCCGCTTGAAAAACACTACAGTGATCCGGTAGTTTAAAGGATTCACTAATAGAAAGCTCTCCGCAAAATAACTCTGATCCTACACCGGTATCCATTTTAGACCCGTCCGTGTAGATCTTAACGGGTGTGTTGGGTGTTGGATCTTCTTCAAACCATTCCAGTCTAGAAGGGATTTTCATAAGGAAATTCCTTTCGAAGCAAAGAATGGGAGGGTGATAATCACAGTCACTGGGTATATCCGTGTAGGAGTCTAAGATGGTTGAATGTCCATGTGAGACAATCCTCCCTTGTGAGCTCGCTTTGAGCCTTAAAGCGGAGCAGGCCGCTAAGTATTTGCAGAAGGGATCTAGGGGTGGCAGATGTAGTATGATATCCAAAGCCATGGATGGCGTGGTTTTCATGACGCCACATATTGTTAATTCCGCTGATCTCTGCACCTTATTCAATAAATTAGAATAGGGGTTGAGTCCTAGACCACACTTTCCTGCCCACCTAGAAAGTATGTCTAGAGCATTTTGTATTAGGTCTCTTAATGTAGATACAAATTTACCAGAGACAGCAATGACAACATCGTCGGCGTAAACTATCACCTTACAGCCCACCGATTCCAGTATTAACAGGAGTTTATTTACAACTGCGTTCCATAGAAACGGTGAGAGGACTCCAACTTGCGGTGTACCTCTACTTACCAATCTCCTGAGCACCGATTCTCCTAGTTCCGCTTCAATGATTCTGCTATTTAGCATTTTGCCAATGAAGCCTATCAAGCCCGGTTCTACCCCAAGATCAGTGAGTGCTGCAGTAATTGCCCCCCTTCAGCATTGTTAAAGGCCCCTTCAATATCAAGGAAAGCGGCTAAAGTAAAATCCTGTTTGTGCAGTGAACTCTCTGCCGTGTATATAAGGTAATGTAGAGCTGTCTCTACCGATTTCCTTTCGTGTAGGCATGTTGTGACGTAGAGAAAAGATTTCTATCTATAGTTAGGCTTAAATGAAATTCTATCAACCTCTCCAAAGTTTTCAATAGGAAGGAAGAAAGAGATATCGGTCTTAAGTCTTTTGGATGGGTATGTGAGTTTCTACCAGCTTTTGGAATGAAAACAATTTTGACTTGTCTCCGCTTAAGAGGTATATGACCGTAAAGAAAGCGACATTTGAAGATTGCTAGCAGCCAGTGTGCTAGATATCCGGCGGTCTTTTGCAGTTCCACTGGGTAAATACCATCTGGACCCGGTGATTTAAAGGGTTTGAAACTTTCAATCGCCCATAAGAGCCGGTCCTCAGATATAGCGTCTATTCTGACTTCACGACAGTGTACTGTATCTTCCATGTCATGCTCAGTAATGTCTGAGGAGCCTGGAAAATTAGTGTCGAGTAAAAGTTCTAAAGACTCTTTATGGGTTGTAGTGAACGTGCCATCACTTTTCTGTAGTAGTTCCCAATTTTGAGGACTTCCCGCTAAAATCTTACGAAGTCTGGAGGTCTCAGTTGCCCCCTCAACCTCTTCATAAAAGGATTTCCAAGATTGCCTTTGGGCCTTCCTGATTTTCTTCTTGTATATTTTCAGAGCATCTTTATAATCTTTCCAATCTTCTGCGAGATGTGTTTTCTTTGCCTCATTAAAAGCGCTTCTGCTTGTTTTTTGAAGCTTGCTTAGTTCAACCGTCCACCACTTAGGCTTGCGTTTACCCCTCAGTCTTCTTATGAGACAGGCTTCCGCTAAGGCAGCATTCATGTTGTAGGTAATTTTGTGCACCAAATTTTCTAGTCCTTCTATGCTTTGCGGTACCACTAATGGACATGTTCCTAGGGTAACCCCGATACAATCTACCTACTTTTCTCAGTCTGTTTTCCTGATATTTCTACCAGGCTTAGGTTTCGGTAGATTTTTACTAACCTCGAAAGAGATATATCTATGGTCAGAGAAGGAATGTTCTTCCAAAACTTTCCAGTTCTTAATTCTGTTAATAAGGGAGCCAAAAGCAAAAGTAGCGTGTAACACTTCCTGTCTATTACTAGTGACAAAAGTAGGTTTATTACCTTTATTGCAAATCTGTAGTTTAGTACCTATCAGATAATCAAAGAGACACTCACCTCTAGCGTTAGTATCAGTACTGCCCCATATCTCGTGATGCGCATTTACATCCGCACCAATAATTAGATTTGCGCCAAGCTTCTGCGCCTGCGCTACCAGATCTTTGAATATTAATCTCGGTAGCTCCTCATGGTCATGTACGAGGTAACAGGAAGATAGCCACATCCGTTCATTTCCCGACTCCAGGCTAATGGTCAATTGATCGGTGTCACTGTAATTAGAGAGCATGAAAGCATTTATCCCTTTTCTTATTAGTGCGCACGCTCTAGGGTTACCTTTGTTGCGAGCAAACATAAGTTTATATTTTTGAGTCCTTAGTCCTCACAGAAGTCGATGTGATACCCATGGTTCTTGAATCAGGACAATATGATGTCCACCTTTGGCCAGGTGGATTATGAGGTTGGCGGACGCAACCTTTGAGTGATGAAGGTTAATTTGAAGAACCCGTAACATCATGGTTACTGGGCTTCCTCTCCACCACCGTTTTGTTGAGATCATCTAAGTCTGACGCCAGTAACTCCTCTTCATCAGTGAGAGTAGTATCAAGTACTCTATCTAACAAGGAAGAGATACTGCCGTCAGCAGATGCCTTTCGTAGCGCTGTAGCAGTGTTAGGACCGGAGCCAGATTCCGCCGGGGGGCTATCTCAACTCCAACCGGGTCCTTTAAATTAGACGTCTTGTCCTTGTTATAGACCCTCAGTGTTATGGACGAAAACCCATAGCTTACTACACCGTCAGATCGCGCCAGTGCGTCCACCGAGTCCTTACAGACTACGAAAGTAGCGCGTCGGTACTCACCTTTGGGATCGTCCAGCTTTGTGACCTTCCACGACAGTGTAGGAAGCTCCGGATTACATACCCGGAAATACATAACTATTAGACAATTGGCCTCAAAAACCGAAATGGACAAAAGAGTAGAAGAAATTCTTATCAACAATTTTCCGAACTGTAAACGACTCATGACAGATTACGAAAGTTTTCTGAATACACCAGTGTTAAAACAAATGTGTATAAAATACAATAACAACAAAATACATGCACCAATATATAGATCAAAGGCAAACGGTCAGGTAGAACGAACGCACAATTCCATATCAGAATTGGCAAGAATATTAAAAATAAAGAATTCAACATCAGCAACCGAGCAGCTATTTTTTAGGATAGCTATAAAGGAATTTAACAACACAACCCATACCGTCACAGAAAAAAATCAAAGGATATACATTTTAACCTAATAACATACAGCAAGGAAGACACAGTAAAAAAATTAAAAGACGCATCGGAGAAAACATTACAACGTCTAAGCTAGGGAACTAGACAAAGAAAGAAAACAAGGAGACCAGATATTGGTGTTAAGGACTAACATCAGCTGTAAAAGCGACAGTCTTTGCAAGAAGTACGTAGTGCAGGAAGATCGTGAGGACACGATTTGACTAATGTATATTACCACATCATACGAACAAATATTTAATAAAAACTTAAACTCCTATCATTGCTATTTACAAATATTCTATTATAGGAATATAAAATAATAATAATTAAGTAAATTCTAAGTGTTATTATGCAGGGCTGAACAAATTCAAACATATGTGTTTTAAGAATAACAAAAGATAAACATATTTTAAGAAAATCAAAGGATAAACATATGTAGTTTAAGAATAACAAGAGATAAGCATCTGTAGTTTAAGAATAACAAAAGATAAACATATGTATATTAAGAATAACAAAAGATAAACATATGCATTTTAAGAATTACAAAAGGTAAACATATGTATTTTAAGAATAACAAGAGATAAACATGTTTTTCCTAAACATCAAACAAAGAAACGAATCTACAAGTGGTGTACCTAAAACAGTAGGATGAGATATAAATACGACTGTCAAATATGTTGGCAGCCAATCCAGTATTAACATAATTTAAGAACTACCCAAAAACTAAATTCATTAAAACTAATTTTTATATTTTTCCAAAGTCAAGGAAGTCTTTAACTATCTTCCAAGTCTTGATTGTAGTTTTGATTGTAGCCGTTCAATAATGTTAATGTTACTTTTACTTTCAGTTCCCAAGATTTCTATGCCGTATGCTCAGTTTGGCACAATCACAATTTTGTATTTATATCAGCAATGACAGTTTCGAGCGCCTGCCAAGTAGCCAATATACCTGTAGTTGTCGGAATATGTTTTGACGGGATAACGTCTTGTAATTCGATTTAGCCGGCTGCACGCACGAAAAAATGTGTCGTTACCTTGCTCATTGGTCGTTACCTTGCTTGAACTGCAAGCGAAACGAACGACAAAGAGCACAATCGGACCCCGCATTCGGCAACGTTCGACATCTGGCTCTCTCCTACTTGAATGAGCATATATGTATATGCATGTATATGCGCATATGTATATAAATTCACAAATTTGTATTAGCATATGCCTTCTTATTGATTATTATTAATTTGATTTACTTGAAGAATTTAAAATAAAACCAAGTGTATCATCATCATCCTTACCGAATTTATAATTAGTGACGACTGATTGTTAATAATACCTGATGTTGTAATGTTTTCATTATTATATTACTTTATTATTATATAAGTTAGCGCATTGCACACTTGCAAAGCTAAAACAGAGGTTTGATGATTCCCTTGAATCACTCCCACGTTACTGGCTGTTTGTAATTAGATCGCACAGCTTACTCCCACACCTGCTTGGCTTTTGGATTTTGTAAACAAACCTCACAGCGGTTAGAAAAGTTATATAATATGAAGGAAAAAATGTATGGTAATATTTACCACATACCTTATAAGATATGTTGTATACCAATATATGTACATATATAAACATTAGGGCAGGTTGATTTAAAAATCGCTCGTTGCTCTGAGAAAATCGTATTCTAGGGATCAATATAAGAAACTTTGCCGAAGGAACCATACCTCTAAAACGAATTCTGATGTCCCCCAATTTGGGTCGAACGAAAAATCCCACTTTGACCCATTTAGAGTGCTCCAATCGAGTCCTAATGTATGACCGACCCCCACTAACTTTGGACGGCCGATCCACTCATGCCAGTGGCACACCCCCTGGAACTCCCCTGTGGGGTTCCCCATACAATCATTTCAAAATATCACAATTTTTGGCCTTTGCATTAGAAAAGGAACTAAAAAGTTCGACCCAAATTGGGGGACATCAGAATTCGTTTTAGAGGTATGGTTCCTTCAGCAAAGTTTCTTATTTTGATCCCTAGAATATGATTTTCACAGACCAATGGGCGATTTTTTTGCCTCCCCACAAATCGACCCGGCCTAATAAACATGCATCTTTCATGAATTTGATAAATGTTTCGTCATTTTTCACGTTTGTTTAAATGTAACTTGACCTTTTCCATTGCGATTCCACTTACCTCCTTCTCTATATCCATACAAAATATCTATCAAACAAATAAAATTAAAATTTTGTTTTGAAAAGTGCAACCATTACATCAGTATTTTCTTATGACGTTGTCACGTTAAACTATCGTCAGTAAACCGATTTTACAGACAACTTCTCTTTTTTACCTCATTTCTTTTCAACGTAATACATATGTTCTTTTCAGAGAACTGTGGGGTCAATAGTCATTCCAAGGTATCTTGCTTTGGTCTCTATCGGGATTTGTGATTGTTTATTGTCAGATTCTTATGTCCTACTTTCTTGTAAGAATAAATTACTTGAATTGTTTTGTCACTATTGATTTGTATACTTCAAGCGTTAAACCATGTTAGTACTTTGTTCAAAATCTGTTGTAACTTGTTTGTTGCTGCTTCTAAGGTTTTATGAGTTGCCAATAGGACGGTGTCATCTGCAAAGGTTGCTATCATGTCGGCATATAAGCTGTGTACAGCATATATACTACAGGCCCTAGTACACTGCCCTGAGGTACACCGGCTTCCATGAGTTGAATGTTGGAGTATTTGTCTCTATATTTCACGTAAAAGTATCTATTTGCTAAATAGCTTTTCATTAACAAATAGTAGTCGAGTGGAAGATACTGTTTAACCCTAGAACACACACCCGGGTACAAATGTATCCACTTCAACTTTGAAGTGTTGTAACTTTTGAACCGCTATACCGCTATACCTCTATACCGCTAACTTCGGATCTAGGAAGATTATTTAGTTTTGAGTTCAAATTCAAAATTTGAACCAGATCGGACCATTGGTTCAGGAGCTACAGCTTTCCAAAAACATTATATACGTACACACACACCCGGGATACGTTTGTACCCCAATAGTAAAAATCCTCATAATAATAAAAAAAAACATTTTTTATATTATTTTTTTATTTGAAAAATTAAAAATATTCATTTCACACATTATATTATTGACTTTTTTTATAAAAATTATAAAAATGCATCTTATATCTAAGGAAAATCATGGCAAATAGAGCAATCTGTTGATGTGACCGAATGTTCAAGACACATTGGCTTCTTACATTTGGCGCACAGCTTTCTGGTTTTTCTACTGCGTTTTTCCTCTTGTGCGTAACATAAATAGCAAGATCCGGACACAGGTTTTGGCGTGCGCGCTGCGGCAGATGTTGATGCTGCTGTTGACACCATTGATTCCAGCAGTCGGTTGAAATATGCTTCAATAGCAATTTTAGTCGAAAAATTTCGCGTCACTTGACGATTTATGGCTCTGGCTTCAATAATGGGCATACACAATGCTTCAGCCAAGCTGCGCAGGATCTGCTTACGCTTGTTGTTTGTTCTCCAAGGCAACATAGGGTTATTCAAATCGTAGACAATGTAGGCTGCAAGAGCTGTAATGTCCAACATGTTGAAGAACATCGCTAGTGGCCATCGTTTTGTTTGTCTTTGTGTTGGATATTCCGCAAACATTTGGTCCATTCGATCAACACCACCTTTGGTACGACTATAATATTCAATTATTTCAGGTTTCCCACTGTCAGCTATTTCAGCATCATTATGCATGGTCGAAAGCAAAATTACTGCTTTAATTTTTTTGGGAACATAAGAGCACATTGTCACATTATTTTTGAAGCCAAATTTCGTTGAACCAATTGTCCTGTTTTTGTTCTGCTTCATTTCTTGAGGAATATATGATTTGTTTTTACGCAAAGTTCCAACGATCGTGAGTTTCCAGGTGAGAAGCAGTTCTGCAACTGACAAGGTCGTAAAAAAATTGTCCATTGTAATGTTTCGGCCACTTCCTTGGTATTTGGCCGACAAATCCTTCACCGCTCGTTCGCCTTGGTTCGTTTCCCTACCAGTTTCTGCTTGGCCAGTATATATTTGTCCATGCAGTGGATATGCATTTGTGGCATCGCAAATCCACCAAACCTTGACACCATATTTAGCAGGTTTTGACGGTATGTACTGCGTAAACCGTGTGCGTCCACGGTAAGGAAATAATTGTTCATCAATCGTCAAGCATGAGCTGGGCTTGTAATGTGCAGCAAGATTATTGTTCATCATCGTCCACAACTCACTGATCGGTGCTGCTTTATCAGTTAGTAAGCGTGTTGCACGAGTGTTTTTATCGTCAAATCTTAGGAACCGCAATATCGAACAGAAACGGTTAACTGGTATTGTGGCGCGATATAAAGTATAGTTTTTGACGCTCCATAAATCTCGAACATGTTCTCCATTGCTATGGTTCGCACCAGTCATAATAAGTATGCCAAAAAATGCATACAGCTCTGTTATTGACACAGGCGTCCATGACTTAGTAGTTGTGTTTGGATGCGCATTGTTGTAAGCATTATAAGTTTCTTTTGCTAACTTATTTGTGTGGCGCATAATTATATCAGCCATTTCAACGTTCATGAAACATTTGAATGTTTGCTCTATTGCCAACATTTCAGTGCGTCTAGCTGGTCCAGAACGTTCTCTTATAATATTTTGTCTGAGTACCTGACGACTTACATTTACTTCATTCATCCACTCAGTACCATCACGTGCAACAAATTTTTCGCCACTAGCAGGTAATTCATTATTTTCTTCTACTTCTTCTTCTTCATCGTCTTCTTCATCATCCTCATAGTCCGCATAATCAGGTAATACTTCTGCGGCACTCTGCGAAACTTCAGCATCGTCATCAGCAATTTCAATGTCATTGAATTGAATTTCTTCTTCATCTTCTGAGTCAAAGTCATAGGGAGCGTCATCGTCACAAATTTCATCAAATAAAGATTGTATATATGATTCTCGCTGTTCCTCAGTTAGCCTGCATAATAAAAAAAATTAGTATATGTTTACATTGTTACTTATTTTACATTTTTTACCTTCTATATGCTGCACTTGATAAATATTCGTTTCTTCTTGAAGTCATTTCGTATCCAGTTATTTATAGTTTCAGTTATATTTATTTTCACTTATATTTTCACTTCTTACACTTTTGAGCACCAAAACAATAATGAAAATATCAACAGGCAGCATTTATAACAACACCTCGTGTGAAAACAACCCTTGCAGCTGCATATAAAATAAAAAAAACCAGTTATACCAGTGTATTTGCGACCTACGTACCCATACCTTGCGCGACCTTTTTGCACATATCTTTTGAACCAGGTAGAATATTTCAATGAAATAAAAACCAAAATGTGTATTCGTTGTTACTCTACAAGTATAATATTATAAATTATATTATTTTGTTTTGCATTTATCAGGACAACAACAAAAACAAAAATTCACTGTTGCATGTCCTGACTTTATTTGCCCATATCGCTGGAACCAGTAGGAATATTTGAATGAAACAAACGACAAAATTCTTGTTATATAATTAAATATACATTTCAAAAAAAAAAAATCATAGAAATCGGTTGAATAAGCATTAAAAAAACCGCAAAATAAGGTCCCGGGTAAAAACGTATCCCGGGTGTGTGTTTACGTGGTATTTTCTGGGTGTGTGTTCTAGGGTTAAGTTTAAATATAAAACCTTTGTGCCACACGCTGTCGAAAGCTTTCGCTACATCAAGATACACAGCAGCGTATGTATTTCTTTTATCAATTTCTAACAATATTTTATTTGTTACTCTATATACCTGTTCTATTGTTCTTCTCAAAAAGTTTGTATAATGATGGTAATAAACGAATTGGTCTGTATGAAGAAGATTCAGGGGCGTTTAGGTATTGCGATGATTTCAGCAACTTTCCAAGGCAGTGGAAAATACTTCATTCGTAATGCTGAAATTGAAAATTAAAATTTGAAGAGATGGAGCCCAGGAGCATCAGGAGATTTGGTGGCTCCTGGAACATTCAGGCTAAAAAGCCCATTGTATTTAGCTCTGGAAAGAGGGTAGCTCTTCAAATTTCAATAGTCAAGGAGGGAAGGAGAAAAGTATCAGAGAAAGTGATAGGTAAGAATAGAGATATAGACAGATGTAGTTAGTCCTGGGAGAATTTTCCAGATTCTTTGGCACATCTGTAAATATCGTCCAGTTTTAGAGAAGGAATATTACTCATTCTAACGACAGTGGAACCTAAAACTCGTAGCCGTGCTCAAGCAAAGGCAAGACACTCACAGAGATAGTGCTCAGTGCTATCCTCTTTAGTTTTAGTAGAGTTTTAGTAGAAAGTTTGAGAGTTTTCTGTTCGTACTTGTCACGAAACACTTTGCAGTTCTGCAGCTTTCTAGACCAGACCATCGGTCTTTATGTAGCTGATCCAATTCATGATTCCTGCGGTCCTGGTTCCGATTTTTGGCTCTGGCCCCTGTGGGGGATCCGCTGATGCACGGTTTGAAAATTCATCGGCAATTTCGTTTCCTTGAACACCGGAGTGTTCTGGAACCCATATAAGCACAAGTCTGTTTTGTCTTGCGACAGAACTAAGCTTTTTCTTACATTCTTTGAGGTTTTTTTCGCGTTCTCCAGGGACTTCAGTGCAGCCTCACTGTCACTAAAGACTCCAATCTGTTTCCCGCTCCATCTCCTCTCGATTATCCATTCGGCTACTTTTCCGTTTGGAAAACAATTGTTGTTTTCCGCATAGCATAGTGATACTTACTACTATAATTTCAGACCATCACGCAATGGAAATCTGACATCAAATTTCCTTCCAAATTAAACTGTGGGTATCAGGTCGTCTTTAGGTGCCAAAAAACCCTGGAATTGTCCTCCGACCATTCTCCGTCTATTATAACCATGGAAGGTAGTCCTTGCACCAGAACAGCGTCTAATCAGCTCCCCATCCCAATATCATAAGCTGGCTTAAATATAAGAAATACATTAGCACTCATATAAAAACCAATGTTTCTTGAAAGAATGATATTGATATCGATAGGCAGATATATACATTGACTGAACTAATGCATGGAGCTATTAGGGCAGCAAAGGCCACAAATAATAAAAGTCGTGTTAACTCTCAGCGAAACATTGATGAGACTATAGAAGATTTAGTTAAAAAGAAACGAGAGCTGAGAAGGTCTTGGCAATAATATCGTTCTCCAAAATACAAGAAACTATTGTATGAATACACAGTTACGTTGCGTTGCGGCCTTAAAAAAGAAAAGCAGAGGCATCTTCATGATTTCCTTTCTAATCTTACTCCGACGGACCAAACAGATTACGCATTGTGGAAGGCCACAAAAAATATAAATCGGCCCATACAGTACGAATCACCAATTCGACTATGAAATTGTAATTGGGCACGTACGGATTCTGGAAAAGGGTGAGTATTTGCTGAACATCTGCAATCTGTCTTCACTCCCAATCAGTCTTCTGCAACTACTTGTTTACCACTAGACATATTGCAACCACCAAAAAATCCAATAAAGTTAAAAAAAATAACATAGTATCAGTTATTAATCAACTTAAACCTAAAAAAGCACCAGGTTACGACAAAATCACCCCAAAAATGCTAAAAGAGCTTCCCAATATTGCCGTTCTTCATATCAGCTACATATTTAACGCCATCTCTCATACTGCCTACTAACCAAAAGCTTTGAAATTATCTCAAATCACTATGATTGGTAAACCTGGGAAAGACTTAGGCCAAGCATCCTCATATCGGCCAATTAGTCTATTGTCCATACATTCAAAGCTATTTGAAAAGTTGCTCTTGCAGAAAATAATGCCCTTTATTCAAGATAACAATATTATTCTTCAACACCAATTTGGATTTAGAGCAAAACAGAGTACAACTGAGCAAGTTCAACGAGTTGTGTCATTTATACGAAAGTCCTTTGAGAAAAAACAGTACTGCACTGCACGGTTCTTAGACGTAGCACAAGCATTCGATAAGGTATGGCACCGCGGCCTAATTCACAAAATTACTAGTTTACTGCCTACGAATGTACACCTCTTGCTGCAAAACTATATCACTAATAGAGAATTTGTTGCAAAGCAAAACGATTTTTCTCTCGGCATTGTAGAATAGACGCTGGAGTTCCACAAGGCAGCGTTCTAGGCCCTATTTTATATGTATTATACACATCTGATATGCCAACGACGAGCCAAACAATGACATCAACATTTGCCGATGATACTGCAATACTTTGCACTCACACAGACCCAAAAGTAGCAATCTATACCTTCTACTCAAATATGAACGAGACGGTATCAATAAAACGGTCCGCGGATGACATATGGCAAAAATATTTTTTTTTATTTTTTGGTAAGACTGTTATCAGCTTACATGGCAAATTTCAGCGTGATATGTCACATAGTTTGTTTTCTGTGCTACTGTAAACAAGTCAAGCTCGAGTGTGTTCTTCGAATTTAACGATGGAAATTCAAAGAACTTGTTTGAAATTTTGTTATTCCAACAAAATTTCGGCTTCAGATGCCTTAAAAATGTTGCAGACAACCTATGGGGACTCTGCTCTGTCGCGTGCACGTGTTTTCCAGTGGTACAAATCGTTCAAAGAGGGCCGTACATCGGTTGAAAACTTGCCTCATGAACGTCGTCCAGCAACATCAGTAAACGACGAAAACATCGGAAAAGTAAAGGAAATTGTGCTTGAAAATCGCACAAATCGCAAAATCGGTTAACGCTGAATATTATTTAGACGTTTTAAAGCGTTTGCGCGAGAACATTCGTCTTAAAAGGAAGGAATTGTGGGACAACAAGTCATAGTTCTTGCATCACGATAATGCACCAGCTCACACATCACGTCTTGTTCGCGATTATTTGAACAAAAATAATGTTAATATCGTTCCGCAAGCAGCGTATTCGCCTGATATGGCTCCATGTGACTTTTTCCTGTTTCCCAAGCTCAAGTTGCCGCTCCGTGGAAAACATTTTGAGACAATTGAAGTCATAAAAGAGAATTCGAAGAACACACTCGAGCTTGACTTGTTTACAGTAGCACAGAAAACAACTTATGTGACATATCACGCTGAAATTTTCCATGTAAGCTTACAATAGTCCTACCAAAAAACAAAAAAATTTATTTTTGCCATATGTCATCCGCGGACGGTTTTATTGATACCGTCTCGTTCATATTTGAGTAGAAGGTATTACAAAGGCATATACTTGAAACAGAAGTATGGCTTAAAAACTGGAGAATAAAGGTTAATGAAACCAAATGCGTGTATATTACTTTTACTCTAAGAAAAGAAACTTGCCCTGCAGTTACAATAAATGGTCAGAATATACCACAGCAAAACGAAATAAAATATCTTGGAATTCACTTAGATAGAAGACTCACATGGCGGAATCATATTGAAAAGAAAGTGTCGAATATCAAGCTTAAAATGAAAAGCATATATTGGATGCTTAATTCGAAATCAGCATTACCTCTAGAGTACAAAGCCAAAGCATTACCTCTATATAAAGCCATGCTAAAACCAATATGGACTTATGGTATAGAAATGTGGGGAATGGCTACGCCCTCAAATATCGAAAAACTTCAGAGAGTGCAATCTAAAGCCTTGCGGATAATCACGGGAGCTCCATGGTATATAAAGAACGCTAACATTCACACAGATATTTGCATACCTCGTGTAGCCGATGAAATAGTACGGTTGAGCAAAAAATACCTACAAAAGCTGGAAGACACGATTGACAAAAAAAGAGAGTCTGCACTATCTTAATTATCTCATCTCACACGAGAGTCCGTCCACAACTTCCTCCAACCACATCTATCACATTCGAAAAAAACAAAAAAACAACAACATTTTCACAATCGACATGAGGGACAAAGGAAGCCTTAAGGGAGACTGGAAACTAGGCCTTTCCGGTTCCCAGCTACGAAGAATCGGAGACTGGAAACCCGTCCTTTCCAGCTCCCAACTATGAAGAGTTGGAGATTCACAACCGATTTAATCATATATGTAAATATATATTCATTTGAGCAAATAATTCGTTTCTTAGCACTGGCAAGGAAACATATTACTCTAGCATATAAGATTTGTAAACTTATTGTTAGTTTCTTATACAAGAAAGATTCAATAAATAAAGAAAATGGAAAAAAAAACTCGTTCTAGACTTTGCAACACGAATGATGTCAAGCTTTTTGGTCTAAACCTTTTTGCTAGGTAATAGTCGTCTTTTCCTGGTTTCGGAATAAATACTACTCTTACGCGTCGCCATTGGGATGGTATATAACCAAGTGCAAGACGGACTGTGAAGATCCTTTTCAGGGCTTCAATCAGCCTGTCACCTCCTTTCTTAAGCATTGCTTGATATATTCCGCCAGGTCCAGGGGGCTTAAATTTCTCATAGGAAAACAAGGAAAACCTTATTGATTCTTTTGTCCCTATCCGACTAGCAATATACCAGTCGTACCTAGGGGTTCCACCATCGCTGCCGTTATTGTTCATGCCACTCTCTACTTCAGAGAGAGTTCTACTACCAGGAAAATGGGTTTTGAGTAGAGCATTAAACGGTTACGATTTGGAAATGTTGTTTGAACCATCAGGTTTTCGAATGGAATCCAGCCTTAGTGAGCGGTCTAGATGAAGGACCTTACAAAAACTCGCTGTTTCCCTAATTTCTTCGACGTTTCTATAGAAATTCCTAAGGATTTAAGTTTGGCTTACCACACTTTTTTCTTATATTATCTCTGTGTAAGTCGATGATTAGCCCAGTCCTCTTCCGTTTGGATCTTTAAGGCTTTATTAAGAAGTTTTCTGGACCGTACACGAAGCTTCGACAATTCAGGGTTCCACCAAGGAACCGCTTTATCCTGTCTACTTTGCCTGAGTGGGCACAGTTCCTCACAGCAATTGATTAAAGTGCCTTTTAATTTCTATATACATATATGTATATCACTTATATGCTCTATGAATTCTCGTCTAAAATTAGCTTCGACTCGAAAAATTAATAAACATTTTCATAAAATTTGTGTGAAGTTTTAAATTTACTAAAACGCATACAACAATATGTGAGGTCATCTTATAATGTATTTTGTTTAACTTCTTATTTTTAAATTAAATCAACAAACATTAAAGTTACTTTGATTTTAAATGTTGGAACATTCAAACTTTCATCAATCATTTAAGTTTGTTCGAAAATATAAATTGAAAAAAATTTCGTTTATGAATGGAAAATAGAAATGGACAAGCAAATTCCTTGCAAATGCCGTCGATTGGTCAATTTGATTTCATGCAGAAACCAAAAACTGAGCAGAGCCAATGTACTTGTACATAATTCATTGTAATCAGCTCTGTTAAGAAGTTCCCTGCTGTCGAGTTGAAGGAGGTAAAAACGTCTTCACGGTTTCACTTCATTTTTGACAATTCACACTATTCGTAGCTCGTTCATGCTTATTTGCCGTTGGTATTTTGCAAATGGATTATCTCTTGTGGGATGAATGAAATAATTCTAAGTACATACATATGTATGTAGGTATATGTATGCATGAATGTGAAATTTTAAGTATCTAATTAAATAAATTATATTGATATTATAATAAGTGTATTATCACTATTATTTTAAAATATCCATATAAAAAATTAACTTTGTAAACCATTCATTTACATTAAGGGTTAGTATTCAACGATATGTGTTACTTTATTATAATAACATCTACCATCCATATTTATGTGTATAGAAAAAAATCTTGACCTGCCTCATAACACAGCTCATATGCATATCTACATATAAAAAATTCAAGAGCAAATAGACAAACATATGTAAACATATTTTTAATATATGTATGCAAAAATCTCATCTAAGCCGTATGCGTTTACATATACATTAGGGTGTCCCTTATTTACCAATTTTATTATTTTTCTTGCGACGCCCCCTATACTTTTAGTTTTCCGTCTAAGAAAAATTATCAGATCAAAATCAGCTCTTAATATTCAGAATAGACCTTGCCCCAAACACGATATATTTCCCATTTACATAACATGGGATTTTGCTACTTTTTGGAATAAACTTTTTTTTCTCTAGTATGCTTATTTACAGCTATGAAAAACACATATTCTGATGGCAATTTTAACTCTCTACAAAAAAGATCTCATATAATATTTCGATAAATTGACTCCTTTAAAAGTTAATCGAAGTTAAAGTTGAACTGTGTGTAAATTTTAAACTTTTTCACTTTTGCAGCAAAATTATTATTGTTGTAGTAAACTTCTCACGTTTATATAAAAAAATAATCAATGGACCATAGCCAAGTAAAAATTATTCAATCATTTTTCCATTTACAGTATCTAATCAACTAATATTTCTGAAAAAATGCATCACTTTTTGTCCATTGCTATGAAATGTCTTTTTCAATTATTTTTACAAGCATTTCTGCCAACATATGGTTTGGTTTTTTCTTGCACATTAGGGTGTCCGTCATTTGCCAATTTGATTATTTTTCTTGCGACGCTCCCAAAGTCAGTGGCCTTCTATTGATAAAAACAACTATAAATCTATACAAAAACATAAATTGAAAAAAGTCTTAAAAGAAAAAATACCAGAAATAAATTCGAAAATTGATGAATACTTGAATACTACGCTACCTCGTGATGATTATCGAGAATTATTAGAGCTAAGTAAAATATTTTTAGGCACAATGAACGTCAAAGAAATCTAATTTTATAAACCGGGGGCATTCCATCACGCTCGATGGATGTCCAAAGCCCTTTATTGCTTAAAAATGTATATTTTTCGAGACAGTTTCAAGTTAAGGGCAGGAGATGAACAAAGTTTTCAGGACATAGCATTGTTCGTCGTTTTTGTGTATGTTCCATTTTGGTACTCTGCACCGCTAGCTGCAGCTGCACCGAATCAAGACCTTGAATTCATCAAATCTGTTTACCAATATAGAGCGATCGATAGAAATCTGTCCGATGCAGTTTTCAGAAAATTTCGGAATCATCTATGGTACTTAAGTCCTGAAACAGGGGCTCTAGCAATTTTCGATAAAAGTTTATTTTAAATGGTAGAAGCATTAAAATTGAGCGATGACGATCAGTTTGATGCTCTTAAACGCTTCATATTTAATTCCGATGATTTCAAATGGTTCATAAATAAAGACATTGATTACTTTATAAACGAAAATTCTTTAAAATTTTTTGAAAGATTTGATATTAATACCAGCTTTCTTCAATTAGACAGCAGTAAATGGTTAGAAGATCCTGGATATTTGAGAGGTTTAGAAATTGTAAGAAATTTAAGAGTAGTCAATGACAATGCAGAAAGAGCTGTAAAATTGTAGGAAGAATATGTTAACGTTTTAGCAAGAAGTGAAGATGACAAACAATATGTAATCCAGATTGTAAGCGAGTACAAAAAAAATGTAACTAAAACATGTTTACTAAAATAAATCGTGCATTCTTAGGTGGTATAAATTTGATTCGACTTATGGATTTTTTCATCTTTCATCTTCATACCATACAAATTGATCTTTTTTTTTATAAACGTGAGAATTTTGCTATAACAGTAATAACTTTGCTGCAAAAGTGAAAAAGTCTGAAATTTACACACAGTTCAACTTTAACTTCGATTAACTTTTAAAGGAGTCAATTTATCGAAATATTATATGAGATCTTTTTTGTAGAGAATTAAAATTGCCATCAGAATATGTGTTTTTCATAGCTGTAAATAAGCATACTAGAGAAAAAAAAGTTTATTCCAAAAAGTAGCAAAATCCCATGTTATGTAAATGGGAAATATATCGTGTTTGGGGCAAGGTTTACTCTGAATATTAAGAGCTGATTTTGATCTGATAATTTTTCTTAGACGGAAAACTAAAAGTATAGGGGGCGTCGCAAGAAAAATAATCAAATTGGTAAATAACGGACACCCTAATATACATATGTATGTACGTATGCATATATGAATATATATGTTGGGACAAAGTACGTACGTAGACGTTTCTATTATAAACAAAACAATGCAAATTCCTTTATAAGTACAAGTGCATGTGCATATAACCGCACACACTCACTTTATGCCTCTACATACATATGTTTCCAAAACCAAAATTCTAAGTCTACCGACTACATGAACAAAATGCATTCATAGGCATAGCTGTAGCGGCCATGAATTTTTACCTGCGACGGCGCTGAACACTTTCAAATATTAAAAAGCACAACAAAACCAAATTCATTGATAAGTTCGAGCTCATATTTCTACGAGCAAAGTATCAGGTCAGTCTATAAGTTCATGCGTATTTTACCCATAATTTCACTTTTGTACGATTTTTGCATATACAAAATTATTCGCGGAATTTAACGGAACTATTTATATTTTCTTTGATGTATTGTGCATTCCAGAAGTGATTTTAATCGCGGATAGAAGCACGTGTTGTTAAAAAATAAAATGGAATCTTCGAACGCGTATAAGAGGCATATTTTGTATTTTTTTTATAAAAGTGGTAAAAATGCAACAACTGCTGCTGCAGAAATAAACACTGTTCACGGAGAGGATACCGTGAGTGTAAGGACTGCGCACAAGTGGTTTTCAAAATTCCGAAGTGGTAACTGCGATATGGAGGATGACCCGCGCGCTGGTCGTCCTGAAGTCTTTAACTCCGACGCCTTGCTCGAATTCGTGGAAGCTGAACAGAATTTGACAGTCGATACGATAGCTCAGAGGTTAAATTCATCGCATGGAATAGTTGCCAGGCTTCTAGTTCAGTTGGGAAAGGTTTCAAAGCTGGGAAAATGGGTTCCGCATACACTTTCCGTCGCCAATCTTCAGCAAAGAGTGAATGTGTGTTCTCAGCTGTTCACGGCTTGAAAATTAAAGTTTTTTGAACCGTATCGTTACTGGTGATGAAAAATAGGTCCTTTACAATAATGCTGTTTGCAAACGCCAATGATTAGATAAAGATGAAACACCAGAACCTACCCCTAGAAATGGCCTTCAGCCCAAGAAGATTCTCCTGTCTATTTGGTGGGATATGGCCGGTATTGTGTATAATGAACTTCTGGAACCAAACCAGACGATAACTGCTGATTATTATTCCCATCAGCTATCAAACCTGAATGAGACACTTAAAAAAATCGACCGTCTTTAGTGAATAGACGTAAAGTTTTGTTTCACTACGACAACGCAAGACCTCATACCGCAAGGCAAACATTAGGAAAGCTGAACGAGCTCGGATGGGAGCTAGTGCCGCATCCACCACATCCGTGGACTTCAATCCCATATGAGTAACAAGAACAACACCTCAAAAGAAGCTATAAAAAGGGATATCGAAGCGTATTTTGGCTTCAAGGACAATTTTTGGAGTAGGGAATGAAAAATTTGCCTAAACGTTGGGAAGACATTGTAAATAATGTAGAAAACATATTACTGATTAATAAATACTTTACACATATTTTTTAATAATTTTAAAACCTTTAAAAACGCACGAACTTATGGACTGACCTAATTTTTTCATTCATAAAACCCATGTGCCAATTTTCTCGATAGTCAATATTGGAATATTTCGCGTTGAATTATTTGCCAATATTTGGTTTTGCTTTGGTCTCTATCGGGATTTGTGATTGTTTATTGTCAGATTCTTATGTCCTACTTTCTTGTAAGAATAAATTACTTGAATTGTTTTGTCACTATTGATTTGTATACTTCGAGCGTTAAACCATGTTAGTACTTTGTTCAAAATCTGTTGTAACTTGTTTGTTGCTGCTTCTAAGGTTTTATGAGTTGCCAATAGGACGGTGTCATCTGCAAAGGTTGCTATCATGTCGGCATATAAGCTGTGTACAGCATATATACTACAGGCCCTAGTACACTGCCCTGAGGTACACCGGCTTCCATGAGTTGAATGTTGGAGTATTTGTCTCTATATTTCACGTAAAAGTATCTATTTGCTAAATAGCTTTTCATTAACAAATAGTAGTCGAGTGGAAGATACTGTTTAACCCTAGAACACACACCCGGGTACAAATGTATCCACTTCAACTTTGAAGTGTTGTAACTTTTGAACCGCTATACCGCTATACCTCTATACCGCTAACTTCGGATCTAGGAAGATTATTTAGTTTTGAGTTCAAATTCAAAATTTGAACCAGATCGGACCATTGGTTCAGGAGCTACAGCCTTCCAAACACATTATATACGTAAACACACACCCGGGATACGTTTGTACCCCAATAGTAAAAATCCTCATAATAATAAAAAAAAAAACATTTTTTATATTATTTTTTTATTTGAAAAATTAAAAATATTCATTTCACACATTATATTATTGACTTTTTTTATAAAAATTATAAAAATGCATCTTATATCTAAGGAAAATCATGGCAAATAGAGCAATCTGTTGATGTGACCGAATGTTCAAGACACATTGGCTTCTTACATTTGGCGCACAGCTTTCTGGTTTTTCTACTGCGTTTTTCCTCTTGTGCGTAACATAAATAGCAAGATCCGGACACAGGTTTTGGCGTGCGCGCTGCGGCAGATGTTGATGCTGCTGTTGACACCATTGATTCCAGCAGTCGGTTGAAATATGCTTCAATAGCAATTTTAGTCGAAAAATTTCGCGTCACTTGACGATTTATGGCTCTGGCTTCAATAATGGGCATACACAATGCTTCAGCCAAGCTGCGCAGGATCTGCTTACGCTTGTTGTTTGTTCTCCAAGGCAACATAGGGTTATTCAAATCGTAGACAATGTAGGCTGCAAGAGCTGTAATGTCAAACATGTTGAAGAACATCGCTAGTGGCCATCGTTTTGTTTGTCTTTGTGTTGGATATTCCGCAAACATTTGGTCCATTCGATCAACACCACCTTTGGTACGATTATAATATTCAATTATTTCAGGTTTCCCACTGTCAGCTATTTCAGCATCATTATGCATGGTCGAAAGCAAAATTACTGCTTTAATTTTTTTGGGAACATAAGAGCACATTGTCACATTATTTTTGAAGCCAAATTTCGTTGAACCAATTGTCCTGTTTTTGTTCTGCTTCATTTCTTGAGGAATATATGATTTGTTTTTACGCAAAGTTCCAACGATCGTGAGTTTCCAGGTGAGAAGCAGTTCTGCAACTGACAAGGTCGTAAAAAAATTGTCCATTGTAATGTTTCGGCCACTTCCTTGGTATTTGGCCGACAAATCCTTCACCACTCGTTCGCCTTGGTTCGTTTCCCTACCAGTTTCTGCTTGGCCAGTATATATTTGTCCATGCAGTGGATATGCATTTGTGGCATCGCAAATCCACCAAACCTTGACACCATATTTAGCAGGTTTTGACGGTATGTACTGCGTAAACCGTGTGCGTCCACGGTAAGGAAATAATTGTTCATCAATCGTCAAGCATGAGCTGGGCTTGTAATGTGCAGCAAGATTATTGTTCATCATCGTCCACAACTCACTGATCGGTGCTGCTTTATCAGTTAGTAAGCGTGTTGCACGAGTGTTTTTATTGTCAAATCTTAGGAACCGCAATATCGAACAGAAACGGTTAACTGGCATTGTGGCGCGATATAAAGTATAGTTTTTGACGCTCCATAAATCTCGAACATGTTCTCCATTGCTATGGTTCGCACCAGTCATAATAAGTATGCCAAAAAATGCATACAGTTCTGTTATTGACACAGGCGTCCATGACTTAGTAGTTGTGTTTGGATGCGCATTGTTGTAAGCATTATAAGTTTCTTTTGCTAACTTATTTGTGTGGCGCATAATTATATCAGCCATTTCAACGTTCATGAAACATTTGAATGTTTGCTCTATTGCCAACATTTCAGTGCGTCTAGCTGGTCCAGAACGTTCTCTTATAATATTTTGTCTGAGTACCTGACGACTTACATTTACTTCATTCATCCACTCAGTACCATCACGTGCAACAAATTTTTCGCCACTAGCAGGTAATTCATTATTTTCTTCTACTTCTTCTTCTTCATCGTCTTCTTCATCATCCTCATAGTCCGCATAATCAGGTAATACTTCTGCGGCACTCTGCGAAACTTCAGCATCGTCATCAGCAATTTCAATGTCATTGAATTGAATTTCTTCTTCATCTTCTGAGTCAAAGTCATAGGGAGCGTCATCGTCACAAATTTCATCAAATAAAGATTGTATATATGATTCTCGCTGTTCCTCAGTTAGCCTGCATAATAAAAAAAATTAGTATATGTTTACATTGTTACTTATTTTACATTTTTTACCTTCTATATGCTGCACTTGATAAATATTCGTTTCTTCTTGAAGTCATTTCGTATCCAGTTATTTATAGTTTCAGTTATATTTATTTTCAACTGTTGCATGTCCTGACTTTATTTGCCCACATCGCTGGAACCAGTAGGAATATTCGAATGAAACAAACGACAAAATTCTTGTTATATAATTAAATATACATTTCAAAAAAAAAAAATCATAGAAATCGGTTGAATAAGCATTAAAAAAACCGCAAAATAACCGGGTGTGTGTTTACGTGGTATTTTCTGGGTGTGTGTTCTAGGGTTAAGTTTAAATATAAAACCTTTGTGCCACACGCTGTCGAAAGCTTTCGCTACATCAAGATACACAGCAGCGTATGTATTTCTTTTATCAATTTCTAACAATATTTTATTTGTTACTCTATATACCTGTTCTATTGTTCTTCTCAAAAAGTTTGTATAATGATGGTAATAAACGAATTGGTCTGTATGAAGAAGATTCAGGGGCGTTTAGGTATTGCGATGATTTCAGCAACTTTCCAAGGCAGTGGAAAATACTTCATTCGTAATGCTGAAATTGAAAATTAAAATTTGAAGAGATGGAGCCCAGGAGCATCAGGAGATTTGGTGGCTCCTGGAACATTCAGGCTAAAAAGCCCATTGTATTTAGCTCTGGAAAGAGGGTAGCTCTTCAAATTTCAATAGTCAAGGAGGGAAGGAGAAAAGTATCAGAGAAAGTGATAGGTAAGAATAGAGATATAGACAGATGTAGTTAGTCCTGGGAGAATTTTCCAGATTCTTTGGCACATCTGTAAATATCGTCCAGTTTTAGAGAAGGAATATTACTCATTCTAACGACAGTGGAACCTAAAACTCGTAGCCGTGCTCAAGCAAAGGCAAGACACTCACAGAGATAGTGCTCAGTGCTATCCTCTTTAGTTTTAGTAGAGTTTTAGTAGAAAGTTTGAGAGTTTTCTGTTCGTACTTGTCACGAAACACTTTGCAGTTCTGCAGCTTTCTAGACCAGACCATCGGTCTTTATGTAGCTGATCCAATTCATGATTCCTGCGGTCCTGGTTCCGATTTTTGGCTCTGGCCCCTGTGGGGGGATCCGCTGATGCACGGTTTGCAAATTCATCGGCAATTTCGTTTCCTTGAACACCGGAGTGTTCTGGAACCCATATAAGCACAAGTCTGTTTTGTCTTGCGACAGAACTAAGCTTTTTCTTACATTCTTTGAGGTTTTTTCGCGTTCTCCAGGGACTTCAGTGCAGCCTCACTGTCACTAAAGACTCCAATCTGTTTCCCGCTCCATCTCCTCTCGATTATCCATTCGGCTACTTTTCCGTTTGGAAAACAATTGTTGTTTTCCGCATAGCATAGTGATACTTACTACTATAATTTCAGACCATCACGCAATGGAAATCTGACATCAAATTTCCTTCCAAATTAAACTGTGGGTATCAGGTCGTCTTTAGGTGCCAAAAAACCCTGGAATTGTCCTCCGACCATTCTCCGTCTATTATAACCATGGAAGGTAGTCCTTGCACCAGAACAGCGTCTAATCAGCTCCCCATCCCAATATCATAAGCTGGCTTAAATATAAGAAATACATTAGCACTCATATAAAAACCAATGTTTCTTGAAAGAATGATATTGATATCGATAGGCAGATATATACATTGACTGAACTAATGCATGGAGCTATTAGGGCAGCAAAGGCCACAAATAATAAAAGTCGTGTTAACTCTCAGCGAAACATTGATGAGACTATAGAAGATTTAGTTAAAAAGAAACGAGAGCTGAGAAGGTCTTGGCAATAATATCGTTCTCCAAAATACAAGAAACTATTGTATGAATACACAGTTACGTTGCGTTGCGGCCTTAAAAAAGAAAAGCAGAGGCATCTTCATGATTTCCTTTCTAATCTTACTCCGACGGACCAAACAGATTACGCATTGTGGAAGGCCACAAAAAATATAAATCGGCCCATACAGTACGAATCACCAATTCGACTATGAAATTGTAATTGGGCACGTACGGATTCTGGAAAAGGGTGAGTATTTGCTGAACATCTGCAATCTGTCTTCACTCCCAATCAGTCTTCTGCAACTACTTGTTTACCACTAGACATATTGCAACCACCAAAAAAGCCAATAAAGTTAAAAAAAATAACATAGTATCAGTTATTAATCAACTTAAACCTAAAAAAGCACCAGGTTACGACAAAATCACCCCAAAAATGCTAAAAGAGCTTCCCAATATTGCCGTTCTTCATATCAGCTACATATTTAACGCCATCTCTCGTACTGCCTACTAACCAAAAGCTTTGAAATTATCTCAAATCACTATGATTGGTAAACCTGGGAAAGACTTAGGCCAAGCATCCTCATATCGGCCAATTAGTCTATTGTCCATACATTCAAAGCTATTTGAAAAGTTGCTCTTGCAGAAAATAATGCCCTTTATTCAAGATAACAATATTATTCTTCAACACCAATTTGGATTTAGAGCAAAACAGAGTACAACTGAGCAAGTTCAACGAGTTGTGTCATTTATACGAAAGTCCTTTGAGAAAAAACAGTACTGCACTGCACGGTTCTTAGACGTAGCACAAGCATTCGATAAGGTATGGCACCGCGGCCTAATTCACAAAATTACTAGTTTACTGCCTACGAATGTACACCTCTTGCTGCAAAACTATATCACTAATAGAGAATTTGTTGCAAAGCAAAACGATTTTTCTCTCGGCATTGTAGAATAGACGCTGGAGTTCCACAAGGCAGCGTTCTAGGCCCTATTTTATATGTATTATACACATCTGATATGCCAACGACGAGCCAAACAATGACATCAACATTTGCCGATGATACTGCAATACTTTGCACTCACACAGACCCAAAAGTAGCAATCTATACCTTCTACTCAAATATGAACGAGACGGTATCAATAAAACGGTCCGCGGATGACATATGGCAAAAATATTTTTTTTTATTTTTTGGTAAGACTGTTATCAGCTTACATGGCAAATTTCAGCGTGATATGTCACATAGTTTGTTTTCTGTGCTACTGTAAACAAGTCAAGCTCGAGTGTGTTCTTCGAATTTAACGATGGAAATTCAAAGAACTTGTTTGAAATTTTGTTATTCCAACAAAATTTCGGCTTCAGATGCCTTAAAAATGTTGCAGACAACCTATGGGGACTCTGCTCTGTCGCGTGCACGTGTTTTCCAGTGGTACAAATCGTTCAAAGAGGGCCGTACATCGGTTGAAAACTTGCCTCATGAACGTCGTCCAGCAACATCAGTAAACGACGAAAACATCGGAAAAGTAAAGGAAATTGTGCTTGAAAATCGCACAAATCGCAAAATCGGTTAACGCTGAATATTATTTAGACGTTTTAAAGCGTTTGCGCGAGAACATTCGTCTTAAAAGGAAGGAATTGTGGGACAACAAGTCATAGTTCTTGCATCACGATAATGCACCAGCTCACACATCACGTCTTGTTCGCGATTACTTGAACAAAAATAATGTTAATATCGTTCCGCAAGCACCGTATTCGCCTGATATGGCTCCATGTGACTTTTTCCTGTTTCCCAAGCTCAAGTTGCCGCTCCGTGGAAAACATTTTGAGACAATTGAAGTCATAAAAGAGAATTCGAAGAACACACTCGAGCTTGACTTGTTTACAGTAGCACAGAAAACAACTTATGTGACATATCACGCTGAAATTTTCCATGTAAGCTTACAATAGTCCTATCAAAAAACAAAAAATTTATTTTTGCCATATGTCATCCGCGGACGGTTTTATTGATACCGTCTCGTTCATATTTGAGTAGAAGGTATTACAAAGGCATATACTTGAAACAGAAGTATGGCTTAAAAACTGGAGAATAAAGGTTAATGAAACCAAATGCGTGTATATTACTTTTACTCTAGGAAAAGAAACTTGCCCTGCAGTTACAATAAATGGTCAGAATATACCACAGCAAAACGAAATAAAATATCTTGGAATTCACTTAGATAGAAGACTCACATGGCGGAATCATATTGAAAAGAAAGTGTCGAATATCAAGCTTAAAATGAAAAGCATATATTGGATGCTTAATTCGAAATCAGCATTACCTCTAGAGTACAAAGCCAAAGCATTACCTCTATATAAAGCCATGCTAAAACCAATATGGACTTATGGTATAGAAATGTGGGGAATGGCTACGCCCTCAAATATCGAAAAACTTCAGAGAGTGCAATCTAAAGCCTTGCGGATAATCACGGGAGCTCCATGGTATATAAAGAACGCTAACATTCACACAGATATTTGCATACCTCGTGTAGCCGATGAAATAGTACGGTTGAGCAAAAAATACCTACAAAAGCTGGAAGACCATCCCAATAAACTAGCGCGAAATCTACTTTTAGATGAAGGTTACACACGATTGAAAAAAAAGAGACATCTTCAAGTCTGCACTATCTTAATTATCTCATCTCACACGAGAGTCCGTCCACAACTTCCTCCAACCACATCTATCACATTCGAAAAAAACAAAAAAACAACAACATTTTCACAATCGACATGAGGGACAAAGGAAGCCTTAAGGGAGACTGGAAACTAGGCCTTTCCGGTTCCCAGCTACGAAGAATCGGAGACTGGAAACCCGTCCTTTCCAGCTCCCAACTATGAAGAGTTGGAGATTCCCAACCGATTTAATCATATATGTAAATATATATTCATTTGAGCAAATAATTCGTTTCTTAGCACTGGCAAGGAAACATATTACTCTAGTATATAAGATTTGTAAACTTATTGTTAGTTTCTTATACAAGAAAGATTCAATAAATAAAGAAAATGGAAAAAAAAACTCGTTCTAGACTTTGCAACACGAATGATGTCAAGCTTTTTGGTCTAAACCTTTTTGCTAGGTAATAGTCGTCTTTTCCTGGTTTCGGAATAAATACTACTCTTACGCGTCGCCATTGGGATGGTATATAACCAAGTGCAAGACGGACTGTGAAGATCCTTTTCAGGGCTTCAATCAGCCTGTCACCTCCTTTCTTAAGCATTGCTTGATATATTCCGCCAGGTCCAGGGGGCTTAAATTTCTCATAGGAAAACAAGGAAAACCTTATTGATTCTTTTGTCCCTATCCGACTAGCAATATACCAGTCGTACCTAGGGGTTCCACCATCGCTGCCGTTATTGTTCATGCCACTCTCTACTTCAGAGAGAGTTCTACTACCAGGAAAATGGGTTTTGAGTAGAGCATTAAACGGTTACGATTTGGAAATGTTGTTTGAACCATCAGGTTTTCGAATGGAATCCAGCCTTAGTGAGCGGTCTAGATGAAGGACCTTACAAAAACTCGCTGTTTCCCTAATTTCTTCGACGTTTCTATAGAAATTCCTAAGGATTTAAGTTTGGCTTACCACACTTTTTTCTTATATTATCTCTGTGTAAGTCGATGATTAGCCCAGTCCTCTTCCGTTTGGATCTTTAAGGCTTTATTAAGAAGTTTTCTGGACCGTACACGAAGCTTCGACAATTCAGGGTTCCACCAAGGAACCGCTTTATCCTGTCTACTTTGCCTGAGTGGGCACAGTTCCTCACAGCAATTGATTAAAGTGCCTTTTAATTTCTATATACATATATGTATATCACTTATATGCTCTATGAATTCTCGTCTAAAATTAGCTTCGACTCGAAAAATTAATAAACATTTTCATAAAATTTGTGTGAAGTTTTAAATTTACTAAAACGCATACAACAATATGTGAGGTCATCTTATAATGTATTTTGTTTAACTTCTTATTTTTAAATTAAATCAACAAACATTAAAGTTACTTTGATTTTAAATGTTGGAACATTCAAACTTTCATCAATCATTTAAGTTTGTTCGAAAATATAAATTGAAAAAAATTTCGTTTATGAATGGAAAATAGAAATGGACAAGCAAATTCCTTGCAAATGCCGTCGATTGGTCAATTTGATTTCATGCAGAAACCAAAAACTGAGCAGAGCCAATGTACTTGTACATAATTCATTGTAATCAGCTCTGTTAAGAAGCTCCCTGCTGTCGAGTTGAAGGAGGTAAAAACGTCTTCACGGTTTCACTTCATTTTTGACAATTCACACTATTCGTAGCTCGTTCATGCTTATTTGCCGTTGGTATTTTGCAAATGGATTATCTCTTGTGGGATGAATGAAATAATTCTAAGTACATACATATGTATGTAGGTATATGTATGCATGAATGTGAAATTTTAAGTATCTAATTAAATAAATTATATTGATATTATAATAAGTGTATTATCACTATTATTTTAAAATATCCATATAAAAAATTAACTTTGTAAACCATTCATTTACATTAAGGGTTAGTATTCAACGATATGTGTTACTTTATTATAATAACATCTACCATCCATATTTATGTGTATAGAAAAAAATCTTGACCTGCCTCATAACACAGCTCATATGCATATCTACATATAAAAAATTCAAGAGCAAATAGACAAACATATGTAAACATATTTTTAATATATGTATGCAAAAATCTCATCTAAGCCGTATGCGTTTACATATACATTAGGGTGTCCCTTATTTACCAATTTTATTATTTTTCTTGCGACGCCCCCTATACTTTTAGTTTTCCGTCTAAGAAAAATTATCAGATCAAAATCAGCTCTTAATATTCAGAATAGACCTTGCCCCAAACACGATATATTTCCCATTTACATAACATGGGATTTTGCTACTTTTTGGAATAAACTTTTTTTTCTCTAGTATGCTTATTTACAGCTATGAAAAATACATATTCTGATGGCAATTTTAACTCTCTACAAAAAAGATCTCATATAATATTTCGATAAATTGACTCCTTTAAAAGTTAATCGAAGTTAAAGTTGAACTGTGTGTAAATTTTAAACTTTTTCACTTTTGCAGCAAAATTATTATTGTTGTAGTAAACTTCTCACGTTTATATAAAAAAATAATCAATGGACCATAGCCAAGTAAAAATTATTCAATCATTTTTCCATTTACAGTATCTAATCAACTAATATTTCTGAAAAAATGCATCACTTTTTGTCCATTGCTATGAAATGTCTTTTTCAATTATTTTTACAAGCATTTCTGCCAACATATGGTTTGGTTTTTTCTTGCACATTAGGGTGTCCGTCATTTGCCAATTTGATTATTTTTCTTGCGACGCTCCCAAAGTCAGTGGCCTTCTATTGATAAAAACAACTATAAATCTATACAAAAACATAAATTGAAAAAAGTCTTAAAAGAAAAAATACCAGAAATAAATTCGAAAATTGATGAATACTTGAATACTACGCTACCTCGTGATGATTATCGAGAATTATTAGAGCTAAGTAAAATATTTTTAGGCACAATGAACGTCAAAGAAATCTAATTTTATAAACCGGGGGCATTCCATCACGCTCGATGGATGTCCAAAGCCCTTTATTGCTTAAAAATGTATATTTATCGAGACAGTTTCAAGTTAAGGGCAGGAGATGAACAAAGTTTTCAGGACATAGCATTGTTCGTCGTTTTTGTGTATGTTCCATTTTGGTACTCTGCACCGCTAGCTGCAGCTGCACCGAATCAAGACCTTGAATTCATCAAATCTGTTTACCAATATAGAGCGATCGATAGAAATCTGTCCGATGCAGTTTTCAGAAAATTTCGGAATCATCTATGGTACTTAAGTCCTGAAACAGGGGCTCTAGCAATTTTCGATAAAAGTTTATTTTAAATGGTAGAAGCATTAAAATTGAGCGATGACGATCAGTTTGATGCTCTTAAACGCTTCATATTTAATTCCGATGATTTCAAATGGTTCATAAATAAAGACATTGATTACTTTATAAACGAAAATTCTTTAAAATTTTTTGAAAGATTTGATATTAATACCAGCTTTCTTCAATTAGACAGCAGTAAATGGTTAGAAGATCCTGGATATTTGAGAGGTTTAGAAATTGTAAGAAATTTAAGAGTAGTCAATGACAATGCAGAAAGAGCTGTAAAATTGTAGGAAGAATATGTTAACGTTTTAGCAAGAAGTGAAGATGACAAACAATATGTAATCCAGATTGTAAGCGAGTACAAAAAAAATGTAACTAAAACATGTTTACTAAAATAAATCGTGCATTCTTAGGTGGTATAAATTTGATTCGACTTATGGATTTTTTCATCTTTCATCTTCATACCATACAAATTGATCTTTTTTTTTATAAACGTGAGAATTTTGCTATAACAGTAATAACTTTGCTGCAAAAGTGAAAAAGTCTGAAATTTACACACAGTTCAACTTTAACTTCGATTAACTTTTAAAGGAGTCAATTTATCGAAATATTATATGAGATCTTTTTTGTAGAGAATTAAAATTGCCATCAGAATATGTGTTTTTCATAGCTGTAAATAAGCATACTAGAGAAAAAAAAGTTTATTCCAAAAAGTAGCAAAATCCCATGTTATGTAAATGGGAAATATATCGTGTTTGGGGCAAGGTTTACTCTGAATATTAAGAGCTGATTTTGATCTGATAATTTTTCTTAGACGGAAAACTAAAAGTATAGGGGGCGTCGCAAGAAAAATAATCAAATTGGTAAATAACGGACACCCTAATATACATATGTATGTACGTATGCATATATGAATATATATGTTGGGACAAAGTACGTACGTAGACGTTTCTATTATAAACAAAACAATGCAAATTCCTTTATAAGTACAAGTGCATGTGCATATAACCGCACACACTCACTTTATGCCTCTACATACATATGTTTCCAAAACCAAAATTCTAAGTCTACCGACTACATGAACAAAATGCATTCATAGGCATAGCTGTAGCGGCCATGAATTTTTACCTGCGACGGCGCTGAACACTTTCAAATATTAAAAAGCACAACAAAACCAAATTCATTGATAAGTTCGAGCTCATATTTCTACGAGCAAAGTATCAGGTCAGTCTATAAGTTCATGCGTATTTTACCCATAATTTCACTTTTGTACGATTTTTGCATATACAAAATTATTCGCGGAATTTAACGGAACTATTTATATTTTCTTTGATGTATTGTGCATTCCAGAAGTGATTTTAATCGCGGATAGAAGCACGTGTTGTTAAAAAATAAAATGGAATCTTCGAACGCGTATAAGAGGCATATTTTGTATTTTTTTTATAAAAGTGGTAAAAATGCAACAACTGCTGCTGCAGAAATAAACACTGTTCACGGAGAGGATACCGTGAGTGTAAGGACTGCGCACAAGTGGTTTTCAAAATTCCGAAGTGGTAACTGCGATATGGAGGATGACCCGCGCGCTGGTCGTCCTGAAGTCTTTAACTCCGACGCCTTGCTCGAATTCGTGGAAGCTGAACAGAATTTGACAGTCGATACGATAGCTCAGAGGTTAAATTCATCGCATGGAATAGTTGCCAGGCTTCTAGTTCAGTTGGGAAAGGTTTCAAAGCTGGGAAAATGGGTTCCGCATACACTTTCCGTCGCCAATCTTCAGCAAAGAGTGAATGTGTGTTCTCAGCTGTTCACGGCTTGAAAATTAAAGTTTTTTGAACCGTATCGTTACTGGTGATGAAAAATAGGTCCTTTACAATAATGCTGTTTGCAAACGCCAATGATTAGATAAAGATGAAACACCAGAACCTACCCCTAGAAATGGCCTTCAGCCCAAGAAGATTCTCCTGTCTATTTGGTGGGATATGGCCGGTATTGTGTATAATGAACTTCTGGAACCAAACCAGACGATAACTGCTGATTATTATTCCCATCAGCTATCAAACCTGAATGAGACACTTAAAAAAATCGACCGTCTTTAGTGAATAGACGTAAAGTTTTGTTTCACTACGACAACGCAAGACCTCATACCGCAAGGCAAACATTAGGAAAGCTGAACGAGCTCGGATGGGAGCTAGTGCCGCATCCACCACATCCGTGGACTTCAATCCCATATGAGTAACAAGAACAACACCTCAAAAGAAGCTATAAAAAGGGATATCGAAGCGTATTTTGGCTTCAAGGACAATTTTTGGAGTAGGGAATGAAAAATTTGCCTAAACGTTGGGAAGACATTGTAAATAATGTAGAAAATATATTACTGATTAATAAATACTTTACACATATTTTTTAATAATTTTAAAACCTTTAAAAACGCACGAACTTATGGACTGACCTAATTTTTTCATTCATAAAACCCATGTGCCAATTTTCTCGATAGTCAATATTGGAATATTTCGCGTTGAATTATTTGCCAATATTTGGTTTTTTTTTGGTGGCAACCCTTGAACTAAAAGAAAGTGAAAAGATCAACCGTGAATTAATTATTATCGAATATACCTACTGTGATTATTGGGAAAATATTTTACAAATCAGTGTTAATTCGATAGCAGAAAGTTTTCCCTATCGGAAGTGTATAAAAACAAGCCAATTTTACGGCTAATAAAGCAAATATTGCTTTAATAGAACATCGACGCTCAAATTCTGAGCAGTGAATAGTGCTAATCAAACAAAACAAAGAAGAAAAAAAAAGAGCAAAGTCATCTAACTGAGCTCAACTCAGCCAGCTGAAAAAAAGCTCGGCCTATAACTATGCTAACTTTTTATGCTCCAGTAGCTAATCGTTATAGACTTGCCATCGCGTAAAATATTCGCAAATAAATAAATGGATTCTAGCCGCTTTCCTCCTCCGGGCGGTGGAACGATCCCTATTTTTCTTATAAATAAGGACTCTGAAATATCAGAACTAAAAAAACGATTAAGTGATCTAGAAACTTTTTGCCGTCAACTCAAAGAAGAAAATTAAAAACTCAAACTCGAAAATAAAAGTGTTGCTAATTATAAAGCCTCTAAAAATAATGAAAATGAAATCGAAAAAATACACTATGAGACAGATGAAGAAGAACTAGCATTAGAAACCAATTGGATTCTAAAAAAAAATAATAAACGGCCAAGCAAAAAACGAAAAGCTGACGGTTCACCTGAGCCGGTTATAGTTGAACTGCGCGCTAAAAAATCGCTCAATCAAGAAAAATCAGCATCAGATAATAATACCCAGAAATATGAGCCTCGTCCTCCGCCAATTATGATATCGAATGCTAAAAATTATCAAAAGCTAAGCGGCGCAATCAAAGAGCAGGCAAAAAATCAATATACTATTAAATTATTTAATAATGACATTTACAAAATTAACGTAATTTAAAGTGATAACTATAGGTCAATAACAAAAATGCTAACCGAATCCGGAACACCTTGGTATTCTTATGAAAACAAACAAACACGACCAATCAAAGTAATGGTAAAGAACTTACACTATTCGTGTGAGCCCAAGTGAATCATCGCTGATTTAAAAAATCAAGGTCTTGACGCCATAAACGCCTGTAACAAATTGAAATGGAAAACTAAGGAGCCATTGAATATGTTTCTGGTTACATTTGGTCCAAAAGAAGACGTCAAAAAAATATACAACATTAAGCATATCCTCCATTCAATTGTTAAGGATGAGCCAGTCAAACTGTCAAACCTAATCCCACAGTGTAAAATTTGTCAAGCATTTGGGCATACGAAAAACTATTGCGGTAAAGAGCCAAGATGTGTAAAATGTAGTGGAAAGCATAGTACAATAGACTGCAAGAAACTGTCAGACCAAAAACCAAAATTTTGCAATTGCGATCAAGACCACCCTGCAAATTATCGAGGATGTGTTGTTGCTAAAGAACTGCAAAAAATTCGCGATAAGAAGAACTTTAAACCAACAATACAAAATAACCGTGCTGAAAGTACTGGCACTACAAATGGTGTTACCCAAAGCAAAGGAGCCAATACTTTGAAGGCAAAGAAACTATCTTTCGCTGAAGTAACAAAAGAAACTACAAAAAGCAAAAAACCAAATGTCAAAGCAAGTAATGATGAAATTCTAGCTCAGATACTTAGTAAATTAAATAAGCAGGAAGAATTCAACAAAAACCTTCAAAAACGGCTGAGTGAACTTGAACAACAAATCAAATCTCAGTATTAAATAATGGTTGACATGTTAAGAATTATGGCATGGAATGCGAACAGCTTAAAAAACACCAAAATGAGCTACAAGTACTATTAGAGTTAGAAAATATTGACATTTGTCTAATATCTGAGACACACTTTACTAGACAATCCCATATAGAATTTAAACACTACAACGTTTATCATACCGTCCACCCGAGTAATTGTGCAAGAGGGGGTAGTGCCATAATTGTAAAGAAAAACATTGATCAATACGAAGAACCCAATATAAGTGCTGATATTTTTCAAACTACCACTATCACAATTAAAACAAAAAACCAGCCTTTCTCAATCACGGCCATATACTGCCCACCGAGATACTCTATCCCCTCAGGCAAATTTAAAGAACTTATAAATATGCATAAATATAAATTTATACTCGGTGGAGACTTCAACGCGAAAGATACCATCTATGGGTCCCGCTTAACTACGACAAAAGGACGGGGACTATATAAAGCAGCACAAGAAACGGGCTGTGAGTTTCTATCAACAGCTAAACCAACTTACTGGCCAACAGATGTCAACAAAACCCTAGATTTGATAGACTTTTTCATAGTTAAAAAAATATCAGACAACTATGTTCAAATCAGTGAGGGAACTGATCTTAACTCAGATCATTCCCCAATATATCTTACAATCAGCGAAGCAATTGTCGAAAAAGACCAACCACCAACTCTATACAATAAACACACAAATTGGAAACTCTTTAAAAAAGTCATCCAAGGCAATACATGCAATAATTCCTCGATCACAACAGAGGAACAACTAGAAGTAGAAGTTTTCAAGTTTACACAAGATATCCAACAAGCAGCGTGGAGTAGCATACCTTTTTTAAAAAAGAAAGTAATCGGATCCAACTATCCCAAAGAAATAAAGCAACTCATAGCAAGGAAAAGACAACTCCGGCGAAAATGACAACACACACGATTCCCTGGAGATAAGGCCACTATTAACAAAGCTTCTCAGGAACTAAAACGAGAAAAAAATAATTATTTAAAAATGAGTCAATGAGTCGATATTTATCTGATAAAAAAAAATGACTACTCTCTTTGGAAATGCACAAAATATTTAAAAAGACCAAACTGTCACGTTCCGCCAGCAAAAAATGCAAATGACACCTGGACCAGAAGTGATAAAGATAAAGCTATAACATTTGCAAATCATCTATCCAACACCTTTCAACCGAACGAGAGCCAATCCGATGACTTATATCCCTCCTTAGATCAAGAAACAACTCTAATCCCACATATAACGGTGAGCGAACTGAAAAGAGAAATCAAGCAACTAAAAGACAAAAAGGCACCTGGGTTTGATTTAATCACCGCAGAAGTATTAAAGCAACTACCCAACAAAAGTCTAGTAAAATTAGCCAATCTATTCAATTCGTCGATCCGACTCCAGTATGTTCCAAGCCTGTGGAAAGTTGCAGAGATGATTATGATTGCCAAACCAGGAAAGGATCCACATATTGTTTCTTCATACTGCCCAATCTCCTTGTTGCCACAAATTTCAAAACTACTAGAAAAGCTCATTCTAAATCGCTTAAAACCAATAATTGAATTTCGCAATCTGATACCTTCACACCAGTTTGGATTCCGCTGTAAACACTCCACCATAGATCAGGTGCACAGAATTACAGCTGAAATAGAAAAATCGTTCGAAAAGAAAAACGTATGCTCAGCAGTCTTCCTGGACGTCGCGCAAGCATTTGACAAGGTTTGGCATGAAGGCCTTATCAACAAATTGAACTTATGCCTGCCACTTCAATACAGTGCATTTATGAAATCGTATATAACTGAACGGTATTTTAGCGTAAAACAAGAGAATGAGTATTCCAAATTGCAGAAAATAAACGCTGGCGTGCCGCAAGGAAGTATCCTTGGACTCCTTCTTTACCTTATATATACGAAAGATATACCAATACCTCCAAGCACTATGATCGCCACCTTTGCTGACGACACAGCAATCCTCGCAACAGAAAAAACCGCCGAAGTATCTGCAACTAAACTTCAAATCGCTATAGATGCAGTAGAAAAATGGACGAAAATTTGGCGAATAAAATTAAATAGTAACAAATCAATTCATGTGACCTTTACCAATAAAAAAGTAAACCATCACCCAATAATGCTACTAGGCGCTCCAATTCCATTCGCAAATAATGCCAAATATCTTGGTATAACCCTCGATGCTAAGCTACGTTGGAAGGAGCATATAAAAATAAAACGAAGCGAACTTAATTTGAAAATATTAAAAATGAACTGGCTCATTGGACGGAATGCAAAACTCTCCATATATAACAAAATAATGATATACAATCAAATTATCAAACCCGTGCGGTCTTATGACGCTCAAATTTGGGGCTGTGCCAGTCAAAATAATATTAACATAATTCAACGATTTCAAAATAAAATTATGAAAAATATTGTCAACACACCTTGGATCCAGAGGCACATTAACGAGGAAGCCAGCAAACTTCTCAACACCGCAGGCCTAACCCGACGACTCCAGCGAAAAAAACCATATGATCTTATCGGTAGTTAATGTAAAGAAGAGATTTTAAAATTCTCTTCATAAAAACCCCACAAAATTGTTAAAATCATAGTTTCCATTAAACTAGTTTTAGTGTCAACAAACATTGTATACCTATATATAGTTAAACGTTTGTAATACAAAAAAAAAACAAAAAACAAAAAAAAAAAAAAAATTTGGTTAATCTTGAATTTTTGTCATGTCCAATGGTCGCGGATAGTTAAAGACTTGTAAGATAGTTGAAGAGTTGCTTGTCTTTGGAAAATACAATATATAAAAATTTACTTTTATGAATTTAATTTTAGGGTAGTTCTTAACACTATGTTACTACTGGACTGACTGCCAACATATTTGACAGTCGTATTTATGTAGGAGAGTAGGCAGAGTGGAGTTCGCCTTAGGTTGTCGTTAAGTCAAGTCGTTAATTTCGTGTGCGCGCATTTGCTAATCTAAAGTCGTTCTTTTTCAGTTGTTCAACAAACGTGCCGTACCAAACCGTGGTTTACCCGACCTCTTCATCTTTTTAATTACCTATATATTTCAACTATAATACTGAATTCCGTGAATAAAGAACTAAATATATTATCTTACATTTGGGGGCTCAACCGTCGCGAATAAAAGTTGATAAAAATTTGGTTAATAAGTTGAAAAAACCAATTCAGAAAATCTAATACCGTGCCGTTTTAATTTTTATTAAAGTCGACCTAATTGAGTTTTAAAGTTGAACAAACACTTTCTGTGAAGGTTAAGTTAAAGTTACTTAAAATCATAAAAGTTGTTAAAAGTAGCATACATATATATTTTGATATAAAATATAAACGGTAAAATTTGTGTCTATGAAAAAAGGCGAATCCAATTTGCAAGTGACAAAACCAACAAGCCGAGAGCAGCGCGCAGTAACAAGGGAAAAAGGTCAGCAACAGAAGAGATCGATTGACTGAAAATACAAAAGAGAAGTTTGAAGTCGACGACGAAGTTTTTCTCGACGCAACCAACGACGAAACATCAGAAAATAAAATAAAAGCAGAAATGACTGAAATTGGCGACCTAATAAAACTTCTAACGTTGAAGTTTCAGAAGGAAGAAGATCAGCAAAAAACAAAGGAAGCAGCAATTTCAACAAAACACGTTAATAGTATAATCGGAGATTTCGATGGTCAGTCACCGGTTCGTGTGGGGAGCTGGTTCGAGAATTTTGAGAAATGTGCTGCAGCTCTGAAATGGGGCGATAATTAAAAATATGTTTTCGCTCGCAAAAAGATGACAAAGACGGCTAAACTGTTCGTGGATTCAATTTGTGTTTTTGATTATGGTACTCTTAGAAAAGAAGTTGAACGAGAATTTCGCCGTGACTTTGTAGGTACCGACATACACAAACAATTGCTGAAGAGACGCAAAAAGAGTACAGAAAGTATGCATGAGTACATGTTACACATACGACGGTTAGGAACGTTCGGCAAAGTAGATGACCCTTCGATCATTAGGCAGCATTAGGTACATTATTGATGGAATAAATGAAAAAGCAGAGAACAAAACTTTTTTACATGCTGCCAAGAGCTTTGACGACTTGAAAGCAATGCTTGAAGCTTATGAAAAACAAATAGAAACGAAAAGAGAAGCAAAAGCAAATAATGGTAGAAATTCTAGTGCAACGGAAAGTAATAAAAACAAAAAGAGCAAACGAGAACATTGTTATAATTGCGGGTCTACTGACCATAAAAGAAGCGAATGCAAAGAGCAAACTAAATGTTTTGGGTGCAATAAAACGGGGCTCATATCCAAAAATTGCCCATCAAGTACGCAAAAAAATAATGACGTAAACTTGGTCCATACAGTTGAGCAGCACCAAAACATGAAAAAGACTGTACAGATCAAATACATAAAAGTTCGTTGCCTAATCGACAGCGGTGCAGAAATTTCTATAATTGAGCAAACGGTTGCAAAAAAAATAAATTGTTCTCTAAAGAAATGTAGTGACAGTCTTTCGGGTTATGGCAATAAAGAGGTGATTGCTATTGGCAGGTGTGAAGCGAATATTACTGTTGATAACCTTGTTTGTGCGCATAGCTTCTTGGTTGTACCAGACAATTTATGTAAGTATGAGGTCATCTTAGGTTTTGGTTTTATCAGAAAATACGAATACATTTATGATAGAAGTGGTTATAGATTTACAAAATTTCTTTCGGAAAATGAAAATTGGATTCACAATATTTCGATTGAAAATAAAGAGTTAAAAGTGCCAAGAAAATACAAAAATCAAATAGAAAATATTGTTAAAGAGTATTCACCTAAAACCGAAGTGACAAGCCCAATGAGTATGAAAATTGTGTTGTCAGAAGATAAAGTTATTCGACATTTACCGAAGAGACAACCATTGCAAAAACAGAAAGTTGTAAGCGAGCAAGTTGAAGACTGGCTGCAAAAGAAAATAATACGTCCGTCGAGTTCCAAATATTGTAGTCGAGTTGTCATAGTCGATAAAACAGATGGTAAAAAACGTTTGTGTGTAGACTTCCGAGACTTGAATAAAATAGTGCAAAAAGATCGTTTCCCAGTTCCACTCATGGTAGAGGTCATTGAAGCGTTAGAAGGCGCAAGCATATTTACAACTTTTGACCTTGAAAATGCATTTTTTCATGTATCAATAGAAGAGAGTTCGAAGAAGTACACAGCTTTTGTGACCCGCGATGGTATTTATGAATTCAACAGAGCATCGTTTGGGTTCTGTAATTCACCGGCCATGTTTTTACGTTTCGACAACCACATCTTTCGTAATGTCATTAGAGAAAATGTTATGCAATGTACATGGATGACGTTAAGTTGCCCCCGAAGAATGAAGAAGAAGGTATAGAGAAGTTGAAGAAAGTATTAAGTTTGGCTGAACAATATGGTCTCCATATTAAATGGCAAAAATGCAAGTTTTTAAAGCACGATGTAGTTTATTTGGGCTTATTAACACGTTCTCGCCGGCGCTGTTATTCATGGTCTTCGCCCACAGACGGCAATGTTTAAGTCTTTTCGCTCTATCGGAAGCGATTGCAGGTCATAAAACGAAATTTTTTCATAAGGGTAGTCGTTTATAGCATCTCATCTCATAGGTACCGTTTAATAAAGTACCATTGGTGGTACACGCCGCCTCATGAAGCAATCTTGTGCGGGCCACCGCTGGTACACGCCGCCTCATGAAGCAATCTTGTGCGGGTCACCGGTGGTACGCGCCGCCCCATGAAGCAGACTTGTGCGAGCCACCGGTGGTACGCGCCGGCGTGAACGTGTTAATAAAAAACGGATGTGTTTCACCTGATGCAGAGAAATGTCTTGCCATACGAAAGTTCCCAGTGCCTAAAAACGTAAAAAAGCTGCAACAAATGTTAGGACTATTTGGATACTTTAGGAAATTCGTTGAAAATTATGCTGTAATCACCAAACCACTCACAGACCTATTGAAGAAGGAGGCCAAATTCGTAGTGGGCACCGCAGAAATGACAGCCATTGAAAAAGTAAAAGACATACTAACTAGTCAACCAGTTTTGCGTATCTTTTTGCCCGTCAGCACCAACGGAGCTTCATACCGATGCGTCGAAGGATGGTCTTGGAGGAATTCTTTTGCAATTATTCGATGGAAAGCTGCATCCTATATACTATTGGAGTAGAAAAAATACTGCTGAAAAAAGGAAGTTACAAAGCTTCTACCTTGAAATAAAAGCTGCATTTTATGCTGCCCAGAAATTCCGTCACTATCTTCTGGGACGAGAGTTTAAATTAGTCACAGATTGCCAAGCGTTTAAGAGCACTACTACTAAAAAAGAGTTACCACCCGCCGTAACACGTTAGATACTATATCTTGAAGATTATAAATATGTTATAGAGCACCATAAAGGAACTTTGATGAAGCACGTGGATGCTGTGAGTAGAGCACCAGCGAGTGTTTTAATGATTGACGAAATAATTGCTAAACTACGCCTAGCCCAAACAAGCGATGAACATTTTAAAGCCGTGAAGCAAATTTTACAAACGCAAGATTATGAGGATTACGTTGTTGAAAATGGTATTTTGTTCAAAAGTCAAAATGGTTTACTACTGCTTGCTGTACCACGTTTAATGGAGCAACAAATTATTAGAGAAGAGCACGAAAAAGGGCACTTTGCGGTTGATAAGACAGTTAATGCGGTTCAACAAAGGTATTCTATACCACATTTGCGCCAAAAAGTTGAAAAATATATTAAAAATTGTATCAAATGCATTTTTTTCAACAAGAAGCTTCGGAAACAAGAAGGGGAAATGCATATCATTGATAAGGGAGATGCGCCATTGCTGACAATCCACATCGATCACCTTGGACCTTTAGATGCAACAACAAAATTGTACAAGCATATTTGAATCGTTGTTGATGGATTTAGCAAATTTACTTGGTTGTACCCTACAAAAACAACATCTGCAGAGGAGGTAATCAGAAAAATGTCGGAATGGGCTAACACATTTGGAGCACCGCATCGCATTATCAGTGATAAGGGGCCAGCATTTACATCGACGGCGTTTAAGGACCGGTGTCAGACAGCAAAAGTAGAACACGTCCTGACAAACACGGGTGTGCCGAGAGGCAATGGCCAAGTCGAACTATTGAACCGAGTTGTTATAAATGTTATTTCGACGTTGTCAGCAGATCATACAGAAGCCTGGTATCAATACGTTGGCAAAGTGCAAAGAGTCATCAATAGTACCATCAATAAATCAACGAAATTCACACCATTTGAAATAATGTTTGGTGTGAAAATGAAACGCCAATGGATGTCAACATAAATAATATGGTGGAAAGTGAAACAGCCGATATTTTAATAGCTAATCGTGACAGTATGAGAGAAAGTGTAAGAAGACAAATCGTATACGCTCAGAAAGAATACAAAGAAAACTTTGACAGACGTCGTAAATGCAAAAAAATCTACAAATTGGGAGATTTAGTGGCTATCAAACGGTCACAATTTGTCGCAGGGAAAAAGTTGGCCAACGAGTACTTGGGCCCTTATGAGG